>NC_142517.1:128349166-129560000 GCF_057876585.1 Rhinolophus sinicus | reverse complement strand
TCCTTGAGGAAGCCTTCCTTGCCAAGTTCGCCCCCAGTCAACATACAATGCAATTCAATGGTAAGTACATATGTTAGAGTTTAGCTGTTTCAGAAGACAGTCTGTAAAAAAGCCATACTAATAAAGAGGTTGGTGTTATTTTTTTCTTTCTTTTTAGAGGTACTATTTTTGTTTGTGGCAAAATTTGTAGCTCAGAACTTACGTGATCCTAAATGCTAAACCCTGCAGAGGACGAATATAAATACAAGTCCTGCCAAGAATCGTTATAGTCTCTAAAACTCACTATTTTAGGTTTTCATTTTTGGTTCAAGCAGAAGCAGCAATTAGAACAGAGTAGTAAAAAGACCCAGAGCTCAATCCAGTATGGATCTTGGAAACTTTTATTTCATAGACAAGTGGCCACTCCATGGTCAAGTTTCTCACTGTTGTTGCCCACAATTCACAAGGAGAGAGTAGGCACGGTCCTGGGCTACAGACCGCGGAGATGTGTCCTGTAGGTAGAAGACCTGTGGAGGACCGGGTCCGCTTTGTGGTGAAGCAATGGGCCAGAGACGACAAAACATCAAAATTACATTTGTTGATGAGGATATACCCTTATTATTATTTGAAGCTATACTAGCAATCAGGCCAGGAAGATTTTATTATTATTATTATTATTATTATTAAACTGGTTATAAACATTTGAAACACCGTGGGATTTCACATAAAAATCAGGGTTTCTGGCATCTCCTGAAAAAAAAATGGGACTATCTGGTAACACTGAGCCTCCTTCCTTGGCAAAAATGGAGTAGTGGGGCATGGCCCTCCAATTTTCCATGAAACTTTTGCAGGCTGCTTTACTTATCTGTGTTATCTGCCCAGCATTTTAGTTTAGTCACATACAGAGGGTGCCAAAAAAATGTATACACATTTTAAGAAAGGAAAACTGTATTAGAATTGTAATAATCAATATATACTGATAACAAAAGATGAATACAAGTCACGTTTGACTTCTGCAATTACAAGAGGTGCTCAAAGTGGTTGCCATCAACGTCCAGACACTTCTGATTACTGCGAACTACTGCTTGACCCACGTTGACCAAAGTACCCACTTGTGTACATTTTTCATTTTTTTGGCACCTCCCAGTATTAAAGGACTTTAAACTCCAATGAGAGCAGGTTTTATCTGTTGTTTTTATTCAGAAGTGTACTTCAATAGCGTGCCAAGCACACAGTTACCAGCAACTGTGGCTGATAGATACCAGGTGCTGAATATCAAAGAATATGATTGCATGAACTCTACTGGACCCTCTATATACACCTTCTCATTTCATTCCTAGTTATCGTTTTGAAATATTTGCACCCCCTTCACACATGAGGTGCAGAGAATTAGCTAACTGTAGTCGTAAGGCTCACGCAGCTAGTAGTAAGTGATTAGAGAATTTGATGTCAAGTTTGTTCGACTCCAAAGCAAAGGAGTGTGGAAATGCGAGTCAGGGTACAGAAAAAGAGTTTCTAGTTAAAAAAAAACTGAAAAATGCAATAGTCTGGTTGCAAACATTCTCTCGTTTCCCAGATCATTTTTGTTCCACACCTATAAACAGGAAGTACAGACATTATAGCGTCCTTGCTTCTTTCTTCTGCAAAATTCTTAGGAATCCTTCATTAAGAGAAGCAAAACCCACTTCCTAAATCTTCAAGTGGGGTTAATTCTGCTACAGGAATTTGTGATCATGCATTAGCGAGGCAATTCTGAAGCAAAAGCAGTACATTTAAACATAACATGCCTTCAATTTGAAATCACAAAAAGTCATAGCAAGAAGCCATTCCACTTAACAGGAAGCAGGGAAGCAGATGATTCTCAGCCATGGGCAGAGCAGAGCAAGCACTCCACAACAAACTCTCTCTCTCTCTCTCTCTCTCTCTGGCTATACACCAGCATGTGGGGTAACTCAACAAATGACTATATGCGTATAAGCTACTTACTTGCAAACACAAAATGTGCTATCGATTCCCAGTTTGAACAGGAAATCAGGGCAGCTCCCTGAAGAGGTCAGTAGACTGGTAAAGCTCTAAAAATGTCTTTCCCATATTGGCTGTCCACCTATCAGGTATACTGATGTTAGTGACACCCCATCAATGGGGCAAAGAACTACCCACTCTTTTTCTCTGGTCCCTTTTGCTGTCACAAGATAGATGACGAGATAAGACGTCTCAAAAAACCGGTACTGTCTCACTGCTTGCATCCCCAGTGCCTTCTATAGTGATTGTATATGGTGGGCACGATGGTACCTTCCCATCCCCAGACCTCAAGCAGGTAGTCAGGATTTTTTTCTGATCTATACATTCGCCTGTGAACACTCACAGAAAGGTACTTTAAACCAAATCACACATAAGCATATAGATCTGCATCTAAATTACTTTGTATTAGAATGTCATAGAAATGAGAGGGAATCAGAATGTAATCTAAAACACTAAGGAGCCATGCCCCTGACACAATGCCCCCAAGAGATTTTGGCTGGTGTCCATGAAACAGCCTGAGCCTAGAATGTGTTCCTTGAGCATTCCTGGCCTGGGAATCACCGGGGAATCTGGCTATTTTGTACCTTCTGAGTCCGTGGGCCTCAAGAGCCTGAATTTCTAATCAGCTCCTAGGTGTTGCTGACGCTGCCAGTGTGTGGACCCCACGTGGAATAGCAAGGATCTAGGAGCTCGCCAGGGACCCATAATCCCCATTGCTCCTTGCTGCCTACTGCATGCTCTGAGAAGCTCAGCTAACTCACCAGAGGACAGAAGGTGATGTGGTGCACTTTAGACTGGCAATTCCTAAGGCAACGGCCTTTTTTATTCCATTCAACGTCTAACAATCTATCAGCAGTCAACCCTAAGTGGTAAGAACTAGGACGGGGGACCAGGGGGCGGGGGGACGAGGGGGACTCTCAAACACAAATCTCAAGCTCCTTTATTATTACCACCCCGTGTGTAGATGTCATAGCTATGGATACCTGGACTTGTGCCTCCAGGTGCCTAATAAGGGCTTGCTCCTCACTTGAAACAGGTTTCTGGGTGCTCCTGTGGCCTCTAGCCTTTCCTTCCAAAGGACACATTATAATTTCAAATCTCTCCAGGCTTTCTAAATAAGCCAAGCAGGGGCTCCTAATACTTGGGGCCATGTGCTCTTTTAGGAATCTCATAAATGCTATGAACACTCCTACACCCTAAAACACACAGACACCAAAGGTTATTTAACATTTCAGGGGGTTCATAGACTGGGTTTGACTCTATAAAAGAAAGGCTGCTCCCTGTCTTTGGAAAGACTTATTGTAAAGACACACGTTAACACTTACTCAGACCACTTTATTTTTAAAACATGAATCCTTTCCAACAAATATTTTATACAAGATACCGAGTCCCTGCCTCTGGAAACTTACTGCAGATCATGAACTGCCTGCAAACAGTCTCATGCCTTATTACTGAGCGAGATGACAAATGAATAAATCCGAAAATTTCAAGAGAAAGTCACAACCCTGGAAACAATAACCGTGATTGGCACTGCTCCAACCCACATTTTCTTAAAAGCACGCAAGAAATCATGGGACTTGAACCCGATTATCCACAGAAGGACAGCAGGACGGAGGAGTGGAGGCAAGAAGCAGGAGAAGAAAACTAATTAAAAAGCAAATGGGGAAAAATTAGCTTGGAAAGGGCTCACTGAACTGCCGACAGACTAAAGTGCTGAGGTGAAAAACAAATGCAAAAGAGATTTGGCAGAATCCAAAAAGAACATGATCAGAATGAGAAATGAGGCCACAGCCAACTCCCAGTTACAAGCCAGAGAGAGAAACAATCAGAGTGACATTTGTGGAGATGAAGAAAGGAAAAAGTTCCCTGGACAAAAGAGGAGCAAACGGACTGGCCTAAAGCAGAGAGAGGGGCCAAGAGGAAATTGGGCAGATCCCTGTGACAAAAACACAACAGCATCTCCCTCTCCTCCTCCCCTTCTCTCCTTCTCCCTCTCCTCCTCCCCTTCTCTCCTTCTCCCTCTCCTCCTTCCCCCACCCGCTCCCTTCCCCCGACCCCCTTCCAGCAGAGAATCCAACCCGATGCAATCTGATGCCCTCTTAAGAAAAAAAGAGGAGACCAACTGGAGACAGGGAACAAAGACCTGCCTAAGCCATCACAAACCAGCTTATAATTACAAACAAAAGCCTACCTGGAGTGTGGAGAGTATGTGCGGGCACTTGCAGGACCACCTCCCCCCACGGCCCCCACCTTATCTATAAGGCTGTCCTGCTCCTTTCCATTAATGCCGGAAACGACATGGCAGATACGCTATCTTATGTTCCTTTCATCTGAGATGTTTATTGTAGAGACAGGTTATTTTGCTGGGGGGTGGGCGGGGGAGCAGGGGGAACACGGAGGAAAGGGACAATATGAATGACTGCCTGAGCATATCACTTTGTAACCAGAGCTGTGTTTGGAAAGCAAGTTTCCTGAAAAAAGAGGCTGGTGGAGAACGAGGGTATATTTCATGGACAAGCATAAAGATATACAGCAGTGTCCACTTCAGCCTGTAATTTCATGCAGAATATAGTACCATTTGCCACTCAAAGGCTTCTCTGTAGGCCTTCCTTCCCCCATCAGGGGTACCTGTTGCTGTTATAGAAAGAACTGACCTAGCAACAGCCAGTGATGGTGGTAGCATTACTAAATAAATAATGGTAAGTAAGTAGCACCCAATATTAGTGCTTACGCTGTGCCAGGCTCCATTTAAAGCCCTTTCCTTTTACAAACTCATTTATTCCTCTTGATGACCCTAGGAAGGGAGGTATCATCGCCACTTTATAGGTGAGGTTGGAGAAAAGTAGCTCACTTGCCCACAATCACACCTCTTAACAATAGGCAGGGGCAGGATTAGAACCCAAGTACACTCAACAACTTGACCAGAGGTTCCCCAAGTCAAACTTTCCCACTTTCCTGTGCTGTTAGGGATTCAGTAATTTTTTCATAATACCCTTAGGCCAAAATAAATAACTATTAGGTTGGTGCAAACGTAACTTTGGTTTTTGCAATGGTTTTTAACCCTTTAAACCGCAATTACTTTGGAACCAACCTAATAATCTAAGCTCCATTTACTAAGTACAATTGACCCTGGAACAACATGGGTTTGAATTGTGTGGGTCTACTTATATGTGGATTTTTTTTTTAAGTAAATACAGTAAATGCATTTTCTCTTCCTTACGATCTTAATAACACTCTTTTCTCTAGCTTACGTTATTGTGAGAATACAGTATATAATACAAATCACATACAAACCATTTGTTAATCAATTGTTTATATTATCAGTAAGGCTTCCAATCAATAGTAGCTATTCGTAGTTAAGTTTTGGGAGTCAAAAGTTAGATGCGAATTTTTGACTATGCACAGGGATTGGTGCCTCTAACCCCTGCATTGTTCAAGGATCAACTGTAGTTAGGTCCCAACAACTGAAGAGCAGTAGTTAAGTGGTGTCTGGCAGATGTAGCTGTGTTCTTTTCAAAATTTTATAATATCCCATGGCACCCTGACGACTTTCCTGGCACCCCAGGGCGCCTCAACACACAGGTTGGAATCCACAGAACCACACTTTCCTGTCTTCCTCCTGATGAGGAAAAGGCATCAGGGTGCAATAATCACACTGTGTTCCTTTAAGTGCATGAGTCATTAGAATGTTAAGATAAAAAAATAAAACAAAATCTGCTAGCAACTCCCTTTTGGCCATTAGTAATCTCTGAGACCTTGAACCCTCACAGAAGGCTTTTCCATCCAGCCCAAGCACACTTTTCCCAAGCTTCTCACTTGCCATTCCCACCCCTACAGTAAACCAGGCATTCGAGAACAAACTATGTATGTCCTCTTGCCCCTTCAGGCACTTCTTGACCTGCTCCACACTCTCTCTTCTCCTGCTGCTCTCCAGCCATTTCCTGGGTGACATAGCTTCTCTTCTGGGAAGCCGCCCCTCCCAAACATTTGATGCGTCCTTCCTCTGGGTTATAGCCCACTTTGCACACAAACTTCTCTAGGCTTATTCCAATTCTCTCATTCTTGGCCGCCTTGGTTTCCATCTCCCCCACTCCTTTGGTTAGAAACTTCTACAGGGCGAGGCTGGTATCTCATTTATCTTGGTGGTTTCCTCAGAGACTGTGCACAGTAAATGGTACAATCTTACTTGAGTTTTAATTACCATTTTCTGCGAAAATAAGACCCAGCTGGACCATCAGCTCTAATGCGTCTTTTGGAGCAAAAATTAATAGAAGACCCAGTGATTATTATATTATATTATATTATATTATATTATATTATATTATATTATATTATATTATATTATATTATACCCGGTCTTACATTATCTTAAAATAAGACCGTGTCTTATATTAATTTTTGCTCCAAAAGACACATTAGAGCTGATGGTTTGGCTAGGTCTTATTTTCAGGGAAACACGGTAATAAAGACTGCAAGAAGAGAATAAAAGATTGCTGAAGGGACCATAAGGATTATGGGATGAATGAATAAAACAATGAATGTGGTACACTGACTGCATCGATGGCTCCAATTAATTGTCCCCCTATATCCATGCCCCTTGCAATGAGACTGCAGCAATTCCCACCAAGAAGCGTCTCTGTCCTCTAGCTGCCATCTTGTGTCCCCACGTGTGTGTACTTGTTCTCTGCCCACGAGCCCCAGGGCGCCAACCCTAGTCCCCTGCGTGGCCCCGTTTCCTCTCCAACGAGATGGAAGAAACTACCATGAACCAGCAGAAACTCACCAAACTGCAGGCCCCACTGCACTTTGGTGGGAAACAGTCTGCTCACAGAAAGAAGGTGGTTCACAGAACAGCTACGGTAGATGATAAAAAACCCGTTCTCCTTAAAGAAGTTCGGGGCAAACAGTACCTCTGGTGCTGAAGTGCTGACTATGTTCACAAACAAGGAACAGTGATCGTCTGTAATGAACCCTAACGTACGGGACCCTCTGGCTGCGGACACTGGCCCCATCACGGGCCACTGAGAGGAAGAGCTGACAGAAACACTCCACAGCGTCTTAAACCAGCTCGGTGCACACAGTGCGACCAGCTCCAGGAGCCTGGCTGAAGCTCTGCACAAACCACCTGTGGATGGAAAAGCAGCTCTTGTACCAGAGAGGATGGTGACGTTGATCAAGTTCCAGATCTTGTGGAGAATTATGATGAGGCCTCCAAGGGTGAAGCAAACTGAACACAGTCAGCTTCTGAAGAAGGTAAAACTGAAGACATCACTGGGAGCTGATTTTATGCTGTTTATATTATGACTGCTTTTTAAATTTTTGTTCATGGATCAGATAAAATCTCGATTTCCAATATTTTTAAGCCTAAACACCTTGAACACTGCAGCTCTTTACAGTTTTTGCTTAGACACAAATCATTCTTTGCTGCTAATTAAGGTGCAGAAGCCTGCAAATAAAGTTTGAAACAAAGATTAATAAAAAAAAAAAAAGAAGAGTTTATCCTTACCTTTTGAATTCAGACTAGTTCACATCTTGCTTTTGCTGATAAAATGCAGCAGAAGTCACAATATGCCAGTTCTGAACCTGAATCTCAAAAGGCATTCATTGCATGCTTCTGTTTACCCACCAAGAACCAAATAAATAACCTAGGCTAGCCTGCTTCAAGAGGGCAGACCATGTGAAGGGAGCCCAGCTGTCACCATCTGAGAGCGGACTCAGCTTGCCACCACCATCCCCCACACCCAAACATGTGAGAAAGCCCAGCAAAGACAGGCAGACAGACCCCCCAGGTTGCATAAGTGAACCCACTCAAGATACAAAGAACCACCCAAATGACCTGCAGTTCCGTGAACACCAATAAAAACTCACTGTTTCCAGCCACTAAGTGTTGGGGTAGATTGTCATGTGGACATAGCTAACTCACGACGGATGAACAGTCTAACTTACGGAAGTTTTGTGCTGCACCATATTGAGAACCACAGTTCTTCAGCACAGCGTGGCAACATGTCAGAAGGTATATCATGATCTGTTGTAAGGAATTCAAAATATTTCTGAATTTTACAATGGATTTATTTGCAGTTAGTATGGATTCACCACCACCCTCATCTAGAACACTACCACTGTGCATTCTGACAAGTTTTCTTGAGGAGGGAAGAAAGTGGAAGAGTAGGACCAAGAAGCTATTTCCTCTTATACATCCTGGAAGCCAATAATAATAGTAACAGGAAGCATTTATTGATGCCTATCTACTCTCTGTGGACATCACCTGCCTACGAACCAGCTCTCAATCTAAACGGCAATTTCTGTTGATGATACCAAATCTTTTTGGGAAAGGGCAAGGCATAAAACACATTTCAAAGTTAGAATCCTTTTTTTCCCCCTTCAACTCTTCATGTTTCCCCCCTTCAGTCAACAAAATACCTAGTTTTATGCTCAGCTGAGGATACAAAAAAACATGGCTTCTGTCCTCAGGGAACTCACTCTGGTGGCGTTAAAAGGCCCGCTCCTTTAGCAAGAGGCTAAAAGCTGAGCTCTTACCTACAGCAGGTGGTGAGCCCCAGGGCTTGCTTTCTAAAACAAAAAAGTCCTAGTAACCAAAGCAACTTTGTCACAGTGGTATTGTGAAAAGGACCTAAATGCAACACAACTATATTTCTTAATAAAGTACTTTAATGAATGTCCTCGCAGAGGTAACTGCTGCTTTCATAGCCGATGCAGTGTCTTTCCATGATGTATTTCCTCTTGAGGATGGTTTTCATTTTAGTTTTCAGCTACCCACACCTACTTTCCCTTACGCTCTCCCAGGTAACTAGTCTAGCAAATTATCAAGCCCTGCAAGACTCAGTTTCATATACACAAAATGAAGGATCAAATGAGATTAAATGAGGTAAGTCCAGAGACTTAGCACAGACCCACGCACTTATCAGTGTTCAAAAAAGACTTATTTCCTTCCTCTCAGCTACAAAACCACACTTGTTACACTACACAATGCATGTGTGCGCAAACATGCAAACACACACACACAAACACACACACACACACACACACACACACACACACACACACACTCCTTCAGGCCACACTCATTCCCTGCTGCCCAATACAATATCACATTTGTAATAACAGCAATAGCATAAAGTCCTGAAACTCATAGCCCCAAAACTCAGACATACATTCAACTTTTATCCAACACCATGCTGGGTATAACTGACAAGGAGCCCCTGAGGATCCTACCAACCTCTGGGGACTTTTCTCTTCCAAGAAGGGACACCAATAACGGCCTTACACAATCCACAGGGTAGCTAATGAGAAAACAAGTCATTGTAGTCCTAGGAAATAGCATCGCGTTATCCTACTGAAGTTAGCCCTTTGCCAAGACCACAGCGGCTTCATTTTCTGGCAAAAGCATCCCTATGTTAAGCAAGACCCCTGTCACATACACACTAGGACTCAATCTATTCAGCTGGCCCTCACCTATTGAGCACAGGAATCGCGCCTCAGGCTCTAGAGACCTCACTCCCCCATTCTCATCTCTCTCACTCACTGAGCACCTGAAACGGGCCCTACCGAAGAGCAGCGATGGTAAACGTGGCAGCAGAAACAACGATGGCAAATCCGTGTTCATTAATCACCTTTCTATGCTGGCTGTGAACTCTCAGGAAAATAACCAGGAAATGAATCATCTATCTGCATCCGCGTACCTAAGAACTGGGTCTCTCTAGCGTGCTTAGCATCAGCACTACTTCTTAGTCAAACTTAAATTTTTCTTCAGGACCCTCAGAGTAAACTCCTTAGGTCATGAAATGGCATGGACCAAGAGAAACACCTAGACTCTGTGCCAAGAAGTAACACTATGGTTGTGCTTTTCGGCTGTCAAGTGATTCTGAGCTACTGCATTTTTTCCTCTTTGGGATCCCTCTCTCCTAGCAGTGTACTGGATTGCCACAGGGGAATATCCCACTCAAAATCTGAAAATCAGTTTGGTCTCACAGGACCTCCAGGAGAACAAGCTTTAGACTTATCCATTTTTCACCTGCCTACTCCCCTGTATAGAACTAGAACGGTCCAGGTTTGCTGCTAATAAATTCAGCCAGAGCAAGTTAAGCTGGCTGGATTTGGACCTTGTTCCTTATTCTGATCTCACTGCAACAAACCAAACATATGGTGAGAGCAGAATGTTATTTAGTGTAAGTCACCAACTCCACAAGCTTTTCTCTTGCAGAACAGCTGAAAGATGAGGGAGTCTGTTAGAACACATCAACCTCTTTGAAAACTTAAAATAGTAGTAATGCCTTTCTAAGGTCACCATCTAAACACAGTGAAGATTACAAAGTCTGGGATAAGCACAGCAAAAGCACACAACCAAGTCCTTCAGAATCCAATATACAGGGTGAGAGTAAAACCACCGCATAACACCATTATACCCCCACCAGAATGGCTATGGTGAAAAGGACGGGAAATACTAAGAGGACTGAAGATGTGAGGGAGAGAAGCTCTCAAACACTGCTAAAACTATACACTGGTTCAACCACTTAGGAACACTGTCTCTCATAAAGATGAACACAGGTAGCCCCTAGGACCCAGAAATCCACTTCCAAGTATAAACTCAACTGTAATGTGGACCCACATTCAACAAGAGCCCCATGCTAGAATGTTTCCAGAAGCACTACTCGTAATAGCCCCAAACTGGAAAACCAAATACCCATCTATGGTAGAACAGATCAATAAACTGTGGCATAGTCACGCAGTGGAATACTCTACAGCTGTGAGAATGAGTGGTCTACAATTTACACACAATATGGGTGACTTTCACAAGCACAATATTGGCCAAAAGAAGCACAACACCAACTAGTACATGCCGCATGGGTTCCCTCCTATGGAGTACACAGCAACAGCCCAAACCAACCTGTGCTGCTAAAGATCAGGATAGCAGCTGTGGGTAGGACAGGTAGTGACCAGAAGGGAAGATGAAGGGGCTTCTAAAGTGTTGGCAATGTCCCCTCTGTTTATCTGGGAGGTTCGGTGAGTGTGTGCACTCTGGGAAAATTCGTCAAGCTATACATTTGTCATGTGCACTTTTCTGCATGTATATTATAGGTCAATAAAAATTTTAAAAATGAAGTCAAGGGTATTGGTTTCCCTGTTAAGTCACTGCTTGCCTCAAAGGGTATGAAAATGTTGTTTGGCTATAAGGTGGATCTAAGGTGCTTGATGAGGACAACTCTGGAAAAGGTAATCCGTTGCCTTAGGCACCAGCTGGCTGTGTACCTGGGGGACATTTTCACCCCTCTGCCTAACTTCACTAAAAAGATAAGGCACACTGTTGGCTCAGGCTTCCTCACAACTGTGTTTCTTAAAGATTCTAAGATCACCCTCCTCATTCATCCCCCCATTCTTGTCCTTCATGATGTGGGTCAGAATCACAGGTGGAAAGTTGGCCAGGATTAGGTCTAGAGCCCACTGGGACCTGAGAAAGCACCGGACACCGATCCTCTTTATCTTAGAACGGGAGATTTAAAAGGAGAGACACCCAAGTCTCACTACCTGGGTTTGTTTAATGTCTCCAAAGCCAGCCCAATAAACACAATGGCACTTTACCACCTGAGCCATCTACTTACTCACATGCAATTTTCCGCCCAATAGCACAATTTGCTGCCAGCCTGTCACTTGGCGGCCTCTCTTTCCTCTAGGAAAATGAGGTTAAGGTGGTATGCAAAGAGATAGATTTACCCAAGTTAGCAGCAACTCTGGAAATAAAATGCAAATAATTCAAAAGCCCTGTCCAGACAGGGCTCTTCCCAAGAGCAAAACAGTATCTCAAAGTCAAGGAGAAGATGAGTCAAACATTTCTCACATGCATCGGCTTCAGCAAATCAGCATTCCCCGCCAAGTGGAGCTCAGCATTCAAGCTGGTTCATTTACCACTGTCACTCAAGAGACAAGCAAGTCTCAAGGTCTCATTGACATCTTCCCGCCCCCGGAAAATAAAAGTTTGATACATCACAAATGAATAATAAAAGGAGTATTTCTGGGGAAGGAAGGAGAGCAGAGGGGAAAAGACTGCAAGCATGGAGGAAACCCAAGGCTTCCCATGATTTTCCATGTCAAACTCGATCCCTGATTTTTGAAGAGGTTGGAGAGGCCTCAAATTTCCAGAGAACTCTGATTTTACATTCTCTCAGAGCTGGGCAAGAAGAGGCGCAGGAATCCAGTTAACCCCGTTAAGGTGTTTTTATGTTGTAAAAAGAAGCCAATCCCACATGTAATCCTTCTGACGCCAAGAAGGACAAGAGAGAAATAGGAAGACAAGTGACCAGGACGGCACAGAGTATAGCAAGACAAGTCTTGGCGTCTCCATGCACATGGTCTCCTTCATGCTGATGGCACAGACAGGTTGCCTGGTGGACACCCGGAAAAGCTGACACTGCGCACAACCATGAGCCCTTTCCCTACGGATTATCTGTTATTTAATTATTTTCCTGTCCCCAAAAGCTGATAGCAAGCTAGTTTTATAAAAACAAAGAACACGGTATAAAAATAATTTAAAAAGAAAAAAGCCCAGTCAAGAAAGGCCAAGTAGATAAGAGTTATGTTTATTAAATTCTTGTTTCCCTTGGATATTAAGTTTCATGGCTCTGAGGAAGGCTCTGTTTCCCTAGACATTTCATATAAAATTAATGTTAAGTTCTCCCTTAGCTTTTATCACAAATGAGACAGAGCTTTAGTATATATGTGTGTATGTGCATATGTGTGTGTGTCTAGTTTATTTATATTACAAATACTAGAGTAATTAAACACACCCTTTTGCTTGCTGAGAATAAAGGCACGTCCTCTCCCTGGTTGACTGGTATTCTACTGGAAAGGTTCCTAAGTAGCTAAGCAGCCACCCTCTTGGCTGCTCAAGTTAACAGAAGTCTGGCTGATGATTTGATCATCAAAGACTCTATCTCCCTTAGGCACAGAGCCCTGGGGGAAGGCGGCATTACCTAATACAATTGTTTTCTGAGTGTGTCCATTTGCCCTGTGGAACACAATATACGGACATTTTTTTTTTCCTAATAGATAAATATTTTCACATGCATAGGCACACCAAATGCTATTAATTAGGATAAGATCAAATTGAAATAAATGAGTTGACTTAGAATAAATTTGAAGAGAAGTATGTTACATAACTAACACAGGTGGGAATATGGATATGGTAAAAACTACGTCTGAAGTTTGGAAAACACTGGTCCACTTTAAAAAAACATGTTCAGCAAAGATTCAGAAAGCTCTGGTTCTAAGAGCTGACCTGCTATGTCCTTGGGGATCCTTACCTTCCCCTGTCAGGCCTCACTAGAATGACAGCAATAAAATATGGTTAGGACAGTGTGACAAATGGCAAGTCTTTTGGAAATACAAGGTCTTTCCACCTTCAAATAAGGTGTGGCCACTGTCCACCAGCGACTCATGAAGCTTTGCGTTTTGACACACAAACCAGCGAGATTCCAGAGTAAACGCAAATCTCTCTTCTTAAAGCCTCCCTGAACACAGGAAAGTCATTTTGCTGTGCCTGTAAGCTCCGACCTCCTGATGTCTGCTTGGGGGCAGGCAGGAGACAGCAGTTGACAGAGTACAAACAATATATATCATGCAGCCTAGTGTTTGATCTCAAAGACAACTGTGCACAAGATTCCCAGGAAGGCAGGGCTTTCCAAGGTCATGATTCATTGCTACACTCTTAAAATCATGTTTGAGCCCCACAGACGCAAATGATCAGTATCTCTGGTAAGCAACTGTCTTTTTTTAAACTATTAGTATCATCATGGGGTTTGTCATATGCCTTGAGAAAGAAAGCTTGATCTGGAGGCTAAAACATGAAAGTCTGGTTGGCTCACGTAGTGGGAAGAGGGTAGTCATGCCATGGTAACCTCAGATGGGCGAGTTAGGTTTCCCAGAAAGACCTATTTCCTCACCTTATATGCTGTCCTTAAATAATTACCCCATTTGAGAGGCACAATAATGGCCTTAAAAAATGTCCCTGTCCTAATGCCCAGAACCTCTGAATATGTTGCCTAACATGGCAAAAGGGAATTCAAGTTGCACATGGAATTAAGTGGCTAAGTCAGATGATTTTAAGATTATACTCGATTATCCATGTGGGTCCAATATAATTACAAGCGCCCATACATGTGGACGAGGGAGGCGCAAGAGTCAATATCTGAAAGTGTCAAGAAAGACTGGCTTTGAGGGTGGAAGAGGGCCAGACGTAAGGAATGTAGGCAGCTCCTAGAAGCTGGAAAAGGCATACTAACATTCTTCCCTAGAGCCTCCGGAAACAAACAAAAATGACCCTGGCAACATTTGATTTTTGCCTAGTGAGGCTCTGTATTAGCTTCCTATTGCTGTTATGATAAATTACCACCAACTTAGCGGCTTAAAACAGCAGAAATGTATTTTTTCATAGTATCTATAGTTCTGCAGGGTCGTGGTCCCACTGGAGGCACTAGGGGACGATCCTATCCTGGTCTTCCAGCTTTTGGTGGCTGCAAACATTCCTTAGCTGGTGGCTCCATCCTTCCAATCTCTGCCTCCATGGTCACGCTGTCTTCCTGTCTCTGCGTAATCTTCCTCTGCCTCTCTGTTATAACGACACTTGCGATGGCATTCAGGATTCATCCTGATAATCCAGAATAGCCTCCCCATCTCAAGGTGCTTTATTTACTCGCATCTGCAAAGTCTCTTTTTCCATATAAGGTAACATTTACAGGGTCTAGAAGTTAGAGCCTGAAGTCTTTGGAGGGCATTATTCAGCCTACTACAGACCCACTTCAAGCTTTTCACCTCCAGAACCATAAGATAATAAATTTGTTTTGTTTTAAGACGTAAAGTGTGGTAATTTGTTATGCCAGCGACGGGAAAGTCATACACCCCTTACCTCCCAAACGTGTGCTCCAGATCAGAAGGCCTGGGTGAGAGGGAGGAAGGAGCTGGCCCATACTGACTATTCACAGTGGTATGGGTACCTAAAGATGATATCCCTCTTCCCCCAGGAGATGTAGAAATGCCAAGATTCAGAAGTATGTGGCCATTAGAAGTTTCAGAAACTAACTAACCATTAGTTTCTAAAATAAACTAATGGTTAATGCGTAAAGCAAAGCTTAGGGGAGGGAAAAAAAACCTGACTGTCGTTTCAGACAATTCCTCTTAATAATAAATACATTCCATCCTCAAATGTCAAAGGGTTTTGCTCACAAAGCCAATAATCCCTAACACAAACATAAAACAATGTAAGGCCCTAAAGGGCCATATTGCTCAATTAGAAACAGCCTCTTCAGGTAGCTTTGTTAGCCTTCAAGGAGAAAAACATCCCATTTTCAAGCACCTCTTAATCACTCTTCTTTCTCAGAGCATGTCATACAGCTGGTTTTCTGTCATCTCTGTAGGGATTTCTATTTATAGAACTGCTCCTTTTCACTGACCTGCCTTCAGGACACTGCAGAACTCACCACTTGGGACATCCCCTAAGGCTGTGTCCTCAGCCCTCTTCTCTTTGTATTCTCTCAGCCAGTACACCCTGGACCGGGATCTCAAAATCGTACATCCAGCCTTGAACCCTCACCTGAGCCAGCACCAGATCCAAATAGCCCAGTGCCATTCAGTAGGGAAGGATTCCCAACTTCGCAGGCACAAAACGGAGCTGCTGATTTCCCAGAGACACACATCATCTGGGTAACCAGCACTGCCATCCAGCCAGTGCACAAACAAGACCCACTGCCCTCACAAGCACATTGGCTTCCTGCCCTCCCATCTTCCTTATTTAATCCATCAGTAATTATATCAGCTCTGCCTACAGTATTCATCCCAAATCTGACTATTTTTCACCATCTCTAGTACTACAACCCCAATCCAGGCTATCCTCGCCTCCCACCCAGATTATGGCAACTGGTTCCCTAGTCCTCGTCTTGCTCACCCTCCACAGAGCAGTTAGTCACCTTGTCTAAAGTATAAATCAGATGTCACTCTCAGATGTAAACTACCCAGGGGCTTCCAGTTACAGTCACACGCCATACTTGACATTAGTTATGTGATCTGGCCACTGCCTGGCCCGCAACTTCTCTGTCCTTTCTCTTCCTTATTTGTGTGAACTCCAAGAAGGAATGTACCTGCCATTAAGGACTCCTTGTGGTTAATTAGGCTCAAATTCTTAACCAGAATCTAGCAGCCATTGCTGACAGAGGTTTCTCATGCACACTGCACGTGCAGGGAAAAGGCCTAAACTAAGCTGCCAAGTCTCCTGCACTGTGTTCCTGCCATCTGAGCCGACCCTTATAAGGGAGTTTCTGGAATTGTATTTTGACCAATGGGCTGAGACCTGCTCCATCCAATCGGAACTACACAGCTATACCCTTATTTGCATCTATATTGACCAAGCATACATGCAAAGCCGATCAATCAGGACAATGCTATTTAGATCAAGCAGTACTTTGCGATTTGGATTCCTCATTTGCATGAAAATAGACCAATGGAGAACCAGCGGGGGAACTTTCTCTAGAAAATGTGGTCTCCACTTTGTCTCAGTGGAGCATACTTTGGGTTTCCTTGGTTTGCAAACTGTTTGCCTAAACAAAGTTTCTCCTTTTTCTGCACGCCATATTGGGGACTCCTGTGGCATTCGGTGGCAGTGAACTTTTGTTGACACAAACATGCATACACACTGGCCTTCTGGCCTCTCCTGTAACAGGTCTAGGCTTGTTCCCAACTCAGGGCCTCGGTACTTGCTGACCCTTCTGCTGTGAGTGCTCTTCCAGATCTATGCACGCCTGTCCTCTTCCCTCCCTGAGGCTGGCCCCGAAATGTTGAAGTTGTCACCCTCGCCTAGTGAAAGTAACCTCTCAGTCACATGCTTTAACATTGCCCCATTCTGTCTTTCTCAGAACAGTCAGGGATACCTGAAACACTCTTAGTTATTTACCGATGCAGGTGTGATTCCCTTCTGGTAGATGTATGGTCAGAGGGCAGGACCCTTTACACCATGGTATCCCCAGTGCCTGGCACACATTGGGAGCTAAACAAACACTTGGTCCTGAGCTGCTGGCTCATTTTATTAATACAATCCAGGGCAATATCAAATGATCTTAAAAGGTGTTCTTATAGTCTCTTTGGTTTTAAACAATAGTGATTTCCTAGGTTTCAACATGTGAACTAAAAAGGGGCCATATAAATATGACAAGCTTAGGTGGGTGAGATGAGGGGACGCATATGAGGCCTTATAAACTCAGTGACCAAAAGTAACCACACAGGCGGTCTGGACATAAACATTCCTAGCTAAGCGGGTCACGGTGGGCACTCATGTCCTAGGCCTGTAGCTTCCTTGATACCTTAAGTGAACCCTGTCTGTTGCCTTGTGCATCTAGGACAACATACCTTTGAAATGTCAGAGTAATTTTCTTTTCTAGATGTCTCAAAGGCAGAACTGCGGGCAGCAGAGCACAAGAATACCAGAGCACTACAACATAGAACCCTTCAATGTTACCTTGTTGCCCGCATACTACCACTATCCTGTTGCCCTCAGACCCATTACTGTGTACTGTAAATGTTGAATACTAGCTATCCTGAACCCACCAATATAAAAGTAATATGTGTTTGTCCATTTCGCTTTTTATCCAGTCCTAGAGAGTTCCCTACTTGGCTTTATCCTGCCCCCTTAATTTACCACCAATGGATTTCATGTAACTTTCCTTATGATACATAAAATAAGCTGCAAAACTGCCGTTCTCCGGAGCATTTTCTAAATCTGTTGAGATTTTGCTACCAAGCATGTCCTCAAAATTTTGGCTCAGATAAATTGTTATAAAACGTTTCTACAGGCTGGACTTTTTTTCATCAGTAAACAGAAAAGGCACCCAACTCTCCATCCTGGGGTCCTGCACATCATTCTCACTCCCTCTCCTGGCCTCTTTGCTGTGTGTGTGCCCATTCTCTCCTTTCCACCAGTGAGCCACTCCCTAACCTTCCATTAGTATTGTTTCTGCTCCTTCATAGAGCCCCAGCTGGCCCAGGCTATCACTTAACCTCAGGGCATCACACCACTGGCTAATAACCAAGTTGTCTGTTAAGTGTCTCACTGGCGTGGGAAGAAGGGGACACAGTACCAAACAAGGGCACTGAGGCAGAAATTAGAATTTCTAGTACTGAGATGAAGAAATCCTCCCAACAATAAGACCAAATGCACCTCCATCCACTCTCCTTTAAAAGATCAGTAGTAACCACAAGATCTTCCCAAAAGAGTGGGAGGGTTGTCAAACCCAACAGATTGTGGGAATCCTGAGGACAAGTGAGACGCGTGTTGGCATGAATGCGAGTGAAGATTAGGAGAAAAGACTCTCCATGTAAACAACACAACTCAGAAAAGTTAAGGAGTTGAAGGACAAGTCTGATCCTTTAAGTGCCTGCACCAAGGCTGGCTCTTAAATGGAATGCTGCTTCTTTTCCCACATCCAAAAACTCCAGTTTATGCCAAGTATTAGGTTGGTGCAAAAGTAATTTCAGTTTAAAAGGATAAAAATCATTGCAAAACCCACAATTACTTTTGCACCAACCTAATGGTCAACAAGCTAGAGGAGTTTTGCTCCGATCAGGTCTAATGCCCACAACACCCCTGCAAAGAAACTATGCTCTCATTTTTCAAGTGAAGAAATGTATTTTCAGGAAGGCACAAAGCAGATTTGGCCATGAAATGTGCCTGGCACACAGAGTGCCGAGGGTCCCTTAAACCTTTAAGGGCCAAGAAAATGCTTTCATTCCTTGAAAATCAGAAGGAAAAAATGAATCTAAACCACCTGGCCACAGTCATAAAGTACAATTTTGAGTTATTTTTTAATGGAGGAAGAAGTGTACTAAACCCAAAGAGCCTTAGCCCTCCAGAGTCAAAGTGGCTCTGATGAGGTGAAATGACTTGTCCAAGGTCACATGCACCAAGGAGCTGACAGACGAGAGTCCAGATCAGCCCCTACCTTTTTCCAGAACACCACTGGACCTCTCATAGGTTCCCGCCTCATAAAACCCTGGGTATCTCTTGAGTTCTGGAATGCCTCCATCACCTGACCTTTCTGAAAATGCACTTTTGAAATGCAAGAATCATGAAGCCAGAAATGTTCCTTACAAAACTCACCAAAAATCTCATCATTGCTCTCATGACTAATCCTTAGCTCACTTGGAAGACCAACTATTCTCAGCCAATATTAAAATAAGCAAGCTTTGAATACTCCCAATTCCTAGAGCACCTGCCCGCCCCCTGCCCCTTAGACAGCATTTGAGGTGAAGAAAGACTGAGTTTCACATAGTTTTTCTCAAAGCTTGTTGGGGTGGAGGGCAGACCCACTACCTGCATTGGGAGGACCTGTGATGCACATGAAAACTGCAAATGCCAGGGTGCCCAATGCCTGCTGAACAAGCCAGGGGTAGAAGCCAGAAATCCGCATTCTGAAGAAGCACCCCAGGGGGTCTGACCTGCTGTGGAATTAAGGCCCGCTAGTCAGGAGCACAGAGGGGGACAAACTGCTTTTCATATAGTTTTAACACATTCTAAATTTTCCCAGAATGCACCTGTCATGTACAATGAGCCAAGAATACCCTTTGTTTTGTTCCGAACTTTACTCCAAGCTATTTACTACTACCAAAAACAAAAACACAACTATATGACTGATGACAAAGCCACTTCTGGAATATGAGTCACCAAATCAACCTTGTATTTGGAGTTCTTACATAGAACTGTTACATGTACAGGCGATTATACCAATAGATGCAGGAATCTGACTACTACATTTTGTCTTCTTAGCAGAGTTGGGCCCAGAGATTTTCGATAGTGAAATACCTATTTGATTATGTATTCCTTTCATTTCTCTTTTACTTTAATTAGGACATTACATTAATTTTGTTTGTTTTTAAAATTGTGTGCGCTGGTGATATTATCTATGGTTTGAATTCAGGAAGACAAAAAGTATTACAAATTAATTGCTATAAAAGGAGACGGTGGGCCTTATAGGATTAAATTTGACTACAGAAGATCCTGGCTAAAACTGCTCTCTGAGATTTTGCTAATCTCACAACTAGGGGAGGTCCCTTCAGACAAAAAAGAAAAAGGGGTAAAAAATGAGCTGCACTCTGAAGGCTGGCAGCCAGAGGCAATGCCGACGGCAGCTCTCCTAACCGGGTGCTGAGCCCTGGGCCAGCCACAAGGTAGAGGCTGAACAAGAGAACAATCAACCAAATTCCGGCTAGTGATTATTGGGGCAGGAGGCAGGGGATGGCAGAGAAGAGGAACAGAGATTCCAGTTATTGGCAAGTCCAAGCTCTTGGGTTAGGTGGTTTCAAAGGAATAATAACAACAACAACAATAATGCTATGAAACTAGTTGCATGCATTCAGTAGGATCAATCAACTATTGAATTAATAATCAGAAACTAAAATAATTAACTTTGCAGCCATACCAAACACTGGAAGCTTGTATCACAGACAACAAACTACACATTAGCATAGAGAGGTTTAAGCCTGAGTACTAATTAACTGTTTCTGGAAGGATGGGTAGTCACTGTTCTCATGTTAATAAAAAAGAAAGAAAGACGGAACTGGCATTTGGCACGGGGAGCATGGCCTCATAAGCAGTGTGTCAGGCAGATAAAGATGCTGGTGCCTGGCGACCACCAAGGCCACCTTAGACGACCATCCTGTTTTCTCATTAACATTGTCCAGCTGTTACCTCACTCGACAATAACAACCCCCCCTTGGGGGATCTGACAAGCAGAGGTCACCCTGAAGGTGGAAGGAGAGAAGGATTCAAAGGCAAATCTTAAAACCTGTTTCATCCTGACTGGAGTTGTCATAGGTTGACTGGGCACTGCAGAAGATGGTGACCTCTTTTCCAAGGGGCCTCTCGAGGCTTAAAGAGAGCATTTGACTGTCTCCTTTCCCCCCTCCCTCCACATTATCCCATCTTTTCTCCTATCTGCTGGTTCCCTAATATAAAAGAATATGAAAAGAAAGAGGCTTTTCAAATAGATGAGGCAAAAAAATAATTTGCTTAAGCGTAAGACATGGTTACAACATGCCAACTCCCACTGCATCATCTCAGAGAGAGCAGACAATCCTCTCGTTGGTGCTCCCAAAAGATGCATCTCTGTGCTCCCACTGACCTCGGGACCTACATTTACATGATCACTAACACTTTACTGCACTTATTGGTTCACAGGTCAACCTGTCTCAACTAGATCAAACAGGCCATAAGAGGACCAACACATCCCCTCTTTTAGGAAACCAGGAGTAAGGTCATGTCTTTAATAAAGGTAGTCGAACAAATAAACACAACGGATAAGCTCCCCCAAACTGAAGTGCAATTCATTTGTGTTTAAAATCCAAAGTGGCTTATAGAAAATCCAGGCAGTGTTGTAACTGAGAGTCCATGGGTGTGCATCTTATTATGCGATAAAACACATGATCTTTAAATCTTTATGACTCCTAGTAGTAATTTATAGGAACAGTAGAGGGGATAGAAAACTCAAAGCACAGACCCAGATGGGGAAGGAAAAGGGAGAAGAGGGGACAAAAAGAGAACCCTAGCACTGGGAATATGGATAACAATGATTTCTTCTAGGCATACTTTATTCAATTTCCCTTTCTTCTCATTACATCAGTAAGAGTCAAGGAGGTGCATTAGTTAATAGCAACTCAGGGCAGGCAGAGTGGCCTGAACTTTCCTCTCACGGCACCTTCATGAGGCAAGATCACCACAAAGTACAGCTGGCAAATAAAGGCCTCGATTGCATGGGATGAATCTATTAAGGCAGTGAAGATGACATGGGACATCATTTTTAGGAAGGCAATAAAATTTACAACCTTGCCTTTGGATCTTCAGTATCCACATACGAATAGGTAACCCAGAGTACTGACACTAACGGAAATGTGCAGCCATTTACACAGCCTCACTAGGGCTGTCCTCTTTATTTCAATGATTACCCATCACACTGAGGGGAAATTCAAAACTCCGTACTCTGGTTACGTGCAGACTATCAGGGTCTGGCCTTCTGCTACCTCACCAACCTCACTTCATCCCACGCTCCCCCCACCAAAAATGCCAGTTTGACCCTCGCCTCACAAGGTCTTTGTGTATGCTTTCCCCTCTGCATAGAAATTCCTCCATGGTCGACTTCTCAT
Source organism: Rhinolophus sinicus (assembly GCF_057876585.1). NCBI lineage: Eukaryota > Metazoa > Chordata > Mammalia > Chiroptera > Rhinolophidae > Rhinolophus > Rhinolophus sinicus. The sequence continues at coordinate 129,537,809 of NC_142517.1, read as the reverse complement.
TCTTCACCTCATAATTCCAAGACAGGAAATCAGGTTATCCCTGATCATTTTAGGAAATGCACGCTCCCCTTTAACTTTCCCTTTCCTTCCTAGGCGTATAACTATCTGAAATTATCCTATGCATTTTGTTCACCAGAATACAAGCTCCGTGAGAGCAGAGAACTCACCTGTTTTGTTAACCATTGCATCCTTAGAAATGAAAACAACGCCTAGTACACAGTAAGTGCTCAACTATTCCTTGAATGAGTGAATAAATGGAGAAAGGCCAATAGCTAACAGAGGTGACACTGAACGACACTTGACCTGTACCAAGCTGGGTTTATCTGATTACATCTAGTGGGGGAAGGACAAAGAGAGGCTAAATTGAGAAAAAAAGAAAAGGAGACCAGGGGCACCACTAACTGGGACCGACTGCCAGAGTCCACGAATAAGAGCTGTGTACCCCGCAAAGGCAGCAGCATCACTGCAGAGATGAAAAATTTCTATTAGAACTCACAAAGGAAGACGGTATCAGGGGACCACCAAACAGCTCTGGCTGAAACATTCAGGCTGAACGCCACATTCCCTTGACAGAAAATCTGTTGAAACCCTTCAAGCACGACTATTAAGCAGTGTCTTTACCAAGGTCAGTCATCCATAGATTTCTGGAATATTTCCCCAAAGTTATGACCTTCTCAGCCTTTTGGGGGGGATGAGTCAACTAGTCATGACTGTCCAAATAAAAACATTGCTATCTGCAAAGGACTATGCAATCAATTCTTAATTTCAAAGATGTTGACCTGAGACAGAGGGAAAATAAGTCCTCAGGTATTTTAGAAGACTTCTTCTAGTCAATGACTTCAAGCGTCTGGTTGTGCATGAAGTGTTATTTTTGTCAGACCACTGAAGCTTTTTTCGGACAAGGACCACGGTCAATCCCTCCACCTGCTCTACTCCCAAACACAGAGCACCCAGCTGGTACCCAATCAATACCTGCTTGCCTCTAACACCAACAGGACTGATGAGCAACCATGGAGACGGGCCATTATGCAGAGGCATTTCCTAAGCACAGGACTTTGGGGTAACCTTCCCAAAGTGGAAGGTTCAAATAACCAGGGAGGAGAAGACAAAGCAAAGGATTTCAGGTCAATCCTAAGATGAAACTCCTGAATGACTAGAGGAACAAAACCACAGAACGGATATTTGAGTGATCAGATGGGGGGGAAATCATGGAACTGTAACATCAAGAGTTGCTGGAACAGCATGTAGAACAGGGTAAAAATCATTATGGCTTTCTAAATAGAGATTTAATATTCCATCCCCACAGAGTGAATGGAAGAACGAGGTACAGGCTACTTTTAAAAAGAAAAGAAAAGAAAAGGAAAACACAGAGCAAGCAAACAATACAGCTGCAGCCAGCCCTGAATCGCCAGCTTCCATCAGAGAACAGCGCAACGAATAGTCCACAGGTGGCACAAAAGAAAAAGCGGCCTTCTGTCAACAGCTGGTCCCTCTGCGTTTCCCACTTTCCTTGAGTAGCTTTAAGACTCCAGCCTCATCCTGTGAGATTTTGTGTTATGGGCTAGACAAGCCTCTGTGTCCTATCAGGAAACAGGAAAACATGTTCCTTTCATGCCCTCCCATGAAAGCTGGAGGAAGGGAGGCAGAGACGTGCAGTTAAGAAAGGATGGGAATTCAGTACTTTCAGAATTTAGTCAAATTATGTGTAAAAGATTTCCCTAAGAAACACTGGCTTAGCATAAAAAACCCCAGAATGGAGTTTAATGTTTACTTTCAAATCTACCACCAATTCTGGAAGATATCAAAGTATTTAATTTCTCTGAAATGATACACATGCAACATTTCCTGGAGTGCTAATTTTTACCTTCTGTTAACCAAAATGCTTTAAGATAACTTAATATGCCATGAGACTACATTTCAAGGGAGTCAGGGAGCTTCACACAAATGCCATTCATTCAGAAAATAAACTTTCGTCTCTTTCATACTTACTGAGTGTCAGAAACAGCCCAGTGTCTAGTATTTATAATTTAAGCAGTAACATCAACACCTCAATGGAAGGGGAAATGTGCTGCAGTTACCAAGAGGTGTAAGTGGTAAGAGAAAGGTTTCAAAGCACTGGTTCACAAACATGGTCCACCACCAAACCCACATGGAAGAGGTGTTCTGTAAATTCAATTCCTGGGCACCGCCCCGAGAACCGGCTTTCATTGGTTACTATGGCAGATTGAAGGAACAGGCAAATTTAACCAGCCCCTCCTCCCGGTGACGCAGATCATGAGGCAGGTTTGGGAGCAGCTGCTGTACGAAGCATGGTAAGGGTGGGTTGACGGTGCTCCCCACACCAATGGAACTCCAGGTCCACCAGCTGCTTTGTACTGACATACCCTAGAGAGCTTATTAACTCAGCTGCTTGGAGGGAGTCCAGTTGGCCCAAGAAAGCCAAGCCTCACATCCAGCTGGACCCAAGAGCTAAAGGAATCCTCCAGCAAACTTCCTGGGCATTGCTGCCACTCACTTGGCAGCACTGAAGAATGCTGGGTCAGAATGCTGGAAATGTTGAGAGCTGAGCATATGTGAGGGCAAGAAGGACGCATCGTGTCCAGCAGTGCATGTGTATTGCCCATGATGGTGAAGCTCAGGTAGGCAGCTTGAGGCTGGCTAACAGGCTCAGAGAGTCTGAAGAGGCACACAGAGATAACATCTGTTTCATTCGTCAATATGAAGAACTCGGAGAAAGTGGCTACTCTTCTTGGCTATTCAGGGTTTAAAGACCCTTTTATTTCCAGTTACCAAAGCTTAGGTCACAGATGACAAGGTCCAAATAGGGCTGTGTTAGACTGCTATTGTTCCCCAAGACAGTCTCCCCTCCTTCCACTGAATCAGAAATTGAGCAGAGTACAAGCATCTCCTGCAGTAGGTGGCACTGTGATCAAAGTCTGCCCGATGGGGAATGAGTAGGAGAAATACGTGCAGTTGCCCGGGGGTGATCTCCACTGCCCTTCCTCCCGTCCTTTTCCCACACTTATCCTGACCCACGCAAAGGAGAGCAACACTGAAGGTGGCAGAGCAACCCCATGGAAGGAGCCTGGGCCCCTGAGACGTTAGCAGACAGAAGTGCCATTCCAGCTGACTGCAACATAAAAGAAAATAAAGTCTATCATGTTTAAGTCGCTATTGTTTGGGGTTTCTGTTAGAGCAGCTGCATATGTATATACTAATACCAGGCTTTTGTTTCCTGCATGGAATCTAATAGGAACTACTGATCAAGAAGTAATCCCTTTATACTTCCCTTTTCGTCCTCAGCCCAACAATATGGCAGACGTGATCATCTTCGACTCCAAAGGACAGCAAATTATATTAGGAGACTCAGAAACCTCCCTTTAATCCCAATCCTCAGATTTTAAATGCTAGACCCACCTGAAAATACGAGCTTTCCTCTTTTAGCCAATCAATGTCTCAATCTATCTTTCGAAGTGAATTTTCCTTCAATAATCACCACGTAAATTAGTCACAATTTCTGGAACAAGTCAAGCATCATTGCACCAGTCTACTACTGTTCCCTCTTCCTGGCAGGCCCTTCCTGACCTAGAAAATCCCTCAGCAGCATACCCCAGTTCAAATGTAAAAATGTCCCAACTGCTAAGAGCTTGGAGGATGTTTTTAAAAACGGATGGAAGTATATTGTGATATATATGCCTGTTAACCCTTGAGTCTGCTGGGTTCTTGATGGCAAGACTGCTTATTCATCTCCGTATCCCAGATCCGCCACTGCTCTTCACTGCATGCATCTCAGTACCTGGCACAGTTAAGAACGCAGCAAGTGTTTGGTGAACTAATGAACGACATTGTTGAATTAACTGTGCTATCTCGTAATTTTTTAAATAGTTGAAAATTCAATGGCAGAGTCTATGACTTAAGGAAATCTTGTAAATCAAATAAACACAAGCATTCCCCTCCTATTATACCTTAACCTGTTAAGATAGGCTACACACCCTTTTAAAGATAAAGGTGGAGCTACAGATCCATGACACTTAACAAACATCAACTGTCATTTATTAGGAGTTGCACTTAATGGAAAAATAATTTTGAACCTAATGGAAAAACAATTAGCTAGCACACTAGGAAAACTGAGCTGTCACATTTTTTAAATGATTATTTTGCTTTGAAAACAGAGCCTACATTGGATCAAAAAGAAAACACATATACATTAAACAATGTTTTAAGAAGCTCCCTTAGATACTATAGGTTTTTGTTAATCTTAAGATATGAAGAAAAAAAATTATACACATACATCCTATGTTAGTACCTGAGCAGTAGAAACAACAGCCTAAAATTTTCTCCTTTCAAAGATAACAGAAAACATTCTTTCAAACACCAAGGATAGGTCATGGGCCATAATTTCAAGAACAAAGCCAATCTAAACCAATTCCATGCTAAGACAAAATTTCCACTTCAGCTACTTGCTTATAGCTTGGCACAGGGACTAAACAAATGCCTAACAAAAGGTTAAAAAACAACAAAGAACAATGAGAAAATTCAACTATCAAAGAAGACCACGTCCAGAGTACTTGTAAGCAGGAACCTAAGGGGAGCTATCACAAATGATAAACTGGGAAAAAGTTAGTTTTTAATTCCCTGAGAATCATCTTAACCGTTTACCCTGAAACGCCCCCAAAATAAAGCAAGTCATTCTTATTCTTAAAATCACAGAATTTTAAAGGAGAAGGGGCCTTCAAGATCATTTGTTTTAGATGCCCAGATATATGGAGGGAACCAAAAAAATGTATACACATTTTAAGAAAGAAAAACTGTATCAAAATTGTAATATTCAATATATACCGATAACAAAAGATAAATACAAGTCACATTTGACTTCTGCAATTACAAGAGGTGCTCAAAGTGGTTACCATCAACGTCCAGACACTTCTGATGACAGCGATCTACTGCTTGGGCAACGTTGACCAAAGTGTCCACTTGCAAACTTTTGGCAACCCCGGTATTGAATGACTCACTGGAGAATACATGCCAGTTACAGCAAAGCCCACACTTCCCAGTCCTCAAAGATCTAACCCAGGGTCTTTGCCAGCACAGCACAGAGAATAGATAAAGGCTGCCCTTTAATACAAGCTACACAAATAAAACCAACTCCTGGAAAGGAGATCATCCAGGCCAGTTCTTCACAAACACACACAAACACCCAGGCATCAACTAAAACCATGATTACAGGTTTTAAAAAGGCTCTTGGCAAACTTTACAATGGGATTTACTTAATGCAGTAAGTACTAGGAATTCAAAAATGAATGAGGCTAAAGGAAACCCATTCCACAAGGACTTCACAGTGAGTGAAAGGAAAACAGAGCCTACATATATAAATTATAAAACCACGTGTTACAACACACATTGAAGGTAAGAATAGGGTATTATGGGACATTTCTGACTCCATGATTAAAATGTTTGGATCTTTCTTCCCTCTAATTTCTAGGGTAACCTCTAGAACATTATACTCTAACATAAGCTAAAAAAGTAAGAACTGTTACACACAATGCCCAGACTAAAATCAAACGACTATTTCAAAACCCTTGAAAAGCTAAATCCTTCTCCAAAACAGGAAATTCATACTTGAAAGTTTTTTCGAAGTCAAGTTTAAAAACTTTGAAGGTATTGTATTTGTTGAAGACTAACAAGGATTCAATTCTAGTACAATATCTGCTAATTCAGATTCAAGTCTCCCTCTTGAGTGGGTGGGAAATGAACCACTCGTTTGGAAACCTGAAGGAATCCAAACCATTAACAGGAATGTTCCAAAAAACATTTTAGTCCTGGAGGATGACAACTTCCATTACGCATGACACCAATGCCAAATATGTTCTAGGGACGTTTGAGATCAGAGACCATGAATATAAAATAGACATGTGACCTTCACGGCCGTAGCCACTAATAAAATACTGCTGGACCTTACAAGCCTGAGCAACCTACTCAGGTCTCGGAGAAAAGACTGCCGGATACTGGTAAAAAAGCTCCCAACCTCAACTCCTTATTAGCATCCAGAAGTGAGGTTCTTGTGGTAACATGGACCTCCTGTACCACAAAATACCAATATCAAGGAGAAGCATAAATGCTCACAGAAGATATTCCAAGGGCTGTAGCCAGTGCAGAAAGTGAGGGAAAAATTCAGGAACTCTCCCATTTCTAGAAACACCTGTTGAAGGAGACAGGATTTCACAACCCACTTAAATGATTAGATCAAAACTTTCTTCTCCGTATGTAGCCTGAGGGATCTATATTTTCTGGGACTGAGAAAGAATTTACGTTGGTAGGACCAAAACTCTTGGATTCTAAACACCAACACCCCACCCCCCATCATTTATTTCATAGCTTGTGAAAGAAATGGAGTAGATTGAGTCAAACATTTATCATTACTGCACAGCACCCAGTCAGTTATCTTATCTTCAAGCTGCTGAGCAGGTGAACTTAATATTCTGCCTGCCTTCTTCCTGCTCAAGGCGGTAGCAAGAATGAGTGACCCAGGATACACGTGGAACATGGTGTCGGAAGTGGTATTATAGCCATGAGAACCATTGTTTCTGGCCCCCTTCATACTAATACCTACATGGAGTTCCACCTATCACAGAAGTAGAACTGTATTTTAAAGTTACGACTAGAGACAGCTCTGAGGAGAAATTTACTTTTCCCAGAAGTTGGCACAACATATGTTTACTTAGGGAGACATAGCTACACAACACTAGCAATCAAACTAATTCAACCCGCAGGAAATTATTCCAGAGAGATGGAGTCACCTCTTTCTCCTTCCTAAAATCAAAAGTGGGAGAGAAAAAGAAACAAACGCAAATTGCCACTGGCAGAGTTTCATGTTTAAGGTGCACAGAACGATTCAAGAGCAATTCAAGGTTTTCAGCAAATGCCTATTCATTAACCCAGCAGGAGGCACACCACCATCTGGCACCCGTGTCCAGAGGAAGATATATTGCTTAGGATCAATTCTGAACATAAGCAAGTTTATTTTTACCCCTTTAAAATGTTATGCACAAAACTACAAGGACAGAAATGTCTGCCCTAGGCATGCCAGGGAGACATAACCAAATTGGAACATGGGATTCAAACACGGGATCCAGCTGAAGTCAGCTTTCATCACACTTCATTAAACAATGCCCTTCCAACGTTCAGGAATCCCAGTAAACACCCCAGTGTCTCAGCTGGAAACTCTCTAAGGAACCACCAGGACTTCAGGCATGTAAGGGAGGGGAGGCTGCCCTGCATCCACTGATACCAACAGACTTGGGGGGGGGGGGGGGGGGGCGGGCTCACGTTCAAGCCGGGACTCTGCAGTCTGGCTGGTAGAAAGGCTTTGGGGTCAAGTGCACCACAACCTGGGCACAAGGTCTGCCAATCACTGGGTGCTGGAACCCCTGTAAGACAGGCCCACTCTGTTCTTCCACTGTGGCTTGCTTTCTTTCAACTTCACCAACCAGAATCTTTTTCCAAGTGAAGTTACTGCCTTTTTCTCTAACAGAAACATAATACTTGCTCGATGCCAAAAATTTAGTCAGTGCCAAATAACCAGAAACTCACAAAGAAATCTAAGAAATCATTTATCATTCCACCACCTGCAGATATGTATTGGTAAGATTTTGGTAGATTACACACACACACACACAAACACACACGGTGTTTATATATGTACACACATATATGTGGATCACAAAAATATACTTGCTTTCTTGTAGCCTGCTTTTATATCTTAACATATTTCCAATACTTTCCCATGAAAACATTTTTGCCACAATTCAGTAGGTAAACAGTACTCCGCTGCACACACACATCATGTTTTACTTAAATAATCCCACCATATTAGGCATTTATTTTTCTCACATTTATTTTTCTATATCAAAAAATAACACAACAATAAACTTTCACTCCTACCTTTGCAATTTCAGCTATTTCCTTATAATGAAGGAATTACCAGATCACATAGGAGGATTTTTAGGCTTCTGACATACAAATATTTTCACATTTTCTTTCAGAAGATGTACCAATTTATATTCCCCACTAGCAAGGTATAAGAATGCCCATATACCCTACTCTCTCACCAAAGTTTCTCTTATCTATATTTTATTGTCACTTAAAAAAATTATTTGTCAATCAGATAGATATACCGTGTTTCCCCGAAAATAAGACCTAGCCGGACCATTAGCTCTAATGTGTCTTTTGGTGCAAAAATTAATATAAGACCCAGTCTTATTTTACTATAAGACCAGATAGAGTAGAATAGAATAGAAAAAAATAGAAAAAATAGAAATAGAGGAAAAAAATAAGAGAAAAAAAGAGAAAATAGAGAAAAATAGAAAAAATAGAAAAATAGAGAGAAAAAGAGAAAAAAATAGGAAAAAATAGAAAAACAGGAATAAGAATAGAAAAAAATAGGAAAAAATGAAGAAAAATTGAGAATAGAAAAAAAAGGAAAAAGAGAAAAAGAAAAAAGAAAAAATAGAAAAAATAGAATAGAGAAAAAGTAGTGAAAAAAAGAGAAAAAATAGAAAAATATAGAAAAAATAGAAAAACATAAAATATAATAAAATACAATATAATACAATACCAGGTCTTACATTAATTTTTGCTCCAAAAGACGCATGAGAGCTGATGGTCTGGCTAGGTCTTATTTTCAGGGAAACACGGTACATAACCACTGCTAATAAAGGCCACATCACAATGTTGACCTTGCTATGTCCCAGGCACTGTTCTAAATAATTTACAAGTTTGAAGTAGTGCTATATTCTTATCTCCATGATATGATGGGGAAAACAAGGTAAAGGAAGGTGAGGTAATTTGGTCACTGGAGGAGCTGGAGTTTGAACCCGGGTAATCTCGTTTCAGAGTCTCAGCTTTTAACTAGTACATGATACAACCACATGGGGACCTACCTGGAAGAATGAGAGGAATGGATAAGATTAACATCTGGAGGAGGGATCACTGGAATTATATCCCGCCTATCACACCCCAAACTTTATTCACATGTTCGACATGACCATTTGTGGGGTAATTTTATAAGTGACGGCAAACCAAATCTGAAAGCAGACTATTAACTTGCCATTGGCTCACTCATCAAAAAGTGACCTGGGATTATTACTTTAGTGTGTAACTATTTGCCTGGGCACACTAATCACATAAAAGGGCGTATTTGTTTTCTTGTGTAACAAAGAATTAGGGATCCAGCAATTCCACTTCTGGGTATGTGCCCTAAAGAACTGAAAGGACTAAAACATACTTGCACACCCAAGTTCATAGCAGCATTATTCACAATAACCAAAGGGAGGAGGCAACCCAGGTGTCCATCGACAGATGAATAGATAAACAAAATGTGATGTACACATATGATGGAATATTAATCAGCCTTAAGAAGAAAAGAAGTTCTGTCACATGCTACAAAATGGGTGAACTTTGAAGACATGATGCTAAAGAAGCCAGAGACAAAATGACAAATATTGTATGATTCCACTTATGAGTATGTGAGGCACCCAGAATAGGCAAAGTTAAAGAGAGAGAAAGAATGGTGGTTGCAGGGGCTGGGGCGTGGGGGGAGGGGGTGGAATGAGGACTTGTTCAATGGATTCAGAGTTTCAGCTGGAAAAATGACAAAGTTCTGAAGATGGATGGTGCTGGTGGTGGTTGCACAACGTGAATGTACTTAATGCCACTGAACTGTACACTTAAAGTTCGTTAAAATGATCAATTTTACATTATATGTATTTCACCATAATTAAAAAAAAAAATTGGAAGCAAAGAGCTTTGTATTTAGTTAGGGTGCTTCATCCACTTAAGCCCTAATTAGATAAACCCTTCTGGGTAATGCTACCCAACCGAAGTCAGGCTGGGGGAGAGGGGGGCAAGATACAAATGCTTAAGAAAAGATGAAAAAGCCTCTGGAAACACTCAATCTTTAATTGCAGGGACCAACTTGTCCTGTGATGTTCACATAAGTGAACAGCCTGGAAGAGAGAACCAAGGAAATGGACTATGAAAACCACACTTGCTACAGGAATCAAAGAATAAAGGGGAAAATCTGGTGAGCATTTACTAACGACAGCTGGGAATGGCCCAGACAACCACAGGAAATGTTTTACCACAAGCCTGCAGATCATCAGACCACAGGTCTTCAGTGGTCAAAAACACAGGATGCAGAAAGACTGCCCATCCACAAGCCAGCACCCATGTTCATCCAGAGTTGGGGTGCACTTATCAAGAAGGGTACCTCTGGGAGCCAGAAAGACAGCTTATGACCATCAGTAACTCACTGTATTCACACAGATAACAGAATAGTTTCATAGCCACATTTCTAAAAGACTCAAAATTCAGAAATGCTGTCTTTCTGACTTATTTAATAAAAGGTCACTATAAAATCCCAAGACAGCTTAATCACCATGAGACTACAGAAAGTTGTTCTAAAGAAAGAAAAGCTAGCGCTATCAAGACTAATCAGATGTCACTATCTAATCATAAACCCAACCTGACACCAAAGTACAGCAACTACACCAAGACAAGAGCTGGGCTCCCGGCCCAGGCCACCATCTTGTATCTTGCTATCTCGAATATAGTCCCCTATTGTATAATAAGAAATTTGACTGATCTTTGTCCGTGGTTCCTGAAAGGGAGACTCTAAATCCTTGGAATTTCCCATGTACCAGGAGTGTCTTTGTTATTCGTGAGCCCGTGAGATCACACCCGAGTTGATGCTGAGAGATGAGAAGTCTCAGAATGGGGGCTGATCACCAGAAAGACCAGCCATGTGAGTCGAGGGTTGGGGCTATAAACTAGCCCAATCTTGAGGAGAGGAGGCTGGAAATTGAGTTCACCCACAATGGAAGCTCAGCATTTGGAATCCTCTCCAACCTCGCCCTCTGTGTCTCTTCATTTGGATGGTCCTGATTTATGTTCTTTAAAATAAAACTACAATCCTAAGTATAGCACTTTTCTGGGTTCTGGGAGTCATTCTAGCGAGTTATCAAACCTCAGGGAGTTGTGGTCATTTGCAGCCCTCGGAGCTGTTGCCAATCGGTCAGAAGTGCCAGAGGCACTTTTGCAGCTGAAATCTAAAGCGGGGACAGTGCTTTTGGGAACTGTACCCTTTCATTTATGGGATCTCCTCCACCACCTCTAGGTGGTTAGCATCAGAACTGTGTTGTAGCACGCCACTTGGTGTCACAACACGCCCCCCACACTCACACGTCCAGTTGACTAAAGCACTGTACAAGGGCTCACTACCCAGGTCCAAATAACATAACTTTGATCTGCTAAAATTTACACCAATTGCTAATGACTACAAAATTTTCCCTCATTCAATAATAATAGTTGACATGTTTTGAGTAATTGCTATTCCAGACATTGTTCTCAGAGCTTCCACATGTATTAACTCACCTAATCCTCAAAGCAACCTCATAGGGTAGGTACTGTTACTATCCCCATTTTATAGATGAGAGCACTGAGGCACAGAGAGGTTAAGGAACTTGCCCAAGGTCACCTAGTAGAGCTGCGAGGATTCAAAACAACCTCCTCCATCTCTAGATGTAACTCTAGAGGAAAAGCTGTGACTGCTGACCAGCCACCCCTCCAAGGGCCCACAGGTCACTGGTCTTCTCCATCCCCACTTGCTCCCACTCTCCAGGCTTAAAATGGCCACATGCTGATTTCCTTGGGGAAGAATGTATGCTTTCTGATGACAGAATTAACCAGCTTTGACTGTAGCTCAGGAAAACTAATTTTGATTACACAGACAGCACTGAGGGAGATTAACTATTTCCCTGAAAGTCTTTTCCAACAGAAACACAAATTAACAGCTGGAAGGTACCACATGTAAATGAAAGTGACAAATTTCACTGCAACTGATGAATAGATTCAAAGTTGTTCCTTTTCATTATCATCTCCCTCACCACAAGCAGAACCTCTCCACGGTCGACACAAGACCCCCTCCCCTCATTTTCTCCTATTACTTAAACTCTCAAGTATTAAACACTTCTTCACTTTTATCAAATTGGTATTACAGATGGGTGTTTTCAGTGTGTTCAGCACTGCAATTAAAACCTCAGGGAGTCCTGGTGGTAATTTTTCAAATAGAAATTACGTAATCAGGACGTCAGGCGGTTGTGCTTCCATTTCACGTTCTCCTTCAGTAAATATTCTGAGCATCTACTAAATGCCAGGCAGCATCCTAGGCACTCAGGACTCGGCAACAAATATGAGACAGTCCCTGCCTGCCATCATGGCACTTAACATGCCAAGGAGAGAAAGGCAAAGAAAAACAACAAGCAATTGTGTGTGTGTGTTTATGTGCACATGTATGTATGTGTATAACTTCAGGAATTGATAGATAAGTAGTATTTTTAAAAATTTTTTAAAGTGAGTACAGATCTTGGGAAGTACAGGAAGACGTGTGTGACTGGAGTTGAAATCGATTGTGGGAAGGGCAGCAGGAAGTGAAGACAGAGAGGGGCCAAGTAATTGTGAAGTGAGGTAGCCAACCCTTAACACCGTCTCTCTCCCCTCACCTGAGTCTATGCCACCATCACCTTACACAGGACAAAGGTCATTCCTACGTGATGTCCTACCAGATATCTAGTTTCCACCTTTGCCCCTTGTAGCCAGTTCTCCACAGAAGCTATATAACCTGTATAAAATATAAATCAGATCAGGACACAAACACACACACACAACTTAAAACTCCAAACACACCCATCACAATCAATAAACCCCAAACTTTGCACCGTGAGCAGCAAGGATCTCCATGTTCCAGCACTACTCCCCCTCCCAACTCAGCTCCCTGTTTCCATCACCCGACCTACACAGCCCTAATGCAAGATCAAGTTCATTCCTGCCTCAGGTACCTACAGGTGCCATTTCCTCCTTCTAGAGCTATTTTCACCCTCGAAACTGCCTTGACACTGCTATCATTCAGGTCTCTGCAAACATCACTCCCTGGAGCAGCCTCTTGGGCCACGCACCCAACATAGCACCCAACGTAGCACCCAACACAGCACCCAACACAGCACCCAACGTGCACTCTATTCACCGCCCTACGTGAGAGTCTTCTGCATGCTCATCCCCGCCTCACATGATTTACCTAGTTCTCCACTTCCTCTGTTCTTAGTCACCACTGTATCCTCAGTGCCTAGAATGGTGCTGGGCACAGAGTAGGAGCTTAATACATGTCAATTGAATGCATGATTTTGATGATGCCTTCAACCTCGTGATGCACGATTCTGTGCATCCATGTTACCCACACCACCTGTCCAGAGACAATCCACCCTTGGTTCAGTTCTTGTCTGCAAGCTCAGAAGGCAACATCTCTCACTGACTGAGCCAATTTCTCCAGTTAACTTTCCCTGTGATTCTGATCCTAAGATGACAAGGACCCCCTACAAAATCATCTGATAACCCAACATTTTCACAAAAAGGCCCCAAAGCACTTCTCGGTTGATAAATTTCCCCAAATTGTGAAGTAAAGTTGCCAGTTAAAATTCTTTCAATGAATACATAGGGAAGACAGAACTTCTGAGTAGGAACAAAATGTCTCCAGCGTCTTCCTTTCTTGCCCAGACTTAGTCACTGCTCACTGGTGGCTGCAGACCCTGGGGACACGATGAGCCCAACAGGCAGTCCCTAGGTCAGGGGCTTCTTGCAGGGGAGACACGAGACTGACTACATTTCAGCCCACAACTCATAAGCCTCAATGCTTTGTCCTTTCAAAAACTGCCGTCGGGAAAAATACGGTGTCAGTCCCTATGCCTCCTTAGTGTGAGGAATCAGTGACAAAGGTCTTCTGGCCTGGCAGGGGGCATACTCAGCCCCTTAGTGAAATTCAGGCCGGAATGGGAAGTGAAGATCTCATCATTGATGGAGAAGGGGAGAGGGAGGCAGAGGAGAGTCTCACCATTACCCCAAATCTCACCCCTAAAGCTGCCGTTAATATTTTCACAGTGGTCAAAGCCAATTTTTCTTCCTTTCTCTGGGCAAGGGCAGCGGTACTGAGGATGGGTGCGTGGTGACTCGTGAAGTTTACTGACCTCAGGCCTGAGAAAGGGAATGTCCTTCTGAGGTGACATTGTCAGAGCATAACAGAGATTGACAGGCTCTTTATAGAGAAGAGCTCCCCAGATAGGTGAAGCTTTCTCACTGGACGTCGTCGCTGTCCTATGGTTGTTCAGTCTTCACTTGGGTCCTTTCCGCCCATAAGACTGAGTAAATCTCCCCTGCTCCCTGGCCAGCAGAGGGAATTCCACTCAGAGTAACAACCACTCCACAAAAGGCCTATGCAATGCATTCCAGTATGTGGCTTTACCGGGACCGTTCATGCTAACCTGCCGATTTCTCCATCTGGATAGACAGGGTTGAGAAATGTGTTTTGAGGTCAGTCTTCTCTCTCATTTTCTTTCTCCCACGTTGGGAGCAGGGAGCCATGCTCTATAAGCCATAGGCCTCAGGCAACGTGCCACTGTTTGCAACCCAGGGTTCTCAATGGAACTCGCGATGGCAGCAACGCCTCTAACATCACGGCTTTTGGGACAGCAGGGCATCCCGGTACACGGAAACCCATCTTCTGAGCCAGGAACAATCCAACTGAGAGGACAGGATACGTGTTGTGCAGGGGCCTCAGCATCACAGGAAACGCAGAAAATATTAAAAAGTCACATCTCTGTTCTACCAAATCTGTTTTTTCCTTGGTTATTCATTTCACCCCCTGCTGGGCCCTCGCTGAAGTGATTAGCAACTATCTGAACAGGTTAGGGAAAGAAAGACTCCAATTTGGGAAAGCTCTATCCCATCACTTAATTTCTTTTACTGGGAACTGAACAAACAAAAACAAACACAAAAACAGCACTGTGATCTGATTCTAGGAGCCAAGTACCCGAATTCAGGCAAACACTCATATCAAAATTACTGCAGAAAGGAAAAGACATGCAACACACACAGCCTTTATTGGGCTGTACAGTGATCAGGTTAAAATGACAGTTATTTCCCTTAAAGGATGATAATTAATATTGCCTTTACATAACCCACTTTAAAAAAAAAAGGAAAATGATGTTTTTCTGCGTCAGCAATCAGCAGGGTAATCAACATCACTGTCGAGAATTTTCTCTGAGATGAACGCTTTTATCAACCCTCTCCCACACAAGAGGCATTCCCATTTCAAAAACACGGAGGTGGGGCCGGGGGGGTGTTAGGGCATAGTTCTTACCCAACAGCATTCTGGGATTCCCTTGCACCTGGTCACAAAGCCACAGGAGAGGTTCTGCCCATAGACTCAATACTTAATACAAATGACTGCACTGCAAGGAAAGCTCTCCTTTCCTTTGCCTTTAAAATACCCCACCGGCCAGCCTTGCCTGATTTCCATTCAAACGTTTTTGAGAAACTTAGGCACTGAGCATGTGACAATGACCAGGTGTGATCCCTGCCCTCACACTATACTGGGGAGACAGACACTACCATAGATTGGCACATACTATAAAAATGGACTCCATCCATTGGCTCGACAAGTGTTTGCTGGGCAGCTACTATGTGCAGGGCCCTGTTCTGGATGCTGGGCACACACCAGTGTACAAATGCAAGAGAGCATGACAGACACAGGTATCAGAAGAACACAGAACAAACGCCTCTCATCCTATCCAGGAGGCTCAAGGAAGAAAACCCTGGAAGGACTCTTGAAAAAATGAGAAGAGGATGGTGGAGGAAGGCCTCCCGGCAGGGAAAGAACCTGTGCATGGAGCAGAGGAGGCACCAGTGAGCTCAAGGGCGCCATTCCCCTGCACTCCTGGGATGTATGGGGAGGCAGGGCACACCAGGGCTAGACTTGGGCGGCAAAACAAGGTGACCAGGGATCTGTAATGTCACAACAGGACTCAGGGCCCCTTTGCGGCAGAAGAGTGACTTTGAAGAGCCTAAAGCCCAGGAATGATGTGATCTGATTCCCATCTCAAATATAATTTCCTGAATGGCTCTGATTTGCAAGCATTGCGTCTCCTGCATCAGAGGCTTGAAAAAGCAAAAAACTTAAAAATAAAAAACAAAAACAAAAAAAAAACCAGGCAGGTTTAGCAAATGGACACACCTTTCAAAGAATAAGACATAAGATTCTTCCCTGTTTTAATTAAAGAAGATAGCTAAAAAAAAAACCACTAAGGGGGAAGAAAAAAAAGAGAATGTTTTTCCACAACCAAAAAATTAAGTGAGCAAAGAGCAGCTTCCCAAAGACAAACCTCCCTAACTTAACAATTCTGCTAGAACTGTTCGTTTTCATCTCTGCTGGAACAGAAGTTGCGTGGCAAACGCTTTCACATGCTGTGTGGCCTGGTGCCACATCACACCTCAGGAGGAGCCACAGCCACCTCCCAACTTGGCTGCCGCGGCTCACAGAATGAGTCAGCCTCTGATAGATCCAGGAAGGAGTAAGAGTACATACTCTCACCGTGGATGGTGGCTGCAGAAAAGGCTATTTTTCCTAAATAACAACTTTACAGTAATAATTCAACATTCCCAAAAGCCTTCAAAGTGAGTAGTACTGAAGTTCCCCACAACGTGAAGGGGGATTTCAGAACCCCGTGGCCCAAACGTCACCTATTAAACCTCCCACCCATTCTGTCCCTATAGACAAGACACGCTGACTACTCAGAAAATGGTATTCTGAGTACACTAATGCAGTAAGAGTGCACTGCAATGTTATGTTTTCCAACCCAAATCCAATTACAAGCTTCTACAAGGTGTATCCAGCTCATTGACCACACTTTAAGCCTATAAACTACTCTAGCTCCAAATGAACTTGATTTCTTCCATACATACACAAACTCCAATTTAATTTCTGTACAACTATCTACCTTTCAAGTAAAATTCTGAAGCCCAACAAGCAATATGAGTATGCTGGTTGTGTTCTTCATTATAGAAGTACACATGTTAAATGTAGGCCAATGCTTCTAGTAGTGAAGCCACACATGAAACGGACTGGGAATTGGGGGCCATCTACTGCTGAAAAGTAGCCAAGATGTGTAACTGCTACATTTTGGAGCACTTCAAACGTCTCGTCAGAATCAAAATCCAGAGATGGGTTAAAAATTAGTCTTCTCTTTATGTACTGTATAATTAATTCCGTTTATATAACATCCAAAAACCAAGCAAAACTGATCTGTGCTATTACAAGTCAGATCAGTGATTATGCTTGGAATGGGGGTGAATGGAGAACTTTACAGAGCGGCTTCTGTGTACTGTTTATGTTTTGTTTTCCTTTTCTTTTTTTTAAAGATTTTGTTGGGGAAGAAGAACAGGACTTTATTAGGGAACAGTGTGTACTTCCAGGATTTTTTCCCAAGTCAAGTTGCTGTCCTTTCAATAGTAGCTGTGGAGGGTGCAGCTCAGCTCCAGTTGCCATTGTTAGTTGTAGGGGGCCAACCTACCATCCCTTGGGAGAATCGAACCAGCAACCTTGTGGTTGAGAGCCACTGGCCCATGTGGGAATCGAACCGGCAGCCTTCGGCGTTAGGAGCACGGAGCTCCAACCACCTGAGCCACCGGGGGCCGGTCCCTATGTTTTGTTTCTTGATCTGGGTTATGTGTACACAGGTGTTTGGCTGAGACAATTCATCATGCCGTATATAACCGTTCCGTAAGGATAAATCAACAAACAGTTTTAAAACATTACGGTGGAGGGCACAATTTGGATACTCTCACAAAGACTGTAACAGGTCAGAACTCCAATCCTACCAGGTATGTGGCATTTCAAAAGAGCAGCTGTTTCACGTAAACAGAAACCAGATCAACAGGAACAAGGAATTGCTTTACCAGGCCTGCTTTCATTCTCTTTTATTCATTTTTCTGAAATACCTTAAGTGCCCTAACAGTGGTGTACCTAGCAAAGGTGACATCCAGGGCAGTTCACTATATAACATACCTCCTACATATGACAAATCTCCAGCAACGATCGTGCCATAATCAATCATTATATTCTTGAGTCCTTCTTTAGTTTTAAAACAACCATTTAAAAAGAATGTGCATTTTAAAGTTACTTGTAAAATCTTTCTATGAACTAAAATAAAATATGCACTTACCAAACATTATACCTAGGAGTTCCACGCTCTCGGTTTTAAATTTTAATCACACAAAATCTCCAAATGGTCACACAGAGAGAATTTAAAAAAACTCAAGTTCCACTTCTTTGTCTTAAACTATGTTATCACTGTGTATTGCAAAGCTCTACTTAAACACAGGAAAATGTGCTATCATAAGGGTTAGGGTGATGCAGTGTGCCTAAAGCAAGCTCCAACAATTCTGAACTGTTAGGAACTTACTGTCAAAACGACAGGCAGAGCTCAGTATACATGCGTCAGGGCCAACTGTACGACAGAGAGTTCTCCAAATTAATTTCCATGTAGAATACAATGTTTATCAAAGGGTAAGTTAAAAAGAAAAGTGTACTAATCTGAGTGTGCATATGTAAACAATAAACTTACATATATTTGATCATAATTATTATAAGCAGCAATTACTTAGAACTTAGACAAACACAAGACTTCTTCCCAGGAAGCATTTTATCACTGGCTTTGTTTAGAAATGCCCACACATTGGGATAACAGAAAATCAGACCTGCAGATGTCAGTTTTATTGTTTTTAGTCTCTACACACATGCACCACTTGGTAGCCTTACTTGGAGAGGACCGCTCTCATCGCTCCACCCATGGGAGGCAGCTGCAGCTCACCCAGAAGCAAAAGAAACAAACAAAAGCCTTCCAAAGACACAATATAAATGCCAAAGTTCAGACACAAAAGTTTTTGTGCTTCACACACTAAGACAGCCCTTCAGTTAATACTGAGAGGAGAGCCAGGTTTTTCAGCCTCAGCACCACTGACTATTTGGGCCAGATCATCCTTTGTCGTGAGGTTGTCCTGTGCATGGGACGATGTTCAGCAGCATCCCTGGGCTCTACCCACTACATGCCTGTAACATCCTCCCTTATTCTCCACCCAAGATGTGACAAATGTCTCCAAGGAAGCAAAATCACCACCAGCTGAAAATCACTAAGGTAGAGGTTAGAACACACAGTAAGTCCTCAATGTCATCGATAGATTCTGTGAGTTTAAGCAAAATGATGTATGAAACCAATTTTATCATAGGCTAATTGATACAAACAAGAGTTAAGTCACTATAGCATCCCATCAACGTTATTTAATGAAACAACGCTGAAAAAAGGATGTTATTTGAGGACATTCGAGGACCTGCTGTACACAAGAAATCAGGCATAGCGATCGCCTTGTAAGGGATGACTTTTTTATAGTATCTTCATAACTCCTAACATCTATTCCTTCTTCAAACACACACATTTAAATATGCAAGGGAAACTAAAAAGATAAAGCAGGAATACTGTTTAGGTGAGAAAGTATACCACTGAGAAAGTGTGAGCAGCCCTCTCAAATTATTGTATTTTATATATAAAGGTATTTTCTTATTTTCAAATATTTCCCTAATGAATAGAAAAAAATTAACATCTTTCCAAAAAAGATCATTTGAGACCATGAAGGACTTTCTCTAAATGTGGAAATGGTCTATGTAAAGAAAATATTTCTGGTCCCTCGCTTGGAATCACTTATTTTCCATAGAATTCTAACTTTCTGTGGTTTCTTCAGGTCAAAGCAGAATGGAAGCAGCAAATGAGAACAGCGGCAGGAAGGGAAACGGACAGTCCCCATGGCCTCAACGAGAGCCGCCTCAATATTGCAGAAGAGCCAGGGATTCAAAGACAGGAAACCTGCACTTGAGCCTCTGTTCTACCACTTTCTCACCCTGAGACCCTGACCAAATCACAACTTCCCAAGGCGCCACTTTTTGTTTATGAAATGGAGGGTAATGCTGCTGTGGGAACGAACTCATACAAAACACATGGAGGTTTTTATACAGATGTCAAATATATTATCTTTATTATGGGATTATACACATCATGATTTGCAACCAGAGATAAAGACCCTGCCAACGGGAGTCTTACTGCTGGAAATAGCCCTAGGCTTGGTTCCAGAAGCATCAACAGCAGGTTCAGAAAGAATATAAGGGAGTTTGAAACAGATATAAAAAGAGTAAAGAGTGAACAGTGGGGAGACAAACTGCCCGGTTCTGGTCCCACTGGATGACGTTGGGCAACTTTCTTGACTTCCGCATGCCGCAGTCTCCACACACTGGGGATAATAGTAGCGAACTCAATTCTCATTAGTCACAGTCGTTATATTGTATGAAGTCACCACAGACACTGAATTAGTGAATAGTGAACCCGGGAAAACACAGGGTTAGGTTCCTGCAAGCCTCTGGTCAACACATTTTTGGCAACTGATCAATACATAAGCACGTCCTGTGGATGTTTCAGCGTTGACACTTTAATACCTACTGTCGATTTATGAACATTGAACTCACAGCCATAACACTATAACTCATGCTTGAAGAAGCTAATCTAACACATGTACTTTCTCCATAAGGCACATTACAGCCTTCCTGCATTTAGGAACACTAGACAGCACCTTAGCACTATGTTTAGGGATCATTTAAACAGTGAAATGAAGAAGAAAAGCTCAAAAATGCCCCCAAAGTGGTACTAAACAGACCACAAAGAAGACACTTACTTACAGTATGAAACCTGAAACAAGAAGGCAATAGTCTTCTTGTTTGACCTTGGCTGCAAAAGTGCCCATCAGCCAACTCAGATTTTCCTCTGCTCTGTGTGTATCTTGTGAGTGGTCACAAAAGCCCTGTAACTACTGATTTCAGCATTACACATACATTTTAAGAAGCAGGCAAATTTGCAAATACAGAATCCACAAATAACACCAATCGACTATATCTGCTTCACAGAGTAGTTCTGATGTTTAGTGAATTAACACTGGCAGACCTCGGAGATGTTGCAGGTCCACTGGCAGACCCCCGCAAATAAGTAAGTATCGCAATCAAGTCTGTCACACATTATTTAGTTTCCAAGTGCATATCAAAGTTGTTTACACTATACCGTATTCTATGAAGGGTACAATAGCATTATGTCTAAAAAATGTACATATCTTACCTTAAAAATACTTTATTGCTAAAAAAAATGTTAGCCATCACCCAAGCCTTCAGCTAGTTGTAAACTTTTTGCTGGTGGAGGGTCTTGTCTCAATGTTGGTGAAAATGCAGGATCTGTGAAGTGAAATAAAATGAGGGATGCCTGCACAGTTAAGGCACTGAGAACACCACCTTCCTAACACACAGTGAGCACTCAGCAAATGTTAGTTATTATTGGGAAGTCAAATATGTAAGATATCACATGGTGTAAAAAGCATAACAAAATTATGGGGGAAAAAAAAGAACAAGGTGGCAATAGAGAACCACAGAGGCAGGAATACAGCATGGGAGAAATAAAAAACTGAAACTCATAAAATTTCTTTCCTAAAGCCCTCTCTCAATCTGTTTATCTTCCTTCCTGTTCACCAAGAAGTTACACTCCCCATGCCAGCCATCTACCTTTTTGTTCTCAAATCCATTCTCTGCATACCTTGTCCTTTTTGCAAGTTTTCAAAGGAAACGACATTTCCAGACTCTCTTGCCAAATGGTTTCCACGTAGGGTTGAGCTGTGGAAGGCAGAAGATGGGAGGGCAGGCACGAGGGAAAAGCCAAGATCTCTCACTCCCTTTCCATATATATACCCAGGGCCATCTCCTCCATTGGTGCAGCTCTTTCCAGAGGACCCCCACTTCCCATTTCTGATAACACCAGTAACTCCCATCCCTCCGGCAGCCTTAAGGGTAGGACATTTTCCTGTGGCTGGAAATCTCTGGGCTACCACACACTCTTTTTGGTATCTCACCTCTCCCATCATCTACATAGCCTATTTCCTGTATAGGTTCTCTTTCCAAAATGCCTAGTCCAGTTCTCTTGACTGACATCCTACTAAACACTGACTCCAAAAGGATGCTGCCCCCTGCCATTCTTCTGCCAAGAACACCCCACCCCCAACACACATACACACACAGCCCCTGTCCCTCCCACAAATCTCACGTCATTTTGACTCTCTAGCTTCTCTGAATTGAGAGCCAGTAAAGGTGGTGTTTTTGTTTTTAACTCCCAGCTGCAGGAAAATATTAGGTTGGTGCAAAAGTAATTGCGGTTTAAAAGGTTAAAAATAATTGCAAAAACTGCAATTACTTTTGCACCAACCTAATAAGTGTACTTATAAAGATGTTAGAGCTATTTCAGCTTTTTATCAAGTTACATTACCTCTGCCACCTTTCAACATGAACTACTTACTGGCTGTCCCTGCACCAATGGTTCCCTCTGCTTAAGTAGCATGTTCTTTTTAAAGACTAAGTATTATGCTCATCTCATAAATACCTTGATTTAAAAAATAAAATCCAAATGCAGCCTATGGCAAGTGTCCAATTTACTCTCATAGTCAGCAGTGGCCACTCCTGGCTGCTGACAGCAACCTGCGTAACCACTATCCATTAATTCTACAGCAACTTCCATTCTCTTTTCTTTCCATTACTTCTTACCCCAGTACATAAAAAATGTAATACCTGACTATAATCACAAGCAGGCCTAAACGAGGAAAAAATGAGTTCATTTGGATAAAAGAATGCAACAGTGAACAAGATTCTGATAAGTGAATCAGAGAAGCAGAAGGGCGGGGGGACTCTGGGGAATGTTCACTGCTCACTGCATCCACGTTCTCTTCTTCTCCCTGGACACACAGCTAGACTACGCTTCCCAGCAAGGTGCGACCAGGTGACTGAGTTTTAGGCAATGGAATATGAATGGAGAGTGACACTAACCACTGCCAGCCATGCCCAGTCAAAAAAGTCATCCCACACTGGCTCCTCTGTCTATTCCTACTTCCAGTGGGCTGGAATGACCATTCCTGCAGGGTGATCCTGGAGGGCCTATGTTCAAAAAGTCAGGGCCCATTTATATTTTGCCTTGTTCGCTAAATGACTTCTTAAAATGGGTCATTTCTCCCCATCCATCACCATGAACACAAAAAACACTTATACTGGGTGCCAAATAACTATAGATATAGACAGACAAACACACGAAGGTCCGTTTGTTACAGAAAGTCACTCATGGAGGACAGGCACTTTTCAAATGAGCTGGTCACATCTGTTCAAGGTGGCCAAGGGATTACAAGAATTAATCCCTAGCATGTTCCTTCCAGAAGGATCTCTAAAAGGAGATGCACTGGGATGAGGGGCTCAGGAATAAGCACCTGTTGTTCCTGGTCCCACGTTTCCTGTCAGGGAGAACAGTACCGTGCTGACTAACCACCACTTTGTAGCATAAAAACCAAGACTCAGAGAGACCAGGGTGGGCCTCCCAGTATATGCGGACAGAAACCGAGCTGAGACCCCCACCATCTAGGTCAGAGCTATCAAAAGGGGGGGGGGGGGAGCAGGTCAGGGGACAGTCCACAGAGTGTTTCTGGTCTATGAAGAGATAAGTACCAAAATTGAGGGTAAGTGTTCTAGAAATGTTTATAGCAATTTGATAGGATAATTTATGTTTCTGAATCTAATAATAAAATTGAAGGCTTATTATTTTGGACTTTACTTTTTTTTATCATTTTTCTAGTAATGGATTTTGACTGTATCAGACCATGATAGCTCAGAATTAAAAAAAAAACTGTTCTGTTTCTCTGGGCACCCCAAGTCCCCAAACTCTTCAGCAAAATTCCCAAGGCGACTGCACTCCCTTCCCCAATTCTTCCTGCCTCACCCTTACCTGGGCTCTCAATCCTCCAGGCTCAGCAGCTCCCTCTACCCTTCCTTTCAAAGTGGTGTCTCTCATTAAGTGAGTGGTGGGGAGCTGTCCACAGGCCCCTCCAATGCATGAGCTTTGAGCGCTGACTCCTGCAAGCCATCTTGAGGCTCAGACCAAAACGAAGAGTTAAGGGAACTATCAGTCATCCATCAACACAGTTAAAATAACACAGGCTCTGGTCCCAGAAAATGGCCACGGTGAAAGAAGAAGTGACTAGAAACCTGTCAATGGGTCTTACCTACGTTAATTAACCTGAGAGAGAGCCTCAGCCTGCCTGACAGATGCTGTCTATCCATCATTCTAAACCTGAAAGGCAAAGCGAAATGAACTTCACCTCTCTCCTCCAGGGAGCTGGACATACATAGAGAAATCCCATACCGGCTAGGGGAGAAATGAGAGGATATTTACAAAGCACGTCATCTGTGGGTGGCATCAATTATGATGAAGTATTACGGGAAGAGACTAGGATGTGGAGATAGCATTAGCTCTGCCAAGCAGGACCGACTCAATTGCCCATTTTAAGGGAGTCCTGACAAACTGGAGAAAAGGACTTAGATACACACACACCTCCTTGAAACTGAATGAGGAGAAAAACCGACGGCAGTGATCGCAATGACATAACAGAATGAAGAAAGGAAACTGGAGCTCAGTGCGGACCCACGTAGCACCACCTCTCCTTGGAGACTGGATATGCTGGGGCTTCGTGTAGGTCTGGGTTCCACACAGACCACAGTTTTTACAACTTCCAGGGTCAAAAGGACAGTACGTTTCACATAAGCCCACATAAGCCTCTTTCATAGTTAGTCATAAACATACGCCACCAGCAAGATCAGAAAGGCAGGGAATCTAGGGGGAAGTGCATGAGTACGTTTTCTCTAAGTCTCTGTACTTCTCTGGATACTTGAAATATTGAAAAGTTTTTAAATAATTCTTTTCAAGTAAAGCCAGAGAACAGATGCAAGACGCTGTTTTGAAACCTCTTGCCATGAACTGGGAATTCTGATTAGATCCCGTCAAAACCAGTCACGCCTTATGAAGACAACTGCTCTGCTGCTCCACGTTTGGCCTGGTGATGAGACAAGCAGCTGCCCAAAGCCCTGACCTCTGCCCAGCAGCCCCATCTTTCCCTTGGTCCTGGAGGGATGCAGGGTTGACTCCACAGTGCTCCTCTAACAATAATGGGCAGCAGCTATCTACACTATTTGGTTGGTGCAAAAGTAATTGCGGTTTTTGCAATTTTTAACCTTTTAAACAGCAATTACTTTTGCACCAAACCGATAGAATGCAGCCTTACGGACCCCAAAGCACTTCTTGGGCTCTGAGAAAGAGGACTGAGATGGTGTACGAACATGTACCACCGGCAAAGGGCCAGAAAGGTGACAAACATTCCGCAGGTGACAAACATTCCGCAGCTGACAATCTTCCCAAAGCCCTTGGCCACCATCAGGCTGGCTCTGGAGCCTGTTCCTGCCCCACTCCTGCCTCGCAAGCCATGCACTGGACTTAGCTTCACAGCACACAGACGAGGTCAGGTACTGATTATTTCATAAGACGTGACCAATGTCCTGGGAACCATAGGGAGAAATCTGACCACAGGCAGTGAAGGCGTTCCATCTCATCACTTCTAAGGCCTGCTATCTAAATCCCCATTTCTGTTCCAAGATGACTCATCTTTGATGCCAACCAAAAACGTCATTACCTTTAAGTCCCATATTCTGGATTTGCTGATTAATGTATTTCAATATCCGCACCACAAAGATAAAAACATAGTCATAGGGCCGGCCCGGTGGCTCAGGCGGTTAGAGCTCCATGCTCCTAACTCTGAAGGCTGCCAGTTCGATTCCCACATGGGCCAGTGGGCTCTCTACCACAAGGTTGCCAGTTGAATTCCTTGAGTCCCGCAAGGGATGGTGGACTCTCTCCCCTGCAACTAAAATTGAACACGGTACCTTGAGCTGAGCTGCCTCCTGGATGGCTCAGTTGGTTGGAGTGCGGGCTCTCAACCACAAGGTTGCCAGTTTGATTCCTTGACTTTCGCAAAGAATGGTGGGCAGCACCCCCTGCAACTAAAATTGAACACGGCACCTTGAGCTGAGCTGCCTCCCGGATGGCTCAGTTGGAGCATGTCCTCTCAACCACAAGGTTGCCGGTTCAATTCCCACAAGGGATGGTGGGCTGCGCCCCCTGCAACTAGAAACGGCAACTGGACCTGGAGCTGAGCTGCGCCCTCCACAACTAAGACTGAAAGGGCAACAACTTGAAGCTGAACAGCACCCTCCACAACTAAGATTGAAAGGACAACACCTTGACTTGGAAAAAAAGAAAGAAAAAAA
Source organism: Rhinolophus sinicus (assembly GCF_057876585.1). Taxonomy (NCBI): domain Eukaryota; kingdom Metazoa; phylum Chordata; class Mammalia; order Chiroptera; family Rhinolophidae; genus Rhinolophus; species Rhinolophus sinicus. Next base: position 129,511,657 of record NC_142517.1, on the reverse strand, counting down.
AAGGCCTGGAAGTACACACTGTTCCCCAATAAAGTCCTGTACCCCTTCCCCAATAAAAACAAACAAACAAACAAAAAAACATAGCCATATGCCACATAATGACATTTCAGTCAACAGTCCACATATATGACAATAGACCCATAAGATTATAATGGAGCAGAAAAATCACTATCACCTAGTGACATGGCAGCCACCCTAACATCAGCGCAATGCACTGCCCTCGTGTTTGTGGTGATGCTGGTGTAACAAACCTACTGTGCTGCCAGTAGTAGGAAAGTCTAGCACATACAATTACGTACAGCATATAATACTTGATAACGATAACTATGTTACCGGTTTATGTATTTACTATAATTTTTATTGTTTTAGAATGTACTCTTTCTCCTTATAAACAAGTCTGCTGTAAAACAGTATGCCGTGTTACACTGGCAATAGCCTCATATGTCTCCTGTGTACCGTGCATGTTGAATGCATCCTTTTCTCTCGTGCTTGATTTAGTCTCGTGTTGTTTTATACCGTAACATGCTGTACAGCCTTGCGGCCTAGGATCAGTAAGCTATACCACCTAGCCTAGGTGTGTAGGAGAGTGTGCCCTCTAGGTTTGTGTTGTGTACTCTATGATGTTTGCTCAATGATGAAATTGCCTAATGATGCATTTCTCGGAACATATCCCGCTCATTAAGTGACGCATGACTAAAATGAAATAAACTTTTTCTACCTAAACCTTTTCTCCTTTACATTTATTAGTTCAGCTCACTATGTTGCCATGGGCCAGGTTCTGTGCTAGCCAGTGGCGGCCAGTCCTAGCCCTCAACAAATTAACAGTCTAGACAGGTCCACAGTACATAAAACGCAGTCCAATTTCATTCTGTCCTTTCTCCACTTTCTTTGGCAGTATATGTTCACATGATCTACTGGACTAGCTTTGGTTTCCATTTTTATATTCACCAAGAATACCGCATCTTTCTCTTCCAATCATATGTCAAGAAATGAAGCTTTGGAGCTGGTTCTTTCAGAAATTAAGGCATTAAAAAAGCAACAACAAAAACAGGTACAGGATCTACCAACCCATTTGAGAAACATTTTGGGACATAAATTTCACAGTAATATCTTCTCTTACTACAGTCTCAATGGTAGTCAGAGTTAAAGAGTCTTTTATTCTCAGAAGCCAAAAGTCTTCCTGATCTAACTGACTCATGTGGTTACACATAAACCTGAGCAGAAACGCAGGACAACTTCTTCCTATCTAAATCGGAAGAGAGATGATTTTACCCGATGGGCAATGGACAGCTGCTTCTCCACTTTCGGGAAGACTCAACTATTTCCACACTCCTGGGGGTCGCCAAAGTGTGTAGAGGCCATGTGCTTTATATTCTGAAGGCTTTTAAAGGATTATAGGAAATGCAAACTCATCTGTGATGTGGCTATCAAGTTATAAATGTCAACGACAGCCAAGTCTGCTGCGTTGGGAACTCCTCCAACAACAGGTTGACAACAACCTAATTCGACGGCTCTGGAGGAGGCTGACAGACAGCTGCTCTTTCAGTAGTGACTCCTAAAGGAGCCAAGAGGCCTCTCCAAAGGCAGCTAGGTATGGCGTGCTGAGGGGAGAAGGTGACAACATATTTGATGGCAGATAGACACAGGCCAGGAGTGCCACACAACGCCACTATATCTGCCTGCTCCATGAAGGCTGTCAACCACACACAGTGCAGAGCTGAGAGCAGGAGGGAGGTACAGACATTGCCATAAAAAGAATCACAGCACAGGAAAGGCACAAAGATGCTCTTCCTTCCCATAGCATAACCACAGCAACTAGGTATCAGGGACCAGAGACCCAGCTCTGAGTCTCCATGCCAGCCTGCTACCCCCATCTGCCATGCCTGGCAACTCTTGGAGAGCGGTGAACAGACTTCCCTATCGGCCAACACTAAACTAATCTCAGAACAGACCCTTGAAGATGGACTGCTCAGTTGGCCAGTCTCTCAAATGAAGTCCCACTTCCATTAAGTGATGTGTGTGGTGTGTGCGTGTGCACAGGTAGGGTGGTGGATGAAACATGCTTGTTGTGTCTCAGACAAAATCCCATGTCTTTAGAGATTCTAAACCTCTCTGAGGTTCTGAGGTTCTGAAGGAGACACTTCCCGTTTCTCTGATTTCTCCTATTAGGACAAACTCTCAAGGTGATACTAGAGAAAAGCCTCTGATATAAGTCACATGCTCACATGATTTTCCAGTTCTAATATTAAGGCTTTTATTTGTCAGCTGCTGAGTTGCTAGGGAGTTTTTTCTCCTGTGATGCTGTTTTAGAGACAAAGTTTATTCAAAGGCCCACATACATAAAAGAAATAAGAATTAGGAGTGCTCAATATTTCATTCGGTTGTTAGCCACATAACCTTGACACCCAAATCCTATCAGCCGGTGAAATCCAAATATTCTGCTTCCAAGTTGAACATCTGATGTACCAAGGTAACTCTCAAGGGTAGCCTGTACAGTGGTTTTAGGCCCTACAGACCATTCAGACAGGGAAATAAGGATGTATTTAGCAAATTGCTTCTTTCATAAAATATATTCTTAACTTAGGACTCTAATAAAATATAGTCCTTGAACAATGGTTTGCTGATAAAGACACAGATTGGCCACTGTGCAATCTTTATGAGTCACACTCCAGCTCACTGCCTTCACTTACATTCACACGGTGGTCATCTGTGCCAGGTCTGGGTGGGGCTGCGGTACAGGGGCCAGCCCTTCTATGTAAGGGTAATTAGCCATAATCAAGCTTAATAAATCTGTGTTTGATAATGACTGAATAAATAAATGGCTTTCTGCTCCAGTCTCTTTACTAATTCTAGACAGTTGAAATATCCTTGCCCCATTATGCCAAAAGATCGAGTCCACCAGCCTTTAACCAGACAGCCAGAGACGTCCTCTCAGGATTGGGCTGCAATGGTAGAGCCCTGCGTGGCCCTTTGGGACTACGGTATATGTATTTTGATGGTTTCAAATGCTAACATCTGACTATTTGGTCCTCTCCCTCTCAAGGGCAAATATCCTGGATTGTGCTTAGCTGGGTTAGTATTTGCTTACTACAGTACTTACATGGCCTAATGGATCCTCCGCCAAGGTCCGCTGTAGAACAGTAATCACTCCTGAAATCACAAGGATAAAGACATATTTAAGTTTCTTCTCTTTAAGGACTTGAGGCAAGAGCGTCTATGAACTTTGCTCCTCCCAGTTTGGAACCCAGGTGCCTTTTAAGATAGTCTCTCCCCCACTCCACCCCAACCCCAAAAAAGGATTCCTAAAAATAGCTAGGTGGGAGGCCCTATCACTTCAACATCCAAAGGCATTTGTCTAAAAAATTGTGTGATCTCACTCGCTAGGATCCAAATCCATCCGTTATTAGTTCAGCAGGAGCAAGGATGCATTTGGCCAAGATGAAGCATCTGCACAAAACTGCTCTTTGTTCCAAATCTCAGGAGGCATTAAACCAAAGCTTTTCCCAATCCTAATGCTTTCTGGACTCAACTACATTCATATACACACACAGTCTCAAGTATATGTATACACACAATTTTAAAAACCGATAGCTAGCTCTCGTACAAAAAACTAAGGCGTTTACAATGAGATAAAGCCAACTGAATTACATGCCTGTTCAAATATAACATTACTTATAGCTGCTTCACCTTGAAGAATAAAAAAAGCAATGAAAAGCCATTTTAGAAACATATCTAGTATGTGCTTCTATATAGTTAATATTTTCCCTCTATAAAACACCTTTATAAAAAAGGAAAAACATGTTCTTTAACATACACACACACACACACACACACACACACACAGAGTGCATTTCTGATCTTTGAGGAATTTATCAGCAGAGAATTATGAAACTGAGAGAGCTCACTGGGGAGGGAGAGAAGAAGAGAGGGGAAGTGGGGATGGGGGCACTAAGGACCACGCTGCATAGACCCATCTTCATGCTGACTACCTACAGGTCTTCTAAGACTAACCGAATGGTCTACCTTCTACCTATGGACCTCATAGAACATATACCATTTTCTGCTGGAAAATGTCTGAGAGATTTGTTATTTTTAATCCAAACAAGCCAATTCCCTCTTTATGGTCTGCAGCATATACCTACCCTTCACAGCATTCACATGTTTGTCTGTGTCAACAATCTCTGAGCAATACCAGAGGATTACACACTGGGGCAACTTGGCAGAGCAGGCTCAACCTACAGTCATTCCAAACCCACCATCTCCACGAGACACTCGGGCCTCAATAAATGCTTACAGAAGAAGCATGGAAGGTTGGAAGGAACTGAATCAATGCCAGCGATCATGTGGCTGCCTTTTTATACCAGCTTTCTGTCTGAGACAGCTTTGAGGTGAAGGAATGATTTTTGAAACTAGATGATCTTGATACAGAAAAAGCTGCTAACTCCAGTAAGTCTTGTCATCAAGATGTATTTTGAGAAAATAATCCTAAGCATCTCAGTCAACACGCCTTGTGCAGCAGTATAGACTCATAAAATGAATACCCACATGCCTCAGACCTAAATAATATTAACTTACTTTCAATGTTTTTACTCCTTTCTGTACCTTGTAATGGCATCACGTGCAAGGGCAGTAGGTGACTACTTATGACTCATACCAGTAGTAACAATCTAAGATTTAAAAAAAAGTTCATGATGTACCAAATCAAAAAAACGTTCTTTACCCTTTACCTCCCCTGATGCTTTCAAGTGTGGATTTGTTTTTCTTTAATAATACACTAATTAAGAACTCAATCTTGATTTTACCTTAAGAAACTGATAAGCAACTCCCTGAGTCATATGAAAACCATTTTATTACCCTTGGCTGTATATATTAGCAAAATTCATGGTCACCAAGAAACCAAAAGGCCATTCATTTCTATACTCAGCAAAGCTTTAATGTTCAACTAATCTTAAAAATCATTTCCTGCGGAGCCAAGGATATAACATTAATGAAAGTTTATAGTCATTTCTGGCTGTGCCTACAGATAAAGAAAATGTTGAAGGAAGTCCTTTGTCCTTCCTAATTTTCAAAACAGCACCACTCCACAGCTTGCATCAAGATTTCACCCAAAAGTATCTTTTCGAGGGATTAACAGCCTCCCTTCTTGGGCTTATGTTTTGATTTTTCCTCCCTTTCTTAATTATACCACAACTCTGAAAGCATTTGTAAATAGAGATCATGGGAATGCAATCCAATCTAGAGAGAAGAATAAGGCAGCAATCACAGGGGACAGACAGTAAAAGAGTAGCTAGGAAAAACTGAAATCTTATTTTCAACCAACATTTACCCCTTTCATTTTATATTTTGGATAAAAGGTATTACAAATGGCCCACAGACAAAATAATCTACTTGATTAACTGCACTATAGGGTGGCATTCTGTTACAAATCTGCATCTGAATTTCTTGCCTATACCTCTCACCCCCATTCAAAGCATCTCAAAGGCGGGCCGTGATAGAGCAAGCATATTCAAGGACCACCTACCTCTACAGTGTCTACTTGGGATCTGAAGACACAATCCAGGCTGATTCTAGACCCGTGGGTCTCACACCTCCCTACCCCCGCATGCCCTTCAGCACTGGAATCTGTTGGGTTGATCTCTTTTCAGTTGTACACTCAAGCTTTTCATCTTCTTACTCCCTATGGACAGCGTCTCTACCAAGAGAGTCTCAGAATCTCGACGCAAAAACCATGGACATAAGTCAAAGCAGGCTCTTGCTCTCTCCTTTTCCACAGCCTTATTATAAACAAAGGTGGCTCATTGAGAACACCAAAGAAAACAGCTGAGAGGAGTTTATGGTTCTGCCTAAAATATCTTCATGTCTAGAGAAAAGATTTCAAATGGTAAGGCCATCTGTGGTACACACTAGAAACAAATAATGACCGTGTGTATAAGCTTTACGCCATTCAATCTTCCTTCTCGAACATCAGATGGTCACATAGAAAAAGACCCCGTAATGACAATGCTGGCTTCATACATCTTGCATTTTATGTTGGGCAGAGCTGATCAATTCACCATTCAGTGAAATTTTGCAGTTACAAAGATCTAGAGTGGTCCTTGACGTCGGAACTTAAGCGATCTTACCCTTAAATACATCTGGTTTCATCACACTTCAACAAACTTTCTACTAGCATCTTCCCATTTCAGCGAGGCCTCTCATCACGCCTCCACCGAAAGCTTCTCAAAATATAATCAAATCTAAACCTGTCCCACATCGCTCTGATAGCCTGGACTCAAACACAGAGGTCCAACCCTCACAAACCATATGAGGGCAACCAAGTGCCTCTCCAAGCCTCTGTCCTCCTGTGTGGGAATCAGAGGTGATCACAGTGCCGTAGTCAGAAATAATGGCAGGGAACCATGAACTGGCACAATAGAACCAGAGGACGGCTGCTGATCAGTCAGAGAGGCAGCGAGCCCTCTACAAACATTTACAGTTATTACTGTGGTTATTATTGTTATACAAGCATAATAATAGGATAATAAAAGGGCAGTTCTAGAACCAATCAGAAGCCTGGAACCACAGGCGCAGGTGGTGCCCAATGTGCTACATTTTAATTTTGCTGACTGCTCTTTTGTCAGGCGGGTTGACAGTGACAACGCTTTAGTGCCTTGGGACCTAGAATACCTACCCTCAGGTAAAATGACTGTTCTCCCACAGATGCTCCCCAGCTAAACAGTGTTTGATTAACAAATGAGGGGGGGAAAATATTCAAAGCTTGTGACTTCTGAATTCATCATTAACTTGGACTATAAAAATAACTTGGACTATGGAAATAATATTTATAGCTACCAAAGTTTATCCAAGATTTTACCAAGACATGACGACAGCAGGCCAGCAGAACAGTTAGTTATCTAGGTTTACCACTGCTTTTAATGTTCATTTATAATGTCACCAAGAGCAAATCCTCTTCACAAAACTTGCGTGCCACCCCAAGCAAAACTTCGTATTTTCATCAAAATTTTAATAGGTGCTTAGGGAATTAAACCTAAAATTCTGCTTCTGGAACCATTTCCAAGTTACACCTGGTTCTGTCCCTTCAGCCTAATGGTTCCCATTGTGCGTCCCTGAACTAGTAACACAAATATCATCGAGGAAGTTGGAATACAAAATCTCAGAACCTCACATACCTACTGAATCAGGAATTCAGTTGGTCGTGGCAATCTGAACAGGCCCTCCAGGAAACTGGGAAACACACTCAAGTTTGAGACCCACGGCCAATAAGCCATTAACATGTGGGCTGGGACATCATTTCAGACAGCTCTTTTCCTTAAACTATCTGGCATTTTTCTGTTCCTTAAAAATCTGCTATAGTATGATGTCAAATATTCCTTTCTATTTTTAAATCCTGATAATGAAGCTGAGGATGATTCATCCAGCACCTTATGTGATCACTTAAATAGTAAGGCTCATTCTCTCCCACCCCTAATGGAAGGTGACTGCTGCCTGTTATTTCTGATGTAATTACAGGCATGATTCAGTAACAAAAGCGTGTCCTTTATCAACCTCGGCAAAAGCCATAATAGTTATAATTATAATGCTCCATTCTTTTCCATAATGTGTTAATAACGTATCCTTTGAAACTTATCATACCAAATGTCATAACGAGGAAACACAGAACCCAGGTCAAATTCAGTTTACTGTAAACAGAGATCAAAACTGCACGTGTTTGGGCAAACCTTTTTCAATTGACAGGAAACAAGTATACATTTACCATCTGGCTTTATCTCATTTGTCTCAGTGAAATATGTAAACAAGAAAGCTGATTTAATGCTTACTATGGGTCCTAAGATGACCTCACAATACCGAATGGTCTTATCACCAGACACCACGCATCATCTAATTATCAAAGCAAGAAGCATTAAGGTGTACTTCCTAAATAATAAATAACCCTTTTCTATACCTTTCATTTGTTGAAGTGTGTATTAATTCAGAGAAGTTAATTTCATACCTGCTGTGAAATATCCTGATCAATTGTGAATACCAACATATTAATTTCCCTTTCCTTTTTGATTAATTTCATATTTACGCTGGGTAAGAAAGGCGAGATTAATGATGTGCGGAAGACAATGCTCAGTTCTTGTAAAATACTATATCAACCTCAAGTGTGCGAGTAAACAGAACCCAGATAAGGAAATAATAATGGAATCATCTCTAGGAGGTGTCCAAGGTGCCATGCAAATAAATGCCCAAAAACCTGGAGGCTGTTTAAGCTGTAAATTCCACTTAATACTCTTCTGGGATGGGAGGAGAATTAAAAGCTGGAATTCTGAAGACCGCAATACGCACCGATAAACTTGTGCCCTTACCACTGACTAAAGAGTTGAATTTATTTATCATTCTACAAGTCTCAATTTTCCAAGGGTCCCTCTGTGTGTTACTTAGCCTCTTCACACCCTTCTTGCCTTCTCTCGACTCTGCGACACTCAGGACACCTAGCTCAATATGTGTGAAGAGACAGGTCTCCCTCATCAGAAGATATAAGAAAAGGAGGATGAATTCAGTTTCATCATGCAGTTTTAGATAATCAGGGACCTTAGTGTATATATGGTAATCCTATTTTGATAATAAGGCCTCCATTAATTGAGAACCTGCTATGTGCCAAGATATCAGGAGCTCTGTATAAGTTATCTAACACAATAATAGCTCTTTGAGGTAGTACTATCATACATATTTTGTAGATAAAGAAACAGGCTCAGGGCCGGCCTGGTGGCTCAGGTGGTTGGAGAGCCATGCTCCTAACACCGGTTCGATTCCTACATGGGCCAGTGAGCTGCACCCTTTACAGCTAAGACTGTAAACAATGGCTCTCCCTGGAGCTGAGCTGCCATGGGCTGCCATGAGTGGCCGGCAGCCAGCGAGAGCTGCCGTGAGCTGCTGTCAGCGGCCGACCAACAACTGGCGACTGACTGCCTCAGCCAGGGGGAGCGCAAGGCTCATAATACCAGCATGGGCCAGGGAGCTGTGTCCTACACGACTAGACTGAGAAACACCGGCTTGAACCAGAGTTGGGGGGCGGGGGTGGTAGGTGGAAGAAGGGGGGAAAATAAAAAACAGGCTCAGAAAGCTAAATATCTTGCCTGGGTGACCGCCATCTTCACACAGCTTTGCCAGGCTCCTACACCACACTGCTTCCCTAGGAGCGTGAGTAAACAAACCATTTGCGGCTGCCTAGACATTATTCCAGAAGACCCGAAAGCCACACGCGTGCCATTTTCATCTAAAAGCTTCCTTGCCTACTTCAGCTACAAGTGACCCAAGTCTTCCTTGAATTCTAACATTTAAATACAACTTCCCAATTCTATGCTGTTAGGTTTTCTAATATCCACTGGAGTACCCTGTGTCTTAAACCTCCCCTCGAAACAAACCCACCCAAAGAAGACCGACATCCAAGGCCTAAATGCAGCCATCAGTCATCTCTGCCCATCGTGTATAGCAGTGCGCTCCAATACGAGAGCCACTACCACATGTGGCTATCTCAATTAAAATTAAAATAAAAAAGTCAGTTCCCCAGAGACACGAGCAACATTTCAAGTGCTCAACAGATACACATGGCCAGTGGCTCTCATGTTGGACAGCACAGATATAAAACATCTCCGTCATGGCAGAAAGTTCTGCTGGACAGTGCTGGTGTAGAGATATTTCAGAGCAGTGTCTTTCCATCGAATATCCTACCAACAACTGTGCAGACGACAGAGCCTCTTCACCATAGGACTAGTTAAGTGTTTCATCAGACTAACTGTGGCATGCTTATGTGTCTTTAGATACCACCTTTCAAGGAATAATATTCCTTGGGAAGTTAGGTCACTTGGTAAACTTATAAATAAGGCAAGCAGACCAGCCGCATAGTACAGAGAAGCAGTAAGAAACAATCATCACTAGCCCATCCATTCCGGAATAACCACTCTTTGCAAATGTAGTCAGGAGTCCCTATGAGCAACGACAAAGACACACACGGCCACCCACACAGGGCCATCTCTGAGGCAAATCCTCACCAAAACTCTCTCCAGGTGAGGAGTTAATCTTTGCTATTCCTCCTTGGCAAGACACGGTCCCCAATTTGGTCTCTTGTTTGTAATTATTAAAGAAATCAATGCAAAGAAACCACCTTTCAAATCACTATTTCCTACCAAGCATTTTCACTTAATTGCTTCCCCAAAAGTTGGATGATTAGTAATGAGACAAGCTCTTGGTGACAATGACAGTCTGATTACAAGCCAGAAAAGAGAACCTCAGTCCTCACGGTGGCACCTGACCTAGAAGGAGTCATTTTAAAATATTTCCAGGAATTAAAAACTTGAGATACTCTGGGTATAGCTCCTATTTGAGGGGTGAGGGGGCCCCTAAAATACAGTGTTGGTTACTGATGAATAAGAACAGCTCAGGTGGGACACACAGAGTGACAAATAGGCAAAGTCACTGACCTGACCTTCAACGACTACAACCTGCAAGTGCCCTAAACATGCATTTCTTCTCTCTCCTTCAGGTCCTCATTGCTTTCCCCTTCCTCCCTCCCTGCTGTCTGTGCACCAGGCCCCTGAGATTGAACTCTATGCCCAAGACAAGGCACCATCACAGCAGCCAACACTGGTCTATAAAGTGTTGAATGCCACCTCCACTGCCAACTCCTTTAGGCATTTTTAGAAAGCCCATGATGGTCTCAAATTGGTATAGAGGTCAGACCTAGGCCTCTAGGACCACAATGATAAACAAACGGAAACTTTGTAAAGCTAGGACAAGAAATCAAGGTAGAGAGTTTTCTAATACATATGCAAATCAATTCATCCTTGGGATGGGGGAGTGATGGTGAACTAACATGTTCCTCCCTTAGAGTCTAAGAAAGTCATCTAATCCTGGATAAATGTTCCTTTCTCCTCTACCCTCTCGCCGAGCTCCCTCCCACTCAGTCACATCAGAAAGGCTGATTTCTGCCTCTTCCCAACATCACTCACCTTGTTTAAAGACCCTAGACAGCCAACGGAAGTACTAACCCTAACGAGATTTCCAGCATTAACAAGGATGCCCAGTAGCTCACAGTAGTTTTGTAACCTGGCAGACCTTTCTCCAGCCTCACCCCCTGTCCCTCCCTCCCAATCCATTCCTGAACACCTGCCAGATGAACCTTGGGAAACACGCCCCCAGAGCCAGACCTTTCCGAGTCAATAAGGTGAGTTAGGTACCATCATCTCTAAGATCAAAGCCTGGCCTATGAAGCCCTCCTGAGTCAGGAAAAACTGTTTGCTCACGCCAGCTAGTCTACCTTTTCTCCCTGTCATCTTCAGATTTTTCCTGCCCCCAATGCAAGCATACACCTTGTGTTACTGTGCTTCACAGGTGTTTTTTGTTTTTAGGAATTGAAGGTAAGACCATCCACCAGCAAAAAGTTTACTACTCTATTGCAACAGGCGATTTTGGTGATCTACAACTGAACCCACCTGTACGTCCAACCTATCTTTCCATAACACAAACAACATTCGACTCTGCGAAACTTTCCTAGACCTGAAGTGCCTGCTCCTTCCTGTGGATGGTAATTCCCATAACCAGACTGGCCACTCCTCAAGAGCGGGACATGTCTTACACTTCCTGGTGTCTCTGAATAGCATTTGAGACCCAGAATCTTACACAAAATTGACACTCTGCAAGTACCTGATAACCCACTAAAAATAGTTTCTATCCGTGCTTGCAAATTCATTGTTCCAACCGTGGATTTCTCAGACCACAAGACCCCTTCAATTTTTCATCTGCACACTGTGAGCCCACAAAGGATCTATGCTGAGGGAAGGAGCTGGGCTCTGGACGCAGGCTGCCTTGTGAATTCCACCTTCACCATTTACGTATCAGGCAAGGCACTTAAAACCGCTAAGCCTCAGTTTCCTTTTCAGTGAAACCAAAGTAATAACATTATCAACCCAGCCATGGTTGCTGAGCCTTAGACAATGATAAAGTACTTAGCATAGTACCTAGCACACAGCAGCAAGCATTCAATAAATGTTACCTCGATCCTTTGTTCTCCTATTGTTAGTAAATCTCCTTTAGGGCACGTGTAGCATAGTAGAAATAACATGATTATTGGACTAAAACTGACCTGTGTTCAAATCCCAACTCTGTCCAGATTCTAGCTGTGGGACCTTAGGGAAATTACTCAACCACTCGGCTTCAGTATTTTTATCTGTAAAATGGGAGTAATGATCCACCTCAAAGAGTTAATCTGACAATTAAATGAGAGAAAAGTGCCCAGTACATATAATTTAGTCAAAACAAAACTGACAAGGAAAAATACGTGTGTACTACCATCACTATCATCTCCTTCCCGTCACATTCTTTAGTCCGTAAAACAGGCCCCACCACCTGCCAGAGTCTTCAGCCAGAGTCCTCAACAGTGAATGCAAGAAAATTATTACACTGAGAGAAGTAAAGAGACCTATTTCTTCAAGGCAAATACATGTATCCTCATTTTTATCACGTTGCCAAACTCCAAATAGTCATATCTACTCATCTTTTACACATAACACTAGTGAGGCCAATCCTGAAAAGAAAATACACTAGTACTACTGATTACCTTTTCAAAATGAGTCTAGGATTGAAACCATTCTAACAAAAAAAGAGCCCAAAATGCTGAGAGAAAAATTCAGATTTGAAATAGTCAAGTGGATAAAACGTTACAACCCCACAAAAGGCTGTCCCAGCCAGGATCACACCCTTACTGGAAAAATAAACTCTACTCTTTCAGATTAGTTTGCAAGTTTTTAATAAACTCAGAGCAAAGAGAGGCCTGGTGCTTCCATGCTTCCCTTCCTAAGCGCTGTGTGGTTCCTGGCTTCTACTTCCTCTGGGCTGGAGCGAGAGTCCAGGGTCCTAGGAGGCCCAAGGGGTGAATCCTTGGCTCAGATCCCTCAACTGCTGGAGGGGACACGAAGGGCAAGAAGCCAGCAGTCAGAAGTTATATAAGTTGCCAGGTAACCTGGTTCCCACCAGAAACATGTACCTTCTTGGTGATGGTCTTACTCCACGAGCTGAAAAATGGCTTCACTTCCTTCCCACTTTCCCAGGCCCAGCCCAGGGCAGGGCCCAGCAGCTCCCTCCGCTCACTGGGTTTGCTCAGGCACATAGGCTCTTACCCTAGTCCTGCTCAGTCAACCGATGCAAGGATAGTCACTCCCTGTGACGCAGTCCGAGGAAGGCTTGTCGGAACCCAGGGTGAGTGAGCTGTGCTTCACAAAGGCCTACATTTCTCTAGTAAAGCTGCAACGTCCCGACCACCCCCAAATGCCCCACGCAGCTTTCTGCCTCCAAGCTTCCTCACCTCCTTATACCACCACCTCCAGCTGTCCTCATTTTTCCTCACCCAATGTGTCCCAGGGCTCGCAGATGTTCCTTAATAAAACTTTTAGGTCAGCTGCATCCTCCTGGCTGATGATAGCCTGAAGTTCACCAGAAGTATCAGATACCACTAACGATCAGAGCAGATTGCTCACTGACAAGCCAGATGCTCCAGTACCAGTAGCTTTTACAACAGTCCCTTTGAGGCGCTATTAATACTATCATTTGCAGATGAAGGAATGGAGACGTGGAGTTTAAGTAACCCACACCAAGTCACGCAGCTGACAGCCAAGCTAGGATGTGAACCCCAACCATCTAACCACAGCACCCTCACCTGTAATCTTTGTACTGGCCATGTACCTTCCAACCACTCTCGACCTTTCACTGTCCTTTCCCTAGAGTGCTGGAGGAAAGAATGACTTCTTAGGCCCAACAAACCATCATCTGGAGCTGGTTGGGGCAGGGAGGAAGTTGCGAGCGCCTGTAAGGGCAGTCACCACATTTCAGTCTCTTCCTGAAAGTCAAGGGGACATTAACCCCTCGCCAGGGCCCTACGTCCCTGCATGGTACTCGGGACACTAGTGGGGAACAAAGTCTTGATGCATAGGTTCAGATAGAGTAACAGCTTTATTTGGGAGCCAGTGTCTCTCCAGAGGCCAATGCCCTGGTAAGCACAGAAGGTTATAAAGAATAGAATAGATTTTAATAATGAACCAAGTTCCAGAGTCAATCGGGATGGAGAAGGTCCCTGATCCGGGAGAGACAACTGGGCCCAGGATGGGTCTGAGGCGAGCTGGTCTTGCAAGGAAGAACTTCGGAGAGTCCCAATATCGTGGCTTGCACCTCACAGAGGGCCTTAGCCGAAGCGCCCGGTCGGACCACTCACGGCCTTGCTCTGGAGTTCTGCTTTTATCCTCTTTTCCTTGGACTTGTTTACTTCTTGGGTGACAACCGGACGTTGCTTGTCAGGACTTGTTTACCTCTTAGATGATAACCAGAAGTTGTTTTGGTGAATGTGTTTATCATTCAATTTTGTTATGCTCAGTTTCACACAAAAACATGTTTTTTACTTCACTCTTATCAGTCTCACACATGTGCGGCCATAGTTCTATCCCTACTAGTAAACAACTAGTTTTGCAAACCTCAATCCAACATATATGTTTTATATGCTCTATACAGAGGACCAGCTGTGTCCACCCCGAGCCACACCCACAGCCGCATCTCCCCACATCAGTATCCTTCAGAGCAGCGGAAGTAAAAATTGAAACTCACCACGTAGGCCAGGCTGCACTGCCACACTAATCAGGCAAGTGCGTTTGAGTTGTTTGGTGTGCCTCCATCCTCATTTCCTGGCAGAAATCAGCGGCCCAGAGCGCAAGGAGCTGCATATTCACCCACCAGGTGACTCATGACACTTCAGAACCACTGGACCCCTGCCCTTTTTCAGGGCCCCAATAGTCAAGGTACAGCTGGGAAAGGGATGTCAGACTCCCCACAGGAACTTTTAAAAAGATATGTCACACCCCCAACAACAACAAAACAAGTAAACAAAAAAGCCAAGAATCTTCTAGGGCATCACGAGTAAAAAGAGGAGCTGGTAGTCGTGATTAACTCCCTTTGTGGGCCAGTATAAGGCCCCAGCCCCCCTTTTTTCCTGAGCAAGCTTATCATGGTTCAAATGACTTAATGTTCCCACCTCCAGAGATTCATTTAGCAGGCTCATTTCAAGTGAACAAAAAGGAGTGAGGAGAGAGGGAGAAAGAAAGAAAAAAACAGAAAGAAGGGAGGGAGGGGAAGAAGAGAGAAGTCCTGAGGAAGCCTTTTACATGACACTGTGACAGGAATAACAGGAAACACACACACACACACACACACACACACACACACACACACTACGAATAGGATTTAGACCAGCCCTCTCCAAAAGTAAAACAGTGCAAACCACATGTGTAATTGTATATGTTCCAGTAGCCACATGGAAAAGGTAAAAACAGACAAGCGAAGTTAAGTTTAATAACGCAGTTTAACCCAATATATTCAAAATATTATTGTAAAACATGCAGTTGGCATTTAAACATTATTAATGAAATCATATTCTTTTCTTCACACTAAGGCTCCAAATTTCAGTGTATTTTACATTTACATCATATCTCAATTCTGATTAGCTGCTATTTCAATTGCTCAACAGCCACACGTGGCTAGTGGCTACCATGCTAGACAGTCCAGATTTAGACAGAGATGGGAAGGGAAAGAGGAAGAGAAGGGGTGAGACTAAGGTCTTGAACAAAGAACGAAGGGAGTAGGACATCCAGGATCACCCATGACCCACGATCTGTGCTCATAAGGGTGGGGTGTAATGAACCTTGAGACTCAACAGAGAGTATGTCAGCCCTATTTGATAAGTAACAGCTGGTGTCACCATTTTTGTGCCAAAAAGTACCAGGCCCACAACTGAAGAATGAGGGTCCATGACCATATGCATACTCAGTAACATGGGGCCCAGTTGTACACCACACATATCTTCCAGACACCAAGCAACCGTCTGCACCCTCGGCACCCACTCACATAGAGATCAGGCCTCCAAGGAAAACAGGTGGAGAGCAAAGCTCCACCCAAGGAAATAAAACAGTTCCCTCCCATTTAGAGGCTGTGTAGGGACATGGGACATAGGCAAGTGATAAAAAGAGCAAGAAGACAGCTTACCACTTGTGGTGGGCAGAATAATGCCCCATACCCAAAACTATCCTTCTCCCAACTCCCAGAACCTGTGACTACTCGTGTGTTACATGGCAAAAGGGACTTTGCTGATGTTATTATGTTAAGGATCTTGAGTTGGAACATTATCGTGGATTATCCCAATGGTTATCCTAATATAATTATAAGGGTCCTTATAAAACAGAGGCAGGAGGGTCGGCGTTAGAGAAGCACCTGTAATTAATCATGGAAGCAGACATCAGAGTGATTTGATCATTTGCTTGGGGGGTGGCCATGAGCCAAGGAGCACATGGCTGCCTCTAGAAGCTGGAAAATGCAAGGAAACAGAATCTTCCCGTAGGACCTCTAGAAAGAAAGCCATCCTGCTGACACCTTCACTTTAGCCCAGGGAGTCCTACTCTGGACTTCTGACCTCCAGAACTATAAGATAACAAATTTGGGTGAAGCCACCAAGTTTGTAGTAATTTGGTACAGCAGCAATAGGACACTAATCGACCATTTGTAGAGTGGTCAGTTGCACACACACATTGGTCATGATGTCCCTTTAAGGAATCAGTAGTACTAACTGTCCTTGTCGTGCTAGTAGTGATGGTAATGGCCACCACTTACTGCCAGCTTCCTAAACCTCAAGCATCCTGCTCACTTCTTCACAAACTTTTGAAAAATACACTTTTCGTGTTAGTATAACTTTAGATTTACTGAAAAGTTGCAAAGATAGTACAGGGTCCCTATAATCGTTCCCCCAGCTTCCTCAAGGCTCACATCTTACACAAGCATGACACCTTTGTCAAAAGCCAACCAATGAACACCAGTACAATACCATTAACTACACTACAGACTTTATTTGGATTCCACCCGTTTTCACAGGTATCCTATCTTCCCACAAACCTGTTAGGTAAGTGCCACTCTAAGCCCAGTACGATGAAGGCTTAGTAAGCTTCAATCACGTGCTCAAGACAACTTGATTCCTTGGCTTGACTCCTACACCACAAGCTTCCCTAGATATCATCACCTCCATCCTACTGGACAGGAAACCCAACAAGAAGTTAATTACCTACAGGTATGCTCCCAGAAGCAGCATCAAACCTGGATGTGTCTGACTCTAAGGGCCTCACTCCAGTGTCATCACCTCCCTCCCTGACACTGAGCAAGGAGGGGCCGCGTGGGGACATGAAAAGCTCCTGACACCCATGAAAATATCATGGTGGCTGTGCCAGGAAAGGAGGGGATGATGCTTCTGGAAACTGCCTAACTTGTTCTAAGGCCACTAGAAAACCTAAGAGCTTTCTTGTGGCTCTCAGTCAGCAAGGAGAAACCCAAGAGGGCCCACTAAAGAGTCCTTTACAAGGAACATTTCTAGAGGCATGTGCAGCAGGATTTGCCATCAATAGCTATCCTAAATCTAGCTTCAATCAAACCACCGGGATCCGTGGTTTGGGGCCTTTACAACGTGATCACAATCAACTTCTTTAGAACATTCTTCTCCTGGGGGATTCTGAATCTCAGACCTTTCCAGCCCCACAGATTGTACCACCTGAGCAACAAAAGAAGCTGGAAGAAGAGCTTGTTTCCACTGTGAGGTCGTTAGCCAGCCTCACACAGAACTATACACAGCAAGTGGGACAGGAACTAGGACAAACTCACCCGGATGGCCCATAACAAGCCACCTTGCTTCCTTCTCTCCTAGCCTTTATTGCCTTTGTGGCATTCCATGATCCAGCAGGCCTCTGGACACTGTTCCAGTAACCACTACTATCTCTGTATAGGCAGACCTCAGGGATACTGCAGGCTCGGTTCCCCCGCAGTAAAGCGAGTATCACAATACAGCGAGTCGTAATTTTTGCCGGAGGGTCTTGTCATCAATTTGTAAAAAAAAATGCAGCATGTGTGAAATGCATTTAAATGAAGCACAATAACATAAGGTCTGCCTGTGTCTCCGTGGTTCTCAGTGTGGCCCCCAAACCAGCATCACCTGGGAACTTAGAGATGCAAATGCTCAGGCCCCATCCCACGCCGACAGAATCAGAAACTCTGAGGGTGGGCCCAATGAGCTTGAGTTTTATTAACAAGCCCTCCAGGTGTTTCTGATTCACGCTACATTTTGAAAACCACCAGCCTCTATAATTCCCCACTCCATGACTGACCTGTGACCTAGTATGTTCAGAGAGGTCTCTGTCTTCAAATAAACACTGTCACACATGGACTACGGGCCTGGAAAAGACGCTCACCAGCCCAGCTGGGGTGGCACATTCATTCAGCACACTTAGGGAGCAGTAGAGGCCAGACCTGTACTACCGTGTTTCCCCAAAAATAAGACCTATCCGGAAAATAAGCCCAAGCATGATTTTTCAGGATGCTCGTAATATAAAATAAGCCCTACTCTAGTTCCCTGAAAGTAAGACCGGGTCTTTCCTTTTTTTTTTTTTTTTTTAAGATTTTTATTGGGGAAGGGGAACAGAACTTTATTAGGGAACAGTGTGTACTTCCAGGTCTTTTTCCAAGTCAAGTTGTTCTTTCAATCTTAGTTGTGGAGGGTGCAGCTCAGATCCAGGTCCCGTTGCCGTTGTTAGTTGCAGGGCACCATCCCTTGGGGGAGTCCAACCAGTAATCTTGTGGTTGAGAGGACGCATTCCAACCAACTGAGCTCTCTGGGAGCTCGGTGGCAGCTCAGCTCAAGGTGCCATGTTCAATCTTAGTTGCAGGGGGTGCAGCCCACCATCACTTGCGGGAGTCGAGGAATCGGATTGGCAACCTTATGGTTGAGAGCCCACTGGCCCATGTGGGAATCGAACCAGCAGCCGTCGGCGTTAGGAAGCACGGAGCTCCAACCGCCTGAGCCACCGGGCCAGACCAAGACCGGGTCTTAGGTGAATTTTTGCTCCAAAAAACGCATTAGGGCTTATGTTCAGGGCATGTCATCCTGCAAAATCATGCTAGGGCTTATTTTCCGGTTAGGTCTTATTTTCAGGGAAACACGGTAGTACTCTCATAAACACCGGTCAGATTCAAACTGAGCAGTAAAAAGAGGTTGCTTGTTCACACTTTAACAAGCAGCGTTTCCTTTACCGACCTTGATGGCCTCACAGTTCATTAGGGGAAGAATGACAGGATGCTCATCAGGGTGTTTTACTCCTTTTCCAGAAAAGTCCTGCCGGTGACTTGGTAAAATGGTCTTGGAGAAGCTTGGTATTCAAAGGGTATGGTCAGTGTTACCTGACTTTAATTTAAAAAGGGGGGTGGGGGTATGAAGGCTTCACCCCAATCATCCTACAGATCCTAAGAATCAAAGTCACTGACTGAGATTTGTGTTGGCAGCAGGGACATCCCAACCAACCAATGGAGCCACTCGGCTTCCTGTCTCCCATGCCAGGTAGAATCAGGGCACCGCCAGGCCTCCATCTCCCCAGCTGAGCCTTGCTTTTGCCCTCTGATCTGCATGTCTGGACACTGCATGGACAGGCCGGTGTGGACTCTGGCAGGCCTCTGGAAGAGAGGACGGGGGAATGATAGACAGTGAAAGTACCCTTTCCTTACGTAAATCAGTCACAGCCTCACCTCCTACAGTTGTGGAAAGGCCATACGGATTTCAGAGTTTATAAGGGCTTTGTGTTAAAAGGCTATAGATCTTACATTTAAGTCTTTAAGCCATTTTGAATTTATTTTTGTATATGCTGTAAGGAGGTGGTCCCACTTCATTTTTTTCCATGTGTTTGTCCAGGTTTCCCAGCACCATTTATTGAATAAACTGTCTTTACCCCACCGTAAATTCTTGCTTCCATTGTCGTAGATTAAATGACTATATAGGCATGGATTTATTTCTGGGCTCTCTATTCTGTTCCATTGATCTATGTGTCTGTTTTTATGCCAGTACCATGCTGTTTTGATTACAGTAGCCTTATAGTATAATGTGATGTCAGGTATCGTTATACTTCCCATTTTGTTCTTATTTCTCAAGATTGCTGAGGCTATCTGGGGTCTTTTATGTTTCCATATAAATTTTAGGATTATATGTTCTATTTCTCTGAAAAACGTCCTTTGTAGTTTGATAGGAATTGCTTTGAATATGTATATTGCCTTGGGCAGTATGGACATTTTAATTATATTAATTCTTCCTATCCATGAACATTGTATGTGTTTCCATCTATTTGTATCTTCTTTAATTTCTTTCTTCAGTGTCTTATAATTTTCTGAGTACAGATCTTTTACTTCTTTGGTTAAATTTATTCCCAGGTATTGTATAGTCTTTGGAGCAATTGTAAATGGGATTGTTTTCTTAATTTCTCCTTCTGATATTTTATTATTGGTATATATAAATGCAACTGATTTCTGAATATTAATTGTGTATCCTGCTACTTTACTAAATTCATTTATCAGCTCTAATAGTTTCTTGGTGGAGTCTTTAGGGTTCTCTATATATAGTATCATGTCATCTGCATATAATGACAATTTTACTTCCTCCTTACCAATTTGGATGCCTTTTATTTCTTTCTTTTTTTTTTTTCCCCCTGACTGCTGTGGCTAGAACTTCCAGTACTATGTTGAATAGAAGTGGAGACAGTGGGCAAACTTGCCTTGTTCCTGATCTTAAGTGGAATGATTTTAGCTTTTCCCCATTGAGTATGATGTTAGCTGTGGGTTTATCATATATGGCCTTTATTATGTTGAGATATGATCCCTCTATTCCCATTGTCTGAAGGGTTTTTATCATAAATGGATGCTGGATTTTGTCAAATGCTTTTTACGTACCTATTGATATGATCATGATTTTTATTTTTTATTTTGTTAATGTGGTGTATCACATTAATTGATAGGCGGAAGTTGAACCACCCTTGCATACCAGGGATGAATCTCACTTGATCATGGTGTATGCTTTTTAATGTATTGCTGAATTCTGTTCGCTAATATTTTGTTGAGGATTTTTGCATCTATGTTCATTAGAGATATAGGTCTGTAGTCTTCTTTTTTTGTAGTGTCTTTGTATGATTTGGGGATCAGGGTGATAGTGGCCTCATAAAAAGTGTTTGGGAGCCTTCCCTCCTTCTAGATTTTTTGGAAGAGCTTAACCATAAAATTCCTAGAATAAAATATAGGAAGAAACTTCACAGACATTACCCAGAGTAAGATTTTTACTCATATATTCCCTCGGGCAAGGGAAGTAAGAGAAAAAATAAACATGTGGGATTACATCAAATTAAAAGGTTTTTCACAGCAAAGGAAACTATCAGTAAAACAAAAAGGCATCCTACTGAATGGGAAAAGATATTTGCTAATGATATATCCAATAAGGGGCTAATATCCCAAATTTATAAAAAACTCACTCTACTCAACTCCAAAAAAACAAACAACCCAATTAAAAAATGGGCAGAGGACATGAAGAGACATTTTTCTAAAGAGGACATATAGATGGCAAACAGACATATGAAAAAATGCTCAACCTGACTAACCATCAGAGAAATGCAAATAAAAACCACAATGAGATACCACCTCACCCCAGTCAAAATGGCCATCATCAATAAATCAACAAACAAGTACCGGTGAGGATCTGGAGAAAAGGGAACCCTTGTGTACTGTTGGTGAGATTGCAGATTGGTGCAGCCGCTAAGGAAAACAGTATGGAGGTATCTCAAAAATCTGAAAATGGAACAACCTTATGATCCAGCAATTCCACTCCTAGGTATCTATCCGGAGAAATCCAAAACTCTAATTCAAAAAAATTTATGCACTCCTATGTTTATTGCAGCATTATACACAATAGCCAAGACATGGAAACAACCAAAATGCCCATTGGTAGATGGCTGGATTAAGAAACTGTGGTGCATTTATACAATGGAGTATTACACAGCCATAAAGAAGAATGACATCTTACCATTTGCAACAACATGGATGGACCTAGAGAACATTATGTTAAGTGAAATAAGTCAGACAGAGAAAGACAAATACCATATGATCTCACTTATATGTGGAATCTAAAGAAAAGAATAAATGAATGAACTAATCAGAAACAGTTTCGGAGACATAGAGGAAAAACTGAGGGTTGCTAGACGGGAGGGGTGGGTGGGGATAAGGGGGAAGGTGGGGGGATTAGAAAGCACAGTCAGTAACCACAAGGTGGCCACGGGGTTACGAAAGTTAATTTGGGGAATGTAATCAATAATGTTGTAAAGGTTTTGTAGGGTATCTGATGGACACTTGTCTCGTTAGGGAGACCACCTCAGGGATGATGCAGATGCCTGATCACTGCACTGTACACCTGAAGCTGAAGCTGAACAATAATGAATGTCAACTATAAGTTTATATATATGTGTGTGTATATATATATATATATATATATATATATATATATATACACACACACATATGTATATATATATGTGTGTGTGTTTATGTATGTATGTGTGTATATATATATTATGTATATAGTTACAAGAAGCGGAGTACAGCATTAGGAATAGAGACAGTGGAAACGTAATGGCTGTGTGCGATGTCAGAGGGATAATGGATGGGGGGAGAGGGGTTGACACAGTGTGAGGGATATAAATGATAAATGTCTAACTAATACATTGTTTTGTGCACCTGAAACTAATAAAAAAATCAAAAAAAGGGAAAAAAAGGCTATAGAAGTGAGCAAACTGCCCTCTGAAACTCTCTCCTATAACTGTCCATCCCCCCCCCAACTCCTCTGTCCCATATTCTCCTTCCTGACACTCACTGCCTTAATTAGCCACAAAGTCTCTGTATTCTAACTTGAAACTTTAAAACCTGGTGAGTGAAAAATGCTCTCTTTCTCCTATTTACCAAGCTATTAAATTAACTACCTCCTGTTTGTTAGGATTCTCGTGTTTTTGCCCTAGAGGATAATGAACCTTACAAAGAAAGAGCTGCCCTGCCCTTGCCCCACCCTAAGGGGCCAAGAAGCTTCTAAAGATATAGGAAAGATAAAGGGATAAGACTGGAAGGAGAACCCATCTCTCTGGGCCTCAACCCCCATAGCATTAGGCCCTGAGGAACACCCGTCTTCCCAAGGAACCATCAGGAACAGCTACTGCACCACGCAGGGAGCTCTCAGAGAAGGGCAATAAAGTGCTATAAGCAAATGGTCCTTGAGTGGCCTGTAAGATGCCCACTGAGTGGCTTAATCACCCAGCAGGGTCTAGTACGAGATACATAAAACTCCTCTGAGACAGCAAGCCTGTAAATGGAAAGCATTATCATTTGTAACAGGATTAATAACAACACAGGCTTGAAACAAACAGACACCACTGGATTACTTTTCCAACCTCTTCAGGGAGACCACCGAGTTCGATGGAGGGTTTTATTTCTTTGTTTTTAAATAAGACAGCATCTCCCACCATGTGACAGCAGGATCCCTCTCCAGGGAAATTGCTTCTTGTGCATCTGTCCTACCAGTGACAGGCTGCCAGAGGTACAGGGGTCAAAACAAAACAAAATAGTACAGTCTAGAAGAAGGTCCAGGGAATTTTTACAATTCTGATTTAAAAAAAAACACAACCAGAGATCTCTTGATCAAGCGTCAGCACCTTAGGCTTAACGGGGTCAACATCCCATGTTAGTGTTTCCTAACCTGTTTCTGAACCATCTGGGCTGTTGGCTAAAAAGGTAGACTCCATGCCTCGGGCGGGAGAGCATGAAATCTACCTTTTTCACAAGCTCCTTCAGTCTTTTTTATACAACTGAAGTTGGTAAACCGCTGCCCTATTTCATTAGTGCACTGCTGATACACAGCTTAAGACACAAAATGATTCATACTTTTCTTTTAAAACTAAGATAGTCTCCATCATATCTGCATGTAACTTGGAGATAAGACATATTTCACCTTGTTCATCAGCCCCACGTAAGTCTCTGGCCCCCGAAATCTTTCACAGACAGTTCATTATTTTAAAACAACATAAAAGATATTGATTTTACATTTACTGCCATTCTTTTCCTTCGGTGAAGTCTCTATGAACTAGCAGTGATCTAAAATGTCAACATCTGCAGACAGAAGAGCAGTGTCACTGGCGGTGAACTGGACCGCTCTGCTCAACAAGATGCTCCTGCAAGATTCACTTAGAAATAGTACATCCTCGACCACCCAGATAATTATGCAAAATGCAGACATACTCCAACCCTAAATCTTTCCAAGCCTGGGTCTGAGAAGGCATACAGGACTCGGGAATCAAAGTATACAGGAGATGGAAGGGTAGGGTGTAGATTTTGCAAGACCCCAATTCACAACAGTCTCAGGTCCAGACTTCTGATACTTCCTTCCAATGGAGTCACAGAGCCTCACAGAGATACAACAATGGGGTTGAAACAGGAGATAATCTTCATATAACCTTGAAATGCTATCCCATTACCAGACCACACCACCTACAGTGTTCTATGCCTCCATATTTTTGTAACACCAAAATTGTGAAAATAATCTTGTGAAAA
This sequence comes from Rhinolophus sinicus, assembly GCF_057876585.1. Taxonomy (NCBI): domain Eukaryota; kingdom Metazoa; phylum Chordata; class Mammalia; order Chiroptera; family Rhinolophidae; genus Rhinolophus; species Rhinolophus sinicus. Next base: position 129,487,150 of record NC_142517.1, on the reverse strand, counting down.
GCATGATTAGGTTGTATTAGGTTTCTTTGTGTTAAAAAAAAACATTCAGTTCTCACTTGTAAACATTTATGATTCCCTATGGTGTTTCTAAACCTAATATACATTTTCTCACATTTTAAATATATTGGAAAGCTCAAATTATGGAAGCAGCCCAGTTTTCTCTTGAGCGCTGAGAGGCTGACCTGTAGAGTAGCTGGGGATATACAGGTAGCTCCAGCACCTGTGTGGTCTCCTGGCTACCAGAGATGACGACTGGAAATTTCCTGGCACAGGTGGGTGTCAGGAGAAGCAAGAGAGGGAGGTCCCAAATTAACATCTCCTTGATTGGACCTCCATGTCTTTGACGTACTGCTTGCCCATTGGCAACCATAAACTAGGGGATAATTTACATGGAGAGCTTCCCTGCACAGATACACCAAGAAGGAGCTCAGAAAAATATGACAGATCTTGATACAAGGGTTTGCTTTTTCAGTAGGTAAAAAGCTCTTCCTCGTTCTCTGCCTCAATGGCCTTGCTGGTGTTTCTTTAAGACAGGGGTGAACAAGCTGCCATCCAAACCCTAGGAGGCAAGGGGAAGGAAACACGTACTGTGGACCATCTAGGTGCTTAGCCCAAGGTCAGGCACTTCACATCTTACGGCCTCTGTGCTGGTTGTATGGTTCTTCTGTTTGCGCCGCCCCATCTAGTCTCGGTCCTATTCTATACCCTGACCAGCTGACACCTGTAGACTATATCACCCATCATCTGAGCTCTGTTGCTTTCTGGCATCTCATTGGTTCAGCCCACCAGAGGCCCAGCAGGGGACTGGAGAAAGGAGGAGCAAGGTCGGGGTATTTCTTCCCAGCTCCCTCTCCCCTTGGATGCCACATCTTTGGGCACCATTCTCCTTGACTATAGCTCCCACTGGGCAGCCCCTCTCCAGTTCCAGATCTCACTGGGCTCCAGTAACTCCACTTCCTCTCCTGGCCCCTCAGTTCTAGTGGTGATATTGTTAGTCCCACGGGTGACCCGTGGTGCCTGGCCAGCACCTCTGTTTAACTGCCCCTTCCATTAGTAAATATAATTGCTTTTGCAAGTGAGATGGAATGCAAAGATGTGGGCCAATAAGCACGTGGGGGCATTTCTAAGAGTTTGTTAACCTGGATCAAGTACTCAGCTGAGAAGATGTAAGGCAAATTCATCATCAGTGTGGCCTTGAACCCAACTCCTAATCCAGCCAAAGGAGGGCAACCCTGAGGCATTGGTTCAGGGCCTCTAGACTTTTTCTTTCTGTGGTCGGTGCAGAGGGATTCTTTTTTTCCTTACCTGTTCTTCCTGCTTACTGTTATAATAGGAAAAAGAACTCTGAGGGGCGCAAGGAACCTTTCAAGCTCCTTTGGGGAATACCGTCTGCAAGGAGGATAATGGTAATAGCTACCTGTCGCTGACCTCGTACACATTTCACAACAGCCCTCCACGGAAACATACCATGTCTCTATCTGACAAATGAGCAAAAAGATTCAAAGAAGTTTAGATGGATAAGCAACTTGCCCCGAGCCCCACAGCCCAGATGGGCCTGACCCCAATGCTGTTCTTGCCTCTCCGTTGTACTAGTTCCTGAAAGAGGGAAATAAGGTTTCATGGTCCAAATTATTCCTGAATTGGGCCTAGAGGGATCAGGCTCCCTAGTTTTAGGCAAAGTCAAAAACACCTAAAAAAGAATTTTAACCTCAAGGACCAACCTAGCTCAGAAATTGATTACGAAAGCTCTCTCTGTAAGTGGAAAATAGCGTGTATAGCACGTCTGTATGGTATAGCACATATAGTATAATCCTATTATGGATATATGTGTCTATAATAATTGTTTATGCACAAAAATTGTCAGCAATACTTATCTCTAGAAAGGTGAGAGAAAGCTGTGTTCTTCTCTACAGTTTGAATTTTCTACCATGAGCATGAAACTTAATTTCTTACGTAAAGAAATCAGAAAGGAGGGAAAGGGGGAAGGAGGCTGGTTGCTTGGAACACACAGACCCATGGGTCTCAACCGTGATTACAGGTGCACACTGGGATCACTTACAATCACCAAAGTCCCACCCCCAGAAATTTGAATTTCAGTGTAGTCTGGCCTGGGCACTGGAGTCTTTAAGCTCCCGTAGGAGATTCTAATGGGCAGCCAGGTTGAGAACCATCCGTTAGTCCTAGTCCATTAGGATCAAATTTAAACCGAGTGTGAGGTGAAGAGGAGGGTCTTAACCTTTTGTATGCCATGGACCCTACCGGTAATCAGGTGAAGCCCCTGAACATCTCCTCCAAATACGTACACGCGTGGCGGAGCGGCAGATCATTTCAAAGCAAACAAATTGTACTTAGATTTAGCTATCCCTTATTAATACACCAAGTGACAAGATCTAGAAGTAGCTCTGTTATCTACCATCATTTTGCAGTGATGAATGTAAATAACATTTGAAGATACTTGTGAAAATGGTAATGTGATAGGGATTTATTGGTGACAAAGTCGGGATACTTCCAATATTACTTTGGTTTGTTGCCAATGTTCCTAACAGAAGAAAATGCCAAATTTCAGTTATAACTCATTGTACGTAACAGACGGGATTTTTTCACCATTCAAGCTGACAGACGCCCAGGTATAGAGGGAGGAAGAGAGGGTGCTATTAGAGCACCGAGTTCCAGAACTCACTCATCCCAACATTACAAGGTGTTAACAGAAGGGAAGAAAAAAACCTTCAACCTTACAACCTTACCGCGCACTAATTTCCAGTAGAGGCTGACTTTTTTTTTTTTTTTTTTTTTTTTTTTTTAAGTAACTCTGTAAGGCTCCTCCAAGACATGAAAAATTTACATTTCCTGAAAACTAACTACACTGTATATCTTAATTACAGCAATATTTTTCAAGTGCCACTTTATGTGAAAGGATCTCTGTTTCTTCCACTAAAAAGACTCAGCTGTTTTATCTGCCTCAAGACATCCATCATGAGTGCCAATATCTTGGGATTTAAAAGGAGGTTTTTTGAAACTTTCTAAGTGCTTAATCAATAGGTCCCTTTTCACATAGTGCTACGCTGCCTGCATAGAACCTGGATGCTTCTTTTCTCTAATCTGAATTTAAAATAGCAGTTCCCATGTACTGAGTAGCTATTATACTTCAGGGACTGCACTAGGCTCTCTTCCTGACTTAGTTCCAATGCTCCCATCCATGCTGTACTCTTATCCCATCTTAATAACGCAGAAAGAAAATGGTTAGGAACTTCAAAACAGGGCCTGATGTTATAAAATCACTGGGGAGGAGGGTGGAGAAAGAGGAAAAGAAAGCCCAAATACCTACATTAACATTGTGTAGAAACTCCAGTTATAAATGAAAAGGTACAGGCAGACCTCATTTTAGTACACTTCACTTTATTGTGCTTCACAGGCGTTGCATTGTTTTGTTTTGTTTTGTTTTAAAGGAATTGAAGGCAAGACCCTCCACCAGCAGAAAGACTCACTTTGTTGTGATACTTGGTATTAGTGTCTGGAACACAACACACAGTATCTGTGAGGTATGCCTGTAGTTATTTTTAACTAAACAATAAAATACTTTCCTGAGGTGGGGAAGGACCACCACACCCACTTTCCCTAGCAATAGACTGAGCTAAGGAACTCAAAGGCCTATATGTATTCATAGCCCCACACTTTCCTAGACTCCAGAATGACTTTTTAAACTTCACCCATTCTTCTTACATTCATAGAGTATTACAGCACTCTGATTAAATGCAGGAAAATCGCCTGCAGGCAGATGGCTGTCAAAGAAGCAGTGGCCAGTCCGCAGAGATGAGAGAAACTCAGCTATAGAGACAAGACACCCAACAGTCCTGGAAGCCTGACCTTTGTAATGTCATAAACAGGATGGGGAGAGTCCCCTGGCCCCAACATCATCATCTTCAAATAGGAAGGTTCCCATTCCTTCCTATTTGGGCTTTTGAAGGGACCCTACTCAAACATTTTGATTGGAAATGTTAGTGGGGTAGGGGCAGCTCATATTAAGGAATTGTTTCAACATTAACCCAACACCATAACAGAACTCAGGATGCCCCCTAAAACAGAATAAAGGCTGGGGAAAGGAACCCACAGAAGAGACATCACTAGGAAAAGAGCAGGCCAACCCATATCGTGGACATCTTTAAACCAGCCCAATAGGAAGCTTCAGTGATTCACCCTTTGTTCTTATCTGGCTCTTCCACCACAGGGAAATAGGGAACAGGTGAACCAACGCAAGAGGCAACAAGAGGTGGGGTGGGGGCATGTCCAGGAGGAAAAAGAACTGGCATTTAGTGAGTCCTAGCAGATTTAAGGGACTTAAATCACATGTATCATTAACTCCTTTCATTTTTCCCATAAATTTATCAGATAGAGAATCACCTCTCCGATTTCAAAATGAAACTGGATGTCAGAGAGTTTAAGCAACTTGTCAGGAAGCACAGAGCTCGGTCCAGAGAGTTGGGATTGGAAGCCAGGTCACCTTGGCTCAACACCGCACTCTTTCTGCTGCCCTTCACTCCTCAGATCTTGTGAGTTACTTTCGGCTCAAATTTCAAGGTTCAGGAAAATGGTATCCCAGGTGCCTAAAAAAACTCTTAGGTCATAATCTCTTGGAAGATGGGGGTGGGGTGGAGAGGGAGATAATTAGTGAATATTCAGGAAGTCAGAAGAGAAAAAAGAAGGCCTGGTTTACCCAAAAAAGGGGGGGGGGGATCAGGGGTGGGGATAGATTTCCAGAAATACTGACATTGGTGAATATTCTACAATGAATATTCACCAGATGGTTTGTGATCACTTTAAAAAGGTGATCCACAGCAAAGAGACAGTCTTATGCCCTTTCCGGAAGGTACCAGGAGACAGTGACAGAAACAGAGGAGACACACGGCTTCTTTTTCAGCAAGCCATGTGACCTGGTCCCCCACATGACATCACTCCCAAAGACGTCATCCAAGGAACTGTCCGACATGCCAAACCAGTGGCCTTCAGAACTACTATGGCCACACATCCCATTAGTACGTGAGCATGCACCCTAATAGATGTTAATTTATTTTAAAATAATAATCATGTAAATATTGCTGAAACCTGAGTCCTTAATTTTTAAGGGGAAAAAAATAAATATAAGCTACAGTTTTCATATTTTCTTCCCAGTACCCAAAGGGTTATCCCAAGTACCAAATTTTGGAAATCACTGATCTGGGCTTGCTACACAGTAACGACTTAGAGCCCAGTGACCTTCACCTTCATTCCACCTGAACCACATCCCTGACGTCTTTTCCAGCTCAGCTGTCCCAGTCTCCACTCCCAATACTGGCCTGCTCGTCCCATCTGCGAGTCCTGTCATCATTTCTTTCTATTTTCTTAGGATCCACAGCCTACTCATCTGAGATTCCTTTCCCTCCCTAAAGCAATTATTATTAATGCCCTCTTGTCCCACAAATCCTTGTCCTTCCACTGTCATCACCCAGCAAAACCCCCAAATTGGAGCAACAAACTCAGTCTCAGTCTACCTTCTCTTCTGCACTCCAGCCATTCTGCAGTACCTGGGAATGGAGACGAATACCTAGTAACCATATGAACATGGTTGCCAGGTAACTTCATGCCCTCATCTTCTGCAGGTCTTTTAACTTCAGGAACTCAATCTTTTTCTTGTCCTCAGTCAGCTCCATTTCCTCTTATCCTCAGCCAACGATTCCAAACTGGCACCCCTGCCCCCACTCTATTTCCAGGAGCCCCCCTGACCATCTTAACTCATCCATCCACTCAACCATTCTTCCATTCAGTCCAGCATTTACTGAGCACCCACTACGTGCCAGGTGCCATGCTGGGACCAAAGAGACAGGATTGACTCGCATAGCACTTACATTCTAGTAAACAACACAATGTCAAGTGTCGGGAGATGATGAAAATAAAGCCGGTACGTAACAGGGAGCAAGCAAGCAGGGGTCAGAAAATCCTGGTCATCAGATGTGACTCATTTCGCTTCCTGCCCACTTCTCCCCATTCCAATTTTTTTTTTTTTATTGAGGTAAAATTCATATGACATTGAACTAACCTTTAAAAGTGTACAACTCAGTGACATTTAGTACATTCACAATATCATGCGATTGTCACCTCTGTCTCATTCCAAAGTATTTTTATCACTCCAAAAAGAAACCTCGAAACCATTAAGCAGTCCTCCCCATTTCCCCTTCCCCCAGCCCCTGGCAACCACGAACCTGCTTTCTGTCTCTGTGGATTTACCTATTCTGGATATTTGCTATCAGTGGATCCATACAACCCCCTCCAATTCTGCTGACAGCTCTGCCTTGCCTGATTTCTTCCCTCCAGCCATTTACTCCTGCTGTGCTTGATTTATCACCTGAGGCATCAGGGTGATAGCACCCACTCTCCTGGCTTTCACCGCCACTGATGTAGGCAACACCAAAACCCACACTGACCCTGGCCCTTACCCTCCCGGCTCCCAGGCTCAGCCCAGCTCTGCACTCATGCGGGAGCACCTGTGCAACACATCGGCGGCCCTAGAAAACCCTGAACTCAACATGCCCAAGTTAAGGGTCACCCTCCCTCTTACCCTTCTAGCTAGCTCTCCCCACCCCCACCACTTCAGGTTCCCATGATCTCTTGCTGGGACCCCTGCCCCAATCGCACTGCTATCTGTTCTACCCTTCACTATAGCCAGAACGCCCCCTTTGAAATCTGTGTCCTTTTGAAATTAGTGTCCTTAAGCAGGAAGGGTCCCTGCTTAAACCCTTTCAGGAGCTCCCTCCACTGGTCTCAGGAATAAGCTGAAATGCCTTCCCAGGAAAGGCTTCTCCTGACCTGGCCCTGTCTCCAACAGCCCCTGCTCTGGAAGTCGCTGACTGTGAGGCAACACTAGAGTTAGCCCACACGGGCCCCTCTCTGCTTAGCATGCCTTTCCCACTTGATTCTCCCAAATTCAGCACACTTTTCAAAGCTCAGTGCAGGCATCACCCTCTCAAGGAAGGCTTCCCTGATGCCCCAGGTAGGATTCAGCACCCTTCACATTAGGTATTTATGGCTCTACCTTCCTCTTTAGGCTATAAGCTCCTTGAAGACCCTATTTATCTCATCCATCCATCAACAAAAATGTCCCGAGAGCCTCCACTGGGCCAGCCAGGTATGAAGAATACCAAGACAGACAAGTTTGCTGTCCTCAGGTAGCTGATAGTCCACCGGTGGAAACAAGAACCATGTGAAAGCCACACCCGGCATGGAAGCTGCACAGTGTGGGCTCTAGTGTCAGGCTCTGTGGGTTCAAATCCTGCCTCTACCACTTGTTAACTGTAAAACCTAAGACAAATTCCTTCTCTGTGCCTCAGTTCCCTCATCCCTAAAATGAGAACAGCTGCACCTACCTCATAGAGTTGTGCAGAGGATTAAATGAGCTAATAGATGTAAATCAATAAGAAATATCTGTGACATTGCCTAGCACATAATAAATGCTTTGTAAGAATTAGTTGTTCTTGTTATTGGAGCAATGGGATCATTTACGACAGGACCCCACCCTAGATGTGGGGTCAGGTGTTGCATTCACCTTCGTGCCCCTATGCCTGACATGTAAATACTCAGCAAATGCTTTTGAAGCCACACTGAGGAGCCCTGCAAAGGGTCAGTGGCTCAGCATCAAAGTCCTTCAGAGTTGGAAGTCATGCTGGATAACATGTGAGCCAATTCACCCACTTCTGTGGAACAGACGGAGGCTCACAAAGCTAGTTGATGGCACGCAATCAGCCCCCAGACCTCCTGACTTCCCAGCTGAGGTTTCCGGTCCTACTCCAAGAAGACTTTTATCACCCAAGACAGCTCTGCATCTTCCGTGGTCTCTCATTTTCCACAGTATAATGGCTGCTGCTTGCCAGCTAGGCCACCCCTTATATGCCCTTACTCCCCCCTTTCACGCCTCACCTCCAACCCTGTTTTGTTTGTTTGTTTGTTTGTCTGTTTTTCTGTCTTATGGCCTGTGGTTCTCTTATTTCCAGGGGAAAATCTGGCCCCTCAAAAAGAAGACATCAACCAGAGACTGATGTCTTCTTAAAAAGAGAGCTTAAACAAATCTCAGGGGCAGATGTAATGCTTCTTCCTCACCCCAAAGGTTCATTTCCCTCTTCTGGAGTTTAGTCTTTTTTGGGTGCTCCAAGGCTCAGAAGGCAGGAACCTGGGTGTAGAATGAAGGCCAAGTAACAGCTCTTCCTAAAAAGCCAGATCCCCAATTTCCAACCAAACACATCATTCTCACCCATCACCTGCTTCCTGCAGGATTCCAGCAGTAGCCTCTGAGTGACACACCATTCTTTGTCACCGCTGATGTGATGATGAATGACAATGCAGCAGGACTTTTTTAGAGGTGCGGTATTTAGAGTCCTGCTCTGTTAGGCAACTTTTGCTTTCACAGCTCAACCAGCCTAGAATGTGGCAAGAGAACATGACACAGGGAATAAATCCTGGCGTGAGTGCTGTGTGATGTTCTTTATTACTTTTCATGGTTGGGCTGTAATCTTGGTTATAAGTACCTTGAGCTTCATCAATCTTTGTGTCTGCACCTCTGCTGGATGTGTTCACACATGTGTGTCAGAGGCACACAGAGGCACAGAGGCACAGCACAAGCCAGAGTGGCCAATTCTGGGAATACAACATATTCAAGTGCTGGGATTTCATCTGAGCATCTCATGGATGAATGCCACACAAATCGGCCTTGATAATAACAGTCATGGACAGAGTGCTAAAAACAGAGGCCATGAAGTGCACCTACACCCTTTACTGTTGAGGGATTCATTCGATCACTCTGTATCGTAACAGCCACTGGCTATGGAGATGTTTGCCCTGGATACAAGATTTTATGAGTCTCACTTTATCTTTCCTGTAAATGCTAAAGCAGGCTCTTTCTTTTAAACAAAGAAATAGACAACCATTTTTTAGGAAGACAAAAACCATCTGCCTTCCCCACAAAATCCTTTCCACGTTTTTATATGAGAGAAGATCTCCAGCAGATGTTTCTCTTGCCAAGGGAAACTTTTACCTAGCCTTAGAGGAATTTCGCTTTGGCTCCATACCTAAGTGCAGAACTCATCTTCAGAAGGTTATTCAATAGGTGCCTTACTAATGCTCCAGTGGCTGAGGCAGCCTGACCTAACGCACCCAATGGAGAACAGGCAGCCTCTGGAACCAGAGATCTGAATTAAGCCCCCAATCCGCACCTTATTAGTAGGGGGACCATACATCCCGATTTATGCGTGTTATGCTAGCATAATCATTACTAACCCCCTTCACTCTCAAAAGTGTTCAGGATTGAATGATCAATTATGTGAGGTGTGATCACAAAATAAAGTGACTGTTTAAATAAAAAATGTTTATTACAGTGAAAGACACATTGCCATTAATCCCCCTCAAAACTACTCCCCCTCGCTTTGAACACGCTTATCCCATCGTTCTTGCCACTTTCTGAAGCAGTTCTGGAAGTCCTCTTTTGTGAGTGTCTTTAATTGCACTGTCGTGGTTGCCTGGATGTCCTGAATCATTTTGACTTTGGGGAAGAGCCAGAAGTTGCACAGTGCCAGATCCGGTGAATCAGGTGGATGAGGACACAATGTAATGTTTTTATTTGACAGAAATTGCCTATTCCAGCAGCAATGTGTGAAACGGAGCGTTGTTATGATGGAAGATGAAGTAAAGACACTCATGAAAGAGGACTTCCAGAACTGCTTCAGAAAGTGGCAAGAATGATGGGATAAGTGTGTTCGAAGCAAAGGGGGAGTATTTTGAGGGGGATTAACGGCAGTGTGTCTTTTACTGTAACAAACTTTTTTTTATTTAAACAGTCGCCATATTTTATGATCACACCTCGAATGGTCACCTTAAAATTATATGGGTCACTGCAGACAAGACACTTAACTTCTCCATAACTCAGTTTCACATTTGTTCAATGAAAACAAAGGAATATAATTTACAGGGTTTTCATTAGCATGGAATTAGATAGAGGCTTAGTTCCCAAGAGTGCCCACTGCTCCCCTGAATATTAGCTCTGAGCTCAAGAGGTCCACTTTTGAGGGGAAAGCGCTGCCCGTCTGTGAGATTCTCATCTTTGATTGTCAGTTTGAAGACAGGACCTGTATCACCTTTCTCTATGATAAGATCTATAAATGGTAATGGGATCTACCCATGTCCAGCAGCTGCGCAATTAATCCTATTGTCCACCTGATCAGGAGATGAATCACTCATGGATATTTAAACACCTATACGCTAGATCTTCTGGGCTTTATTTCCTCTCTCCACAAAGTAGGATTAAGATCAAAATTCACCCCAAAGAAACCTGTATGAAAAGTAGGTCAAGTGACTGTGGCTCACGATAGGGAGAGGGGCAGGATATCCTTCAAACTGAGTGAAAACATCACCCTTCAGTCAATGAATTTGTGAGTTTCTTACTTTCTCAAGCCAAAAGAATTGGCCTTCTGGATCCAATGATAGCACAGTTTCTCGATAAAAGGATCTGAGGTACCTCACATTAAAAAGTGAATTTGTAATAGTAATCAGCAGCTCAGGAAGCAACAGAATTTTGCTGTTCCCTTTCATAAAAAAGAGGAGATGCTGTCACTTCGTTGATAATAACCTTGTTACACACACACATGTTCTAATTAGTCTGACACCAGCAGTAACAATATCATGGAATGGGGCAGCTTCTACAACCATAAGGGAGTGGCTTTTACTCATTGAGAAATTTGAAAAACAAAAGTTAAAAATTTGAAACCCTTCAATTCCAATTCCAATCTTTGGCATATCTTTTGAAACAAAGAATGAGAAAAAGTATTATTCCCATTATTATGTAATACAGTTGGTTGTTCAAGGTATTAGAGTTGAATGCATAAAGATCCCTCTCCATGTTCAACTACTGAAGAATTCTAAAGAAAGTGTTCAGCAGTTTCATACTCCAAATACAGACTTAGAAGCTGTGAGAAGGAAAAAATGCACATGGCAGCAAAACAATGACTCCATGTCTGGAGGACAGCGGGAACTGAGCAGTGGGCTATCCTGCGGCAAACTCATTTCCTATCAGCAGAAGTTTCCAGACACAGAAAAGGGCTAACACCATTCCCAGAAGTCCAGTTATAGCTGTGGCACAACACCCTTTAGCTGGACTCACTGGGGGGCAAGGTAGCCACCAGGATCAACGATACACTGATGGAGCTGTCCATTTCCATCCCAAACCCCTGCCCCCACAAGCCAATTATAGCAAGTAGCAGGAAAACAGCCCCTCACCCCCTTTAGTCATCTGTGCAGCATATTTCTTGGGCAATGGGGTACTTTTTAGAGTTGTGTTGTGATTATGTAACTTTGCAGCATATGAAGAAGAAAACAGAAGTAGTTGGTCTGTATATAGGGAATTTTCTTGCAGAATATCTGTTTTTCTCCACTTGAAAAACTGAACCAGAAATCACACTTCTGTTTAGGATTCAGATAATCAGTATATTTTTGGCTTTAAATGCATCATGTATCCTGTACTATTCAATACAGCCTGCCCGGAGGAATGTTCTGACAAACTTGCCTCCTCGTATATAATAAAAGAATGAACCAACGGTGAATCAAGCTCAATTCTTGGACCATGTCTAAAACGAAAAAAAGACAATTGGAAATAAGCCCACACCCTTATCTGGCATCTCAGGGAAAGGCCAAGTCAGGAGGATAAACAGAAGAAAAGGGGCAGCAATGGGGTGGTAATGTCCAGAGCACCTCAAAATTCTACTCTATGATTTCTGTACCACCGACACCTTGGCAGGCTGTGAGGGCTACGGACCCCGTCTCAGGATTTTTTAAATGCATAAAATAAGTACATAGGATTACAGAGGAAGTCAGTTATATTTAACTGTGGTTATCAAAATATTCTTTAAATTATAACATAATAATAGTATGCTTACTTATTAATATATTAAATAACACCATCTAGTAGCAAGTATAATAACCACCATAATTTCAAAGTCATAATGAGTACTGATATTTCAAGATATCTTAGCCATCTATGAAGTGATATGAAAATATTGGATTTCTATTGGTGACAAGGTGACAGATAATGGTCACAGAGAATGCTAACATTACTGTGATTTGTGGCCAACATTCAAAAGTTAAGGAATTGCTCGATTTTGGTTAAAGGTTAGTGAAAATAAGGTGTAGTATTTTCCCATGCAAGCTCAGATGTCCTGGAAGCCCTACAAAGCAATGCACATGGAACTCATGTGATACTCTGATTCATCCCCCACTGCTACGGCTTTTGATGGTGAGAAGACTTAGAACCTGGCCTTGGCCCAGCAGGAGCTATAAAGCACATATATGGGAGCGGAAAGGGTATGCAGCACGGGGCCAACATCTCTGTTCCTTTTCTTTCACTCAGCTGCACCCAATGCATGGGCCACAGTTTTTTACTTCTTAAGTATTTAGTGTTAAGAGTACTTAAATCAGCAGAATCTTTAACTAGGCTAGGGGAAAATTACTTTACAAGTCACTTCCCCTGAAGCTGTATTCTAAACTCTATGAGCTCCCCAGCCCCAGACTTATAGTAAACTTCTAATACTCCTTTACTAGCTACAATCAAATTCTTAGATAACCTTCCTAAACACAATTTCAAACACATGTATTTACCACCCTAAGAGTAATATAAATGAGAATAAAAGAAAAATAATTTATAACAAACTTAACATGCATTTCAATATGCAATTTGTTGGGCAAGACTAATCTAGAAGATATAATGGGGACATTAGGTGCTTGTACTTTAATGTAAAATCAAAGAGTAGGTCAGGTACAAACGTGGATTGACACAGGTAATGTGTTGAAGCCATGGATGGTGTGATTTTTCAAAATAGCCAACACCTTATGGTAAATTTCCCATTAAAACAAATCACCATCTTTCTTCATCAACTGAGAAAGTCAATGCTTCCTTAAACCGTGCAAAATACTCCTTGTTGATGTGTACGTTAGGTTTCCAGGTTCAGATAATAAACAGGTTTTGTTTTTTTATCCATGATTATATCACAGCAGAACACAGGATATACTCCGGGGTGTAAGACTGTTCTACCCATCACAAATGATTAGCATCCCTGGTCCCCACCCGATAAATGCTAATAGCACCCCTCAATCACTGACCACCAACACGACTCCATAAATTTCTAAAACGCCTCCATAAGACATACGGAGCCAGCTAAAATCCACACTGCAGTTTCCACACGCTGCATACCTCTGGGTGATAAGCAAACTGGGCCACTGAGGTGACATCCCCAGGAAACTGGGAGTGGCATTACAGCAGCAAAATCAGTCTTCTTGGGGGGCTTCCCTAGTAACAAGTGCACTTCCCCAGAGTTTTGCCTTTGGGACAAGAAAAGCAGAAGGGAACAGAAAGGAGACTACAGCACTGAGTAGATGAGGCAGAGGGGAAGCAAAGGGGGTTTCTGGGGTTCCGAGAGTCTGGATCCCAGGCTGCAGGCAGCTCCTGGTTCCTGCTCCTGGAGCCCTAATGTGAATTCTCCCCTTTTGCTGAAGCAAGCTCCAGCAAGTTTCTGTTGCTAGTACCCAGAAGAGTCCTTATTAATTACACACGTCCAACCACCTGCAGGGATGGCCACCCACCTAAATTAAGTGGGAGCAGTTAACATCAAAAATGCTCAGGAGAACCTATTCTAATGTCAAAGAACCTACTTTATTTGGGGGATGTTTCTCAGATTTTACCTAAGCTCTTCATGCTGTACTTGAAGCCCATTAATTTTGATTCTGTTCTCACTGCCAATAAATAAATGGGCCAGTGACCATTCTTCAACTGGCATTTCAGATTCTACAAGACATATCCAGATCATTCTAAAGCTTTTCTGCCTCAGCTCCTTCTCATCAATCTCATTAGCCACAACACATAAATAACACTGTTGTCCTTTCTTGACAGGCTCGGAAAATTTAGGTATTGGAGAAATTTGGCCTTTAAGGGCCTAATTAGGTCTGAGAGAAAAACTAATTTTTTTCCAAGGTCTTTCAAACACCAAAAGTCCACGATTTAATGTCTCTAATCTTATGATGCTCAGAAATAATACCACCCGAATTCAGAAATGTGGCAATAAGGACCAGTTGCCAGGAAGATGCTCTGAAAGAAGCCAAGATCACTGTTTCTCTACCTCTTCTATTAATGGACTCCATTATGCCACAAAAAAGGCACTGCTGGAATCTCATGAATAAATAACTAGCACTGGAATGGAATTTGTGTCCACCTTAATTCCAGCTAGTTTCCACAAAGGAGCATCATTTAAATTAGAAAAAAGGAAGGGGAGGGGCATAATACTACCTACCATGGAACATTTTAGCACTGCTTGAAAAGCTCCCTATATAAGTCAATCAGATATAATGTTAAATAGCAAAAACTTAATTGTTGAATCTAAGTAAACAGAAAAGAAAGTTTGAGTATGACACAACTAAAGGGGTATTTTTCACATCTGCCAGATTTGTTTAGTGTGATTTCCATTGGAGTATCAGGAGAATTAAAGGTCACTTATTTGAATAGTGTCTCCTGTTTGGAGGGTCACAACTAACTGATGGGTTATGAAATCAATTCAGTGCAAAGGTCAGAAAACGTTTAAGACCCAGATAGTAGTAAGTACTTTAGACTTTGTAGGCCAGATACTCTCTGTCACCACTACTCAACTCTGCCATTGTAACTTGGAAGCAACCATAAATAATACATGAACAAATGGGAATACGTGGCTGTGTTCTGATAAAACTATTTTTACAAAATGGGCAGCAGGTACAGTGCTGACTCCTAACCTGCATTTTTTAAAGTAAATTAAATAGAATAGAATAGAAATCATCAGAGGACAACAGAGGTAGAAGGGTAGGTATGTTGTTTCATGAACTTTTCTCGCTGTTACCATGTTTCCCTGAAAATAAGACCTAGCCAGACCATCAGCTCTAATGCGTCTTTTGGAGCAAAAGTTAATATAAGACCTGGTCTTATTTTAATACACTATAAGAACGGGTCTTATATAATATATTATACTACAAGACTGGGTTCAATATAATATAATATAATATAATATAATATAATATAATATAATATAATATAATACTGGGTCTTATATTAATTTTTGCTCCAAAAGACGCATTAGAGCTGATGATCCGGCTAGGTCTTATTTTCGGGGAAGCACAGTATATACATGTATATGTGAGTTCTGAGTCAATTTCCAACTGCAAGTTGGGGGTCAAAAGCCACCATATTAGAAATAATAGTTTGAGAAAAAAACACAAGTTTGCTTCTGACTGAAACTGATAAGAATTTAAAGAACTTTTATGTTAAGAAAGAAAAAGGTGGTAGATCCAATGGGCAAGTTCTTCAGCCTAAAGTATAATCCTAAGAGAATATTTAAAAACATGACATTTTTAAAAAAGAATATTTAATTACAAGTAGTCCAAAATGATCTTCAAACGGACACCAAAAGTATTTCATATGCTATTCAAGTATCTGACATGAGCTGTGTAACAGTTAGCAACTGCTATATAACAAATTTCCCCAGAACTCAGCGGCTTAAAATAATAATCTTATTTCCACAAATCCACAGGTAAACTGGTTGGTTCTCGTAATCTAGGACAGGCTTAACTGATCTTGGCAAGACATAGTCAGAAAACTTCAAGCAGCAGACAGTTCAGCTGGGGGCTGGCTGGTCTAGGATGGCCTCAGTTCACATAACTTGGCTCATACCCAAGTGTCTGTCAGATCTCTCCATTAAGCTAGTCTGGACATGTGCTCATGGCGGTGGCAGGGATCTGAGTGAGCAATCCCAGCTGTGTAAAAGGCAATCAGAAACATGTAGGTGCCTGTAAACTGTTTACACAGCATTTGCTAACATCCCACTGGCCAACACAGGTCACGTGGTCAATACCGTTGGTTGGAGAGGGAAGGGAAGGGGACTGACAACAAAGTTACAAGGCAAAGAGTATGAATACAGAGAGGCATTAATCAGGGCCTTTAGTGCCATCAATCTACCACAGGCAGTATTTATTGTTTGTCATCACCTTGACAGAAGCAGAGAGATTTTACATTATTTTAAGTTTTCCCATTACCAGTTCTCCTTTTGTTTTTCCATGATCACTTCTGAAGCAGGAAGGCAGAGTGAGAAGAACGCAGGCTTTGCATAATGATGCCCACTTTTGTACCCTGACTGCACCACTTCTGGCTACATGACCCTAGGCAAGTTTCCCTGCACCTCCGTTTCCTCCTTGTAATGGCAGGACTGCTGACAACGTAAGCTGAGACATGCAAACATGCATAGCTCAATGCCTAGCCGCAGCAGAACTCAAGTCTTAGACACTGTGTTTTGCAAATGGTTGATTTGAATATTCAGTTGGCCCTCCATATCCACTGATATTACTTACATCCACAGATTCAAGCAACCACAAATCCAAAAAAAAAAAAAAAAAAAAAAAATCCCAGAAAATTCCAAAATGCAAAACTTAAACTTGCCACATGCCAAGCACTACACTGAATCTCGGTAAATGTCGTAACATGTAGACACACCCTGCTGTAGCCCATATATAAATAAAGGTTATATGCAAATACTTCACCATTTTATATACAGGACTTGCGCTTCTATACGAGGGGGGTCCTGGAATCAGTGCCTTGGTGGATACTGGGGGACAACTATACTCAAAAATATGAGGAACAAAGAAACAGGCAAATCTCCTGTAACAGTAAAGTTCCTCAACAAAAAGGAGTAATTCCTTTACATAAAAAGTGAAAATCCGTTTCTTCACAAAAGTTTTGAGGACTATAGCAGGCAGATAAGCAAAGGTGTTCACTTCTTAATCCCTGGAAACTGTGAATTGTTATATTACAGGACAGATGTGATTAAGTTATGGACTTTGAGATGAGGTTATCTGAATGGACCCAATCTAATCCCAGGGATCCTTAAAATCAGAGGACCTTTCCCAGTTGTGGTCAGCAAGCCAGCCTGATGGCAGAAGGACACGGAATCAGCACAACATTGTTGGTTTTGATTAGGGGAAGAGGCCACAAGCCCATGAATGTGGCTGCCCTCTAGAAGCTAGAAAAGATAAGGAAACAGATTCTCCCCCAGAGCCTCCAAAAAGGATGGATACCGTGATCTTAGCCAGTAAGACCATGTTGGATCTCTGAACTACAAAACGATAAAACAATAAATTCATGTTGCTTGAAGCCACTAAGTTTGTGGTTATTTGTTACAGCAATTACGGAAAGACTACATAATCTTGTAATCTTTATACTAAAGGTTGACAGTGAGGAAATAGAAAAGTCTCTCTTGAAGCCACTAGACTGAGAGAAAGAAAGTCTGGAACCCAGAGAACACTAACCAAGCATAGCATGAAAAATGGAAAGCTGTATCTGAGTCCGCTTATAGGGGCAAGTACAGAAAAGGCATTATCATGGAATAAGCAACTCATTATCATGGAAAATCTTTATTGCAGTCTATAGAAAAGTACAATAAAATAATTATCCTTACAATCTCCAAGCATATACTAAAGGGAGCCATGTTAGCAAAATCCTTCCACAGGCATTTTTCTAGAGACTTCATTTAACTAATGGCTCCTCCAGATCTGCAGCTCCAACCCTGATCA
This sequence comes from Rhinolophus sinicus, assembly GCF_057876585.1. Taxonomy (NCBI): domain Eukaryota; kingdom Metazoa; phylum Chordata; class Mammalia; order Chiroptera; family Rhinolophidae; genus Rhinolophus; species Rhinolophus sinicus. The sequence continues at coordinate 129,469,507 of NC_142517.1, read as the reverse complement.
CTCCCTTTCATAGGTAACATTAAAACAAGGTAATAAGCCCTAGCTGTGTGAAAGTGGACAGCGTACACACAGGCGAACACACACACACACACACACACACACACACACACACACACTCTCACCCATTGACTCACATACAAAGTCCCAATTTGTTGGGTTTCCTGAGGCCATGAATTATAATTATGTTCATGGTGAAGAGCGAAAAAATGTCAACAAAAGATCCACTGATTTGAAAACCAGAACTCTAAAAAGACACAACCAAACAGGACCTCAAAATTCGGAACACACCTAAGAATATTCTCAAGCACAGATTGAAAAAACTAGAGCAGATGAGTGTGCTGAGCTCAGCCACGAAGAGACACTAGTAGAAGAATCTCACAGATGCAGGAAAAGCCAAGATGCTTCATTTGACAGATGAAAAACCAAAATCATAGAGCACTAAACTGAACTACGTGAAGACATATAGCTAACTGCAGAGAGGCCTCACCCGCTGTAGTCGGAATTTACTCACGATGCCACCCTGCCCAGCTGATTGTGTGACTGGGCGTTGGGCCCTGTACAAGGCAACGGAGCTCCCCAGTGAGCTCTATAGGCCTTTCTGAGAAACCCTTGGGGCCGGATACATCTTTTTAACGAACCCGGGAAAAATCTTTCCCTTTCTGGAGCTCAGTGGACATCAGAATAGCAAATAGGGAATGGTGAACCTCTAGAAGAAAACGGGTCACATTTACCCAAGAGAATGATATGTGTGCACACTAAATAAGGTACAGTGAAGGATTAGCTAAAGAGTGCCACCTTTACATCCAGCAAGCACAACAGTGAGAAATCGCATAAGGGGAGGAGGGGGGAAGGTATCGTTTGTAGTCACTGGAGATGAGAACTTTGTTAAAGAGGAAAGGCCATCCCGATGGTCAGAGGGGCTTGAAGCTGTGTTGGCAAAGGTCTCACAGAAGACTGGGGACTCCTCAGTATTGGGCAGGGGATGGAGAAAAGTGCCCCTTTCCCGCCAAATCCCCACTTGGTGCTGCCTCTGACCTTGGTGGCTCTGAAAATTTGTGGGGGTGGGGGGGAGGGAGAGAGAAGTACACTAAACAGAAATACTAAGAAAAGTAAAGGAAAACAGAAAGATCATCCTTAGCGTGAGGCAGAGACAACGCCTTCCTAAACAAAGACGCATGAGAGAAAAGAATTGGTCATTTAGAAAACTCCTCATTGGCAGGAACACTAGTAAATAAAAAAATCTAGTAAATAAAAAAAAAATTAGTGTTGAAAGTAACAGATGGTTAAAGAAAAAAAGCAGCTGCAAAGAAATTGATATCAATCTCCCCGTTCTTTTAAAGTAGTTAACAGTGAAGTTGATGAAGGTATGTAAACAGAATTCGGCAGCGTGTGGCAGTGTAAGTACTTCGCCACTTTCCCCAGGGCGCTGTGCCACGTAACCACAGTAGCCATGAACCTGGTCATCTTCTGCTCTTAGAATGTCAATTTCCCAACGGAAAAAAATAGTTTCAGTTGAGAAAGCAGGTTATTTCTAGGCTGAGAAGTAAGGAGAGAGGCTTTTTACTCCTAAACACACAAAAATAAACATCCCCCAAAATAGTGATAATAGAGGGCTAGTTCTTCATAGGTAAGCATTTCAACTGTCTACTAAACAGAGTCTGCCAGCAAAGGGAAAAGCAACTTGAGTTTTTCCTCAATATTTTTTCTTTGTTCAATAAGGAAATTTCACTTCCCTATTCTACACCTCCTTTGCCACATATATGAGATTATACAGTGTTAGGACTTAGCAGAGCTTTGGAGCTCATTCAACCCCCTCTTACTTTTCAACATAAGAATTGAGGCCCACAGTGGTCACATGGGCTGAATAAGTGTGTTCTTCACTTGCACGCTGCCTTCTAACTGAACTTAATTAAGCTCCTCTGTGTGGGCCCTGACCAGGCCCAGACTTTAACTTCTTGAGCAGCTAAGGACTATGTATTAACCTGAAACTTTCAGCGTCAGGAATAGGTGAGAGCACGGATGTGCCAGATGCAATCCTAGTCATATGAAAGGAATAAAAATTAAAGGAAATGGTGCTCATTTGTATGCCCAACAGGAACATTCCATGAAGTACGATGATCCGTGGTCAGAGAAACATTTTGCAGGGCCTCAGCAATCTTCCTAGGATTCCACAGATATTGTGGGTATGTCCCCACCAGCCCTCTATTGGAACAGTTAAGGAAGAGCCCTGACACATCTGCCAGGTCTCCCCTTGCTCACACCATGCTCCTAAAGAAAGACATCAATGCTGAGAGAGACCATGAGCCCTAAGACAGACAGACAGACAGACAGACAGACAGACAGACAGAGATTACTTAAGAGAATTTCAGAGTGAAACGTAAATTCCATCCCAGTCTGTATCCTTAAGACGTCATACTTAAAAAGGGACTTGAGAAAGAGAATGCTTTGCTTAAAAGTACGTAAGTTGCTTAGACTCTCCCATTTGGGGCGAGTGAAGGAACTTGGACACACTCATTTGCTCCCCTCAAGATTCCAAGGTTAAGGTGGGTGTGAGTATACCCAGGAATCCAGGAATGGGAGGGACAGATGCGAAATGACCATCATAATCTCTTCCTGGATCCTCCCTATAAACAAAGCAGAAATCTGTTATCAGTTGTTATCAACTGTTCCTGTGGGACCAAAGGTCAGAATTGAAGGCCAGCTTTGCCACTGCTGCCTGCAGGTAAGACTTGGAACAAGTCCGTCCACCTCTCTGCACCTCCATGACCTCAGCAAGAAAGAGCAGGGATCCAGGGGGATCTCCCTGAGGTCCCTTCCAGCCCCAGAGTGTCTAAGACTCCTCTTGACTTTCCTTGGAAGGGTGCTGGCTAGCATAGGGTGAAGTTCCTAGCCTGAATGACCACGCATATTCCAGCTAACATGCACCCTGGACCTAGACCACCTGGATTCGAATCTTCACCCTGCCACATGCTAGTGGTGTGTGACTTTGGCCAGGTTTCATAAACTCCTAATATCTCAGCCTCCCTACCGTGTTTCCCCCAAAATAAGACCTAGCCAGACAATCAGCTCTGATGCGTCTTTTGCAGCAAAAATTAATATAAGACCCGGTCTTATTTTACTATAAGACTGGTCTTACAATATAGTATAATATAATATAATACCAGGTCTTATATTGATTTTTGCTCCAAAAGACACATTAGAGCTGATTATCTGGCTAGATCTTATTTTCGGGGAAACACGGTATGTATGAAGTGGGAATGACATTAATATTTACCTCAGCAATGCAGTGAGGAGTAAAAGAAATACAAAAGGAGCATTTGCAATCATGTCAATTATAGAAGATAGATTTTGTTCCATCACCATCTCTCCTATTTTCTCGCCCACGGTTCTTGACATTTCTCCAAGACATGCAGTCTTTACGCTGATCACCAACACAACACACTCCCATGGGTGGACTGAGACATGAAAGGGATCCAAAACTATTATAGAGGAAGGCTGTGCTGTGTAGGGTCCTTATAAAAAGCATCTTACCAGCATGACAGGACTTATAAGCTGTCTGTGCTCAGAACCACAACATTAAGGAGTGCGTTTAGACAGGAGTAGGTGGGCGGCACACGTTCCCTCAAAATCCAGCCACAAAAATCAAAGAGGGATTCAAATAAGTGAGGCTGTTATTATTCTAGGGATAACCTTGAAGTGCTGACTTTTTAAAAAAAGAACTTGCAACCAGTACTTAACTCTTATAAGTAACAAAGTAGTTGGATAACCCCCCTCCTGAGTTCCTGGGCAACAGGGTAGAGAAAAGGTCCTTAGCCATCCTGGGAAACCACCCCAGCTGGGGCCAAGGTCCAGCAGGCACAAAAGCAGGCATGCCAGTGGGGCTGACAGTTTGCAGGGAGAACTGCTCCCACCAAACCCAGCCGCGAGAGCTTACCCCCCCTCCACTTGCCTCTCCTGATGTTTTCTGAGGCCAAAGGGCCCAACAGGAAAGCCCCTGTATTCTTTCTGGAGGTTACTTGTTCAGACAAGAGAGCTGTGGGATTTTGAAGAAATAGTGTGATTCCTCCAACCCCTCTCATGTATACATCCAGCCTTCCAAATGTGACAAAGTTGGGGAAGGATGCATTTCACTGTGGCAAAGAAAAAACAAATAAATAAAACAGCTCAAGTGGGCAAACACAGCTCAAGTCTCAACTCTTCCAGCTGAAAACATGGTTACAGTCCTAAGACTCCTGGGACCCACATTGGCGGCTTTCCAAGAACTATTAGTTTGCATTAACACATTGAAAGAGAAGGTCAGATAAATTAAAAGTGAGAAGGTAATTTTGAAGAAGGACATCTTTATACCCAGCACCAGCACAGAGTGTAGCTCATGGTGGCTACCCAGTAAACACTCAGTGCATCTACCTGCAACTGGCCCAGAGGTCATCACAACTGTGCTCGGATTTTTGATGTTGACACAGGATGCAAGAGAGTCTAGGGACATGGCTTAGATTAGAAACTTTAAGAAGATGAGGTTGGGGAGGTCTTTACACAATTTCAAACAGAAATTTTAAGGTTTGGCCACCTTCTTGCTATTAAAAGGGACTCTATACATCAAAGCAATTATAAACTTTAAAGCCAGCCTAGTAAAACTTGCACTGACAAGTACCCAATTTATTTCTGACCCAAGCCTCTCAACTGTCACCCACGTGGTACTCTCCCCCAAACATAAAATGATTTCTAGTCTTTTTCTTTAAGTTCTTGGATTCTGAAACACATACACCTTCCTTCAGCCAAAATGACCCGTTAACCATTCACCTGTCACCAGGACTCTTCCCCAAACTTTGACATCTACCATAACAAATCCCTAGAGACAATACTCTTGACAGCACATGCTCTCCTGAGACCTAATATAGTAACATCCACAAAGAATGCCATCCCCAACCACTACCCCACCTTCCCAGAGCCAGGAGACCCCAGACTCACAAGGAGGAGGGAATAAATATGAGTCTCCACTACTCATGGGAAGGAGCAGAGCAACTACCTGCCCAGATGACCCAAGTTTTACAGATGACTGCCCTTTGCAATTCTCCAGACATCTCTGTAGGGCACACTGGTCACTGCCTGTCCCCTGCCAAAATCAAACTGAAAGTGACTCTGCATTGACTTTGATCCCAAGCCATGTGGAGCACTAGGAAAAGTCATGTCAAATGACAGGGTGAAATCTAGAAGAGATCCTAAGGAGTCACACCTCTCAGGGGAGTGGCCACGGGCCTTCCCCCTGGGCTAGGGTCATAGGGGGACTCGGGCATTTCAATGCTTTGGGAGACGAGCTGGGCATAAGGCTGGTTGGTTATTTTTAAACTGAGAAAACTGAATGGGAAGGGGAAAAATTTGAATTCCTATGATCTCCTGAGGTCCCTTCCAGCTCCAAGATGCTACCAAAGAACACTGCATATGCACGTACATATGCCCATGCTTCCTTATAAATCCCTCTATGGATGCGTGACTATATATAAACATGTACTGTATTCTCACTTTCAAACACAAAGCACTTGAAATGCGCACTGCTGAGGAGATGCAAAAGCCCATGAGAGGCTTTGCAGCATTGGCTAGCACACATAGATGCCACTGGCAGATCTGGGTGAGCCCCCCAGCTCTGCTGCCACTGCAGTCCGCCTTAAAACCAACTGGCACCGCTTGTGTAGGTGCAATCGCTGCAAAGCCCCAAATCAGCACTGCAGACTCCTTTCTCCTAGTGGCTCCAATCACAAGTGTCCCAGACCTGAGAAGGAAGGCTGGAACAAAGGGGATGAAAGAAAAATCCCAAACCTTACATCCGGCACCCAGCTCTGCCCGAGTCTGGTGTGAGGGAAAGCAACCTCCTTCTCCTCTTCTCCCAGCCCCTAAAAGGGGCAAAAAGTCACCGCGTACCTGCCGTTCCCCATCACCTGGTTTTTTCAGGGCCTCTCCACTTCAGACTGACGACAAGGACATGAGCTTGGTAACAAGAAAACTAAAAAGGCCTCTAGAAAGGGGAGTTTTGCTCTAATCCTAACAGCCAAAAATTTGAGAGTGCCTGTCTCAGCCCTGAGCAATAACAACAGAAAGAATTTGTAGGAAAGAAAAAGGGGGAGGTGAAAATTCATGTATCAAAACAGATCAGTGATGGTTTGCTCATCGTGAAAAACTGTTCTGTGACTTTCTTGAATCAAAAACAAGGGAGTTCTGATCCTGGGACAAGGCTCAGGATGTGAGTGACACAGTGCCTAACATGGGGGGGCGTGGGAGGGTCATTTCTGGAGTATAAACCAACCAAGTTGCTCGGGTCTTTACAATGAACGAGGGGCAAGGAGCACCAGCTCCTCTCTTTAGAAAGAGATCCTACCTCTAACACTTGGATTCCAGTGTTTACAAGTGCAGTGTTTCCATTCCACCGAACCCCACACAAATCTAAGCTTTCCCCTTAACTTCACAGCCTCATAAGCGCCCAACCTTCCCTGTCTGAGCCGCCAGAGCTGGGTGCAGAGAGCGGCGTCCGCCTTGGGCCAGGCCTGGCAATAAGTGCCATGAGTACCAGGCCCTCGACCTCTCCTCGGGCATTTCTGAAAACCAGTGCATCGCCTGGTTCCGGCACCCCCCAGGCACCGAGCACCCTGTAGGTGCTCCAAATGCGGCTGGACAATGCAAGCGCCACCCCTTCCCTCTACGGCGCGGTAGCTACGAAACCATGGCATTGTGTGTGACAGCGAGTGTGTGCGCCAACGTCCCCGTGCTCACACACCCCCTTCCACCCAGTGTACTCGCCGCGCGGGGTCCGCGCGCGTGGCGAGCGCACAGCCAGCGGGTCCATCCGGCAGGCGGTCACACCGCCAGGCCTCTGGCCAACCGGCCTCGGACCTGGCCTCGGGGAACGGTGGATGACATGCACGCCTCCGTTCCCAGTCGCGACAGCGGCTGGCGAGAGATTAGTCTGGGGCCGAGCAAAGGCGAGGCAGGGGACCGGGACGCCCAAGGGCGACAGGCAGGCGCCGCGCCCCCCACTCGCGCGCCCTGTCGCCCCCAACTTTGCGAGCTGCGGGCCGGGAGGGGGCCAGGGCGGCCCGCGACTCGGCAGGAAGTTCCCAAGGCCGCACTGAGCATGCTCTCGGGGAGTGTGTGCGCGGGTGTGGGCTCTACACTCCCCGCAGCCTCTCCCGCCAGGCAGACTAGTATAGCGCGCCTGCGGGATCGCGGGCCGCCGGCGGTCTCCATGGGGTGGGGGGCACCGCTGGACTTCCCTGGTCCCCCGGACAAGAGTGCCCGCCGTATCCCTCCTTCCCTGGAGCCCGGTACCAACCTCCCTTCTTCTTCCTCCCCACTGGACCGTGGCTGAGTCAGCCCTGCAAGCCCAGGTCCAGGGGACCCCAGTCCGGCTCACGTCCGCAGCGTAACCCCACTAAGCCCCATCCGCGGTCAGAGCGCCTATCTGCTGCCATCCCTCGCCGCTCGCCTCCAGCCCGCGCAACCAAAGCCTCCTCTGGACAGTCCCTTGAAAAGACCACAAGCCCTCTCCCCACGGGTCCTGGGGGCCTGCAGCCTCCCTTGGGGAGGGGTTGTCCCGGGCAGGAGGGCGCCTCAAGGCGCGTCCCCGACTACACTCCCAGGTCCCGCAGAGCGGCCGCGACCGGGGCACCCACGCAGGCGGCGGAGGGGTGGCAAGCGGAAGCCCCCCGCTGCGCCGCCCTCAATGTTGGCTCCCCGCGCCTTCCGCGGTCCGCTCTGCGTGCATCTTTCCACGGGGATGGCGAGCTTCGAGGCGATCGCCCCGACCCAGTGGCTCTCACCTCTGTGTTGGGCAGCAGCAGCAGCAGCCGGGAGCGCCAGTCAGCCGCCGACCCTGTGGGGCCCAAGGCGCGGCGGAGCACGGAGTAGCGGCGCCCCGACCCTGCGGCGCGGGCACCTGGGCTGGATCGCGCCCGGGGCCGCCGCGGCAGCCGCAGGGCCGCCGCCGAGCTGGCCGCTGCAGGGACGGTCTGCAAACTCCCAGCCCTGGCGGGGCCGCGCGTGGCGCGTCCACACTCCGCCCGGACGCGGCAGAGACACTCCTCGCGGGCTCAGCCGATCAGGGTGGGGGCCTGTCCGCAATTTCTTCTAACCCTCCCCTATCCGACCTCTCCAACTTCTCCCCGCTTCTGGTCTCGCGGCTCTGAAAGGCAGGGATTCCGGCCAGGGACATTCAGCAAACTCCCCGCCCTCCCCGGCGGAGCGCTCAGCCAATTCGGAACGCCCCAGACTCTCAGGGGCTGTCTACAAACTATCAACCCTGTCGGAGAGGACTTCAAACCGCTCAATTCCGCAGCCGAAAGGGAGGAAGAAGCGAGGGAGACAGTTTGATCGCGGCCATAAATAATATTCTATTAAGGTCAGGGGCAGTGTGCAAATGCTGATATGACACTGCATCCTCCAGAGTGGTGCAGTCCAGCCCTCTAAGCACCAGGGCCCTTCCAGCAGCGAAGCCCTGTGAGGAGAGACTGTGGGCTCAACCATCGACAGGTGCAGACAGCTTTAATAAATGCCCTAACCCTCCGTTTCCACCCTCGTAGGATGGGACATATGAAGCAGTGTGAGTTTCTACTACTTGGTTTTTATGACCGCGGGCAAGCCACTTAACCGTATGAATTCAGCTTCTTCATCTATGAGCACAATAAATGCTGCTTCATGAGATTATTTTGAAGATGAAATAAAGTATATGTAAAGTACTTAGCACTAGCTGACACATAGCAGGGGCTCAATAAACGAATTACGTTTCTTTCTCTTTCCCCCTCCCATCCCCGGGTTTTATGAACACTGTGGACAGGCTAGCTGAACACTGTACTGTTTTAAATTCAAAGAGAAATAAAATGCCCTGAAAGCACCACAAAGAACATTGACTGACATGACATATTAAATCCAGCCAAGCCCCTACATCACTAAACACTATAGACTGTTGTTAAGTAGTATCTGGAATGCAAAGAGAGTGGCCTAGTGGATTACCTAGGGGTGAGAATGACAAGATTTATAACCCCAGTAAGTTCCAGGCCTTGTAACCAGTCATGATGTCAGGTTACTGTATGAGGGTTTATGTTCAACTTTCCTTTTCATTCCCTGCAGGATTTCTCCATCTCCATTTCACAGGTCCTCGAAGGGATCTTCTACCTTGAATTGAGATCACCTCACTCTGTTTCTCATTCTCCCCAGAAGAGGCTTTTAAAAAACCGAGACTCGTGGAATTTTGGGACTGTAGAAATGACTTAGTCCAACTCCCTCATTTTGTGAGTGAGCTCTCTGGGCCACCCCGCTGGTTAGGGAGGTCTCCTGACTTCAGGATCTTAATAGAACACACCCCTTGGCTTCTCTTGCATTGACCTAGCTCTAGGCTCTAGGCACATTAGGTCAGTCCTACATTTAACTTCAAGAGGAAGGAAGTGCCTTTAACATTTTCTAAACAGATAGGTGCCAAATTATCCGCCCCTTGGATCCTCAGCTGTCAGAAACTGTCCAGTGATGTTCAAGAATCACACGGAAATGTGCAAGGGCAGGATCATTTCTCTGAATAACACCTTTCAGTGAAATCCCAGAAATTGTTAGGAGACAGTATTTCCCTCAGTCCCTTGGACAAAAATAACATCTCAAGCTCTCTTGGACACTGGTAGGGAAATAGAAGAATGGTGACATCTGGTGGTTGGACTTTCTGTACTTTGGATGCGGATGGTACAAATTCTAATCGTAATCGATTCGCTTTGAAGCCAAGTTCCCGTGGGTTGTTAATAATTTTACCACCTGGTGACCTAGAGATTCCTGAAAGACATCAATCATTTAAACTTTGCAGACCCACCACTATAGAGGATATTACAGATGCTTATTGTTTTAGGATTTTTTTTACAAGTGTGTATGTGTATATAGAGAAAGTATGAGTATAATATTCATATGTACACACATTATATGTAATACATATATATTTGTATTATATATTCTATTGATTTGTATAAATAATTTACTTGGCAATGCCTTTGAGGGAAATGAATACTATCACAATTGTTTTTCTTACAGAGTTAAGATTTTAATTTATAGCAATAATTGCTAAAGAACACTACTTGCAGACATAAAGATGCTTACTAGGATGGAGTTATATATTTCATCATGTCCTCTCAAGAGAGAATTCATTACAAACCTAGAGAGGAAGAAAATAACACAGTGGGATTTCAACAGTGAAACCCCTGGCAGCTGACGATCAAGGCCATGCTTACCTGGTGAACAGTGATTCATTTTTAGCATTTCCACCCCTGTGAACAAGGGGTGTTAGGTTAATAGAAGAAAGATATTTGGAGTTACTTCACAGCAATGCAACAGTGTCTGTTGGTATTGCTAAATCGGCTCCACTTCATTCCATGTTTGTTCCAGGTGCCATACTTTAGATAATTGCTCACTTATAAACTGAGAAAACACAACTGTGTCCACACAGACACAGCCATTGTTTCTCAGCACCTCTTACTAAACTCTATGTGAATTATATTCATTCTCATAACAACTCATAGAGTAGATTTTCCAATACCCATTCTAAAGAAGAAGCAGCCAAGATTTGAAAAAGTTAAGTCAGATGCCCCCTGATAGTCACTGTTAAGTATGGCCAGAGTCCAGGATTGACCCCAAAGTTTCCCAACTCCAGAGCCTAGTATCTTTCTACTACACGATGCTACCTACCTCCCAGGAAACCAGGAAGAAATGAAGATCAGGGCCTAAACCGCTCTGAAGGGCACACGAAATACTAAAGGGGATATTTAAGGTACTATACATAAACCACGTTTCTTGACCTATTCAATTGTATGAAAATCATAAGCAACAAAAGAACAATTGTGTATATAAATCTTGTAAATCTGGGACCCACATGATTCAGTCTTGGAGCAGGTCCCTGTGAAATAAACAAATTAATTGTTTTTTCCTGCCTAGGACCCAAACTGTCTTGCATGGCTTGGTAATTATTCACGATATAATCCTGGTGGAAGGTAAAGCCTCTGATGGCATAGAGTTGATTGAATTTTTAGGACAGCACTGCTCGCAGTGATACCCAGTGCCTGATGCCATGTTGTTAATAATAATAGCTGAAATGTCCAGTATACAGTGCCAGAGGCAGCAGTGTCTTCACCTTACCAGTTCTATGACATGATTTTAGGAGTTGTTTCTAAATGCATATGCCTCTGAGCCTGACTCCCTCCACCTTTCCTTTAAATAAATTCTTTTTCTCCTTAAATCAGTCAAAGTTTCTCTTGCTTGTGTAAATAAGTAACCTGACTGATACAGGATTAGAATCAAGAGGCACAAACCTTCAGGGAAACAAAGGAAATCAGGGATCAGTTATCTAGTCTGATTAAGGCTGAGGGTTGACTGTCCAACTGGTTTAAAGGGTTTTGATGCAGGTAGCCAGTGGCATACCGTGGCAAAAGCGCTTATTAAATTATCAACTGTTTTAACCTAGAATAAAGTACCCATTGAGATCAAGCCTTTGAGAGACCAAGCAGTTGAGGAACATAAGGACTGTGGGAGTAAGGTGGTTTTGTTTGTTTGTTTTATGGAGCTGGAGAGCTTAAAGAAAGAGAATAATGAGCTCTAACTCCTAATTGCTAGGCTCAAATTCCTACATTCTCAGCTCAAAGCACATACATACCAGGGATTTTCTATGACTTCTAAAACAAACAACGACAATTATTTTTTTCTAGCAGTGGGAGACCAAGATAGGTGAAAACTGAAAACAAAGTTTGATCTTGTGGGTTGCTCAATTACAAAGTCACTCAAATTCACAGCCTAAACACTCTCTTATTTGAAACGAAGGACATTGATTAGAACAGAGCAGGACCTTGAGGATTGAAGGGAGAGACATGAGCGAATTTGGATAACAATGTCCTCCTCACCCCTCCAGCCCAGTGTTGGCTTCCTTTGCCAATGGAAGGCAACGATGGGGTTCCTAGCACACTTCTAGAGACCAATTGAAAAGACAAACCCTGAAAGAGAAGATTTACCCATCACAGGAGTTGTGAGATTCTGCTAATTCATTAAAGCAAAAATCTGGGGGATACATGTGATGCGAGATTCTGAGAATTCTACACCAAAGAAGGAAGAACATAGCTTTCGATCAGGCTGAATCTATTGATATGGAGGCAGTTACTAAATTTCTAGACTCAATATGCTCATTTGAGCCAACTGCTCATTTGGCTCCTGAACTCTAGACTCATGGGGGTCAGGATAAATAGTAATGCTAGCTGGCACTCATGGAGTTCTTACCAGGAGCCAAGAAGTATTTAAAATACTTTTACATATTAAGTTCTTTAGTCTTAAGAAGAAGCTTATGAGATACGTATTATCACACACCCCCACTTATAAAAAAGGAAACTGAAGCATTTAGAGGTTCAACAATTCCCCGCACACAGTTTGTAAGAGGTAAAGCTGAGATTCAAATCAGATACCTTGATTCTAGAGTTGGCTTTTAAGGTCTATGCCGAAATTCTTCTCATGAAGGTGAGATGCCAGAAATATCTTGATATCATGTAAAGGAAGGAATCCAAGAATTTAGGGAAATGGTCTAATAGATTTATCAAGTGTGACCTATGTATCCATTGCAATACCATGTCTCCCAAGATGGCCCAGAAGACACATATTTGCCTCAGCACTAAGAAGCATACTGGTGAGAGGAATGCCAACAGTTCTGGGAGAGTACTGTAGTGGCTTTTCTCTGGAGGCCAGACCTCATGACAAAGAGTTGTAGCCCTCACTCGTTTCCCAAATTTGCTGCCCTTTAACCTGGAGCCCGCGAATAAAAGGGAGACTGGACACCTGCAGCAGACACCATTGGATGGCCATCAAAAGCCATTCCCAGTCCCATTCTCTTTGCTACATCCGACTACAGAGTCTGGAAAGCCCGATTATTGCTTTCTCCACCTCTACTGTCCAAGTTCTGGGGGATGGGGCCCCATGTGACCCAGTTTTGTCCAGCCAGGTCTAAGGGAAAGTCTGCTGAGGAATTCTGGGAAAGACAATTTATTTCCTTTTAACAGAGATGTAGGAGAAGATAGGTTCTCACCTTGGCCACCCCTGTCTTTCCTGCCTTTGAATGAGGTCACGATGCCTGGAGCTGCAGCAGCCATCCTTCAGACATAATGTATAAGCCAAAGCTTAAAAGCCACTCAGATTATCAGTACACAAAGATGAAAAGAGCCTGAGTCCTTGAGGAACCATTCCCACAACTATGTACCTCCAGGCTTCTTATTATAGGAGGGAAACAAATCCCTGCTTGTTAAGGCATTATTGGCCCACTTTTCTAACACCTGCAAACTAAAGCATTCCTAAATGATAAAGTAACCCTGGAGGAAGGATTCAAAATAACATCACAGATATGTGCTCTGTATCTTCTCACAACCAGAAGAAATCCCCAAATCACTTATATCCTTACTCTGTATTTCTTGAAAACTTTAAAGAGGATCCAAACACATTTATGTAATTTACAGCAATACCTTAAAAAAAAAAAAAAATCCCCCTCCTCCCCTCTATCTACTTTGATCACACCACCCAGCTGTTCCAGAGCGTCTTGCTCTATAGGTCTCTGGCTCTCTTTTCTCCTTTCTCCTTCTCCACTGTTTCTATCTTTATAATGTAGACTTACTAGCTTCTAACCGGCAAAAATGAGGAGGGAGTCGTTGTAACTGCAAAATTCTCTTTGGTGACTCCCAATTGTTGTACGTTAATAATTGTCCCATCATATGTAATTTTTATCTTTAATTTTTAAAACTGTGTTTACAAGTTGCTTATAATGGACATTTCTGTATTTCAGTTCCTATTACTCACTGACTTTCATCTTTAAAGTAAAGATGCCTACTTTTGGAAGACAAGTTGGTCCTAATATGTGGTCAGATCCCATCTGAGAATGACCAATGTTCACAAACAGCAGACCTTAAAAAATCAAAGCATACATTTAAAAAATAATTATAATGCTTAAGATGTCATTATATGTAAAAAGAGGGGAGCTAGGTTTATTTCTACATAAAATTGTATGAACGGCCCTATATTCATTTCCAATTGCTACTGTGAAAATTACCACAAACTTAATGGCTTAAAATAATACAAACTTATTACCTTAGATTCTGGAGGTCAGAAGTTAAAAATGAGTCTTAAGGGGTTAAAATCAAGGTGTCAGCGAGCTGGTTCCTTCTGGGGGGCGTCTAAGGGACAATCTGTTTCTGGCCTCTTCTAGCTTTTGGAGGACACCACACTCTTTGCCCCTGGCCACATCACTCCAATCTTTACTTCTCTCATCACATCATCTTCTCCCTGCGTTGCCCTTCATACCGCTATCTTGTAAGGATCTTTGTGATTCTATTTAGGGCTTACCTAGATAATCTAGGATAGTCTCCCCTCCCAAGGATCCTTAACAATCATAGGTGCAAAGTCCTTTTGCCACACAAATGAACATTCAGGTTCCAGGAACTAGACTGTGAACATTTTTGGAGGATCCTGATGCAGCTTTCCAGTCTGCCTTGTGGCCCCCGAAGATTCACATCTATCCCACGTTAAATCTCCTCCTGTCTTTTGAGCTATCGCCATTGCTGTGAGAAGGAATGCTTCCATCAGTCTAGCGCAGCGGTTCCACAAGACATGTGGAGTGAAGGGCCCCACCTAAACCCAGTTTAGAGCAGAGCCGCCAGCTGCTCCACAAACAAGAGGAAGCCCTTCAAGAGCAGAGTCTGCCCAGCTAACACTCAAATGTGAGAAATAAATGCTTGCTGTTGAATGCCACAGAGCTTTAGGGTAGTTTGTCCTGCAGCAATACGATTCTTTTATTTGTACAAAAACTTTAATGCCTAAGGAAAAACTACCAACGTCCTTCCAGTTGTTTAGAATACTGAGAGTCGTGAATTTTAACGCCTGTATATGCGTGCACACACACACACACACACACACACACATACACACACACACACCCTTCATTTTATAGTGTATCAGACTTAAATTTTTAGTGCTTTGTAAAAACTGCTTCAAGAAAAAAAATGTCATCTGGGCTTAAGCAAAGAGGAATCAGAGTAAAATCAAAGAAGGCGGTGATTTAAACTAGAGGGACCACCTGTCTTGGAAAATCAACAACAGAAGACTAAAGTATGCGAGAGGGAGTGTACTGAAAGAGGCTTACAAAAGATCTGAATAGTCTGTAAAGAACACCTTTACATATTGCACGTTGACTCTTTTTTTTGTTGGTTTTACAAATTTTGCAAATTACAAAGGGTTTCCCAAAGTGTTCTTTGCAGCACTAGTTCAGCAGTCTTAATTGATGTAATTGTTGTTGTTGTTGTTGCTATTGTGTGTGCGTGCCGACAGCCAATTGTGTGCATCTCTTCCTAACTCCATGTTCAGTGGTTCAGTGACATAAGGTTGATAGCTAGTAATAAGCCATGCTGGGAGTATTTACACCACAGAAATCTTGCTTCAGTTATGGATGTGTGCACTGGGTCATAATAGAAAGTGTATTTCTTACACTGGGTCATGGTCAAAAGCTCTGAAAGCCATGGCTCTCACAATGATTGAGTAAACTTCAACTCCCCGCAGTACTAACAATCTATTTGTGTAAAACATTTCTGCCCCTGGAAGCAAGGGCTGACGGCAGCAAAGCCAATGGTGACACTAACCAGATTAATTTAAAACAGGCATTTTTCTATGGATGTGTTCAGGTTTCTGTGTTTTTCTTCATCCTCTATCCAGCTGCAGGAGCTGAGGGGTGAGGTATGCGTGGATATTTCATCCTAATGTTTTGGGCTATGTGTTGCAATTTATATCCATAAATATATGATTGCAATATATGTCGATTATGAAAACAATGGGTATTTTGGTTGTATGACTTCAAGAGATGGTGGTGGTTCCTGCTGCCCTTCTCTCCAACCATGTCATATGAGCCAACAGTGCCATTCTGGGTGAGATGGGTACAGAACTGGCTTTGAACCACGCTAATGGCCCTTGTCTCAAGCCAGAAGGAACTTGCACAGCAATTTGAGAGACCTTATGCTCCAGAATAATTCAGCAGCTCACCTCTTCTAGGAACTAGAAGCAGATCAAGTTGGCATTGCTAAATGAAAGTTTTTGAACAATCTCTGTGTCTGACAAGAATCTTAAAATCTACTTTTGTGTGTTCATGTTTATGAGGAAATGGAGACGCTCCTCTTTGAATTTCCTAGATATTGATGAAACATATATATATATATATATATATTGGCAAGAAGACTCAACATTTTGTTTTTGCTTTATGACTTTCTGTGCATTCCAAGCCTTAGGCATATTTAGGCCCTTGGTACCACTTCCTGCCCATTTTACTTGAGTTCCCCACTTTCACTGTAGCAGAAGTTTATTCAAGGGCATGGGATAGTTAGTGGTGTAAAAGGAACCTTCCTGAAGCAACGTTCTGCCAACCAGTGCAATAGCCTTTAGTCAAGCTCACTTCCTGCCCCACCCCCGTTTCCTGCCCACACAATAAAGGTGGCATTGGCAGGACTTGACCCACACCCAAATCTCCAAAACCTCATGATTTGATTTGATCATTGACTCTATTGCGCTTGCCTATGTAGTTATGCAGATTCAGTATCAAGTCAAGCCCTTGCCCACTCACCACAACTTCCAACCAGACTGGGGCCACTGAGTCACTCCTACAGGAGAATATTGGAGGCCCACTTGTGTCAGTGCTCCCAGAAAGCGCCACTTAGCCAATAAAAGCATAAAAAAGTAACAAAGATTGATGTTCTTGGTAGTCGTCATAGCTAATTCTACATGCCAGACGGAATTCTGGGTGCTCTACTTCCATTAAATTACACAATTCCTCTGAAACGTATGCTATTGACATCGTTTTACAACTGAAGAAAACTAAGGTTAAGTAGCTTCCTCAAAATCAGAGCCCGTAAGTGACAACATTTGGATCCACAGCCAGAAAGTGTGGTCCCCAGGCTCAGGCTCTGAGCAAGAGGGCAACATACACCTAATTCCAAGCCCTTCACACCTCCCTGCAGGTTGGGTTCTAACTTTGGAGGGCCCTCCTCACCCTGTCCTTGGCTCTCTCCAGCCTCACTTTTCCCTAGCCCCTCCTCATCCCACACTCCCTATGTGACTAATTCTCAACACACTGAAGTTGCAGCACTGTTTGTAAACGCTTCTGCATAAGCTATTTCCTTCCATGTGGCCCATTCAGCAAATGGTAATGCCACTGACTGTGTCTGAAGTTATATTTTTAAAAGACGAATCAGCTTTAAATATTAGTGTTTGACTTATACATAGAAAAACAAACAAACAATCTTATGATGTATCTTATAATGGATGACAGTGATCATTGTGGTATGATGCCATAGTCAAAAGCCACTAAAATAATAATAACCACAGCTTACATTTGGTTGCTTGATACGTGTGATCAAACAACTTGGTGAATGTTTAAATAAAAAAAAATGTATTACAGTAAAGACACATCGCCATTAATCCCCCTCAAAATACTCCCCCTTCTGGGAGCGGCCAGATGGCTCAGTTGGTTAGACCGCAGGCTCTTAACAGCAAGGTTGCTGGTTCAATTCCCTCTATGGGATGGTGGGAATTGCAACTAAAGATTGAAAACGGTGACTGGACTTGGAGCTGAGCTGAGCCCTCCACAACTAGACTGAAGGACAATGACTTAGAGCTGATGGGCCCTGGAGAAACACACTGTTCCCCAATTAAAAAAAAGACTAATTAAAAAAATATATATATATATATACTTCCCCTCCCTTTGAACACATGTATCCCACCCATTCTTCTTGCCACTTTCTGAAGCAGTTCTGGAAGTCTTCTTTCGTGAGTGTCTCTAGTGGCACTGTCATGGTTGCCTCGATGTCCTGAATTTATTCAAAATGTTTACCTTTCATGGTCATTTTGACTTTGGAGAAGAGGCAGAAGTCGCATGGTGCCAGATTCAATGAATAATGTGAATGAGGACACACCATAATGTTTTCATTTGACTAGAAATTGCAGTACCGGGAGTGATGTGTGACACGGAGCTTTTCCATTGTCATCACAAAATACAGTGAATGCTGCTGCCAAGTGCCATCCAACAACAAGGCAAGGATCTTCAGTATAGGAAGGGGTGCATTGAACCTTAGTAACAGTGTGTGACAAGTTTCAACTTGTTATATGTAATTAGTCGGGTATGAGGTACAGTTGAGAGAAGGTGTGTTTTAAAGTGTGCCGTAAATCATCCTCCATCATGACAATGCTCTGTGTTACACATCACTTCTGGTACAGCAATTTCTGTCAAATAAAAACATTATGCTGTGTCCTCATCCACCTTATTCACTGGGTCTGGCACCGTGTGACTTCTGGCTCTTCCCCAAAGTGAGAATGACTCAGGACATCAAGGCAGCCATGACAGCACAACTAAGGACACTCACAAAAGAGGACTTCCAGAACTGCTTCAGAAAGTGGCAAGAACGATGGGATAAGTGTGTTTGAAGAGAAGGGAAGTATTTTGAAGGGAATTAATGATAATGTGTCTTTTACTGTAAGATATTTTTTTAATTTAAACATTCACTGTATTGTTTGATCACACTTTGTAAGCCCTCACAATATTAAACTTCACCTGAGCCCTGTACTCCAGGAAACAACAGTTAAGAAATCCTCCTATCTTTTTGTTTTCTGAAATGCTTCTAGACTTTTATTTTCTGAAATCCCTACCCTTTTGTGTTCCAGAAAACAGCAAAAGGCAAAGAACCCCCCTGCTCTCTCAAAGTGACTTATTTAAATAAGGCCCACCTCCTCTGTTCCTCACAATTACCGTATTTACTTGATTCTATAAAACCGCAGATACTCTTTTGTTCTTTGTGATTCCTCATTAATGGATGTTCTCCTTATTGCAATAGACTAAATAATCTCCTTAATTGTCCAGTGCATTTTGTCTGACAGTTTGGTGCCATGATTTGGCTGACGTTGGGCCTCTCCCTCTGATCCTCATTCACTTAACCCAAGTAACCAGGACTTAGCCTTCTGTGTTTCCTTCCTGACTGTCCACTGAAGGACCCGATAGTGAGTCTGATTCCTGTTTCTATGTTCCAGACTCTTGTCTATTGATAGTACAATAAGAATTTGATTTTTATTCTTTCTGAGTAACTTCCTTGATTTCTAGAGCGAGCTTCTTTTGGTTTCATGGACTGAGCATTTGTGATCTTTATAAATGGATTGATGGTTTATAAAGACTTTGTCTCTACTGGGTGAGAGATGATAGATAATCTGGCTTGTTACTCTTTTCTGTTTATTTGTCAATTTGTCTATTTTGAACTCAAGTCAATTAAGAATTTGTGCACAATGAGAAGAAAATAGTTCTTTGAACTATTTAATGAGCAAGCGAATTTGGTATTTCTATGTTTATGCTTGACTCATGGCTGCTCCTCTATCTGTATTTGTATGTTTATGTATCTGGTAGTTTAAAATATATTCCTACATTCACATGGCATTACCAAAATAGATTTAAAAATCTCTTAAAAGAGCTCTACTCTGACTGGCTTAGAGGTAATAAGCACTTACATAAACTGAGTATTCCTAAAGTTCCTGTATGATACAGAGAGGGTGTATCTTTGAGTCTGTTAATAAATTTGTTCATTTTTTGCCACGTTGAGAAATTGAACTAAAGGGGGTGTGTTTTTGTTAATAGAAAAGGACAGTAGTTTTGTCCTGAAGAATAATGACAAAACCTGAATGAAAAAGTATAAAAAGTTGTAGAAAGTTTATACACAGGGAATTTTACCTGCTGTGGTCAAAGCTGGCTAATATTTATGACTAATTCATAAAATTTTCAAAAAAAAAATGACCAGACCCAAAATTCTGAGATTATTGGTCTGTTCTTGATAAGAGGCTGTGAAAGGTGATTTTTACCTTCTGTATAATCTGCCTAGATAACAAAGTTTCTGTATATTATAAGAATAATTTCCTGTTCTGTATGTTGACTTTGTCTTGTCCTTGATTATTTAAGAGAACAAAGTCTTCTCACATTTGAAGTTAAATTAAGGTTCTTTACTATCATGCTACCTCTTATGTTTACTTTTAAAATCCGTTATTGTCACTTTAATTAAATTGATAACCAAGTATTATTCTCAGGAACTCATGATTCTATCTTAACCACTGTTCAAATCTCTTGAGAACATTTGATATTTTGCCTTTCCTAAATTGAATCCTAAATGAGATCTTTTAAGGCTGTCTTTAAGATTTCCCAGAGGGTCCCTGGAAAACCACAAGCAATTTGTTCTTTCACCTTATAAAAAGAGTGGTGCAGGAAATAATTAGGTTTATTTGATATGCTGATGATTTGCATGGAAAACATTGTCAAATCAGAAAAGATACTTAACCTTTCCCAGGTTAAATTTATGAGTAAAACATTATTCATATAAATATTTTGAAATGATATGCTGTATGGGCAGTTCCTAGAGAATTGCCAGTGCTTTCACTGTCCAAGATGTGTTTCTATTTATCAGACTCCTAGTGTTGCTTTGCCTGATATTAGATCAAAACAATATAGTATTATTAGTCATAAGTCCACTCATTTTTTAAATGTTAACTTGGTCACAACTTTACTTCTTTAATTTGAATCTAACACCCAGGCTTGTGGTTTTCAAGTAAGGATTCACATGATTTACCTATGGAGTTTTATTAATATATAGGTGTTTAGGACCTACTCCAGACATTATGAATCTCTTGACTTGATGTTTTCAATATATTTCTGGTTTATTCTAACTATGTGCTTAAAATTCAAGGTACATTATATCTCAGGATTATTATGCTGTATCTGAAGGTATTGTCTCTACAAAGATTATGTTCGTCTGTTTTTTAAAAATTAGATGCATGAACCACTCTTTTAAAATATGATTAACCATTATGTTTATAGATATTTTATTTAAAACTTGTTTTGGATTGACTTTATTTTGTTTTGCGTATAATAGAAATATCCACGTTTTCTTGTCAGCTACATTATTCTTTTAATAAACTTTCATCAGATCTTTCATTTTTGAAAATGATCAGTAATAAATTAACTACAACCATTTCAAGTCTTTTGTCATCTACAGATAAATTTTTCTTTACTCTGATGCTTCCCTGGGAAGGCTTGCCTATACCTCCCAGGTTTTTCTTCAAGTGATTTTTCTTCAACAAAGGATTGTCTCAGAGCCCCATGAAAGGGACTTTGTCAGGTCCTTTTAGGCACAAGCTTCTGAAGGCCTCACTTGAGCCCCTTAGAGACAAGGAGACTGAGTCAGCATTTCCAGGACAATAGTCAAACAACAGATGGGTTCATGAGATTGCTAACCTAAGGTAGAACAGAACAAGAATTAACTACGTAAACTGGGTGTAGAACTGGTCCTTTACTGGATTTGTCTGAATTATAAAGCATCATCCTTTTGTTAGTCTTGCTTTTTGGAGTGTCTTGCTTTCTTTCCCAGTGTCTTCTGCCCTTCATTTCATTCCTTCTGCTGTAGCTTTCTAACTGGGATCTCTGCCTTCCACAGATATTAGGGTTGACTTTTAAAAGACCATTACAGTATTTTCTGGTCGAGATGGCAGAGTAAGTCAATGTTGTGCTGGTGTCCTCTCACGAACACATCAAAATTACAATTAAACTACAGAATAACCATCACTGAGAATTACCTGAAGTCTAGCTGAAGAGAAGTCCCGTAACTAAGGACACACAGAAGAAGCCACGTCGAGACTGATAGGAGGGGCAGACACTGAGGGGGCTGGTCCCCACACCCACATATGGTAGTTCAAAATCAGGAGAACTATCCTGGCTACAGAGCTCCCCCCTAAAGAGCAAGGGTTCCCAACCCCACACCAGGCTTCCCAGCTCAGGGTTCCAGCGCTGGGGAGAGAAGTCACCATAATTTATGGCTGTGAAAACTGGTGGAGATTGTGGCTGAATGAGATAGAAAGTGGCTGGAGTCCCAGGTGCTCCTCTTAAAGGGCCCATGCATAGATTCACTTGCTTAAGCTCCAGCATTGGGCCAGCAGCTTGAAAGGAGCCAGGGACATACAGGGAGGAAATGAATTGTCTGGATTCAGAGAAAAAGCTGGAGGGACAGCTTTCTTTCAGTGAGTGCTGGTGGAAACCATTGTTTCTTGGTCAAGCTATCCCCCATCCCAGCATGCAGACATGGGCAGCAACTATATCTGAGTCTCTATCCACCTCGCTAACACTATTTGCCCTGCCCTGATGATTCTCTGAGACCTCACCCAAATTGTGGGCCCACCCAAGTTGCTTTCAGTGTCTTTTCCATACCAACAGCCTGTCTTGGATCATGATATAGACTTTCCTAAAATCTCTCAAAGGTTTAAAAATCCCAAATAAGAAGCATTTGGCTTCACCATGACCTGTATGTCTTGCTAAGCAGCCCCAAGCGGCAGCCGGCCTTAGTTTGCAGTTTAGCCTCTCCCAGGCACCTCCAAGCACAATGCGGGTGGAAGTCATCTGAGAATTACTTTGTGGCTTATGCCAGGTAGCCCCAGGCAGAGCACAGGCTGCAGCTGAACTTGGCCTGTGGCAGGGCCCCACCCAGGAGACCCCGTGATCTGTGTGACCAGTGGCTTCAGACAGAGCCAGAGCACTACCCAGCTGACTCTGCAGATGACACCCCCAAAGGGCAGACTTGGCAGACACCAAAGCCTCACTAAAGCAAATCCTGCTCCATAGGGTCAGCCTCTGTATAACTCCTCCACTGTAGTCACAGCCAGTCCTCACACCCAATCAGCCTGAGGGTCAGTTGCTCCCACTAATGTGCAAATAGCAACCAAGGCTCAACTATAACAGGAAGGTACACACAGCCCACAAAAGAGGACACTCCTGGAGCACCCAGCTCTGGTGACCAGGGAGACAGCGCCAGTGAGCCCCGTAGGACACCAACTGCATAAGGCCACTCTACTAAGACCAGGAGACATAGCAGCCCTACCTAATACATAGAAACAAACACAGGGAGGCAGCCAAAATGGGGAGACAAGAAACATAGCCCAAATGAAAGAAGAGAACAAAGCTCCAGAAAAAGAACAAAATGGACACAAGCAATCTAGCAAACACAGAGTTCAAAACACTGGTTATAAGGATTCTCAATGATATCAGGGAACACTTCAACAAAGTGATAGGAAACATAAAAATGGAAATAGAAAACATAAAAAAGAACTAGTCAGAAATGAAGAATACAATAACTGAAATGAAGAATACATTCTAGGGAATCAACAGTAGATTAGATGAAGCAGAGGATCGAATTAGCAATTTGGAAGATAATGTAGCAGAAAACACCCAATCAAAACAGCAAAAAGAAAAGAGAATCCAAAAAAAATGAGGAGAGTTTAAGGGGTTTCTGGGTCAATACCGAGTGATACAACATTTGTATCGTAGGGTTGTCAGAAAGAGAAGAGAGAGAGCAAAGAATTGAAAACCTATTTGAAGAAATAATGACAGGAAACTTTCCTAACCTAGCAAAGGAAATAGACATACAAGCCCAGAAAGCACAGAGAATCCCAAACAAGGTGAAGCAAAAGAGGTCCAGACTGAGACACATCATAATTAAAATGCCAAAGGTTAAAAACAAAGACAGAATCTTAAAAGCAGCAAGAGAAAGGCAGTTCGTTACCTACAAGGAAGCTCCCACAAGACTGTCAGCTGATTTCTCTACAGAAACTTTGCAGGCCAAAGGGATTGGCACACAATATTCAAAATAATGAAAAGTAAGGACCTACGGCCAAGATTACTCTCCCCAGCAAAGCTATCATTTAAATTGAAGGAGAGATAAAGAGCTTCCCAGACAAGAAAAAGCTAAAGGAGTTTATAACAACCAAACCAATATTACAAGAACTGTTAAAGGGACTTTTTTAAGAAGAAGAAGAAAAAAAGATAAAAATATGAATACTAAGATGGCAATAACTACATAGTTATAAACAATTACTTTAAATGTAAATGGATCAAATGCTCCAATCAAAAGACATAGGGTGATTGAATGGATAAGAAAACAAGACCCTTACATATGCTGCCTACAAGAGACTCAGTTCAGATCTAAAGACAACCACAGACTGAAAGTAAAGGGGTGGAAACAGATGTTTATGAAAATGGAAATGAAACAAAAAACAACAAAAAAATCTGGGGTAGCAATACTTATACCAGACAAGATGGATTTTAAAACAAAGGGTGTAACAAGAGACAAAGAAAGATCCAGTACTCCCACTTCTGGGTATTTATCTGAAGAAACCTAAAACAGTATTTTGAAGGGACATGTGCATCCATATGTTCATTGCAGCCTTATTTATAATGGCCAAGATAAGGAGGCAACCTTGGTGTTCATCAATGATGGATGAATGGATAAAGAAGAGGTGGTACATAGATACACGGCAATGTTACTCGACCATAAAAGAGAATGAAATCTTGCTATTTGCAGCAACACAGATGGACCTAGAGGATATTATGCTAAGTGAAATAAGTCAGACAGAGAAAGAGAAATGCCATGTAATCTCACTTATATGTAGAATCAAAGAACAAAACAAACAATCAAAACAGAAACAGACTCATAGACATAGAGAACATTTTGATGGTTGTCAAGGTGAGGGGGGATTGGAGAGTAGATGAAAAAGGTGAAGGGATTAAGAAATACAAATTGGTAGTTACAAAATAATCATGAGGATGTAAAGTATAGCATAAGGAATATAGTCAATAATATTGTAATAACTGTGTATGGTGTCAGATGGGTACTAGATTTATCAGGGTGATCACTTCATAAATTATATAAATGTCTAATCACTGTGTTGTACACCTGAGACTAATACAATATTATATGTCAACTGAAATTGAAAAATAAAAAAAATATTAAAAAAGAATTACATAGGACTGAATGATGAAGGATGATTTTGGCTTGTGTTAAGAATACTGTTGCTATTTTAATGCTCTGTATTCTAGATTTAAGGAACACTTTAAGATGTCTTTTTTCTTAAGCTGTCTAAAACTTACAACAATTTAATAGATTATGCTTTTATAAACATAAATGACACATTTGATCTTTTTTCTTTCTGCCTGGCCTGTCCAGAATTCAGGAACTATGACATATTCTTTTCACATGGCAATGTAGTCATTTGAATAGGTTCAAAAATGATCAATCTTTCTTGTTAGCAGTATATAATTGGAAACATTAGTTATGCAACCATGGCCTTGCCTGAAATGTCATATTTGAGAATGATGCTCCCTTTAAGCAGATATGACCAAACACTTTTAAGAAACAAAGGCTGACTCTCGGAAGCCAATGCTCACAAAGCCCTCTTGGGAAAACTGTCCTCATACCTGGCTTATAGAGTTCCTAGCATTTTTCAAATTATTTTCGAAGAATAAGATTTATCATGATCTGGCCCCTTTCTCATCTCTTCTCACTCACTCCATGCTTGAGCCACCTGAAATTATCTGAAGTTCCCCAAGCATGGAATGTCATTTTACCTCATCATATTTTGACCTAGGCTAGGATACACACTTATCTACATATTGGCAAACTCTTGTCCATCTTTCAGGACCCACGTCAAGCACCCTTCTCCAGAACTCTCCCTCCACCCTGGTGACTCTCAGGCAGGGGTGCCCACACCTTCTTTCACATCCCTTTTGTGCTTACCTCCAGCTCTGCACCTGCCACACTCTCCTGAAGAGGTTTGTTTCCATGTCTGTCTCCCCAGTACATTCTTATCCCCTTGAAGACAGAAACTGGGTCTTATTTAATTCATGCTAGCATATGGCTTGCATATAATTAGCATTCAAGTAATACTGGGTTTGTTGAATTAACTTACAATTGGTTGAATTAAACTGAGAGTCCAATTTTTCATAGTGAAGGAAGAGAGGGGAATTTGAAAGGGGACATGTGAGGTATTGGGATCTTAACCTTTTGCCTTTGTGGGCCCCAAATGCCTTTTACAGAGATAATAAGAAAGGAAGAGGAAAGAAAAATCTTCAGAGTTAATATCTCGGTGGCAAACTGGGTCATACTGAAGCTGGGGATATTCAAATTGGTCTTCTCTCTAGGGAGACAAACTACATAAATTAATACACTGAACCATGGCCTGAAGAGCCCGGAGGCTTTAATAAATAAAGAGATGTACCCGGCCAAACAAGAACATAACACTGCCAAATGTCCTGACGTTTCAGTTACAATAACAATGTTTCCTGCGCCAGAAAGCAGCTCAGAGAACATTAAAGAATTTTTGTGCTCCTTTTAAAATTCTCTTTGATTCGAAAGACAACTTTGGCCTCTCCCAAAAGCAAAGTGGACATCTCTAGTCTGCGCAAGGCTCCTGCTTGGCTCCAGCTTGAAAGAAAAGGCTATTTCTGGATCCTTTCTCTCAGCATTGTTCTCTCTTCTGAGGTTTCTCCATTTATCTAGGACAACAACAACAACAAAAAATGCTGGTATTAAAGAGATAATTCTGCTAAGAATAGCAGGCAGGACTTTGTCAACAAGACCTCTTTCATAGAGAAAGAGAGATTAATTCTTGGGATGAATGCCCCCTACCATACCATAGAATATTAGAACATTTGAGCAAGAAGGGACCTTATAAGTTATGTCATCCAACCTCTTATTTTACAAATGAAAAAAATCTAAAGTCTAGAGTGGTGATTAAACTTGCTCAAGGTCAGAGTGTAGGGCTAAAATTGGTTTAGGATTCCACTGTAGTGCTTTATTAATCCAACTTTCTTTGCTCTTTGAAATACCACTAACTTTCATCAATCAAAAGTTACTTTAAGCATATAGTAAGGGTACATTGCCATTTATTCTACTTTTAGAAATAAAGATTAATTTTTGCAAACTTATAGTGTGGTAGAGACTTTTAGAGTTCACCTACACCTGGGTTTCCTTCCTTTCCTTCTGGTCACATGAGATGATTAGACTGTCTGCCCTCTGCAGTTGGGAAAAACCACAAAACTAGTTTTAATCAATGGGATTGGAGCAGGAGTAGCTTGTGTCACTTCTGGGCTGAAGCATGTGAGCCCATTATGAGACCTTCAGCAGTCTTTTTGCTAGCTGTGGCCACTAAGGGGGCCACTGGCCAAGCCTCCACGAGCCTGGATCTGGAGTGACAACATGGAGCAGAGTCCTCTGCTGGGCCGTGCAAGATCTGTAACATGCGTGAGAAACTTTTATTGGGTTAAATCACTTAGATTTGGGGTTCTGTTTGTTACTGCAGGATAAGCCCTATCTGCCTGGGTTGCCATGGCATGAGAAATAATGCACATTAGTTTATAGTAAGGTTTAAATGTTTATAGTAGCTCTTTCCTTGGGATCAATTTTGATATCAATTTATAGGAATTAATTAGACATAGACTCTTTCTTCCAAGATTTTATAATATATTGCTGGAAAGAGAATGTGTATAAACAGTTATAAAGGTCTGAGATTGTGACAACTGCCATTGAATAGTGCTGAAAATGTGCTATGGGGGAGGGTGATGATGCCCACTGATAGGAGAAATTATGGAACATTCAATTACGAGTATTAATTGAGCTCTTCTTATATGCTAGGAATTGAAAGACGAGGCCTTGAGGGGTAGGTTGGATTTAGAACTTCAGAGAAGTTAGGAGGTCATTCAATATCTGAGTGGAAGGGAGATGAAATCCACTTTCATTTATTTTCTTCAGAAACTTTGCTTTGAAATTCCTTGAGATTCTGGAATTTGAAGTTGAAAACCACTTTCAAACTAAACCAAACTAAGCCTCTATTTCCTGAGAGTTTAGAAGAGGATGGTGTTAGTAATGTTTGAAAAAACTTTGACTCTTCCATTGAGTGTGTCATTTTGGGCAAGTTATTTAATTTCTCTGTACCTTACTTTTTTTTTAAGAGTCTCTGGTCTTTCTAACACCAAGCAATTTTTAGTGGGGTGTAACAGTGTTTTTCCAGGATTCATCAGCTCCAAGTCAAGTCGTTGTCCTTCAATCTAGTTGCCATTTTCAATCCAGTTGCTGGGGGGGGGGGGGGGGAGTGGGGGCGTGGGGGGGGGCGCAGCCCACCATCACATGCAATTATTGAACCAGCAACCTCGTTAAGAGCACACACTGTAACCAATTGACCCATCCGGCCACCCACCAGCAGCTCAGATGAAGTCGTCTTCAATCTAGTTGTGGAGGGTGCAGCTCACTGGCCCATGTGGGAATCGAACCAGCAACCTTGTTGTTAAGACCATGTGTTCTAACCAACTGAGCTAACCGACTGTCCCCAGTACCTAACTTGCAACATCTGTGAATAAAAGAGATGGATTGGACCAGTGTTTTCCACTGTGTTTTCAAAGTTTGTATCATGAAATAGTTATTTCCCAAGACACTTGATGAAAAAGAGTCCTAAAGTCAAAAAACTGGGAAATTCTGTCTGAGATTCTCGCTTAGAATCTCTCTTAGAGATTCATGGTACATGTTAGCTTATTAAAGACTCTGAAAAGTCCTACTGCAAAGAAACTTGTTTAGATTTGTTTAATCCGACACTTACAAAATTTATTTGACTATAGACCTATCCCTGTCCTCACCCCCTTAAAAAAAAAAATTTGTTACCACCAAATGGAACAGTATTATTTGAAACATTCCTTGGAAAATGCTGATCACTAACTAGCATGGTTCTGTAAGATGAAGATTTCCTCTTAGCTTTCTAGCTTCTCACAGCCTCAGTAAATTTATTTCTCACTAAACATTTTCTCCAACTTTTCTGTGAAGAGCAGTGTGCAAATACTAGTGCCCCTTGTCCCAGATTCATTGAAAACAAAAAGGTGGGATAGAAAAATATTTTATATTTGACAATAGTGCTATACTTTCTATAAATTCATTATTTCATGATGGCTTTGCAGCATTATGGTGACAGAGAAGAATGATAGACACTATTGTACTTATTTGAGGTGTAAAGCCTCAAATGAAAGACATATTGCTGTCCTCCCTGAGTTTACAATACAATGAGGTAAATAGACAAGTAAATACTAATAATGGTGAACACTACAAAAGCAGGTCATTAATTGCTAGGCCTTAAATGCTTTATGTGTACAATAACTCATTTGATCTTCATAAAAATGTAATGAGGTAGGTAACATATCAACCCTGACCTTTACAGATAAGGAAACTGAGACAAAGATAGTTAAATAGATTACTCAAGGTCACACAGCTAGTAGACATCAGAACTGGGATTCTACTCCAGGGATATCAGTTCAGATGCATAGTGTTTAACACTATGCTAGTTTGTCCTTTCTGTGTGATAAATATTAGGATCGGTCAGCACAGATTTAACACCTAACACAGCAGGTGAGGAGGGTTAGAGAAGGCTCTTTGAAGGAGGTGGCACTTGAGCTGAGTCTTAAAGGTTGAAAATAATTAGTCAAGCAGAGATCAATAAAGAGGGTTTCTAGATAGAGGGAACAGAATATGTGCCTGTAGATGAGACAGCTGGTGGCACCTTTGAGCCATTACATTTAGCTTTGCAGGTCAGAGGCATGGAGTGTGGGGAGGGGGAAGTGGGGCAGATGAGACTGACGAGGCTGGCAGGAGTCAATCACAGGGGACCTTGTGTATTCTGAGGGTCTGAGGTCTTCTCATAGAGGCACTGAGTGGAGGGGAAGCATTGATGGCTTTTAACTGGGGAAGCCACATGTTCTGAGAGTTCATATTGATTTTGGAAGGATGACCTCATTGTGAAAAAGTCCAGTAAAGAAGCAACTTCAGTAAGTAACCCATATGAAAGGTGAAGATGGTGAATTCTGAAATAAGGAGCAACCATGGAAATGAAGAAGTAAACACAGGTGAGATACACGTGTATATAGGAGGTAGAACCAAAGGGCTCTAGGGAGAGACTGGATAAGTAGAGGGGCAGTGATCAGAGATAGCCAAAGAGAGAGTCTCTAGAGTAGGGTTTCTCAAGGGTTCCTTGGCACCATTGCTATTTTTGGCCAGATAAATTTTTGTTGAGGGGAGGGGTGTGACTGTCCCGTACATTTTACGATGTCTAGCATTACCCACTACATTTCAGTACAATTGATTTAATTTCCCTGCACCCTCCAAATGATAACAACTAAGAATGTCTCAAGACACTGCCAAATGTACGAGGGTCAGGGGTGGTGATGGGAGAGGCAAAATCACCCCTGGTAATGTTTCTCAGTGTGTGGCCCAAAGACCAGCAACTTTGGCATGGAAATTTTTATTAAAGGTATCTTCTAGAGCCCTAAGCCAGATCTACTAAGTCAGCAACTCAGAGGTTGAGCCCAACAATCTTCACACAAGCCCTCTCAAACTCCCAGGGAAGTTTGAGAACCACTGGTACCACAGAGGAGGGAGGAAGACGAGGTTGAGGTCAGAGGCTAAGGACAGGGTCAGACACATCCTGAAGAGGGTGTATTCTAGGTGGAGATTAGGAGGCTCCTAGCAACCCTGGTTGAAGCAAGGTCATGGGTGTGCTGGGGGCAGGAACCATCCTGTCTTAGGTAGGAGATGGGAGTTGGGTAAATGGATCCTCTGAGTGGAGACCATTCTTTCCTGAAGCTTGGGTGTAAGGGATGGAGAGAGAGCTAGAGGATCATGCAGGGTCTAAGAAAGTTGATTTATTTTTTGGATTAAGCTTAAATATGTGTACAACTTTTGGCAAAAGAACCAGTTGGGACAGGGCTGAAAAGCTGCGAAAGAGAGAAGTAGAAGGTCTATGAGAGAGTAGATCAGAAAAAGTGAAATTTGTGAGTAAGCAATCCAAAACATCAGAGAATGAAGTGGCAGAGACCATGGTGTGGTTTAGGGAGAGGTAGTGAAAAGTTCATTACTCAGGTTCCAAGTCAGCCCTGGGAATGTGCTTGGATCCTGGGAGGGTCCCATTGAAGATTCAGGCCTGGCCTACACCCGTGCAAAATACCTACTGAGTTAAGCCAAGGACAAAGAACTGAGTCCTCAATTATTTGGGCTCACCAATGAAAAGGGTTTCCTTTATTTAATGAGTTTCATTGCTCAAATTAAGTTCTTTGTCCACCTCATTGATCCATTTAACCTGTACACAGAGCTCACTTCAGTGGCCTGGAAACTAAGTTCATAAATCACTGTAGAGTCCTGGATTCTTGGTGTGAGGGAGCATCCTAAAAGGTGAACTGGTCTCTGCCCCCTCTTTGGGCAGGTAAGGCATATTTATGCTCATCCTCACAGGTAATTCAACCGAACTCCAAGAGAGAAAGAGAGTTGCTCCAGGAAATGGAGAGAGTCCCCTTGGTAGTCAATGATGTGCTTGATACCAATGGCTCCATGACTGGGTTTGAGAATTATCAGAGTATAAACCATAACTGACAATTTCAGAATGATAAATACGAATCCTGAATGAAAACAAGCACTATTGTTGAGAAAACAGCTAGCTAGTGCTATACAACTGGAAAGAGCATAGGGGCCAGAGAGGCAAATTCTCAGGCTATTTGCTGCACTCACAGCAACTTATGGACTTCCTCCCTGTATATTGTCATGCTGGTGCCCTCTGAACCTGTCCTAACCTCAGCAGATTGGACAGGAAGTACACACCTGAACCAAGCACAGCCAGGTTATAGGCTCTGCAAAATCTTTGTTCAAACAGAGACTTTGCTGGTCAGCTGGACCAATCAGATTCCCTCTCTTTGGACTTGGAACTGCAGCTAAAAAGAAAAAGGTGGTTAGTTTGTTCTGAGAGCACAGTAGAGAAGGGCTTGGAAGGAGGAGGAAGAAACCTTATCACGCTGACAGTGGAGCCCTGGGTGAGGCTCACCATGACCTGGATGCTGATCTTGCTGTGGTTTCAGAGCACGTCCTGAGCTCCTGATGGGGGCTCCAGGCTCTGGGAAGCCCAGGGGCCCCAAGACCCGGCACTGACGCTGTTCCTGGCTTAGCCTATGTACAAGCATAAGGCTGTGATTACAAACAACCAAACCAAACAAACCAAACCAAGCCAACAAAGCCTTTCTTCCTTCTTCTAGCAATCTAGAATCTGTTGTTTGCCACCAGGGGTGTCCAGCCTGTTTCTCTACTTTAGGACTCTCGTCCCTGGTGCAGCACCAGCACGTACGCGTGTACTTCCTAAAAGGAGGCCAGAGTGTCCCAAGCAAAATCTTCATGTCCCAGTCCATTGGTAACCTCTGATCACAGGAACAATTTCAGGGGGAAGAAAGGCCAATGGATCCATGGTTAGTGTCTGTACTTGCGGTACAGATAATGCAGCTGAGCTTAGGAACAACAAGACTGCCTGTGGAGGAGAACGAAAGAGGCAACATCTAGCCAGAAGAATTCTCAACCAGACTTCTGGTAACATACTTACCCTTTTCCCTTCAATCAACCAATGCTGGGTTCACCAAGGTGAGCAAGATCTGTTCCTTGCTCTTCAGAAGCTCATTGTCTAGTGGGAAAACAGATATGCACACAAGTATATACACTACAACGTGATGGGTGCCATGATAGTTGTGAAGGCAGATGACATGAGAGCATACATTGAAGACAGGAGAAGAGTATGTAAGGTCTTAAAGGCGAGGGAACACGGTAAGTTGGGGGGACAGTACCCAGGGTGCTATGGAAAGGCATAGGATGAGGGAGCAGAGGGATGCTAGAACGGATGTGGTGAGGCCAGGTCACCACGGGCTACAGAGATTCCAAGCTTCCTCAGTTTCTCAGGTGCTCTCTTAGTGTGTCAGTTATTTTCTCATGGTACCCCGAAGCCAAAAGATACACTTAACAGTTCCGTGTATTAAGTACTTGTGTCCAACCAGCTTCACAAGTATTTATGTCCTAACAATTACTGCCATTTGAAAAAAGTACACATAAATTGACAGAAAAACTACTATTGCATTCTTAAAGGATTACAGTTACTTATGAATAATCCTATTCATATGTACTGTTGGGCTCTGTACAATCTTCCAAACCTTGGAATCAGATTGGACACTACCATCTTCATTTTCTGGCACATTTAATTTTTGGTGACATTTACCTTTTATCATCATGGTCACCCCAAACCTAGCTTTGCAAAGACATGAGGTTATTAAGAATCCAGTTGGCTCTAATGCTGAACTGTGAACTCTCTCGGGCTCTTGTCCCTCAATGACAAGTATCGCTGCATTTCCCTGAAAAAACAAGGAAAATATCCCGGGGGCCCCTGTGAGTTCCCTACAGTGCACGGAGGCACCCCAGAACCCAATATGGGAATCCTGGGGCCACAGTACAGTTCGTAGTTTCTAAAAGAGGTACAGCAATGAAACCATAAAACTAAAACTTGGAGTTAGTCATGGAGTGCTAGTCAATTGCTTACACTCAGTGAAAGAGAAAAATCTTGATCTTATATAAAGGAGATGAAGAAATGAAACACTGGAGAGTAAAGATGATAGCAAAAGATATACTATGTGCTTGAGAGATTATTATTAATTGTTTATGAATGGTTTTGTTTTTGTTACCTAGTAATAATCCTCAGCCTGGGTGGGAGGAGGAAGGATAGAAAGTCAAATCACCCACCCTCTTCCCAGGCCTGTCAGTGAGTCATTACACTCACCTTTTTGTTGTGTTGGTGACAGTGTGCTGGGTGTGTGTCCACGCATTTCTTTCCTGTTCCAGCCAAGCATAACAACACTCTGAAGCAATTGCTCTGGGCTCGACGCTTCTTACACTCCGATCCCCAGTTTTTGGTAAATTGTTAGTGGAATTCCAGGATTTCCAAAGGACTGCAGCAGTGACAAATGTCAAAGGAGACAGAAAGAAATGAACAAAAGAGAAAAAAATCAGCAGGCTGCAAAGACATAACTTACTTGGAATGAAAAGACCACCTCCGTGAGGCGGATAAAGGATAGAGAATGGCTGCCCTTTATCCGCGGGAGATGAGACAGCCTAAAAGGAATTGGTGCCCTGAAAAGAAAGGGAATAAGAGCTCTGGAGAGAGAGACAGGAGCATTTTCCTGTCACTTGGACAGTAGTGACATTATTGAGTCCCTGCCCATGTTGCCTCTGACAGGAATTGTCTCTCTGGGCCACCTGAAGAATGGGTAGCGACACTCCTAAGAAGAACAGGCAGCTGCCTGCATGGCATGATTAGAAAGTCACAGAAACTCCCCAGCCCTAGACCGAAAATAACCTCCCCACAGCCTGCCACCAAGCCCGAAATGCTCATCACAGACACAGTACTTTTGAATTGGGGCACTGCGTCTCCAGGGTTCCTCTGTTAGAAACAAAGGTGTTACTTTGGAAGGATAAAGCATTAACTTACAAGTATTTGTCCAAGTATAAAAAATAAAGCCTATTTTTAAAAAATTGAAAAATTTAATAATAAAATTAAAAATGGAGGGGAGAGAATACTTATACATGTTGTATATATATATATATATATATATATATAGTATTTCTAGCAGGATATGTAAGAAATTGATTAAATTAATTGTTTCCAGTGGTAATTCAGAGCCTGGCATCAGGAATAGGGGGAAAACTTTTACTGTGCATCCATAGTTTTCCTTTTAAATTTTATAGCATGTGATTATGAGGTCTGACAATTAAGTTTGCGAACTTGTTGCAACAATGTTGCTAAACATTTTTGATATCAGAGGGTTTATTCATTATGGATTTGTACCAACTGGACAAACAGTTAACCAAGTTCACTATTTGGAAGTGCTGAAAAGGCTGTGTCAAAAAGTTAGACAAAAATGAACTAAACTTTTCGCCAATAATTCATGGCTCTTGTATCACGACAATGCACCAACTCACACATACTGTCTGTGAGGGAGTTTTTAACCAGTAAACAAATAATTGTATTGGAACACCCTCCCTACTTACCTGATTGGGCCCCCAATGACTTCTTTCTTTATCTGAAATTAAAGGAAATATTGAAAGGGAGACATTTTGATGACATTCAGTACATCAACGGCAATATGATGACAGCTCTGATGGCTATTCCAGAAAAAGAGTTCCACAATTGCTTTGAAGGGTGGACTAGGTGTTGGTCTCAGTGCATAGTTTCCCAAGGGGAGTGCTTCAAAGATGACTGTAGTGATATTCAGCAATGAGTTCTGTAGCACTTTTTCTAGGATGAGTTCACGAACTTAATTGTCTGACCTCAGTTTATTTGAAAATAAATTATTTCACTGATAGAAGCCTGTGACCACACCCAGTGTCTGTTTTTGCTAACATCTAATGATACAGGTCAATTCTGAATACTCAGTTTGAGTTTCCCTTGATTTTTCACCAAAAAGTTGCAGGGTGGCAGGATCCTGGCAGGGGACCAGAGGCGGCTCCTGTGTCAGCTCTCCCACCCAGACATACCCAGACAAGATGCCCATCCCTGCAAGATGTGTGGCTCCTGGCACTGCAAATGGATGTCCACCTTGGAGACTCAGACCACGTGGTCTGACTCCCCTCGGGCCCTCCGGTCCCCAGAAGTAAAGGTAGGGCTGGGGTGAGTGCTCAGGGAAGCAGTTGCCTTTTCTGAGCACATTTTCTAAAAGGGAAGTTCTTTCAATATTTTTTTTCCCCCAGTAGGTAATTTGTTGATGTGCTAGTTGTTAGTACTATGATGCAAAAACAACCTTAACAAGAGCATGTGACACCAAACAAAGTTGGCAAAGGGAGTTGCTCTTCTATTTTTCACCTGTTCGTCCTCCCATCAACCAGGAACCATAAGCACATCTGCAATATCCCCAGCACCTTCCGTATTCTTGTCCCTGAGGGTAGATCCTGCCCATTCCTCTGCTTGGCTCCCACCACCAGCGTTTTCCTCTTTGAGGACAAAATGGTGAGAATTACCAACCAACACTCGACTTCAGATTCTTTCCCCCCTTTCTAGTCTCTTGCTCTAGATGACTAGCACACCTTCCATATTGTCCTGGGTTATAAAGCCAAACAGCTTGCACAAGACTGAGAATGGATGACAGTTGACTTCCTGTTTATTGCAACTCATTCTTCCCAAGAGGTAAGAGCATTCTAATGGCCTCCCTGCCACTCAAGGACTCCACTCCTCCTTCGGAGATTCCCTAACCAGTCAACACCATATCCACTTGAGTGACCCCTAAGCACAATGCCCTCTCTCTGGCACTGGTTGGAGGAGGATAAAAATCTAACTGAAAATATGTACCATTGTCTGAGGAACTCTTGACTCATAAGGGAGGCACACATCGTACTTTAAAAACCCCAAACAGAACAACATAGCGCAATAACAGCAGAAGTATAGCGCAGATAATTACAGATAGGGAAGCAGATGGTCTCAACCTCGTGGAATCTACGAGGAAAACTTCCACAGGAAAAGGTTAAATGATAGCTCTGACAGGCACATGGCAGATGGAAGAAAGGCAAGCTTTATCTTGCATCTTATCTGTCCTCCCCACTCTTTGAAGGCTAGAGAAGTTCTCTGTCATTAGGTGTCAGAGCAACAGCCATAAACAAAGGGAAAGGCCCCCACATTTGGCAACTTGAAATACTGAGAGGATAAAGGCAGCTGAGTGAGGGAAATGAAATGCTGCTTTACATTATTGCCTCTACCTTTCCTACTTGGAAGCATTCTACCCAGTGGTTGTCTCTGATTGCATCTGTCCCACTAAACAAGCTTGGGAATGTTCATCGTGTACATCTTCACATTGATTAGTGTGATTGGCAGAATCATGGTCCCCCAAACATGTCCTGCCCTAATCCCAGGAACCTGTGACTATGGCATGTTACATGGCAAGGGGGGATTAAGAGGGTAGATGGAATTAAGGTTGTTAATCAGCCGACATGAAGAAAAGGACATGATCCTGAATTGTGCAGGTGGTCCAGTGTAATCACAGGGTCCTGAAATGTGGAAGAAGGAGGCAGAACAGTGTCAGGATGATGGGAAGTGAGAAGGACTAAACCGGCCATTGCTGGCTTTAAAGATGGAGGATGGGGCCACCAGCCAAGTACTGCGGGCAGTTTCTAAGAGCTGCAATAGGCAAGAAGGATCCTTCCCTAGAGCCTCCAGTAAAGAACACAGCCTTGCTGATACCTTGACATTAGCCCAATGAGTTCCACTTAAATCTTCTGATCTCCAGAACTGTAAAATAATCCATTCGGATTGTTTTCAACCACCCAGTTGTGGTAAGTTGTTAGTGGCAACAAGAAATGAATAGAATTAGAAAAACAGATCCTCCTTGACCAGGTCAAGACAGAACCCACCTCCAAAGCCTTCCTGGAGGGGGTCAGCTTCATCAGCATCATTCATAAATGAGGGTGAATCCCACCCACTGGCTCTTAGCTGGGGCAGCAGGAAGGTCTGAGAAAAGTCTCTGACCTTTGACGCCGAATGTCTTGGGGAGAGATGAAATAAAATGGTGCCCAGTATTTATAAAAGGAGATAACAGGAGTATTTGCTTAGAGGTCCAGGCATTAAGTGTTGGAAAGAACTGCATGAACTCAGGTGGCAGAAGCAGAGTGGGCTTTGGCCTGAAGGTTGGGAGGATCTAGAGAGGTAGAACCCAGGAAGAGGATGCTGCAGCATGATGGGTTCCCAGGAACTGGAGAGTTTAGAGGGGAAGTGGTCATCCACTGTTAGAAAGAACAATCTTGGCCTGAGGGATTCACTAGCACACAATACAAAGTGTCTCCCCAAGCTCTGAATTTCTTGCAAATTACAAAACTAAACCTTGTGGATTCATCAGAAAAGCGAAATGACCACTGAATGGTATGAGAAGTATAACTTTTAAAAATTCCGCAGAAACTCATTACTAACTCATTCATTCCTAGAATCAGCTTTTAAAAGTTGTTATCTTTAATGCTCATGTGGTAGAGAATTGGGCATCACAAGCTTTATTTTTCCTTCAAAAGAAAGCAACACAAAATGAGTGTAAGCTTCCCTTCTTTTCTCAACCCTCCTCCAGCTGGTACCATCTTCTTTCCTCAGGAAAACAGTGAGGAGTGAGAACAGGAAAAGAGGGCAGCATTGATGAAAACCAGAAAAGCATTTCTTGCCCATTCTGCTCAGTGGAGGTGATCACTGCTTACTGATCCAGGAAACATAACCCTCAAAACGGGTGTGGCCTGAGATGCAGCAGGTTAGGGGATGAGGCAATGGGACATATGTGACAGCCACAGCAATTCTATCGGACACACTTTGAGTTCCCTTTAGCTGGAACCCAACCCTTAGGTTTGAAACCTCTAGAAGCAAAGCTCCTGTCCACATTTTTCACTCCAACCCAACCCCTCACCACAAGTGCCAAGTAGAGTGCTGGGCACAGAAGGAGATTCCATTAAACCCTTGCTGCGTGGCATGAGATTGAAGATGCAGCCAACATCCTGTCTCCCTCCCAGCAACTGTGACTGAAGGCCTCTCTTCCAGCAGACTCTTTCTGTACCAGGTCACAGGAGTTTAAATGAGACCATGTAGCATTAATCAAATTGGAAAAGATGTCATTAAATGAATACTTTCAATCTGAACACTATTGGATGGCTAACGGACTTTGGGATATAATCTAACTTCTTAGTTAAGCAAATTTAGGATGACTACACTTGTCGCCTGTCTCAACCACACACCTTCAGTTTCTTACCCTCTTCCCTACGTACCCACTAAATGACTCAGTCCTCTGAGCACATCAGATCCTTTCTGGCTATTCCTCTATGTGGAATGCCCCCCTCCCCTAACCCCCACACTCCTTTCCCCACTTGTATGGCAAATTCCCATTTATTTTCTAAGACTATTTATGTATCTTTACCAGTAGACTTTTTTTGATGGTCAGGCTGGACTAGAGGTCCCATATACCTCTAGTGACTGTTACTTGTTTTAAGCATAATGAATATTCACCTTCATGGACTGTGTCATTTTGATATTTGTATCACCATGGCCTAACAAAATGCCCGGCATGTAGTAAATTCTCAATAAATGTCTATTGAGTGAATGACCCAATATTAACAGCTACTCTTTATTAAGCACATTTTACTATGGGCATCACATTAGGCTAAGCTTTATTCTGCTTCCTGTTCCTCACTGTCTCCATGGGCTGCCTGGAATCCTTGCAAACCCCCAGCATGCATAAGGCTGAGTTTGACAAAGCTGTGGAGGACATTATGCACCTCAAGACTAAGGCAGTAGATGATGAGCTGCTGTTCATTTATAGCCACTATAAGGACGTGACTGTGGGTGATATAAATATAGACAGACTGCCATGTTGGACCTCAAACACAAGGCCAAGTGGGAAGCCTGGAGTCAGCTGAAAGGGACTTCCAAGGAAGATGCCATGAAAGCTTACATCGACAAAGTAAAAGAACTACATTTAGTCATCACAACAGTCATATCAAGTCAATTTGCTCTCCCATTTTACAGATGCAGACACTGGGGCCTGGAAAAGTGGAATAATCTCTCCCAAGTCTACCCAGCCAGTCAGTGGAAAAGCCAACATTCATAGCTGGAAATCTTATCAGATTCTCTGGGGGGCCTTCTAAGTCTCCTAAAAGGGTTATGGACTACTGCTTTAGTTTAAAATAGAAGATTGGGGCTCTAGGTCATATTTTTCCCACTTGTCCTTCAATCCAC
This sequence comes from Rhinolophus sinicus, assembly GCF_057876585.1. Classification (NCBI taxonomy): domain Eukaryota; kingdom Metazoa; phylum Chordata; class Mammalia; order Chiroptera; family Rhinolophidae; genus Rhinolophus; species Rhinolophus sinicus. The sequence goes on along the minus strand of NC_142517.1, from coordinate 129,430,009 downwards.
ACCCTGTGTCACATGAGTTTGCAGTTCCTGCCATGAGAGGTGGAATTCATGTTTTTGGCTCCATTGATGTTGGGTTTGGCCCTGTGATTTGCTTTGGCCAAAGTGGATGGGAAGCAAGCATAGACATTAAATCCCTCAGTGAGGTTGGCTTGTTCTTTGTGATCTCTCTTTCCCCCACTGGAAGTCCATGCCTCAGGAAACTGCTTATCTGAGGAGGAAAGACAGATGGAGTAGCCCTAGTCTGGCCCACAGCTTGATATCAACCTAGGCAAGGTCAGCCCAGATGAGTCAGATCTCTCACAACCCACAAATGCCTGAGCAGGCAATAAACACTTTTGTTGTGCCACTGAGTTTTGGAGTTGTTTGGTATTGGTATTTTTAGGCAGCATATTTTGGGCCATCACTGATGAATACAGTTAAGTAACTTTAGGAACATAAATATAATAATACAAGAACATTATTCTCTCACAAAGAAGACTAAAAAGAGGCCTCTATCTTTTAGATACAGAGGAGAAAGAATTTGTTGTTGGTAAATGTGTTGTCCTAGGTTGGTTATTTGGGGAACACTGGAAACGTTTTTTTCTAGGATAGCTTAATGAAGAGTCATTTTTCTAGAATAAATTTCTTGTAGACTCAGATATGCGAAGAGAATAAATTAGAGGTCCTTTTAAAAGCCCTTAAAATCCTGTAGATTTTGCTGGCCTTTGATGATTTAGAAAAGTAGTTTAAAAGTTTTTGAAGTCACAAATACATCATTAAAAAAATTTTTTTCTTTTAACTGCAATATTTTGATTAAGTGACAAAATTGTACTATTTATTTTCTGGCCAGATTGCTCTTGGGAAAAACTACCACTTCGTGGTTAAGGTAGCCATATAAGTTAGAGGCCAAAGAAAAGAATGCATTGAAATTCAGGAAAAAACAGAGTGACGTGGCATGAGGTGAGCCTCTGGAAATCTCCCCTGGAATTTACAACAAATTGGACAACTATAACTCCACAAAGGACTCGCTGCACAGCAGACAGGAAAGACGAAGAGTCTCACTACTGAATTCACCTAAAGGGTCTCTGGTCCCATTCCCGCTCTCGGTTGGTGGACACAGAACACAGCGAGGCCAAAAAGGAACACCCACGGAGCCATAGATAGGGGAGTCATACCACTATATTCTCGCTGGTGGCCGGGTTGGAGACACAGGAAGCAGGAGCCATATGATCTGCAATCCGCCGTTAGCTTCTCTGCCAACCAAAACCAACCTGCCCACGTAGCCATGGCAGTTATATCAGTGGCTAATGGCTAACCAGTAACAGCTGACGGCCAAATAGTCACAGTGGATGACCATCTACTACCCAAGCCAGCACCTTTCCACGAGAGGCCGAGAGCCTGGAAACTGCTCTCTGGGGCTCTGTCCCCACAGAACTTACTTCAAAACACTTAGCAGTGGTCAGACTGCTTGTTATAGTACAGTTTCCAACTGCAAATGTGTGATATTCTAAAATTCTATTTGTAAATAGGCTGTTGGGAACTCAGGACATATCGGCTTACGGAACAAGTTACCAATAGGGCCAGGGACTCAAATCAGGTAAGAAAAGCCTTTTCACCACACAATGGCCTGAGACACATTTCAAATACAGTAATGCCTTGTGTATCCAACATCAGTCAAGATTAAACAGGAGATATAAGCTACGCTTCCACTCCTTAGAATTCCACAATGTTTAACCATTTTGAAAGAAAAAAATTAAAATGTGTATCCCTCCTCCCTGCCTCATTAAACATCATGTGCTAAACATAAAAAAAAAAAAAAAAAAGAAATTCCGGAAAAATATGCACATAGAGATTATGAACACTGTGGGGACAGAGCCAGGAGTGCAGTTTCCAGGCTCTCGGCCTCACGTGGAAAGGTGCTCACTCGGGTAGTAAATGGCCATCGACTGTGATTGGATGGCCATCAGCTGTGCCTAGTTGGCCGTCAGCTGTAACCAGTGAGCCATTGGCCACTAATATAACTGCCATGGCTACGCTAGCAGCAAATGAGGGGCTAGCAAGAAGATGGTGGCTGAGCTAGTAAGAGCAGATTGCAATTACCACGCGAAGTTGGTTGGCAGAAAAGCGGATGGCAGGTTGCAGATAGTGTGGCTCCTGCTTCCTGTGTCTCCAACCCAGCTGCCAGCAAGAATATAGTGGTATGACTCCCCTATCTATGGCTCCGTGGGTGTTCCTTTTTGGCTTCACCATATCCTGCGTTCTTGTGTGGGGAGCGGGAGCAGAGACCCCGCAGGCCGCCCTGCATGACAAACGCTTGCAGTGTATTCATATCACTTACACACACCTCCATTGAATTCTGAGCCTTCTAGCAAGTTTCTGTTGAATCCTCATTTTTGAAAAGCACTTCTCTGAGCTTTCTGGAAAGGGATATCAAGCTCGGAGTGGTGAGGTTCATTCTAGGTTCCCCTTTCTGGAGCTCAGCCTTGCCCTTTCTCTAGAGCTGTGTCAGCGTCCTTCACAGACACCATGAAGGAGACTGAATGCTTGTGGTCACCCATGACCGCTACTGAAGCATCCATTGCATAACAATGGCCTCATCGCCAGTAATTTTTTGATAATAATTTTCATGTTGATGAACTCATTGGGGGAGGAGATGGGGCTCATCAGCCCTACAGGAACCTTTCTCTTTCTACTGCGATTTTTCTTTAATGAATTGGATGAGTTCTCCTCCCTCCAAGCCCCTAAGTGTAGCCAGTGAAAGAATTCAAGAGAATTATTAAGATTTATAGTAACACAGTTGACTTACTTTAGAGCAAGCACATGCTGGAGGAGAAAGAAGCCCAGATTTCAGCTGTTTTCTTTGTGTCTAAATCCTTAACTCTTTTAGTTAAGAAGAGTCAAAGACAAACATTGTTTCATTGAGATTTAGAGAATTTCATTTTCTGTGGCAGACGGTTGATAAATAAGCTTGATCTGTGGTGGACAGTTGATAAATAAGCTTGATTCCCATGTCGGTGAAAGCCATTACGTGCAGAAAGAGCCTTTGTAGTTGGGTCAAGACAATGGATTTAATTTCAGTTTCATTAAAAACTCAAAACTCAGGGCGAAAATCTTAGCACTTGCTAAAGCAGGCAGAATTTAAAGGATAAATGTTTAACTTTTTCTGAGAGTCTTAAAAAACTGAAAGAGAAGGTAGAACTTCAAATGATTAAATATTACCTGACAATATAACTTGAAGTATTCTAGAGCATTCTCTTAAAAAAATAGTTATGTTTTAAAAATACAGAGACAAAAATGGAAAAGAAAATATTCCAGATCCAGGCATATTAGTCAAATGTTTCAAAAGAATTTTAACAACCATGATATTTTAAATTTAATGATAAAAAAGACAGTCAGACTCAATCCCTTTCCAAAAAATAAATACCTGAATATCCGACCTAGAGGCCTTAGTGCTCCTCCTGGAGGGAAGTTTGGGAATCTATCATAAGATGGGATTGGGGGCAGTTTTCCCTAGACCTTTTTCCCCTGTTTCACTTTTCAACAGGGCTTTTCCTCACATGTACAATGTGGACAATTAAGTTCGCGAACTCACCCTAGAAAAAGTGCTACATCCCTCATTGCTGAATATCACTATGGTCACCTTCCAAGCACTCCCTTAGGGAAGATATGCACCGACGCCAGCACCCAGTCCACCCTTCAAAGCAGTTTTGAAACTCTTTTTCTGGATCAGAGCTCTCCTCATGTTACCCTTGATGTCCTGAATGTCATCAAAATGTCTTCCTTTCAGTATTTCTTTTATCTTTGGATAAAGAAAGAAGTCACTGGAGACCAGCTCAGGTGAGTAGGGAGGGTGTTCCAATATAGTTATTTGTTTACTGGCTAAAAACTCCCTCACAAACAGTGCTGTGTGAGCTGGTGCATTGTTGTGATGCAAAAGCCATTAATTGTTGGTGAAAAGTTCAGGTCGTCCAACTTTTTCACACAGCCTTTTCAGCACTTCCGAATAATAAACTTGGTTAACTGTTTGTCCTGTAGGTACAAATTCATAATGAATAATCCCTCTGATATAAAAAAAAGATTAGCGGGGCGGCTGGATGTCTCAGTTGGTTAGAGCGTGAGCTCTGAGCAGCAGGGTTGCCGGTTCGATTCCCACATGGGCCGGTGAGCTGCACCCTCTGCAACTGGAATGGGGACAACGAGCTGCTGCTGAACTGCCACTGAGCATCCAGGTGGCCGGATGGCTCAGTTGGTTAGAGCACGTGCTCTCAACAAAAAGGTTGCTGGTTCGACTCCTGCAAGGGATGGTGGGCTGCACCCCCTGCAACTAAGATTGAACATGGCACCTTGAGCTGAGTTGCTGCAGAGCTGCCGAGGGGAAGCTGGTTGGCTCAGGTGTTTAGAGTGCCTGCTTTCAACAAGGTTGCCAGTTAGACTCCCCCATGGGATGGTGGGCTGCGCCCCCTGCAACTAGATTGAGAACAGCACCTGGATTTGCAGCTAAACTGCATCCTCCACAACTAAGATTGAAAGGACAACAACTTGACTTGGAGCTGATGGGGTCCTGTGAAAAACACACTGTTCCCCAATAAAGTCCTGTTCCCCTTCTCCAATAAAATCCTAAAAAAAAAAAAAAAGGAGGTTAGCAACATCATTGCAAGAAGTTCGCAAACTTAATTGTTCGTCCTCGTATTTCCACCGCCAAGTTGTTCCAGGTTCCACTCATCCATTTCACTATTACTATTGCTCTGTTCCCTTTGCATCTTCCCCAGGATGGCACAATGTGCATTTAATTACAGCAGAACTGTGCATAGTGGCATGTATCTAGAATCTACACATTAAGTGGGGAGTTGCTGCTATCACAAGCCAACTAGCTCAGTGGGCAACACACTGGAAGTATCAGGAGACGTGTGCAAGAATATTTGCTGCTGGGCCACTGTTAGGGTGAAAATCCTAAATGTTCACAAACCTGAGAATAGCTAAACATATTATGAAATAGTCATAATATAGACTACTACAGATGTTAAGATGTGGGAAAATTTTTAAAAATGTTGAATGAGAAAAAGAAAGTTGCAAAATGGTCCCAAGGCATGACAGCAAATACAGAGGGTGCCAAAAAAAATGTATACACATTTTAAGAAAGGAAAACTGTATTAAAATTGTAATACTCAATCTACACTGATAGAAAAAGATGAATACAAGTCACATTTGACTTCAGTAATTACAAGAGGTGCTCAAAGTGGTTCCCATCAGCGTTCAGACATTTCCGATGACAGTGAATTACTGCTTGAGCAATGTTGACCAATGTCCACTTGTATACATTTTTGGCACCCCCAGTGCATGGTTTAAAATATACAGAAAATATACTATCTGATGTGTACATATCCAGTAGTGACATGAAAACCTTTCTGGGCATGACGAACAACAGATTCAGGAAGTGGTCCGCACTTGGGGGTAAGTGGAGGAGGAAGGGCAGGACATGAGAAAGTGGATCATGGGAGGTTTCATTTATATTTTTATTTCTGACATTAGGTAGTGGCCACAAGGTACTTGACTTATTTTGCTATAGTTTTTTGTATGCCTGAAAAAAGAATCTTCATGATAATAAAAAAAAAAAAAATAAAAATGAGAGAGTGCTATAGACTGAATGTTTGGGACCCCACCCCCTCCCAAATCTAAGTTACATATATGAAAACCTGACCCCTAAAGTGCTGGTATTAGGAGGTGGGGCTTTTGGAAACTGATTGGGTCATGAGGGTGGAGCCCTTAAGAATGGGAAAAAGGCTACAGGGAGCTCCCTAGCCCCTTCACCTGTGAGGACACAGCAAGAAGACAGTGTCTGTGAACAAGGCAGCAGACCCTCACCAGACACCAAGTCTGCTGGTGCCTGGAGCTCGGACTTCCCAGCCTCCAGAACTGTGAGACATAAGTGTGTGTTGGTTATAGGCCACCCAGTCTATGGTATTTTGTGATAGCAGCTGGAATGGACTGAGACAGAGAGCAAGCTTCACGAGGCAGGGCCTGCATTCTCAGTGTTGTCTCCCTCTGCTCTCTCACCCTTGGCTTTCTAAGCCGTAGTTTCCTAACCCAGGAGATGGAAAGAGCTGGACTCAACCATCTAGGACTTTAGGCACCAGTCTGCAGGGAAGAGACCAATGCATATGCCTGCTTGTCAGCACCCTTCTAAGGCTGTGTCTGCACAACAGGATGAAGAAAAGAGCAAAAAACTAAAGTGACTAAGTATGGCCCCAAACTGGCAGTCCTGATATTAAAAATTGCACTGAGCTGCTCCTTCAGCACCTGCCAAAGCCACCCCAACTGGATTGGACTCTTTTGTTCTCAGATTCTTCTAGAGAAAAACAATTCTACAGTTTGTCTTGGTAGCCAATTCTAATTTTTGGCAACCACTACTAAGAAGAGAACACGAGGAAATGAAGTTACAATTATCCTCTTTCCCTTTATCCCTTAGCATTTTTATATTAATGAATTTACAGAATTAGGTAAAATTACATTAAACATGCCACTAAAATAGCATTTCATTATTTTTTTTGGAGAAGTGTTTATAACTTCACAAAATGTCCATGACACATAATGTTAAATGACGAAGGAGGATTTATAACTATGTATGGTATGATTCCACTTCTGTTTAAAAATTACACACACACACACCAGACTGGAAGCAAATGCATGTAGGCAGTAGAATTACAGGTAATTTAAAATTTCTTCTGCATACCTAAATACATTTTTCAATTTTTCTACAATAAGCCTATATTACCATTATAACCAAATTATCTATGTGTATGCATTACTCTATATTTTAAATGTGGTTTGTTTGGGACTGGAAGCTGTGTTTCCACCACCACCCTCCTGGCACTGACTCCTGCAGAGTAGAGGAGCCTGGGGCAGGCTCTGAGTTAGTTAGCAGAGACAGAGTGCAAACCATTCCTGAGAGTCATTTATGCACTAAGCCAGGTTTTCAAAATCCTGGTCTCATAGAAGCTTTCAAAACTCCAGGGGTCGGCCCGGTGTCTCAGGCGGTTAGAGCTCCATGCTCCTAACTCCGAAGGCTGCAGGTTCGAATCCCACATGGGCCTGTGGGCTCTCAACCACAAGGTTGCCAGCTCAATTCCTTGAATCCCGCAAGGGATGGTGGGCAGCGCCCCCTGCAACTAAAATTGAACAGGGCACCTTGAGCTGAGCCGCCACTGAGCTCCCAGATGGCTCAGTGGTTGGAGCATATCCTCTCAACCACAAGGTTGCCAGTTCAATCAATTCCTTGAATCCTGCAAGGGATGGTGGGCAGCGCCCCCTGCAACTAAGATTGAACACGGCACCTTGAGCTGAGCTGCCACTGAGCTGCCGCTGAGCTCCCGGATGGCTCAGTTGGTTGGAGCATGTCTCAACCACAAGGTTGCCAGTTCGACTCCCTCAAGGGATGGTGGGCTGCGCCCCCTGCAATTAGCAACAGCAACTGGACCTGGATCTGAGCTGTGCCCTCCACAAGTAAGATTGAAAGGACAACAACTTGACTTGGAAAAAAAAGTCCTGGAAGTACACACTGTTCCCCAATAAAGTCCTGTTCCTCTTACCCAATAAAATCTTAAAAAATAAAATAAAATAAATTTTCAAAAAAGCTCCATTTGCTACATTGCAAAAGAACAAGTACATTGCCAGAGAGAGTTTGAATGCTTCCAGAGAGTTATAAAGAGTGGAATGGAGTTAGTTGTGATTGCCAGCATCAAGTCTCTGTCTAGGGGATGATAAAATGTCCTGATATATTTCCTCAGCCAGCTCAGCAGGCCAAAGCCTCATGTGAGACATCCCCTTAAACCACACATCTCCATCTTAGCCAGCTGGGGCTGCCATAACAAAATACTATGGATTGTGTGACTTAAAATTTATCTTCTTGCAGTTCTGGAGGCTGGGAAGTCCAAGATGAAGGTGCCAGCAGGGTTTGGTTTCTGGTGAGACCTCTCTTCCTGGCTTGTAGCTTGGTTTCTGGTGTGCTCACATGACCTTCCCTCTGAGTGTGTGTGGAGAGAACAAGAAAGCGAGCTCTCTGGTGTCTCATCCTCTAAGTGCACTAACCCTATTTGATCAGGGCGCCATCCTTATGACCTCATCTAACCTTAATAAACTCCTACAGACCCTATTTTCAAATACAGTCACATTGGGTGTTAGGGCTTCAACATATGAATTTGGGCAACACGAAGATATGAGTTTGGCAGTCTCCTAAGTGTGAACTTCAGAGAGAGCCCAATTCTGCCTTCTTTCTGTTGGGTTAGCTGGCAAATACCCTTGCGTCACCTGCCAGTGCATGGACCAGTTCTTTGAAGAATGATGACGGAAAGGGCACAGACCGATGTAGAAATAGGTGGAAAGTACCAGCCATTATGGGTAGTACACAGGGTGACATCTGGTGAAGGGAAGCAACTGTAAGGAAACCACACTGGCTTTCTTAATCCCCGACTCCATCCAATCCTGTAAGGTTGGCAGTGAAGGGAGAAACTCCAAGTGTTCAGGGCTGGCTGGAAATTGGGAATTCTGTTCCTTCTTAAGAATCCACCCCGTCCCCGCCCCCGCCAAAGGTCTCATTGGCTTTCTCTTCTCAGTTCCCTCATGTATACAAGCAACCAGATGGGATCCTTTACCCAGGAGGGGATGTTTCTTTATATTCTCTTGGGCCCCCAGAGTTCACTTATTCTCTGGGTCATCTGGGATGTTCCTTGGTTGACCACTCAGAGTATTTACTCAGTGTTACCTCCTACAATGCTATTCCTGAAAAAGGAAATAACGAGTTGACAGAGACTGGTTTTGCTTTAGAACAGTTAGTAAAGATGAGCCTGGAATTGGGATTGGTCCCCACGCAGATGCCTGGCACTGAGTTAGGCTCATTATCAAGTTATGACGGCAAGTAGGCCATGGAGAGAATTTATTGTCCTTGTATTAGAATGACGATATGCTTCAAATGACCCGGCACTAGTCCAGAACCTGAGCATGCAATAGGTTCTCTGGAAAGATATTTGCTGAATGCATGCATGAATGAAATGGCCAATCAGGATGTGAGGCACAGCGTGCTTCCATCACCACCACCACCACCAACTCCATAGTACTAGTACCTACTGACTATTTACCATGTGGCTAGAACTTTTGAATGTGCTTGTGAAAGGGAAAGTCATTCATAAATCAAAGATCCACAGAGGTCATATAATCTAGTGCTCTCACCCAGGAGCCTTAGCGTGGCCCCGAGGCATCTCAGAGGGCTTGGACAGGGATGGCCAGGTGGAAGCAGCAGCATTTTTATGTCTCCGATATTGGCAGTCCCATAAAAAATATCATTAGAAAGAGGGTTCCACTGCTAAAATTTGAATAGCATTGTTTTGGACAACATTCTCATGAAAAAAATCAAATACCAGAGTTAGGAAGAGGCTCAGCAAATGTCACACAGTCAGTGAGTGGCAGAGCTGAGACTGGAAATGAAGTCTCTGAGACTGTGCTCTTTCATTCGTACTGTATCACCCACTCTCTGCCCGTGATCACACCCTCAAGATAACAACATGGTGATCTTTGGATTATAAATTGGGTGACTATAATAATAAAGGCTTTAGTCAGTCCTCACTATGTGCTGGTAGTATGCTAAGTACTTTAGAGGTATTAACTTATTTAATTCTCACACAAATCCAGAGAAGTAAATGCTGTTATTGCCATCATTTAACAGTCCAGAAATTGAGTCACTGACAGATTAAATAACTTGCTCAAAGTCTCACAGGAAGTGTGTGATGAAGTCAGGATTTGACTTCAAACAATGTAGCTTCAGAGCTCATCTCCCGACTGGCATATTATTCTGCACCCCAAGACGGAAAAGAACTTGCATGGAAGCAAAAGTAACACAGAGGAAGTCCTTAGCCTTTTCCCTCGGCTTAGTGGATCCTTTTTTCTAGTCATCTTATTTTATGAAATGAAAATTATAGAATCCTCAGGGGATCCACTGAAATCTCTGCAAGGAAGAATTAGCAGTGAGAGACTTTTTCCTGCTTTATAGATGAAGCATCACGTGGAGGGTTATAGACAAGTCACCATTTCTCAGTCAGCAGATGCAGATGAAGTGGAAAATTGCATTTGTCTGAGTCACCAACCTTGGTTCAGGAAGAAAGCGGTTGTAGGTATGTGTGTGTGGTCAGGGGAGGTGAAGTGGGGAGTGGATGTTGAAAGATGAGGTTAGAGAGGTTTGCAGGGGACGGGTCCTCAGTGGCCTTGAAACATGTTAGCTGTTGTGCACTGCACAGGGGCCAATGGAGGGCTTTAAGAGAATGAGTGAGTAACAGTTAGCTTTGTGTTTTAGAAATATCATTTGGCTTGGTGAAGACTGGATTGGAGTTGGACAGTCTCCTTGAAAACTACACAGGAGAAGGAGGTTCCAGGAACTGAGTTAGGAAGAAGCTGTTGCCGTTTTCTGAGAGAGGTGCTGATGCTCTGTGTAGGCAATGGCAGAAGTGCCTGATCAGTACTTGTAAGCAATCCACATACTTGAACACTCCACAATTCAGTGATGAAAAACACTTTCTACCCCCCTTACCCTCTGGCAACCACCAACACCTGAAATCTATGTAATTTTACTAACAATTGTCACCCCAATAAATTTAATTAAAAAAAAAAAAAAAAAAGAAAGAAAAACACTTTCTAGCATCCCTTAAGCTCTCAGGAAACCCTCTAGTGTTCATTGTACATAAAGGCAGTTGAAGGCTCATGGTGTATGGATGCTTGATTAGAGATTTCAGACTAACCCCTGTCCCTGGGGGTGGAAGAAGATGAAAATTAACATATGTATTTATTACAATGTTGATGCTGCAGAATTTAAAAGTAAGGTACACAGCTGACAGTAAAACTGAATGGTGTGATAGTGAATGACAGCTCAAAAACAAAGGTGAGTTCAACGAGATCCTTACCCTCTAGGATCCTACTGTGTATAAGGTAGACAAGATGACAAAATGTGCAACAGTTGCCTGATCAGATGAGGCAATGTATGATGAAGGATCTAAGTGAATGTAATAAGAGTGACAGATATGCTCATAGTTGGCAGGTTTTACGATAGACTTGGCTTTTCGTTTATTTAGCAAATATTTATTTAGCAACTGCTATGTGTCAGGCATGTGGGGATACATGATTGAACAAAATAGATGAAAAATTTGTCCCCATGGGGAGATTGCATTCTTGGTGGATGTGGGGCTTGAGCTAAATCCTGAAGGAAGGGTAGCCTTGATTTGCAGAGAGAAGACAATATCACAAAATAGAAGAGCAAGTATGAAACACAGACACAGGAAATGCTCACCGTGGGAAATAATGAGATGAGACTTGGGGAGTGGCCAAGGCGAGTTTGTACTTGGGGGTGAGGGCAGCACGAAATCAAATTAGAGGGTGAGCTTGGGGCTGGGCTTGAAATCCTGGCAGAAGAGACTGAACTTTATCCTGTACACATCACAGAGCCCTGAGGATCGGATGCAAGCTTCAAGTGGAAAGGAGGAAGCAGCAAAGATAGCAGAGCAGATGGTGGGGCAGAAAATCTGTGGCCATTTCAGAAATTTATTATTTCTCTCGCGCGTGCTTTGCCTTATCTTTTTCTCCACCCTCTGAGTTTTAAAGATATCTGAAATTTGTAATTATATCTGAATGCATAAGAAGAGTGGAATCAGGTGGAAACAGCATAGAGATCCATGGAAATGTTTATGTAAATGACTTAGCAGTAACCAGACACTGTTCCCAGAGTGAGCACTTAACCATTCTTCTACTGGCTACGTAAGGACATTGTGAGCTTCAGAACAAATCCAGGGCATTGATGTGCTTTGGTAGAGTGGGTCCCTGGGTAGGGTCATCTGGACATAATTCCTCCATGGGAAGTCCCTCATCAAGAGTTTAATTTTCAATGGATGATAATAAAGTGAAGAATTAAGAGTCAATGAGAGGAAGGGAAAATGGATAAAGTCTCCAAAATTGTCTCTCTCTTATTCATACCACATGTTTTATGGAATCTTTTATCATTCTGACACTTGCCATTTATATCCCCAGCATCCTCTCCTGCCAAATTTATTTTACTCTTACTGTTAAGGAGATATAAAGCTGTTTAAGCAATTCTCTAGTTTGCTCTGCAAAATGTAGAACCCCTGTGATGATTTCAAGACTCCAAAATGCCTTGAATTTCTCAGAGCAAAGATGTGCATCATGGTTACCCTGAAAAGAAACATGGGAGCCTTCCCTGTCCAATCCAGATGTCCCCAAGATGCAACAACCTGATAGTACAAATGATGGTGAAGTGACTGTGGAAACTCAAAGCTTGAGCACCGTCTCCCCCAGTGACTCCTGGGAGTGTCTGGGGGTGCCTCACCTGTGCTCAGAGACTTACACGTCTGCTCATGTCCTGTTTCTACTGCTCGGGTTCTCTGAGAATGCGCTCTGCTTGGCACACTGTTCCTTGAACAATGGGGCTGGCTGCCTGTGTCCTCAGATGACAAGTGTGGTCTATGGTGAGTTCTTGTATCTGATCATCTTGCATCTTATCATGAAGCCCAATTTAAATTTTTTAAATTGTGTAAAATACACATAACTCCCTGTATCTAGTCTCACAAAGTCCTAGGACTTTCAGCCTTGACTCCCTCTTTTCACAGAGCTCAACACTAGACCATCAAAAATATGCATAAAAATGTGTGTTTCAGATGTGTTTTAGTATTGAAGAGCTGGAAATAAACTGATTTCCCATGAAAAAAAGAAACTGGCTGAAAAATTGTGTTATGTCCATACTGTGAAATAATATGCAGACGTTAGAAAGAATGAATTAGAACTGTTGGAGATGAGTTGGAGGGATTTGGATTGCAAATAAAAGATGTAGAAATATATATGAAATTTGATCCCATTTTAGTACACAACGTAGCCTCCCCCACATGTTTTAGTACATGTGTGTATGTGAAGGAGTTGTGTAATATGATCTTTATACGATTCTAGTACTATTAAGAAACAAAATAGAAGGGCCTAACTTAGGTTGTTATAAAGATATCAGATATCTCTTGTGCCCCACCTCACATCTTTTCAATTTACCGTTTAAAAAAATATTTAAATATTTTTTTAATTGTGTAAAATACACATAACTTAAAATTTACCATCTTAACTTTTTTAAGTATACAGTTCAGTGGCGTTAAGTATATTGACCTTATTGTGCAACCATCATTACCATTCTTCTCCAGAACTTTTTTCATCTTCCCAACTGGAATTCTATACCCATTAAACAATAACTCCTCATTCTTCCTCCCTCTAGCCTTTGGCAACCACCACTTTACTTTCTGTCTATAAATTTGACTACTGTAAGTACTTTCCATAAGTAAAATCATACAGAATCATATATTTGTCCTTTTGTGACTGGCTATTTCACTTAGCATAATGTCCTCAAGGTTCATGTGTCAGAATTTCCATTTTAAGGGTGAATCATATTCCCTTGTATGTATATATATATACAAGGGAATATGATATATATATCATATATATATCATATATATGATATATATATCATATATATTTTATTTATTCATTCATCTGTTGATTGACACTTGTTTCCATCTTTTGGCTATAGCAAATAATGCTGCTGTGAACATGGGTGCACAAGTATCACTTTGAGGCCCCGTTTGCAATTCTTTTGGGTATATACCCAGAAGTGCTATTGTTGGATCACATGGTAATTCTATTTTTAGTTTTTTGAGGAATTGCCGTACTGTTTTCCACAGTGACTGCACCATGTTATGTTCCTACTCATAGTGCACAAGGGTTTCACTTTCTCCACATCCTTGTCAATACTTGTTATTTTTTGTTTTCTTTCTTTTTTTGTTTTGATAGTAGCCATTCTAATGGGTGTGAGGGTATATTTCATTATGATTTCCATTTTTATTTCCCTAATAATTAGTGATATTGAGTGTCTTTTCATGTGCTTATCAGCCACTTGTATATCTTCTTTGGAAAATGTCTATTCAAGTCCTTTGCCCACCTTTTTTTAATCCATTTTTGTTGTTGTTGTTGAGTTGCAGTTCTTTATATATTCTGGATATTAACCTTTTATCAGATGTATGATTTGCAAATATTGTCTTTCATGTCGTGGCTGGTCTTTTTACTCTGTTGATTGTGTCTTTTGATGCACAGAAGTTTTTAATTTTGATGTAGTTGCATTTGTCTACTTTTTCTTTTGTTGCCTGTTCTTCAGTCCACGTTTTATGTCAAACTGATGCAACTACCAGTTTCAGGCAGGTGCAACCTGATAGCACCTCCCCTCGGCTTCACTGCTTACTTTCACTTAGGATTTCGGATGCCACTGTGTGGAACGCCCACTGGATCCCACCTGGCATGCATGCTCACATAGTCAACCTGGAAATTCAAAGTGGTTAACACCTATTTGGCAACCCTTGACCATGGGGCTCTGGAGCTGATGGATTAATCCTCTCCTCTTCCTTCCCTCAGGTGGGCGATTTGAAATGCCTTTCATAGAAACCCTCAGATGTCTATGCTAAGTCAAAAAAAATGGAACCCCCTCCCAAGAGATCCATGTCAAATTTCTAGAACCAATGAATGTCATTTTATTGGGAAAAAGGGTCTTTGCAGATGTGATTAAATTGAGGATTTTGAGATGAGGAGATTATCCTGTATTGTCTGAGGGGGCTCCATATCAAACGAGAAGTGTCTTTTTAAGAGTAAAGCAGAGAAAAATTTGTGACAGACAGAAGAGAAGACGGCACAGACACACACAAGAGAAGGTAATACAAAGACAGAGCAGAGAGAGATGCCGCCACAAGTCATAGAGTGCCGGCAACCGCCAGAGCCTGAGAGAGGCAAAGAAGGACTCTAGAGCCTTCAGAGGGCGTCTGGCCCTGCTGACACCTTAATTTCAAATTTCTAGCCTATAGAACCGTGAAAGAATAAATTGCTGTTGTTTTAAGCCAACAAGTGTGTGGTGATTCGTTATAGCAGTTACAGGAAACTAATGCAGTGTCCCTGGGGCATCCAGCTCTAGTTGCCCACAGATGGGGCAAACCCAATAATGGAAGGATTGACTTTCCTTCCCTATTTCAGTCTTCTGAGTCCTCCATTTCCATTCTCTAGGGTCATTTCCCAAAATAAATTACCTACATGGAAGCCCTGGTCCCAGGCTCTGCTTTCTGGGGGGAAATCTAGGCTAACATGCTTGGTTCCCAGAAAGCAGGACCTCGGGATGGGTGGCTCACTCACTGGGCAGGCAGTGGTATGGACTCTGTTGCTGGAGGTGAGTGGGCTGGGAACAACTCCTGCCATCCAGCGCATCAGTGGAGCATTCGGGCCCAGTGATCTGGGCACGCCAGGACAGCCCCAATAACTTGTAAAGAACAACTTGTTTATCTACTTATTTTTGCATCTCCTACTACCAAGCAAGAGGGACAATAATACTTGGTGTGCCTTTTTCAATTTTGGAGGCTGCACTGAACACATCTGGGAATAGCGCTCTTATTCTTTGATTAGGTGACACAAACCCTGTTTTTTTATTTTTTTGTTTTTGTTTTTTTGAGAAGGCTCTTCGTCAGGTCCAGGCTTTAGGGTGGGCTGCCTATCATTTGGGTCATAAGACCCACCAGATGCAACAGTATTAGAAGTATCCACAGTAGATAAGGATGCTTACGCGGGATCCTTGGAAAACCCTAATAGAAAATCACAGCATAGACCCTTGGGTTCTGGAGCAAGGTCATCCCTGCTGCAGCAGAGATTTGCTCACCATTTGAAAAGCAGCTCTCTGTGCAGTGCTAGGCCCTAGTGGAGACTGAACACCAGCCATGAGCCATCAAGTGACCATGTGACCTGAGCTGCCAATCAAAAGTAGGGCATTATGGCATGCAACAAATCATAAGACTGGACGGACACAATAGCAAATGCTCACATAAAAGAAAAGATAGATTTTAGATTGTACATAAAGAGTGACAGTAATTTACCTGAACAGCTAGCCCTGACTCTCAGGCCACCTGCCTCTGTTGTACCATTCCCCACCCCACACATACACTCCAACTTACACCTGTAGCCTCGTGGGGGGTTTCTTAAGACCAACTAACATAGAAGGAAAGAATTTGGAAATTGTTCATAGATAGATGAGTTTAGTGTGTTGGTACTAATGGAAAATGGTACTAATGTCACTGTAGCTCCACCCAGGGGTGACTGTGGAACAGTGAGAAGAAAAATCCTCTTTGTGGGAAGAGCTGCAGGCAGTGCATTGATTACTTAATGTGTATGGAGGCAGAGATGGCCTGAGATATGGCTCCATGTAGACTCCTGGCAGTGGTAAGTGTCTAGACTAAGTGGACAGAGGCCTGAAAGGAGTAAGATTGGAAGATGAAAGTCAGGGAAGTTAGGAAATGAGGCATTTGTGTCCATGGGAGTGGGCACAGTGTGTAAGATCTTTGGGTCTCATGTTAATTCTCACCTGAGAGCATCTAACACAGAGGATATCCCACTTGTCACTCAAGGTCCTATTCAACAGTCCCCTGAATGCCATCGTAACAGAGATCAAGGCTATATACCTGGGCCCAATACCATGAGCTTCTTTTTGTCAAGGTTGATCTAGCCACTGCCACTGACGAATGTTCCAATTTCCAGCCAAAGAAATCATAGCCAAGCTGTGGATGCAATAAATCCTTCTGATTCCCCTCCCTGGCTGTCAGCATCACCATCCAAAGGCCTACAGATTTACCAGGATGGAGCCTATGTAACGTTGCCTCAGATAAGGAACCTATTTTATAGTAAAAGAGGTGTGCCATTGGATGCATGACTGTAGAAATCACTGACTTTACTATATAGCACATCACCTGGAAGTTGACAGATGGAAGAATGAAAGTCTGATTACAGACTCCCTTAGGATGTTATCATGGGCACAGCACTCAGTAGTGTTGGAGTGTAGCTTGCAGGATGTTATACGCATTGAAACAATGGCCAGAATACGACTTGGGTCCCCAGTAACTAGGATACATGAATCCTGGAACCAAGGGGTGCACCAAGGATTAGCTGCTCTCACCATTACTCCCAGTGACCCACTTGAGGAATTTATACTTCCCACCCTGAAACCTTATGCTCTGTTGGATAAGAGGCTTACAGGGGGTGAGGGGTGAGAGGCATTCTTGTTTCAGAAGGGTTTGGCTGAATTTGAAGTTTACAACTACTACCTAGGCATTTTAGCTTTAACGAGCCAGTAGACCATGAAGAACTATATTGGTGGGGATAATTGACTCTGAACACGATGAGGAGCCAGGGTCGCTGCTCTCCAAAGGGATAAGAAAGGAGCATGTCTGGGTCCCATGGGACACTGGTGCTTCATGCTGAATAGTAAGTATGAATAGGCCATTGCAGCAACTATGACACCGTAAGGGTAAGGGAACTAACGCCCCAACTCTGCAGGGATCAAATGATGAACATCCGGCCAAGAACAAGGGACGAGGGACGTTTGGAATGGGTGTGGGGGAAAGAGAGGATGCATATCAACAATGGTATTGGGACCAGCTGCAGCGGGGAGGACTGCACCTTGGTCCACTACCTCTCTTGTATTAAGTCTTTTGAAGAGGTTGCTGTTGGGCATGTGTGGATCTGAGTCGTGTAAGGCATAAACTTTATTGGTCATCTCTCATGCCTCGTACCCTACATCTCTTCAGCCTACCTTTTACTGTGTCTATTGCTGCAGTGGCCAACTTCATGCAGGTATAACCTTCCAGTACCTTCCCTAAGCTGCACTTCATTTCTCACTTTCTGCTTGGGGGCTGTCTCTGAAGCCACTCTATGAGATAGATGACTGCTAAATCAGTCTGTCACTGCTAGAAGTAAGAGGGAATTAATAATACTCCATGTGGCAATCCTTGACCAATGGGAGATAGAATCTAGTGAATAAATAAGTGCTTCCATATTCCTTTCCACAGGTGGACAATTCTGAGGTATATTCCAGACAGCTCCTTAGAGGGTCTCAGGGAGATTGAGCTCTAGATGCTCACAGCAGTGAGAAACTCAATAAAACACCCTTATGTTAGCTTTTCTTCCTTCCCTGCTTTATTATTTCCAGTTCCTCACTTCTATTCCCTGGGTTACTTCCTCAAATAAACTATTGCTTGCAAACCCTCACTTCATACTGATTTCTGTGGAGATGGGTGTGCGGTACAGACACGGGTGAGGATAGAGAGAGGTGGGGAAAGGTGACCACAGGAAAAATGATCATTTATACTAGATTGTATTTTTGTAACTGACATAGATATGTACATGTAATAAAGAGATTCTTGCAAAAATGGTCACCAAAATATTAACATCGGTTATCTCACAATGGCAAAATATGTTTTATTATATTTTTATATTTTGAAAGTATTATATTTTTATAAGTTGTGTGAATTATTTACAAAGAATGTGTGACAGTTACATATTGTAATCAGAAAAACACTGTAAGGAGGGGGTTATAAATGGTGGGGAAAAAAGCAAACCTTCAGGCTGAGGTGGGATTTCTCTCCCTAGACATCTGTGCATAAAACTCTCTCTCCTTCCTAAAGCCAGAAAATGAGTTCCTCTAGACATATCAGCTCACTGTAAATAGAAATTCCAAGGCATGACCAGAGCCTGCTGGTTCCACAGCAGGGGCTGGACTTCAATTTGAGCTCAGCTGGGTTCTCCTGCTACACATACACAGTCTTTCAATCTGTTGAAAGCAGATTAATCAAACCCTAACTTGTAAGAAAAGAAAACATGAGGTCTAAGCTCATAGGTATTCGGTATTTCCTCAAAATTCTCACTTAAGCTAGAGAGGAAGGGGAGCTAAATGGGATTACAGATTAAAAAGCATGAGTTGAATCCTCTGAGAAATGCTGCCTTCTGTTTATCATCTTTCCTCCATTGGTCAGTGGTCACCACATGGGATCCTAACCCCCACCTAACTCTGATTCTAAAGGCCTCGATCTAGTCCACATTTTCAAGTGTCTTATTTAAAGTTGTCCCCGTACAGCTTGGCTCAGTTCATTAGTTAACCAGGTCCTGGGTGAAACAGTGGGAAGGACATGAGGCTGTGCTTTGGGGAGGTGGGGGAAGCCGTTGAACCCCCTTTTTAACTAGGAATTGCATTTTGGAAGACAAAGATATGTTTCTAATGGAAGGGTAGGTGGTCATGCCCCTCATACAGAAAACCTGAATAGAAGACTTAAGTAGGAAGGATTTTTCAAGGTGTCCTAAAATGAAGAAGGTTGGTGAAGTCAAATCCAAAATCCTGGGTTGATGGCAGCCTT
This sequence comes from Rhinolophus sinicus, assembly GCF_057876585.1. Classification (NCBI taxonomy): domain Eukaryota; kingdom Metazoa; phylum Chordata; class Mammalia; order Chiroptera; family Rhinolophidae; genus Rhinolophus; species Rhinolophus sinicus. The sequence continues at coordinate 129,410,741 of NC_142517.1, read as the reverse complement.
GTGTGTTATGAAATGCTGATTTTAGAATTGAAGGACATTTCCCATTGGCCTAAATGGAATGAAAACTTGACACCTGGCACTTGATTACCAGTCAAGTACAAGAGGCAGCTCCCTGCAAACATCAGTTTAGGCATTTAAAAGTATCAGGAACATCTGTTTTTTACCTTTTAGACCAATGTTTCTATCATCCTGTGGCCATTAAGGTTATGAGCATTATTACTCTTTATTGAAAACCATAATTTCCAAGTTGAACCTCTCAGATTTCATTGCTACCTTTCTCCTGTCACCCAAGTCTGGGTTTGTCTTAAACCTCATGTTCACTGCCATCCTCACCCAGCCCCCATTCCCCTTTTGTTTGCCTTAAGGCTTCTTTTACTTTGTCAAGAAAACGTTCTCAAGGGCAAAGAGCTGCTTTGAGAAGGCAGTTGGTTGTTGGAAGCTTCTGGAATAGAGTGTCTGAATGTCTCATGCCTGCCTTGAGGATGAATCTTTCTTTCCATCTCAACTGGCTACCTGGAGGGTTCTATCCCAGCTCTGGGAGCAGCTGGCCACCAGGAAGGGGGGACGTAGGGGGAGCTGGAGACTTCAATTTGCATAATATTTAAGGTGATTTAAATATTTGTGGACACTAGAAACCTCCTGGGGTGCTGGAAATGTTCCCTATCTTGGTCAGGGTAGTGGTTACCGGGTATATAATATACAAAAATTAATCAGTTTTATACACTTAATTGTACTTAAGTTATGCTTCAATAAAAAAGTAATTAAAAATACATATGCCTTCAAAATGTGCATGGGTAAAGCCTTAAACGGTTCTCCTTATGACTTTGGACTTTGAAACATGAAATAGAGGTCATTGTTATTTTGTTGGACATTAAACACCTCTGAGAGGACATACATTTTGAATCAACAGTGATTTTGGTTAGTATGCATCTTGTGACTGCAAAAGCATTCACTTGTTTGAAAGCATTCACTAGGAAAAAAATTAGAATTTAGAGAAGAAATGGACCTTTAATCACATGGCATTATGATGGGAGGCAGGTGTCACCATTTAGTTGCTTACTTTTTTTCATTTATGGTCACATTTCATTTATAGTTAACTTGACAGTACATTGAAATGCAGTTTAGTTTCAAAACTAAAAATGCTCAATTCTTGAGTCATCCGTGGACAGCTCCTACTGTCAGGATCCTTTCCCGGGAGAGCACGCTGGACAGCCTACCTGATATTGTTGCTGGTGGCTCTTGGCTGGAGCTTGCGGGCTCTAAGGGAAAAGTCCCTAATGCCATTCCATAGGGGTCTCACTGTTACTTGTCCAAAAATTCGTGCACTCAATGCTTCAAAAGGACAATATTCAAAATGTCAGAGTTTGGAGGAAGAAAAGTTTTAATGATTAAGGAGGCGCCTGATCGAGAAGATGGGGCCTTAGAAGTTCCTCAAATCCATCTTCCCCAAGTCCAAAGTTCAAACTTCTTTTAAATCAAGGAAAGAGGAAAAATGGGAGGGACAAGAGATGATTGACATCTGGGTACCCCATAGGGATCCCAGGAAGAGCACGAAATCCCCTAAGTCTCTGTTCCCAGTGGGTCTGTTGACCGTTGCTGATCTGAGTCAGGTCTTGAGGTTCTTGCAAATCTTTGATAAGCAGTCATTATTTTGTACATATTTCACCACCTCTTCAGGAGAGGTTCCTTCTCGCAAGAGGCTGTTCTTCCAAAAACTCAAGTCTCAAGCAGAATTCCTCTAATGATTAGCATATCTGTAACAGGAGCTATTAGCCTGAAGGACATGAGAAAATGAAGCCTAGAATTAAGATAGAGTCTGAGAGACTGAATGTTTCGCTGTTACACCACCTGCAAGTGGCTTCTTCTCCTCAGACTCCAGGTTCTTGGAACAGGACAAGATGCTCTACAAACCACTGACCAGATGTTTGTTTATAACTTGAAAGTGTCTGCTTTTATTGTATTAAATTAGCGACTCTCTGGGCAACTTGCACCAGCTGTATACCTCTTTGGACTTCAGTTTTTTCACCTGTAAAATGAGGGAGTTGGTCAGACCCAGTGGATGAGAGCTCTGGATATAGTTGAGACTCACTGGGGAGATTTAGCCCAAACAGAAAAGCAGGTCCTGTAGCAGACATTTGTCAAGGCTTTGGCTTAAAGAATGTCAGTCCTCAGGTTTTTTATTCATGAATGACATGTTTTTAAAAACACATGCCTTCTTCCGTCTCTATGTCACTGAGTGACATTTAGAATACACTAGCCTATTTTCGGGGAAATACGGTATGTTCTGTGACCTGCCTATTCCTTCCCCTTTACCACAGTTCAAATAATCCGTCCTTGTTAAAATAAATGGAACCATCTTTTGACTATTATTAGTTTTAAATTTTTTCTTTTGAAATAATTTTAACTACAATAAATTATGAAAACAATACTGAAAGTTCCTGTGTACACTTCACCCAGTCTCCCCTCGTAACATCTTACATACCGTTTTCCCTGAAAATAAGACCTAGCCAGACCATCAGCTCTAATGAGTATTTTGGAGCAAAAATTAATATAAGACCTGGTCTTATTTTACTATAATAGAAGACCGGGTATAATATAATATAATATAATATAATATAATATAATATAATATAATATAATAAATGTAATATAATATAATATAATATAATATAATATAATATAATATAATATAATACCGGGTCTTATATTAAATTTTGCTCCAAAAGACACATTAAAGCTGATTGTCCAGCTAGGTCTCATTTTCGGGGAAACATGGCCATCACCACCGGCTATTATTTTACAAGATTAACCTCCTTCTCAGCCCTTAACCAGCGCCCCTACAGCACCCCCTTGCCCCCAGCAATCAGTCTTGGAATCTGAGAGAGCCTAATATCAACCAGTAGTAGCAAATGCAATGCAAAACTGAGGAGCTGAGACTAAAACTTGTTCCCTGGTTGCTGATCTAGAGTTGTGTCTTTACATGATCCAGCTTCACAGGGATGTTAAAAAAAAAAAATCCCCAAATGAAAAACCAATGGTTTATTTATTTAAAGTAGAGGCAGTGAATAACTCATGAATTCATGCATTTGCTTATTATTCTTCCTTGCAGTGGAGATGGGTGAATGAATTGATTTATCTCTCTGCCTCCACTTCTCTCTCCACTTTGCAAAGAAAATGCGATAAGTTAGAGAAAGCACTGAGGTGTGAGAGAAAGAGGACATGGCTGAGACTTGGGAAAATGAAGATTTATCCCTCATTCTGCCACACAGAGTGAACTTGGTAAGTCATTCTGAGCTTTTATTTCCTCTTTTGGAAAATGAGGGAGGAAGGCTGGGTGGGGTGCAGTCAGAGGTTCAAATTGTATGTGAGTCTATGGAAATGGGCATGGCAGGAGGGGTTCCTTAGGAAGCTGCCTCTGGGAAGGGGGTTGGTGCGCAGGCTGCTTATAAAGGAGGAACTATGGGAGAAACGTGGAAGGAAGGGGCTGAAACACTCTTGGGCAGAGGGAGACATGGAGTCCCAATGAAAGGCTTGACCGACTGCATGGAGAATTCTGAGCTGCAATGTCCTTTGGTGTCATGTCAGTAGAGGTGAAAGAGCCAGACCTGTCTACTCCACTTTCATCAGTGTGCGCTGTCCCAGGATGGGCTGGGACCACGGCAAGGCAGCTGTCTGCAACCGGAGGCAATTCTTCCCCATGATACTCTAAACCACTGGGCAGTAAGTCTTCATTGAAGGGTCTTCTGGGAGGCTCATCACAGTGTCCACCACAACGTGAAAGCAGAAGATTGCTTTTAAGTAGTAGAGTAATAAGTTACTAACATTCACCGAGATATGAAATCATGCAGCTCAACTTTTCATTGAACGGGGGAGGAAAATGAAAGGTTCAGTGTTGCTCAAGGTCACAAGGCATGGTCATAGCAGACTAAATCCTTGTTATGGCCTTTATTCCTTCCAGGACAGGGCAACTCACATACTATGTACTTGTGGACTCTCCACAGGAGTATAGAGAGGACTAGACAGGTCACATATTGTCCCCAGGGTGCCACAGATGGCATCGGCCACAGCCAAAGGGGCCTGAACCCATGTTGGTACTTTCTAACAACTCTTCTACTCCTGGTGCCTTCAGCCTTTCAAAGAAATGGCACTCATCCTTCTGGCTTCCTGTGAGCCTGTCCAGAGAATTTTTTCAAGTCGGTCTTTTCTCCTTGGCGGCTGATTAAAAAGGGGGAAGGTTAAAAATGCATTAGGATTAGGCCCAGTGTTGATGGTGTCTCAGTGCCTTCTATTTGGGAAATGCATTAATTCATCCTCCAAAGCTGGACTGACAGAGCACAGAGCCAAACAGGAGAGGACTGGGGCCTGGCATTTTCTTCTGGATTTGCACAATTCATCTATAAGGGTTGCTTGGCCCTGTCCGGAGCGGCCCTTGTGGCTGGATAATGAGCTCTCCGGGTTCATGCTGAGAGCAGGCCTCTGTGCCTGGTAGCACTTGGGGTGGGGGTGGGAATCAGGGGGTAAATTTGCCAGAAATGGTTACAGTTTGTAAGAAATGTGTCTTATCTTGTTCCATTCACAGTGGGGAAAAAAACATCAGCTCCAGAGCCAAACCCATTTCTCTGGGTAATCCATCTCTGTATAGCTTCTCCTTACAAATCTCTCTTGCATTGGGTTTCCGCGCTTCAGACTAATGCACACCCTGTATTCTTCAGAAATTTAATAAAAGCCCACTGTGTCTTTTGTAATTCGTGTTTCTGTGTCTTATCTCCACATAATGCGTTAATACGGAAATTAATTTAGTGCTCATCAGATAGCACAGTGAATTGTCAAGGTGTGGGTTTTTTTTTTTGTTTTTTTTTTTTTTTTTTTTTGGCTTGTTGAAAGTTTGCCCTCCCCTTGCAGCTGAATACTTAATATTATCCAAATAGAGGGAAATTAACTTGCTGCAAATACATAGGAACTACTTTAGTGCCAAAGGGATTCCTTAGCTTCTCAAGCCTGGCTCCAACTTTGCCCTCCCTGCTCAGTCTCTTTCCCCATCACTCCCACCTGGGTACCTTCCAATTGAACATATGCTGGTCCCTTCGCCTGGGCCACCCTTCCTCTCCTTCTTTACCACAGAAACATCTACTTCATTCACTTTTCCCAGAGGATTGGGGTCGGGGCTCCTTCAGTACTGGGGATGGGTGAGGGCAGGGGACACACTCCTGCAGGTGGGCATATCAGAATCCCCCCAGGAGGCGAGATTCTGATTCACTGTTCCCTCCCTCTGTCCAAGGAGAGAATTGCCGCAAGGAAGACCTGGTCTTGCTTATGGGAGGGCGGGGGGGGGGGGGGGGGGGGGGGGGGGAGCTACCCTATGCTATGGCTGCTTTTGGAGTGTGTGCTTTTACTTGGTCTCTGCTGAATGGATTTTCAGCAATTCCTGTAGAGAGACCTGGTCTGCCATTGTTGGTTTCCAGCACTTAGTAGGTCTAGTACCGGGGCAGCTCCTAAGAGTCTTCTTCAATGAATACATGAAGGAAAGTGTGAAGGGATGAAAGAGGAACAGGAAGTAAATTTGTTTCCAAGAGAAAAATAGCTGGAAAAATTATTTTTCCTCTGATTTTGAAGATTGCACCTTTAAAAAAAATAAATGCCTTTCTCTGTAAAAGAGAGAAAAGTGAAAACAAACAAATGAACCAAAAGATTCTTCAGGTCAGAAGCCAAATGTCAGAATTTTTCACAGCTCTAAAAAACTATGAAAGCAAATTCACTCCTCTTGAACCCAAATAGCATGTTCAACGGAAGTGTTCACCTCTCCCTTTAAGGGTCCTTTCCTTTGGAATATTTAGGAAGGATGAAGCCTGTCTTCAATGTGCTCCCCTGAGGTGTTCCTCTGTGAAGTAGGACCCGCTCCTTTCCACCCAGCACAGCCATGGTCTCTTCCCTATCAAGGGTCAACTTTGGTAGCCTCTGAACTCTTCCCCTCTACCCAATCCGTGCAAAGCACCGGCTGTTACACTGTCATCCCTCTATTTCTCACACCCATCTCTCCTAAGGCTATATGGCACAGTCTGATTTCACGGAAGGGCGGTTGGAGAGGGGTAAGGAAAGGGAATGGCAACACAAGAGGGAAATGTTTTTTATATTGTACATGACATCTCCGTCTACGGTAACCAACAGAAAAGCACAGCCCTTCATAGAGGTGACATACCTCAGTCCCTAGCCTCGTTCTAAGTCTCCTTTGAAAGAGAATCAGGGAATACCATGTACATTCACCACCCAATTCCGGGGGAGGGTGGGTGGGTGGGTGCCATTTACTTAGACAGCGGTGGAAACGGTGCCTCCTAGAGTTGTGCAATGTAGCAATTCTGAAGAAAAGCCCCTTCAAACTTCCACAGCTTCAGGGAGGGTCCACTACCCTGCCCCAGAGGGCTGGCCTTTCCAAGTTCACTTCCTTCCATCCTCCATCCCTCAGCTCATCCTCCCCTTCTGGAGACAGCCATCCCCAGCCCGAGACATAGCGGGACAGCTCTTATTTGGCATTTGAATTTGGTCTCTTTTGAGCTCTTCCTGCCAATGTGAAGTTTATTGACACAGATTATTCTTTCTGTTGTCCGGGGGTAACTATTGACTCAGCTCCCAAAGACACGCACTAATTCTCTCAGATAGTACAATCGCTCTAGTTCATATTAATAAAGTAAAATGTCTCCCTACATAGAACAATTATCCATGCACCAACCTCACCTCTCCATGGGGAATTATTTTCTAGTATCACTCATGATGATGTCAAAATATTCTCCCTACCCACCCCACCCCAACCCTTCTTCCAGGCCTGTCTGGGCCTGAGTGAAAGAATAGTGTCAGTCACAGACCATTACCCATTGGTGGCATATCAAAGGATACTAGTTCTTTGAGGGGGGAGGCACATTCACTTTCTGGTTTCATGTGTGGTTCTAGTTCCCCTGAGAGCCCCTGAGCACCTCCTAGGCAGAGCCGTTCTGTCCACTCTCAGCTCCGCAGGCAGGAAGCCAGTCACCATTAGACTGTGCTGGGAGAAGTTCAGACATGTGCCTTCAGGAATCTGCTCCCCCACCCCTACCTGGGGAGGCCATGTCTTGCTCCTGACAAACAGCACAAACTGCTGTGAAGCTCAGAGTGGCAGTAAGTGTGGAGAGGGAGGGAGCATGGGTTACACATGATGAGCCACTGAATGTGGGTCATGATGAGTGATGTACAGTAGGTCCTTGGTTCCTTCAATGTTCTTTCCTTTTAATGTTGAAGAGAAAGAATAAAATCAGTTACTGTCTGGGACGATGATCCCAGACATGTGCAAGCGTGGAGCTTGCACATTCTCCCCATGTCTGTGTGGGTTTTCTTTGGGACCTTAGGTTTTCTCTTCCCAGAGATGTACACGTAAGGTGATTGGTGGTGTCTACATTCTCCCATGCTGAGTGAGTGTGGGTGTGTGTGAGTGGCCCTGAGATAGGAGGGCTTCCTGCCCAGGGTGGGTCCTGCCTGTGCCCTGAGCTGCCAGGATAGGTGACAGCCTCCCACAACCCTGAACTGGAACAAGAAGGTTGGAAAATAATTGTCTTACTTGTTTGTAGTAATCTTTCTTAAATCGACATAAAGCTCACATTCATTTTAATGTTTAATATTAGAAGTGCTTGGGGTCTTTATTTAGGACTTTGATGGTGTTTTTGTCACCAGAAATATGTATGCCATGTGAATGTAACTCTTGTTTATATCATTAGCCTATGGTAAAATTGATTGAGTTATATGTCATTTCACTTAAAGTCACAGTTTCCAAGAACCTATTGATGACATTAAGTGAGGACTTAAAGAATTCAATTCAAGGGACAGTTAACGTGTTTACTGTGAGCTAGTACTGCTGTGCTAGGTATGTGCTGCTTAGAATAAAAAGATGATTCTTACAAGGCCTAAGCCTGAAAATGATTTTACTCCAGTAGAACAGTGTTTCTCAAACTTTTTCACCCTGATTCAAAATAAGGAATACTTTTTTAAAAAGTATATTTAATTGTGATAAAATACACATATCTTAAATTTGCCATATTCATCATTTTTAAGTACACAGTTCAGTAATGGCAAGTATAGAAGCCCCCCTTTATCCATGGGGGATATGTTCCAAGACCCCCAGTGGATGTGTGAAACCATGGATAGTACTGAACCCTATATATATATCATGTTGTTTCCTTCATGTACATACTCTTTACAGCTTGTCTTTGGCATATTCGAATTGCCAGCCTGCATCACTACTCTTGCACTTTGGGGCCATGATTAAGTAAAATAAGTGTGACTTGAATACAAGCACTTTGATACCGTGATAATTAATCTCATAAGCAAGATGCCTGCTAAGTGACTAAAGGACATGTAGTGTATACAGCATCGACACTGGACAAGGGACAATTCACGTCCCAGGCAGGATGGAGTGGGACGGCATGAAATTTCATTACACTACTCAGAACAGCATGAAATTTAAAACTGATGAGTTCTTTATTTCTGGCATTTTTCTTTTAATGATTTCGAGCCATGGTTGACTGCAGGTGACTGAAACCACGGAAAACAAAACTGCCAGTAAGTGTAACAGATCTCCAGAGCTCTTTTCATGTTGCAAAGCTGAAACTCTATACCCATTAAACAATAACCCCCTATAAGAAATATTGTTTATGTTGCAACCCAGCATATGCACATATGTACACACACACTTACACACCCCACTGATACAAAAATCTCATGAAACAATACTTGCTCTTACTACATGGGACACACTCTGATACTATCATTTATTCTATCATAATTCTACTCTACTCCTATTCTATTCTATTCTATTCTATTCTATTCTATTCTATTCTATTCTATTCTATTCTATTCCATTCCATTCCATTCCATTCCATTCCATTCCATTCCACTCCACTCCACTCCACTCCACTCCACTCCACTCCACTCCACTCCACTCCATTCCATTCCATTCCATCCCACATAGTCTTGAAAATGCTGAACAAAACCTGACAACTTATTTCAGTACACTTTGGTTGGTTCCACCCCTGTGCTTTGACACACTCTACTGTAGAATATAGACAAAATCACAAATAGCTGCTTTACAAGGCAGAGTCAGGTTTGTAGCATAAAGCAGAGGAAAGAAGAAAGTTCTGGTGGATTCACAAGAGAGAGGGAATCTGTCAAGTCAGAAAGATCAAAAAAGGTCACTTGGGAAGATGTTGTGGTCAGAAATCTGCCTCAAAATCTCAATGATATTTCCACTGCGAATAAGAGGTAAAAGGCAGAGGCTGTGGGTGGAAAAGAAGACATTCCAGGGAAATGAAAAACAAGCATGATCCTGACAGCACAACTTACTGAGTGAACTTGTGCCTCCATTTCCTCACCTGTAAAAGGGGATAGTAATCGAATCTGCCTCTTTGTAATGTGAGGTTTCAAAGAATTCACCCATGTAAAGCACTTAAGAGTGTGCCTGGTGCATAGGAAACATGCCATGCTTGTGCATTAGTTATATTATATTTCATTACACACACATCACTTATAAGGCCATTTATCCAGATACTCCACCTATTCACAACATCGCTGAGAAAAACAAAACAGAAGATACCTTCCACCAAGAAGCTTCCAAAAAACTATGGCGTATTGACATCGATTTAATAGACTGTTATGGAATAGTTGTCTATGGAATAGTAAATAGTAAAACAGTAAAAGTAATAATTCTAACTAGTATTTATTGAATGTCCGAGGACGGTATTAAGCACTTTGTGGACATACTTTCACCTAATCTGTAGTTATGGTCAGTAGCAGTCATTCAAACCTAAACACTGGACAATCTGGATCTATATAGATTCTTCTTAGGGAGAATTTTGCCTCCACCAGAAGCACATTGTTGGGGAAGAAGGGAGTTTGTCAGGTAGAGACCAGTCTCTTTAAATATGGGCAGGTTGGGGGGACTGTCATGTGAAAGGTGGCAGATGTCCCAGGTTCTTTTGAAGCAACAACTGAGATGGAGCCTAGATCCCGTGGTTGCCCATTTCCTGGATAAATCTTTGAACCAGATTTGAGAGCTGAGCTGAAAATTTCCCACCTCTGAGCCTAATTCTATCATTTATAGTAACGCCAGGCTACAAATTGTTTAGCTGCTTGTTTCCTGGTGGCCAACCCAAGAAGTTCTACCCAGCTCCATCACTGGTAGCATTGACCTCTGGACCCAGCCTGTAGGTTACTGAGTTTGCTGTCTTTGCCTGAACCAAAGATCAGGCACAAAAGCTCTTACTCCTTACTCAAAAGAACTCCTCTAAGGACCTCACTCAGAGCCAGCTAATTCTTATATTTGGTATGATTTTGATCCATCCAAACAGCTGGTTTTCTGTTTAGAAGTATCAAATTAGGAGATAGTTGATTTCATATGCCAATTCTACTGCCCAGATTAACTTTATTTCTGGATGTGTCTGTGAGGGTGTTTTCAGATGAGATTAGCATTTGAATCTGTGCCCTCAGTAAAGTAGCTGGTCCTCCCCAGTGTGGGTGGGCATCATCCAATCCGTGGAGGGTCTGAATAGAAAGAAAGCTGGAGGAAAGAGGAATTTGTCTCTTTTGCTTCCTGGCTCCCTGCTGAGCTGGGACATTGGTCTTCTCCTGCCCCTGCACCAGGATTTACACCATCAGCTCCCTTGGTTCTCAGGCTTTCACACTCAGATTGGAATTACACCATTGGTTTTCCTGGGTTTCTAGCTTGCAGAAGGCAGATTGTGGGACTTCTCAGCCTCTCTAATCACATGAGCAAGCTCCTTGTAATAAACCGCTTCCCATATATCTTATTGGCTCTGTTTTTCTGGAGAACTCTGACTAATACAAGGTATGTGTGTGAGGGGAGCTACTAAAGATGGACATGCTGACTACAAAACAGTGAAGGAAGAAGAAACGGAGACATTACACGTAATAAATGCATGTGCACAGAAAATATGGCACCTGGAGCATTTGGGGACATAATCACTCCACATGGCTTTGTAGCCCACCGGACCCTGCATATAGCAAACCACAGGCAACTCCTGGGCAGAAGGAGACCCTGAATTCTCAAGGGGAGGTTGTGACTGATGGAAAGCAGCAGCAGGCCTAAGTGGAAAGGAAGTGAGAGAATGAGTCAGAAGACCTGGGGGTCAGCCCCAATTCCACCACTTACTGGCTATGTGACAAGTCACTGCTCCTCTCAGAGTCGCAGTTTCACATTTACCAAATGGGACTGAGGAGCATAATAATAGTAGGACACCTGCTACAGGGTTCTTGTGACAACAAGATAATATAGATAGAAAGTCCTCTGTGAGTTTGAAAGCACTAAGTAAATGTTTGAGTTTAATTACTCAGCTCAATGTTTAAGGAGAAGAAATGTCTGCAATAACATTTAAAAATAGTTCTCTCTGAAACTGGAGTAAAGTGTTTTGGAATGGAAAAGGATAACTTTCAGTTGTCTGAAGAATCCACTTATGCAAAGTTTGTGACTATATATATATATATATATATATATATATATATATATATATAGTGTTTCCCCAAAAATAAGACCTAGCCGAACCATCAGCTCTAATATATCTTCTTTTGGAGCAAAAATTAATATAAGACCCGGTCTTATTTTAATATAAGACCAGGTATAATATAATATAATATAATATAATATAATATAATATAATATAATATAATACTTACATTAGAGCTGATGGTCTGGTTCTTATTTTTGAGGAAACATGGTATATATATATATATATGGAGAGAGAGAGAGAGAGAGAGAGAGAGAGAGAGAGAGAGAGAGAGAGAGAGAGAGACACAGCGAGAAAAGTTCCAGTGATAGTAAAAGCAGAGGTGCTAGAGTCACCTGTGCCTGTATTTGTTCATTCATTCACTCACCCGTTCCTTTCCTGAGTATCTACCGTGCAGCAGGCCTGATCCAGGTGCTGGGGATACAATGGTAAGAAGAGACCAATATGGCCAATGTCTTTTTCAGTCTAGTGGAAGTATTAATAAAATAATCCAATGAATTCAAAGTGCACTACAAACTGCAGTAGTGACTCTGAAACACGGCATGGTGGAGCCAGTTCACCTCTGCCCGAATCCAGTTTGCTGATCGGTGATATTGGGTGTGTTATTCAACTCCTCCAAACCTTGGTTTCCTCATCTATCAAATGGGGAATAATAATGAAACTTACCTCTTAGGGTTGTTGTGAAGATTAAATAAGATAACGCATCTAGGGTACGGTTTCCTAACCTCAGTACAATTGACGTTTGAGGCTGGATAACTCCTCATTGTGGGCTCTGTCCTGTACCTCGCAGGATGTTTGCATCCCTGGCCTCTGCCTACTACATACCAGTAAACAGACTTCACCACCCCCCTTGAACTGTGACAACCAACAATATTTTCAGGCATTGTCAAATGTTCCTTTAGGGGTTAAAGTGCCCCTGGTTGAGAAAAACTGGTATACAGCACTTAGAGCGGTATCTGGTACTGCTCAGTCTATGTTACCTTTTATAATTTTTCATGTAGGAAAGGTACAGAGATTCAAATCCTGATAGTGTCATTAACTGTGGGACTTCTCTTGGAAAGATGAATGAACGTATGTGTACCTGGGTTTCTCAGTCTCTAAAAATTGTTGATTATCTCACATAGCTTACTTAATAGATCTTAAATAAGATAATGTATTATGTATTAATCCACATAAGGATATACATAAGTGCATCTAAGATAATGCTTGTATCTTTAAGGCAGGGCTTGACAAACAACAACCCCAGGCCAAATTTGACTTGCCCTTAGTTTTTGCATAGCGTACAAGCCAAAATGACTTTAAAAAATGTTTTTTATTGAGTGGAAATTCACGTAACATAAAATGAACCATTAACCATTTTAAAGTGTACAGTTCAGTGACAATGGCTTTTAAACATTTTAACGGTTAAAAAAAAAATCAAAAGAAGAAGAACATTTCCTAACATGTGAAAATTATGTGAAATTCAAATTTTAGTGTCCACAAATAAAGTTTTATTGGCATTCGTTCTATGGCTCCTTTCTTGATACAACAGCAGAGATAAAGTACTTGTGATGGAGCGTGTATGGTCTGGAAAGCCTAACATATTTACTATCTGACCTTTTGTAGAAAAAAAATTGCTAGCCCCTGCTTTAAGGTACGTGAATGAAAAAAGGGGCTATGAAATAAACCTGACAAGCTTAGCGGGCCCACCTAGCAAGCCTGACAAGCTCAGTGACCAAAAGTAACCACACAGGATGGTCTGATCACAAATTCCTAAGGGAAGGCCATGGTGGATAGTTACATCCCAGGTCCATAGCTTCGTTAGCAAAGGTCAGTCTACCTGAAGTAAGCTCTGTCCATTGTTCTTATGCATCTAGGATAAAACACCTTTGAAAAGTCAGAGTCATTTTCTTTTCTAGACCCCTCCAAAGCGCAATTTCAAACACCAGAGCACAACCCACAGACTCCTCCCTCAGTGTCTCTTGTTCTCTGAATACCATCTCTGTGCCATAAATGTTAATTATTAAGTATTTTGTAACCACCAATGTAAAAGAAGTACGCGTTTCTTTGTTTTTCTTGTTATCCAATCCTAGAGATATTCCTGCTTTGCTTTCTACTACCTCCTTTATCTACCACTAATGGATTTTATGTATCTTCCTTATGTTTTCTCCTTTGATTTTAAATGCATAAAAGGAGCTACAAAAGTGCCATTCTCCAGAGCATTTCCGCAATCCATTGAGATCTCACTTCTGGGTATGGTCTCAAACATTTGGCTCAAATTAAAACATAAAAAAATGGCTCAAATAAACTCTTACAAAACTTTTCTATAGGTTTGGCCTTCTTTCATTGACAGGTATTAATAAGACAGGGAAGTTGAACGTTTCCTTTTGGGAAATAATGTGCTTCCTTCTCTGTTCTGTTTGCTGATTTTAGTGAATGACGGACTTGACTCAGAAATTTGAGGCACTGGTGTTTTTCTTTATCAGTTTGGCGTAGTTGGCAGGTGCTGTAGCCTTGTGGGCCTGGAGGCCAGTGAACAGGATGGTACCAGGAGGGTCAAGGGCAGGCAGCGAAGTTTCCCACGGTCTCACTTTCAGTTCCTGCTCTTGACTTCACTTTGCTGCAGTCTGGGGCCAGTGCAGCTGTCTCTGAGCTGTCTCAGTTTCAGTTTGGAAGACCTTATCAATTTCTCTTTTGGGCTCATAAACTGAGGCTGACCTTGTCTTTCTATTCACTGCGTCATGTATTTCCACTTATGATATCTTTTCTATATGACCGCAGCGATATTATGATTTATAAGATATTTGGTCTTCCTCCACAGTTCCTGGCTTATAGCTCCCCAAACCCTTAGAATTTCTTAAGTGCGAGAGTGAAAAAGGTGTCTTTTGTTATGTTAATGAGGTGACTTTTGGACCCCACCCAAAGGTAAGAACTGGTTGCCAGAACCAGCTACAGGATTAGAGGGTTGGAACATTCAGTCCCCTCCCCAAGCCCTTGGGGAGGGGAGAGGGTCTGGAAGTTGAATCAACTACCAATGGCTCAGGCATTCATGACTATGTAATAAAGACTCCATAAACCCCCAAAAGGATGGGGTTTGGGGAGCTTTCATGTTGGTGAACACGTGGAGAACACATGAACACGGGAGGGGTGTGCCTAGAGAGGGCATGGAAGCTCTGCCCCCTTTCCCCAGACCTTGCCCTGGGCACCTCTTCCATCTGGTTGTTCCTGAGTTATATCTTTTTCTGATAAACTGGTGAACAAGCAAGTACCATGTTTCTATAAGTTCTGTGAGCTGCTCTAGCAAAGAGGAGAGGATTGTGAGAACCTCTGATTTGTAGCCAGTCAGAAGCACAGGTAAGAGCCTGGGCTTGCAGCTGGCACTTGAAGTATGTGTGTGGGGGAGCGGGGGACAGTCCTGTAACCTGTTGAATTTGATGCTATCTCTGGATAGACAGTGTCAAAATTGAGTTGAATTCTTGGATACCCTGCTGGTAAAGCAGGGCCTGGTTGGGACCCTCGTAGAAGCGGTCTTGCAGGGTCCCCCCGTCTCACCTTTCCTTGACCTTTAGCTTAGTAGTAGATCATCCCCCTGGTGGCTTGAGCTCAAAATGTCCCTGTCCCAGGTCCTTGTTTTAGAAAATGACCCTGAAACTTATGATTAATACCCTTAGGCTTATTGATCACATTCTCTCTGGTCCAGCTTTCTTTCCAGACTACTCCCTCATTGTTCCTGGGTTGCCGATGCCACCAGAGAACCACGTTGCCAGAGGGAAGGCTCCATGCATACCCCCAGAACTGTCAAATGTTTAGAGGAACGCCCAGATTTTCCCTTAAATATCCCCAGCCAGTCTGAGAATGTTAAGGCAGTTTTGGAGGTGTTAACCCGCTGCCTCCTCAGACCACCTCTGACAATAAATGCTTATCCTGTGGCCCAGCTCCTGTGTGTGTCTATTGGCCGAGCGGTGCAGGCAGCACCAGCCTTGGGCTCGTTGGCCTCCTGTTTCACAGGTATCTGAGAATAGTTTGTTGGTGTGGGAGGAACCCTCCCCCATTGGAATTTGGGTCTCAGAACATCAATTCAGTCGGTGTCCGTGAAGCGTGATTTGCTTGAGGGGCCCTGCCTCAAGGAAATGTGGTTTTTGAAGAGAAAGGATAAAAGGCTGGAGGCTGAGGAACATTTGATCCCTGGATGGCCACCTAGTCACCTATAGTATGAAACTGCAGTTGTGCTTCAATCAGTTACTAAAGGTAAAAGTCACCGACGGAACTTAGAAACGGTAGTAGACCCAGCTCACGTGGACTTGGCTCATTGGCTGTACCAGGAAATGAAAAATAAGAAGAAGCATGCTAAATGTATGATTTCCTGGTTATTCTCCATAATGAAAGCAAAAGAAAGTGCTGGGTTAGGCCTTGATGCTGAACCAAACTCAGATTTGTGGTGATCTGAGCTTTGGCCATTAGCCTCAAAACAACAAACAGTAGCCCAAAGTCCCCTGACCAACTAGAAGGTAGTCAATATAGGGGGCGGGCAAAACCAAGAAACCCTTAAAGCAGGGGATACAGTGTGAGGGAACTGGCTTGTTATGTAGATCAGTATCACGGGCTTCCTGAAAACCCTTCACTAAAGTGGGTGGTGGGAGTAAATAATTTGGGGACTGTGTCTTTGGTTTTGAATGTTGCAGAGTGAAAGAGCATGTTTAGGTTGACACAGGACCTGTAGCTCACTCTGGAACAATCACAGATGGCTGTATGTGATCCAGACACACAAGAGATTATTCCTGAGGGAACTGCCAGCAGGGTGGTCTGTATAACAACCACTGTAAGGTCTGTTTACCCTGAGAAGGGGGACTGTCCATCTCTCCCTGTGAATGCCAAATGGAACATACCTGCTGAAACTGGTATGCTCCCTAAGCAGGCCATGTGGGACTGGCTTCATGATGACTGGAGGATTCACCCACTAAATAAGCTGTTCCCAACGTCATAGTCAATGCTGTGATTAAGGGGACCCCTGCTGCATGGGCACCTCATGGGTCTTTATGAAACCAAAACCATTAAAGTAATTAAGAAAATAAGGAGAGAGTAGGGGTGAGTCAAGAGGCTACACCCAGCTGAGTGGGAACCGCCAGACGGTTATTGAAAAGCGGGATAAACAAAGTGAATATTGATGGAGTTGAAACAAAAAAGTGTTGTCGCAGTACTACCAGAGATTGGGTTGACCAATGGGACCTCCTGGCTGTCCCCCAACATTAAAGGGCCCCAAACAAGTCTACTCTGTTTACCCCAATTTGGAAGAATTTAAAAAGCCAGAAGGCAAAGGTTACAATGAGGAATCTAACAAGGAATCCCCTGGGGTGATGGTCGGGCAGGTTAATCAAAGTAAAGATTGACCTAGTGGCCAGAGTCTTCTAGCAGCACCCCTCAGCAGGTGACCCAAGGCCAGGGGGAGGAGAAGAAACTTTTCTTGGACACCTTGATACAGAATCCCATTGCACTGCGATTCCAAAACCTGTTGGGGAAGTCTTAACAGTGGCTAAGTTTAGATCGAGAAGGTATGGGGATGCAACAGTTGATGAGGTTAAGATGAAAGTTTGGATGAAAACTGGGTTTTTTGAACAGATTTTGAGTGAGGTGGTCGCATCTCCTTTACCTGAAAGCATTATTGGAATGGATATTATGTCTGACTGGGGAATGCTTCTCTCACCTAGTCTTGTAAAACAGAAGGCATGTAAGTCTGCCCTCAGGCCGGTTTCAATTGGCCATCCTAAATGGGAACCACTGGAACTGCCCTAGTCCACACAGGTGTTGCACTTAAAGCAGTGTAAACTAACTGGACAAAAAAACGATAGCCGTTTTAATTAATGATGGGCTAGAAGGTGGAGGGCTGCTACCAATGAATTCACTGTAAACAGCCCTGTGTGGCCTGTGAAAAAGGGAGATGGCTCCTGGAGACTAAGCGTAGACTATCAAGGCTTAAACAAAGTTGTATCGTCCATAGCCTCAGCTGTTCCAGATATAGTCTCAACCATACAGAAAATGTTTGTATAGCAGACTGAAGGAGTCTAGTGCTCAGTCAGTGACGGAAATGCTTTCTTCTCTATCTCAATCTTGGAAAAGAGCCTATGGCAGTTTGCCTTCACGTCAGAAAGATCGCAATTTACTATTACCGTGCTGCCACAGGGTTATTTGAACTCACTGGCTTATTGTCATAATTTGGTCAGAAGGTCTCAAGTGCAATAACACACTATATTGATGATATTATGATACTGTTGGAAACAGAAGAGCTGGCTAAGAATTATTTGAATGCATTGGTGACACATATGACGAACCAGGACTGTCTAGTAAATACAGCAAAGCTCCAGGGGCCTGTCCAAACAATAAAATTCTGAGGAATAACTTGGGCAGGAGCCATCCAGGATGTTCCACGAGCGACTGAAACTAAACTGCCATCACTACCCACCCTTAGGGCCAAACAAGAAGCCCTGTCTTCCGTTGGTTTATTTGGATTTTGGGGAATGCATATCCCACATCTGGGGCTACTATAAGACTACCCAAAAGAACACTATATTTGAATGGGGCCTGAACAAAAGCAGGCCATGTCTGAATCACAAAAGGCGGCAGCTCTCTCAACACAGCTCTTTGGGCCCTTATGAGTCCTACTCAGAGATGATTTTGGAAGTGTCTGCCACCCTTACACATGCAGAACTGGAGCTTATGGCAAAAGCCCATGAGTGCCTCCCAGTGGTGACTCGGGATTTTAGAGCAGAGAATTCCCAGGTGCCGCCATGCACACCACTGGAGCGACAATTATTGGCCTGCTGTTGAGCCTTAATTGAGACTGCCTCACTGACTGAAGGAATTAAAATTACCATCAAACCTGAGATTCCTGTAATGTCTTGGGCGATGGCGGAGAAACACACTAATAAGGAAGGTAGTGCTCACAAAGTTTCCATAATAAAATGGAAATGGTTTATACAGGAGGATGCTGCTGGGGGCAATGCAAGGAGACAACCACTGAAACCATTAGCGGCCTCTTTTCCCCTAACCAACTTTGGAGCCATCAGAAGAGCTGCCAGAACCTACTGCCATGTGGGCAGTGCCCTGTGAACAGCTCTTGACTGAACAAGAAGTTGCTTGGATTATCGATTGCAGTTCTAAGATGAATGGACAGGGGTGGCCGGATGACTCAGTTGGTTAGAGCGCGAGCTCTTAACAACAAGGTTGGTGGTTCAATTCCCACATGGGATGGTGGGTTGCACCTCCTGCAACTAAAGATTGAGGATGGAGACTGGACTTGGAGCTGAGCTGCGCCCTCCACAGCTAGATTGTAGGACAGAAACTTGACTTGGAGCTGATGGGCACTGGAAAAACACACTGTTCCCCAACATTCCCCAATAAAAAATTAAAAAAAATAATGCTACTCATAGACCAATTTCTTTTGAAGAAAAAAAATAGAAAGAAAGAATGGACAATATCCCCTCTGGAAAACTTCTTTGAGACTAGCGATGGCAAGACTTTCTGACTAAAGAAGGCCAGAATAAATTAGCTCAGTGTGCTGAATTGCATGCTGTTATCCTAGTTGTGATGGAACAATTAAGGAGTGGTGAAAGCCCCTACATTTGGGTTTTTACTGACTCATGGGCAACAGTCAATGGCTTGGCTATATGGTTAGGCAGGAGGGCAATGGTAACCTGGCCCACTAAAGGTGTGCCCGTATGGGCCATGACGCTATGGAAATCTGAGAGGTGCATTAAACTACCACATGTCAATGTCCTTCAGAAGAATGCTTTTATAGGTTTGGAAGGTGATTGGAATCAACAAGCAGATAGCTGTATGCTCACTTGAGGTATACACCTGGGTCCATGACATGAGTGGGTGTGGGGGCACTGCAGCAGTGCAGAGATGGGTTGAATCCAGACATTGCCTTCCTATATCCTCTGAGGCACAAAATGCCACTAATAACTGTTCTGTCTGTCAGCAAGAGAGAAAGGCTGCAGATGGCTATGTGGCAGATTCCCTGGGGGAAGGCCCTGAGCATAGCTGGCAAGTGTTCAGCGATGTGATAGGCTCACTTATAATAGAAAAGAACAAACACATGGCATAAGGAAAGTATATCCACTAGTTTTGTATTAGAGATAATCATCCAAAAATGAATGGAGTATAAACAGAAGTCAGACAAATGACTTCAGGAAAGTTCTCTCTATCTCTCCCTCCTCTCCCTCTCTCTCTCTCTCTCTGTTTCCCCCAACCGGGGGACAAACCAGTGACAATGATTATGGAAGACAGATAATCTACACCATATCCATTTGACAGACAGTAAAAGCTGTTATGTTTAGCCCCTATTTTGGGGACTGTCATATGGATTTTGCACTTTTCCTTTAATCTTTTGGTGAAAGATTGAAAGGTGGGACTTTTGACATCTTTATGAGGGTTTCCAAGGACATGGGACTTTCAATGCTAAAAGCAGGACAGATCTAGGCCAACTAGGTTGGTCACCCTAATTGCCTTCCAGAGCCCACACCAACTCTACCACCTAAAGAAAGGGAGAAAGCCCACTTTAAATTCCTTCAAGTTAAAAGTTCATAAGACCAATTGTTCACAACTTCACACCTTAAAGGTAACTCCTCCCTAAACTTCATTCAGTTAATTGCTGTAATTTTAAATCTCAGAGCACTGGAAAAACCAACCTCCTAGGAAACCCCCAAAACTTTCACATGTCACCCCTATGTGACTTAGGATTTCCTGCAGCCTGCCTGAACTGTTCCTAGCAACACTTCCCCTTTCATCTTCCAAGTCTACATCCCATAACAGACAGAAACACACAGTTTTTTTTGCACTTGAACTACTTAGTCAATGTTGTCATTTGTTTGTTCTGTCCACTATCTGACTGGATGATTCTTGCTATAAGAACTGAAGAAAAGCAATCAGCCATGATCTTATTAAATGACTTCAAACCATCCTTGAATACTTCCTAAAGGAATATACCTTCCTTCTTGGCCTGTATGTGTATTGAACTGAGATTTTCTTTGTAAAGTAAATACAGTGACGTACTGCACTTTGAATATGGTATATGAGGTATGATCAAGCAATATGGTGAATGTTTAAATAATAAAAATTATTACAGTAAAAGACACATTGCCATTAATCCCCTTCAAAATACTTCCTCTCACTTCGAACACACTTATCCTATCGTTTTTGCCACTTTCTGAAGCAGGTCTGGTAGTCCTCTTTCATGAGCGTCTTTAGTTGTGCTGTCGTGACTGCCTCCATGTCCTGAATCATTTTGGCTGGGGAAGAGCCAGAAGTCACATGGTGCCAGATCTGGTGAATAAGGTGAATGAGAATGTTTTTATCTGACAAAAATTGCCATATACCAGAAGCGATGTGTGACATGGAGCATTGTCATGATGGAGGATGATTTACAGCACACTTTAAAACACACCTTCTCTCAACCATAATTCACACCTGACTGACTGCACTGAACAAATTGAAACTTGCCACACACTGTTAATAAGGATCAAGGTGCCGCTTCCCATATTGAAGATCCCTGCTTTTTCGTTGGATGGCACTCGGCAACAGCACTCGCTGTATTTTGTCCGGTGTCACATCTTTTCTGGTATATGGCAATTTCTGTCAAATAAACACATTATGGTGTGTCCTCATCCACCTTCTTCACCAGATCTGGCACCATGCGACTTCTGGCTCTTCTCAGTTAAAATGACCATGAAAGGTAAACATTTTGAATTGATTCAGGACATCGAGGCAGCCACAACAGCGCATCTAAAGACACTCATAAAAGAGGACTTCCAGAACTGCTTCAGAAAGTGGCAAGAATAATGAATGGAGTGTTTTCGAAGTGAGGGGGAATATTTTGAGGGGGATTAATGGCAATGTGTCTTTTACTGTAATACATTTTAAAAATGTAAACATTCACCATGTTTCTTGATCACACCTTGTATATGGACCAGATCTTCCTATCTGGATAAAGTTGAGTGAAAAACTAACAATGACTGAGTCACAAGCATCATTCCAGTATGGATTTGCCCCTTGCAGAAGTCCCATCTGTCTGTGGGCAGCTACCCTAATGACGTGGGGTATCAGTTTAGGGCACCTCCTGTTAAAACTAAAGTCAGGTTGTCTATTTGGCCGCTTTGATGTCCTAATACCTGTGTTCAAAATAAGCAGGAGAGATTTCGAGCCCTTCATTAACAACCTGTTAAAACAGCGTGTCTTGGGTGTGACCCAGAGTCCACATATCTCTAGATACCTAGTGAAGATGTCAGAGAATTTAACTCTGATTGCAGACAAGTGTATTGCTTGGTTGAAAAATCTATGCCACCTCAATGCATATGTCAGCCCTGCTCATCCCAGTGTCTGATTCTAATACCATCCCCTCCAGATCCCAACTCAGGTCTCTGTTGTTTTACTTCGCCAATGCATTATTTTCCTTCTCTAGTATATTCCCATTCCCAATACCTCTTGCCTTTTCTACCATGACCAATAGCCCACATCAATTACACAGATGGGGTTAGTCAGATAATTTCTTGAGCTGTTGCAGCCGCTAAAGCTGCTTCTCTCAAGGACCATCTATTTCCACTTGCCACTTGCCAACCATAAAACAACGATATGACTGAAGAACGAGACCTCTGCTTAGGTGAGGGTAATCAGGAAAATAGCATTTTGCTTCCTTTACCCTTTTTACAAACTGTTCACATCCGTATAGTCATCCCATAACTCCTAAATCCCTTCTACCAGGCAATATATCAGTGGGAGGGGACACCTGGGAAAATAGAGGGAACAGAACAAATCAGAACTGCCTGTGTGTGCCCGTATAATCCATGCAGCAACTTGTCATTACGTGTTCTCTCTACTTGTAGTACAAGGAAGCTGGTGCAGGAACCATCTAGTACTTCACCGGGAATTGGATGCCTTTCATTCACTAACAAACTAAATGTATCAGCCTTCTCCTATCAAGTGCTAACTTCAAGTCCTAATTATAATATGCTTATTTTTGGGAAGGTTCAAGATTTTCTCTAGGAGAGTAGTTTCCAAACCTGAGTATGCTGAGGACCACTTGAAGGGCTTGTTAAAATGCAGATTTCTGGGTCACACCTGCAGTTTTTCATTCAGTAGGTCTGGAGTGAGGCCTAAAATTCTACATTTTAGAGAGGCCGGATGGCTCAGTTGGTTAGAGCGCGAGCTCTGAACAACAGGGTTGCTGGTTCGATACCCACATGGGCCAGCGAGCTGCACCCTCCACAACTAGACTGAAGACAGAGAACTGCTGCTGGGCTTCCAGAGGGGTGCCTGGATGGTTCAGTTGTTTAGAGCACAGGCTCTCAACAACAAGGTTGCTGGTTCAATTCCCACATGGGATGGTGGGCTGCACCCCCTGCAACTAAAGATTGAGGAAAACGGCAACTGGACTTGGAGCTGAGCTGTGCCCTCCACAACTAGACACAACTAGATTGAAGTCCAATGACTTGGAGCTGACGGGCCCTGGAGAAACATACTGTTCCCCAATAAAATTAAAAAAAAAAATTGAGTTGTGTCTATCTTAAAAAAAAAAATAAAAATCTGCATTTTAACAAGTTCCCAGATGCTGCTGATACTGTCGACCTGATGACCACACTTGGAGAACGATTGCCCTAGAGGAAAGCAGACATTATTACTTTGCCAAAATATTGCTCCAAAAATACATTCCTCAACATAGACTCAGATTAAGTTTCCAATTTTATGGGATAAGTTTTCCAATTTTTATGTAAAACCCTAAACATGAAATTCTAACTAGAAAACCCATGAGCTTGAAAAGCTATGACAAGGTAGAGAGCAAAAAATGATACACTAAACAATAATTAAGTATAGACATTTTAATAAAGACCTTACCTGGCCTGAGGCCTTCCTAGTTATCATAATGAACATGTATTTCTGCAGCCAGAGAGCCCAGCCCGCATAAAATTGTAAGAGGTGGTGCAGGATGGTTCCAGCTTACATTCCAGCTGTTTTCCTCTGACACTTATAGTAGCAGTTGGTAAACTATGGCCCACAGGCCAAATCCAGTCTGCCACCTGTTTTTGTATGGCCTGTAAGCTAAGAATGATTTTTACATTTCTAAATGGTGGAAAGAAAAAAACCAGAAGACTATTTCATTAAATGTGAAAATTACATGAAGTTCAAATTTCATCATCTATAGGGGTGGCCAGTTAGCTCAGTTGGTTAAAGCACAGTGCTCTTAACAACAAGGTTGCTGGTTCGATCCCCACATGGGCCACTGTGAGCTGCGCTCTCCACAACTAGATTGAAACAACTACTTGACTTGGAGCTGACAGGTCCTGGAAAAACACATTTAAATAAATAAAAGTTTTTTTAAAAAAATTCATTGTCTGTAAAGTTTTACTGGAACACAGCCATGCCCATTGTTTTTGTATTGTCTGGCAGAGTCGAGAAGTTGAAGCGGAGACAGTATGACCCATAAAGCCTAAAATATTTACTATCTGGTCCTTTACAGGAAAGACTTACTGACTCCTATTCTGGAGGGAAAGGCGTCCACGGAGTGAAGACTATGTAAAGCCTGCAAGGAAGTCATAAAAACTCTTTGGAGATACAGGGCTTAGGACCTCAGGACTTTAGGTATGGACAGGAAAAATGCTGTTTCCATACTCCCCTAGGATTGTTAAACGTTTTTACTTTGCTTACAATTGCAGTTGGCTATGCCTGCTAGACAGACATTCCCCTTGGCGCTCTTGCCATGCCTTTCATCCTCCAGTATCTCTGATCTCTTACTCATCT
The DNA here is from genome assembly GCF_057876585.1 of Rhinolophus sinicus. Classification (NCBI taxonomy): domain Eukaryota; kingdom Metazoa; phylum Chordata; class Mammalia; order Chiroptera; family Rhinolophidae; genus Rhinolophus; species Rhinolophus sinicus. Next base: position 129,386,439 of record NC_142517.1, on the reverse strand, counting down.
GCAGCATTGATTCCCAATGTCCCAGCAAAAGGTTTCAAAATTGGTTCCCTACACCCAGCAGTTGCACTGGGAAAATCAGTCGATCTTGGGCTTGTGTGTATGGTCCCCTTGATGATGGTGCATCTTCTTTTCATGGTCTTCCTATAAATATTTCATTTGGGAACAATTCCACGGTTGGGTGAAGCCCTCCAAATAGAAATGGAGTTGGAACAATGCCAGACAAGAGGTTGCATACTGATCACTATGGTCACATACAGGCCCTACAAGCTTCACAAGAGTGACACATAATCAACCATTAGATAAATGGCAAACGTGCAGCCTCACAACCTCCTATGATTGACACCTAATGGAACATATCGGATCATAGCAAATTCCCCAAGACACAGACATTCAGCAAAACAAACACGGATATTTTTGAGTACTGAATAAAAATGGTGTCTCATGATTACAGAGTCTCAAAAATGACTGACAAGTTGGAACACTCCAAGCAAAAAATTTGAAAACGCTCGATTGAAAACATAAAACTTCCATTAATAAACCTACAAGTACTTCTGTTCAGACATTTCCCTATAATCTGTGTACTTTTATAGCCCGGAAAAGTGTGTGAATTTATTTGCATACAACTAAAAATTATGAATTAAACTGCTTTAAAAGCAAGAATTCTATTTTCCTACCATAGTCTTAAGATCATAAACTTTTTATATGTTAATAAGAGCACACAAGCCAAGGAATAAAAAGTCCTGGTTCAAGAAAAAGCAAATATGTGGGGGTGGGTTTTTGGTTTAAAAAGTCTTTTGATCTTGTTTTTCTAAAACATATTTTTCAAGTATAGAGACCTTTGTATAATATCCTTTTAAATTTCAAAAGGTGGTTAAAAGCATTTATATAATGAAAATCGAAAATTTAACTTTTTAGTTTAATATTAATAGTGTGATTTGTTGTTTTACTCCATAGAGAAAAGAGCAATTGCTTTATGCAAATGTAATGTATTATGGGATTTCAATTGAAATGCATTATAATTGTATTATGCTAGTTACAATTGTAAAAAATGACATCTTTTGTGACTCGGTGCTAGTAAAAACCTATAGTAAAATCTAAAAATAATATACATGTACCTAGAGAAATGTTTCCATTTCAACATTTTGGGTAAATTTTCTTTTATTGAACAGATAATACGTTTTCATGGCTCAATAAAATCAAAACAATCCAAAAAGGTATGCACTAAAACATTTACTCTCACTCTTTTTTCTATTCACTCCATCCATCTTGTTCTCCATGGGTAAACATTTATATTAACTTCCTGTTTACCATCCTAGTGTTTATTTTTGCAAATAAAAGCAAGCATGAATATTTACTCTTGTTTCCCTGCCTTTTCTCATATAAAAAGTAGCATAGTGAAGATACCATTAAATAATTTGCTTTCTTCACTTTCTATATAACCTATAGATCTTTGTTTGTTTTACATAGAGAGCCTCTGCCTTCTTTTTTTTTTTCCAGCTATAGAGTACACCCTTGTGTCACTTTACCATGGTCTGTTCAATTGATCTTTTATTGCTGGACCCTGCTTGTTTCCAATGTTTTGCTTTTGTGTTTTAAAGTTTTCCTCTGTAAGTTTTGTATATTTCCTGTTAAACAGTTGGGTTCTGTTTATATTTTGTTCTTTTTCTTGTTCTGAGTAAAATTTTAAAGTGCAATATCTGTCACATTTTCTAATATCTGTTTATTACACATGTATGTTATCTGGTTCAACTTGGTTGAGTTTTCTAGTATTTTTTAAAAAATTGATACGCAATTGACAAATACCATTATATCAGTTTAAGATGAATAGCACAATTATTCAATATTTGTATGTATTCAAAACAATCACCACAGTAAGTCTAGTAAACATCTCTCACCATACATAGTCACAAAAAATTTTTTACTTGTGATGAGAACTTTTAAGATTCACTCTCTTAGCAACTTTTAAATATGTAAGACAGTATTAACTATAGTCACCTTGCTGTATATTATATCCCCATGATTTATTTTATAACTGGAAGTTTGTACCTTTTGACCACCTTCACCCATTTCTTCCATCCCCCACCCCCTGCTTCTATCAACCAATCTGTTCTCTTATTTATGAGCTCAGTTTTTTTGTTGTTGTTGTTGTTTTATTTTTAAATTCCATATATAAATGAGATTATATGGTATTTGTCTTTCTCTGTCTGACTTATGTATTTTACTTAGCGTAATGCCTTCAATGTTGATCCATGTTAATGCAAATGGCAAGATTTCTTTTTTATGGCTGAATAATATTCCACTGTGTATGTGCGTGTGCATGTGTGTGTATATATATACGTAAATATACACACGCATACACATTTTATATATAGCTACATTTTATTTATCTATTCACCCATCGATGGACAATTAGGTTGCTCCCATATCTTGGCTATTGAAAATAAAGCTGCAATGAATATGGGAGTGCAGGTATTGTTTCAGGTTAGTGTTTTCATTTCCTTTAGGTAAATACTCAGAAATGTGTTGCTGGATCACATGGCAGTTCTTGAGGATCTCCGTAATTTCTTGAGGAGCCTCCGTACTGCTTTCCATAGTGGCTGCACCAATTTACATTCTAACGAACAGTGTACAAGCATTCCCTTTTCTCCATATTCTTTCTAAGACTTATTTGTCATCTCTTTGATAATAGCGATTCTAACAGGTATGACGCAATACCTCTTGTGGTTTTGATTTGCATTTCTCTAATGATTAGTGAAGTTGAGCATTTTTTCTGTTGGCTATCTGTATGTCTTTCTTGGGAAAATGTCTATTTGTATTCTCTGTACATTTTTAAATTGGATTGTTTGTTTTTGTCATTCAGTTGTATGAATTCTACATATATTTTGGATATTAACCCCTTACGAGATAATTGATTTGCAAATATTTTCTCCCATTTGGTAGGTTGCCTTTTCATTTTGTTGATGGTTTTCTTTGCTATGCAGATAATTTCTATTTTGATGTAGTCCCACTTGTTTATTTTTGCTTTAGTTGTCTTTGCTTTTGGTGTCAGATCCAAAAATATCATTGCCAAGACCAATGCCAAGGAATTTGCCACCTACATTTTTCCAGAAGTTTTATGACTTCAGGTCTTACATTCAAGTCTTTATCATTTTGGGCTAATATTTGTGTATGGTATAAAATAATGGTCCAGTTTTCCCAGCACTATTGATAGAAGAAACTGTCCTTTCCCCATTGCATATTCTTGGCTTCCTTGTTGAAAATTAATTGACCATATATTTGTGGGTTTATTTCTGGGTCTCTATTCTGTTCCATTGATCTAGGTATCTGTTTTTATGCCAATACACACTATTTTGATTACTATAGCTTTGTAACATAGTTTGAAACCAGGGAGTGTAATGCCTCCAGCTTTGTTCTTCTTTCTCAAGATAGTGTTGACTATTCAGGGTCTTTCGTGGTTCCATACAAATTTTAGCATTGTTTGCTCTATTTTCTATTATTCTTAATTTGCTTTCAGAAGTTGAATTTATATGATATTAGACTAGTGAACATTTGTATTTATATAAAGGCCTCTCAGAATTTGGCATTTTATACTAGAATTATTTTTAATTAAAAGTAAGACTCCTAACAATACATATACTGTATGATGTAATGCTCATACATAATCATATGTACTTGTGTTTGCATGTATCCTTACTTGGTAATTACATATAATTCCAAGGTATTAGGGATTAGAAAATCCCTAAAGATTAAAATCTCTTATGAAAAAAGTAATGATTTTAATTGGTATTTGTCCAAAATAACACTAATTGGGAGAATGACTTAGATTTATATATTGTAAACTTTGGTATAACAATACATGACATATTTTTTTATGTAAGTAAGGGAATATTTATTGATCATTGTAAGAGGAAGACTTATACCTTGTTCACAGAAGGTATAAAGACAATATAAACAGTTCTAATATCAGATCGGGATTCAATAAAGTAAACATTTAATCAAATATGTAAAAACACGTAAATGCTAATATTACTAGAAACTGAATAATAGAAAGCACAGTTGGTTTGCTTATCTAGATCTTGTGTTTATGAATCTTCAGCTATAACCATGCATTTAATCATTGCACATGGCCTAGAGATGCCAAATAAAATTCTTGTACGTGACTTTCTACATATCTCTTAAAGTGGTGTGACAGAACTGGTTTCTACCCTACTCTATCAGTTGAATATTGCCACTAAGAAAATACTAGTGGTCAAAGCTAATCTCTTGTAAGAATTACCACCTGCTAGAATGTTAACATCTTCTAATTGAAAATTAAATGGAAACAATGAGACTAAATTGAAAAGCAGATAAGTACTTAAAAAAAACACACAGAATATAGGATGGTAACTGACTTTAAAATTCATTCATTCAACAATATTTATTGAGGACTATGGATTGGGTCTAACACAAAGAGTGCTAGGGATACATCAGAATACAAATTAAGGGGAGTGATGTCAGCACTATGCTGAATAAGACATCCCTCACATGCATCCCCCCTCAATAACAATAATTTGGCACTCATCCACAGATAAAAATGCCTTTCTGGGAGCTTTGGGATCTAGGTAGGAGATTGTGAAACCTCAATGTAGGCCAAGCTCAAGGAGAGCCATATTGATAAGAGAGGCTTACAACTGGGTGCTGGTTTGTTAACTATGCTACAAACACAGACGTAACTCCACACCCCTGAGGACATGGTTACAGCTCTGCTTGACTTGACCCTGTCACAGCACCATATACCAAGAGACCTGGGAGGAGTCATGCCCACCTGTGCATTGGATAATACACATACAGACCTCAGTTCTAGCTGTGGCCACTAAAGTGGCCCATGATCCCACTGTAGCCCCTCTCGGTTGTGGTCTCGGAGTCCCTGGAGGTAAACCTGCCAAACTCAGGTTGTATACCTGAAAAGTGCCCTGTAACTGGGCTCTAGCCTATCCCTGATGCAATCTATAGTCAGCTGACACAGAGAATCAACAGAAGACATTCCCATCTGCACCCCTGGGGACCATGAAAGGCTTCTAGACTCAGCTCCAGCTTCCTCACAACCACAGTCTGCCAGTAGCCTGGAGGGTCCAGGGTCTCAGTGAGAGACATAGCCATCTGCAACGCTGAAGATTCTGAAAAGACCCTATACTCAGCTCCAGCCCCCGCACCCCCAACCTCAGTCTGTGAACAGTACTGCTGGCCCAGGGATCCAGCAGGAGACTCTACTGTCTGTACCTCCAGAGATCCTATAGGGCTTTATGCTTGGCTCCAACCCCTTCACAACCACAATCTTCCATCAAACCTGCCCACCTAGCAGCCCAGTGGGAGACAGTCCTGTTGTCTGTGCTTCTGGAGATCCTGAAAGGGCCCCATACTTGATCCACTCCCTCCCAACTGCAGTACAAAGGAGTACTGCTGGCCTAGGGACCCAGTGGGAGACACTCCCATCTGTGCCCCTGGAGGTCACGAGAAGGCCCTATATTTGGTTCCAGCCCCTCCTAGCTGCAGTCTCTGAGCTGTTCAGCTGGCAAAGGGACGAGGCAGGAGACATGTCTGCACCTCAGGAGATCCTGAAAGGGCCCTACACTGGGCTTCAGCCCCTCTAGCCATTGTCAGGGACCAGTCCAGCCCACCCAGGAACCTGGTGGAGACACATCCATTCACGCCTTCAGAGTCAGATCTGTAGATCTCAGTCATGACTATGGAAACTGAGACAACCCAGGGACTTGGTTCCAGCCATTTCTAGCCATGGTGCAGGGCCAGTCCTGCCCACTCAGGGACCCATCTAGTGACCAGGCAGCAGCCTTACCAGGAATGGTCCTGATGGGAGCCACACCCACCATACACTTGGTAATAGGTTTGCTGACTAAGGACCCTGAAGCAAACACTAGTCCCAGTGCCACCCTACTGAACAAGGAACCAAAAGCCGTCCCAGTCACCCAGGGACAAGATAGGATCTATGTCTGTTTGAGCTTCTGGTAACAAGCTGGCCAATTGTAGAGCCCACTGCAGACCAAGCCACAGCCTCTAACTGGCTTCAAGCCAGCATGACCGCAATCCCAGAGGTAATATTATCAGCCCAGGGGACAGAGAAGGGGTGAGACTATTTAGATAAAGATACCACAAAAAAGAAAACTACAGGCCAATATCCCTGATGAATATAGATGAAAAATTCTCAGCAAAACTCTAGCAAACCCAATTCAACACCACATTAAAAGGACCATACACAATGATCAACTGGGATTTGTTCTTGGGATGCAAGGATGGTTTAACATATGCAAACCAATAAATGTGATACACCAGATTAATAGAATAAAGAGTAAAACTCTTATTATTCTCTCAATAGATGTAGAAAAGGCATTTGACAAAATACAGCACCCATTCATAATAAAAAGGAGCTCAACAAATTGGGTAGAGAAGGAATGTACCTCAACATAATAAAGGCGTATACAACAGGGCCATAGCTAACATCATACTGAACTCTGGAATTCCTACCAGAGCACTTATGCAAGAAGATGAAATAAAAAGCATCCAAATTGGAAGAGAAGAAGTAAAATTGTCTGTGTTTGCAGTTGACATGATCTTATATATGGGTAATATTAAAGATTTCACCAAAATATTGATAGAATAAATAAATTGAGTAAAGGTACAGGATACAAAATCAACATACAAAATTAGTTGTATTTCTGTACATTAACAATGAACTATCTGATAGAGAAATAAAGAAAACAATTCTATTTACAATAGCTTCAAAAACAATACTTAGGAATAAATTTAACCAAGGAGGTGAGAGATCTGTACATTGAAACTGTAAGACATTGATGAAAGAAATTAAAGAGGACACAAATAATCAGAAAGATATCCTATGCTCATTGTTTGGAAGAATTAATATTGTTAAATATCCAAATATACCATCCAAAAGCAATCTACAGATTCAATGCAATCTCTATAAAAATTATAATGGAATTTTTCACAAAAATAGAAAAAAAAAATCCTAAAATGCATGTGGAACTACAAAAGATCCCAAATAGCCACAGCAATCTTGAGAAAGAAGAACAAAGTTGGAGGCATCTCACTTCCTGATTTCAAACTATACTGCAAAGCTGTAGTATCAAAACAGTGTGGTACTGGCACAAAAATAGACGCATAGATCAATGAAATAGAATACAGAGCCCAGAAATAAACCCATGTATATGGTAAAGAATATTTACATTTTTTTTGATCCCCACAAATTATGTAGGCTAAGCTTCCCACTTAACGTTACAAATTTTCCAACATGTAAGTGTAGCTTTAAGCATCAAATTCCAACCACAGACATCAGCTTCTGAGAACATGGTGGCTAAGTATTCAAAATAACCATATAATAAAACTACCAGAAACGCTGTACAAAATGTAGTTTTAAAATCTTCTCAAAAGCGATAGAGAGTTGATAAGCATGTAAATAATTTTCAGGCCAAAATGCAAATGAGAGAAAAATTCTGAGGGCAGCATAGAGAAATAGAGAGATGAAAAATATGAGAAAGCAATTCAGAGACACAGAAAATAGAATGAGAAGTTCTAACATACGTGCAATTGGACTTTAAGAAATAGAGGAGATGGAGAGTGGGACAGAGGCAATGTTATGAGAGATATTTATTTGAGAACAGTCCCAGTGCCATTCTACTGAACAAGGTACCAAAAGCAGTCCCAGTCACCCAGGGACAAGATAGGATCTATGTCTGCTTGGCTTGGCCAGCTGATGAACGTTACAAATCCACAGATTCAAGAAGCGCAAGGAAGATTACAAAGAAAAGAAAGAAAAAAGAAATCCACGTTTACAGAAAACTAATGGCAAAGAGAATATCTTAAAAGCAGGCCAAGAGAAAAGACAGATCACCACCAAAGGAGTCACTAGTACACTGACACCTGACTTCTCAACAGAAAACATGGAAGCAAGAAAACCCCATCCTCAATGTGGTTAGAAAACATCTACCAGCTTAGAATTCTGTGCCCCGTGAAAATATCTTTCAAGGATGAGAGCAAAATCAAGAAATACTATTTTCTGGCATTCATTATAGATATAGTGAAGATTGTAAGGAAGTCTCAAAGAAGTGTTCAGAGATTCAGGCCAAATATTTCAGGTCTCACATTGTGGGTTGGGAGGTCCATATATGGATTCTAATATGGCCTGTGTGATTCTCAACAGTCTTTGCTTTTGTAGTTTGCTATTATTCACCAGGGAAAACCATTGTCTCCCTACCTGGCAATTCCTTGACCTGATAGTTACCATGTGATACGTCCCTGTGTTATGCAGAGATAACACTGTACACTTGATACAGTAAGATGGAAAGACATCATTCTGTGGAAGAAATCTGCCCCCCTACAATAAAGCTGTATGTCACAGAGATTGCTGGTTTAGACCCTGGAAAACACATAAGAATCTTATGTTTTCTTATGTTTTAGTTCTCCCGAATGAGTAGTGTGATTCCCTCCTTTCAAGAGACAGTTATAAGTATGCTTTACTGTGGATCTTGAGACGTTGCTAATCCAGGCTCTATTTTAAGAGAACTACACGGAACATCTTGCCATATTGGAATATTTTGCTATGATCATCTTCCTTCTTAATTTAATTTAATGGACCTAAAAGAATCCATTGTTTCTTTTGTAGATTTGAATTGTATGCCTAGAAAGGTCAGTCAAGGAACTGGGAGTGTTGTAGAAACCTTGTGTTGTGTGTGTTTGTTTCACTTCTTCCTGAGTGAGGCTTTTGAGTAAATAATAAAGTTTTCTTCAAAGCCTGGAGTCTGAGGTCTTATTTTCTACAATAATTCATCAAAATTACTCCTGAGTAGAGCAGTTTAATAAGCCTATGAAGTAGTGGCAAGGACACCAAGATCTTCTTCAAGGGAAATACATAATCTATAAACAGCCTTCAAAGGAAGGTGAGTTTTGTAGCTGGAGAAACCCTCATTTTTCTGAGCACCTTGACAAGGTTGCTGAGGTAAATTGCTCTGGGGTGAGGAATTTGAAATTGGAGTAAGTGTGTATAAGAATCTGGGAATGAAGAGAGAAAAATAAGTGAGGAGCAAGATATAGACTGATAAACAAAAATAAGAACAAAACATCTTGGGAGAGCATATCAGTTATCCTAGAGAGAGTGTTCTTGACTTTTGTCAATTAGGAGAAGCCTATAGATTTCTTTAAATGCATAAAATGCAATATACGAGTATAAGATTATAAAAGAAACCGATTAAATTGAAATGTAATAATCAAAATATAAAAAACAAGTTGGAACCATAGCAACATGTGTACTTTGCTATTAATACTTCACATAAAAAGATCTAGCAGTGGGTCTAATAGCCACCTTAGATTTCGAAGTAGTGGTGAGCATAGACGAGGTATTTCCAGATACAGCAACTATCCTGTGATATGAAAATCCCACTGATCTTTGTTAGTGAGAAAGTCACAGTTACTGCTAGCACTATTGCTTATATTCATAATAGAAGAAGATGCTTAACTTTAGTATTTTTGTCCAAACAAGTTCGCAGACTGTAGATTAAGAAGTCTGCCCTAGGGTGTAATGTAAATGTCCTCCTTCCCCAGGTAGTCTCTAGTAAAGATTACATTGGAAAGCTATGCTTCTATGTGAGTGGATTCTCTTAGGAGACATCAAGGAGAAGCATGATGGTGGCTCGGTCCCCAGCCAACCCATAATTCCAAGGCTTTTATCAAGGGCTCCGTGACACTTGGCTCTGCCCTGCTTGGGTGGAGATGTGACCTCCTCTCCTGTCATCTTGTACACACAATGCATGTGACTAGCAAGAACATACCATGAATAACCACTTATAAGAGAAATATGCTTAAAAACCAGGCAATAAGTAGATTAAATATTCCCCTAAGGTAAATTAAGAGCCTTCTTAGGAAGGTTGAAAGGGTTTTGTGTTGCCTCATATCAGCGCAGCACTTTTAACTTCTGAAAGCATTTTTTCCATCTATTCTCTAACTTGTTTTTTACAACCACCTTGGGATTGGTGGTGCAGCTATTATTCTTCTGTTTCTTTTGCTAAAAATATATATTTAAAATGCAAATTTGCCGGAATCAGAGGAAAAATTCAAGATGGAATAACCAATGATATATCTTGTTGATTCTCAGAGGGAAAATTTAAATGAATGAAATACTTAACATATAAATAATCTCCCTTTGCCACTAAAGCACAGGAAAGTCAGTACTAAGTGCTTGTTAAAGAACACATTTTTTAAGTCAAAATTTTCCATAAAAGAATCTGCTTATAAAAAACTGAAACAATGTAGTGGTGTTGAAGAGAATACTTTAAAGGTTTTCACCCACCTAACAAAAAGAAAATCAGGAAAATTGTACCAGACTGAGTCCACTTCAAAGACAGAAATAACAACAGTAATTTGAGTAGAGATGATTTAATATAAATGTTAACTAGGTACAAAGTTGACAACTAGGTAACTGAGAAGGTAAAAAGAAGATAAGGTAGGAATCTGAAAACGACCCGTGGGCCAAATCTGGCTTGCTGCTTGTTTTGGTAAATAAAGTTTTATTGGAGCATAGCCATGCTCTTTACGTACATATTGTTTATGGCTGCTTTGTTCTGTAATGACAGAGTTAAATAGTCTTAACAGAGACCATATGGTGTGCAAGGTCTAAAATAATTACCGACCCGCCTTTTCCCCCACAAAGGGTTGCGGACCCCTGCTCAGCACCAAGGTTATCAAAGAGGTAGAAATTGTAAAAAGCAGCTCCTACCTCTAGAACTGGGGGAACAAAGAAAAGGAGTCAGGATGATTAACACTAGAAAGTTCAACGAGCCAAAGACCTCTGAGGAGGGCGTTTCAGTGCAGCTGCTTCTGGTATGTCAGGGGGTGGACACCACGAGGCTGGTTCTACCAAGTAAACTAGGTCCACTTGAAGCGAAGAAATGAAGCTCACAGGGGTTAAGAGACTCACCTTAAAACCACACAGTCTTAAGAGCAGAACTGGAAGTTCCTCCAGGAAATGGGATTTCAGAATTGGCTTAAAAGGTGGAAAGGAGAGACAGCCTGGCAGGCCCAGGTGGCTGGGAAGGAAATCCTCACTTAAAAACAGCTCAAAGGGGAAAATGCAGTGTAGGAATAAAGCCTGCAAGAAAGAAGGATCCCCATGCCCAGGTCACATCTCAAATATCTTAAATCAGAACCTCTGAGTGTGGCCTTCAGGTATTAGTATTTTTGAAAGCTGTCCAAGTGATTCCAATATGGGGCCAAGTCTGAGACCAAGTGCTTGAAACCGAGACATGTATGCACTCACGTTCAGAACCCACCCCATTCTGGAATCTTCTCACCTTGGAAGAAGCCCATTGTTTTTGGGCAGATGGGGCTGTTTCCAGATTGGGTGGGGAGGTGGCACTGAGCAGCAGAAAAGCAGCAACCCCTTGTCTCTCAGCAAACAGACTCAGGCAAGCCCATTACTGCTGCTGGGGCCACAGGGGTGCACCGCTGGTCCCGGACTACTTGCTAAGAGCAGCTTGGCTCTGTTTCCTGTGTTCGTCATTCACTTCATAAAGCACCTTTCATAGACAGTGAGGTCACTTTCAGATCAGCAGCTCTTGTGTAATGAAGGTAAAACAAACCCTCAGTGAGGGAGGAGGCTGGGGCAGGAAGGTCACAACCCCAGGTAGCTCTGACATGGGGCCTCCTGTGGGATGTGCCTGGGCCTTGGCTGGGCTTACTGATGCTTTTCCTTTGGGAAAAGGCACCGAAAGAGAGACTGAAAAAGCAAGCCTGATTCTTCTTTAAAAATTCTTTCCATAGCAAAAGAAGTGCGTGTTCATTAAAAAAAAAAGTACTGAAAAGCACAAAGTAGAAAATTATCACTGGCATTTTACTAACCGGATATAACTACAGGTAGAATTGTGGAGTAATCATCCAGGACGTGCAATGCAGAGATACAATAAGATATCGATAGCAGATAACATCTCTATCCTCTTGGAGCTTATAATTCACCTATAATATGGAAAACGCTGTCCATCAATTTAGAGAATACCTATGGAGAAAAAAACATGGTCCTTATCCCTCAGGTACTTACTGTCTACTGATGAGTTATGGCAAGCACAGAAATAATCATAACACTAGTAGAAGATGATATGAGTGCTAGAGACTAAGAATTGTGGGAGAGTATAGCATTATCTCCTTCCAGATGGTGTTTCCATGTCCATAGATAATTTCAACTCTTGGTCCAGAGGTGAGTCTTCACTCAAACTAATTTATACCCCTTGGTCATAGTTGATTGGTCTAGGGAAGGATCCTGACAAAGCTTGAATAATCTGCTTCCTTCTCAGAAATATTTCAAACCAAAATGAAGAGTTTCTGTTTCTGTCTGAGAGTGTGCATTTTTAAGAGGAAAAAGTTCCAAGGAGCTGTAGGCAGCATATTTCTCGCCATGTGGAGAAAAATGGGCCATAGTGAGAGAGAACAGAGCCTAAATAAAGAGAGATGCAGGAGGTGAAGTCTGGTGGCCTTTCATGCCATGGTTTCAGTTATTCCTGCAGTCCAACTGTAATTTTTCCCTTTTCTTGTATTGTTTGTTCAAGCCTTCCTTGTATTTCAACAGCCAACATATTCACCACTGGTATTTATTAGCTAGGGTTGGGTTTGTGTCACTTGCAACTAAAAGAATCCGTTCTAAAACTGAAGGCTTTGCAGAGAAGGTGAAATTGGAGCTGTGTTAAGGAATGAATAGGACTTAGGTGTTTTGAGTTTGGGCTTTCGCTCTGAGCCTGAGCTACCACAGAAAATGAGTCAAATCACATTTCATTTGTACTTAAAAAAATGGAAATAACCTTTCCCTTAATAATAATAAAGGTATGAAAATTTCAAATAAGAAAAAAATTAATGTTTATCTCTTATCACCACATAATCCCACTCTCCAGAAATCCTCGTGGTTAACAATTTAGGATGATCATCCAATATACAGTATTTTGTAATCTGCTATTTTCTCACTGCTGGCATCTTTTAAAATGTTTTTGTTTTTAAAAAACTTTTTATTTGGAAATAATTTCAAATGTACAAAAATTTGAAAAATTAAAACAGTACCATGAAAAGAAAACCCACCTAGATTTACCTTGTCCTATTAACTTTATCATTTGCTCTCTCTTTCTGAATCATTTGCAGGTAAGTTATCATGGCCCTTTACCTTTAAATTCTTTAGGGTACATATCCTAAGAACAGGGATATTCTCTTACATCACTACAACATAGTTGTAAATTTAGACTAATACAGTATTATTTTATATTAGTTTCAATGTTATTTTATATTAGTTTCAGATGTACAGCATAGTGGTTAGTTAGACATTTATGTAATTTAAACAGTGATTCCCCCGATTAGTCTAGTACCCACCTAGCACTAGACACAGTTGTTAAAATAATTATCTTTTTGAATAATCAAATATGATCAAGTCCCTCCAAAACTTACAAATTCCTGATAGTTCTCTTAATTTCCACAGAACAAAGTATAAATTATTTAGAATTCAAAGTTCCTCATAACTTAGTCTAAACCTATCTTTCTAGTCACACGTCCAGGCTTTCTCACTTAGATGCTTGGGGGCCACTGATACTGCACAGCTTCATGGGACACCATTCATATGGTATTTTTATATAAATGGCATCCCATGGAATGCAATGTCACTGGAGTTTTGGAATGAAATAGCCTGGTTATTATTATTATTATTATTAATTTTAGCATTCTGGATTGCTCTCTGTTCTCTTTTAAAAAAGGAGTTTCACACCTATGTACTTTTTTTTTATTCTTTCTAGAATACCCTTCCTTATCTTCACCACTGGCAAAATTCCCTTCATACTCCAAGACCCAGCTTAGATGACTCCTAGCCATCTTAGGTTTTTCTAACAGCCCCTTCACCCTACAAAGAGGAATAACTCATTTCATCATCACATTTTATTATTGGTACTTGTTTATATATCTGTCTCTCCTGTTAGGCAGTCAGATTTTAGGGAGAAGCTTACGTGTTCATATACTCCCATCTATTAGACTAAGTCTTTACTAATTTATGCTGGACATATTTTAGATGGACGGGGTGAGCTTTGTGAATATCATTTTGTGGAAGTTGTATGTTATCTTGTAGACAATGCAGAGACGTTAGGATTGGGGCTGGGTGGGTGGCAGGTGATAAAATGGACTGGGCCATGCTTAAGAAAAATGAGGCAACATCAAACAAAAGAACAATCTAAATATGTGTGGAGGTGGGACGGGCAGCTGAGTTGCCTACCCAACCCACATGCCTAGATAATAATCTACCTCAAACATTTCAGAACAGTCATTACTCCTGCAGAGGAGAACAATTAGCGTGTTTTTGAATTGTTCTCTTGTTAGCTTTCATTGTTAATGTCTTATTTAATGTTCCAATGCTGATTTGTTTAAATTGTTCTGCAAGCACATTCACACATGTTTCTTAATGGAACGGGCTGGGCTAGTTCTAGGTGTAAAGGGCAGCTTCTTTATTCTACTTCCTGCTGGGATATGTTGGGAAATAACCTCTCAACTCAAGGGCAGATGTAGGTCCAGTCTCTGTTTCACTCCCTTGTACGAATCCCCTTTTCCTAACTGGATGCCACAACTCCCCTAACAGGACTTTGGCCTCTTCCAGGCTGGACATGCAGGAACTTATTTCATGACAGAATCAGGTCATCCTTGCAGCTGCTTTGCTCCCCTACCCTTTTCTTACTTGCTTTTTCATTTTTCCCTTGGTCCTGATTTTCTATTTCATTAACCTCGTTGTATATGTTTCTTCTGCTGAACACTGTATGAAATACATTTTGGAAAAAGGCAGGCTATACATAAAACAAAGGAAAAATATGAAAAAATAGCATGCTTAAAAAAAGCAACATATATACATACATACATATATATACATACATACATATATATATCTCTAAAAAAAGTATATGCAGTTTAAGAAAGGAAAAAACTACACTAAAATTATGTTGATGGTAACTACTTTGAGCACCTCTTGTAATTGCAGAACTCAAATGTGATTTGTATTCATCTTTGGTTATCGATATATATTGAATATTACAATTTTAACAGTTATTTCTTTTCTTAAAATGTGTATACAATATTTTGGCCGAGTGTTTGTGTGTGTGTGTGTTTGTGTATATATGTGTATGTGTGTATAAATAAATATATATATATATATATAAATTTCATAAAATTTATAATATATTATAAATTTTATGAAATGTAGAAAGGTATAAAGAAGAAAGTGAAAACTATTCATTTAGAGAATACCAGTATTAACATTTTAGTACATATCCTTACATATTTTTATGTAAAATTTATATAATGCATTTATATATTATAGTTATATATGTATCTGTATTTATATATTATATAGCTATATATACATCTATCCCTATAGACATTGATATAGAGATAGAAGTATACACACACAAATTGATCAAGTTTATGTTTTAGTGACAATAAAACAATTGTAAATACTGTTTTTATAACCTGCTTTTTAATTTAATAATTTATCTCTCTGTGTTAGTACATATCTATCTAGTTTCCAGATAAATGTAGTGGAATAAAGTTGGAGCATAGACTTTATTTCCTTCTATGTCTAATAAAATAAAAGCAACAAAACAAAATAAAACAAATACAAAAATAAAACCCAACAACAACCAAATAAATACAACCCCATCTTAACCTTCTAAAATTATGGTCAAGGAGATAAATGCTTCTCTTTCTGACCCCTAGAAGTATGATATTAAAAAAGAAGATTAATCAACAAAGTCCTGAGAATTTTTTGTAAATAGCTTGTAATTGGAAAATCAAAAGAATGAGAGTTGAACAGGAATCTCAGAATCTTTTCTATATGGGGAAATAAATACAACTTCTGGGAAGAGATGGGTGAAAAGAGGAAGTAAACAACTGGAACTGTCAGTCTCATGTGACAAATAGTCTCCAGGGAGAAACACTGAATAAGAGTATAACCCAAAGCTGAAGTGTAGAACTAGTATTGCCCATTTGATTAAGTGGAACGAACCCCTTAATAGGATATTTAACTGAGTGTCACATGAGAGAGGTCAGAGCCAAGTTTTCCAACAAAAATTGCACAAAGCTCAAGCTGATGTCTTCTTTTAGCTTCAAGTGGATCACATGTCATAGTCAACATTTCAATTGAAGTTTGGAGCAATGGCAACAGATTTCAAGTGGGGAGGGAGGTCAATGAGAATTCATACACCTTCCATCGTAGGACAGAGCTTCTCTGTTAAGCATAAGCAAGATAAAAAGAAACAGTATGGCTCTTAGGTCAATGTACTATACCAGTCAAAAATAATAGTAATAGAAAAATCAAAATAAGTAAAAGGAACATAGAATGCAGGTGACAGCTGAAGAATTCATTCTGGGGAAAAATAACTTAAGAAACAGAAGAAAATTTTCTGTAAATATTTCATTTTACACAACAATTTAACAAGAATCTGAATTTGATTTTTAGAAGAACTAGATATTAGATGATAAAACATCTAAATGAGATGAAAATGGATGTTGCAAAGCTAAGGAATGAAAATGAAGAATAAAGCACTTTTACCAAAAAAGTAATAAATAAATTAGAAACAGGAAGGAATAATCATGGACTGCAATGTAATCACTGAAATTCAGGAAAAAATAGTGATCATTTTAATAGATTTAAATGATTTAGAAAGAGACGAAAGGAATTAGAGAAAGAGAAGACAACAGCTATGGAAGAGAGATAATATCAATCAAACATTGATAAACATGAAGTAGAGAACCTAACGAATGGAATAGAACAATTATTAGAAATTTAATGGAAGAAAAATTTACCTGAAAGGAATACCTGAGTTTGATGTAAAAGACAAGCCGCGTTAAAGAAAAACATTGGTCTGGATAATAGACCCTGAGATGTATACTTTTAAATTTATTGGAAAAGGAAAAAGATAGCATCCTATATGTCATTTTGCAGAATAAGGAAGTCTTTTGCACAAGGGTCAGGTTATCTTTAGACCTCCCACAGCAATATTCAATGGAGCGACGTCTACAATCATATGAGGGAAAGTATGACACAAAAAATACATATCAGCAATTAACAATCATTAAAGAATCAGGGAATATGTATATACAAGCCATTCTGGAAGCAAATAAATCAAATACTTTGTGATAGAATCCAGTAGAACAAGAGATGAATGGAGAGGCCACGGGGATGAGGGGAGGCAAAACTAATGGAACAATACATGCAAGAACACAGTGAAAAATATACCTATAAAGTTTTGAGAAAGTGTGACCTGAAGATTTTATAGCCAATTTGATTTTATAGTAGAAAGGTGAGAACTCTCCTCTACTCCCTCCATGCTCTGCAACACACACACACACACACACACACACACATGCATGCGTGAGAGTTGGCTTTGGTGCTTAGGCCCAGAAGTCTTGCAAAATAGAGCTGAAGTCCACCAGGGATGGGCAGGAGCGATGGGGACCTTCTTCCTCAGACCCCTGTTGCCTCTGTGAAACCTCTTATTCTAGCCTCAGTATCTCTACCACTTTGATTTCTACCCCCTTTTTGCTCTGCCAATAGGAAGAACATTACCACTTCGTAAAGGGCTTTTGCATTTATGTTCACAAGTGACGTTGGTAATGTTACTTTCTCATAATGTCCTTGCTATGTTTTCTAGCCAAGGTTATGTTTGCCTCATAATATGAATTAGTGTATTATTTTTATTTGATAATCCCTCAATAGTTTGGGTAAGACTGGAATTAATTTTCTTTAGATTTATAATGTATTTTTAGTTGTGAATTTCTATATTAATAGCTTAGTAGTAAGAAAGCATAGTCTGATGATAACAGTTATTTGAAATTTGTTGAGATTTATTTTAAGTACAAAGCCAATTCTTACAAAAGCTTAATGTATGCTTCATATGTTCTTTTTGATTATTGGTCCAAAGTTACATAGTATATGGCTAGTGGGGTCAAAATTGTTTATTATGTTGTTCAAATCTTCTATATCCTTATTTTTTGTTCTGCTTGAAACTATGCATTTCTGAGATAGGTATGCTAAAAACTCCCATTATGATTCTGAGATATGTATCTATATCTCTTAGCAGTCTGTCGAATTTTTTTTGAGGCTTACATTTTTTGAGGCTATGTTATTAGATGCATATTATGTCAATTAAATCAATCTTGTTTCAAACGCTATGTAAGTTAAACTTTATTTTCAGAAAGACTTTATGCTTTAAATGGATTTTTTCTGGTATTAATATAACTTAAAAGCTTTATTTTGGTTAATATTTACCTGGTATAGCTTTTCCATTCCATTGTTTTCATTTTTTCCCCAATCTTTCTGTATCCTTATTGGTTTTATTTACATACTCTTATAAACAGCATATGATTAGAGCTTTTAAAAAATTCTAAATGTCTTTGTGTATTCATTAGCAGTCAATCTATTTATATATTGTTATGACTTTTGTATTTAGATTTATTTCCACCTTCTTATGTTGTGTTCTATTTGTTGTGCCTATTCCATTGTGGTTTTTCTTTCTTCTCTTCTTTAGGAAAGATTGAATATTTTTTCTTATTCTATTTTTTCCTTCTATGGTTTCAGTAGTTATACATTATTATTTCTATGCTTTTAGTAATTAGCCTAGAAATTGTAACATTAATTCTTATGATTACATTTTAAAGTTAACCAATATGTTTGCTCAAATCTCAGTGAATGAACTTCAATTCCTGTCACGCCTGTCTTTCCTCAGATGCTGTTTCGTCATGTATTTTCATTGTAATCTTGTTTTACTTTCTCCCCATAAGACATTATTATTATTTGATATTTATTTATTTGGTTTTTATAATAGATAAAAGTCCTATGGTTCAAAAAATCAAAACAATATAAAAGGAGAAGTTAAATAAAAAGTTCTTTGTCTTATCACTGATTACAACCTATCTCCTCATACTTGTCCCAGCACAAAAGATTTTTGTAATCTCTGATATTTCCCAATATTCAGACAAACAGCTATGAATAGAATTCTCATTTTCTCCCCTTCATACAACAGCCAGCATACTACACACACTGTTCTTTGTACTTTGATTTTTAACAATTTAACAGTGTATCTTAGAAATCTTTCATATCAATACATAGAGATTTTCATTATTCATTTTGATATAGCTGCACAGTATTCCACTGTATAGATGTACACTAATTTATTTAATGAGGCCTTCATTGTTGGAAACTTGGGTTGTCTCCAGTCCTTTCCTAACACAAAAAATGATGCAATGAATTCTCTGTGTTGTAGTGAACACTAACATTTTATATGAGGGCTGTTAAATCTGTAGAACAAATTCCCGGAATTGTGATTGCCAGCTCACAGGATAAATGCATTTTTTAATTGAACAGATTGTTCTAAATTGTCCTGGTAGATTTGGTTTGGCGCTATTTTGGTTAAGATTTTTATATATGTGTTCACGAGTGACACTGACTTACAATTTTGCTTTTTTGTCATGTCCTTGTCAGGTTTGGCTATTGGGATTACATTTGCCTCAAAAAAATGAATTTGGGATGTTCCTTTGTTTTCTGTACTTTAGTAGAGTTTGTGTAAGATCGGCTTTATTTATTTATTTTTATTAAATATTTGATAGAATTTGCTAGGGAGCGCTGGAGTTTTCCTTGTGGGAAGGTTTTTAATGACAGATTCAAAGCTTTAATTGAATTATGTAGTCTGCCAGTACCAGAAGAAAGAACTACCTTTGACCTCATTCTAGAAAGACATTTTCACAGGTGAAAACGTTCAGGCTGACAGGTATTTCTGTCATCACGGAAAATTAATTAAATATAGTGGTCAAGAATGTAGTCTCAAACAAGGCTAACTTGATTTGAATTCTGACTCTGACACTTACTGTGTGAACATGAAGAAATTATTTACACTTTCTCCTTCAAGTTTCTTGTGTGCAAAATGAGAATGATAGTGCCTCCCTCACTGTGATTTCAAAGATTAAATAGGTTAAAGCAAGTAAAGCCCTTAGAACATTTCTAGGTACCTTATAGATACCATATAAGTACTAATTTCTATTATTGAAGATACCACTATATTCTGGACTATGTTGAAAAGAGACTGGTACTTTAATTTTTGTTCTTTTGAAATTAATTTGTCTTTTTTTCCTGGCTACTTTTACGATCTGCATTTTGTTTAGGAGTATTTTCCAGTTTGATTGTGACATATCTCAGAATGCAATTCTTTTTTTATTTTTTTATTTTTTATTAAAGTTTATTGGGGTGACGATTGTTAGTAATGTTACATAGATTTCAGGTGAACAATTCTGTATTACATCATGTATAAATCCCATTGTGTGTTCACCACGCAGAATCAGTCCTCCTTCCATCACCATATATTCGATCCCCTTTACCCTCATCTACCACCTCCCTCCCCTTTTACACTCTGGTAACCACTAAACTATTGAGAATGCATTTCTTTTCATCTATTCCCTTTCTTCCTTTGACATCTGTAGTAAGAATAATTTATCACTTTTATAAAACATTTAGCTCTTATTTCTTCAAAGATTGCTTCTGCCTCATTCTTCTTTTTCTGGAATTCTAACTATACGTATGTTGTACCTTCCTACTCCATTCTTCTTGCTTTTTAACTTGTTTTTTTCCTCCATCTCTTTGTCAGTGCTTACTTTGGATAATCCCTTTAGTGTTCACTTCCAGTTCACTATGTCTCTTTTCAGCTGTGACTAATTTGTTTTGTAGGCAGTCATCGAAGTTTTAATTTCAATTAATTTTCTTTCTAGAAGTTCTGTTTGGTTCTTATTGAAATCTGTTTTAGTACACAATATATTTCCATTTTCTTGTTCATTTTCAAGTGTCCCTTCTATTTATTTAAGCATATTAAACTTAATTTTAAATTCTGTGTCTGATAATTCTAATATCTGAATTATTTCCTGCTGTTTCAGCCCTCTCTTGCTTTGGCTTACTCTCAAACATGGCACCTTGTTTTCTTGTGGGTTTTTTGACATTCAACTCTAAGCTTCACATTTTTACTGCATCTTATTCTTTAGGAATTCTCAGGGGCCTGGGGTGAAGGTGTATTTGCTTCTGTTCTGTGGCCTAAGGCAATAGCACAGTCTGGGAAAATTTGAAATTATGTTTTTGGCTCAAGGTTTCTTAAACCATGAGGAAGTACAAATTTGGGCTGCCCATTAAATAAAATTTAAATTCAAGTAAAATGAACTTTAATACTTTAAACATAACATTTAGTAAGTTTCTACCTGAGTGTCCATCTGTATGACCGTCCATTTCTCTGTGTTTCTCTGTGTATATATGCTTAGAGAGTTATGTGAAACGACATCTACCAAATACTAACAAGGTTTATTCCTAGACAATGTGTTTAATGAGTTTTATTCTTTGTATTTTGTTTTGCTTAACTTTATTTTATAGTGACCACATATTTTTCCCTAAAACAATAAAATCCTTACTTTAAAAACAAAAAGATATGTGAATATTTCATTATAATATATTACATATCTTCCCTCAGTCTGACAGCTCTCCTTTTGTGCTTCAGCTCTGTAACTGCATTCCTACCTTGTGCTCTGGGCCTGTCTGTTTGTAACTTTGCATTAGAGTCCAGTGTCTGGTTTCTAATCCAGCGTCTCAGGCTTCACTACTTGCTGACAGACTTTTACCGAGCCTGGCTCCTTGGTTTTCAAATCTGGCCTGCAGGGAGAGTCCTTTTGCCAAAGCCTACCATCCAGTAGGTCATTCTTGTCAGATTCTTGGTGCCGACTGCAGTCTTGGTGCTGCACCAGGCTCCTTTGGTCAGTCCCTTCCGTTGGCGAGCTCTGCTGGCTCAGCTGATATCCTCCCAATAACTCCCACTGGACCCTGGCTTCCCTTTGGGCAAGGCTCCTTGCAGGTGCCAGGTGGTCTCTCCCTAAATCTCTCCCTTCCTCCCCCTCTCTCTTTCTCCCCATTTCACATCTCCTTACCACTCCCCTCTTTATCCTATTCTTCCCCTCTCCATTCTATTTCACCCCTTTTGCTTTCCCCTCTGCTTTTATCCACTCTCTCATTTTACCTTGTCTTCCCTTCAGCCACCTTCCTTTCCCTCCCTTTATCCTCCTTCCCTCTTTTCTTTTTCTTTTCCCATTTATTCTTTTTCCTCCACTCATTTCTTATCTCTAAAAGGATCTGTTAGAGGATTAAATGCAATTATAAAATGTGAGTTGTTTAGCATACATAGTAACTGTTCTCTCTATGGGAGTCATTACAATTATTACGTATTTTTTATTGAATATTCATTCATTCATTCAACCAACATTAATGCGCCTACCAAGCACCAGGTACAGTTCTAGGAATTCATGGGCACAGTGAGGATTCAGACATGATTTCTGCCTTCAGGGAGCTTACCGCCAGGTAGGGAGAATAACAAGGGAATGGGCAAATATTGTTCAGTTAGCGGGCCATCGCTGTCTCTGTGTATAACGTATCTATCACCTTGTGAACAGAGGCCATGGATCCTCAGGCCTGTGGTGGAATTCTGGAGAACCACTCCATGGTTTGTTAACGTTTCCTGCCAAAGGATTTGTTCCCTGAGCTGGAAGGAGAATAACATCAACAGAGTGGTACAGCCAAAAATGATGTATTCTAATTCCTTAAATAAACGAATCTTTTCATTTTGTTCAGAACAGTAAGTCAGCCTGCTCAGCCTCTAAACCTGGGTCCCCCTTGAAGCAGAGTTTACAAAATCTATAGTTGAGCCATTTTTAGAAACAAGGCAGTAGGTAAGAAATCAGGTGGGGTAGCGGTGCTTGCAGGAGGCAACTTGGGTGTCTGTAAGAATTGAGATTTCTTTTAAAAAAGAAGCACCATTCATTCTGTAATTTTCATCAGCTAGATGTGAGCCTCCAGCACCATTTCTTGTCTAGAAGATTTTGCCTTTGGAAAACAAGATGTCCTAAGACATTAAAAGGACAATTTTCCACAAGCAGGCCAACTGCTTTTAAAACTTAATTGTGTGTGAAATGTACTATTTCCAGTTTATTGGCCATTTGGACTTTGCAGCAGGCCCCCCGCCAAGCCACTGTGCATGCTAGCTGTCCTGAAGCAGGGCAGGTCCAGCTGGGAGCGGCATGCAACCCAGGCAGCCCTGTTGCTAGGCTGGAGCCAGGAGCTTCTCAGCCTTAATGCTATTTGTGTAAGTCGGCCTTGGCTTCCTCTCTCCAGGTCGCCTTTCCTGGGATGCCACATAGATACCAACAGTGGCCCACTGTTTCCTTCAGGCTGGGTTATGTACCCTGGAATTTTTGGTACTGAACCTGCCAGCAAAATCGATGTCACCTGTCCCAACCCCTTAGACTCTCGCTGTCTCTTAGGGACCCGAGGTCATTCCAGGTGTTATACTATATTACAGATTTCCTGATTGGCAAGTGAACGATGACCCCTATCAGGTGACATGGAGGTTGAGTCAGTGACGACGCACATCTTCAAAAGTTCTTTAGGATTAGACTACCGAGCAATTTCCGGTTCCATAGCAGGTGGGTGAGGGAGACATTTAAGGGCCTGTGGGATTTGCTTTACCCTCAAGCCATACCTTTCTTTGTCTATAAAAGAGACTGGTCTTTGCTGTAAAGTATCTACAGCACAAGGTTCAGGGAAGGCAAGGACGTGGCCAGGCCTGTTGGAAGAGTGAGGGTGAGGGACCAAAGGGTCAGGCTCATTTTCTTGGACTGTGTTAGATGGATCCCAACCAGCAAGTCTCTTTGTCTTTTGAATAACATTTTGAATTTTCTTTTTTCAGATTTCAAAAGTAATACATGCTCGTTTTAGGTAATTAAAAAGTTCAGAATGTTCAAAGTAAAAAGTACAAATCATCCATGATCGTATAACTTAGTTATAACCACAGCTGCCATTTGCTATATGTATTTCTCATGATAGATAGATAGACAGACTGACAGACAGATAAGCTGTGACATCACTATATTTAGCTGTGTTAAGACAATGGATTTCCTTAACTCTCTAGAACAGTGGTTCTCAAGGTATCATTCCTAGACTTGCAGTATCTAAATCCTTTGGGAACTTCTCAGAAATGCAAATTCTCAGGGCCCACCTCAAACCTCCCATAAGTCAGAAACTCTGGGGATGGCCTGGTGATCTGTGAGCTCACCAGCCCTCTAGGTGATTCTAATGTACACTGCAGTCTGAGAATTACTGCTCTATAACGAATCTGATTTTCTGATCCGTTGCCCCGTTCTGACCCCTGGCCCAACTGCTATATGGGATTGTTAGAGTCTCAGGTTAGCTCACTGAGTTTAAACTTAGTCCAAGCCAATAACTTATACAGTCCCTTTAGGTTTAACTTCATCTTCTTGGGACGGTTACTCAATCTTTCAGATTCTTTTCCTGCTGGCCTCACCCAGCTCCTCTTAAAATGGCATTTGGGAATAGGGCTTGAGCTTCCATGTCCACATAGCCCGAGGGACCCCGGACCTTGTGCTGCTGTCTCCCGTGTGCTGAGAGCTGGCCTGGTCTCCTCTTCGGATGTTCTGCTGGCGTGTGTCCCTGACATCTGTGACTGCTGACATGTGTCCTATTCTTTCTTGGCTTGTTCAGGGGCCAGGCACCTCCTTCTGTTATCTAGGTCTCTCTATGGCTCCTGCGGGCACCGTAGAATCCTGAGTTTCTGCTATATCTTCTATTTACTCTTGACTGGTTTTGTCCACTCATGCTGTCACCTGTTTATGTCTTCACTGGGAGTCCATTGCCTGAGGGGATGCTGGCTCTGCTTAGCTGTCTCTCTGCCTTGTTAGTCAGATCCCAGGGGCTTACTTGGCACAGTCATCCCTGCCCTAAGTCCCAAGAGGAGGCTGGGATAAGGTCTTGTTTGCCCCTGCCCCCTTGAGCTCCTGGGACACAGCTTCTTCTCCCTGACCATCTTCCCGACTCTGTCTCCATTTCCCTTCCCTCTAATCACTTATGCAAAGCCACTGATATGTTGAATGGCCCCGTTTTACCAATTCCCAGCTTTGAAGTCCATCTCAGGTATAAAATCCTATTTAGAATGGCAAGTTAAACCGTAATTCTTTCTCTTGGCATCTATAATATAATGCCTCACCCTGAGGCAGATGGAAGAGGAAGGTAAAATAGAAAAACACAACAATGTGTTTCCAAATCTTATCCTCTTTTCATAATCAAAAATACACATAGCTTTCACATAATTTGGATTCTACTGCACATACTTTTTGATGGGTCTTCTTTTTTGCCACTTATCTATATACCACGCACAGTTTCCATGTTATTAAATACATTCCTTCAACATGATTTTTAATGGCTCTGAGGCATTTAATTAAATGTGTGGCAAGAAGAAAAATAAATTGCTATTTTAACAGCTATTGGCAGTTTGTCTTGGTTTCTTTAGGATGTGGTCGCAAAATTCATTTCAGAGAGAAACTGTTTTCTTTTTTTTTAATTGGGATAAAAGAAACACTTAATTGGGTCTTTTGACTATGCAAAGGCAAGAACTAATGCCTTCATTGGAGTGTAAATTTGAGACATGGAGGAGATAAATGGCAGTGAAAAAGTTGCCTTTTGAGTTGTTCAGATGGTTGAAGAATGTTGGCTTCCTTTGGGGGTCTGGAGCCAGGGGTTGCAGGTCTCAGATCCAATACACCAAGAAGGGTGTAGATATTACTAAGAGTGGACTCTAGCAGGCGGAAGTGGCCCAGGACAAAGAGGTGAGATGTCAGCAAGAAGCTCCTTGCACTGAAGCACAAATGATGGATCTGTGAATATGGATGCCTAACTTTGAGATTGAAGTTTTATTTTTCTGTCTTGCATATTTTTTACGATCTCTTCGGTAAAGACTATTGCATACACAGTCACCCACCCACGTGATGCTTGGAGAAATGAAGGAAGGGGAAATATTTTCATGTTTGCAGTAAAGTAGAGTAAAGGTGAGAATATGGACAAAATATATTAGAAGTCAAGTGTATCGTGAATCGAGAGCTGATGGCTACCACCAACTACTATAGCTCCTCTCCATGAATTGTTAGAAACATTCACGTATCCCTGTGTCATAAAGAATAGGAAGTCCAGGTATTTTATTTGAGTATTAAATAGCAGGGTAACTACACAGGGCTGGAAAGCCTGCGATACTTTAACCCTAAGTGTATCATAATTTATTTAACTATCCCGTTTCATTTTTTTGCCTTTATTTTCCACTATCATTTATAACACTGCTATAAGTAGCCTTATAGACAAAGTTTGGGATATATTATTGATTGTGTCCTTTGGGCAAATTCCTGGAAGTGGAATTGCTTGGGTGATGGCATGCCTATTTCAATGACTCGTGATGTAGAGCAATTTTGTTTGCAGTCTTTGAACTCTCCAGAAAAACAGTCATCAGAAGTGTCATGAATCTATCAGAATTGCTGCTTGTCATGTAGTCTGTGAGCCAGATGGAGGATTCCAGTGTTTGAAGAAATGCCTATGTCCTGGGTTCAAATCCTGACACCACACATGGACTGGGGCACACTGGGTGAGTCAGTTATCTCTCTGAGACTTTTCTCATTTCAAAAACAAGGATGATTCAGAGTCAACCTCATCAGTTTGACTTCCTGAAATTACATATAGAAACTGCTTAGAATTTTGTATGTACTAGAATATCTACAAATATTAAAAATACCGAATTCTCTGCTATTTCATTTTTTGGAGTGAGAGAAAGATTTCAGCGCTTTCATCTCTTGAGACTCCAGAAGGGAAAGAAAAATAAACCACGTGGAACCCACTTGCTGTGGTGTCCGCAGACTGCCGTTATTCCCAGTGATTTGATTCAAGGGTATTTATGACCTACTTACTAAATCACTACAGTCCAGGCTGTGCTATTTCCTATGTTCTCTTGCTAAGAAACCAAAGTACAAGCAGAGATTGTGTGTTTTTTTTCTGGAAAGGGGCAGGTAGGCTCCTCTGGAAATGCTGGAACACATTTCCAAGCATATGGCCCGAGCTACAGAATGATACAGAAAAGCTGCGGTGCAAACTTAGGTCTGTCTGTTTCCCTAGGATTCCTCACAGGACTGAAGCCTCGGGGAGGGTTCTTGTTGTCTCCATCGGTGCTTCTTCTCTGAGACACTCACTGGCAGTAATTCGATTTCATCTGGCTTACAGTGTGGGCTCCACCTCTCTTCTTCATATCTCTCTTTTGTTAAGAACGGAGTCAGGTCAGTACGGACAGCTGGTACAAGAGGTAAAAGAAGTGTTTGCCACAGTGTTTGTATTCCTGCACACCTGAGAGGTCACATCCCAGAAAGAGATGAGCGTTCCTCTTAGAACATGTACAGAGCCAAGTGGAAGAAGAAATCAGTTTATCGTGCCTTTCCGGCCGCTGGACACTGCTCTGGAGAGCTTTGACCGAGGTTATCTCATCAGGGCTGGGCCGGGGGTGGGTTGGGGGGTGGGGTGAACAAAGGAGCATCATGTCAATGCAGGGGCGGATCCTGTCCTTATGCAGAATTTGAAAAGTTTGTTCTTCATGCATTTTTTTGGTGTGAATTTTGATTTAAAAAAATTATTGCTCTATTGGGTTGAATAGCGTTCCTCTCAAATTCAGAACCTCAGAATGTGAGCTTATGCAGAAATAGTCTTTGCAGGTGTAATTAGTTAAGATGAGGTCAGACTGGATTAGGGTGGCTTCTAAGTCAATGACTGGGGTCCTTACAAGAAGGCCACGTGAACACAGAGACACAAAGGGAAGACGGCCATGTGAAGAAAGAAGCAAGGAAGGCCTGCAGCGATGAGGGTGCAATTCAGGGAGCACCAGATTGCTGCAGCCACCAGAAGCTGGGAGGGGCAAGAAGGACTTGTCCCCAGAACCTTTGGAGGGAGCAAGCACCAGCTGACACCTCCGTTTTTGACTTCTAGCATCCAATACTGTGACAGAATAGATTTCCATTGTTTTCAGCTACTAAGTTTGTGGCGCTTTGTTATGGCAGCCCCAGGAAACTAACACAATTACATGAAAATATTATTTCTCTAGATTACTGAGTTTTTTTGTGTGCCTGTTTACATTTCGTGCCGAAGCTAAGTGCCTTCCTCTCCTCAGCCTAGTGCTGGCTCTGTCCTCTAGTTTATCCATTTGCAAGAAACCAGTGGGGAACACACAGAGGGAAATTATCCACAGGTACCTTTCGATATGCTGTATATAATAAGTGAATGATATTAATTTGACTTTGTTTGAACATCTAGTTGGTATGGTCTGAATATATCCAGGCTACAGCAGTGCCCAGTGCTATCTGTTTATTTAACAAATACTTACAAGGTATCAACAGTGTCAGAAGTTGTGCTATGTGACAACAGCATAGAATATGATCTCTGCCTTTAAGGGGTTCGGAGTATAGAAGGGGAGATAAGAGAGAAACACAAGCACCATTGAAAAAGACAGCCAAAAACGGGTCATGCTCCCCCAGAGGTTTCTGTCTGCCTTAGAATCCTCCCAGGACTTTTGGGGGGACTCCTCCAGAGCCCCCTTTATCCAGGCGCAATAGATGAAAGCTGCAGAGGGTTTCCTTTGCCCTAGTCCCTCCCTGCTGCTCCCCAATGTGGGTGGTCCTCCTGGGGCCCTGCCAACACCTCCTCTCTCTTGGCAAAGGTTGTGAGAGAGGGGGTCAGGTTCATGATGATGTCAGAAAAACACCCAGAGCCAGGAGGCCCATGCCAGGGTTCAGAAAGCATGTGGTCAAAATAAAATTAGGAATACACATTTTCATTGGGAATGGTCGGGTAAGGATAGGGGCCCTGAGTAGGGCTCAGAGTTCGAGAGCCACTGAATGTCTACCCATAATAACAGGATAAATCAGATTTCTGCTGGTTTGGAGAGCCAGTTGGGAAGGAAGGGCAAGAAAGAAGAAACAGGTGGATGGTCACGAGCCGGAGCTTGAAGGTGATGCCATATTGGAGAAGAACATCAGAGAAAGAGGGATGGGCAGTGACTCTGGTCCACAATTTTCTCAGCTGGAGAAAACTCAGCTCTCTTGGAGCCAGCTATACATAAAATCATTTGTCTGAGTGAAGCAGGTTAAAAATAGTGGCAATTGCCAACTCCCTGAGTGTGGTCAATTATTACCATTATTATAATTGAACTGGAAATCAACCTACTGAGTATGGAACCCACAACGTATCCATACTTGTTTCAGACCAGCTGGTTTGCGAAATGTTAGTGTTAGAGAGGTTGGTGTGTTCTTGGAAAAACTCAACGCAGAGGTGGGGGTGGGAATGGTGCCAGGCCTCCTGCGGCACCTGGGAAATCCAGAGTGGATGATCGGCTTGCCCTTCCTGGTGAAGTGGCATCCAACCCAACCATACAGACACGTTTGCCTGCTGGCTTAGGGGTATGGCCTGTGTGTTCGAGAGGGTCTGAGGTCTTTAAGGATACTAAACTGGTCTAAATGCTGAGGCCCACATGGAAGGTTTGCCTGTTTTGGAAAACCAGGTGTAATGGGAAGAAATTGCCCTGCGCAA
Source organism: Rhinolophus sinicus (assembly GCF_057876585.1). Classification (NCBI taxonomy): domain Eukaryota; kingdom Metazoa; phylum Chordata; class Mammalia; order Chiroptera; family Rhinolophidae; genus Rhinolophus; species Rhinolophus sinicus. The sequence continues at coordinate 129,356,900 of NC_142517.1, read as the reverse complement.
GGTGGTGAATGGACAAAAGGGGTGCGTGTTTTCCGCTGGTAACACAAGGCAGAGCTGGGACTAGGATGAAGCTTGCAAGGTGCCTAGGATGCAAAATCTGAGGAGGTGTTCACGCCCAGGTTCATGCAGGTACAGAGTCGGCCCTTGCCGGAGCCTGAGAGTGAGGATTTCCTTCCATTTTGTGCCGCAGCCTCTGTCCTGCTCTCTGGGTGCCTGACTCTCATCCTTACTGACAGGAAACTGTGAGCAGGATGGCTGTGACAGACTGAAGTGGAAGGGAAGGGAGGAGGAGGCGTCTGTGGCAAGAGCCTGTTGTTTCCCCAACATCCGTTTCTCCTTCCTTAGTAACGGAAGCTCAATTTTATCTGGAGTGGTGAGCAATGAAGATAGCTTAATAAAAGCACATAAAAGAATATTTCTCAGGTGCCCTTATACCTTGCAGCTTGATCTTGAGACCAAGCTCTGCTCCTTGAAAGGGAAGCATAAAATGCATGTTGTGTGGGGAGGACAGGCTGCTTAAAAATTGCCTCCTGAACTGGGAGAGCAGAAGAGGATTTTTTCCTTTTTGCCATTTTGACTTGGCTCCTCCTTCCGGCCTGCCATTTGGAAGCTCCCTGGGCATCTTGGACCATTAGGTGGTCTTGAGATTGGGAGCCACGTACTTGGGAGACAGAATAGAAAGAGAAGTCCGGGTCTCTAATTATACTGTGGAGCTGTTAATGACGTTGTTATTAATCTCACACGAGACAGGTCTATATAGATAAAGAAGCATAACTCTGACAGATAAAGTTACTGGCCTCACTTCTTCTTCCTAAGGAGGGCTGAGCATGAGCTGAGACCTGGGACTATCTGATTCCAAACCTGTGTTCTGAGCTGAGACCCTGTACTGCTGTGAGCCAAGGGTGCTCAGGGCCAATGTTTGGGAAATGAGCTGTTACAGGTGTCTGTTTGGGGCAGAGCTGAAAGTTAGCCCCTTGTCTGACTTGCCTGAAAGGTTTCTGTCTTCTTGTCAAGGCTCCCCAAGCGGCTCGTGCTGCCTGAACTGGAAGCCTGCTCTACAGCCCTGCTGCCCCACCTCTGCCGGCCGGGGCCTAAGAAGTCCACCTCGCTCCTGGGCTCTTGGTGCTCTCAGCTTTCAGAGCATCACCTGCATTATGCTGCTCTTGCCTGTCCAGCTAGCAGGGACAACACTGTCTACGTCTCTTCTTCTCCCAACCTCCACACACTCAACTACATTGGGTTGCCGTGAAATATGTAATGCTTTTTCCTACGGCCTTGGGAAGCCTGTGTCTGTCTGGATCAGCTGGGCTGACTGACATTTCAGGCTGAGAAGAGTCCCTCTCTTATCTAGCTGCTTTGCCCTTCACCAAGGGGGCAGGGAGAAGAGTTCTGGCTGCAGCATGTTCAGGGCAGCTCAGGACCAGAAAGGCAGACAAAGGACAGACACCATGGGTGACGGCAGGTAAATCGGTTCTTCTCAGGAAAAGCGTTCAGCCAAGTGATAGGCCAGGGCTTCCCTGCTATAACTCGAGGCCCCTGTCATATCCCACAGCCCCCAAATTTCCCATCTCTCTGTTCCCAGATCCTCAGGACACTGGTGAAATCAGAGACTCATTCTTTTTGTCTTAAAGATTTCGAGATCTTCAGCCAATTCCCCAGCCTGGATTTAAATTTCAAATTGTGTTTATGTTAAGGTTCAGGCTTGCCTGATCATGTGGAGAACTGGTGGTGGGAAGAAGGCATGACAGGCCAGGGTTCTTGTTAAATGAAAAATAAAGGAATCTTTAGGGGGAGTGCTCCAGGGAAGGAAAATGAAAGTTAGAAGTACATAAGTTTGAAAAAAATAAAAGTATATAGGTTTGATCAAAAAGCGGTGCACGGGATGAAGGTGAGGTGGGGCACGCGGCATAGATCTGCCAGGAAGCAGCGGCGGCAGTCAGGATTTGGTACAAATGACACACGGGACATTCCTGCCTTCTCTGTGGACCCTCAGGCTGCCGGTCCACTGGCAGGTGGTGTGCTGACTGTGCAGTGATGGGTGATGGTGCTGGGCCTGCTGGCCTCCCCAGGTGCAGACAGTGAGAGCCCCACCTACTATGTCAGAGCCTGGTGACTCTCATCCCAGCAGGACTCCGCTGCACATGAGCAGTGCAGCTGGGCCGCGGGGTGCCCAGAGATTTGGTCAAAAATCATTGTAGGTATGTCCGTGAAGGTGTTTTAAGATGAGATTAACATTTAAATTGGCAGACTGAGTAAATAGATTGCCCTCCTTAATTTGAGTGGGCCTCGACCAATGAATCGAAGTCCCAAATAAAACAAAAAGGCTGACCCTAGCCTACTAAGAAAGGATTCTCCTTCCTAATGCCTTTCAAACTGGGACATTGATTCTTCCTGGTTCTATAGCAGCTTCCAGCCTTTGGACTCAAACTGCAACATGGGCTATGCAGATTTTGGACTTGTCAGTTTTCATAATATATTATATACATACATACATATATAATTATGAATTGGCTCATATATATATATATATATATATATATACACACACACACATACACTTATATACATATATGTGTATATATACATACAAACCAGGGTGCCAAAAAAATGTATACAAGTGGACACTTTGGTCAATGTTGCTTAAGCAGTAGTTCGCCGTAATCAGAAGTGTCTGGTCGCTGATGGTAACCACTTTGAGCACCTCTGGTAATTGCAGAAGTCAAACGGGACTCGTATTCATCTTTTTTTATCGGTATATATTAAGTATTACAATTTTAATACAGTTTTCCTTTCTTAAACTGTATATACATTTTCTGGGCTCTCTCTCTCTCTCTCTCTCTCTTTCTAGATAATTATATAGATATAGATAGATATAGATATATAGATTTTGCTGTTTCTCTAGAGAACCTCTGTCACACTGTCAAGAAACATCAACATGGTGACCCAAATTAAAGGGGCATGCCATGGGATAGCTAAAAGGGCTGTCTGAGGAACACATGTGGAAATTTCCAGAATTATCCAACATCGATCTTTAGGAAGAGTGGTCAGTAGAATAAGTGAAAGCATAGAGGACACAGCCAGCCAAAAAGGTACGTCTTTGAGGTATCTCAAAGAAGATGTGGTACACTGAATAATGGCCCCCTAAAGATGTTTCTATCCTGATCCTAAGAACTTATGAATAGGTTATCTTACTGGCAAAAGGACCTTGTGAATGTGAGTAGGGTAAGGATCTTGAGATGGGGAGCTTGCCCTGAATGGTTCAGGTGGTTCCAATGTATCCACAAGGGTCCTTATAAAGAAGTAGGCAAGAGGGTCTGAGGGCAGGAAATGTGCCAATGGAAGCAGAGATTGCAGTGATGTGCTTTGAAGTTGGTTGAAGGGACCATGAGCCAAGGAATGCAGGTGGCCTCCAGAAGATAGAAAAGGCAAGAGAGATTAATAGTTGGGAATGGTACCATCCCCTGGGAAGGGCAGGCCATCAAGGTGCCAACCTGAGCAGAGCCTCTTTCTATGTAACTTGAGTGGCAGACACTGGGGATGCCCCGCCCATCCCACTGGAATCACCTTACCCCAACTGTCTTGTTACATGAAACACACACACACACACACACACACACACACACAAACACACACACGCACACACCCTTATTGGTGAAGTCACTGTTAGGAGGGTTTTCTGATGTGGTAGCCAAATGCATCCTGACTGCGCAAATCTCCCCTGGGTCTCCTCTGGGCACCTCAGAATGTCACGTGTAAGGACCAGTGGGGGTTAGGGGAGGGCAGGTAGTTTTTGGAGGCACTTCAGGTTTTGCAACTTCTTCCCCTTGCACATAAGGCAAGGCCATCCCAGTGCTAGCGGGGAATGGTGTAGGGCCCCTATTGCTGCCCCGGAATTGTTTGATGTGAACACAGTGCTAGACAAGGCGGTCTGCTTATCTGATTTGAAGGTTTTGATGTGCAGTGAAGGTGGCCTGAGAACATTTTTTACTAGGAAGGAACAGTGGAGAGAGCCCTGTGAAGCAAAGAGACAACAATCAGAGGTGTAATTATTGCTGGTGTGGGGGAGGGAGAGGGGTGGTGAGGCTACGGCTCTGTTTTCTTGTTCCCCACCCATCGCGTAGTTTTTTTACGTTTGGCTCGGCTTCCCAAATAATCTGATTTTCACATTCTGTCTTTGTGTTTTCTTTAACTATTTTTAGATCCTTTGATTCAGCTTGGTTGGCAACTGCTGTTCTTCCAAATACTTGAGAAACTTCCAATTTTACAGTGGATGAGGCAAAGGCGCGGTGGCTGGAAAGGAATCCTCTTCCCACTGCGGTTTCCCTGATTTTCCGGACACGGATGGCTTTAGGCTCAGCAGGCGTCCACTTGCCCACAGTTGGCATTCTCCACGGGAACGCTGCAACTGAGGCTTTCTCACACAATGTGAGTGCAACTCATGGCAATGTTTTCAGGGTGGCCCTACAAGTCTTTCCTTTAGAGAACGTATGTTAGTTCTATGGTTCTCTCTGTAGGTGTGGACAAAAGCAGGGCTTCTGATTGACTTCATGGCAAATACATGGTTTTTAAACTCAGCTGAGATTTCAATACTACTTTACGATCTTTTAGTTGTTTCTAGGGTATTCCTTCTCGAAATCCTGACATTACTTGGTGACTGCCTGAGTTCAAATCCTAGCTTTGCTACTTACCACCTATGTGACTGTAGCCTCTCGGTGCCTCAGTTTTCTCTTCTGTAAAATGGGTGTGATAATAACAGTGTCTACCTCCTGCTGTTGTTGTGAGGATTAAATGAGTTAAAATATATAGCACCTTTACAACAGTGCCTGACATGCTATGGGGGTGTTTGCTGTCATTTGTTCCAAACATTTGCCGTGCTCTTCACACTCCCACCCCTAGTCTAGACCCTGCATTCTCAGGCAAAGATATTGCTGTCTTCATTAGTGAGGAAGCAGAGGCCTCTGGTACAAATGATCTCTACTCCAGTTAAAACCTTTTGCATTTCATGCATTTGTATCCACTTCTTTTTTATCTCAAAGGACAAAGGGCCCCTCCTCTTTCTAGTGTTACTGCTTGTTTGTGGCCTTAACAACTGCTCTTCTCCTCTTGTAAGTCTGGCTCTCCAGGGTGTCCCTGTCCTGAGTTGCTCCTTCTCTTTAAGACCACACATCTTAATTCTAACGGAAGTGGTGAATAAAATGCATTCACAGTAGAAAAATACCAAAAATAAAAAATAAAAATCACTCAGAATCTCACGTAACTGCCCCCGTCTCCAATCTATTCTTTTTCACCCATACCAAATAATCTTTCTCTTTGTTATTTCATCATATCGTTACTCTGCAGCCTTCCAAGGGTCCCTACTGTCTAAAGAGAAAGTTTATCTTCCTTAGCCTGGCACTGGGGCTCTTTGTAATCTACCTTTCCATCCTTCTCTCCCTCCCAGGAAGCTTTTATATCCCCTCAACTTTTGTTCCTGCTCTTTTCTCTACCTGGAAAAATTCCAGTTATTCAAGCTCCCCATTAGGTGTCTGTTCGGTAAAGCCTTCTTTTAACTATCCTCAGTCAGCAGCGATTGCTTCCTGTGTGCTCTGTTGCACTGTGTTCAAATTTCTAATAAAGCACTTATCACAGCTACCACCTGTGCAGGTTCAAATGTATGTGATTCTCTAGATTCATGGAATTTGACTGCTGTTGGGTGATTTCCTCTTGCAGTCCTGGGAAGGGCTGAAATATGAAATGGTGAGAGATTTCTTTCTGAGTCATTTGAATAGGCATTTAAACTTACTTTGGAACTAGCGTATCATATTATAAATACTCCCAGGTTTCAATTTGCAACCGGCACAGGGTATTTTTTAGCTTATCTTTGGAAGAGTATCTGTCAGGGGCACTTTTTCGTTCTTTCCAGGAGGCACAGGTGACTCATTTATGCCAGGCTTTCTGCTGTGTGTCTGCATTCCTGAGGTGTTTAGAGCCTGTCACTCACTGAACTCTTACATCAGTGGTCCTCAACTTCAGCAGCTGTAAGAAGCACAGGTGGTGGAGGGGGTGTTGGACTGAGGGGGTGAGAGGTAGGGAAGGAGGAGGACTGCTTAAAATACAGGTGGCTGGGCCCTGCCTCCAGAATTTCTGATTCCCAGGCGGTGTGCAGTGGCACCCAAGAATGTGCATGCCTAATAAGGCCCAGGGGATGCTGACGTTCTGGTCTATGGACCATACCTGGAGAACTATGCTCTTGGAAAATGAACAAGCTTAGGCCCTGCTTTCCTCCACTGCTGCTATCCTACATTTTCTCTCTGTCTCTATGGCAATGGCCAAGGTTTTTCTTTGCTTATTAGCATCACTACTCGTGAGTCTCATTAGTTTTAAACCTATTTCTTGCTCCTCCCTGGCCGCCTTTGTCTTCTCCAATCTGCCTACATGAGCACCCAAAGGGCAAGGATTATGCCACTGCAGGTTTTATATCCTTAGTGTCAGCAAAGTCTGGCACACGCTAGGAGCTTGAGTAGATGCGAGAATAATTGAGTTGGATGTCTGGTTCTGGCCCTGCTGTTGAATTGGTCTGTTTGGCAGTGTGTTTAAAACTATCTGTTCAATTCTCACAGTTGGTGAAATGAAGGGAATGGTGCTTAACAGCAGATATGAATTTAAGAATTGGGTATAAAAAAGGTGTGCTTAGGAGGAAGGTGAATTAATAAGCAGTTAATCAACAAGGTGGAGGCAGTGGCTGCTGATGAGACCAGGAGTGGCAGCGTGGTAGCCAAGAGCCAAGGTGGCCTGCGGAGGGGTTTCTTAGGCAGGATTTTTCCAAGTCTTGATCCTTAACTTTCTCCACAGGAACATAGCTACTGTAGAATCCATGAGAAGAATTCTCCCCAAAGAATTTTGGTTTGGGGAAAAAAAAAAAGTGTGATCCCTACACAGCTGCCCTGGCCTAGACGTCGCAGGATATTAATGTAAAGCCTGACTATAACATAATAATGCCCATTTTTTTCGGACTTAAAAAGATTAATTCACATTTTAGAAGTTTTGAGAATTCAAAAAGTATCCTGAAAGACATAAATAGCCTATAATCTTAATACCCAGAAACTAACTACATTTTCATGTTGAATTATTTTCTTTCTTTCAGTGTCTTTCTCTCCCTCTTTTGTGTGTGTGTGTGTGTGTGTGTGTGTGTGTGTGTGTGAGATCTTTGATGGGATTGTAGCCTTTATGTATTATGCATCCTGCTTTTAAAAATTAATATTTAATTGTAAACATTTTTTTCTGTCATTTATAAGTCTTCAAGAACATGGTTTTTAATCCTTACGCTTTAATTACAAAAATACTAATTAGTGGAAGTAAACCCAAGCATTCAGAATTATATACAGTAGGAAAGAGAAATTTTCTCCTCTCCAAATCCACTCCCCAGAAGAAATCACTGCCAACAGCTTGAGGCTTTTATTTTTTTCTGGGCATAGTCAGTAATTTAAAGTTTAAAGAAACTAAACAAATGGGCTTATAGCCTTCTGTCACTTGCTCTTAAAAATGATTTAGCATTTTGTGGTCATGTCTCCTTTTTTACTATAAATAGTGTAAACATGATGTTTCATAATTACTCAATACTATGTTATCGAACGTTCACATTGGTTGGCATTTTTAGTAGTCGCAAGAATGCTGAGGTGCACATCCTAACATATATTTCTTTGTCTATAAGAGGTAACTGCATTTTTAATGGCTGCTGTATTTGCTGAGCAAGTCAGTATCAAGGATTCAGCCTCCAAACAGGGCTCTTGACTTCAGTCTCACCTTGACTCATGATTTCACCCCTCACTTTCACCAGTCTCAGGGCCCTTTGTGGTTGAGTGGGTCTGTATTTTGGATCGCTGAGACCCAGGTCCCCTTGGTCCTGACTCAGGGTGGCATTTTCCCAGAGGAAGGAACTGTGAGGAATTCAGAGGAGCAGAAATGTCCTCAGGGAGAGCAGGTTCCTAGCATCCACCGCTGTGAACACCCAGAATGGGGGGTGCGGGGATGTGCCCTGCTTTCTCCTTCACCCCCTGAAGTGGAAGTCTTCCATCTCCACCTCTGCTGCTGAGCCACACGAGAACAAAAAGCTTTGGGATAGGAGATATCTGAACTTACCAGGATGATTAAAGGTGGAGGACAATGTTATTGGCTCTCTTGGAAAGGTCAGGTCAACTGCTAATGTGCAGGGGTGGCGAGGGGCAATTAAAAAAGAAAGCTCTGGAGACAATGGATGGCCGGGGTGAAGGCTTTTAGAATGGGAGCTCAAGGACATTTCTTGGAAGAGAGTAGGAATATGTTCAATTTCACATGACAGGAAAATGTGCTTCTTAAAGGCTGGAGGAAGTTCACAGTTCACTAGAAATGAGTAGGAAATCACGTCCTCTCAAGATGCACAGAGATAAGGGAGGAATCTTGGGTTCTTGAGGAGCACAGATGATGTGTAATTATTTCAGGCCTGGGACAAAGTTCAAGGATCTCAGCAGCCATTTCTCATTTCCTCAAGCATATCTTGATCTGGGATCTTTTCTATCATAAACCCCTCCCAGAGATAGTGCAACAGAAAGAAAAGAAGAAACCATGATAGTGCAAAAGAATTCTCCTTCAGACACAGAGCTGGGAGTTTTAGGACGGCTGTTGTTTTAGGATGGGAGCTCTTCAAAGTCTCATGGCACATGTGCCCAATGGCAAGTCTCTAGTGCTTTGAAATATACCCATGTATCAGAGAAGCAGAATCACTAGGAATGAATACACACACACACACACACACACACACACACACACACACACACACGGTGCCAAAAAATGTATACACATTTTAAGAAAGGAAAAAAAATGAGGGTAAGTGGGGTGGGGGGTGGGAGCTGAGGGAAAGGGGGATCAAATCTATGGTGATGGAAGGAGAACTGACTCTGTGTGGTGAACACACAATGGGATTTATAGGTGATGTAATACAGAATTGTACACCTGAAATCTATGTAATTTTACTAACAATTGTCACCCCAATAAATTTTAAAAAAAGGAAAAAAACTGTATTTAAATAGTAATACTCAATATATACTGATCAAAAGATAAATACAAGTCACGTTTGACTTCTGCAATTACAAGAGGTGCTCAGAGTGGTTACCATAAGTGTAATTTTAACACAGTTTTTTCTTTTCTTAAAATGTGTATACATTTTTTGGGCACGCTCTGAATGCATATATATAAAATCCCTGCAACAAATTATACATGTATATGATATGTATTGTTATTATATATTTACATAGAGACTTCTTACTATTGATAAGATCAAGTACCTGCAATAAATTATATATATTTGGTTAATCATATCATATCATATCATACCATATCATATCATATCATATCATCTCATGTCATATCATATCATCGCCATCGTATAATATTATATTATTATAGAGAGAGACAGTTCCCACTATTTATTGGTCAGGTCAAATCCCTATAACTATCTGTCTATCTATCTATCTATCTATCTATCTATCTATCTATCTATCATCTATCTATCTAAATGTAACCTAGAAGAGAACAAGGATAGCCTGGAACCCACAAGTACAAGTAGGAACCACAAGAGTGAACTGAAGCCCATGCCAGTTCTCATTGTCACTGGCCTTGGTGGTATGGACAAGCAGAAGTTGAGGTTTTCCTCAAGGAGTGAAACACACACCTGGGCCAGGAGTTGCATAAGCTGAAGAAGGATCTAGGGGAAGGTAGAGCAGTTGCAGACCTGATCACTCCCTCACACCAATGAGATGAACCAGCAGATAAGTGAGAACATGTGTGAGCTACAACACATCTGCTGCTTTCCTCCCCACTCCCTGCCAAAAAACTCATACAAGAATATCTCTTGTGGCCCACCCTCCCAGAAGCATACAGGAAAGGGAATTTAAGCAAATATAGTCCAGCCCAACCAAGTTGATACATCATCAAGTCACTCTTGCCTGTTCCTGACCACCTGGCACTCATACATGCTGCTGAAACCATACTTAATCTCAAAATAAAGACAATAACAAAGTCATGTTCCCCCCTAACAAATCACAAACTTCAGTGTGGAAACAGAAGCACTAATCCTTTTTCTGAAAGAAGATATAAAGTCCTTTTTTTTTTGGCCTTTGGGGCAGGTCCTTTTTTCCCCTAGGAGATTCATACTCTTTTTTTATATCCTCTATCTTAAATACTGAAATATAAAGTTAATATCTATTAACACATCTGACGTAAGATGATAAGAGGAAAAAAAATTCAGTAATGTGTATATGAACATTCATATCAAAATAAGAAATATTCCGGGGAGTTCCGGTCAAGAAGGCAGAATAGGTAAATGCTGTGCTTACCTTCTCTCATGAACACATCAAAATTACAACTAAATTACAAAACAGCCATCACTGAGAATCACCTGAAATTTTGCTGAATGAAATCCTTACAACTAAAGACATGCAGAAGAAGACACCTTCAGGCTGGTAGGAGGGGCAGAGGTGAAGAACGGGTTCCACACCCACGTGTGACCACTAAGAATTAGGAGGGATATCTTGGCTGCAGAGGTCGCCCCCGAAAGGAGCAAGGGATCCCAGTGCCATACCAGGCTCCCCAGCCCAGGGTTCCAGTGCCAGGGAGAGAAGTCCCCACAATTTCTGGTTGTGAAAACCAGAGGAGAGTGTGGCTCAGTGAGAGGGAGGGCAGCTGCACTCACAGGCACTCCTCTTCAAGGGACCGCACGCAGACGTACTCACCAACAGGATCACTGGCTCTGAGCTACAGTGCTGGGGCAGCAGCTGGAGAGGCGACAGGGACATATGGGGGGAAACTAAGTTTTCTGGCTTCAGGATGTGGGCTGGAGGGTCAGCTTTTTCCCAGACTGAGCAACTGGTGGAAGCCATGTTTCTTTGTTGAGCCCTCCCCCTTCCCAGCGTGCAGACACAAGCAGACATCATACCTGATTCTCCATCAAGCTGGCTAATGCTGTTTATTAACCATGCCTTGGTGTTTCTGAGACCTTGCCCCACCCAACTTTCAGGCATACCCCAGCTGCTTCCAGTGGCTTTTTCATACAAACCACCTGCTTTGGCTCATGCTGCAGACTTGCCTAAAGTCTCTGAAAGGTTCACAAAACCCAAACAAGCAGCATCTGGCTTGAATGTGTCCTGTACCTCTCACTGAGCAGCCCTAAGCCCGGCACTAGCAGCAACCAGCCTTGGTTCACGGCTTGGCCCTTGGAGGCAATTGCAAGTATGGTGCAGGGGAGGCAATCTGAATTGCTTTGTGGCTTCTACTGGGTGGCCCTGGGTAGGGCTTGGACTGTGACTGAACTTGATTTGCAGTGGGTCCCCTCTTTGGTGGTCCTGGGGCTGGTGTGCTTCAAAATGAGTTGGAGCATCACCCAGTCACCTCCAAGGATGATGCACCTGAGGGGTGGATTGGGCAGGTACCAGAGACCTGCTGAGGCAGATCCTGCTCTGCAGGGTTAGGCCCTGTACCACAACTCCTCCACTGTAATCACGGCCAGTCCTCACAACCAATGAGTCTGAGCGTCAATCCCTCCCACTGATGTGCAAACAGAAATCAATTGAGTCTTAACTACAACAGGAGGGCACACACAACCTATACAAGGGACACACCTGGAGAGCCCAGGTCTGGCGACCAGCGAGACTGCACCACTAGGTCCCACAGGACGACTACTACATTAATCCACTCTATTAAGACCGGGAGGCATAGCAGCCCTACACAGAAACAAACGCAGGGAGGGAGCCAAAATGAGGAGACAAAGAAACATTTCCCAAACAAAAAAACAGAACACAGCTCCAGAAAAAGAACTAAATAAAATGGAGACAAGCAATCTATCAGACATAGGGTTCCAAACACTGGTTATAAGGATGTTCAGTGATCTCAGGGAGAATTTCAACAAAGAGGTAGGAAACATACAAATGGATACAGAAAACACGAAAAACAACTAGTCAGAAATAGAGACTACAATAACTGAAATAAAGAATGCATTAGAAGGAATCAACAGTAGATTAGCTGAAGCAGACAATCAAATCAGCAATTTGGAAGATTAGGTAGCAGATAACATACAATCAGAACAGCAAAAAGAAAAAAAAATTCCCTCTCCAAAAAAATGAGTATAGTTTAAAGGGTTTCTGGGTCATAATCAAGTGTATCAACATTCACATCATAAGGGTACAAGAAAGAGAAGAGAGAGAGCAAGGAATTGAAAACCTATTTGAAGAAATAATGACAGAAAACTTCCCTAACTTGGTGAAGAAAATAGACATACAAGCTCAGGATATGCAGAGAGTTCCAAACAAGATGAACCCAAAGAGGCCCACACCAAGACACATCATAATTAAAATGCCAAAGGTTAAAGACAAAGACAGAATATGTTTTCTTTTTTTAATTAAATGTATTGGTGTGAGATTGGTTAATAAAATTATATAGGTTTCAAGTGTACAGTTCTATAATACATCATCTATATACTGCATTGTGTGTTCACCACCCAGAGTCAAATTTCCTTCTGTCACCTCGTATTCTCTTCTACCTCCTCCCTTACCTTCTGGTAACCACTAAACTGTTGTCTGTGTCTATGAGTTTTTGTTTGTTTGTCTTGTTCATTTGTTGCTTTCAATTTTATATCCCACATAAGTGAAATCATATGGTTCTCAACTTATCCTGTAATTTATTTTGCTTAGCATGATAATCTCAAGACCCATCCATGTTGTCACAAATGGCAGTATTTAATCTTTTCTTATGGCTGAGCAATATTACATTTTATATGTATTCCACATCTTCTTTATTCAATATTCTATCAAAGGACACTTTGACTGTCTTGGCCATTATGAATGATGCTGCAGTAAACATAGGGTTACATATATCTGTATGAATAAATGTTTTCAAAATTTTTGGGTAGATATCCAGAAGAGGGATTCGTGCGTCATATGACAATCCTGTTCTTAATTTTTTGAGGAACCTCCGTAAATTTTTCCATAGTGGCTATACCAATTACATTTCCACCAGCAGTGTATGAAAGTTTCTTTTTCTCCACAGCCTCTCCAACACTTGTTATTACTTGTCTTGTTGATAATAGCCATTCTGAGAGGTGTGAGGTGGTATCTCGTTGTGGTCTTGATTTGCACTTCCCTAATTGCTAGTGAAGTTGAGCATCTTTTGGCTGTTTGTATGTCTTCCTGGGAGCAGTGTCTGTTGAGGTCCAATGCTCATTTTTTAATTGGATTGTTTTTGTTGTTGTTGTTATTGCTGTTGAGTTGTATGAGTTCTTTATACATTTTGGATATTAGCCCCTGACTGGAGGTGTTTGCAAATATTTTCTCCCATTTGGTTGGTTGCTTCTTTGTTTTGTTGATGGTTTCTTTTGCTATGCAGAAGTTTTTAGTTTGATATAGTCCCATCTGTTTATTTTTGCTTTTACTTCTCTTACCGCTGAGGTCAAGTTCTTAAGATCCTCTCTGAGATCAAGCTCCATAAGTTTAGTATCTATTTTTCTTCTATGCAATTTATTGTTTCAGGTCTTATATTTAGGTCTTTGATCCATGTTGAATTAATTTTGGTGAATGGTGACAGATAGCATTCTAATTTTATTCTTTGGCATATGACTTTCTAATTTTCCCAGCACCATTTATTGAAGAGGATTTCTTTTCTCCATTGTATGATTTTTTGCTCCTTTGTCAAAAATTGCTTGCCTATATATATGTGAATTTATTTTTGGGTTCTCAATTCTTTTCCATTGGTCTGTGTGTCTGCTTTTCTGACAATATCTTGTTATTTTGATTACTGTCACTTTGTAGTATAATCTGAAGTCAGGGAGTGTGATACTTCTGGCCTTGATCTTTTTTCTCAGGATTGCTTTGGTTTTTTGGGGTATTTTTGTGATTTCATACAAATCTGATGATATTTTATTTTATTTCTTTTAAAAAATACCATTGGGATTTTGATGGAAATTGCACTAACTCTGTGTATTGCTTTGGGTAATATGGCTATTGTAACTATGTTGATTCTTCCAATCCATGAACAGGGAACATGTTTCCATTTCTTTGTGTCTTCTTTAGTTTCTTTTAAAAAATGTCTCATAGTTTTCAGTGTATAGGTCCTTCATATCCTCTGTAAGTTTATTCCTACTTGCAATTGCAAAAGTAATTTGTTTGTTTGTTTGTTTGTTTATTTATTTTTAAATTTCATTGTTAGTATACAGGAAGGGAATGGATTTTTGTACATTAATTTTATATCCTGTAACTTTACTGTATTTTTTTTATTGTTTCTAACAGTTTTTTGGTGGAGTCTTTAGCATTTTCTATATAAATAATTGTGTCATCTGCAAAAAGTAACAATTTGACTTCTTCATTCCCAATTTGGATGCATTTCTTTCTTTCTTTCTCTTGCCTGATTGCTCTGGCTAGGACTTCCAGGAAGAAGACAAGAATACACTTTTTCAGCATTGTTATTCAGCATAGTGTTAGAAGTCTTAGCCAAAGAGAGAATCTTAAAAGCATCAAGAAAAAGGCAGTTAGTTATGTACAAGGGAGCTCTCATAGGACTGTAAGCTGATTTCTCAAAAGAAACTTGGCAAACCAGAAGGGATTGGCATGAAATATTCAAAATGATGAAAAGCAAGGATCTACAACCAAGACTATTCTACCCAGCAATACTATTATTTAAAACTGAAGGAGAGATAAAGACTTCTCTGACAAGAAAAACTTAAAGGAGTTCATCACCACCAAACCAGCATTGCGAAAAAACATTAAAGGGACTTCTTTAAGAAGCAGAAGAAGAAGGAAAAAAAAAAAAAGCAAACGACTATACATATGAATAATAAAATGGCAATATCTATGTGTTTATCAGTAATCACTTTAAATGCTAATGGATTAAGTGCTCCAATCAAGAGACATAGGGTAGTGGAATGGATAAGAAAACAAGACCCATACATAGGCTGTCTACAGGAGGTTCACTTCAGATCAAAAGACACACACACAGACTAGTAGTAAAAAGATGAAAAACAATATTTTATGCAAATGGAAATTAAAAAAAAAAGTGTGGGTTACAACACTTATACCACACAAAACTGACTTTAAAACAAAGGCTGCTGAGCCCCCAGATGGCTCAGTTGGTTGGAATGCGTCCTCTCAACCACAAGGTTGCTGGTTCGACTCCCGCAAGGGATGGTGGGCTGCGCCCTCTGCAACTAGCAACGGCAACTGGACCTAGAGCTGAGCTGCACCCTCCACAACTAAGACTGAAAGGACAACAACTTGAAGCTGAATGGCACCCTCCACAACTAAGATTGAAAGGACAACAACTTGACTTGGAAAAAAACGTCCTGGAAGTACACACTGTCCCCAATAAAGTCCTGTTCCCCTTCCCCAATAAAATCTTAAAAAAAAAAAAAGAAAAATAAATAAATAAAACAAAGGCTGTAACAAGAGACAAAGAAGGACATTACATAATGATAAAGGTATCAATCCAACAAGAGGCTATAAGAATCCTTGTAAACATTTCTGCACCCAATACAGAAGCAACAAAATATATAGAGCAAATATTGATCGACATAAAGGCAGAGATGGACAGTAATGCAATCAATAGAAGACTTTAACACCCCACTGACGTCAATGGATAGATCTTCCAGACAGAAAATTAACCAGAAAACAGCAGACTTAAATGGGACATCAGATCAGATGGATTTAATTGATGTTTTAAACCATTTCACCCCAAAGCAGCGGAATATACATTCTTTTCAAGCACACACGGAACATTTTTCAGGATAGACCACATGAACAAGTCTCAATAAATTTAAGAAGACTGAAATCATATCAAGCATGTTCTTTGACCACAGTGGTATGAAACCAGAAATCAATTACAAGAAGAAAACTAACAAATACACAAACACATGGAGGTTAAATACCATGCTACAAAACATGAAATGGTTAACAATGAGATCAAGAAAAAAATCAAAAGATACCTTGAGATAAATGAAAATGAAAGCACAAAACCCTATGGGACACAGTGAAATCAGTCCTAAGAGGGAAATTCATAGCAAGAGAGGCCTACCTCAAGAAACAAGAAAAGTCTCAAATAAGCAATCTAACTTTACATCTAAAAGAACTAGAAAAAGAACAGCAAACCAAAAATGAGTAGAAGAAAGGAAATAATAAAGATCAGAGTAGAAATAAATAAAATAGATTCTAAAAAAATCAATAAAAAGATCATTGAAACCAAAAGCTGGTTCTGTGAAAAGATAAACAAAATTGACAAACCTTTAACCAGACTCATCCAGATAAAAGAGAGGGGACCCAAATAAATAAAATCAGAAATGAAAAAGAAGTGACAAATGACACCACAGAAACACAAAGCTTTATAAAAAAAATATGAATAATTATATGCCAACAAACTAAACAATCTGGAAGAAATGGAAAAATTCCTGGAAACATAGACTCTTCCAAGACTGAATCAAGAAGAAACAAAAAATCTGAGCAGACAGATTACTACTAACAAAATCGAATTAGTAATTAAAAAAATTTCCAACAAACAAAAGTCCTGAACCAGATTGCTTCACAGGTGAATTTTACTAAACATTAAAGAATTAACACTTATCCTTTTCAAACTATTCCAAAGAATTCAAGATTAATAAAGGCTCCCAAGCATATTTTATGACACCAACATTACCCTGATTCCAAAACCAGACAAAGACATTACAAAAAAGAACATTATAGGCCAGTATCCCTGATGGACATAGATGTAATAATCCTCAACAAAATCTTAGCATTCTGAATTCAGCAATATAATAAAAATATCATACACCACGATCAAGTGGGATTTATTCCTGGGATGCAAGGTTTGTTCAATATCTGCAAATCAACTAACATGATACACCACATAAACAAAGATAAAAATCATATGATTATATCAATAGATGCAGACACAGCATTTGACCAAATTCAGCATCCATTTATAATAAAAACTCTCAGCAAAGTGGGAATAAAGGGGCCAAACCTGAACATAATAAAGGCCATATACAAAAAACCCATGGCTAACATTATACTCAATGTGGAAAAGCTAAGATCAGGAATAAGACAGTTATCCATTTTCACCACTTTTATTCAACATAGTAGTGAAAGTCCTAGCCACAGCAATTAGACAAGAAAAAATATAAGAGGCATCAAAATAGGAAAGGAAGAAGTAAAAATATTATTTGCAGATGACATGATGCTATATAGACAGAACCCTGAAGATTCCACCAAAAAACTTTTAGAACTGATACATGAATTCAGTAAAGTAAGCAGGATACAAAATTAATATGCAGATATAGGTTGCATTTGTATACACTAATAATGAACTACTAGAAAGAGAAATTAAGAAAACAATCCCATTTACAATTGCGTTAAAAAAATACCTAGGAATAAATTTAACCAAGGGGATAAAATTATAAGACATTGAAGAAAAAAATTGAAGGAAATATAAATAAATGAAAGCATATACTGTGCTCATGGATAAGAAGTATTAACATTGTTAAAATGTCCATACTACCCCAAATAATCCATAGATTCAATGAAATCCCTATCAAAATACCAATGGCATTTTTCATGGAACTAGAAGAAATAATCCTAAAATGTATGGGGAACTACAAAAGTCTCTGAGGAGCCACAGCAATCTTGAGAAAGAAGAACAAAGTTGGAGGTATCACAATACCTGATATTAAACTATATTACAAGCCTATAGTAATCAAAACAGCATGGTACTGGCATAAAAACAGACACATAGATCAATGGAACAGAACAGAGAGCCCAGGAATAAACCCACACCTATACGGTCAATTAATCTATGACAAAGGAGGTAAGAATATACAGTGGGGTAAAGACAGTCTCTTCAATAAATGGTGTTGGGAAAACTGGACAAAACATGCAAAAAAAGAAAGAAAGAAAGAAAGAAAGAAAGAAAGAAAGAAAGAAAGAAAGAAAGAAAGAAAGAAAGAAAGGAAAAGAAAAGAAAAGAAAAGAAAAGAAAAGAAAAGAAAAGAAAAGAAAAGAAAAGAAAAGAAAAGAAAAGAAACTGGACCATCTTCTTATATCATATACAAGAATAAACTCAAAATGGATTAAAGACTTAAATATAGGACCTGAAATCATAAAATTCCCAGAAGAAAATATAGGCAGCAAACACTTTGTTGTTGCTCTCAGTAATATTTTTTTGGATATATCTCCTTGGGCAAGGGAAACAAAAGAATAAACAAATGGGACTAGATCAAATTAAATGTTTTTTGGACAGCAAAGGAAACCATCAACAAAACAAAAGACAGTATCTTCTCCCTACAGAATGGGAGAAGATATTTGCCAATGATACATCCAATAAGGGGTTAATATCCAAAATTTATGAAGAACTCATACAACTGAACACCAAAAAACCCCCAAGCAATCCAATTAAGAAATGGACAGAGTACCTGAATATACATTTCTCCAAAGAGAACATACAGATGACCAATAGACATATGAAAAAATGGTTGACATCACCAATCGTCAGAGAAATGCAATAAAACAACAATGAGATATGACCTCATACTTGTCAGAATGGCCTTCATCAATAAATCAGCAAACAAGAAGTGTTGGTGAGGATGTGGAGAAAAAGGAACTCTCATGTAGTTAGTGGGATTGCAAACTGGTGCATCCACTATGGAAAACAGTATAGAGATTCCTCAAAAAGTTAAAGATAGAACAACCTTATGATGTAGAAATTCCAAATCTGGGTATTTATCTGAAGAACTCCAAAGCACTAATTTGAAAAGCGACATGCATCCATATGTTCAGTGAAACATTATTTACAATAGACAAGACATAGAAACAACCTAACCATCTATCAATATATGACTGGGTAAATAAGATATGGTACATATGAGTAAGTGCAATGGAATATTGCCATGTGCGACAAATGGATGGACCTAGAAGGTAGTAAGGTAAGTGAAATAGGCCAGGCAAATACAAATACCATGTGATTTCACCTATGTGTGGAATTTATAAAACAAAATAAATGAACGAAGAAAACAAACAGACTAAAATACAGAGAACAAGTTGATGGTTGCCAAATGGGAAGGGGCTTGGATGGGCCTGGGTGAAAAAGGTGAAGTGATTAATAAGTACAAATTGGCACTTACAAAATAGTCATGGGGATGTAAAATATGGTATATGGAATATAGTCAATAATATTGTAATAAATACGTATGGTGCCAGGTGGGTACTAGATTTATTGGGGGGAATCACTTCATAAGTTATATAAGTTTATAAATACTATGCTGTATGCTTGAAACTAATATAATATTGAATCTCAATTGTAATTGAAAAAAATTAAAATTAAAATTAAAAAATTAAATTGTAACAACGTTTATATTTGGAAAATACATTTACATTTTTTTGTAATTTTAACTAGAAAAAGTAAAACTGAATAAAATCTCTTTGTCAGGGAGGGATATGTCAAAGGAAACAGGCTGTTTTACACATAAATAATGGTTAGGGTGACGATGAAAATTTTCATCAAATGGTGGTGTGGGTTAAAAGAAAAAACCTATTGAGAAGTTCTGGACTAGATGGTATGATTCATGTCACCCCAAGAATGACATCTTGTTTGCCCTGTCCCTATCCTATCTACCTTCCACTGTTGGCCAAGACAAAGCAGGATGACTGTTAAATTACTAGCAGAAATCTTTCTTTGGCATACTGAGTATTCAGTATTTGGAAGGGGAATTAAAGAAACGTTTCCCCAAGGATGTCTGCTCTTTCACTGGTCCAAAAAAGCTGAGTCCACTAAGCTTCTGGGAATAGCTCAAGGCCTGTGGTTTTTTCTACCTTGCTTCCACGAACTATAGACTACACATCAGCTCTCACCTCCACTCTGTGGTTTTGCTTTACCAGACTGACTGCTGGATTTGATTCCTGTTTCAACAACTTAAGAGCTGAATTGTCCTGAGTGAGACATTTAATCTCTCTGAGCCTCCATTTCATTAATTAAGTGGGGATGGTGATAAAATACTCCTAAGGTGGTCATTGAAATTATTAAATGAGATAATATGTTTAAAACATCTGACACTTAAAACATCCTCAATAATATTAGCTATTCTTTGGGGTGTAAGTGATTAATCTCCTGTCCTCCTTCACCTAAATATGCCCACCATTCCATTCCACATACATATTCATGTTTTTAGTTCTATCATGGGGTCTTACATAAATGCTTGGTCACATTCCAAGTATGAATTCATTGTACGTGTAGAAAGACAGAATAAATCAAATAGAAGAAGGATTAGGAGTCTTAGACATCTCATTTATAATTCAATCACTGGTCAAGATGGAATCTGAATACAAAAGGCTGAATTCCAGATGCCTCAACCTGGGACAGATCTCTGGGTAGGAGAAACTGTACTGAGACCTAATAATGATCTTTGCCTTGTCTGCTAATTCCTTAAATTCCAAGTGTTTTCCTGCTCAGGCTTTCTCATGGGGACTCTGAAAAACCCCACATTTTATAAAATGGGACACTTGCTGCCCACCTCCCTTTCAGATGAGATTGCTTTCATTTCCTGAGAACTCAGGAGTCAGGGGGTCTCCATCTTGGTTACAGATGGTCAGCTTCTCCCGCAGATGGTCCAGTGCCTAAAACTCGTGTTTTCCTTGAACACCCACCTCATATTCAGCCCTCATGATTCTCTTTTTAAAAAGATTTTTATTAAAAATATAGTTAGCATACAATATTATATTAGTGTCAGGTGTACACAATAGTTATTCAACATTTATATACCTAAAAAAGTGATCACCGTAAGTCCATCAACCATTTGACACCATACTCTGCTATCACAATATTACTGACTATATTCTCCATGCTTTATGTTACATCCCCATGAATTATTTGTTTTATACCTGGAAAATAGGACCACTTATTGCTCTTCACCTTTCCCACCCTTTTTGATTTTTCAGTTACAGTTGACATTCAATATCATTTTATATTCATTTGAGGAGTACAGCATAGTGGTTAGACATTTATACAATTTCAGAAGTGATCCCACTGACTAGTCTAGTGCCCACGAGCACGATACATAGTTATTACCATATTATTGACTACATTTCCTATACTTACTTTACATTTTCAAGATTTTGTAACTGCCAATTTGCATTTCTTAATCCCTTCACCTTTTTCACCCTGCGCCCAAGCCCTCTCCCATCTATCACCCTGATAAATCTAGTAATCATCTGAGACTATACATAGTTATTACAATATTATTGACTATATTCCTTATGCAATACGCTACATCCCCATGACTACTTTGTAACAACCAATTTGTGTTTCTTAATCCCCTCTCCCTTTTCACCCACCTCCCCACCCCCCACCCATCTGGCAACCATCAAAATGTTCTCTGTATCTATGAGTCTGTTTTTGTTTTGTTTATTTTGTTCTTTAGATTCCACATATAAGTGAAGTCACATTGCATCTGTCTTTCACTGTCTGACATACTCCACTCAGCACAATACTCTCCAGGTCTATCCATGCTGCAGCATATGGCAAGAACCCATTCCCTTCCCTGGATGAGCAATATTCCACTATATATATATATATATATATATATATATATATATATATATATATATATATATCACCTCCTCTTTATCCATTCTTCTATCAATGAACACCCAGGCTGCCTCCACATCTTGGGCATTGTAAACAATGCTGCAATGAACATACAGATGCACATGTCCCCTGGAAGTAGCGGTATGGTTTTCTTTGGATAAATACCGGGAAGTGGGATTACTGGGTCCTTCTTTGTCTCTTATTATATATAGCCTTCGTTTTAAAGTCTATTTTAGCTGGTATAAGTATTGCTACTCCAGATTTTTTTCTTCCATTGTCATGAAATAACTTTTTCCATCCCATTATTTTCAGTCTATGTGTATCTTTCAATCTGAAGTGAGTCTCTTATAGGCAGCATATGTAAGGGTCTTGTTTTCTTATCTATTCAGCTAGCCTATGTTTTTGATTAAGGCATTTAACCTACTTATACTGAAAGCAATTGTTGATAAATGTGTAGTTATTGCCATTTTATTATTCATATTTTTAAATCTCTCCCCCCTCCCCGCCCCATTTTAAAGAAGCATCTCAAACATTCCTTGAAATACTGGTTTGGTGGTGAAGAACGCCTTTAGCTTTTTCTCACCTGGGAAGCACTTTATCTGTCCTTCTATTTTAAATGATAGCCTTGCTGAGTAGAGTACCCTTGTTGTAGGTCGTTGCTTTTCATCACATTGAATATTTCCTGCCAATTCCTTCTTGCCTGTGAAGTTTTTGTTGAGAAATCAACTGACAGTCTTATGGAAGCTCCCTTGTAGGTAACTAACTGCTTTTCTCTTGCTGGTTTTAGGATTCTCTCTGTCTTTAACATTTGCCATTTAAATTATAATGTGTCTTTGTGTGGGTCTTTTTGGGTTCATCTGTTTTGGGACTCTCTGAGCTTCCTGGGTTTGTATGTCTATTTCCTTTGCCGAGTTAGGAACGTTTTCAGTCATTATTTCTTCAAATAAATTCTCAAGCTCTTGCTTTCTCTCTTTTCCTTCTGGTGCCCCTATGATGCGAATGTTGTTTTGCTTGATGTTTTTAGAGGTCTCTTCAACTCTCTTCATTTTTTTTGGATTCTTTTTCCTTTTTGCTGTTCCAATTGGGTGTTTTCTGCTTCCTTGTCTTCCAAATCACTGATTCAATCCTCTGCTTTAATTAGTCTGCTGTTGATTCCTTCTAGTGCATTCTTCATTCAGTTATTGAATTCTTCACTCTGACTGGTTCTTTTTTTATGGTTTCTATGTCCTTCTTTATGCTTGCTATCTCTTTACTGAAGTTTTCACTAAGTTCCTTGAGCATCCTTACAAGCAGTGTTTTGAACTCTGTATCTGGGAAGTTGCTTGCCTCCTTTTTGTTTAGTTCTGTTTCTGAAAGTTTTCTCCCAGTCTTTCGTTTGTGATGCATTTCTTTGTTTTCTCATTTTGGCTGCCTCTCTGTGTTTGTTTCTATGTATTAGGTAGATCTACTACATCTCGCAGTTTTGGTTAGGTGGCCCCATGTAGTAGGAGTCTTGTGGGGCCCAGTGGCACAGTTTCCCTGGTCAACTGAGCCAGGTGCTCCAGGAGTGTCCCTTGTGTGGTTTGTGGTGCCATCCTGTTATAATTAAGCCTTGATTGCTGCTGGCATGTCAGTGGGTGGTATTGACCTTCAGGCTGACTGGCTGTGGGGTTTGGCCACGTCCACAGCTTATGGGCTGCTGTGTGGGGTGGGGGGAAGGGGGGTTACCCCATGGAGTGGGATTTGCCCCCATTGGCTCTGGTGCCTGTTAAGGCGACCCTTTGTGTGTCCCACTTGTGGGCCTAATTGGGTAGTGCTGTGCTGTGTTCTGAAGTCAACCTCCAAGTATGTTTGTTCTGGTGCAGGCCCAGGTCATTGCCTGTGACTGGCTGGGGAGTACCTGGTAGGAGCTACAAAGACCCACGGTAGGTCACTGCCTGTGCTGTACCTGGAGGCATGTGGGAGAGGCCACGTTGTGAATCAAGGATGACTGCCACCTATACTGGGTACGGGGTAGCTCTGCAAAAAAGCCAGGACACTCTGAGGCCTGCTGCCAGTTGCTGGCTCCCGTAAGTTTTAGCTACTGATAAAGCCTCCTGTGGTAGGCAAGTTGGGTGAAGCAGGGTCTCAGTGAGTCAGTAGGATGGAACAGCAGAGCTCACCAGGCCAATCAGCTTCAAATTTGGCCTGTGGGGGCGGGCTCAACACAGCAAAGATGGCGCCTGCCTGCCCGCTGCACGGGTAGAAGGCCTCGCACAAGGGAAATGGGGACTGTTCCTTCTATCCTCACTGAGAAGTTATACAACTCAGCCTCTGATGCCCCCAGAGTCACCGTCCCTCTGCCGAAGCCCAGGGTGAGTGCGTGTGCGGGCCCTTTAAGAGGATGGCTGGGTTTCCCGCAGTCTTCTGTCCTACCTGGAAGGTTAGACTCCCCACTGTTTTTCACAGCCTGAAGTTGTGGGGGCTCCTCTTCCTGGACCCCAGTACTCAGGGCTGGGGAGCCTGGTGTGGGGGGCTGGGGTCCCTCACTTTTTCATGGGGAAGCTCTGTAATCGAGATATCTCTCCTGATTTTCCACTGCCACACGTGGGTGTGGGATCAGACAGTTCCACATCTCTGCCCCTCCTACCAGTGTCAATGTGGCTTCTTTATAGCCTTAGTTATTAAATTTCTGCTCAGCTGGACTTTAGGTGGTTCTCCAGGTTGATTGTTCTATAATTTAATTGTAATTTTGATGGGTTCTCGGGATGAGGCAAGCACAGCATTCATCTACTTTGCCATCTTGGGTCTCCTTGTGTGTCCTCCTCATGACTCTTCTCTGTGAGCTCAGCCTCTCTGGGATTTAAAACCAGCTGAACTTTGTGGAAATGCACTCAGTACTCTTCGCATTTACATTTCCAACTTTTCTTTTTCTCTTTGGCATTTTGTTTCTATTTCATGCTCCTTTCTTGGTATTTTATGTATCCTTGTAAACCATCTGCCATGCTTTCTGGAATGAGCTGGTATATAAATACAAACATAGATGCATATATAAAATGTGTACTGATATTTGAGAAAGACATATTAAATACAAATGCATCCCTGTACGTCATTGGTATTTAAGAGAGTGAGGAGCAGAGGAGGGGGATGGAAAGGGAGCTGTAGTTTCAAAATATACATGCCAGTGTTCTTTCTGCTTCCTCCCTACCCCCACTCTCAGGGACCAGGTAATATTAGAATCATGATGGAGGGTGGGTTTATATTTTGAAAAATTCTTCTAGGTGATTCTGAAATACCTCTTTGCCTTCTGGTCCTCCACCCATGGCTGAGAGCCACATCTCCAGGTTTTTTCAACTCTGCTCCAGCATTGGTCAGAAAGTGGCCCACTCTGCTAGATTAACTCAGCTCTCCATGCAAATGCCATCCCCGAGTCATGCTGAAGCAGTATGCGCTTGGCATTAGAAAGGGGTAATATACCGTAAGAAACAGTTTAAGGGTATTTCTGAATCTTTTGCAAAGTGTGAGGTGAGGCCATTGTCTGTTATGTGACCAAATGTCACCAATAAACATTTCTCTTCACGCTCCCTTACAATATTCAGTGCTAGAGGAAAATTTGACTCTCCAGGAGAACTAGAATTTTGCCTGTCCATAGATGAGGAGAGCTGCAGTGCCAATCGCAGTATCATTTTCTCCCCCATTATCTTCTAGGGGATTCTATTCAATCCAGCAAATATTGAATGCTAGGTACCATGATACTTACTGGGTTTTAAAGATCAGTAGGGCCAGTGCTGGGCTCTGGGACACTTACAGTCTGTGGGATGCAGAGTGCAATACATGTTCCATTACAGCTATGCTTTTCTCAGATTCCTCTTATAATGATATCATCCTTTTTTTCAGTAGTTTCTATAAAACTTTGCTATCTGAATTTTTAAATGCCCTGTGGTATTCATATGTGTTTTTTTCCCCCCTTCTAGTGGAAGACAGAGTTTTGGAGGTGTTTTCTGTTTTGTTTGTTTGGTTTTGGCTATTTATTGAGTTATGTATTTTTTTCTTTTTTTTTAATTAAAGTTTATTGGGATGACAATTGCTAGTAAAGTTACATAGATTTCAGGTGTACAATTCTTTATTACATCATCTATAAATCCCATTGTGTGTTCACCACCCAGAGTCAGTTCTCCTTCTATCACCATATATTTGATCCCTTTTACCCTCATCTACCACCCCTCCCCCCCTTACCCTCTAGTAACCACTAAACTATTGTCTCTGTCTATCAGTTTTTGTTTCTATTGAGTTATATTTTCTATGACTGTATATTCCCTTCTCAGAGCACAGTCTCTTTATAAAATCCTCATGTGCAATGTAAGCACTCTTCCATGGTCACAACTGATAGGACGGGATGTGAACAACCAACCTAAGCTGGGCCCACCAGGCTTTTCATACTGGATATTGGGAATTAAAACTTTGAGAAACAAGCCAGGTGGTCTTGGGGGCTGAGGTTACCATTCTGAGATGACTGTCGTAGAACTCATGATAGTGAACAAGTGAGATGGGAATGGTAATCTTCAGAAAGATGAGACTGAAGTAAACACCCAGGGGAAAACTGAAACAAAAGACCACATAAAATGAAGGAAAAAATAGTATGAGCATGAGATGGTGAGAACAGCATATGGAGGCATATAAAATATCTTTTTGATTATTTCTATTTTCTCAGTGAAATAAAAGGCAATGTCTTCAGCTGAGAGTAGGAATGGGAAGGGGGTAGGCAACTTGAGAAGAGAGAAGAAGGTGTGAATTACTCATCACTGCGTGTGGGAGTGAATTGACTAAGGGAATGTAGTAGGAGTGATAAACAGCACTATAAGCTCACTGAAGTGACTAACTTGAAACAAGTTATCTAGTTGCATACTTTTTCTCTGACCATTTTCAGCTGTGTGGTTATAGAGCAAGAAGAAAGTTGGGTTTAATAAGGACTGGGTTTCCTACCAGTTGAGTATGACAGAGGAAAAGAGGCAAAGGAGTTGATAATGTCTGCAAAGGAACAAATATAATAATGGAACATGGAATCTGGTGAGAGATGTTAGGTTACAAGTGGACAGTGAAAGGATGGCAAGGCTTTCCCATGTGGTCTAAGAATCAGTGGTATTAGAGTACAGAGGGAGTAAGCTTGAGAGTAAGCTTGTTAGTACCGAAGTCAACTGTTTTTTGAGTATTAGAGGGAAAGAGAGGGAAACAAAGAGGAGTAACTCAAAGACCTTTAAATGGCTCCAATAAGGAGGAACAATAGATGGTATTGTATGGTGCATAAGTTTCAAAGAAGCTGTGTGTGTATGTGTGTGTGTGTGTGTGTGTGTGTGTGTGTAATAATGAAGGTCTGAAAGTGGCAGTGAGGAGTAAGGAGGACACCTTTCCCACTCACACCAGACAGGTGAGATAAATCTATGACTTGAGTGGACCACGGGGTTGGGAGAAACTACTCAGGGAAGAGCCTGGCTTCATCCAGAGCAAGGAGAAGGAAACATTCAGCTGTTAAGAATAGAAGGGATTTTGTTGATGATGGACCATGAGTTTCAGAGGACACAGTGGAAGAGCTTGAAGGAATAGGAGATGCGGTTTGAGTAGGGGATGTTTTGAACGTCACAGGGGTGCGAGTCCAGGTACAAAAGAAAGACCTGGGATTGTGGCCATCTTGTGTTGATTTAGGGAATCAGGGATAGAGACAGATAGGGTGGTGGCGGTGATGGTCTCCCACCAGGAGGTAGAAATCTAAGTGTAGCCTCTCTCTTGAAAGGAGATTCTTAGGCAGATGGTAACAGTGAGCAGTGAACATTGAGAAAGGGGTGCTATATGGTGTTCCTAATGGCGGAGGCGTGGCTGGGGAGGTGTGGTGGGGTGGGGGCGTGGGACTGGAGCAGGCACGTGACACATGCTCAACCAATCACACACCCAGCTCCTGTCAAAGATGGTTTCTAACACTGGGAACCAATAGTTAGGTCTTCGTGATGACTTTTGACATTCCTGCTATAGATCCAATATTATGAAATCCCCAAACTCTGAAAACCAAAGGTTTCACATTATACATTTAGTGGCAAAATCTAACCTGACCTGTGCTAACAAAATCTATGTAAATATAATTTATTCTAAAAGCATGAATATTTGTGCATTTTATTGTGAAGCAGCGAATGAGTTGGACTGTGGAGCGCCGCTCCACACCTTACTGGGAGTGATACATCATCCACGTCATGTGCTTTATGTTATGTTTCTAAAACCTGAACAGTTCTCAAGCTCATCCAACTCCAAAGGTCTTGGGTAAGAGTTTGGATGTATATACTCAACCAAGTGTGTAAAAGCCCCTCCCAAGCCAACCTTGGTGGGCAGCTTCGTGGGACTTGGCCCCGGTAGAGACACCTGGAAGAACTCTGGGACCTCCTAGGACCCAGGGGTCCTGAGGGCTCAACGTGCTTCTTCTCCATCTTCCTGCTTTTATAACCTCCCGTACCTCCACAGGAGGGGGAGGGAAGAAAAACTAAATGCTTTAAAAGAAGCGATAAACCTCTTCTCTCTTTATCGTTAACTAGCTTTGGCATAAAACCATCTGCTCTGGGAGAAAGTTAAGGAATTTTAGTTCAGGTGTTGAACTTCATACCTACTAGAGATTCCAAGGCTGCTGATGACCATGGCTCCTGACATTGGAGAAAAGTGTTTTTAGAGCATGAAGGTAAAGCCAACATTTCAAGACAGCAGTGGTGAGAGGCAGGACTAGAAAGCTGGTCCTGACTATGTTTCAGGCTCGGCATCATTATTTCTGATGCCAGTTCCACCTTCCCATGGGTTGATTATGTGAGCCCATAACTCCCCATTTCCTGCGTACGCTGGTTCAAGTGTCCTGTTCATACATGAAGTAGCAGGAATGTCCTTCCAGGCAGACAGTGTAAAGTGACAGGGATCCCTGGCCCTGGGGATGTTGTTCATCTTGTAAGACAGGCAGCTCTTAGCGCCATAGAAGAGTGTCAGTGTCCACCTATGGGTTGGCCTTCAGCGTGGGATTCAACTCCTATGGAGAGAGGAGGGGGAACCGACAGTCCTAGAGGGACTGAGTCCCAAACGCATTCCAAGGACTCAAATGTAGATGTCTGAGTGCTAACGTCAGTCAAACAGGATCTAAGGTGCTGGATTGACAAGCCCAGGGGGGCCCTGTGCTGGGCATCTCTTGCAGGTGCATAGAAATAAGGAGGCAATCTAAAGAGCAGAATCTGGGTTGAAACCCACTAATAAAAGTCAAACAGCTTGTCCTAAGTGGTAACTGTCTTTTGAAAGAGGTTAGGCAGAGAGGGTGGATATGATAACATTTACAGATGGTAACATTTATAGATAGGAAGGAGTATAAGCAGATGAGAGAGAAGAGCTTCAAAGAGGAGCGAACAGTCTGGAAAAATTCCTGAGCTGAAGAGAACGTGTAGCTGTTTTTAAAGGTTTTCCTGTGGCTTAGGTTGTGGGTATAGAGAAAGGTGCTAAAGGTGACGGCTCACTCAGGATAGCAGAAGCGAAACGATCAGAACTGGAGTACAGGATTAGGGCCAGACAGGACTTATGCAAGAGCCAGATTGTTGCTGTGGCAAGTGTTACATTCATGGTCCTCAGTGAGCCATGTCTGCAGTATTCACCCTCTTGTGTAGTCCCTCCCTTCTGCCTCTGGGCTCAGCCAGGTAACTTGCTTTGACCAATGAAATGTCAGCAAATGTAATACATTAGAGGTCTGAAAGGCACTTGCACATTGGATCTATGCTCTTTCAAAGAGGATTTATCCTCTCTGAACTCTGAGATCACCATGGTGCAAGAAAGCCCAAGTTAGCCATGGGGACTCTCGACGTGGAGGACAACCAAGGAACTCAGCCAAGAACACATCTCTAGGTCCCAGATAGATGGCTCTGATGGAGCAGTCTTAGCCAGTCCTCTGGTGGAAGCCACCGTTATCATGGAGCAAAAATGAGTCTTTTCCATTGTGTCCACCCAAATTCCTGACTCATAACACTGTGAGCACATACAATGATTGTTGTCTTAGGCCACTGAATTTGTGGCACTTATGCAGTAACAGACAACTGAAACAGGTGGCCTCCTACTTTCAGAGTTCCCATTATATAGGTTTTATAGGTTTTAAGCTTCTCAGGTCAGAATTGGCCTTAGAGCTAGTGGGTAGGAGTGAAGGTGGAGGAGAACAATGCATCCTGCAGGTTATGTCAAATAGCTCTAGCTGTGGGAGTCCAAATGCTGGAGAGCTGAGCCACACGTAACTCAGGCATGTCTGTATTTGTAGTGCTGTTGTGGGTTGTCTGTTATTTTTTCTTCCTCTTCCTAATATGTTTCTGTTCAGGTATGCACCCCTACACTAGGTGATTTGTAGGAAGGCAACCTCAGCCCACACAGGTGGATCCTGATTATTCCAACCCAGTAACTGGTGTAGGAAGGGGCATGTGGCTCAGTTTTGGCGTATGAAGCATGATGATGGTCCTACATGGGCACATCTATGGTTTCTGGATTCTAACCAAGGGCTGCGAGATAGTATCCTTTTCCTTTCAACACTGTCACTGTCCACATGCCTTGACTAGCTATTATCGTCTTGTAGAAAAGCTTGTCAATGAAACCAGCACAGGAGCAATAGGAGAAGAAGAAAGTTGCAGAGATACAGGGCTGGAACGCTAATGCTATAATGCCTGATCCCCTCCCTACCTCTGGTCTTCTTGTTACGTGATCTACCAACTTCACTTATTATTTAAGCTTCTTAGTAAGTTCACTTACTTGCAGCTGATAGTGTCCTAACAACACAGGTTTGTATTTTGTTTCGTTTTGAATTTATGAAGGTCATAAAAAAATTCACATAATGACATAGGTTTTTATCGCGAGCTGGAAATTCTGTAAGTAAAAATGCTTGCAAATCACTTCACATCTTCAGTGGGGAGGCTCTATCTTTGTTTCCATAACTTCCTCCTACCTGATCCCCTCAATACCAATTTCTGAAATGCCTGGGATGCAGCAAGGAGCCAGGCTGGTAATTTTAAAGCATCACAGCCATGTAAAATTATTATGGATTGTGTGTGCTCATCTTGAACCAAGACAGACCCTTTGGTTCCAGCTGTCAGCTTGTGACCCGAGTGGGTAATACCCATTTATCCTTGCTCCCAAGGAGCTTTGAGGAGGACACCAGATATACTTACTGCTCATGTCCCTTCCAGTTCAATGCTTAACAGACCTGCTGACTTTCCCCTCAGGTGCCTGAAACTTAAAAAAATAATAAAAAGCACATGTTAATATGTTGAATAACTGTATCTTTCAAATATCATATTCCATTTTTTCTAGACATAACATGGAAATTAGTCTTGTGTAAAAATAGAAGCACAGCTTATAACACCGTTTCTATCCGACATGTTCTGCTACATAGAAGACTTCTTTTTTTTTGGGGGGGGTCAGTTATGTTTTTAGAATTTTTATTAGATTTTGACATTGATTAGTAAAATTATATAGGTTTCAAGTGTACAATTATTACTATGTCCCCTAATGTTTTCCCAATACATTCTCTACTTGGGTATCAAACAACTGTAAGATAGTGCTGTAGAAATGAGTGGTTATTTATCTGTAATTGTCTTCAGCTCTGACTGAATATAATAAGCCATTGTATTGAGGGCACTAAGCTCTAAATAGCTCAGAGGGTGAGAATGACTCGTATCTATCCCCACCACTGAGAGACAGCTCAAAGCTCATCCTTATTGCTCACTCTGTGGTATCCTCCCAGAGAGACGACAGCAAGGCTGTGTTATCTGGAGAGAGCTGAGACCTGTGAGCAGAAATGATCAATGGGGCTTCCCCATCATTCATCACTGGGAAAACCCAGAGGGGGAAAATGCCCTGTTTTCTCTCATTGCTCTTAATGGAACACAGTCTCATTGCTCGATCTCTCTCCTTAGCCTCTCCTGGAGCAAATTGTTCTGGGATACGCACAATTTGAAGCGACCCTATTAAGTCAGCATGGCAAATGCTGTAATGCATCTACCTTTCCTTCTTGGAGAAGTTGGATAAATATCGCAAGTGGGCTTCGTAAAGACTGTAACTAGGTTTAGAGTAGTAGGTCAAAGTCCTTTCTCAGAAGAGAACCACAAACTCTATTTCCACTTGGTGCGACAGATGGGTTAGAGATGTGTGGGTCTGCACAAAAGCTGTAGTTCTAGGTGAGGTAGTTCTTGGGACACCTATGCCAGAGCTCCTTCCTCTAAGCAGTGCTGCTGTCTTAGGAATGCTCTAGGTGAAGCAACTTAAGTGTTAAGTCAGTTTCATGTCTCTTTTTTTCTTTTTATTTTTTTTATTGGGGAAGATGAACAGGACTTTATTGGGGAACAGTGTGTACTTCCAGGACTTTTTTCCAAGTCACGTTGTTGCCCTTTCGATCTTAGTTGTGGAGGGCGCAGCTCAGCTCCAGGTCCAGTTGCCGTTGCTAGTTGCAGGGGGCGCAGCCTACCATCCCTTGCATGAGTCGAACCAGCAACCTTGTGGTTGAGAGACCACTGGCCCATGTGGGAATTGGACCGGCAGCCTTCGGAGTTAGGAGCACGGAGCTCCAACCATCTGAGCCACTGGGCCGGCCCCAGTTTCATGTTTTAACTTTCATCACTTGGTTGGCACTTGCTCTTTTCCTATTTCCACCCCTTTCTTTTCAATCTTAGGTCCACTTGTTTGGTGGTTGCAGGACTTTTTCCCACAGCCAACCAGAGTGTAGCAGGTCATTGCATCTTATGTCCTGCCAGAGGCCAAGAGGGATGAAAAATGGTAGCATCTCCCTTCTGTGCATGGAAGAAAGATGGTACAAGGGCATTTCTGGTCAGTTCAAGTAAGTATATACTGAGGACCCCCATTTGGCCAGGCCTTCAGGGGACATAGATATGAATAAAGCATGGCCCCTGCCTCAAAGACCTCACTGTTTAGAGTGAGGGTTGGCAAACTATATCTGTGGGCCGAAGATTGCTGTCTGTTTTTGTAAACAAAATTTTATTAGAACACAATCATGCCCACTCATTGACATAAGGCCTCTGTCTGCATCCACTCTACAATGGCAGAGTTGAGTATTCTATCGAAAATCACATGACCCACAGAGCCTGCAAAATTTGCTATATGGCCCTTTACAGAAGATATTTGTCCACGTCTTTATAATTCAGTGATCTTTTGTATATTTACAGAAGTATGCAACCATCACCACTATCAAATTTCAGAACATTTTTATCATCCCAGGAGAAACCTTGTCTCCATTAGCAATTAGCCCCCTAACCCCTGGCAACCACTAACCTTCTATCTGTCTCTGTGGATTTTCCCATTCCTTATATTTCATATAAATGGAATAATACAATATGTGGCCTTTTATGACTGGCTTCTATCACTTAGTATACTTTTTCCGAGGTTCATCCATGTTGTAGCATGTATCAGTATTTTATTTCTTTTTATTGCTAAATAATATTCCACTGCGTGGCTATACCACATTTTGTTTATTCATCAGTTGATGGATATTTGTTTTTTTCCATGTTTTAGCTATTATAGGTAATGCTGCTATGAACATTTATGTACAGTTTGTGTGGACATGTTTTCAATCTTCTTGGGTATATATCTAGGTGTGGAATTGTGAATCACGCGATATCTATATGGTTAACATTTTGAGGAACTGGCAACTGTTTTACAAAGCAAATACTCTGTTTTACAATTCCAGCAGCAATGTATGAAAGTTCCAATGTCACCACATTTTTGCTCACACTTGTTACTTTCCGTTTTTTTTTTTGTTTTGTTTTTTATTCTAGCCATCCCAGTATGTGTGAAATGGTATCTTCATTGTGCCTTTGATTTGCATTTTCCTCATAATGCATAATGTTGGGACATACGTACATTTTCTTTGGAGAAATGTTTATCAAATCGGTTGCCCATTTTTAAATTGGGTTATTTGTCTTTTTATTGTTGAGTTGTAAGAATTCTTTATATTTCCTGGATTCTAGTCCCTTATTAGACATAATTTGAAAATATGTTCTCTCATTCTGTGGCTTGTCTTTTTACTTTCTTGATGATATCCTTGGAATTAAAAAAAAAAGTTTTAATTTTGATGAAGTCCCATTTATTTATTTTTTTCTTTTGTCGCTTGTACTTTTGGAGCCATATCTAAGAAATCATTGCTTAATCTAACGTCACAAAGATTTACTCCTGTGCTTTTTTATGAGTGTTATAAACTTTTATACTTAGATCTCTCATCCATTTTGAGTTAATTTTTGTATGTAGTGTGAGGTTGGTGTCTAAATTGGTTTTTTTTTCATGTGGCACCATCTGTTGAAAAGACAATTCTTTCCCCATTGAATGGTGTTTAACTTTGTTCAAAATCAATCAACTGTAAATGTGAGGGTTTATTTCTTGGTTCTCAGTTCTATTCCATTGATCTATTATGTTTCTATTCTTGTAGCAGTGCCACACTCTCTTGATTACTGAAGTTTTGTAATAAGTTTTGTAATTGAGAAATGTGAGTCCTCCAACTTCATTCTTCCTTTTTTTCTTTTTTTGAAAAAGATTTTTATTAAAATATAGCTAACATACAACATTATATCAGTTTCAGGGGTACACCATAGTTATTCAACATTTACATACCTAAAGAAGTGTTCACCATGGTAAGTCCAGCAACCATCTGACACCGTACCATGCTATCACGATATTATTGACTGTATTCCCCATGCTGTAAGTTACATCCCCAAGACTTGTTTTATACGTAGAACTTTGAACCTCTTATTCCGCTTTATCTTTTTCTTCCCTTTTTAAATTTTTAAAATTAGAGTTGACATTCAATATTATTTTATATTAATTTCAGGTGTACAGCATAGTGGTTAGACGATTATGTAACTGAAAAAATGATCCCCCTGACTAGTCTGGTACCCAGCTGGCACTATACATAGTTATTACCATATTACTGATTATATTCCCTATGTTTTACTTTACATCCCCATGACTATTTTGTAACTACCAATTTGTATTTTTTAATGCCTTCACCTTTTCACTCTGCCTCCAACTCCCCACCCATATATCGCCCCAATAGATCTAGTACCCTTCTGACACCATGCATAGTTATTACAATATTATTGACTATATCCCTTCTGCTATACCCTACATCCCCATGACTTTGTAACACCCAATTTGTACTTCTTTTTTTTAAAATTTATTTTTTAAATTTATTGGGGTGACAAT
Organism: Rhinolophus sinicus; assembly: GCF_057876585.1. NCBI lineage: Eukaryota > Metazoa > Chordata > Mammalia > Chiroptera > Rhinolophidae > Rhinolophus > Rhinolophus sinicus. The sequence goes on along the minus strand of NC_142517.1, from coordinate 129,322,076 downwards.
TGTTAGTAAAATTACATAGATTTCAGGTGTACAATTCTGTATTATATCATCTATAAATCCCATTGTGTGTTAACCACCCAGAGTCAGTTCTCCTTCCATCACCGTATATTTGATCCCCCTTTCCCTCATCTCCCACCCCCACCACCCTTCTTAATCCCTTCCCCTTTTTCACTGATCACCCACGACTCCCCTTCCATCTGGCAACCATCAAAATGTTCTCTGTATCTATAAATGTGTTTCTGTTTTGTTTGTTTATTTTGTTCTTTAGATTCCACTTATAAGTAAAATCATATGACATTTGTCTTTCACTATCTGACTTTCTACACTCAGCGCAATACCCTCTAGGTCCATCCATGTTGTCACAGATGACAAGATTTCATTTTTTTTAATGGATGAGTAATATTCCATTGTATATATGCACCACCTGTTCTTTATCCAGTCATCCATTTAGGGACACCCAGGCTGCCTTCAAATCTTGGCTGTTGTAAATAATGCTGCAGCGAATGTATGGATGAAGATATCCCTTCAAAGTAGTGTTTTGGGTTTCTTCACCCAGGAATGGGATTACTAGGTCTTTCTTTGTCTCGTTATAGCCTTTGTTTTAAAGTCTATTTTGTCTTGTGTAAGTATTGCTACTCCAGATTTTATTTGTTACCGTTTCATGAAATAGTGCTTTCCATCCCTTTACTCTCAGTCTGTGTATGTCTTTTGATCTAAACTGAGTCTGTGTAGGCAGCATATATATGGGTCTTGTTTTCTTATGCATTTAGCGACCTTATATCTTTTGATTGGAACATTTAATCCCCTTACATTTAAATTGATTTTTGATAGCTATGTAGTTATTGACATTTTATTATTAATTTTATTTATTTATTTATTTACTTCTTCTTCTTAAAGAAGTCCCCCTAAGATTCCTTGTAATACTGGTCTGGTGGTGATGAACTCCTTTAGCATTTTCTTGTCTGGGAAGCTCTTTATCTGTCCTCTGATTCTAAATGATAGCTTTGCTGTGTAGAGTAAACTGGGTTGTAGGTCCTTGATTTTCATTACTTCGAATATTTCCTGCCAGTCCCTCTGACCTGCAAACTTTCTGTTGAGAAATCAGCTGACAGTCTTATGGAAGCTTTCTTGTAGGTAACTAACTGCTTTTCTCTTGCTGCTTTTAAGATTCTTTCTTTTATCACCATACATAGGTTGGTGCAAAAGCAATTGCGGTTTTCGCAATTATTTTTAACCTTTTAAACCGCAATTACTTTTGCACCAACATATTATTGGACCTCCCCCGCCCCCCCTTTACCCTCTTTCCCCATCCCTTTTCCCCCTTACCCACAATCTGACCTTTGGGTGTGTTATTTTTAGAGATGGCCAGGTGATGCTCCAGCTTGGTTCAAAGCTAGCCACTGGGCATGCCAGCCCCAGTGCCACCTGGGAGGGGACCCACTGCAGGCAAAGTTTAGCTGCAGCCTGTGTACTGCCCGGGCCCACCTGGCATGAGCCACAAACCAATCCACAGATGGCTGCCACCCACAGTGTTCTTGGAGGTGCCTCAAAAAGCCAAGCTGGGAACTGAGGCCAGCTGTCACTAGTGCCAGGCTTAAGGCTGCTTAGCAAGAGGTATAGGACACACTGGAGCCAGATGCTGCTTGTTTGGGTTTTGTGAACCTTTGAGAGACTTTAGGAAAGTCTGCAGCATGAGCCAAGGCAGGCCATTTATATGGGTAAGCCACTGGAATTAGCTTCAGTGTGCCTGAAAGTTGGGTGGGGCATGGTCTAAGGGGGAGGGCTCAACAAAGAAACAATGGCTTCTGTCAGCTCCTCTGTCTGGGGAAAAGCTGCCCCTTTACCCTTCACACTGAAGCCAAATAACTCACTTCCTCCCCATATGTCCCTGGAGTCTTTCGAGCTGCTGCCCCAGCACTGGATCTCAGAGTGAGTGAGTCTGTCAGCGAGTAAATCCATGTGCGGGCCCTTTAATAGGAAAGCCTGGGACTGCAGCTGCCCTTTGTCCTACTCAGCCACAGTCTCTGCTGGTTTTCAAAACCAGAAATTATGGGAATTTATCTCTCCTTCACTGGAACCCTTGGCTGGCCAGCCTGGTGTGGTGCTGGGACCCCTTGCTCCTCCAGGTAGACCTCCACAGCTAAGATATCCCTCCTGATTTTTTTCTCCCTTCTTCTGCCTCCCCCCCAGACTCCGGTTCAAGCCATTGTTTCTCAGTCTAGTTGTGTAGGACACAGCTCCTTGGCCCATGCTCATATTACGAGCCTTGCGCTCCCCCAGCTGAGGCAGTGGGTCATCGGTCGTCTGTCGGCTGCTCACAGCAGCTCACGGCTGCTCACGCTGGCTGCCAGCCAATCCTGGAAACACACTGTAGCCCATGGCAGCACACAGCATCCCACGGCAGACACAGCAGCCCGCAGCAGCACAGAGCAGCCCATGTCAGCCTACGGCAGCCCAGCTCCAGGGAGAGCCGTTGTTCACAATCTTAGCTGTAGAGGGCGCAGCAGGAACCGAACAGACCTCAGTGTTAGGAGCACGGGGCTCAAACCACCTGAGCCACCTGGACAGCCCATCCCTCTTGATTTTTAATGGTCACATGTGGTTATGGGACCAGTCTGTATCTGACCTCCATCCCGCTACCTGTCTTGTGGTGGCTTCTTCTGTATGTCCTTGTTGTAGGGCTTCAGTTCAGTTCAGCTAGAATTGAGGTGATTTTCAATGACAATTGTTTTCTAGTTTAGTTGTAATTTTGATGTGGTCAGGAGAGAAGGTAAGCCCAGTTTGTACCTACTCCACCATCTTGACCAGGACACTTTTTCTTCCCTTTAAAGATTGTTTTGTCTATTTTGGATTCTTTGTGTTTCCATATGGATTTTAGGATAATCTTTCAATTTCTGCAAAAACCAAAAAGGCAGCTGACATTTTGATAAAGATTACATTAATCTATAGATCAGTTTGAGAAATATTCCAGGATCAGTTTTAATCTTTTTGCTTCCAAAATGTGAGCATGGGTCAACTGGGTAACTTGCATCAATGATTTCCAAAAGTTTTGAGCATCAAGATCCCTGTATAATGCAAAATTTTATTGTTGAATTCAAAGGATAAAAATTGTACTTTTCTAGTAATAGTGCTTTTCTAGTATTGCCTAACTACACAAGGACAAAAACTATTATGAATTCAAAAATGCTTTGACTTTGTATTTTATCAATTCATAACAGCATCTATATAGAATTGAAAAATCATAAAGCATGATGTGGAGAAATGTTTAATACTCTGTCTTTAGCCAAAGTGTGGTGTATTTATGGAGTTGTTGTACCATTTGAAAAAAAAAAAAAAAGCATTATTGGCTCACATTTTGAGAATCTCTGATCAGCAGAAAGTCCTTATGCAGTATTTCCATCTTTCTGTACAGAATGCCTGAGCCACAGAAGAAGGAGGCCAGGTAGTCAACAATCCCAGTTAGTCGACAATGCCGGTGAGTCGACAATCCACCCAATGCTTGCAATGAGTTGGTGTTCTAGTGGAGGAAGAAAATTCCATACTGAGTGGTGGTTCCTGCTGTCTCAGGCTGACCATGCTGATTTCCTTACCTGGCTTTGGATTCCTTGCTCCCAGGATGCTCTAGCAATTGAGCTAATTAGTAATAAGGCTCACATGAAGAAGTCAGCTGCAAAAATAGCTTTTTTTTTTTTTTTTGACACCTCCAATTACTGGTCTTTATAAAGATAGAAAACAATCAAACAGAAATCTCATGAGAACATTCTAATCTTTCCTGCTGCTAACACCTTTCGGTATATTTGGAATAAAGTGAAGAAACGAAAAATTGTCTTTTTATCCCCAGTCAACAAGCTCTACTGAAGAAAAGCTTTGATTGCTTACGTCAGTTCAGGAAATGGTTCAGCTTTTTATTGTCATTTACTTGGAAAGATCCATTTTGCCATATTTTATTGGAAATATCACTGCTTTTATTTTTAGCATAAGAATATCTGAGATCAAGTCTCAAATCTCTGTCTTGCTCGGCTCAGTTTATCACTTACAGAATTAGTAATAGTTAACTTTTGGGCGTGAGAATTAAGGAGAAACTTAACGACTGTAAGGTAGTTTAATAATTTAAATATTATTATTTTTATTAGTGCACTATTTTTGCACTAATAATAATGTTCCTGCCATCTCATGAGATTCCCAGACTCTTCTAGAGGGCCATCTATTTCCAGAGGCATGGGTCTTTGTGGACTAGCCTTCCTTCTGGAGAGACCTGTGCACATCCTCAGGAGTATGCCCAAGCCGTGGAAAGCTCAGGAGATACCAGGCCCCAGGAGCTTCTTTCTGATGGCAGGAGTGGCCAAAGACAGAGAGCCAGAGGCCCCTGTGAAGTGAGACCAAGGCAGCTGGGAGAGAGGAAAGAAAAAGTAGTTCGCTAGAGAGATGAGCCATAGCACTGCCCCCCAGCCCTCAATTTTCTTCCTGTCCATGTAACTGACATTTCATCTTCATGTGCTCTTTGGCTTCCTGTGTCTTTTTTCTTTTTCAGAATGTCAACTGACATTTCCTAGGCCTCTGGCTTGGTACAAACTCTTTGCCTTTGTGGAAAATAATATTTTTTTGAAATACCAAAAAAAAAATTTTCTTCTAATTCCTTCCTTTCTCTTTCCCTCCTTCCTGTGCAAGCCAGATTCCGCTCTGTGTTCATTGCCTCGGAGAGGGGTTTGAAAGAGCAGGGTGGCCTGCCAGTCATTGGCTTCATATTTCCAAATCCTGACCCATGAGGGAGCGCAGGTATGGTGTCCTAGCTGTGTGTATGTGGGGATAATAGGAAAGGATAGAGATGGAGGAAGTGGGGGTGCCTCTGAAGGAAAATGCCCAAGGTCAACAGAGAAGAGGTTTTCCCCCCAATTCTTCTACACCCAGACTAAAAATGTATCCTCTGCATTCCGGGTTGGGCTCAGAGGAAGAGGAAGAGGGGAGAGGTGGACAATGAGGGCAGAAATGTTGACAGGTCTGAGAGAGCTGCTGTGCACGCAGTTTCAGAGGCAGGGTCTGGGAGCCCATGGACTGCAGAGAATTTGGAGTGGCTGGAGAGCAGGGGGATTCTGCAACCTTCCTCCTTGGCCGTAGTCCTAGATGTGCTATGTCTGAGCAGGAGATCTCACAAGATGTGCCAGAGAGAGCCTGGCTGAGAACCTTGTGTCCCATTCTGGCTCAGATTCTTCAAAATGGGTCATAAGTAAAACACAGAAGAGAAGTGTGGCCCCAAAGAGGTCACTTGGACAGAAGTCTCAGGATGTGGACAGGTGACTGAGGAGCAAATGGGATGAGGCAAATTTCAGCCAATACCTGTGACTCAGGACCAGGAGAGGCTCTCTCCTCTCCCCCAATCCCAAAGCCTTGGCGCTAAGTAATCTCTCTTGAATCCAAAACTATCATGGACAAAGGGAAATGGATTCCCATGGACTGAGCTTACATTTTTGCCATCCGGGCAGGATAAGGGCTCAAATAAAAATTAAGTGGAGTTATAGAAAACTTTGTGATTTTGGCATGCTTAAGTTGATGGAATAAAATTCACACCCACTACACCATTCTTTGTTTGTTCCTGGGATGGATCTTATTCTACTTGGTATGTATGAGTCCTTTGGACTGGGTTAATTATTGAACCTACCATTTGCCAGCCCTTTATTAGGTGTGGGGCAGACTCACGCGACTGAGATGAATTTGGTGGTAGGAAGCCTCTAAGAAGGCCTCCGCGGTCCCCACCTCCTGGTATTCATAAGCATGTGAGTTCTTTGCATTTGGGTACAGCCTGGACCTATGACACACTTTTAGCAGACAGAACATGGCAAAAGTGATAGGGTGCGACCTCCACATTAGGTCACAATTAGACGATGACTTCCTTCCTGCTCTCTCTTCCTCATTTTCTCTTCTGGCTTGGTTTGAGGGAAGCCTGCTATCATGTTGTGAGCTGCCCAATGAATAGGTCCATGTAGAAAGGAACCGATGTCTCTGGCCAACTTGCCAGTGAGGACCTGAATCCTGCTCGTAGCCACGTAGAGGAGCTTTGCATCTTCCCATGTTGAACCTTCAGATGACTCAGCCCTGACTGACACCTTAATTTCAGCCTTGAGAGAGATCCTCAGCCAGAGACATGGCAGCTAAGCCACCCGGATTCCTGACCCTTAGAAACTAGGGGATAATTCTATTGAATACTGTGAAGTTACGGGCTTATTAGTTATACATCATTAGATAAGTAGTTCATGGTCCTTGACCTCCAGGAACTCTTGCCCTAGGATGATAATTTCTTCATAAAGAGCATCCATGATCATAAAGATTGGAGAGCTGGGCATAGTGGCATAGATGCTGTTAATTAGGTTCCAGATGGTGAAAAGGCAAAGCTCCTGTTAATTAGGTTTCAGGTGGTGAAAAGGCAAAGACAGGAGACTCAGAATGCTGAACAGGCAATGATGCTTTGGAGGTCTGTGATGGATTTCCTCTAGTCAGTTCATTTTCTTTAATTACAAAAGTTGATTTTCTTGAAATGACAATATTTGCATTTTCACTTAGCAGGTTGGCAAAAATTGGAGAAATAGCATCATATGGTAGAGATGTGAAAGCAGGGCTGTTCTGCTATTGAATTTAGCTCAAATCAAGAACTATTTTGGGGGTGCCCACTCTGTACTCGTGTGTCTCACATACTCATATATGCTCTGTCACAGCCTTTACTGAATAGCCCTTTACTGAGGGGATCTTTGCTAGGACGGACTGTGCCTGTGACACCTTAGTCCTCATCGCTTTTATGAGGTGGGGAGCTCTGAATCAGAGACTCCCATCTGCCATCATTACAGTTGTAACAAATTTAGGCACTGCTTTATTGAAAATGGAAAGCAGTCGTGGTAGAAGTGGCTATGAAGGACAAATGGGACAACTTTCGTTTCTCCTGAAAAGCTTTGACTCAGTCCAAATATTAGGAGTGGTGCAATCTTTTTGATGCTGCTGTGTTTCGCAAGGATCCCTAAGCCACTCCTTTCTCATCTAAAATATGGTGTTCTGACAAAAGCAACCCTGGGTGCCTGGGTAATTTCCCTGTGGATTGATTTTTCCATTGGGTAAGATCATAATTTCTGGCTCTTAATTTTAGGAGAGTTCAGAAGAAGAGATGCATCAGACTGAAGGAAGGCACTGAAATCAATTATAAACTGATTAGCTTGGAATAGTTTCCTCATTCTTTTCCCCTTGTTCCCCTTTTGGTATGGGCAAATCCCCATGCCCTCTGCGTTTGGGAGCAGCCAAGCTGCTACAACCTTCTGATAACGGCCTCAAATGTCAGAAGCCACAGGAAGCAACAGCAGTTGAGTACCATTTCTGCAGAAGTACCACTGAGAGCTGTGGGACTTTGCAAATCTTGTTGGAACACCTCACATTTCATCTTGTCAGCCTAACTAGCTTACTTCTTGATATATGTGATGTTTTAGAGATAATCCACTCCTGGGCACAATGTGAATTTTTTTTTTAACTGTTCAAAAACAGTTTCAGTGTTTTTGAAATATTACGAACTTCCTCTTTTTTTAAAAAAAATTAAAGTTTATTGGGGTGACAATTGTTAGTAAAGTTACATAGATGTCAGGTGTACAATTCTGTATTACATCATCTATAAATCCCATTGTGTGTTCACCACCCAGAGGCAGTTCTCGTTCCATCTCCATGTATTTGATCCCCTTTACCCTCATCTACTGCCCCCCTCCCCCCTTACCCTCTGGTAACCACTAAACTATCGTCTATGTCTATGAACTACGCACAATGTGAGTTTTAGCTGCTGAGCATTCACTCCCTTGTCTTAGCACTCTGATTTTCTGAGGGGTAAAAAACCCATTCTCAGTCTACTTCCTTGGGGTGGGATTAATCGCACCCCTGGCTCTGGAAGGGGGCTTGAGGCTCAGGAAGGGGACTTGAGACCCAGGTATAGGCAATCAGAGCTCTGTGTCGCCTGGTCCCAGTGATTGGGTTAGGATGGACAGAAGACCTAATCCAAGCCAAACAACCATTTCAGGACTTCTGTTAAAAGGGTTGGGAAAACGCATGCTCTGTTTTGGGGTTCGTACTACAGGTAACCTTCTTAAGATCACAAGGGGACTGCTTATTAATGGGTGGAGACAACATACCAGTAGAGTAAAAGAGATGAGAGAGAGAGAGAGAGAGAGAGAGAGAGAGAGAGAGAGAGAGTTTTGTGAGTCAATACATTTTTCTTCACCCCTCTTTTGTTCTGTTTTGTTTAAATAAGTTTAAGCTGGGTTTCTGTTATTTGCAGCTTGAAGACTCTTGACTATATGTTGGGGAGCAATCTTCCATGTGCCCTGCACATTCTTTCTGAAATGTCAAGAATTCAAGGCCCTGGCTGAACTCTGCTTGAGATATTTCTCAGGATTGTGTTTGCACTGAGCAACTTGAAGGATAAGGTTAACCGCTTTCACAGACAAAGAGCAGGCTTGCTTCCACTTGCTGTAAACCTGGTGAATCCCCCAAGTTCAGTGTTCCTTTCTTGAAACACTACTCAACAGGTGAGAAGGCATGTGTTGCCCCATGGGACTTGCGTGGCATGAGGAACAGACAAAACCCAACAGCACGCTCATGCTTTACTGGCTGTGACTACTAAAGACCTTTGTATCTGACCCAGGAGTCTTATATCTGCTGTCAACATCCATGAAAATGTAACAGGCAAACTTATTAGCTTGAAAAATAAGGCAAAATCCCAGACCCTTAACACTAGTTGAACTGTAGAGCTCTTTTGGGCTTCCCTAGGCCAGTGAGTATTGCATGGCAGCTTGCTGGGGACACATCCTCGACCAGAAGACAGATTGAGTCCTGGCTCTGCCACTGACTATTTATGTGACTGTGAGTAAGTTACTTAACCTCTCAGGACTTCTGGTTTCTCCTCTGTGGAATGGAGATAATACCGCCAATTACATGGACTTTTCATGAGAATCGAATAAGAAAATGTTTGTAATGCACTTGATACAGACCTGGCATGGAGCAAGCTCAACAACTGTTACCAATGAGGTGATCAAAACATATGGTGAACGTTTAAATAAAAATTGTTACAGTAAGATACACATCCTCCTCAAAATACTCCCCCTCACTTCGCATACACTTATCTCATCATTCTTTCCTTTTTCCTTCCTTCCTTCCTTCCTTCCTTCCTTCCTTCCTTCCTTCCTTCCTTCCTTCCTTCCTTCCTTCCTTCTTCCTTTCTTTCAGGTTAATGGGTGACAATTGTTAGTAAAGCTACATAGATTTCAGGTGTACAAATCTGTAATATCTTGTCATTTTCTGAAGCAGTTCTGGAAGTCCTCTTTTGTGAGTGTCTTTAGTTGTGTTGTCATGGCTGCCTCGATGTCCTGAATCATTTTGACTTTGGGGAAGAGCCAGAAGTCGCACGGTGCCAGATCCAGTGAATACAGTGGATGAGGACACACTGTAATATTTTTATTTGACAGAAATTGTCATATATCAGAAGCAAAGTGTGACACAGAGTGTTGTCATGATGGAGGATGATTCACAGCACACTTTAAAATACACCTTCTCTGGACTGTAGCTCACACCTGATTGACTGCACTGAACAATTTGAAACTTGTCACACACTGTGACTAAGGTTCGATGTGCTGCTTCCCTTATTGAAGATCCCTGCCTTTCTTTTGGATGGCACTCAGCAGCAGCGTTCACCATATTGTTTGATCACACCTTATTAACTACTTGGTAATGGCACTTAGTACATTATATGAATTTTTAAATATTTCAAAAATATTTTCTCATTACAAAAAATGTTCATTGTTGAAAAATTGATATCAGAAAAATTAAAAAAATTATAGTATCAAAACCCAGACACCCATTCTTATCATTTTGGTCAATATCTATCTAGAATTTTAGAGTGTGTATGCATGCGTGTGTGTGTGTGTGTGTGTGTGTGTGTGTGTGTGTATGTTTGTTCGTTCTGTTTGAGGCAGGATCATTAAGTACACACTATTTTGTTATCGGTTTTTCCTTACTTAGTATATCATGACCATCTTTCTAGTTTATACTTCTTCTGTTGCTTTCCATTAGAAATTATTATGAAATACTTATATGTAAAAAAGAATATGAGTAGCATAGAAGTTACTAAGAAGAGGGATAAAATGAATACCCAGGAACCCACCGTGTAACTTAAGCAACAGAACATCATTCAGGGCATTGAATGTCCTTGTGGGTCCCTCCCTGACCAGATCATCCTGCCTCCTCCCCTTACCCCCAAGATACCATGATCTTGAATTTTGTATTTACCATTCCCTCACAATTTGTATAGTTGTACCATGTGTGTATATATTAGTAAACTAAACACTACATCATTTGGCTTGCTCATTCTGTACCAGGTAGACATGGTATTATGCTGCATGTGTTTTCTGTGACTTGCTTTTACGCCTGGCATATGTTCCTGAGATCCATCCATGTTGATACAAGCAGTGGTTCATTTATTTTTCAAGGATGATGGTATTCCCATGTATAAATATGCCACGATTTAGTCAATGGACTTGGCTAAATCACCGAGAAAATGGATTTGGGGAAGGACATCATTTACCTCTGTTAGCAGGTCTTCAGACTCTGGGTGGGGGATGGGAGACCACTCTGACCCTAACCACCTGCTCCCAGGCCAGTGAGAGGTTTCCCAGCCTATGTAGGATGCCCCAGACAATGCAGGCCCCAGGGACATAGTGCAATAGATACTCACAAGCATCGAGGAGGGAAAACAAGGTTGAGGGTCCGAGGCTACGGATAGAAGACAGCCTGAATACCATAGGAAGATTGTAAAGATTTCACTGGGGGTAAATGTAGAAGAGGTAAAACATTTTTTAAATCAGGGTATATGGCTAGAAATGCAGTATTAAATGAGCTGAGATTATTCTGCCTAAGAAAATTCATGGAAAAAGTCATACAATTTAAAATAACTTATGTGGGCTGAGTATGTGGAAAAAGTGACATTCTCTTACATTACTAGTGGGAGTATAAATTAACATAACCTACTGAAGAATAATTGGCCAAATCTACAAAAATTTAAAATGTACCTGCCCTTCAACCCAATGATTAAATTTCTAGGAATTTATCTTGCAGATGTGTGAGATTATATATGTACATAGTTACATATTGCAGAATTATTTATGATAATAAAATATTCAAACAAATTAAATTTCTCTCTATAGGGGATTAGATAAATAAATTGACATATCCATCCAATGGAAAACAATGCAACTGTTACAGAAAATGAGGCAAATTTTAGGTTATAGTATGGTGCAATCTTCAAGTTTTATTGAATGAAGAAGCAAAGTACAGTGGTTTAAAAACTAAAATGTGCGTGTGTCTGTGTGTGTGCATATTTGCTGTCTACTGCTTTGAGGAGAGGCAGAAGGGGTTTGTTCTGAAGTGGGGACTCTTGGAAGAGACATTGAAGAAGTTTTTTGAGAAGTTTTGTAGACTATTGGGGTGATACATGGTCTTTTGCCATGATACCCTTTGCCCCCCCAAAATCTTTGCTATTGAATGCCATTTTGAAGGTGGATTCTTTTCTTTCATTATGTGTTTTTATTTTGTTTTGCTGTTTTAAGGAAAAGTTGTAACAGTTATAATAACAATAACAGTAAAATAATGATAATAATAACACCAATAATGAAGAATGGTTATTATTTTAGCATTTACAATGTGACAGACATTGACTAGGCACTTAACATGCATGATTTCATATAATTCCTACATCAACTGTATGAAGTTCGTAGCATTGCTGTTACCATTTTATAGATAGGAAAGTGAAGTACAAAAATTAAGTAACATATGTTCATGATTATATAGCTCGTCAGCGATAGTGTTGAAATTTGAACTCTGGTTTGCTTGCCTTCGAAGATTGTGCTTTTAACCTCATCACTATATTCTTTTCCTAATAAATGAGGAATATGTTAGAAAGCGTAGCAGCATGAGCATGCAACATACACAAACACATTGAATCTAACTTCAGCTGTTAACCGTGTACAAATATTTATGGGCCAATTGTCAGGTGGTGCTTGGATAAAAAACTGGAATAGCTGTTGTAACCTTGTTCACCCAAGAAAAATCTGGAGATTTTAGGACAATAGGCAGGGGGATCATTTGGGGACTATTAGGAGGAAAGATGCCTGCAAACGGACAACAAAGCAGGTGTTGTTGCCATTCCTATTAGGCTGCTGGGAAGTCCCAGAATGTGAGACTGAGGAGGAAATCCAACAAAGACTTTGCTGAGTACACTGACTTGCAAAAGTATTTTCAAAACTCCAAGGAGATTACTCACTCTTCACAGGCCCTTAGACTCTGTGATATTTCAGAGAAAATGTGTTAACCCATATTACCACAAGCTCTTCCAAATCACCCAAAGGCTAAAATTAGTCAAGTGGCTTCAGCTCACTTGGGGGACTAAAGAGACAGTATTTCGCCTGGAAGAATCTTTCTTTCTTCTCTTCCATTCTTGTTCCAGCAAGGCTGACTTCAATTTTAGGAGAAGAATCCAGGGCTTATTGTCTCAGCCTTTCTTCTACAGGGAGCTGAAGTAATGTCAATACCTTCATTACCAAGGGAGAAAGTGTAGTTCTGTATTTTTCTCCATATCAAACTTTGATTTGTTTGGACATTAAGTTTCTACAGTTACTCATATTCCCACCAATACCAACACTTTTCAAGTCTGGCTTACAAAGAAAGGATACTCTAGACGTGTACTGTCAAGTTCTATACCAGTAGCTTGTATGGCTATTGAGCATTTGAAATGTAACTAGTCTGAACAGAACAGTCTTATAAGTGTAAAATGCATATTGTATTTTGAAGACTTAGTATAAAAAAAAGGAATATAGTATATCTCAAACTTCTATGTTGATGATATGTTGAAATGGTAATATAGGCAGTCCGTGCTTTGCATGGTGGTGCAGAACCACAAAAGTGACTGTGCAAGCTAAAACCATACAAATGAGTGTAATAATCAATGGGGGGAAATTATGATTGTTATGCAACATTTAAAAACTTTTGTCAAATTCTTACTGTATATACAGGAACAAAAAGAGTAGTAAAACTAATTTATATAACACACATTCATTTATAATGTTAGAAAATTGAGAATTGAAGTTTTTTTTTCTTTGTACTGGTAATAAACTTATCAAGAGTAGTTTGAACAGTGCTTGCCACTTTTTCCTATAACATATATGGAGCAAACATATTTTCTAAGCCTCAGTAAAGTGTCATACTCTTTTGTGAGATCAGCTCCTAATATTTTATTCTTTGTGTTCCCAATGTCATGAAATATCTCTTAAAGTTTCTTTAATGTGAAGTGTTTTGTTCATGTCACTTCCTCTGGGACATCTGCATCCTTTTTGTCACAGCCACATTCCTTATTTATGTCATAGGTATCCCTTCACCAAGTTCCTTTGGCTGCGTATCTACGGTCTCTAGAACAGGTGAAGTATCAACTTCCAAGGTCATCTGTCTTCTGATCAGAACTTCTTTTACTTCCAACAATATAATTTTTGTTTCTTTGCTGCCTTTTCACCTTTTTTGGCCAATTCCCTCTCTAGATTATCCATTTTTGTAAAATGTCACATGGGTTTATCCCTGAAGGACAAGAAGGCAATACAACTGCACACTTTGTTGTCTATGCATGAACTGAGTAACAGGTGTGCAGTGAGCAATCATCGATAGACTTTGAAAGGAATTATATGACTGGTCATTGATAGTGATGCACACCTGTTGTTTATGTCATCATTCGTGGACTGGAACTCTAGCAGCAACGTTTGTACTTTATGCAATTATTCACAATTACTCTACCATAACAACTGAAATTTGAACCATGTTATTGAATATTGAGTAATACATTGAATATAATATTTAACTAAGCAGTGGTAACTGAAATTCATACATACTGGAACCATGCACAGCAAAATTACCCATATTTTGGATATCTGGTAAAATAAAACATATGGTTAAAATGAATTACACTTGTTTCTTTTTACTTTCTGAATGTGGCTAATAGAATATTTAAAATCCCATATATATCTCATGTTATATTCCTATTGGACAGTGTTGCTCTACACCATATATTAATAAAAACTTCAGGAAAAGAAAGAAAAACAAAAAAAGTAGTTGGGAAAGAATCAAACATTGTCACAGTTTTGAAGTGATAGGAATAGTCACATACAAAGGAATAGATTCACATATGCACAAATTGAACATGATTATATAGTGAAAAAAAGCAAAGGTAAAATTCCAAGGGTAACAGACTGACCATATATGTAAACTAAGGGTGAATTGCCAATATTATAAAATTACTCATATAAATTTATTCTAAAAGTATCAAGTATCTAAACATGTAAAAAATATCAACAAGTAGATTGTAAAACAGGTGAACAGCAATTTATATGAGAGGAAATTGAAATAGTAAATTAACATCTAGAAAAGCATCATCTTGTCTAGTTACCAAAGACATGAAAATTACTATCAACTTTAAGCTATGATTTAGTATCAACTTTATTAAGAAAACAATTATAACACCCAACACTCTGGGGAATTTGGTAATTTCATGCATCATAACAGACATTGTAATTAGATACATTATTAGTAAGCAATATTGTATAAATAGAGAGTTATGCAGATATTCCTAACCCTTTGACCTAGCAATGCCACTATTGAGAATTTACTCCAAGGAAATAATTCAATAAGAACAAAAAGTTATATATACAGTAAGATGTAAGTTATATCATTATCTACAATAGCAAAAAACTGGAGCTATCCTAAATATCTAATATGGAGCACTGCATCCAACAACAATGGAATATATAGTGTTTTCCAAGTGCACATGGAATGTTTATTAGATTTACCATATGCCGTGTCATAAATCAACATGCAATATATTTTAAAGGGTTGAAATCATTTAGAATATGCTTCCTGAGTATAGCCAAAGTACTCTCAAAACCCATAAGAAAAGCTAACTAGAAAAGCACCTATTACTTTAAAACTAAACAATAAAATTCAAAGCAATCTATAAATCAAAGAAAAAAGCACAGTGGAAATTAGAAAATATTTTCAAATAAATGATACTGAAGCTCTACCTAATACATATAAACAAACACAGGGCAGCAGCCAACATGGGGAGACAAAGAAACCTGTCCCAAATGAAAGAGCAAAACAAAGCTCCAGAAAAAGAACTAAACAAAATGGAGACAAGCAATCTACCAGTTGCAGAATTCAAAACACCGGTTATAAAAATACTCAGTGATCTCAGTGAGAACTTCAACAAAGAGATAGGAAACATAAAAATGGAGATAGAAAACATAAAAAGAAACAGTCAGAAATGAAGACTACAATAACTGGAATACAGAATACACTAGAGGAAATCAATAGTAGATTAGATGAAGCAGAGGATCAAACCAGAGTTTTGGAAGATAAGGTAGCAGAACACATTCATTTGGAACAGTAAAAAGATAAAAGGAATAAAAAAATGTGAGGATAGATTAAGGGGCCTCTGGGAGAACATCAAGTGTACCAACATTCACATTATAGGGAAAGAAAGGAGAAGAAGGAGAAGGAGAAGGTGCAGGCGGAGGCGGAGGCGGAGGCGGAGGCAGAGGAGGAGGAAGAGAAAGAGGAGAAGAAGAAGACGAAGAAGATGAAAAGATAAAAATATGAATAATGAAATGGCAATAACTACATATCTATCAACAATTACTTTAAATGCAATAGCGTGACATAGTGTGGCTGAATGGACAAGAAAATAAGACCCTTACATATTCTGCCTACAAGCGACTCACTACAGATGGAAAGACACACTGAGACTGAAAGTAAAGGGATGGAAAAAGATATTTCATGAAAATGGAATCAAACAAACAAAAAAAGCAGGGATAGCAATCATAATACCAGACAAAAATAGACTTTAAAACAAAGGCTATAATAAGAGACAAAGAGTGATCCAGCAATTCTACTTCTGGGTATTTATCTGAAGAAACCTAAAATACTACTTCAAAGTGATATGTGCATCCATATATTCATTGGGGCATTATTTACAATAGCCAAGATATGGAGGCAGCCTGGGTGTTCATCAATGGATGAAGAAGGGATAAAAAAAGAGGTGAGATATATAATGAAATATTTCTCAGCCAGCAAAAAGAATGAAATCTTGCCATCTGCAACAACATGGATGGACCTAGAGGGTACTGTGCTGAGTGTAGTATGTCAGACAAAGACAAACGTCATATAATTTCACTTATATGTGGAATCTGAAGAACAAACTAAACTAACAAAGCTGCAATGAACATTGGAGCACACGTGTCTTTATCTCTAAATGTTTTCAGATCCTTTGGGTAGATACCCAGGAGAGGGATTGCTGGGTCATAAATTTAATAAAATAAAATTAAAACAAACAAACAAACAAACAAAAAAACTAAACTAACAAAGAAAACAGAAACAAACTCATAGATACAGAGAACATTTTCATGGTTGCCAGCTTGGAGGGATGTTGTGGGAAATGGATGAAAAAGGGGAAGGGATTAAGGGGTATAAATTTGTAGTTACAAAATAGTCATGAGGATGTAAAGTATAGCACAAGGAATATAGTCAATAATATTTTAATAGGTATATACGGTGTCAGATTGGTACTAGATTTATTGGAGTGATCACTTTGTAAGTCATATAAATGTCTGCTCTATGTTGTACATCTAAAACTAATACAATATTGTATGTCAACTCTAATTGAAAAATTTAAAAACATCTATACTGGAAAAAGATAAAAATAAAACAAAACAAATACCACACATAAATAAATCCGAAGAAAAATAAAAGCACAATATAAAAGTTATTTTTATAAAAATAAAAAGAAAAGAAATAGAAAGCAAAGCATAGTAAAGGAAATCAACAAAACCAAAAGTTTGCTCCTCAAAAAAATACAAATTTGATAAAACTCTGGGTAAGACTGATGTAAAAAAAGTGAGAGAAACTAAATAACTAATATCAGTAATAAATAAAGAGACATTAGTATGGATCCTATAGACATTTAAAAGATTACAAATAACTCCTTGCCAATTTAAATGAAATAAATTCCTTGAAACAATGTAACTTTCCAAAAGTGACACAATAAGAAAGCATAATCAGGAAATCATATATCTATCAAAGAAATTTAATGTTTTATTTTAAATTTTTTCAGAACATATAATATTCCTGGCCCAGATGCTTTCCTTGCTGAATTCTGGTGAATATTAAAGGAAGTAATAACTTCGATTTTATATACAGTCTTCTAGAAAGTAGAAATAGAAGGTACCCTTCACAGTCTTTCTAAGGAGTCAGCATAAGCTTGATAGCCAAATTAGTTACAAAAATTATAAGAAAGGAAAAGTACAGACCAGTATGTAGCATGAACATACATGTAAAAATTCTACATAATATATTAGCAAATGTAATTAAATGATATATACAATAGAAAATGCATCAAACCAAATGATGTTTATTCCAGGATGCTAATAATATTTTACCATTAAATATAATTCACCACATTCACAGAAAAGTAGAGATAAGTAAAATGATTATCTTAACTACAGAAATAACTTTTGATAAAGCACACTATTGATTTATGATAAAAACTCTTAGCAAACTAGGAAGAGAAGTCAATTGAATGGTGAATCATTGAAAACTTTCTTCCTGAGATTATTAGCATGATATGGATATATATTATCACTATTAAGAGACAAATGAGGATCTTAACCAATGCAATAGGGCAATAAAAGTAAAGTTCATAAGGTCCAGAAAAAAAGGAAATAAAAGTGTCATTATTCACAGAAAACATAGTTGTATGCATAAAAAAATCTCAAAACAATAAAAAATAAAAATCTAGAGACAAACACTAAGAATTAATAAGTGAATTATCCAGGTAGTTGGATCCAAAGTCAATATATGAAATCATTTTTATATACTAGATATTAAAAAATACAAATGAAATTAAAATAAAAGATATAATTTATATTACCATAAAACCCCTCAAACTTAGAAATCTATTTAATGATAAATGATCAAGACCTCTGTTCTGAAAACTAAAACGTTGCCAAGAAAAAATTTTAAACTAGAGTTTTTCCTCTCCCATCTTCATGAGCTGGAAGAATTAAAATTGTTAGGGAGTTATTTCTCCCCAAATTAATTTTCAGACTAAACACAATCCTCACTAAAATCTCAGCAGGTTTTGTGTAGAAATTGACAAACTGGCTGTGAAATTCATATAAGAATGTAAGAAGTCAAAAATTGTCAAGGAGACCATTAATAAAAAGAAAGAAGCTGGAGGCCTTAACACTATCAGATGTCAAAAAATCATAAAGCTATTAAAATGAGACAATGAATTTTGCATATAGATAGAAAAAACTCTGATAGAATAGAATGAGGCCCAAAACTGTATAGTTGTACAGTTACCTGATATTTGACAAAGGTAACACTGTTGTGTGGTGTAGAAAGGATGCCCTTTTTAATAAATGATGCTGGGTTATTTGGATATTCACATGTGAAAAACTAACTTTATCCTTATCTCATACAAATCAATTTCAGGAGGATTATAGATTTATACGTATAAAAGAGTTTCTAGAAAAAATCAGAGACTATGTTTATTTTATCAGATATGTATACAAAATTTTCTTAAATGGGATACAATATGTACTAATTATGAAATGTTAAGTTGGACTACATTAAAATTAGGAAGTTCCTGCCATCAAAAGACACCATTAAGAGTGAAAATACAAGCCACACAATATTGAATATATTGGTAATACATATAAAAAGACTCATGTCCACAATGACAATTAAGTTCATGAACTTGTTTGTAATGATGTTGCTGAGCTTTTTTGATATCAGAGGGATTATTGATTATGAATTTGTACCAACTGGACAAACAGCTAACCAAGGTTAGTATTTGGAAGTGCTAAAAATGCTGTATGAAAAAGTTAGATGACCTGAACTTTTCGCCAACAATTCCTGGCTCTTGCATCACGACAATGCACCAGCTCACACGGCACTGTCTGTGAAGGAGTTTTTAGCCAGTAAACAAATAACTGTATTGGAACACCCTCCCTACTCACCTGATCTGGGCCCAATGACTTCTTTCTTTACCGAAGATAAAGTAAATATTGAAAGGAAGACATTTTGATGGCTTTAAGGACCTCAAGGTTAATATGATGACAGCTCTGATGGCCATTCCAGAAAAAAATTTCCAAATTGCTTTGAAGGGTGGACTAGGTACTGGCTCCAGTGCATAGCTTCTTAAGGGGAGTACTTTGATGGTGACCATAGTGATATTCAGCAATGAGGTGTGTAGCACTTTTTCTAGGATGAGTTTGCAAACCGAATTGCCAGAACTTCGTATAAAGAAGTAATAATCAGTAAGAAACAGTTAACCCAGTATAAATATAGGCAAATGACTTAAATAGTCAATTTATCAAAGAGTTTATCCAAATGGCCAATAAACGTATGAAAACATGTCTTGCCTCATCAATTATCTGGGAATGTAAATTAAAATAACAATGAGATATTAACACATATTCACTGGAATAGCTAAAACAAAGACAGACAACACCAAATCTTGTTCGGGAAGACAAACAACTGAACCCTCATTCATTGCTGGCAAAGTGAAAGTAAGTAGGTACAAATAATTTGGAAAAATGTTTGGCAATCTTTACTAATGCTGAACAAATGCATATTCTATGAAACAGTAATTCCATTTCTAGGTATTCACCCAATACTATACACATATTGTACCAAAAAAATGTATAAGAATGTTCATTGTACTGTTTGAAATATCTCCAAACTAGAACGATGTATGTTCATCAACAGTAAAATGGATAAGTAATTTTTGATTTATTCATATAATAAATGATATGGATCAATGAAAGTAATGACCCACTGATACATGCAATAGAGTAAATCTGCACACTTAATGGCATGTATAATAAGCCTGAACTCACATAAGAGTTCATATTGCATGATTTCATTTATATTAAGCACAAAAACACAGGAAAAACTAATTTTTGGTAATACAAGTCAGAATGGTGGATAATTTTGTGTGGATGGGGTACTGAGGTTGAGGCTTTTGGGTTGCTGGTAGTATTTTGTGAGTTGAGCTGGGTGGCTGCTTAAAAACTTTAGAAAAATTCATCAAGCTATGTTAAGATTTGTGCACTTTTGCACATATATTATTATTTATTATATATTGTATTTAAAAATACATATTGTATTTTTACAATACATATTGTATTTAAAATATATTGTATTTCAAAAGTTTATAAAACAGAATTTGAATGTGTGTGTGTGTGTGTGTGTGTGCACGTGTGCATGGGCTCATTCCCCACTCAGGATTGCTGACTGTCTCTGTGCACTGTAAGAAAAGGAGAGATGCAGGAAGAAATAGGAGAGAGGTTTACCGACCCAGCTGGGTTGACAATGTAGTTACGGATAGGAAACCTACACAGTCATCAAGACAGAGTCTGCCATGTGTTCTGTGCGTTCTAGCTCACAAAGCACTTCTCTATACGTTAACTTGATTCTTTTTCATAACAACTTTTGAAGTAAGAATTATCCTTATTTTACCTCTCAGGAAATGGAGACTCGCAGATATCGCATGATATTTCCCAGGGAACAAAGCCAAGAAGTATAGAGCCACTCATGCTCTAGCTCAAAGTTCTCTTTTTTTTTCCCTTTCATCATCACTGTCAGAGAATTGGATGTTTGGATTAAAACAAGGTCATGTGGGATAAATTATTTCTCACAACTTCTCTATGAAGTTGGCATTATCCTCATGTTACAGATGTGGCTCAGAAATATCAAATAATCTATGCATACAAAACCTAGTAAGTCACTGAGGCAGGATCTGAAAATGGATCTCTTCCACTGTAAAGCTCACTTCTTTCTATCAAATGGAGCTGCTAGCTGCCCACGAGTGGTCCAAGGACTTCAGTTACAAGAACTCAGACAGCAGAAAGACCACTGCAGGCTGGGTTGATGAATGAGCCTTTGTGGAGGAGGAGGTACCCTGTGTGAGGGATTGAAGCTGGAGACCATGCAGTGGAGAGAACTCTGGGTCAGGGGCTGGGTCAGGAAGGTGTTGGAAGTTTCAGCAGTTGGTGAGGATCAGAACTTCTTAAATTTCATGAAGTCAGGGGCTGTGTTTTGTGAACCAAGTTATCTCCAGAGCCTGACTCCTTTAACTGATGAAAGGGTAAATGAAGAACGGAATGTTGATCATCAAACCCAGTTGAAGGCAACTGTTTATGGATGGTGCAGTTCATTCACTCAAGTGATAACACAGTTTGACACTGTGACAAAATTGAGAAGTACCTAGAAAATAAGATGGTATCACCCAAGACTGTTGAGAAACTATTCAGGGAAATTAGAGCTTTCCAAGCATGGCTTAGCTTTTGAGTGCTGAGTGTATCTCAGGGCACCAGCAGGAGACAGCTTAGAATGGCATCTGTCCTCTGGACAGCATCTGGACTTGATACTGAGACACCTGCCCCAACTCCCTTCATCTGGGGCTTTAGAGCCTTTGTCCTTCCTGCCAGGATTGCCGTTTCTTGGAAACTTCCTTCTGAGCTCTCTTTTCACTAGAAAAATGATTGTTGAGATGACCTGTACAATGCTATAGGATATGTCAGGTACTATCTCCTATTGGAGGGAGAAAAATCAGCATTTCAGGTCACTCACTGTTTAAGAATTTCTCTTTTTTTGGCGTTGCAGGAAGACTGTTCTTCAATTAGTTTCCACCCGTGGGATGAGGAGATGATAAATTTTCTAACCTCAGTGTGTCTGACATTTAGATCCATGTGCTTCTGGAAACACTCATTTCTAAGCCATCATGGTTGGTTGAATGATTGTACCAGAAAGGTATTGATTAATGGATCCATGTCAACCGTGAAATAAGTTTCTAATAGACTGCAACAAGGTTCTGTCTGTGATGGTCTATTTCATCATCCACTCATGAAGATGATCAGACTTCAGACAGACAATTGGAATACATTAGTAGTATATGTTGGATGACAAATTATGATACAAAATTTCAATAGGCTGCAAAGAAGTGCTGAAATTCAGTAAGTATAAATGATGTCATAGGTTCAGGTTGCCAATGTCACATGTAGAGAGTGAGACTACACATGAGTAGTATCACATGAGACTACACCACAGTTTAAATATAAACGGTATGGGGGGTTTAACTAACTGCTAGTCAAAAAAATGAAAACTAAAACAGTGCGTTCTCTATGAACACTTGCTGGCCTGTCTATCCAGCACATCTTTTCTAGAAATTTCCCCTTCATTTAATCCAAATGGTTGCAACATAAACACTTAAGTCACAACACAGCCTGGTCCACTGATCACAGTTGATGGGTCCAGGAGAAGATATTTGACTTAAGAATGAGAATCCATCTCTGAGGATTTTAAAATGAGAACTTTTAAAAGTTCTGATTTAATCATAATTAAGTTCATAGTAATTTAGAAATGATTATTTTAAAATCAGAGAATCATATGCTGATCTCTGTCTAAGAGAGAAAGCTTTGGATTTGTAGGCAGCCATGTTTCCACCATTGGGGAAGCAGAGGAATCTGGTTTATGGAGAGAGGAACAGACGAGAGATGGAAAGAGAGACGGTCCAAATTTTTGCTCCTTGATCAGTTATTTCCGTAGCTCAGTTGCATTCTTCCTCTCTCTGTACCATTTTATTCTAATAACCTAATCGAACTTAATGAATTCCCTTTTAACTCAAGCTATTTAAGTTTCTGTCTTTTGCAACACAGAATGTCCTAAGTATTGATACACAAACTTAAGCTTCAACTACAGTGCCCAGAATAAGAGTGGGATAATCATAAAATACTAAATCTTCTGGTAACCCTAATCTAAGCTCTGCCTTGACCACGCTAGTGTGGATTGCTGTGGTCATTTCCAAGTTCAACTTTCTAAGGATGACTGTCAAGAGGGAGAAGATGTGGAGGAGGAGTATGTAGCCAAGTACAAATGTTTAAACGGTTGCCATATGGAAAACACAGTAGATATTCTATGTTGTTCCTATGGACAAAACTGATATAGACAGTCGAAAGTTGAAATGGAGATTTCAACTCAATATAAAAATTGCCTTTCTAAGCATTAGAGCTATCCAACAATGGAATAGAAAACCTAATGAAGAGCCAAGTTCTCCATCAATGGGAAGGCTGAATCAGAACTTGGATATCCACCTACCATGTTTCCCCGAAAAAAACACTGGGTCTTATATTAATTTTTGCTCCAAAAGACACATTAGGGTTTATGTTCAGGGGACGTGATCCTGAGAAATCATGCTAGGGCTTATTTCCCGGTTAGGTCTTATTTTCTGGGAAACATGGTATTTGGTAGTTTGACAAATAGGTAGCAACTAATAGCTATAATTTATTAAAGGCTTTCTATATGTGAAGTGCTGTGCTTGACATATGCTTTATGTAAATTTACTCATTTAATCTTCATAACGATCGTATAAAATAGGTATTTCAGATCCATTAAAAATTTACCAAATATTGTACATAAGGGCAATGTTTTGGTAATTTTGAAATACAAAATATAACTCGTACAATTATGCTACAGTTAGTCTCAATCTTTGATGTAAGTATTTGTAATTGTACCATTTCATGGCATATTTTAAGTTAATAAATAGTTCTCAATATTGACTCAATTATACAGCAAACTGTGGACTTAGATTTTCAAATAACTACAAGCTATAGAATTTTCATTTCCATTATGATGAATTCAGTTATGGTTGCTCAATAAGCTCCCGATAGCGTTTTCAAGACATAGTGGATCATGTCCTTTCATTTATTATGTAGTAGGAAAACTGACTTTTGTTGTCTTCATGCTCCCTAGTTCTTGAAGCTCAATTCCTTTATCTTTCACAGGTGGGTAATACAAGCAGTTACACTTTCTATTTTATTGTTGCTCATCATCCCCAAATTTTTACCGTTATCTGCTCCATAAAGAGTCCAAAAGCCACCACTTAAGGGTCTGCTTAACATCAGATGGAATGGATCATTGCTTTTGGAAGATAACCCAAATTTGATAAGTAGCCCAACTTACCCAAGCTCTTTATTAACATAAGAAAATCTTATTTATTGCACTAGATTCTAAAATATATTTTTTGAGCTTTAAAACACTTTCTATAACCATCTATTTAATTTTGCACTTATTTTTTTTTTACCAGATATTGTAAAAATTCTGTTACATCATATCATTATTGCTTTACTTTTATCCATTCTCTTTTCCTAACTTGTCCCACATTCTTTTTCTTTATAAAATGTCAGTGAAAAGACAAAACATAAATATACAAAGATCACAGCTAAGCCAGATACAGAGAAACTGACAGTTAATGCCAAATGCTGGGGATCCCTTCAAATTAAATATTCAGCACCAGGTGGTTGAGTTGGCCTAACAAAGGAACATGTGCTTATGGGGGATACAAAGACCAGTTAGAGGAACTAGTTCTCATTTGGATAAAATTATGTTATTTAATGAAAATATGTAATAAGAATTCAAAAGCAAAGTAAAAATGAAATTAAGTTAAATTATTCATTCACATCTACACTGAAGGAAATTTTATTGCAATTTGTAAAATTTCTTTTCAAAATTAATACTTAGGACAAATGCTAGATTTATATCAGCTAAAGGAAAAGTCCTTTAATTATGCTTTAGTGACAGCATAATATTAAGTCTGTTTCCAACTCTCTACAGGCTGGTAATAATTAAAATAATCAACTTTTCTTTGTATGGGTTAAAATAGAAATAGAATTTTTGGTGAAAATATATTGTAGTTCTTGTACCAAAAGATTTCAAAGCTAAAATTCAGGTCGGTGCCTTTATAACTGGCTGCACTAGATGAATTGACGATATAGTACGACTTTACACAGAAACTAATGATCTCCAGAGCATTTTAAAATGTTTTCTTAACACGAGTGAAACAAGTCATCACAGATATGCTGTGATATGTGTTCACATATGTGCGGATGACATGTGTTTGCAGGCAGTTGAATATTGGCTGCTGCCAAAGTGGACACTGTGTTAGAAAGTAATTAAATGAAGTCAGGATGTTAATTTTACCATAAAATGTGTTAAGCAAGGTGGCGTGTCATCATTTAAACTTATTTCATACAAGTTACTGTTTAAGTGTACAATAGTGGAGGCTAATGAAGGAGTAACCTCTTAAAAATATTTCAGAGAATATTAAATATATAACAAATGATTAGCAGTGTTGTCAAAATACATCGGAGTCTCATATACCCCTTCCTTCTCTTTTACCCCAAACTTGCAGAAGTAACCACACTTCTGAATTTAGAATTTTTCTGGAATGTCTTCTTTCAAGTCCCAATAGCAAATGATTTTTATAATAAAAATAATTAAAAAAATAGAAACACATTTTATTTCTATTATGGATATTTTGTTAGAGTGTCTATAGTTTACATGAAATACTTCAGTACACTTTAAACATCATTTTTTACATCAAAAATCTTCAGAATGCTGAGATTTATTCCAAAGACCACATGTTAGTCATGATCATAAGGGGCTGAACATGGCAGGAACCAAGAGAACACAGGGTGTCCCACTAGTCAAATGATAAAACTGTGAAGGAAATACTGTTGCACTCACATAAACAGCATATTTTTTGTATTTTCACAAATATGATGATGTAAAATATTTATACTTTAAGCATGTAAAACTATTTGAATGATAAGAGATAGGTTTAAGATACATGAAAAATAACCACACCATAGAATAGTGTCACATAAAGCAAACTGTTGCAGGAGGACTGGGCAGTAACTGGTTAGTTCAATTGTTCAGCCATGGTTCACACCATTTGTAGTAGACCAAGGTGACAATGTAAATATCTCTGGAAAGCTTAAAACTTTTTTCAGTTGTATCTTTTTTTCTTTTATTTTACCATAATTTTAAGTTACATGCCTTTACAGGACTTATAATGAAAAAGTGCAGAACCTTTATTCTGCTCCACCAACAATTCCCTCTCCCAGAGGCAGCCGTGTTCAATTCTTCTAGCTATTTCTTCTAGAATTTATTCTGTATGTCTAAATAACCTTCTTGCACTATGTTATCTTTCTTTCTTTCTTTCTTTCTTTCTTTCTTTCTTTCTTTCTTTCTTTCTTTCTTTCTTTCTTTTTTAATTAAAGTTTATTAGGGTGACAGTGGTTAATAAAGTTATATAGGTTCCAAGTGTACAATTCTGTAATACATCATCTATATATCACATTGTGTGATTGCTTTTTGAGGGGATGTTTTCGTTTTCTGTTGCTTCTGTAACAAATTACCATAAACTTGGTGGCTTAAATGATTCAGACTTGCTGTCTTGCAGTTCTGTAGGATGGAAGTCTGACATGGTCACACTGGGCTACAATCAAGGTGTCAGCTGTGTTGTTCCCGGAGGCCCTAGAGCAGAAGCCTATTCCTTACCTTTCGTAGCTTCTAGAGGCCGTCCACATCCTTTGGCTCACAGCACCTTCCATCCATCTTCAGTGCCAGCAAACTTGCATCACTGTGCTTTTCTTCTGTAGTCACATCTTCCTTGAATGACTCTCGGCCTCCCTTTCTCAGCCCCTCTTCTACTATTCCTGGCATCTCCGAGTCCCTTGGTTCAATTTTTCCTTCAGTTTTCTGCTGTTGTGAAGGAAGGTCATAGTCTGACTGTACGTGGCGGATGAGCGAAGCAGAGGTATATCTACTTCTTACCCAATGTTTTTGTTTTCTGTCCCTTTCTTCTCCCCCAATCTTAGGACTATGTCTCCCCCAATTTATGAAACTTTCTGAGGCTCTGTGCTGTGACTTGGCTGGTTCACAGGCTTGGTCACTAAAAGAAGTTAGCTCCTTTCTGCTCACAAGCATTTTTGTCTATGATACTTTCCCATTCTCTTGTTGCTATGGTTATAAAAACAAATTGCTGTAATTTTAATGGGTCTCGAGAGAGTGGAAATAAACACGTGTGTCCCATCAGCTGTGTCTAAGCAGAAGTCTAGTATATTCATTTCCTAAAAGAGAAAGCAAAGTCTGAAGGATATCACATAACCTGCCTATGGTCACAAAGCCAGTTCATTGGGAACCAAAATTCCTGTCTAGACTCTTCTATTCTTGTTTTGGGAGAAAGATTAGATAAGATGAACTTTAAGTTCTCTCCCTAATCTAAGATTTTATGGATACAACAAACTACAGAGATTCTCAAGATCGATTGCCTCTCTCCCCTGAAAGGCAATTTGTATATTTATATGCACGTCGTATAATGCCTACAAAATTATGATTAGCTTGAGAAATTTATATGTTTTTATAACTCATTTGTGTCATAAACATTGCCTCACCTGATACATGTTAGGATAAAAGAATAATGAAGGCTTGTTTGCCAAACAGACTTGATCTTAGTGTCTCCTAACCTGTAATTCTAGGAACGGCCACTGTCAGAGTTAGGGCTCAGATTAAGTTCCTGATATAGTGTACTGGTAATTCTATAGCACGATTCTGTGCTTTGTGAGTTAGCAGCTGCTCTTGCAGTGTTTCCAAGGTTCTTTCTTAAGCACATTTGAGATAAGGTGGCCACGGATTATTATCTGTGTGGATTATTACCACTTGGTAGATATTGGCATAGGATCTAAATTCCAGGTAATTTTTCTTGCTAACTCTTTTGGTATTTGGGGGTTGGGGGCATCAGTGTTAGCAATACGGCACTTGCAGTTTCCTAGCCTCAGACAGAGTGGAGATGGTTTTCAGCCTGAGCTATGACCTTAAAGGCTTTAAGAATGAAAAGTTGATAGTGTCAAGAGAATGAGAAGATAAGCCACAGAATGGGAGCAAATATTTGCTAAAGACACATCTGATAAAGGACTATTATCCAAAATGTACAAAGCACCTCCCAAACTAAACGATAAGAAAACAAACAACCCAATTAAAAAATGGGCAAAAGACCCAAACAGTCACTTCATTAAAGAAGATCTACAGATGGCAAATAGCATATGAAAAGATGCTTGGCATCATATGTCATTAGGGAAATGCAAATTAAAATAATAGCAGGATACCGCTACACACCTATCAGAATGGCCAAAATCCAGAATGCTGATAACACCAAGTGCTGGTTGTAGAGCAATAGGCACTCTCATACATTGCTAATGGGGAATACAAAATGATACAGCTACTTAGGAAGATAGTTGGACAGTTTCTTACAAAACTAAACGTATCTTACCATAGGATCCAGCAATCACTCTCCTTGGTATTTACCCAAGGGAGCTAAAAACTCATGTCTACACCAAAACCTGCACACAGATATGTTTACAGAAATTATTCATAATCGTAATTACTAAAACTTGAAAGCAACCAAGGTGTTCTTAAGTAGGTGAGAGAATAAACTGTGGTACATCCAGACTATAGAATATTATTCAGTGCCAAAAAGAAAGGAGCTATGAAGCCACAAAAATATATGCAAGAACCTTAAATGTATATTACTAAGTGAAGGAAGCCAATCTGTAAAGGTCACATACTGTTCGATTCCCACTGGATGACATTTTGGAAAAGGCAAAACTATGGAGACAGTAAAAAAAAAAAAAAAAAAAAAAAAAAAAATTAGTGAATCAGTGGCTGCCAGGCATTGGAGGAGTGACAGGAGGGATGAGTAAGTAGGACACAGAGGATTTTCAGGGTAGTGGAATGATTCTGTGTCATACTGTAATTCTGCGTGATTCTGTGTGATTCTGTGTGCTACATGTTATTCTATATTTGTCCAAACCCATAGAATGTACAACACCAGGAGTGAACTGTAATGTGAATTATGGACTTTGGTTGATAATGAAGTGTCACTGTAGGTTCTATTGTAACAAGGGTACCATTCTCATACAGAAGTTGACAGTGGGCAAGTCTCTGCACGTGTGGGGACAAGGGGAACCCTCTGCACATTTTGCTCAATTTTGTTGTGAGTCTAAAACTGATTTAAAAAAGAAAATCTATTTTTAAAAAGTTTACAATTCCCTAGCTCCATATATGATTTCAATTAAATGTTTAAAAATTATGGGACCCCCTATACAATTCAAAATTGAAACAGTAAAAATTGTAAATTAAATTTAAAAGTATTTTTCCTAAAGGACGATGTCCCTGATTTTTGGGGAAAATAGAAAATTCTTTCCAAGAAATTTTGTGGGTGATCCCACTTGCTGGAGCCTGAGGTCTGCATTTTGGTTACCAAGTGGTTGGCAGAGGTGCTTTGTAATCTCTATGTCCTTTCCTTCCCCAGTGGTTCCCTTCGTCCTCATGGCTGAGACACATGAAAAGGTACTAGGTGGGACAATCCCTACCCATGGTGAGGCACCTGTTTAGGCCACAGACATATACTTCCCCTGGGTTCCTGAAGTCCCTGGTGAGCTTGGTAAATCTTCAGAGGCCACTTCCAAGGCTGAATATGTTTTTCAGACAGAGAGATGTAAATTTGAAAGCTATCTCTCCTTGTCTCACTGTCCAAACTTAGGAAAGTCGTTTTATCCCTCTGAACCTCAGATTCCTCAGTAATATTTAAAAAAAAATATCAACCCCTTAGAAGGAAAGTGAGAAAGAAATGGAATAATACACATAAAACAGTTAGTGCCTGTTAATAGGTTCCACCCTTCTCTTTCCCAGCTCCATGATAAAGAAGGTGATCGTGGTAATAATAATAATAATACAGTACATTTTATAGTAATTTATAAATTGTAAAGCAATTTCATACACTCATAGAATTATGAAATATTAGTATTTGAAGGTAACTTAAAAGTCATCTAGCCCTTTGTTCTTATCTTACCTATGAATAAGAGACCCTATGTAACTATTTAAGGTCACCCGGCTAGGTAGTGGCAGTTATGTTTGAAAACATAGGTGATATGCTGTTCCTACATATGCCTTTTGATATATCTTTCTTAGATATGTAGAGTAATGTTTTATAATAATAGCTATTGTTTATAATCATCCACCGAAGGCCAAGACTTTTCCAATATTTTCTCATGTAATTCTTATAACAATCTTCCAAGATTAGTACCATTATTTTCCCATATAAGGAATTAGGAATGGAGGCTCAGAGAGGTTGAGTAACATCTACAAGTTCAGTCAGACGATACAAAGCAGTATAGGGATGGGGCTGATAAACTGCAAGTGTGTGCTCCCAACACTGAAGGGTATTGTGCAGATGCGGTTATTACTGGACAGGCCAAATTGAATTAGTTGGGCTGTTCAAACCATCTGTGTGAGTGACTCCCTGTGATAGGTAATTATGCTAGGAAACATGGCAATGGGAGGTGTATCTGTTTCGGAGTCGGGCAGATTTTGGCTGGAATCTAAACTCCAGAGAAGGCAGCCTGTTGAGTGGAGTAGTTGAGTGTGGATTTTGGTGTCAATCTGACCTGTGTTCGAGTCTCAGCTTTGCCACTCACCAATTATGTAACCTTGGGCAAGGTACTTGTCCTGCCTAATCTGTCTTTCCCATCTGGGAAATGGGAATAATAATATTATCAGTGTCATTGGGTTGTTGAGAAGAGGAAATGAGAGCGTTTATAAAGTATATATGCAGTACTTTGTATGGTACTTGTTACCTAGCTGGTGCTTACTGAATGTTAACTCTCCTTTTATTTTTGTTTTCATTTTTATTTAACCTCTTTGAGTCTTAGATTTTTTATTGGCAAAATGGGAAAATGATGTCTACATCATAGTGAAATCATTACAGAAAAATAGGTAAAGTGCCTGAGCGCCTGACACTCAATAAATGGTCACTCCAAAGTCAAGTGTGTCCTAGAGGCTTCTATAATATAACTAAGTCTCAGGTAATTACAGGTAAATATCAACTTGTTGGAAAAGTATAGACAAGTAGTCTTAATGTCAATAATATTATTCTCTGTGGGAAGTTGCTTCCAAATCACCATTTTCCATTTTGTAAAACCAATATTGGGGCAAATGAAAGCTACATGTTAGGAAAGATGTGAGCTTCACCTGGGACATTAGATGGATGGTTGAAATGTCAGCTTTAAGGTAAAAAAGCAAAATCTATTGGTTGGTCTCTTGTCTCCCTCAAGAATCATGGGAACCAAATTCACCAATTCCTGAGTTAGCTGAGACATTACACTTTGCTAAGAAACATGACTTAAACTAGTTAAAATAGAGATGATTCCAGAAGGCCTTTGAGTGGGGGATAAGATGGTGGGTGTTTCATGGCTTTGCAACAGACTGTGAGTGTATCTTGTCTCAAGCATGCCTCTGTGCCACTTAAATCATACCAGGGTGGTTAGGAACTGTTTATGCTTACACCCAAGTGGCCAATTCTGCTCCTCACTCTCCTTGGCAGGCAGAGAAACGTGTGGTTGTCTGAAGCTGGTGCCTGTTTGCAGAGGTGGTGGTGCTGTGAGTGGCATGTAGTGTGGGGAGCAGGGATCCTAGAACAGAAGTTCTCTTAAGTGCACACAGATGGGAAAAAAAAGAAAACTCTCAAGAACCCTGCTGTGGGGGTGGGCAGGGCGACCACCTGGAAGAGTACTGATTAGCGCCTGGGTGCCTCTGCCCTCAGCCACATGCTCGGCCTGTCCATGCTTTGAAGGAAGGCTGAGGGGTCCTGATATCATGGGGACCCCTCTCCTCCAGAGTTCCTTATGGACTATGGGGTGCACAGGGCCAGGGAGGGATGTCGGAAACCCTGGGGAATTAGGGAAGACATGAAACTTAAATCCCAGCTCAGTTTTCTATCTGGTGTGGACCCCACGTAAATAAATCAACTACCCTTTGTTGCCCCCTGACTCCAAACATCTGTAAAATGGGAGAAGGAGGGCCGTGAAAATTAAATGCAGAAATGTTTATGTATCTGACATGACGTACTGTGGGTGTTCTATAAATATCTTCAAAACATGGAAAAACAGTTTAAAAGTTAAATGTTGGAGAGATATAGAATATGTCACAGCCAGAAAGAAACCTAGCCTTCCAGGCCTCTTATACAAAGCATGAAATAACACCCCAGAGATTGTTTTGATAATTCCTCAAATCTAAAACAGTAGTACCATTTAAACAATAACCCTTTAATTAGATGTTTTCTGGCTTAAACTTGCCTTATAAGACATTTTCATCAGTAACATGCTAAATTAATTTGGCATATTAAGACGTAAGGACTAAAGCAACTTAAAAAAAGTTATTTTTGAACATTTGATATCTCAATAAATAAATGAATTTCTAACTTTGGTATGCTAAATTAAGTATTTGGGTATTGTCTAGAAAAAAGTCTTTTTATATTGCTGAAGAGCTTCCTACTGTCATCTTAATTATGATGAAGTATTTAGTTTTGTAGGGATACTGTCTTTTTCACAACTCACATGATTGCACAAAGATCAATTAATTAATTCTGAATTTCTTATTTGCCTCAGTCATAACTATAAAGACTCACAATATGCTTTTCATGAATTAGCTCATTTCTGAAGAGCAGCCCAAACTGGATACATTAACTATTCTAACCTTCTTTTATAGGAAATAAAGGTATGAAAAGAAAACATTTCCCCAAATACAACCTGTAGCTTTCTATATGGAGAAACAAAACTCACATTTCCCCCAAAACAATAGTGCACAAGAGGGGAGAGGAAATAACATTTATTGAGTACCCACTATGGAACCAGGAATTATGCCAAGAATGTTAGATGCCTGATCTCATTCGACTTGCGCAGACTCCATTGCATTTTCATCCTTACAACAACCCTCGTAGACATCCCTTCACTGCTTTCCAAACACATTTCTCTTCCCAATCCCACACATCCCCTGGCTTCAGTTCCAGGTAGAGCAGTGCTTCCCAGTACTTTCGCATTGTGGCACACATGGAAAAGTGTAACGTTTGCACGGCACACTGAAACAAACAGCAGAGTATTCTGGAGCATTTAGATAAAGCTTGATGAAAAAATGTATATATGTATATATAAAATATTATTATAATAAAAATAAAATACATATATTGTAGAAGACATTAAATATTGACTTTGTGCTACACTTACAAATAAAAGCATTTTAATTTTTAAATGAGAAACTGAAGTCTGCTTTTTGAACACAACTTCATTATTATTGGAAATGTTATTGAGGCTTAATTTACATACAATGAAATACACAGAAATTCATGTATACCTTTGATCACTTTTGACAAGTGAACACATATCCACCAAATCAAGGCATAGAACATTATTATTGCCCTAGAGGTTCCATTGTCAATGTATGTCCCCTAAAAGTAGCCCTTTGCTCTAGTCTCTATTACTGCAGAAAGTTTGGCCAATTGTAGAACTCTATATAAATGGAATAATACAGTATATACTCATACTCTTTTTGTGTCGGGCTCCTTTGATTAAGCACAATGTTTTTCAGATTCATTCAGCTTGTTGTATGCTTTGGTAATTGTTACTTTTAATTGCAGAGTAGTATTTCATTTAATGAATATACCGTAGTTTGCTTGTCCAATCCCCTAATGATAGATACCTCGGTCGTTTCTAGTTTTCAGCTATTATGAATAAAGCTACTATGAACATCCTTGCACAAAGCTTCTTGTGGACATATATTTTCACTTTGCATGGATAAATACCTACAGTGAAGTGGCTGGGTAATATGATAGATGTGTGTTTAGCTTTTGACAAAACCCGCAGTTTTCCAAAATAATTGTATCATTTTACACTCCTACTAGTAATGTAGCAGGCTTCCTGTTTATACATCTATGCCACTGCTTAGTGGTGTTAATGTTTTTTAATTTCAGCCATTCTGGTTGTTTGTAATGATATCTAATTGTTGTTTTAATTTGCATTTCTTTGGTAAATAGGTATGTTGAGTACTTTTTTCATGTGCTTATTGGCCCTGTATAAATCGTATATGTGAAGTGTTTATTCAAGCCTTTACCCCAGTTTTCTTACCTTTTCTTTTTTAAAAAACAAAGTTATTTATTTATTTATTTATTTATTTGAGGTGTATGAAACAAGATAGTGATTACACATTTATACACCTCACAAAGTGACAACCCCAACAAGTCTGCTACTCATCTGATACCGTACATCGCTATTACAATACCATTGACTATATTCACTATGCTGTACTTTACATCCTGTGACTACACACATACACACACATTTTAGTTATAGTTGACATTCAATATTATTTTTATATTAGTCTCTCTATATTAGTTTCAGGAATACATGTCAGTGGTTAGGCATTTATATAATTTATGAAGAGATCACCCTGATAATTCTAGTACCCATATAACATCATACATAGTCTTTATAACATTATTGACTATATTCCCCATGCTGTATTTCGTATCCCATGACTATTTTGTGACTACGAATTTGTACTTCCTAATCTTCACCTTTCTCCCAACTCCCTTCCATTCCCCAACCACCTCCCATCTAGCAACCATCAGTTTATTCTCTGTATCTATGAGTCTATTTCTGTTTTGTTTATTTGTTTATATTGTTCTTCAGATTCCACATATAAGTGAGATTGTATGATATTTGTGTTTCACAGTCTGACTTATTTCACTTAGCATTATATCTTCTAGGTCCATCTATGTTGTTGCAAATGGCAAGATTTTTTTTTTTTTTTTTTTTTTTTTTTTTATGGCAGAGTGATACTCAATTGTATAAATGTGCCACAATTTCTTTATCCAATCGTCTATGGATGGACATTTTGGTTGTTTCCATATCTTGGCTATTGTGAATAATGTTGCAGTAGACATAGGGGTGCATATATTTTTTTGAATTAGTGTTTTTGATTTCTTTGCATAAATACACACAAGTAGAATTGCTGGGTCATAAGGTAGTCCTATTTTTAATTTTTTGAGGCATCTCCATACTGTTTTCATAGTGGAGTCCCACCAGCAGTGCACGAGGGATCCCTTTTCTCCACATTCTCACCAGCACTTGTTTGTTGATTTATTGATGATAGCTATTCTGACAGGAGTGAGGTGGTATCTTGTTGTGGTTTTTATTTACATTTCTCTGATAATTAGTGACATTGAGCATTTTTTCATATGTCTGTTGGCCATCTGTATGTCCTCTTTCGAGAAATGTCTATTCAGGTCTTCTGCCCATTTTTCAATTGGATTGTTTGTTTTTTCAGTGTTGAGTTGTATGAGTTTTTAATAAATTTTGGATATTAACCCTTTATCAGATGTATCATTGGCAAATATCTTCTCCCATTCAGTAGGATGTCTTTTCGTTTTGTTGATGGTTTCCTTTGCTGTGATAAAACTTTTTAGTTTGATGTAGTCCTGTTTGTTTATTCTTTCTTTTATTTCCCTTGCTTGAAGAGCTATATTGGTAAAAATATTACTAAGGGTAATGTCTGAGAATTTATTTCCTATATTTTCTTCAAGGAGTTTTATGGTTTCGGGTCTTACATTTAAGTCTTTAATCCATTTTGAGTTTATTCTTGTATATGGCATAAGAAGGTGGTCCATTTTCATTTTTTTGCATGTATCTGTCCAGTTTTCCTAACACCATTTATTAAATAAACTTTATGCCAGTGTAAATTCTTGCTTTCTTTATCATAGAGTAAATGACTGTATAGGGTTGGATTTATTTCTGTGCTCTCTGTTCTGTTCCATTGATCTATGTGTCTGTTTTTATGCCAATATCATGCTGTTTGATTACTGTAGCCTTGTAGTATAATTTGATATCAGATAGCATGATACCTCCAGTTTTTTTCTTCTTTCTCAGGATTGCCATGGCTATTTGGGGTCTTTCATGGTTCCATATAAATTTTAGGATTATTTGTTCTAGTTCTGTGAAAAATTCCAATGGTATTTTGAAGGGATTGCATTGAATGTATAGATTGCTTTGGGTAGTATGGACATTTTAACTACATTAATTCTTCCTATCCATGAGCATGGTATATGTTTCCATTTATTTGTGTCTTTAATTTTTCTCTCCAATGTCTTATAATTTTCTGAATACAGGTCTTTTACTTCTTTGGTTAATTTATTCCTATTTATTTATTTTTTTGGATGCAATTATAAATGGGATTGTTTTCTTAATTTCTATTTCTGATAGTTCATTATTGGTGTATAAAAATGCAACCAATTTCTGAATATTCATTTTGTATCCTGCTACTTTACTAAATTCATTTATCAGTTCTAATAGTTTTTTGGTGGAATCTGTGGGGTTCTATACATATAGTATCATGTCATCTGCAAATAATGACAGTTTTACTTCTACCTTTCCCATTTGGATCCCTTTTCTTTCTTTTTCTTGTATGATTGCTGTGGCTAGGACTTCCAGAACTATGTTGAATAAAAGTGGTGAAAGTGGGCAACCTTGTCTTGTGCCTGATCTTAAGCTTTCCCCATTGAGTATGATATTAGCTGTGGATCTGTCATATATGGCCTTTATTACATTGTGATATATTCCCTCTAGGCCCACTTTGCTGGGAATTTTTATTATAAACGCATGCTGGATTTTGTAAAATGCTTTTTCAACATTTATTGATATGACCATATGATTTTCATCCTTCAGTTTGTTTATGTGGTGTAGCACGTTAATTGATTTACAGATATTGAACCAAACTTGCATACCAGGAATGAATCCCACTTGATTGTGGTATATGATATTCTTAATGTATTGCTGAATTCAGTTTGCTAAGATTTTGTTCATCAGAGATATTGTTCATCTATGTTCATCAGATACTGGCCTATAATATTTTTCTTTTTTTGCAATGTCTTTGTCTGGTTTAGGAATCAACGTATTGGTGGCTTCATAAAATGAGGTTGGGAGCCTTTCTTCCTCTTGAAATTTTTGAAATAGTTTTAGAAGAATAGGTGTTGATTCTTTTTTGAATGCTTAGTAAAATTCACCTGTGAAGCCATTTAGTCCAAGAATTTTGTCTGTTGGAGGCTTGTTGATAACTGATTCGATTTTGGTAGTTGTAATTGGTCTGTTCAGATATTCTCTTTCTTCTTGATTCAGTGGTGGAAGATTGTATGTTTTTAGGAATTTATCCCTTGCTTCCAGATTGTCCAATGTGTTGCAGATAGTTGCTCATAGTATTTTCTTAAATTTGTTTATTTATTTGTATTTCTGTGGGGTCCATTGTCACTTCTTTTTCATTTCTGATTTTATTTATTTGCGTACTCTCTCTGTTTTTCTTGATGATTCTGGTTAAAGGTTTGTCAATTCTGTTTATCTTTTCAAAAACCCAGCTCTTGGTTTCATTGATCTTTTGTATTGCTTTTTAGCCTCTATTTTATTTATTTCACTCTGGTGTTTATTTTCCTTTCTTGTACTCACTTTGGGCTTTGTTTGCTGTTCTTTTTCCAAATCCCTTCAATATATAGATAGACTTGAGATTTTTCTTGTTTCTTTAGATAGGCCTACATTGCTATTTATTTCCTCCTCAGCACTACATTTAAAATAATTGTTGATAGATATGTAGTTATTGCCATTTTATTATTCGTAATTTTAATCTCCTCTCCACCTTTTCCTCCTCCTCATTCTCATTCTCATTCACATTCATATTCAAGAGGTCCCTTTAACATTATTTTGTAATACTGGTTTGGTGGTGATGAACTCCTTTAGCTTTTTCTTGTCTAGGAAGCTCTTTATCTGTCCTTCAATTCTAAGTGATAGCTTTGCTACCTAGATAGAGTAATCTTGGTTGTAAGTCCTTAATTTTCATCACTTTGAATATTTCATCCCAATCCCTTCTGGCCTGCAATGTTCCTGTTGAGAAATCAAATGACAGTCATTTGGGAACTTCCTTGTAAGTAAATAGCTGCATTTATCTTGTTGCTTTTAAGATTCTCTCTTTATCCTTAAATTAGCCTTTTAATGATGATGTCTCTTAGCGTGGGCCTGTTTGGGTTCATCTTGTTTGGGACTCTCTGTACTTCCTGGGCTTGTATATCTATTTCCTTTGCCAGTCACTATTTCTTCAAATAGGTTTTCAATTCCTTGTTCTTTCAATTCTCCTTCTGGTACCCCTATGATGTGAATGTTGGTACGCTTGATGTTGACCAGAGGCCCCTTAAACTCTCCTCATTTTTCTGGATTCTTTTTTCTTTTTGCTGTTCTGATTGGGTGTTTTCTATTACCCCAGCTTCTAAATTACTGATTCGATCCTCTGCTTCATCTAATCTACTATTGATTCCCTCTGGTGTATTTTTTTACGTACATTGTTGTATTTTTCATTTCTGACTTTTTTTTTATGTTTTCTATTTCCATTTTTATGTTTTCTATCTCTTTGTTGAAGTTCTTCTTGAGATCATTGAGCATCCTTATAACCAGTGTTTTGAATTGTGTGACTGGTAGATTGCTTGTTACCATTTTGTTTATTTGTTTATTTATTTTCCTGGAGCTTTGTTCTGTTCTATAATTGGGACATGTTCCTTTGTCTTCCCATTTTGGCTGCCTCCATGTGTTTGCTTCTATGTATTAGGTAGGGCTGCTATGTCTCTTGGTCTTAGTATAGTGGCCTTATGCTGTTGGTGTACTGTGGGGCCCAGTGGCACAGTCTCTTGGTAACCTGAGCTGGGTGCTCCAGCTGTGTCTCTTATATGGGTTGTGTGTGCCCTCCTATTGTAGTTGAGCCTTGGTTCTGTTTGTCCATCAATGGGAGGGTTGCTCCTTGGGCTGATTAGTTGTGAGGATTGGCTGTGACTAGAGTGGAGGAGATATTGTGCAGGGGCTAACCCTATAGAACAGGATTTGCTTTATCAGGGCTCTGGTGCCTGCCCAGTCTGCCCATTGGGCGTGTCATTCACAGAGGCATCTGGATGGTGTTCCTGATTGGTCCAAAAGGGGCCACTTGTGGGCTTCAAGGCCTCCTGGAAGGAGCCCTGCCAAAGGCCAAGTTCAGCCATAGCTTGTGCCCTACCTGGGGCCACCAGGAATAAGCCACAAAGCAATCCACAGATGATTGCTACCTACACAGGGCTTTGAGTTGCCTGGGAGAGGCTAAGCTGAAAACTGAGTCTGCCTACTGCCAATGCTGGGGCTGCTTAGCAAGAGGTATGGGGCACACCAAGGTTAGATGCTGCTTGTTTGGTGTTTTTGAACCTTTGAGAGATTTTAGGAAAGTCTGAAGCATAACCCAAGATAGCCCATTTGTATGGAAAAGCCACTGGATGCGGCTTTGGTGGGCCTGTCATTTGGTGTGGCAGCATCTCAGGGAATCACCACAATGCGGGGGAACAGTGTTAACCAGGTTGACTGAGACTCAGATGTGGCACCCACCTGCATGTGCAGGCTGGGTGATGAGAGGACTCAACAAAGGAAGAGTGGTCTTTGCCAGCACTTCTGTCTGAGAGAAAGTTACCCCTCTATGACTCAACCTAGAGCCTGCAACTCAGTTCCTCCCCATATGGCCCTGGTTCCTTTCAAGCTGCAACCCCAGCACTGGAGTTCAGAGTGAGTGAGACCATCAGGGAGTAAGTTCATTCATGGGCCCTGTAATAGGAATACCTGGGACTTTAGCAGCCCTCTGTCTCACTCAGCCACATTCTTTGCTGATTTTCAGAGTCAGAAATTGTGGGAACTTCTCTTCTTGGCACTGGAAACCTGGGTTAGGCATCGTGGTGTGGGGCTGGGACCCCTCACTTTTCAGGGGGTACCTCTGCAGCTGAGATATGCCTCCAGATTTTTAACTGCCACATGTGGGTGTGGGATCAGCCCATTCCATGTCTCAGTCCTTCTAGCGGTTTCGAGGTGGCTTCTTCAGTATGTTCTTAGTTGTAGGGCTTAGGTTAAGCTAGACATCAGCCAATTCTCAGTGATTGTTGTTCTGTAGTTTATTTGTAATTTAGATGTGGTCATGGGAATTACCAGGATAGCATTTTCCTACTCCGCCATCTTGACTAGAAATGTTTTTATTTTTTTAATAGTATTTTCTCACATACAGAAGTTTTTCATTCTAATAAAGTCCAATTTATGAATATTTTATTTTATGGTTATTGCTTTCTCTGTTCCTATGAAAATTTTACTCATGCCAAGATCATTAAAATATGTCTTATGTTCTATTCTAGAGAATTTATAGTTTTAGCTTTTTTGTTTGGATCTATAATTCACCTGAAATCTTTTTGTATGTGTGGTATATATTTGGAGATTTTCTAGATCTGTACTATCTAATATAGTAGCTACTGGCCATATGTGAACATATAAATTTAAATTACTTAAAATAAAAATTCAGCTGCTAAGTCACTCTAGCTCAATATTTACATTGGATAGTGACTGCTATTGGGCAGTACAGATATAGAACATTTCCATCATCGCAGAAAATTCTATTGGAATATTTTATTGTGATTGTTTTCTAATTTAATACTGTTACAGCCAGCGAATATATTCTGTATGATTTTGACTTTTGGAATTTCTTTAGATTTGTTTTATGGCCCAGAAAATAGTCTATCTTGATGAATTTTTTATGTGCACTTAAGAAGTGCATGCACATAAAAGTCTCACCCTTTTCTGTTGTTGGATATAGTGTTCTATAACTGTTAATTAAGTCAAGTTGTATCTTCCATGTCTTTGTTAATTTTTTTGTCTAGTTGTCCTATCAACTGTTGAGAGATAGGTACTAAATTCTTCATCAATAATTGTGGATCATCTAAACTTTTCTTTAGTTCTGTCACATTTAAAATTGTTATATTTTCTGGATAATTTAATCCTGTTATCATTATGAAATACCTCTGTATTGATAATATTCTTTGTCTTAAAGTTTACTTTTGTTATAAAATATAGTAATGATAGGATTTTTTTTTTAAAGATTTTATTGGGGAAGGAGAACAGGACTTTATTGGGGAACAGTGTGTATTTCCAGGCCTTTTTTCCAAGTCAAGTTGTTGTCCTTTCAATCTTAGTTGTGGGGGGTGCCGTTCAGCTTCAAGTTGTTGTCCTTTCAGTCTTAGTTGTGGAGGGCGCAGCTCGCTCCAGGTCCAGTTGCCATTTCTAGTTGTAGGGGGCACAGCCCACCATCCCTTGTGGGAGTCAAACCGGCAACCTTGTGGTTGAGAGGACGCGCTCCAACCAACTGAGCCATCCGGGAGCTCAGCGGCAGCTCAGCTCAAGGTGCCGTGTTCAATCTTAGTTGCAGGGGGCCGAGCCCACCATCCCTTGCGGGACTCAAGGAGCTGAACCGGCAACCTTGTGGTTGAGAGCCCACTGGTTCATGTGAGAATCGAACCGGCAGCCTTCGGAGTTAGGAGCACGGAGCTCTAACCGCCTGAGCCACCAGGCCAGCCCATGATAGGTTTTTAATGATTAGAATTTGCACATTATAGGCTCCCCCATTTCCCATTCTTTTACTTTTGACTTTACTGATATATATATATATATATATATATATATATATATATATATATATATATATATATATATCAGGTATCTTGAATGCAGAGTTCAAAAACAAATTGTGTGACTGTCTTCAATTTCACTGATTTCTTCCTCTGCTATGTCTAGTCCGTTAATAAATTCAATGGAAGTATTTCTTATCTCTGATGTATTTTCCATTTCTAACATTTCTTTTTAGCTATAAAATTGTCCATCTGTTGAAACATGTTGTTCACTTTTCCCACTCTATCATTATATATATATATATATATATATATATATATATATATATATATATATATATATATATATATATGTTATTATTTTAAAATGCCTGTCTGATAATTCCAACAATTCTGTTTTATAGGTCTGGTTCCATTTACTTTTCTTTCTTTAAGGAAGTGTCAGTTTTTCATGTGTCTTATAACTTGATTTTGATTGAATTCAGGCATCATAAATTATAAATGAATAGTAGAGAGTGAAGAAATAATAATCATATCTAGAAAAAAGTAGATCTTTTTTGTCTGGCAGGCCATGGGTGAGCAGGTTTGAGATGTTCTAGTTTGTAGTTGATCTAGGTCTGAAAGGTTTTTGCTTCAGTTAGATTCGGTTCACCACAGGCTGCACATTATTTGATGAATGAATCATAACCGTCCTATGGTAGGACTTGGGATATAAGCACCTGGGGGGATTTTTTTCAGTTCTTCCCTCCTGACTTCTACTTTAGCAGGCCTTGTTTGCCTTTGCCTCATGCCTGTCTCTGCTCTCTTGCACTCTTCCAAACTGCCCATGGCCCTGCCATGTACTTAGCATAAGGCCAGGGAGTTTCTCTCAATATCCCTGTTCTACCCTTGGACTTCAACAGGAACTTAATGCAACCTGTGTTTGAGATGAGGTTTCTTCCTCAGCTTACCAGCCCTTCCCCCAGTAGGAGAAGGATCTAACCTAGTAAGGTAAGGCCATAAGTGTCTTTGAAATTTCTCAGTTCTCCTTAAGACTCCAGCAGGCTCAGCCCACCTGCACCTGGGGAAAGAGAGATGTTTTCCTCAGCTCTCCAGCTGAGACAGTTGATAGAGAGTTGCTGCCTCATAATCAGCGTCATGACCTGAGTGATGGGGTGGGGGCATTCCCTCAGTTCTGGTCAGAATTCAACAGGCTCTGCACACCTGAGCCTCGGGGTTTCTCAGCTCTCTTACCCTACCCCCAAGTGGTCCTGTGGGCACTCAGTGAAGGTCCATGGCAAAGAGTCAGTGGGTAAATGCAGACTCCCCCTTCATCAGAGCTCCTGGGGATTCTAAATCCTTTAAAATTGCACTAAAGTTTCAGCCGTTTTTTTTAGTTTTTTTTTTTAATTAGCGTCCTTCTATTCACTATGATGCCAAGGATGAAAGCAGCTCTACTAGGAGGTCACTGGATCGTTTTGGATTTTGGTTCATTGTGTTTTTTTTTTTGTTTTTTTTACAACCTAAATGCTCCTATAGGCTTTAAA
Organism: Rhinolophus sinicus; assembly: GCF_057876585.1. Taxonomy (NCBI): domain Eukaryota; kingdom Metazoa; phylum Chordata; class Mammalia; order Chiroptera; family Rhinolophidae; genus Rhinolophus; species Rhinolophus sinicus. Next base: position 129,279,224 of record NC_142517.1, on the reverse strand, counting down.
AAGTTATGATTTTCTAGATTATCTGGCTTGTTCTTGTTGTTTAGATGGGAATGAGGTTACCTTGTGACTTTCTACATCCTAAGTGGAAGAAGAAGTCAACATAGCCTTTTCTATCAAGTTTTAGGTTAAAATGGTTGCAAGCAAATCCTAATTGACTTTTTTATTTTTTATTTCTTTTTATTGGGGTGACAATTGTTAGTAAAATTACACACATTTCAGGTGCACGATTCTGTATTACATTATCTATAAATCCCATTGTGTGTTCACCACCCAGCATCAGTTCTCCTTCCATCACCATATGTTCGATCCCCTTACCCTCATCTCCCACCCCCCACCCCCCACCCCTCTTACCCTCTGGTAACCACTAAACTATTGTCTGTGTCTATGAGTTTTTGTTTCTCATTTATTTGTCTTGTTCTTTTGTTGTTTTTGGTTTATATACCACACATCAGTGAAATCACTTGGTTCTCTGCTTTTTCTGTCTGACTTATTTCGCTTAACATTATGCTCTCAAGATCTACCTATGTTGTCAAAAATGTTCCTATATCATCTTTTCTTACCACCGAATAGTATTCCATTGTGTATATATCCCACAGCTTCTTTATCCATTCATCTATCGAAGGACATTTTAGTTGTTTTCATGTCTTGGCCACTGTAAACAAAGCTGCAATGAACATTGGAGCACACGTGTCTTTACGTATAAATGTTTTCAGATTTTTTGGGTAGATACCCAGGAGAGGGATTGCTGGGTCATATGGTAATTCTATTCGTAATTTTTTGAAGAACCTCCACACTGCCTTCCATAGCGGCTGCACCAGCTAATTGACTTTTTAATATGCTCTCTTCAAATTCTCAACATCATCATTGAAAACAGTTTCACACAGAGGTGATAAAAATTTTAAAACCATTTTTTTAATGACCATTCAGCACTTACAAGAGTTAAAGTTGTATTTAAAGACTTGAATAGACTTTCTTTTCTTTTATGGACAAGTGGTATGTTAAATTTTGTTTTATAACAATGCAAACAGAGTTCAAATGCAAACTGTCTTTTGCATATCAAGTATTTGAAAATAACAACGAAGCTCCAATTTATAGAACATGCATGGCAAAACAGTCACAGAAGGCCAGCTGGATAGCTAGTAAGAGCATATCAGACAGAAAGCAACACTTCACTGATGTATGTAAAAATAGAGATTTGGGGCTGCAATACCTGGAGCTGTGCCTGCTAGGAGCCCCTAACGACCTTCACCCCAACAAATCACACCTTGGGCTGCTCTATGGGTATTTGGAATATTAATTCTAGTGGGCTTATGGGTTCCTTGCCCTTGTAGGGCAGCTGAGTACTTTGCAGCTGGCTGCTGACATAGAAGTCCAGATCTGACTATTCTGGATTCCACCTGAAAGAACCATAGGCACACCGTTACACCTCACCACACTTGGGTCTCCCTTCAGGGAGCCTTGGAAAAGACTGCTGTATGTGACCTTGTGTTTCTGTCGCTCCAGGCTTCCTTGGCTAAGCAGAGGGCTGAGAAATCAGTGGCACACACTGGTTGAGGAAGCTCAGAGACCAAATGTCCTCTCACAATGCTTCCTGGTCCCTCAGCCTGCTCTGCTCTTCCCTCATCCTGTATTCTGAGTTCTGTTCTCACTTGTAAGCTTGCCAGATAAAATGCAGATAAAAAAAAATTTCAGATAAACAATGCATAATGTTTTAGTGTAAGTATGTCTCAAATATTGCATGGGACATAATTATACTACAATAATTAGTCACTCTTTACCTGAAATTCGAATGTTCCTGGGAATCTTATGTTTTTATTTGCTAAATCTGGAAACCCTACTCACTTGGATATAAGCAGCAATAAGGCAAACTTCTGATTATTTCAGTCCTGGATTCGCTATGTTAAATTGACCAGCACACTCCTCTTCTAACACCTGACAGTGTTGGGTGAAACTCAGACGAGATCATGAATGTAAATGAAGTTGGTATATTATAAACTGCTCTACAGCGGTAAGAGATGGCGTAATGATTACAGAAAGGACTGAATCTAGTTTAAATGCCTAAGGTCTTTTAAAAGTTATTTTGTACTGCTCTCATTTCCAGCAGGACGGCCGTCCATGGGGAGAATAAGTATAATGTAGTTGGGGAATTCTAAACCTGAGGCTGCAGTTTGAATCTTGACTCCACCACTGAACTAGCTGTGGGACGTTGGACAAACTGTACCATTTCTACACCTCAGCCTCCCTGTTTGTATAAGGGAGGTTGTATTACTACCGAGCTCATGGGTGTTACAGGCTGGCACTTAGTGCAGCGTCAGCATTATTAAGAAGAGCTCAGTGTGCAAGCATATCCTTCCTGTTTTGCTAAAAGAAGACTGCTGTGCCACCCCTCACATCAAACAGGAGATTGCCTCCTCTACTTTTTACAAGCATTTCCCTAACATATTAGTAGATATCCTGTTGAAAAAAAATTTCTGTGTTCAATGTATTCGGGAAATGTGACACATTACATGCTCTTTTGCACACATTTGCACATCAAAGCTTCTGAGATGACCCATTATAGAGAAACTTGTTCTACTTACTTATCCAGGATTTCTCAACTTATCTATACATGAAACCCTGTTTTTTTTTTTTTTTTTTTTTTTATGGCCCATCTATTAGCATCTTGTATAACTGATTTTACCTGTCAACATTCTTGTTAAAAGTTCCTTTCAATGCAAGGAAGAAAGTCAAGAGGTACTATTGTTCACAGATATGGAACAAGAAATAAAGGTTGTAGAACATCATTGAAAGTGATAAAAATAATCAATAGAGGAAGCGTGAATAGCGATAAAATTTTGTGGAAGTTAGGGGTTGCTATGAAGGTATAGCTGAGCTAAATCTTCATCTACTATACAGAGTCAAGAGATCTCTCAAGACACAAAGTGACAGTGACACAAATACGTTATTTATAAGGTAGGGCAGGAACTACCCAAGCAACTGAAAATGGGTTAGGGAGCATGAGACAGAGACTGCTGACTTTGTCCCTCTGTAAAACCTGTTTTTTTTTTAAAGAAAAATTTGTGCATGTACTATTTGGATAAAAACTTAAAAATAAGAAAAAATAATTGACTACTCTAAGTTTTTAGGCTTGGTTAACTCTGGGCTGGGCCAACCCTAGAAAAGATGAGAAAGAAACATCTAGGGAATAAAGCCCCCCCCCCACCACCACCACCGTCACAACTCTAACAGCAAATGGAGCTGTGATCAATCAGAGCCAGCCAGCTGGAACTTCACGCAACGCTTTCTACTTGCTCCCTTTCAATTTTGTGCTTGCTTTAATAATCTTCCCTCCCTCTCTCTCTTCTTTTCTTTTTCACATTTCACGCTGTCCTGCAGCTCTATATTGTAGTGTAAGATTAAAAAGAAACTAATAAGCCCAGGGCAACTGGCTGACTGGTGAATTCAACTACCATGCTATCTAGCTGATATTATGACTCCCAGCAACTCCACATAAGCCTGCTCCTTTATGGCTTTTAAAATTTTTTTTTCAAAAAGATTCTGAAAATTTGCTAGTAATCCTAAGATAAGAAGAATGTCAAAACGCAGCTTTAGAAATGGGCTCCAGATGCATTGTCTAAGCCCCCTTAAATCGCCAAAGCAAGTCAGGTGGCCTGACTGGATGATTAAATGATTAATTCTGCCTGGATTTAATTTGTAGCATTTTTGGAATTTAGCTGTGGTCTAGATTAAAGCATTAGTTTTTTACCCAGAAACTTGAATTTGGTTGCCCCTTGGTTTACATGTGCAGCTCACATTAGGGACCGATTCTCATCCATTAACCCTCAGCTCAGAATTTACCTCCTTTCTGAACCCCCTTTTCCTCCTGTCCTTCCCCAGACACTTTTACTCATAATGCCTATAAGGTCTCCTACGCTTCTTTGTGCCAACATGCCCTATGGTATACTACAATCTGTGTACCTGTCTATCCTCACCTTACTAAAAGGTACGTTTCAGACACAGAGATAATATATACCGGGGGTACCAAAAAATGTATACAAGTGGACACTTTGGTCACCGTTGCTCAAGCAGTAGTTTGCAATAATCAGAAGTGTCTGGACGCTGATGGTAACCACTTTGAACACCTCTTGCAATTGCAGAAGTCAAACATGACTTGTACTCATCTTTTGTTATTGGTATGTATTGAGTATTACAATTTTAATACAGTTTTCCTTTTTTAAAATGTGTATACATTTTTTTGACACTGTGGGGACAGAGCCCCAGAGGGTGGTTTACAGGCTCTCGGCCTCATGTGGAAGGGTGCTGGCTCAGGTGGTGGATGGCCGTTGGCTGTGGCTGATTGGCCGTCGGCTATGGCCGGTTAGCCGATTGGCCACTAGTATAATTGCTGCGGCTACGGAGGAGAGCCAAGGACTGCCGAGGATTGCCGAGGAGAGTGGAAGAGAGCAGAGGAGGAGAGTCGAGGAGCGTGGAGGAGAGTTGTCGGTCAGTTGGTGGAGGAGCGGACAGCAGGTCGTGCGTCCGGTGGGGCCAGCCTCCAGTGAGACCATAGTGGTATGAATCCTCTACCTATGGCTCCGTGGGTGTTCATTTTTGGCCTCACCATATCCTGCGTTCTTGTGTGGGGAGCGGGAGCAGAGACCCCGCAGGCCGCCCCGCCTGAAAAATGGCGCAGCGAGCAGGGTCTCCCACACGACAGACACCCTCTGTATAATCCCCTCCTTTAGAGTGTGGGCAAGCCCTGTGAATATGATGGGACACCACTCCATTGATCCGGTTACTTTATATGGCAAAGGTGATGGGATCAATGGTGATTACCGTATGCTACGTAAGACTGTCATAGCAGAGGCAGGGACACAGCACTGCTGATGCCTCGTTTTAATCCACTGAGATGGATTTTGGGCTTCTGACCTCCAGAACTGTAAAATAAGAAATACATGTTAATTTTAAGCTGCTAAGTATGTAGCATCTTATTACAGTAGCTATGGGAAACTGATACAGATTTCAACCTCTTCCCAATTCTATATGATCTTGGTGGCTATCAATCATTATGCTTACTCCACTTGCTTCCCAAAGAGAAGACATGATGCAGATTTCATATCGTGGAATTTGAATTTTAAGTGACCTGAGACCAGGATCAGAATGGAAGGCCATTGGACTAAATCATCCTAGTGCAACACCAAGAATAAGGCTCTTAAATAAATTTCAACAGCTCAGATACCTATGTATAGACCCATCCTTTGGAAGACTGATCTGATTACCCTGTGAGAGGGTTAGTGCCCCAGTATCTTTATAAATTCTTGTTTCTTCTCTCTATTTTCTTAAGCTAGCCACATGCAATTTCTTTTGTTTACAACCAAAAAACCCTTAGCAGCTGTCATTTGGTTAGCACTTACTACCTTCTCCCGCAAATAATCTCTCCAGTTTAATTTACCCTCCCAGGTATGGTGCTTTGTCCTTAATTACATTTTAACTCTTTAAAATAATGAACTCTTGACACTTCAACTCTACAGTGACACTTACCTAAGTTGTTAACTTTGCCCAATGCCACGTGGCTATTTCAGACATGGGTCTCTTATTTTCAAATTTCTATTTGCTCAACCACCAAGCTACATTGCTTTAAAGTAAGTGATGTCTGTCAAAGAAAGATGAAAGAGGCATTCCTCACAGAGGGAACAGAAGAAGCTAAGGTTCAGGAACTAAGCAGTGTAGCTGTTGCAGATTAGAAGCTGAAGGAGAAGTCTTTTGCAGAAGGGAGGAAAACCACTGGTTAGAGGAATGAATCAACCAGTGTTGCTTGTTCCTCCCAGTATTGTGTCCTGTGCTGTGATATTTGGACAAAATATTAAGCAAAAGAATTATGAGAAAGGAAAGACATGGTTCCTGTTCCCATGGCTCTTTGTAATCTACTTTTGATGATAAGACCAATGGTAGCAAAGAAAAGATGGGAGGATTATAGGAGATAACAAGGATATCTCTCAGCAAAGTTTTTGGCCAGTAATGAGGCTAAATAAATACTCTAATTGCAGGACAGACTAACCCTCTGTCAGGGAGGGATTTCTTCCTTTCGATATGGCAGTGCCTCCACCTGAGATTGCCACAGCTTGCAGCTCTCCCTGATCCAAGGTTGGTGGCTTATCTGTTGGTAAATTGCCTGTAGGAAGGCAATCTTATTTTCCTGCTTTTTCGGTTCCTTGAATGGCTTTTCATTTTGGGCTTCCGTGTATCACCACCAATGCCTGTTGGATAATGCGGCAGGATGGAATATTCTCCCACCACCCCCTGCATTTCCTCCCTTCCCAAATAGGGTGTCCAGAAGACCCATCTTTGATGAGAAAGAGAGAATGTGGGCACAATAATGCATCAGAGCTATATTTTTAGCAACATTAGCTAAAGAAAGTTTGATTGTCTTCAATGATTCCTGCGGAGGCTGGATAATTTCAACCCAATATCCTCCAGAAAGAATGGAAAGGCTAAAACCTTCTTCTCCAGCACCACCTGGGGGAAACTGTTACAGTCTGACTAAGGGACCTAGAGGAAGAGGTGGGGCTGGGGGAAAGGGTGAAGATAACAAGACCAAAAGAGACAACAGGGAGAACTGGGAGTGGAAGAGAGAGAGGTGGACTGAGAGACAACAAGAGAGGAACAAGAACATTCCTTCATTTATTCTATGCATACTTATGGGCATCTAATATATTTCAGGGAATGTGCACATGGGAAAAGAAGTCTCTTTCCCTCAAGGGACTCACATGCCCGTGAAGGCTTGCACAATAGATGAGTGAACAAATGGACAGACTAATGACATGAGTGTGACAACTCCTAAGACAAAGATAAAAGAGGATGACGTAATGGAGAGTGCCTGGGGGTGAAAGTGGGGGGAACAGTATTGGTGAAGGCGGCCTGGGAAGTCTCTGAAGAGAAGATACTTAAGCTGAGATGTGAATGATGAGACGGCAGCATGCAGAGATGAAGAAAAAGCATTTCCCAGGTGACAAAGAACTGGAGGTGCAGAGAAGGACGGACCCAGGGAGCAAGAAGAGGACGTTCCCCGTCTTGGTAGACATGCACCTGCTGTGGTCAAGCAACAGGAAGTAGACTGTGGGGCTGGAACGTGAGGGCAGAGCCGTTCCGGCTCCATCCTTGAGAGGACACGGAGAGACATGATTGTCCACAGTGAGAACTTTCTCTCAAATAATGGAATCCACCAGTCCACCCTTCCAAATGTCAAGAGGAAAGGTGGGGATAATGACGTACCTTTTATAAATTGTATAAATTTTATAAATTTAGGCACAGAGGAGTGAGATGATCCTCGCAGAGAAGCAGCAAGTGAGTGGTTGAGCCAGGGCTTGATGCCAAGATGTCTCCATTAGCCGTGTACTTTCCCTTAGGGGACAGAGATGTCCTCTGGATCCAGCTTCTGGGCTGCCTGCTTTCAAAGAAGTAGCTGTCTTCTTTACTCCACTGTGTCTAAGAAATGAACCTTCTTCAGTGGCAATCCTATCATGTTCTTCCTGTTTCCTTTCTACCCTTCTTTCCTTATTAAGTCAAGCCTGCCTCCCTCCACTTGGTTTATTTAGCGGCTGACACACCTCAGCAGGCCTCTAGGGACAGGGTCTTCCTGTCCAGAGGGAACACAGCCATTTCAGGGGCAAAGAGAAAGGGGAGTAGGCTTTTCATCACAGTGTCCCTTAGCAAGTACCCTGGAGCCCAGGGTGGCAGGGGCCGAGCTCTTACTCCTCCCCCTCTGCTTATTCTAACATTCCACTCACCCCGAGGGCAGATATCACAAGGACCCTTGAACTCATTGAAGGTACCAGAATTCTGTGTGGAGCCTGGTAAGAATGCAAATTCCAGGGCCCTGCCGTCAGCGATTCTGATTCAGTGGACTTGGGATGGAACCCAGGAATGTGCACGTTAGAAGACGTCTCCATCAATTTGTTTTCTCTAAATCAAATTCGATCTGATCCTGGTGACAGAACCAATCTGACTTCATCTTTTAATTCAAATACATGTGTTAATATGAGTTTTAGATGGATTATTTAATATTTTTTTAGTATAATTTGAATTTAATATTGAGTACATATTAGGTATTATTAAAACTAATGATAAATAAGTTAAAGGATATATGTTATAAAAAAGTTAAAGTGATATAGACATCATTAATTATCCACTTGAGTGTAAGTTGTAAAAATAGCTAGAACGTCAAGTTGCTGTTTCCCATTTATTTATTAAAAAATAATCTGACTCTATCAATCCCAATCAGTTTTGTGGATGCCTTCCTCCCCGGAGCACACAGAATCCAGAGGGCCTAGACAGTGTTTGAAGAGAAGTGAGGGCCCTCTAATATCCTGTCTGCCATGGGTGCCCCTGAAAGCTATGTTTTCTAAATTCACGGGTATGCCTTGAATCTGATAGCTTTGCTGCTTCCCGGCTGTCCTTTGGGTCTGGGAACTTTGCCAAGTGCTCAGCCTTTCTGGGTGGCCAAGCAGTTATTCCTTCCATTCAAACTGGTACTTTCTTTCGGTGGCCTCTACAGAACTGTGTGAGGGTCAACACTCCCTCCCAGTCAGGCAACCATTCAGGATTCCGCATTTACAATAATTTCTCTGAAAGAATTTCGACCTAAGTGGTCCTTGGACTGACTTACAGTAATGTTGCCTTAAGGAATATGTTCTGAATTCATGTTTTCATTTGTTCATTCATTCATTCATTCATTCACATCATCAAGCATTTATTGACTTCTGTACCAGACACTGTTCTAGACAATGAAGAAGGAAGAGTGAACAAAACAGGAAGAAGTCCCTGCCCTCATGGAGCTTATGTTTCTCTGTTATTAGACAGACAGTAATCAAGTCAACAGAGAAATACCCACAATTTAGTGTCCGGTGGTGATGGGGCAAAGGAATGTAGGGTTAAAGAGAAGAGGCACTGCTTTAAAAGGATGATCTGATCTCCGGGAGGAGATGTTGCCCGGGGCAAGGCCTGGAGAGAGTGAGTCCATTCTCCAGGGACAATGATCCCCAGCAGAGACCAGCAATTGCCTGGGCCCAAAGCTCGGGTGTGCCTGGTGTCTCTGAAGGCCCGTGGGGAGGCCAGCGTGGCTGGAGCAGAACAGGGGAAGCAAGAGAGGGAGGAGTGAATTACATGCTGGGCCGTGTCAGGCAGGAGCCATTGGGCCAGGAGAAGGACTTGGGTTTACTGGACTTCCAAGGATGAACCCCTGAGGCCCACCATGGTATATGCTGCTGCTGTGCTGCCCGGAGCCCCTGGGGCTCCTTTTATTTGCTTTGTGTTCATCCCCTAATGTCTGTGTGCCTTCGGAGGACTGTCCAAGCTCCCTGGAGCTGCCACACCCCAGGGAAAGCTGGAAGAGCCAGAAGAGACTGAAGAGCATAAGGCCTGCCTGGGCGCCACGGCCCCAAGACAGTGAGACTGGTGTACAAAAGTCCTCCTCCTGCTCTTCCTGATTCTGCTGCCAGCCCCCACTTTCTCACTGGTGTTTTGTCACTTGTACCAAATATTTGGTTGTAGTTCTGCTTCTGGGAGAACCCACTCATGACAACCCCTGGGTGGGTGGCTAATACCCAGTTAGCCCTGTTTTGTCAGATCACATCCCCTCGCCCCCTGTGGAGAGCTGGCTGGCAGCCTTTAGCAGTGATTCTGTGTAATTCTCACTTGCCTCCTACTCCTTTGGCTTTCTTGTCCTGCTATTTCAGAGTTTTGATATCTCCCTATGACTGGGAGTTCAAAGGGCAGTTCTGGGGAACAGCTGCGGCTGTAACAGACTATCCCATTCAAGAGGCCATAGCTCTGCACCTACTAGTGATGTGGCCTTGAGTAAAGTACCTGGACTCCCGAGCCTCAGCTTCCTCATATGGGGAGCAGCCACCGGGCTGATTATCAGCCACCTGGCCAGGTGGTTGTGCCAGTTAAATGCCACAAAGCATGTGAAGTGCCTGGCACCTAGTAGTTGCTCAGCAAATGCTGTAACCTTCCTTTTCTGTACTGCCCTTAAATATTAAAACTCTCCTCCCTTTTTTCCTCTTGGAGGAAGGCTTTTAAAAAATGACTACACTAATAGCAAAGATACATTGCATATTATAATATTCCAGGAAGAGTGCTAAACACTTTGCATATGTGATCTCTCTGAGTTCTTTTATGTTGTTTGTGATTTGCTTTAAACCTTTGAATCAGACGATGCATTCTTGTGTGTGTGTGTGTGTGTGTGTGTGTGTGTGTGTGTGAGATTGCGTTTAAGCAATCGCCCCGGTGCCGCTGGCATTGTAACATGTGCTGAACACGCAACAGTGGTCAGCTAGCACTCTAATCAACAAGGCTGTCCAGAAGTCCACTGCAGGCTTCTGCTATGTGTGTCTCCACCAAGATCAGATGCTTTGCTTATTACTAGCTTAGAGAATGTCAGAAATGTTTCTTTCTTGGTGAAATTAGTAGCTTGACAAGTAGCATGGTAACTACTAGAAATGGATTTCAATGGGGAAATAAAGATCTGCCAGGTATTGGGGCTGGGTGGAATATTTTAGAAGCGCTCTCTACCTTTGTATGAGTTGGGTATAAAAATCCAGGGAGACCTACAGCCTGAATCCTTAGAAATAACTCAGGAGAACTGAATCCCTAAGTTGCCTGGTGTCCAGCTATGAGCAAGGAGGATGATTCTGTGCCTTCTGCCTATTACCACCTGACCAGACTCCTGGCTCAGCAGTTACGATGTGTCAGCCTTCTGGGAAAAAAGGAGGTTGGAGCATTAAGGGACCAAGAACTGGGCATTCATAGAGCTTGCCGGAAGATACTACGAATACTTTTGGATTTTTTTGCTAATATGTGTGTGGCAGGGTTTTGAAATTTTCTTCCATTTTGACCTGGCGTCTAGCTTGTAGAAAAAGAGTAGGCCAGCTCTCCCCCACCTCAGCCTTCTTAGTTCACCTGTATTTACCTTAAAGAAACGTGCAAGACGAAATTGGCTTTGGTCAGCTCACAATAAATCCTACGAGGGAGGTGCTGCTGTTAGAGGAGTCACACAATTTGTCCATGGTACCAGGAAGTGGCAGAGTCGGGGTTCAGCCTGCACTCTTGATTGCTATGCTGCTCTGCCACCAGAATACCCCTCTGTTATCTGTGCCTCCTCCATGTCTCTTCATACCGGTCGGTAGGCAGCCACAGCATGGTTGACTTTTCGTCTGGATAATGCTTTGCTGTGGGTCTGTCCTGTGCATAGTAGGATGTTTGGCAGCAACCCTGGCCTCTGCCCATTAGATGCCAGTAGCACCCCTACCCCTGTTGTCACAACCAAAGGTGTCTCCAGTCATTGTCACATGTTCCCTGGGGAACAAAATCGCTCCTGGCGTAGATCCTGCCTCTTTGGGAAAAATACTACCTTTTTTTTTTTTTTTTTTTTTTTTTTTAAAAAAAAACAACAACAGAGGGTAAGGGGAGCGGGGGGTGGGGGGTGGGAGATGAGGGTAAGGGGGATCAAATATATGGTGATGGAAGGAGAACTGACTCTGGGTGATGAACACACAATGGGATTTATAGATGATGTAATACAGAATTGTACACCTGAAATCTATGTAATTTTACTAACAATTGTCACCCCAATAAATTTAATAAAAAAACAACAAAAACAACAACACAATGTTTCCTGAATGCTTAGGTCCAGAATGGTCAGGACTTGTCATTAATTGCCAACTTTCCTTTTCTTTTTGCCTACTCTTCCAACTCAGGACCAACCAGAGAAAGCCAAATATGTGCCTCAAACTAATCGCATGAGGTTCCCAGCTTCTCGTTAGCCTGCCTGTAGCTTCCTCCATGCCAACGAACTGCAGTCAGAGCATACCTGCAGCCTTCCCTTTTCTGCACTGGAAAGCCTCCTCGCTCCTCTGCCTGCCTGAGTCTCTGCCTAACACAAGTGATGGTGGCTGACTCCCCTGCTAGAGCAAGCTCTGAATAAGTAGCTTCTGTGTGTTCTCAGTTGGGTGGTCTCCCTTTACATCCAGAGTCTCCTTCCCACCACCTTGCGATCAGGTAGTACCATGCTACAAGGAAGCAGGTCTCAGGAGGGATTCGGCCACACACTCAAACACTGAGTGGCAAACAAGCACAAAAACAGTCATCCGAACTTGTTCTCTAGGCTTGTGGAAACCGGAGCCGTCAGCTGCCCAGGCACTTTCACAGTACCCTGCACCAAGCTTCAACAGGAGGTAGATGAGATATTTTCTCTACAAAAGAGGCAAGATAGCTTAACTGTCTTCTTGGAATCCCCTTCTAATTATCTGAACGCAGAGCAAATGGAAGCCCTAGGCCTTGTGTCCCACTCAAGAGGGTTTAGGCTGTCAGGCTCACTAAACTCCTCTATTCTTACTCACGCAGCACTGGGAAGCCTGTGCAATATTTACATTCTTGCTGCACATCTTGGACACCGCTTACTTCACCAGTGGAAATTTGGTTTTAATATCCCTAATGCTAATTTATAAGCCCTCTAGCCCTGCAGATTGGGAGAGCTGCCACAGAGCTCAGGGGCACTCATGCCTAATGGGGGTTTTTCTAACTAAGAGTCCCTGTAAGGTAGATTCTTGATGAGAGCCCTTCAAATGTTAAGGAACAGAGGCTTTTAACCTTTACTGTGCCTCAGACCCCTTTGGAGCGCCAGAAAAACCCATGGATCCCTTCCCAGAATAATGTTTATAAATAATGTTTATAAATGGAGGAAACCAATTATATTGAAATACAGTTATCCAATACTTTGTGAACCAAATATATGTGATGTAACAACATATGTACTGCTTTATTAAGGTGTTAAATGGTAAGGTCTGGTGGCAGGTCTAAAAACTACCATAATTTTGGAATAGGAATCAGCATAAATGGTATTTCAAAATAGCTGAAACAATTGTAATGTGAAATGCAAATATTTGTAATTTCTATTGGTTGCAAAGTCACAGAAACTTCTGTGGTTGTCTGCATTCATATTTAAATGAAATGCTAAATTTTAGTTAAGGTTAGTGAAAATAAAGATGTAATTTTCCCCCCATATCCAAGTTCATGAACTCCATTGGATTTGATCTCTGGGTCCACAGCATGAGAACATGCCCCAGAGTACAAAGTTCCATGAAGGCAGAATTGTCATTTGTTTGACATTTCTTAGTCTTCTTCCCACCATGTCTAGTAGACAAGCTTGGGGACTGCAGGACTATGTTGTGCCGACTGTTGAATCTCCAGTGTTAGACTAGCACCTGGCACACAGCAGGTGTTCAAATATTATTTATTGGATGACAGGAGAAGATGGAGACAGCAAGGTGATGTGTCCTGGTTGGGCCTCACATGCCCAGATGGTCACTGGACGAGGTTCTGGATGCTGACAAAGTCAAGGCCTCCGTGGGAACCAGTATGGATTGGGGAGTGAGGGGGTGGGGGGGATATTGGCACAGCCCCAGGTAAGTGAGGAGTGGGTTCTGAGCACTCCACCAAGTGGTCCCAGGAGTTCTAGGCCCCATGTACTCTTTCTGCTCTTCTGGGACAGTGGGACCCCCTGTCTTCTGGAAACTTCTTCCAGAATCAGCGCGTAGTTTTTGTTCCCCAGTCCACTTCGGCCTTCACTTCCTGTGTGTCAGGGCTCAAGACTTCCTTTTGTCGTCTTGCTCAAGAGAAACTTTCCTTCCCTTTGCCCTCCGCTCCTTACTCCCAGGGCCTTCTCTTTTCTCTCTTCTGTCCATTAATCTGTAATTCTCTCTTCCCTTCACAAGAAAACTTGATAGTTGATTAACTCCAGAGGCTTGGTCCTTAAGAACCCCAAGATGGTATTGATAACATTATTTTCTTGAGGACTGAGAGGGCTTCATTTTGAAAAATTCTTTAAACAGATTAGGGATATTATTTGAAGAGAAAGAGAAATGTGCAGTGGAGGGGTGTGGGGGGAGGGCGGAGAGAGAGAGAAAGAAAACCATCTGACTGCTGAGTGTTTGTAGTCTCCCCTCATCTATTTGTTTTACTTTATTTTATTTTATTTTTTAAGATTTTATTGGGGAAGGGGACAGGGCTTTATTGGGGAACAGTGTGTACTTCCAGGATTTTTTTCCAAGTCAAGTTGTCCTTTCAATCTTAGTTGTGGAGGGTGCCATTCAGCTTCAAGTTGTCCTTTCAGTCTTAGTTGTGGAGGGTGCAGCTCAGCTCCAGGTCCAGTTGCCATTGCTAGTTGTAGGGGGCGCAGCCCACCAACCCTTGCAGAACTCGAGGAGTTGAACCAGCAACCTTGTGGTTGAGAGCCCACTGGCCCATGTGGGAATCGAACCGGCAGCCTTCAGAGTTAGGAGCACGGAGCTCCAACCGTCTGAGCCACCAGGCTGGCCCATCTATTTGTTTTATATCATTCTCACAACCACTCTGTAAAGTCTGTATTACTAGCTCCATTTTAGTACTAAGGAAACTAAAGCTACAAAGGGTTAGGTACGGTGCCTAATGCCACAGAGCTGGTAATTAATAGAAGAGATTGGATCTCCTTGTCCCTGACTCCAAAGCCCACACCTTTAATTGCTGGGCTTTTTGCCTCTCAAAGCTGGAGTCCTGGGTGGACAGGGTTGAAGAAATTGGCCTTAGAACAGTGCTTCTCAAACTACTTATGGTGGGGGACCAGTCCATTTTTAATCTGTTTCCAATCTAGTAAATGGATTTACCACACAGGACTAGTTCACATCTCTTCCCAGAAAGGAATCACCTGCAAGTTTGCAAAATCCCTACTGGTCCAAGTCTGTTGAACCGATCACAGCTTCAAATGTCATGGCAAAGTCAAATTACTCCAAATTTCTAATGCTCTCTCTCACTGTCTGTACCTATCTCCTCGTGGAGTGGTAGCCAACAGTTCTCAGATGGGCAATGCTCTGCGGACCACAGTCGGAGTGGCAGTGGTACAGGGCTGAAAGTTCCACACCTGCACTGTGGCCAGGACTCCAGGAGGGCTCTGAGGTTAGGGACGCAGCACCGCCCATGGCCAGCCTTCCTTCACGGAACCCAGCCATCTCTCGGTATTTTATTATCCACTCAGAGCCTGGCTCTAGGTAAATAATTTGACAACATCCTCATTTATGGGGAAGAATATCTATGACTCTTTTGAGATGCTAAATGAAATATTTTCAAAGTTTTCTTTGCTCAGCGTGTGATGTTAATTATAGTGTATTTATGGCTGTTGCTATGCGTTTTGACAAAGAGGCAGTTGAATCATTTAAGAGCTGCCGTTGCAACAAGGACTTGTTAAGGTGTTTGGACATCCTCGCGGTGGGTGATTGTGCCTGTAATTTTTCTCTTCTTGGTGCACCCACAGTGGTTTTTGTGTGCTCCTGGTAAACAGATGTTTTTAAATAGTCTGCATTTCTCAGGATTATGCTTTTGCAATGAAATACAAGTGTGCAGATTTGCGGCTATCTCTTCCTATCATCAGCATTTGAAACCTGAGGAAACGTGTTTTCCAGTTTGTTTCTTTGACCCTTGGTCTACTTCCTTCTGGGTGGCTTTACCTCCCTGTTTGCGCACCTCACCTCTGGGAGCACCTCAGAGCTGGAAACCGCCCTAGCTAGCTGGCTTTTGTGTCTCAGACGCACCTTTTTGGTGCCACCTAGTGTCCAGATAAATTGATTTCAGGTCATAGAACTGAGACTCAGATATCTTGCTGGTAAACCTGGACTCACATTGTTTAAAGAATGCCCCCAAACGTTTGAGAAATGGAGGCACCTTAAAACAGTGGTCAAAGAAATCAAAGAAATGGCCATCTAGAATAATCTGGACTGTTTTTTTTTTTTTTTCCAAAAGACCCTACTTAGAGCATAGTTTTGAGATCCTGTCAGGTTTGAACTTGAACTCTGGTTCTGAGGCTTGCAAGCTGAACACATTACTTAACCTCTCTTGGCCTGGCTTCCTCATCTGCACAAGGGAGGTAATAATAATATGGTGGTGAGGATGAAATAAAATAATACATTTCTAGTGTATTAGCTGAAATACAGTAGCTGGAACATGATAAGAGCTCATTCGTTATAGTGACCATTATTACTATTATTCTTTTTATTTAGTGCCTGGAACATAACAGGCACTTCATGAATGGTTGTTATAGTATTAATAACAAAGTCAAAATTGTCAGTCAACAACAAACCAGTTAGCCATTTATGTGTTTCAATCTGTGTGTTGAGTCTGGCAGTGAACAAAATACTTGGGGATGGTTATAGGTTCTTTGACTCTTAAGAGCTTAGAATCACTCTGGGTGGAGAAACACAGCCAATATCATGGTAGTTCTGTCTGGCACAGAGGCGGGGGGAGGAGCCCGAAGGTGGGGAAATGGAGTGGGGGAGGGGAAAGGAGGAGCCAGCACTAGACTGGAGTCTGGCCTGATGGAAGAAAAGGAAAAGAGTGAGTGGTATTAGCAAATTTGGAGGTAGTAAGTACAAGAAATGCTTGATTGGCTACACAGGAGGCTGGAAGGTGAAGGCAGGAGTTTGTGTAAGGGAAGTGGGCATCATTCTCTGCCATCTTCTCCACTAGTTTCCTGGGGCTGCTGCAACCAAGTACCTGAATGGCTTAAAACAGAAATGTATTCTCACAGTTCAGGATGCTAGAAGTCTGAAATCAAGAAGAAGACCTGGAACTATTTGGTAGATGACCTGTGTTCCCTCCAGAGTCTCTAAGGAAGAATCCATCCTTTGCCTCTTCTAGCTTATGGTAGCAGCAGGTTTTCCTTAGGGACACAACGTGGCCTCTGTGGTTATGTGTCTTCTCCTCTTTGAGGGCTTCTTCTTGCCGTTCTTATAAGTACACTTGTCATGGCACATAAGGTCCATCAAATAATACAGGAAAATCTCCTCATCTCAAAATCCTTACAGTAAGCATATCTGCAAAGACCCTTTCTCCAAATAAGGACACATTTAAAGGTTCCCCGGGATGAAGGCTGGTCATCTTTGGGACCATTATTTCACCCACTGCATCTTATTCCTTATTGTCTCCTCCAGTCTGCATTTCCTGGGCTTCTTGATTTTTCTAATCCTTTTATTTACCTTTTCACTTTTCTCATTCTCCTCCTCTGTACTCTTTCTCTCTTTTTTCTGGTTAGAGTTGGGGTGGTATCAAAGTTTACCAGGAGTGAAGGAATTCCTAGGTAAGCCAGGCCTTAGATGATGTATGGCCACGGCTGATGACTCTGTTCCCTTTCCCTCCCTCCCTCCTCCCTCCCTCCCTTCCTGTCTTCCTCCCTCCCTCCATCCCTGCCTCCCTCCCTACCTGCCTGCCTCTCTCCCTCCTTCCTCATTCTCTGGCTGTTGCTTCTCCAGGCCTTTGAACATGCTTTTGCCTCTTTCTGAAGTGCCTCCTTCCCCACTCATACCACCAGAACCTTTGCCTTGTTAGCAGCTCCTCATTCTCCACTCCTACCCAGCACAGCATAACCTCTTCTGGGAAGTCTTCCCTTGCCAGCCTCCCCTTCCTGAGGCGTTTTCCTAAGGGCTCCCTCAGCATCCTGGGCAATATCTCTCTCTCTCTCTCTCTCTCTCTCTCTCTCTCTCTCTCTCTCTCTCTCTCTCTTTTCATGTCCACTAGTGTTTGGCAGGTGGCTCTGTTCAATATCATCTCTTAGGGACACAGGCTGACAGCACATTAACCTTAATGCTTGCTTCCCCCATCACACTGACTACTAAAGCTTCCAACTAGAAATGACACACATCACTTCTGCTCACATTTTATTGACCAAAGCAAGTCACATGGCCGTGCTTAACTCTAAAGGCGCTGGGGAAGTGCAATCATACCTGTGTTTAGGAGAAGACCTGGAACTATTTGGTAGATGACCAGCACAAAAGATGAGCCTGCTGTAGAATTAAGTCCAAATAAGAGGACAGCATCTCTGTCCGAGTAACCCTGGGCTCAGCCCATTTCAGTATGCAGGGACTTGTACAAACTTCATAAATTCAGAACAGATGAAGAAAGTAGCTGTCTATGTTTGCCCTCAAATTTATCTATTCAATTACTGGGCAGTGTGTTGGGGTAAGGGAAGGAGGAATCTGTCTACAGTCTTAAGAATGGGCAGAGGAGTCAGATTTTCATAGGCACGTCCAAGGAATGGGCTTCAGTTTCCACCAGCCTATCTCTGCTTTTGTACGTGACCAGGGAGAGGGGCAACTCTGTGAAGACCCAGGCTCTTCATGGCTCCCCTAGAAGTTCCAAGAATGTGTAGGAACAAAAGTCTGTACTGACCTGACAGATTGAGCTCAGGAGGAGGGCCTGGGGTCCCACTGCTTCTAAAAAGAAGTGTGCCTGCAGATGCCAGATGGGAACACTGGGGTCTCCCTCCAGGGGCTGCCTGGTGGCTCCCAACTCTGCCTCTTCACTCTCACTGAAACCCAAGTATGACATTGGATTTGATACTTTTTCAGGGTGTACAGTTTCTTTTATTATTCTTATTATCCTTTTTTTTTTTTTTTTTTTTTTTGGTGTACAGTTTCTTTAGTGGCAAAAGTGAGCTACACTTTAAAGAAACCTGACAAATGAAACTGGAGATAAATTAGGGCATGGTTCTTTGCTCTGTGAAAGGGTTCTTTGATGTAGAAAAAGGATTTGTCATGAAATTTAAGATACTTGAAGTGTGCTCTGCACTACAAAAACTCAGTTTGTATACAACATTACAGGGACACATATCTTTCTTGTCTAAGCTCATCTGTGTATTGGAATCTGAAGAAGGAAGGGTCATTAAACTAAAAATTTAATAGGAACTGACTCTTTATATAGGAAAAAATCCTGGACTTTGGATTTTGCAGACATGGTACCAAACCCTGTCTTTGACATTTACTAATAGTTTAAGTGGTCTTAGGGAGGATGCACATCTGAGTTTCTTCAATGGACATGAAACCTTGTACCTCGGGGTCCACATAATGAGCTCACAGGCCTGTAGCTCTTACTGGCATCTGGCACTGAATCGGCTCCTGGTGAAAGTTCATTTTCCCTTGTTCCCCAAGGCGCTCATCTGGATGGTGTCCACTGTGTTTATAGGTATGTGTCTATAAGTATGTGTAGGTAGAGGTATGTGTCTATACATCTCTGAATTGCATGTCATATTTTACTGGCAGACTAAACAGACTTGTTCAGCTTCAGACTGCAGAAGGAGCAGGGTAAGAGACTGGGTTTCAGGCTGCAGGAAACTTCCATCTTCAGTTCACAGCCCAGGCTGAGTGAAATCAAAGTGAATGCAATTGCTCGGGCTTCTCTTCAAGTTGCTTCTGGGAGGCCCCAAGTTGTTCCCTCTCGTGACTTCAGATGGAAGAAAAGGACTGTTCATGTGACAGAAACATTAGTAGGTTGAAAGTCCCCAATATTTAGTTGTCAGAAACTTCCATTTGAAATGGCACTTTCTCCACAAAGCTGACCAAGAAAGTTTTCCTGTTCAAGCCAGGTTGGTGGGGGAGGGGAGGATGAGTAGAAGCAGCACCGGCTGCTCCCTCCTCCAGGACCCTGGATACAGGGGCCTCAGCTGACCACATCCATGCTTCCCAGAAAAAAGACAGGGAAACCAGCAGCAGTATTCTGAGACATTTGAAGATTATTCTGACAATGTGCATGAAAGTATTTTCTCATCCTTCTCCTCCTTCCTCCTCCTGCTCCTCCTCCTCATCTTTCCCTTCTTTGGTTAATCAGTGTTATTTCTTTTACAGAAATCCATATTCCCATCTCAGAATTTTTTTTTTTTATTCTTTGGATTCAGATACTCTCATTTTTCTTTTCTCACGCCTACCTTTCTGATTATTCCTGCTCAGTCTTCTTTGGGACATGACCCACACTTCCTGAATTGTGGAAACCCCTCTATTTTCCCATCACTCTCTCTTCTCTCCCTTCCCCTTGACTTTCACCTGTAGCTTCAGGAGCTGCCACCTCAAACCTCTTAAATTCATATTTCTGTGTGAGACCTACATCCAGCTGCAAAATGGGCATCATCACCAGGTTGTCCCACTGACACCTTGAGTTCAATGTGCTTTAGATTGAATTTACTTGCTGTGTACACCTACCTGCCCAGTCTATCATGACAGAGAATTGCATGTCATATTTTACTGCTTTCTCTCAATCACCCCTCAGTCAATGACTGTTTTTTTCCTTCTGTCTCTTATTGTCAATTCCCTACTTCAGGATCCAACATTTACTACATATATCAGCCTCCTAATGGGTCTTTTGCCTTCCATCTTGACCTGCCCCATATGTTTACTGTAGAACTACAAAGATCTCTTTTTAAAAAAAAATACAAACTGGGATGACACACGCAGACTGAAAGTAAAGTGATGGGAAAAACATGTTTCATGAAAATGGAGACAAAGAAATAAAAAAATCTGGAGTAGCAATACTTATATCAGACAAATAAAATTTAAAACAAAGTTTGTAACAAGAGACCAAGAAGGACTCAATAATCTCACTTCTGGGTATTTAGCTGAAGAAACCCAAAACGCTACTTTGAGGGGAATGGGGCTTTCATATGTTCATTGCAGCACTGTTTACAGTGGCCAAGATGTGGAGGCAGCGTGGATGTTTGTCAATGAATGAGTGAATAAAGGGTAGGTGGTACATACATACAGTGGAATATTGTTCAGCCATGGAAGGGAATGGGTTATTGCCATCTGTAGTGTCATGGATGGACATGGACAGTATTGTGCTGAGTGGAGTGTCAGACAGAGAAAGACAGATGCAATATAAGTGGAACTAATGAACAACATAAACAAACAAACAGAAACAAACTCAGATACAGAGAACATTTTGATGGTTGCCAGACGGAAGAGGGATTGGAGGTGGGTGAAAAAAATGAAGGGATAATGAAGTACAAATTTTTAGTTACAATATAGTCATGGGCATGTAAAGTAAAGCATGGGGAATATAGTCAGTAATATGGTAATAACTATGTACAGTCAGTAATATGGTAATAACTAGTACAGTTACTAGACTAGTTAGGGGTATCACTTCTTAAATTATGTAAATGTCTAACTAATATGCTGTACACCTGAAATTAGTATAAAATAATATTGAATATCAACTATAATTGAAAAATTTTAAAAAGGGAGGGAAGAGGGGAAGGGGAATAAGAAGTCCAAATTTCCAGGCATAAAACAAATAAGTCATGGGCATGTAATGTACAGCATAGGGAATATAGTCAATAATATTATGATAGCGTGGTATGATGTCAGATGGTTGCATGGTGATCAGTTCTTTAAGTATATAAATGTTGAATAACTATGGTATACACCTGAAAATGATATAATATTGTATGTTAGCTATATTATGATAAAAATCTTAAACAAACAAGCCAAAAAACCTTCCAGTGGCTTCATAATCCCGAGGAAAAGCTTCACTCACCCCAGTAAGGCACGGAAGGCAACCTGTGGTCCAGTCCCTGTGTCCCCACTCTGGCTTAATTTCCCTCGACTGCCATACCACAGCAGCAGCAGTTGTCTTGTGGTTCCCTGTGTAGGCCACGCTGCCTCAAACCTCAGTTTTCAATTTCTGGAAATTCCTTTCTTCGGTTGTACACTTGGTGAACTTCAACATATTGTTTGATTTTTAATTTTTTCTCTGTAGAGCTGGCTCTGCTTTTCCAAACTGAATTAATCACTGCCCACTCTGGGCAACGGTGGTAGCTCATACCATCTCACCTTTATTGATGTACTCAAAATTAGTTTTTATGAGTTCATCTTTCCCGTTAGACTGTGAGTGCTTGAGGGCAGGAACTAAGTCATGTTTAACTTTGTGTTATCAACTGCTGGCCCAAGGCCATATTGTCAATATTAAACAGACACTATGGTTCAGACTGTGAGTGTTTGGCAGGAGACGTTCGGTGCATTAGTAAGGACAGACACAGAAAAATCATCTGTCCAGCCCTTATGCATTTCTCCTGCATGGCTCCAAGTACTGCCTTACTGTGTGAGAGCTGCAGAGGACCCCCCACATCTCTCCCAATCCCACAACATCCCTTTCAGCTCTATAAATTTTCTGAACTCTTCTTTCTCCACACAGTGTGTTTCACTTTGCTTTCCAGCATGACATCTAAACTAATCTGGGCTAATTTTGACAAAGATATCAATGGCTGATGACATAAAAAATAATTATAGGCAGTTTACGTTTAAGTAGTATAACCTCTCTTCAGTTGTTTATGTTTTAGTAAAAAATAATTACCATTTATGAGTTGTTGTTTTTTAAAAACTTGGGATTAGAGTATGCATATTACTAAAAACTAAGTATTGTTATTGGTAAGAATGAAGAAAAGGAATCTCAAATAATTGCTCAACTTTAGTTGATGCTTCTTCTAACATAACAGATATAAGTTTCTTTTGAAAAGTTCTCAAATTTATAAAGAAAATTATGAAAAATATCAGAAATTAGAGTCAGTAGATTTGTTTAATTATGACTATTTTGATTCCAGACAGTATCTACTGAGTCTCTTCTTTCTTGTTGTAATTTTGTTCAGGTCTCACTCTTTTCTATGTTTCCTAATGACAGTAGACCCTTGAACAACTCATGAATTAAAGGCTCCAACTGCCTTGAAGTTGAAAATCTGGTGTAACTTAAGTTAGCTCTTCACATCTGTGTATTCTCAACTAAGGATGGGAAATACAGTGGAACCTTGAAAAAAAGCCTGGGTTTGAACTGTGAGGGTCAATTGAACTGTGTAGGTTAGCTGAAGAAAATCTGCATATAGGTGGACCTGCGAAGTTCAAATCCATGTTGTTCAATGGTCAACTATAATTATGCCCCTCAAATAGTTCTGTTCACCTTGTTAGAGACTGGATTAAAGGTGAGCATATGACAGTTCTAGCAATGAAATGTGAGGGAGAGTCTGCAGGAGAGTTTTAAAAAAATGTTTTTTCACGCTTCTCTTACTGGACGCTATCACATTTGCATAGATACCTGCAGATGTGGCAGCCACAGGGAGGGGCAAACAAGGGCCAAGCGTGAGAATCACCAGACAGAGACATGGAAGTGACCTGGATCCTCCATGACATTGCAGCTGCTGAATTAACCTACCTGGAACCTTTCTATGTTGGCAATTCTTGCAATGTGAGAAAATACATCTTCCATCTTGTTTAACCCAGTGGTTCTTTGAAAAGATCAATAAAATTGACAAACCTTTAGCTAGACAACTGAAGAAAAACAAAAGAGAGGATACTCAAATTAATAAAATCAGAAATTAAAGAGGTGACACAACTACTGACCTGACAGAAATGAAAAAGAATTATAAGGCCATGAACAATTACATGCCAACAAATTAGAAACTTATGATGAAATGGACAAATTCCTAGAAAAAAAAGTAAAAAAAAACTGACTCAAGCAGAAATAGAACATCTGAATAGATCTGTAACAAATGATGAGACAGAATTAGCAATAAAAAATATTCTCCAAAAGAAAATCCCAGGACCAGATGGCTTTACCAGTGAATTCTATCATACATTTAAAGAAGAATTAACACCAATTTTTCAGAAAATCTTCCCCAAAATAGAAGAGGAATACTTCTCAACTCATTCTAAAACAAGACAAAGACAATATAAGAAAATCATAGACTAATATCCCTTATGAATATAAACTAAAAATCTTCTGTAAAATACTAGCAAACTAATCCAGCAATATAAAAAAAATATACACCATGACCAAGTGGGATTTTCCCCAGAAATGCAATATTTGTTCAATATACAAAAATTAATCAATGCAATATCATATTAATAGAATAAAGAACAAAACTACACAACCATCTCAGTAGATGCAGGAAATGACCTATTTGACAAAATGTAATACTCCTTTATATTAAAACTCTCAACAAACTAGGAATAGAAGGGAACTTCCTCAATCTGAAATAAGGCATCTATGAAAAGTATCATACTTAATGTTTAAAAACTGAAGTCATTCTTCTGAGATAAAGAGCAAAGTCAGGACATTTATTACTTTCACCCACTTCTATTCAACATTGTACTGAAGGTTCTAACCAGGGCAATTGGGCAAGGAAAATAAACACAAGGCATCCAGATTGGGAAAGAAAAAAAAGAAAAATCTCTATTTGAAGATGACATGATTTTTATGTATGAAATTTTAAGGAATTTACACCAAAAAATTATTAAAGCTAATAAACAAGTTCAACACAGTTGCAGGATATATGATCAATATTTAAAAATCAATTCTAATGCTAAGAAAACAATTCCATTTAATATAACATCAGAGTAAAATACTTAGAAATAAATTTAACAAAAGAAATGTAAAGTTGTACACTGAAAACTACAAAACTTCACTGAAATCTATTAAAGAAAATTTAAGCAAATAGGAAGACAGCTCCTATTTATGAATTGGCAGATTTGATATTGTCAAGATTACTATACTCCCCAAATTGATCTATAGATTCAGTGTAATCCCTATAAAAATTCCTACTGACATTTTTCAAAAATTGACAAGATTCGTGTAGAAATTCAAGGGACTCATAATAGCCAAAACAATTTATAAAAATGAAAGTTGGAGGACTCACATCTCCTAATTTCAAAACAATGCAGCAATAATTAAGACTGTGAGGTACTGGCATAGGTTAGACATGTATATCAATATAATAAAATTGAAAATCCAGAAATAAAACCTTACATGTATGGTCAGTTGATTTTTAACAAGATTGCCAAGACAATTTAATATGGAAAGAATAGTCTTTTCAACAAATGATGCTGGGGCAACTGGATATCCATACAAAAGTATAAATTTGGACCCTTATTTCACAAGATATAAAAGAATTAACTCAAAATAGATCATAGACCTAAATGTAAGAGCTAGAACTGTAAAATTCTTTGAAGAAGACACAGGAGTTGAATTTTTGTGAGCCTGGATCACAAAGCAGAAGCTTTAGATACGACACAAAGCAAAAGCCACAACAAACATAGGTAAATAGCACTTCATCAAAATTAGTTTTTGTGTTTCAAGGGACTCCATCAAGAAAGAGAAAACACAACCCACACAATGGGATAAAATATTTGTAAATCATACATCTGACAATGGACTTACATCTAGAAGATAAAAAGAACTCTTACAACTTAACAATAAAAAAGACAAACAACCTAATTAAAAATGGCAAAGGATTTGAATAGACATTTCTCCAAAGAAGTTATACAAATGTCCAATAAACACATGAAAAGATGTCGAACATCATTAATCAGTAGGAAAGTGCAAGTGTAACCGTAATATGATATCACTTCACATACACCAGAGTGGCTAGAATGAAAAAGCAAAAAACAAAAAGACAGATACTAACCCACGTTGGCAAGGATGTGGAGAAATTGGAACCCTCATACATTTCTCTTGGGAATGTAAAATGGTACAGTCTCTTTGGAGGTCAATTTGGCAGTTCCTCAAAATGTTAAACACAGAGTTGTCGTTATGACACAAGAATTCCACTCCTAAGTCTATACCCAAGAGAATTTAAAACATATACCCACATCAAACCTGCACAGGAATATTCATGGCAGCATTATACAAATAGCCAAAAAGTGGAAACAACTCACTTGTCTATCAACTAGTGAACAGACTTTTTTTTTTTTTTGTAAAGATTTTTTACTGGGGATAGGGTACAGGATTTTATTGGGGAACAGTGTGTACTTCCAGGCCTTTTTTCCAAGTCAAGTTGTTGTCCTTTCAGTCTTAGTTGTGGAGGGTGCAGCTCAGCTCCAGGTCCAGTTGCAGTTGCTAGTTGCAGGGGGCGCAGTCCACCATCCCTTGTGGGAGTCGAACTGGCAACCTCTGGTTGAGAGGATGCGCTCCAACCAACTGAGCCATCCAGGAGCTCAGCGGCAGCTCAGCTCAAGGTGCCGTGTTCAATCTTAGTTGCAGGGGCCGCTGCCCACCATCCCTTGTGGGACTCGAGGAATTGAACTGGCAACCTTGTGGTGGAGAGCCCACTTGCCCATGTGGGAATCGAAATGGCAGCCTTCGGAGTTAGGAGCATGGAGCTCTAACCGCCTGAGCCACCAGGCTGGCCCGAGACTTTTAAAATGTAGTATATTCATACAATGAAATATTATTCAGTCATAAAAAGAATCAAGTACTGATTCATGTTACATGGAAGAACCTTGAAAATGGTATATTAAGTGAAAGAAGCCAGTCAAAAAGGTCACATAATGTGTGACTCTATATAAAATGTACAGAAAAAGATCTACAGAGACAGAAGATAGATTAGTCATTATCAAGGTCTGGGAGACAGGATAGTAGGGTGTGACTGATATGGGCGTGGCTTTCTTTTTGGGGTGATGAAAGTGTTCTGGAATTAGACAGTGGTGAAAGTTGCACAAATTTTATGACTATACCAAAACTCACTGAGTTATACATTTTAAAGCAGTGAATTTTATGGGCGTATCAAGTAAGTCTTAATAATAATTTATATTAAAATTTATTGGCAGGGTTGCTTTTTCAGATTTCTCTCTCCTAGCCCTTTTAAAGAATTGAACTCTGTCTTAATAGAGATGTCCTCTACCGATTCTATACTGTCTTTGAACCTGAATCTTTAATAGAAGGATAACTATCTTTCATGTAATGATCATTGGCTATTATTTTTTTGGTAGTAAAATGTATTTTTTTAAATTTTAATATTAATATAACACACTCAGAAAAGTACATTAACCCTAAGTATAACAAGTGAACACACTTGTTTAGCCATTAATCATATTAAGAAAAAGAATACTTCCAGCGTCCTAAAAAAGTACCCTTTGTGTAGCTGCACATTCAATAACCCTACCATTCTTCCTACCATCTTGACTTCTAACACCATAGTTTAGTTTCACTCATTTTTTGACTTTTGCCAATGGAATCATACATGACATACTCTTTCCGTTTTGACTTGTGTACAATACCATGCATGTGAGAGTCACCCATATTGTTGCATGCAGCTATAGTTAAGCATTAATTTTGCTGTGTTGAATTCATTGTATACATATACCACAAAATGTTTTAAAAAAATTTTCTGCAGTTGATGAACATTTAGCCTGTTTCTGGGAGCTCTGATGAATAACGATGCTGTGAACTTTCCTGTACACAACTTTTGGTGCATGGACATGAATTTCTACTTTTAAATTTTATTTTAACTTAAAAATGTATTTAAAATTAAATATTTTTGTTGGATGCATATGTAGGAATTTCTAGGTCATTGATTATGTGCATATTTAAATTTAGTGGATATTGCCAAACAATTTCCTAAACTGTTTGTATAAATTTATACTCTTATCAGTAGCATATGAGAGTTTCATTTGCTTTCCGTTCCTTTTTACATTTGATTTTGTCAGGCTTTTAAGTTTTAACCATGTGAAAGGTTATACAGTGGTATCTTACTATAGTTTTAATATGCATTTAATATGCATAATAAATATAGTTTTAATATGCATTTCCTTTAATGGCACATGTTTTTTTTTTTTTTAATTGTTTTCAGTATAGTAAGAACACCTAACATAAGAACTAACCTCTTAATTTTTAAAATATACAATACAGTGTATTAGCTATAGGCACAATGTTGTATAAAAGATCTTGAGCACTTATTCATCTTGTATAACCGAAACTTTATACCCGTTGAACAATAATTCCCCCCACCCCTCCCACCGCTTCCCATCCCAGATACTGCAACCACTATTCTGTTCTACTCTGCTTCTAGGAGTTTGGCTATTTTGGATATAAAAGTGGAATCATGCAGTATTTTCCTGTGACTGGTTTATTTCAGTCAGCAAAATGACCTCACAGTTTATCTATCTTGTCACATATGGCAGATCTCCTTCTTTCTGAAGACTGAATAATATTCTATTGTATGTATATACCATATTTTCTTTATCATCTGTTAATGGACACTTAGATTGTTTTTACATCTTGGCTGTTGTGAATAATGCCACAATAAGCATGGGACTGCAAGTATCTCATTGAGATCCTGATTTTAGTTTTTTGGATAAATGCACAGAAATGGAATTGCTGGATCATATGATAGTTCCATTTTCAGTTTTTTGAGGAACCTCCATATTGTTTTTGGTAGTGGATGCACATTCCCACCAGCAGTGTCCAATTGTTGCGATTTCTCTATAGCTAACATTTATCTTTTTCCTTGCTTCATAATAGCCACCCAAATAGCTCATTGTGGTTTTGATTTGCATTTCCTTGTTGATTACTGATGTTGTGCATCTTTGCATATACCAAAGAAGTATACGAATGGGCACATTTTCATGTTTATTGGCCATTTAGATATTCATTCAAATATCTTATCTATTTATATAAGTTGTCTTTTTCTTATTTACCAGTAGGAGTTGTTTTTTTGCTTTAAGATTTTAATTAAAATATAGCTAACATACAATTATTATATTAGCTTCAGGTGAACACCATAGTTATTCAACATTTATATACCTAAAGAAGTGATCACCATGATAAAAGTCCAGCCACCATCTGACACTGTACCACGCTATCACAATATGATTGACTATATCTCCCATATTGTACATTACCTCCCCATGACTTATTTGTTTTATACCTGGAAATTTGGACCTTTTATTGCCCTTCACCTTCCCCTCCCTTTTTAATTTTTTAATTGCAGTTAACATTCAATATTATTTTATATTAATTTTAGGTGTACAGCATAGTGGATAGACATTTATATAATTTAAGAAATGATTCCCCTGACTAGTCTATACATAGTTATTACCATATTATTGACTACATATAGTTATTGCCAAATTATTTACTATATTTCCTATGCTTTATTTGACACCCCCATGCCTACTTTGTAACTACCAATTTGTACTTCTTAATCCCTTCACCTTTTTCAATCGATCCCCAAACCCCCTCCAATCTATCACCCCGATAAATCTAGTACCCATCTGACATCATATATAGTTGTTATATTTTTGATTAAGTTCCTTATGCTATACCCTACAAAATACTCTCTGTATCTATGAATTTGTTTTTTGTTTCTTTGTTTGTTTGTTTTGTTCTTTAGATTCCGCATATGAATGAAATCACATTGCACATATTTTTCCCTGTCTTACATACTCCATTCAGCATAATACCCTCCAGGTCCATCCATGCCACCACAGATGGCAAGAACCCATTCCCCTCTCTGGCCAAGCAATATTCCATTGTATATATGTACCAACTCCTCTTTGTCCATTCATCCATTAATGGACACCCAGGCTGACTCCACATCTTGGCCACTGTAAACAATGCTGCAATGAACATATGGAGGTGGCCCTTCAAAGTAGCATTTTGGGTTTCTTTGGATAAATACCCAGAAGTAGGACTATTGGGTCTTTCTTTGTCTCTTGTTATAGACTTTGTTTTAAAGTATATTTTGGGTGGTATAAGTATTGATAAACCTGCTTTTTGTTTATTTGTTTGTTTGTTTCCATTTTCATGAACTATCGTTTTTCATCCCTTTACTTTCAGTCTGTGTATGTCTTTCAATCTGAATTGCGGTCTCTTCTAGACAGCATATGTAAGGGCCTTGTTTTCTTATCCATTTAGCCACCCTATTTTTTGATTGGAGCCTTTAATCCATTTATATTTAAAGCAATTGTTGGTAGATATGTAGTTATTGCCATTTTATTATTCATATTTTTTATCTTTTTGTTTGTTTTAAAAAGACATTCCTTGTAATACTGGTTTGGTATTGATGAACCCCTTTAGCTTTATCTTGTCTGGGGAGCTCTTTTTCTGTCCTTTGATTCTAAATGATAGCTTTGCTGGGTAGAGGAATCTTGGCTCTCACCATATTCCCTCAAATAGACTCACATCTTATAATATTTGGCAGGTGTGCTTCATTGTTTATACTTTAGGAGTGTTCTTGTCTTTTATTTAAAATGGCATTATTTCTCTGTATTTTGTTTCTTTCTATAGTTTTAATGGAGTTGTAAGGGGAGAGGGCAGCAAACTTCTTTGTGGGAGAAAGCCTCCCCTCTAGACCTTACTCTGAAGCCAGACAATTAAGTTCCTCCCCATGTGTCCTTGGCACCTTTCAACTGCAATCCCAGCACTGGAGCTTGATTTCAGTGAGTGAGTTTATATGTGGGCCCTTTAAGAGGAGTGCCTGGAGCTCCAGCCACCTTCCATCTCACCCAGCCATAATCTCTGCTGGTTGTCACAGCCAGAAGTCATGGGGACTTCTAGAACCCTTGTCTGGGGAGTCTGGTTTGGGGCTGAGACCCTTCACTCCTCCGAGGGGTACCTCTACAACTGAGATATTACCCCCGATTTTTAACCATCACTCACAGGTGTGGGGCCAGCCCCTTCCACATCTCTCCCACTCCTACCAGTCTCAAGGTGGCTTCTTCTGTATGTCCTTAGTTGTAGGGCTTCTAGACTTCAGGAGATTCTCAATGATGGTTGTTCTGTAGTTTAGTTGTAATTTTGGTGTGGTCATGACTTTTTGTGACTTGACTTTTTACCCTTATAATGGAGTGTCTTGATGAATAGGACAAGTTTATTTTTAACTTAGTCTAAATTATCATCTTTTACCTCATGGTTAGTAGATTTTGTGTTCCTTTCAAAAAAATCTTTGCCTACTACAAGGTCATATGGATAATCTACTGTTTTAGATCATTCATTGTTTTACATTTTATATTTTAGATGTATAATTTATCTGGAATTGATTATTTTGCATGGAATGAGGTCAGGATTGGGTTTCCTTCTAATGACCAGATAGTGCTTTTCACACTCTTCTCAGTGCCACACTTCTCATAAATCAAGTATTCATACTACATGGGGCTCTTTCTGGACTTTCTATTCAGTTCCATTTATCGATTTGTGTTTTCTGGCACCAATACCACACTGATTTAGTTACTATAGCTTTACTATGTGTTCTGACATCTTTTAAAGCAAGTATTTCCTTTTTGTTTCTCTTTGAATTTCTCTTGGATAATCTTGGTATTTTATACTGTCATATCAATTTTAGAACCAGTTTGTCAAATTACACACACACACACACACACACACACACACACACACTTCTGAGATGTTGATTAGAATTTTGTTGTATCTATAGATCAGTTTGAAGGATAATTGAAAAATTTACTATATCGAAACTTCTGGTTCAGAGACATGATCTCTATATATTTATGTCCTATTTAATTTCTCGCAATAATGCTAAGGTTTTCTGTGTAGAGTACTTACATTACACATTTCCTAGGCAGTTGACAGTTGACTTTTTTTTTTAATTGGTAATTTTTACTTATTTGGCATTTGAGTTTTTGATATTATAAATAATATAATTAAAACATTTTTTATATTCTAGTTCTTTGTTCCTAGTATAGAAATATAATTTGTTTTTGTTTATTGAAGTTTTATCCATCATAATTGCTATGTTCACTTATCAATCTAATTAATTTTTCTATAGCTTATTTTGTTTCTATGCACACAATAATATCTTATGCAAATAACAGTGGTTTTCCTTTTTTCTAGTTTTTTTTCTTGTCTTATTAGACCAGACAGAATCTCCTCTACAGTGTTGAACAGGAGTTAATATGCTCCTTTCTTGTTTCATTTCCAATTTTAGAGGGAAAGCTTCCAACATTTCATCATTCAGCATGATATGTGCTTTTGGATTATCGGAGATTCTGTTTATCAGATTAGGTAGTTCACTTCTATTCCTAGTTTACTAAAATTTTATTATGAATGACTATAGAATCTATCAAGTTTTTTTCTAAACCTATTAAATGAAATCATATAATCTTTCTTTTTTTGTAAATGAACAAATCACTTTGAGCTTCAAGTTAAACCACCTTTGCATTTCTACAATTAGCTCAACATTTTTACAATGTATTATCTTTTTCATATATTGTTGGATTCTTTTTGATAATATTTTGTTCAGCATTTTCATTATGGTATTGTGTTTGGGATTCATGAGTAAGTTTGGTATACCATTTTTCTTTCTTGTAATGTCCCTTATCAGATTTTGGTACCAAGGTTACGCTGTGCTCACAAGATGATCTAGGAAGCATTCTCCATAAAAAATATACGTATACGTGGGAGGGTTTTTGGAAGATGGATGTTATTTCTTTCTTAGCAACACTTGCTTTCGGGGAAATCTGCCTTTTTCATGAAGTCTGAAGTAGATGAGTTGGCTTTCATCATATTCCCTTAAATAGACTCACATCTTAAAAATATTTCTATTCTTCCATCTCTCAGTGAAAATCCTGCTCTATTTTAGTATGGGAATACATGCTTTAAGCCAAAGTAATAATTTTTTTTTTTTTTTTTTAAATTGCAGACACTAAGATGGGAGAATAGAAAAGCTATTTTTGGAGAAGCACATCTCTTTAGAAAGAGTGGCACTACAGCATCCTAGAAGAACACTGGATTGGGAGTTAGCAGGCCTGGCTATCTGACTATGTTCCCTCTCTTATTATCTGTGTAAAGCACTTAGCTTCTTTGACCTTTGTGTTTCTTTGTGTGTAAAACAAAGAGAATAACACTAGCCTTGCCAAGCTCATAGGATTAGTGGAAAGATCAAATGGAATAAACAATATTATCCTATTTGTAAAGTGCTATAGAAATATAGCATATTAATTTTATGTCTTCACGTTGAGCACCCTGGAAAGCTTTCAGGGAATATGAAACAAAAGAATGTCACAGCTACTGTTGCCTTTTTATTCCATCTTAATGAATACCCCCCAGCTAATCTGCAGTCACAGAGGAGTCACATTAATATGGAACTTATATAATTCATAAACTGCTACAGCAGCCTGGAAAGGCTTTAATGAGTTGCCTTCACTCTTAATTATTTTAAAACCTCAATAATGGTCAAATGAGCTACATGGCAGTTTAATTAATTTGCATTAAGCCCAAAGGTCCTGAATGAGTGGTGAGTTTATGAACACGCAGTGTAAGGGCTTGGTAGGAACACGTCAAGCTTGAATGGGTATCGGGGCCAGCTCCCATTGGTTCCTCTCAAGTCAAGCTCTGTGTGTGTGTTGCAGTCACACAAATTCTATCTCTGTTTATTACATTAGAATTGGCCTTGAAACCTCTGAAAATGAGCTCACTTGCTGTCACTTGCCAGACAAAGGCTTTGGAATTATCCGTGAATTCCAATTGCCTATGCTCTCATTGTTTCAGTTTCTTTGATTAAGAGAGAAGAGGCTGTATGTTATTTTTAATTTTGTGGAGGAGAATTGTTGATTTTTACTCTCTGCCCATCATCCTGTTTTGGTAATTAGCGTATTTCAAAGCAAAAATCCCGCTGGGTGATGATGGCATTTCTGAATTCTTTCAGTCAGAGCTATATGCTGCACTGAATTGACCCTGCTCAGTGAGATGGCTGCTCATTCCCTGCCTGGGGGGCTGTCCTCTATGGCATGGTTCTGGGTAGGATTTATTACCTACATTGCCATTTCTCTGGGTTTGGAGTTATAACCTAACCCATCATGAGACATTTTGCTCAAATGGTCAGGAGGGCAAAGAGAAACAAAAAGAAAGTAGGTAAGTGGAATCATTTGTCTGACTCATTTTACTGGTCTTCCATTTTCTATCAAATATAACCACCAAGTCTGTGATATTTTGCCATGGCAACAATAGCTGACTAGTCCAGGGGTTAATAATATACTCCATATATCCCACATTGTGAAGATTTAATGATATGCATGTGTAAAGCAGGCACCACAGAATCTGCCATGTAGTAAAAAGAGTGGTTGCTTATTGAACATTTCCTACTTAAGTGCAAGTCTTGCTGAGATGATTTTTCCACTTGTTGTGTGCTCAAGGTGTCTGGAATAAGCAGTGCTGTCCCATAGAACATTCTGCATTGATAGAAATATGATACAGTGCTGTTCAATATGGTAGCCAGTAATCACATGTGGCTACTGAGCATTTGAAATGTGACTAGTGAGACTGAGAAACGTAAGTTTTAATTGAATTTAAATTTAAAAAGCCACTGATGGCTGATAGCTACTGTGTAGGAAAGTGCAGATCTAGACTCTACTAGAAGAGACCTATTTAACTCTACATAGCTAAATATGACCATTTCCATCAGCACCGCGAACCAGGTTCCTCACGGTCTCCTAGGCTAGTGTACAATGTCGTCATGTTATTCTCACTTAGCATTGGGGGCGGTTCTGGAGTGCCCAGCACATTCATTAAATTAATTGAATTCTTTGCTTCTTTCAACCATGCGTGTTAAAATCCCTATTGTTGCACTCTAGAGGTAGACAATAGCATTTGAAGAATGGACTGAATAGGCCACCAAGGACTTTTATTTAGATATTTGAGGGAATTTAAATCTCTGTTCAAGTTTGCATGTATCTCTCTTATGAAGAAAGAAAAGTTGAAAGGGGGAAGGATTTTTCCTAACAGAAGCAGAGGCATGAAAGTGAGGTGGAGGTGGTGGAAAGAGGATTAGAAGTGGGTGAGGATCTTGGTTTTCACTCTCTGCTTCTCAAGGGAGGTCCTGGTGTGTGTGTGGGGGTGGGGGGTGGGGGGTGGGGGGGCAACAGCTTCTGCTTTTACCTTAGCGGAGCACTATTACCCCACAGCTTCAACATATCTTATCATTTCTGAAAACACAAGCACAGCTGGAAGATAAACAGCTTGAAGGTAGGAGAGGAGATCTTTATTACTCAAGTCAATTCTTATTTGAATGGCTGCTGGGTGTCAGGCATCTAGGCAGAGAGTGAGCAAGAACAGATGCCACTCGTGCCCTCATGGAGCTTGTAGTCTAGTGGTACAGACAAACATGATTACATAGTGACACAAATAGTTGTGATGACAAAGAAATTCCCTGGGTTGCTATGATAGTGTTGACAGCTGACGACTTCCCTGGCGAAGGAATATTTGGACTGAGCTCTATAGTATGGATCCTATGTCCCAGAAAGTATCTCCTGGGATTAAAGAGGAAAATCCAGGAGATGATTAGCTGTTCATTTAATACCTTACTATTCGAGGCACTGTATTAACTAGGAGCTGCAAATGAGACAAAAATGATTTCTTCTTTTGAAGACTGAGGGTGGGGCTAACTGGAGGGGTTAAGTGTGTACAAAATAGATGCCAGGACATACGTTAGAATGCAGTCAACTTCAAATGGGGGGAAAGGAGATGGGGTTCAGAAGAGATAAAAATCTGTCCTGATGGAAAGGTGGGGAAGGCCTCAGTGAGAGAAGGTTTTAGACTGGACATTGGAGATGGGCATTTCATAGTGGAGCAACCTCCTTCAACTTGACCATGTGGTCTTGGACAGTGAGAACCAAAGTTGATACCATCCTACTCAAAGGAAGCGATTCCTGTCCATGTTACCTGGTGCCTTGTAAACCTATTATTATTGTATAGTCTTGTGGTGGAGGGAGGGCAGATATGAGGAGGGAGCCCACCCATGACTGAAATTTAATGTTTCTCCAGCCAATTGGTGGGGCTTAGAACCCAATTTGGGTTAGAGAAAGAATAAAGTGATTTTTGTTGCATCTTAGGGTTCTGGAGTGAGAGCCATAAGCACGGTTCCTATCTTCAGAGAACTTACTGTCAGGAGGCTGTATAAATAAATGTGTGTTAGTATTTACCACAGTTCAATTAGGTGATGCCATAGGTGAGGCATCTTCTAGGGCCTTTAGAAGAAGAAAGGACACTTACACTTGGTAGAACCAGAAAGTCTTAAGTATGAAGTGATATTTGGAATTGAGAAAAGGGGTGATTTCATAGAGGAGAGGGAAGGGCGTTCCATGTAGGGAAAAGACTCAGGAAACATGGGTTTTGTTCTGGGGGCAAAGATTCATCTAGGGCAGACTGACAGAAAAACCTTGCCTTCCTCCAGCTCAGGGTCTGGTCATTCCTTACAGAAACAAGTCCCATTGAGAATCACTACCTTTTCTTTGTATTCCCCTAGAGCAAGCATGTTTTATCAGCCTGCACTGCACATAGTTTGTATTGCAAACACCAATGCAAATATTCATCATTTGAAATACAGTGTAACATTGAACATGCTTTTCATAAATTACAAAGGACCCTTAAATACCCGCCCTTTAGACTGGTTCACTGTCAATCCTCTTCCCCATGTGAAAATCACTGAACTTGACTAAAGCTTAAGATATATGTGTGTGGAGCCATGTAGGTTACCGTGTTTCCTCGAAAATAAGACCTAGCCAGACAATCAGCTCTAATGAGTCTTTTGGAGCAAAAATTAATATAAGACCTGGTATTATATTATATTATATTATATTATATTATATTATATTATATTATATTATATTATATTACATTACATTATATTAAAGACCCGGTCTTATAGTAAATATAAATTAAAGACCCAGTCTTATATTAATTTTTGCTCCAAAAGATACATTAGAGCTGATTGTCTGGCTAGGTCTTATTTTCGGGGAAACATGGTAATACTGGGAGTTCAGTACTAAGCAGAGTGGACACAGAAGAAATCAACCGTATTGGAGGGATATGATTATAGTTGGATGGACTTAATCAAGGAAGACTTTTTGGGAGAGGTACTACGAACAAGGCATTGAAGAACATAAAGAAAATTCTGTGGCGGGGTAGTGGGGAAGGGGGAATGAATGACCACATAGTGCTATGTTGCTGAATGAATAAGCAGCTAATGAATGAATGAGTGAATGAATGCAAGGTGATAAAAGATTATTCAGGTGAAAGACCCCACAGATAGAATGAGTCACTGAGGGACAGCTTCCCAAAGATGAGCAAGTCGTAAAAATGCATGTCTCATATTTGGAACTCTACAGGTTGATAACAGATAAGGAAAAAAAAAAATATTATTCCCACTGTCACATGAGAAGGAAAGGTTTCCTTGGGGATAACTGAAATTGAACACAGCCGCCAGCTTGGTTTCCTAGAGTCAGCAGGAGCGGTTGAGTACTCTAGGAGTTTTATCTATTCTCAGTTGAAAAACAGGGTGCTCTTTCTTTCATGTGAAATAACCCTGAAAAATCTCCTGGTCCTTCATCAAATAAACTGTGAGTAAAATTCAGGCAGAAAATAGGGGCGATGGACAGGCTTTGTTATCAAGTGTCCAACCCAGGGTTTGGAATTGGATGTAATTCAGAAGGAAATAATTTTTAGGGTGAGAGGCCCACCTAGTTGGACCTCCCAGGACTGAAGAAGAGTAAATGACCTTGGTGGCCTGGCTGCCCAGAGACGACAGGCTGGGTTCCTCTCTCCATAGGCACCCAGCAACCGGAGGGAGGAGAGCGGGGCAAAAGCAAGCACATTCGTGTGTAGAGGGAGGAGAAGGTTGTTTTATTTGAGATGCAGGGCCTCCTGCCTGGAAGCCAAGCACACAGAGGCCAGCTTGGAGGCTGGTTTCCATCATGTGGATGTAGCCATGGACCACTTTGTAGGTGGCTCTTGCACAAGAACTCTGCGGCCATTGTTAAAGAGAGAGAAAAGCACAGTAATTT
The DNA here is from genome assembly GCF_057876585.1 of Rhinolophus sinicus. NCBI lineage: Eukaryota > Metazoa > Chordata > Mammalia > Chiroptera > Rhinolophidae > Rhinolophus > Rhinolophus sinicus. The sequence continues at coordinate 129,241,842 of NC_142517.1, read as the reverse complement.
CCTAGAAGGTCAGAAACCTGGTCAGGTCCCCTTTCCCTGCCCAGGTTCTAAATGATTTGAGAACCAAGAACAAAGGGGAAGCAGGTAGAAGCCAAATGTCACCGTTATCATTATCAGTAAAACCAGGATGGAGGGCATAGCTTTAGGTCGGTTAGTAACCCCAGAATTAGGCATGCTCACCCCTCGCGCCCCACACCCAACATGCTGGAAAGACCCTCACTTGGAGGAGTACGACACACACACACACACACACACACATTAAATGTAATTCATCTATAACTTGTATACGAGAAATTGTTCTTTTCAGAAGTGCCCAGCTTGATCCATTTTCACAAAATAAGCACATTCATGGAACCATCCTCCAGATCAACTAACAGAACTTCAGAAAGTACCAGAATCTCAGAAACATTATGTTCCTTTCTAACCATTACCCCATTTCTTCTGGTATTGGCTTCTTTCATTCAATTATCTTTGTGAGATTTATCTATGTTGTGGCAGGTAGCTGAGTTCATTCATTTACATTGCTATTTTTTAAGTCAGTATATTTATTCATTCAAGTTATTCCTTCTATAGTTAATGAAATTTGGGTTGCTTCTAGTATTTGGCAATTACAATTAGTGCTACAGTGAACATTCCAGAGACTCTCTCCTGTGGCATCTGTGCACTTGTTTTGTTGAAATTGCTGGCTCTTGTGGTAGGCTTATGCTAAACTGTCGTAGTTACTGGTGTTTTCCCAAAGTGATCAACAAATTTACCCTCCTACTAGTAGTATATGAGAGTTTCATTTGCTTCATACTCTTGCCAACCTTGGTTTTGTCTTCTTTCAAAACTGTTTTTCTTTTTTCTTTTGACCATTCTGGTTGGAGAGTTATATAAAAATTGATTTATTTATCCCTTGCCTAATTTCAGAAAGGATTGAAAGATTCTTATGCTTTATATAAACCATGCTGATTTTCTTTTCCTCTACAGAGTGGCAAATCGAGCCATGGCAAATACTATTGCTGTTAAAATTTGGGAAAGAGAACCCTTCAGACTAGAGGAGTTAAGGCAAACTTTGCAAACTTCTGGGATTTGACTTAGATTTTGAAGAACTTGGGAGAGGTGAGGAAGAGGGGTGAAGAATTCTCAGGAGGAATAGGTGGACAGAGGGGTCATGCCAAAGCTGTTCGGGCTGCAGTGGCAGAGTCACTTAGGGAGGAAGGGTTGGTGTGGCAGAGGGACACCAGGGTCAGAATGTTCCCATGAGTCCCTGTGGCTGAGAAGCTTGGTGGTGGCCACTGGTTTGCTCATGTCTGGTTTAGGAGAATGAATCTGGTCATGGTCTATTCAAGGGAAACAAAGGGGAAAGTCTGGAGACTTGTCAGAACACTGGAAGGTTAGATTAAGGTTCCAGGCAGTATCAGAAAGCCAAAAAGGTGTAGATGTGTTTGGAAGAAAGAATTGACGGTCCTTGGCCATCCTCCTTTTTCTCATGTCATTGTCACGTACCGTGATTGGGATGCTGATGGGACGGCTCATGGAGAGGCACAACGCTGTCTCACTCCCCGCCTCCATTGCCCAAGCACAGATATAAAGACACACATATTAGGCACTTCTCAGAAATCGTTGTCCGTCTGACAAAATTGTGATGCTCCCTATTGGGTCTAAATATAGAAGAGTGGTACAGGATAAAAGCACTTAGGTAAACTGTAGCTGATTTCATGCTTTCTCACAATGGAAAGAAAGGTTTCTTTTGTTTATCCATTCTTTTTGCAAGGAGATGGAGCTTATTTTTATAGTTTGGAGTCTCAAAATAAATTGAATGCACTTGTATATTTGCCCCCGTGGCATGACATAAGCTATTTTGTATTGCTGTTATTCTCCATGGTTGCAAGTGATGTCTTCCTGCCCAGGTCTGCTTGAAAAGTTGTAAATTACTACATCAATTTTCTTTCTCATGTTAATACTTGCATATTATCCTGTTTGTATATGAAGCTGACTATCTCTTTGTAGAGATGTAGTGCTTTTAAATATTTTAAAAAAGATTTCATTCTGCCCCGTGGCCAAATGCCTATTTTAGGATGAAGAAGATACACATATAACTCCCTTGTGTTGAGAAGGTATGAAGACATGTGTAGGACCAACTTTCAATGGTTTGCACTGAAGGGAGGTTCAATGATCAGGGGTTTGCAATTCGCTGAGATGTGCCCCTCTGCTGCTTGCCTGAAGCCCAAAATAGTTATTGTTGATGCAGGTGGGTGTCTGTGCAAATGTGCATCTTCAAGAAAATCTGTGGTGGGTGAATGTTTGGGGGAATAGTGCGCTGAAAGCGTGCTCCAACTGATCAACATGTAGGAGGGGTTAAACATTTCTAGTGTAATGGTTACATGCCATTTTTTCTACCAGAAATTTCCTTGAGCTTCAAGACAAACCATCTACACTCACTGGTCCTCAGTGTCCAGTGGTCTAAGTATGAGGTGAAGCCACCTGTCCAATAAATAAACAAACACTCAAGGTATCTTTCAGACATTCTTCATGAGACATTTAGACTTGGAGCATTTGACTTTGAAGAATTAGAAAGACAAAAACAGACACACAAACAAACAAAAAACCCACAGTATTGATTGCTAGTTCTCATTTAGGCCGAGTTTGCTTATCTTGTTTATCTAAAATAAGAGCCAGAAATCTGGAGTGGTTTTCATTGGATCTAAATATTTGTCCACATTTGCATGGCTCCAAGGGCCTGTCCCAGCCAGCACTTGTGCCAATATATCTGCATGTTCTGGAGGAGAGCAAGGTCATCTGTGTGTGCAATGACTCTGTTTTGGCCAGAGACAGGCAATGGTGTCATCATCCCCACCCCACTAGCTATAGCCATCCAGCTGCTTCCTGCTGCTCTGAGCTGATGGTGGGTGTCGAGCCCTGGAATTCAGTCACCGTGGGAAGCAAGCTTCTGCTTTTAGCAGCTCAGGCCACTCTGTCTGGATATCTTAACACTGGGAAGCTGGCCTTTGCTCAGGCACTGTTCATGATTTGAGAGAGAATTATCATAGCTAACATATGTTGAGAAGTTATCATGTACCAGGCACCATTCTAAGCATGGCCCTTATGTTAACTCATTTAATCCTCATAACACGTGAAGTGGGCATTGTTACTGTTCTCATTTCACAGGTAAGGAAACAGAGGTGTGGAGAAGCTTAATAACTTTCTAAGTTCACTCTGTGACTAAGTGACAACATGGGGGATCGTCAAAAGATGTAACAACTAGGATGACCCAGCACTGGCCAATCAAAAGCAAGGCTGTGGCCACTCATATAGATGCTACCTGTACACAAAGCTGGCCTGGCTATACAGGTACTACAGGCTGAACATCACCCCAAGGGGAGATTCAAACCCAGGCACTCTGGCTGCAGGGTTCACATTCTTACCATGTCTCTGTGCTTTCAGCGTGCCTGGCACACAGTGGATGCTCAATAGACAGTGTGCTGGATTGAAGTGCTCTGTTGTCTCACTGCTCCCTCTTGTAGGGGTGGCTTCCTGTATGTTCTGTGTCCTGCTCCTCTTCTGGGCACCTAGAACAATGCCCAGAGCATGGTTGTGCTCTTTTGGCTCCATCCATTGGTCTTCTAGTCTCTCCTCCAGGACCCCCCTTCTTACTCCCTCTCCTTCCAGGATCCCGTGCTCACTTATGTACTTCCCCTCCCCTACCCCTCCAACAACCCATACTCCACATGTCAGCACGTCCAATAGTTCTTTTGTTTTCTCTCAAATGGTTCTATGCAGTGTGATGGCCTCCCTGAAGGCACTGAGAATTTGTGGTTCTTAAGAGGTGACCTAGGCTGGTCCTGGAGAAGGGAGATGGGGGGCTAGTCCCCCACAAATGTTGATAACCAATCCTAGTGGGCCCTTCAAGTTCCCAACCATCTTTTGGGGAAAGGAGTAAAATTTCTAGAGTGGAATTCCCCCACAGATTAAAAACTGGCTCAGTTCTCCCGATTCAGTAGGTCTGGCATGGGGGCTGAGAATTTATACTTCTATCAAGTTGCAGGAGCTACTGTGGCAACTGGTCTGGGTACCACGCCGTGAGACCAGTGCACTACGTTATTCCTCTGTCTCGAGAGCCAGCTTTTCTCTACTTGAGGGGAACCTCTATAGATCAGTTTCACCTGGGAGATTGCAAGGACGCCCGGCCCATGCCCCAGCACCTGTTCTAGTCCTTTCTCAGCAGCCTTGGTTATATCCTCATTCTGGGCCCTTGCCCAGAGTTAATCCTGACCAAAGTCCCAACACTCTGACTGGCATGAATCCGAGGGCTGTTCAAAGTGTGGTGTGGTAATGGCCATGCGCAGCCAGGAGCATGCGCGATCTACATCCCCTTACTGGGGACCTGTCAACTACCAGCTCCATCTGTCTGGCATTGTCTCATTGGGATACTGATGTTGGAAAGGCACAAAAGGGCACCTAGTTAAAATGTTCCCACTTACCCCATCCCCGGCCCCCAAGCTTTCCTCCTCAGTTGGTCTGTGTTTACTCCTCTCTGCAGTCTTCTCTTTCTCCTGTAGGCAGATGACAGCTTTCACAGCTGAGGTTGTGTGCACATCTTTGCCATGACGCTTGTGGCATTGATTTAGACCATGAGCAACTGGAGGGCATTATCTCTCTGCGTTGTTGTACATGTGAAAGTGCAGGAAGCACTGTAGGCACTCTCTGAATGTTTGACAAATGAAAACAAAAGCAATAATTAGGAGGACAACACAGCACCACAAAGGTAGCATAGTCTGGCCTCGGAGTCATCAGGCCTGAGTGCAGGTTTCAGTTTTGCCACCTGTTAATTACTTAACCTAGTTCATTCTCAGTTTTATAGTCTGCAAATTGGGTACAGCAATTTGGCATTAAGTAAGATCCTACGTATAAAGCTCCTCTCACTGCACCTGACACACAATGGATGTTCAGGCAATGGTATTTATTAGTGAAAGAACAAGGTGCTGGGCAAATAAGGGGAACGGGTCGAAGCTAAGCATGGAAAGAGGAGTCTCGGGTCCCTTATCTTTCAGGGTTTTTTTTTTTTTTTTTTACCCAGTGTCACATTTCAGCCTGAGAAATTGAAGTGAAATAAAGCAAGAGACTCTCGAGGGTAAATGTGTCCTTTCTGAAGGGACAGAGCCAAGGAGTGCGGAAAGAGAGACGAAGAAAGACACAGCAGGCTTTTCTCTGCCATCTGCTCTTTGTTTCCATTGCTGCGTTTGTTTTTAATGGTGTTAATTCACTGTCTGCCCTCTTTCACTGACACCCTTTCTGTCTGGATCTGTCAGCTGATCTGGCTCCAGCAAAGTGTAGAGGCAATCACAGCAAAGCCCCAACAGGCCCGCATCGAGAACTATGACATCAGGGAGCTGTGTTTAATAGATGTTTGGGAATGACACTATGATATTCACATGATATGTCAAGACTATAAAAAACACTCCTTGTTTAGTTCTCCTCCAAGCTGGCGTTGGCTTTTGTGTTAGCTAACCTCCTTCCTCTGGTGCTGTGGAAAGGTACAGCATATAGAGTGGTGGACATTATGGATTCCAAGTCATAGGATCACATCCAGTTTTCCTCCCCTTTTAGGACTCTGGCAGACAGGCACCCTTGCAGTTGGGCAGCACCCTGTGTCTAGTTCTGGGTCACTTGTGAGCAGAGGCAATGGAAAGCCCAGGCCCCTCTCTCTGTCTGTCTGTCCTAGGGCCTGGGATCCTGCAGGAGGCTTTGTTTCAGGGGTATAACTGTAAAATTAAAGCACACTGGACCCCTGAGCTGCTGCATGAGGAAAGCTGCCTTAAAGAAGAATCTGCATCACCCCAAGTCCTTTGTTGCATCAAGCCACTAACGTTTGGGAGCTGTTTGTGACTGTAAGGTAGCCTCACGCATCTGAATACAAAAATCCATGGGAAAACACTACAAAAGTCTTTTCACGCTTTTCCATCATCATCAGATTATACATGGCACTCCACCTGCACCTTTGGCATAGGAGCCCCGGTACCTCAGTTTATGATTTTCATGATAATTATGTTTCTGGCCTGGAGCCTCCGCCTGGTCCATTCTGAAGGAATCCTATTGTCAGAACTCTTCAAAATGAGATCCACATGCCATCCTGGTCAGACCAAACCTATCCCCACCCTGTTGAAAAATGTTCATACTTTACTTATGGTGGAGATAGAGGACCAAATGCTCTGTAAACAGAATGTGATCTCTGGATGGATCCCTTGATCAGTCTAGAGAAATACATGAGCCAGTAATTACTTTGAAAATATATCATTGTCCATTTTTATTGTTTCTAGTTTGTGTGGCCCCAAATAGGATGTAGCATAGTACAAACTAATTGGGGTCAGCAGTGTGGTTGAATGTAATTATATGTCCTGGGTCACCGTTACACAACTCTGGTAGACACTGATCCTGTTTTATGGAAATGGGGTCTCTGTGCTCAAGGAACCCAATGTTGCCTGTACAGTGTGGCAGGCACTGACATCCTATCTGTACCTAAATTTCCTTGTTGAAAAATGGGGCTATTGCATCCTTCCCAGGCATTTGGAAAAGATACAATGCTTTGTACTCTTCTGTATAGTGTTTCTTTTTTGTTGTGGGTAAATATAATTTCTAAAAAACCCCACAAACAATAAAAACTTCTAAAGAATCCCTGATCAGAGATATGGTTGAAATAAAAATTCTGACTGATGAAACACCATATAAAACTCCCTGGGGTTGGCGAACTACCTCTCTGGGACCAGATCTGGCCTCCTGCTTGTTTTTGTAAATAAAGTTTTATTGCAACACAGTTAAGCTCATTCATCTTACACAATGTTTACGACCGTTTTCACAGTGCAATGGCAGAGTTGAGTGGTTGTGACAGGAACATATGGCTGGCAAAGCCAATGTGTATGGTATGGTCTTTACAGCAAAGTCTAGATCAGTGGTTCTCAAACTTGAGCCTCTTACAATCACCTGGTGGACTTATTAAAATGGAGATTTCTGGCCCCACCTCAGAGTTTCTAATTCACTCGGTCTGGGATGGGGCCCGAGAATCTGTATTTCTATCCAGTTCCACCCTGGTGACGCTGATGTTGCTTGTGTGGGGGCCACAGGACTATTCCCTGAGAAGCACAGGACTAGGGCTTATAGTTGGCAGGATGTACTGATGAGACACGTTCTAATGGACAGAGTGGGCACCTGCTGTGCCCGGGGTGGTTCTCCAGCTTCTGGGACAGGAGAGAGGGAAATGGAGCTCCAGGTGCCTCTTTTTCTGTGACGCTTTGGCTTGGTTACACAACAAAAAAGTGGATATGCCAGGGCTACACAAAGGGTACTAGTGCTATTGTTACTGAGTTCATCCTGTATACGTATTATATTTGAGGAACTCCGTGAATAAGTTTGGCTACGAAACAATCCCTGTACTGTGGGTGTGTGGGAATCCTGGAAATCTGCAGTGCCCGGGGTAAAATGCTCGATAAGTACGGTCAGCAGGTACCAACTCGTAGCTATATAATCACTGCATTCCAGAGGAACACGCCATAATTCATCTGGCATCACTTCTTTCTGATGAGTGTCAACTACAGAGCTCTGGAAACTAGTCTTTGGAGATGAAGCCGAGCGATGATGAGGAATATTTTTTTTAAGCTATCATTGCCCTCATATTCCTTTTGGTGTAGGGAACGTTACAGAAGAAGCCACTTGGCATAAAAGGGAAAGGTGGTAGGTGGAAGAGTCAGACCTGGAGTTGGAAAAGGAATGGAGGTTGCTCACAGGAATTCCTGTTTGAAAATTCGGCTGGAAAGGAAGAAGGCTGGAATCCTCTTACACGGGAGGCTTCAGGACATGCATTTCATGAGCGAGATTCTGACTTTGTCGCCCGCTCTCTTCACTTAGTCACACCGCTAGGAGGATGAAGTGAGAGGGGAGGTTTCCATTCCCTCCTGTCCCATACACACCAGACTAGGTTTTCTTTCAGGTGGGGCTTGGACTCTTTGGGAAGAAGCTCTTTAGACTGCTGAGGAAGGCTGGCATTCACAGGTGATGAGCAGAGCAGCCTTTCCGCCACCCTCTAGGGGCTTCTCTGCCCATCATCTCCTCAATGGGGGGCCCTCAAGACGTAGAGAAAACACAGCTCTTCTGTTGTCTCCCCAGCGAATCACCGTTGCAGCACATTCCTGACTGAAATTGGCTCAGCCTCACTGGTCATGTGTGAAACGGGATGGCAGTTAGGAGCCTGGCTGACCAATTGTCTAAGGACTCTGAGGAATCAATGATGAGGTTTTGAAAGCAATGCTTCTGAGCACTTTCTTTTCAGCCCAGCCAAAGGCACCTCTTGTTTGGGGGCTTGTTTCTTCCCTTGTGGCCTGGGAGGACCTAGAAGAAGGGGAGAGCCGACGAACTAACAAGGGCAACTTCAAAGCCTCTGCATCCTCCCCTGTCTGCCTGGAAGACTTCTTATGCTGCAGATTCAGTTTTAGGACCATCTTCCCCATCTTCTCCAAGAAGGCTTTCCTGCCCTCCCCGTTAGAACTAGTCTCTTTCCTCTTTGAGCTTCCAGAATGCATTTCTGTCACAGCACCTTTAACATTGTTTGAATTATCTGGTTACATGCCTGCTTTTGCCTGTGAACCATATGACCCTTTATTTTACTTAACACTCAATGTGGCTCAACTCTTCTGAGTGCTTAACAAATACTAACTCATTTCCTCTTTATTTCTTGGTTTTTTTCCCCCAGCTTTATTGAGCTATAATCAACAAAAAAAATTTTCTGTAAGTTTCAAGTGTACAATGTGATGATTTGATACATGTATCTTTTGCAAAATAGTTACCAAAATAAGGTTAGTTAACACCTCCATCACCTCACACTATTACCTTTTTCTGTGCTTAGAACATTTAAGATTTATTCTCTTAGCAACTTTTACATATATAATACAGTACTGTTAACTGTAGTCACCATGCTGTACATTGAATCCTCAGGACTTTCTCACCTGCTAACAGAAAAGTTGTACCTTTAACAAACATCTCCCCATTTCCCGCCCCACCCCAGCCCTTGTCAACCACCATTTTACTCTCAGTCCTATGAGTTCAGCTTCCTTAGATTCCACATATAAGTGAGATTATTCAGAATTTGTCTTTCTCTGTCTGACTTATTTCACTTAGCATAATGCCCTCAAGGTACATCCATGTTATTGCAAATGGCAGGGTTTCCTTCTTTCTCATGGCTGAATATTCCATTTGTGTGTGTGTGTGTGTGTGTGTGTGTGTGTGTCTGTGTGTTTATCACCTCTTCCTTGTCCATTTATCCATTGCCAGTCACTTAGGTTGTTTCCATGTCTTAGCTGTTGTGAATAATATTGCAGTGAATATGGGGTGCAGATACCTCTTCAAGACAGTGATTTCAATTCCTTCAAATATATAACCAGAAGTAGAATTGCTGAGTCTTATGGTAGTTCTGTTTTTTAACTTTTTGAGGAACTATTTTGATCACTATAGCTTTGTAATATAGTTTGAAGTCAGGGAGTGTGATGCTTCTAGCTTTGTTCTCTTTATTCAAGATTGCTTTGGATGTTTGGGGTCTTTTGTGGTTCCATACAAATATTAGCATTGTTTGTTCTATTTCTATGAAAAGTGCTATTGGAATATTGATAGGGATTACATTGAATCTGTAGATTGTTTTGGGTAGTATGAATATTTAATAATATTAATTCTTCTAATCCATGAGCATGGAATATCTTTTCATTTGTGTCCTTCAATTTCTTTCATCAATGTTTTGTAGCTTTTAGTGTACAGGTCTTTCACCACCTTGCTTAAATTTATTCCTGGGTATTTATTCTTCTTGATGCAATTGTAAGTAGGATTTTTCTCTTAATTTCTCTTTCTGATAGTTTGTTGTTAGTATAGAAACACAACATATTTTTATATATTGATTTTGTATCCTGCAACTTTACTGAATTTGTTTATTAGTTCTAACAATTTTTTTTGTGGACTCTTTAGGGTTTTCTATATATAAAATCATATTATTCACAAATAGTGACAAGTTAACTTCTTCCTTTCCTATTTGGGTGACTTTTATTTCTTTTTCTTGCCTAAATGCTCTGGCTAAGACTCCCGATGCTATGTAGAATAAAAGTAGTACGAATGGTAATCCTTGTCTTGTTCCTGATCTTACAAAAAAAGCTTTCAGTTTTTCACTTGTTGAGTATAATGCTAACTGCAGGCTTGCCATATGTGGCCTTTATTATGGTAAAATTTTATTAATTTCATTCTTCAGCTCCAGAATTTGTTTTGTTTTATGAGTTCTATCTCTTTGTTAATCTTCTCATTTTGTTCATGTGTTGTTTTCCTGATTTCATTAAAATCTGTCTGTTTTTGTTTTTGTTTTTTTGCTTCCTTAAAACAACTATTTTGAATTCTTTATCAGGCAAATTGCAGAGCTCCATTTCTTTGGGGTCAGTACTGGAAAAGTATTGTGTCTCTTTGGTGGTGTCATTTTTTTTCTTGATTTTTCATGTTTCTTGAAGTTTTGCATTGTTCTCTTCACATTTGAAGGAGTCACTTCTTGAGTCTTTACTGACTGGATCCAGGAGAGAAATACCTTTCTTCATTCTGTTACGGATTCTTTCAATGGATGTGCCTGCTCCACACTCCTTCTTTCCTCTTGAGGGTCATTCTTAACATTGTATGCTTGCAAAGCCAGGTGGGGTGTTGATAGCCGCCCTTTGCTTGCTTTGCGTAGGGCAATGATAAAATCGCAGGTTTGTGTGCTTTATCTCAGTCCCACAGGCTCAGGATCCCTCTTGCCTCCTTTGTGGGCATGCAGGGAGCAGGCTATGTGGTGAGGGGTTTGTGGGCGAGGTGCGCAGAGTGCTGGGAGGTGCCCATGGGCCAGTTGGAGGGATTCACAGGTAAGGAGTCACCAGCAGCTCCTGGGCAGGGCTCCCAGTGGAATCTCTGATGCGTTAGTAGGATCTGTGTCTCTTAGATACATTCTTTTCTGAGCCCTGGCTGCTGTTCTCCCAGTTGCTCACCAAGCCCCAGTCATGCAGTTTATTCAGTTGGTGCAAAAGTCATTGAGGTTTTTGCAATTATTTTTAACCTTTTAAACCGTAATGACTTTTGCACCAACGTGATACAATTTCGTATTCTGAGAGGGGTGAGAGACAAATGCACTTCTTTGACAGTGACCCATGCAGCCAAGAAGCCAGGTGCTTACTCACATGCTCTCACTTTTCCCCATGGAAGGAATCATAGGCTGAGAATCTCTCGGCACTGCGCTATGCCCCTTTGGGGAAGGAGTGACTCAGGCAAAATGAAACTGTTTCTCTTATCCTCTTTAATGTGTCCAATTTGGATTTTTCTGCAACAGTGTGCTGGAGCTTCTCTGCGGACCTCCACAAAAGCCCTCTTGTCCATGGATGGTTGTCAGAATCAGTATTCTTTGTGGGGAAAGCAGTAGAAAACTCTGTCTCACCATGCTGATGATGTCATGCTCCTGATTTAATCGTCAAAACAACACGGTGATGTAGGTCTTAGTATTATGTTCATTTCGCAGATGAGAAAACTGAGTCATAAAGAGGTTATGTAATTGCCCATGACCACAGATCTCCTAAGTGGCAGAGCTGGTGTTTACAATGAGGCAGTCTGGCTCCAGATAGTTAATCACCAGGCCTCACAGTCCCCATGAAGGGTACCCTTTATGTTTTATTCATCTTTAATTTCTGGTTTCTAATACCAGGCCTGGCACGAGGCAAAACTTTAACAAATGTTTTTGAAAAAAAGAATAGAGTGTTTATTTGTTAGGAAGACATAGGAATGAATAATTTTTTGGAGTCGGTACATACATATTCCATTTAATGAAATCTACACTGTACTAATTTATTATGTTATTATGTCTCTGAACTTATTTTCCCAACAAATAGATGTATGTAAGCATGTGTGTATGAAAAATCTTCTGTAGTTTACTGTTACGTGTTTTCCCCAATATGCTCTTGTATAGTTTCACTTGAAAAAAGGGAGTAGGACCCGTTCTATACATTCTTGAGCAATGAGAATTGGCACCTTATATTGCAAACCCTTTATGCCAATGAGACCTCTACCCTCACTCTCTTGAGTTGAGTGTGTTCCACAAAGAGGGCTGTTAATTCCTCTGTAGCCTCTCTTTCTGCTATTTATTTTGTGCTCTGGTAAATCATTGTAATCCATAGTTACTAACCAAAGAAATGTGTAAGGTAAGGGCCTGAACCTGTCTCAGAGAAACACAGGCCAACGATCAAATTGAATCTTAAAAAACAGGCAACATTTTTCTCTAGACGTAGCAAGGTCAACCACTAGGACAGCTCTAAAGCATCATATTCTATAAGCAGCTCTTCATGCAGGATAAATCAGAAAGTCTTTTCAACCACTTCCAAGAACAACAACAACAAAAAGGACCATAAACGACAATATCTGGAGCCAGATCTGGTCGGTTTGACAAATTTGAACACTGCAGCAACCTATACAGTGTAATAGGGGCAGGGAGGGAGCCGTTGACTGGCACACTGTCAGTCTAGAGGCTTGGAGTGCTCCAAGGACTCTACAAGCCTGGCATCCACCTTCCCAGCTTGTCTCCACTGTGGATAGATCTGCTTTTCATTGGAAAAATATACCACTGAGCTCACACTGAGAAAAGAACTCCTGAGCAAAGAACGATGTGCTAGGGTGTGAAGTCACCAGGGACAGATTCACTCTTGCTGGGGACCATACTTTGGCAGAGTCTAAGCTGAGCTCCATGACTATCACTAAGTGACAGCCAGCACTTCCTTTCCATGTGGCAACATTTGCCACATTGGGGCCGTGCAGTGCCCAGGTAAATACGTACCATTCTGAATTTCATCTCTTTTTATTAGTATGCATTTTATAATATGTAACATTTTTATTAATCTGTTTGTTATTTGTATTATAGTTTGAAGTATCAAGTAAATCCGTAACTCATATACAGTCAACCATTGAACAACATAGGGGTTAGGGGTACCAACCACTTGTGCAGTTGAAAATTCGTGTATAAGTTTTGATCTCCCCAAAATTTGGTTCCAGGAACCCCTGTGGATACCAAAGTCCATGGATGCTCAAGTCCCTTATATAAAATGCACAGATCAATGCATACAGTTGGCCCTCTGCATCTGTGGACTCCCAACCACAGATCAAAAGCAATACAAGTGTTTATTGAAAAAAATCTGCATGTAAGTGGGCCTGTGTAGTTCAAACCCGAGTTGTTTGAGTCAACTGTAATAAGTTAGGATTTCGGGAACACATCTTCATTGGGACTATTATATAATGTCCCCTTACTGCATAGATTCAGACCTCCAGATTTTAGAATGCATTCACGGCATTAAATGCTATGTGCCATGCATTGTGCTAAGCTTTTGACGTATCTTATCTCAACCAATTGTCAAGATTCAGATTTAGGAACTGCAGGGTTGAAGTTGCAATCAGGAAATAAAATTTATTAGCCAAACAACTCGTGAACTCTTCTGTGTAGGTTTAGAATTGGTAAGTAGAAACTAAGTGCGTACTTAGTGTCAAATACTCTTACTGAATACCTGCAATTAAGAAAATGAGAAAAAACCCTTTCTTCCTCCACAACTGACTGAGCAGTTGGTTATTCAATAATTAATGTCCTTAATCACTTAGGAGTTACATCCACCTGCAAATATCAATATTCAGAAATAGTAGCTTTTTCCAATGAAGGGTTTAATTTTTCTCACATAATATGAAGTCTGGATATAATCAGTGCAGGACTGGCAGGGCAGCTCTATAATGTCATCAGAGAACCAAGCTTCTAATATCTTTCTGTTCCCTCATGCTTAGTACATTCTTGTCTCATGGCTACAACATGGCTGCCATCTTCCAGCCATCCCATTTGCATTTCTGGCAGGAAAAAAGATAATGGGCAAAGGGTGAAAGAAACATGTCAGCTTAATCAGCTCCCTTTAGTGAAGATTTCCCAGCATACTCACCTAGTGACTTCCTCTTGCTTCTCATTGACCCAATTTGTTTTACATACAAGATGTGATAAAAAACTATGGTGAATATTTAAATTTAAAAAGCTGTTACAGTAAAAGACACATTGCCATTCATCCTCCTCAAAATACTCCTCCTCGCTTCAAACACACTTATCCCATCATTCTTGCCACTTTCTGAAGCAGTTCTGGAAGTCCTCTTTCGTGAATGTCTTTAGTTGCGCTGTCATGGCTGCTTCAATGTCCTGAATGGATTCAAAACATTCACCTTTCATGATCACTTTGACTTTTGAGGAAGAGCTAGAAGTCATGTGGTGCCAGATCTGGTGAATAAGGTGGATGAGGACACACTGTAATATTTTTATTTGACAGAAATTGCTGTACCAGAAGCAATGTGTGACATGAAGCATTGTCGTGATGGAGGATGATATATAGCACAGTTCTCTCAACTGTAGCTCATACCTGACTGACTGCACCTAATAAGTTGAAACTTGTCACACACTGTTACTATGGTTCAACAGGCCTCTTCCCGTATTGAAGATCTCTGCCTTTCCGTTAGATGGTACTTGGCAGCAGCATTCACCATACTTTTTTCTTTTTTTAATCACACCTTGTATTCACCCCTAAATGCAAAGGTGGCTGAGGAATTAGTTATGTTTTTGGGAGAGGGATGTTTGTTATGGGAGAGGGACATATGAGTTGGCTGTGCATCTTTGACTTTTATTATACTGTTTCTAAATTATATAGTCACTCTGGTAAGTCTTGGAATGGGAGTACTGGCTACAGGTAGACTCATAGCTGTCTGTACTGTATGGCTGAAGGAACACAAAAGGCTCAGCGGCCAAGTCATATTGCCAGGTAGTGGCTGTGTGACTAAGGTTTAACTGGTGAGCAACTTGCCCTAGGACACACAGGGTGGCTGAACTGTTTGAGTTAACCTCTAATCCTGTGTTCCCACCATACTACACAAACCTCCTAGCAGACTGCTCACCTCTTCATCACAAATAGGAACAGGTTGGGGTTCGGGAAGAATTAAAATGTTCTGGTGAAGTGTTCTTGCTTCTGAACAGGGATTCACATGGGAAACCTGGCTTTCGTCATGTTTGTGGTTTTCCAGGAGATGGCACCAGATAGCTTAGAATAAGTTCTAGGGAGTGCTAAACTGGATTCAAGAATAGCTCTGGTGCACGTCAGAGGGAAAGAATCGCAGCACAGACCCAGCACCACTGGCATTTAAGCATTCTCCATTGCCTCAGGGACCTCTGGATGTCTCTCAGGTGGACAAAATTTGCATTCCTCTGAGAATCAAGATAACTCGTAATGTGAGCGATGTTTGGAAAGGGGGCAGATGGTTTAAGGGTGAGGCTGGCTTCTGAAAATGGAGAGGCTGGCTGCTGAGTAGTTGGAAAGAAGCAACAAAATGACCAGCTTCATTCTGTGAGGATGTGAACCACTCTGTGAAATCTCCCCAGTGATCTCATCATGCTATTATCTAAATATTTAGTCTGTAATGAGGGGTAGGATGTCTAGGGCCTACATAATCCACAGGACAGTGAACAAGTAAGTATCACCTCCAAGTGATACTTGCCTCTTTTTAAGGCAAAACTAGAAAAAATAAATAAATAAATAAATAAATAAATAAAACCCAAACGAAAAACACCCAACTCCAAAACAAACTCTTTTCTTAGGTCAGATTACATTGAGGTTTGTCCTCTAAAACTGCATTCAGCAAAAATACAGGTGTCCCCTCTCCATTAGCCCTCCCTGCCATCAGACAGAGAGCAGCCAGCCACACATAGCCCAAGGCCGGGCCTGTGTCAGGCGGACTTCGGGCTTCCCCACACTGTCAGGTGGTGTCGGCCACCTGCCCTTATTTCTGGAGCCTTTTCAGGTTCAATTTCCACATCCAAAAATCAATGCTTATAGCTGCGACCTTGAGTCACTAGGGACTTACCCAGTGGCCCAAAGTTAAATTTCACTCCCTCAGGTGTTTCTATTTCTCCCTGTTGAATGTGGGAACTTTAACTTGGCATGGGTGCAAGACGTTTTTTTTTTTAAAGATGCGTTTATAAGTGTTATCAAAATGAGAGCAGCTTGAAGCCAAGCGGTGCATTTAGAGATCTTTAAAGCAGTCGAATTCAGAAACAAGCAGAGCATTTTCCAATGCTCGTTTTAAGCTTTTGTGGTCTGCCTCAGTGAGCCTGCATGTGTCTAAAGCTCAGAGCTGTCGTTCCCTATGTCCTTGCTACTCAAAGTGTGGTCCATGGACCAGCAGCATTGACATGACCAGGGAGCTTGTTAGAGGTGCACTATTTTGGGGCCTCTACCAAGAGCTACTACATCAGAATCTGCATGCTAACAAGATTCCCAGGGGATTTGTATGCTTTAGAGTCTGGGAACTGCAGCCTTAGGAGATCCTTTTTAAAGCAAGCTCCAATAGCTAATTGTCCTAGAGGAAGGGGAGGACCACAGAGCTGGGCTCTGCTTCCTGGGGGGGAGGGCATTATGATTCATCATCAGGAATTGTGTTTTCTGTCCCATTGTCCTGTCTGAGGAGAGACAAGGGGCTGGTTGGTGGGTATCAGCACATTTCATTAGATAATACCGTGTTTCTCCGAAAATAAGACCTAGCCAGACAATCAGCTCTAATGTGTCTTTTGGAGCAAAAATTAATATAAGACCCAGTCTTATTTACCATATTATAAGACCTGGTCTTATATAATATATTATAGTAAAATAAAACCAGGTCTCATTAATTTTTGCTCCAAAAGACGCATTAGAGCTGATTGTCTGGCTAGGTCTTATTTTGGGGAAACATGGTAACAGGCAGGTGTTGGAACATACCTGTGCAATTTTAGGGCAAAACGTGTGAATGAGGGGCATATAGAGAAAGATAGCTCTTCTTGTGAGCAAGTAATGAGCATAGAGTGTCTTGGACGGAGAGGTGGCAGGAAAGAGCAAGAAAATAAGCAGACTGTCAGCATAGACACATTAACTCAGGTGACCAAAGACCACCTGAACACAAGACATTTCCTTAGATGACAGTGGGGTGGGAAGTCTGAGCTGGGCACATCCATGCTTTTTAGGCAAATCCCAGTATCTCAAGGGATTTCCACTGGCCAATGGCTCCAGGCATTGCCTTAGACTGTGCCTAGGGCTGTCTGCAGGGACTCCCTGTGTGTGCTGAGTGAGACAATTTGGCTGGCTGGGCTGGGTGGCAAAAGGAGACAGCATGCTGGTGTGCAGCCATCACAGTTAAGAGATTTTCGTGCCCATTAAAGAGAGATCTTCATGGCCCACAGGGGCCATTCCCATTCTTTTCCTGACCTTCACAAATGCCAGTCTTGTAGCAGAGGCAGATCAATATCTGCTTCTGTGCAAGTATTACAAGCACTTTTAAGACAAACTCTTCCATTAAATTCTCAGACTTATGCACTGGATATAATCTGTCTGATCTGCTTTTTTTTTTTTTTTTTTTTTTTTTATTAGCAAGAACATATTAATTTCTACTGTTCAGGAAATAGTGGGAGTGAGGGAGGTGGTGCCACCCACCAGAAAGGCACGGTCCACCTAGATTGAGTGGGGGAGAGTGCAGGTGGGTGATGTTTGGGTAGAACAAGTACCTGTTCCTTTCTCATACGCACAGGTATCATTAGACATCAGACTTCCCTTTCAGAATATGCTTAGTTTGCTTACCTACCCCTGAGTCTCCAAGGCCACCCAAGTCCTTGGAATTCAGTCTTGGCACAAGGAGAGGGAAGAGTAGCTCCCTCCCTCACTGCCTTCTTTATTCCCCTGGAGGCCTCACTTACTCATCAGGTTCCAGTTTTTATCTGCAGGATATAATTTGGAGAGAAATGTAACCCCGAGAGAAAATGGCAGCACCTTACACAGGGCCTCTGCCTGCTGTGTGGGCCTTGAAATTAGGTCAGAATCTCAAATCTAGAAGTTTGGTTGAGTCTCCTCTGTGTCCCTGAGTTTCTCAAACACAAGTTGACACTTCACCAGCCAGCCACTGAACCATCACTTCTGGTTTTCGCTGTCCTTGCAGTGTCAGCCCCTGCAGGGCTCGGACCCTGCCATGGTTCTGTCTTTGCAGCCAGATTGGTTGGCTCACCCACTTCTCTGGACCTTGGTGGGGAAATCTGAATCACTAGTTTCCTGGAGCCTGCCAGCTGTAATGAAGCATGTGGTTTTAGTTTGATGTTTTTACATCCGGGACCTAGCTGACCCTGAAGAGACTTGCCCCTCCTAGGGTTAGCCAACTCCTAGAGACAGTAAAGGACCCCCCTGGGAGCGACTCTTCGCATGCAAATCAGCCAGTCCAGGGCTCATACCTCTTCTTCCAGGCTGTTACACTTGGGCCACTGTCCTCCTACTCTAATCACACCAGGGCCAGGTGCTGGACAACTAGGGACAGCCTCTATGCCCCAGAACCTGCTGAAAACATTCAAACCAGCCAATCCTAGGCTGTTTCACCTACTTCCTCCATTTTTTCCCATGGAAACCACGATGAGGGTTCATGCCCACATTTTCTCCTCACTCCCTGTCGCCTGACTGACCCCTGTGCTGACCCCAGCAAGGCATGCTGGGCCTCCTGTTTTTAGGGAACTATGAGTATAAACACTTTTTTCATGACAGTTATTTGGCAGTGACTGTTTGTGTGTCTTTCCATACCTGGTTAAAACAAAATCTGGGGTACATTTAAACACTTGAGCTGTCCTACCCCTAGATGGAGATTCAGTCATGCTGCTTGAACCCACAGTTGTGTCCTGTATGGGCACACCACCTGTCCTTCCTGATTTCCAACTTGGAAGCTCCTCCCCACCCCTACTTTGTAATTTTTTATTGTCACCTTATTAGATATTCCAGGACCAACAACACGTGGAAATTAGGAGTATGACTAGAGAGTCCACCTGAAACTCTGCACCTGAGCCACTGAGACGCATTTTCCTGAACGGCTGCTCTCATTGCTGTGGGATGGATTCCAGGAGTAAAACTGCTGGACTGGGGGATACATATGCAGTTAATTTTGATAGATGTTTCCAGATAGCTTTACAAAAAGGCTGCCATAATCCACATCTCCACCAGCAAGCTATGAAGTGACCCTTTCCCTGGAGGCCCCTGGGGAGTCTGATTGGAGTTCTTGGCGTCTAATCCTCCAGCATCCCAGGGGCGGTGAACACTGTTTGCTGCTAGGAGTGAGGAGCTCCCAAGGGGCTGCGGTGGGGCTGCTGACAGCTCACAGGTGTCAAAGCCACCCAAGCCCCCAGGCTGACTGGTGAAAGCATGATCATCCCAGGCTGGGCACTGGTTCTCTGACCTGAGGTCACGCAGGAGACATTGTTTATGGTCCCCTCCCCTTAGAGCTGGACATCTCAGGCTCAGGCCGCTTTGCTGCAGGGGCAGTTACTATGTTAGAATAAATTTACAGGAGCAGGAGGGAAGAAGCTCCTTCCCAAATGATTCCTGCTACATTTTTTTTCATGGTTAGCTGAACAGCAAGGATATTATGGCTCCTGGGTGGACTTGTCTTGCGTCTGTCTTTCTTATCTGTGTTGACTTCCAGGCCAGCACTGGTCTTGGTGGCCGTTAGCTGCTGTGGGGTGTGGGATTTCCTGGTGGCGCTCAGGACGCAAGGCCTTGCTGCTTATTCCTCAAGAATTCTTCCCCTTTTATGCTTGGGGCCTCCCTTTCAAAATATATTTGTTTTTCAGACAATGACACAAAATTATTTCAAGGAAAAATACAGCTAATCAAGAGAAATAATTATTTACAGCCTCACTCATCAGAAATAACAATTACTGACAATTTTGGTTGAGTTGTTTTCCAGACATTTTTATGAAAAACATTTTTTGGAGGGTCTGTAACCTGCATATTTCAACCTGAAAAAATCATGTGTCATTCCTTGTCAGAATAACGGCTCACAGCAGCACTTTCCATGAATGCAGAAGTATTTTGTCATGCCTTCCATTGTTGAACCAATCGCCTATTGTTGGTTGATTTCCTCAGATTTTTGCCATTGTAGTAACTTCTATAATAAACAGCTTTGCACATACATCTGTATAATTATCCAATTATATTCTTAGGCAAAATGCCTAGAAATGAGATTACAAAATTAAAGCATAGTCGCTATTTAAGAGCTTTTGTGTTGAATTGCACTCCAGAAAATGTGAGTTTTGTCCAAGAGGTATGTGAGTAACTATTTCCCCAAATTCTGCCCAACAGTTAAGAATTGTTATTATTTTTCATCTTGGACAATTTGATAAGTGCATTTCATATATTTACCAATAAGGGCAATAAACCCCTATCCTTACTTCCACTAAACCTCTATCCTTCACAACCTCACCATCAAACATGAAGGGCCAAGAACTTGGGGTCTGCAGTCAGAAAGACCATGTGTGTATAACCCTGGGAATGTCACTTAATCCCTATAAGTCACAGTTTTCTCAACTCTAAAATGGGCACAATGAAAAACAAAACTTGTGTCACTTGATTGTTGAGGGTTTGAATGAAGTAATAAAAGTGCTCAGAAAGGTACTTGCAATAAATATCTTTGTAGAGAGTCTTCAAGATGTCACCTGGTCTGTCACTTACCTTAAGAAAACCCCTGCTCAAGCCATAGGGACTCCTCTTTAAAGAAGTACAAATCCAAGAAGAGATATGGGGATTCATCTGAGCCTTGCTTACTAATGAGAAGCTCTACGTACAAGCTAAGTTCTGCTTGTAGTAATGGAGAAGTTATGTGCACCCCACATAAGTTCTCTCTCTCTCAACACACACACACACACACACACACACACACAATCAGTAATATTTCAATTTGGTCAATAATTAATGAAGACCTACAGCATGTAAAATTTGACTTCTGGGGAAATTAGGGCAAATCACTTTACCTCCTTGTACCTCAGTTTCCGCATCTATAATATAGGAATAATAATAGTACCTAGCTCCTGGAGTTATTATGAGGATTAAATGGGTTAGCATTTGTAAAGTACTTAGACCAGCACATGACACATGGGAAACACAGTGTGTTTCTTACCTAACTAGATGAATGCTGGCCCAGTGTGCCTGTGTACCGGGTATGTCCTCGCTGGGGAGTTGGCTCCTAATCCTGAGGGGGGATGGGAGTGTAAAGGCCATAGGGAAGTAAGATTAGGGGAGAGAGCCCACCATTTGGGGGTCTCTGTACAGTGCAAGTGGGGGGTGCTGGAGAGGGCGCTCTGGGGCAGCCGGCTCCACATAGAGGAGGAGTGGATGAGGGCACATCTGCAGGCTGTCTTTCAGTGGAACAGAAGGGCATCAAAGAGGGAGATTTAATACAGAGTTTCTTTGAAGGGAGTTCTGCCAGTCAGGAGAGGGTCAAATGACTTGATCAAACGTCTACCTCATCTTATCTCCCTCCTTGTCTCTTCAACTCCAGTGTCACCCCAGGAAGATGATTCCCTGAAGAAACCTGAAACTAGAAGTTCAAGTGAGATCAGAGAGTCACAGGCTAGTCTTCTGGATTTCCATGTGAGACTGATCGGAAAGCCACGGGGCCTTGTATCTATCATTACCCTCCTCACGTAGGGGGGTAATTACACCCAGGTCAGGCTTCAAGCAAGGGAGAGGGTGAGTCCCTTTAAGCAGGCTTGTTCCCCTGTCACTGAAGTCTGTGTTGGGCTGGCCATTTGGACAAAGCCAAGGCTCTGGAGATGAGAAGGAAGAACGCAGGTGAAGACGGACTCTCTGTTGTGCAGCTGAGATCTCCTGTAAGACCTCCTGTCACACATGCCCACCTGCACCCCTCAGCAGTGCTGGCCTCGGAGGGCTTGTGTTTGTCTGGCACAGTGTGTTCTGAAAATTCAAATTGGGGTGCCTTGGGGGTGAGTGTGGGAGTTGCCCTCACTCTCTCTGCCATTCCCTGTCATCGGATTTAGTGCCTGGCTCCTGTGGGCCTTTGGGATAGCTGCCTTCACATGGAGGAGCCCCTGATCCTGTGTGATTTGGGCTGTGTGGGAGCTTAGCTGGCCCAAACCACATGATGTGGCCTCTGTCTCTTCTGTTTAGACCTTGATACCCTGCAGGGTCTAGTTGTCTGTTCTGGCCCCAGCCAGAGGCAGGAACACGCTCCATCTTGGTCTCTGACTGTGGGTGGCCTCTGAGTTTCTGATCACATGGAAACTGCTGCTCCTCCAAGAAAGACCTCAAGAATTCCCTGTTTTTTTCGGTTACCAGGGAGCCCCCCCCCCCCCCCCCCCCGCAGGAGTTCCTCCTGGAGGAGCACATGCCTGACACAGGACCAACTTCATGACACTCCTGTGGGTGACTGCTAATGGCTGGCCCTCAGGGTCCAGCTTGAGAGTGAGATGGGTTGTCCTGGCCCCTTCTCCATCCCTGCCTCTCCCTTCCCGCTGGCCACACTGCAGCACAGGCAAGCCTAGAACCCTCAACACCACCTGGGACCTTTATTCAGAACTTACTGAGTCACAGTTTACATTCTATTCTGACTCAGCCTGCGGCCGATCAAAAACAATGAATTGTAAAGCAGGGCAAAAGGTATCCAGAGGAAAAAGGAGCAGTTGATGAGGTGGCAGAAGCCAAGACCACTGATAAACTTCGGTATTGTGGAGACGCAGCTGAGAGGCTGCCTGGAGCCCGGTGGATGGGTTGTCGGTGTGAGCCTGCCAGTCAGTGAAGATCGCAGGAGCCTTTGGGAGGAGATGCTTGATCTAGGCAGGTGGTGGTACGCAGGACTAAGGTGGGTATGGAACTTAGACTTTCACCTCATGTCTGGCACTGATAGATCAGAAGAAATTCCAGATTCCTTAAGGTGGGGAGATGAGATCGGCCCCTCTGTGTCCTGTGGAAGTCACTTTGACAGCGGAGCTCTATGCCAGGTACATAGTAGGCCTTTAGTGGGTATATAGTAGGCCTTTCGTGGGCATGTAGTACTTTTCTGTTCCCATTGAGCGGGCTTAGGATGGACTTGCCTTGTGCCATGACTAGTTGGGCTGTACATTGAAAATTTTCTTCTTTTTTTTTTTTTTTTTTTTAATTTTATTAAATTTATTGGGGTGACAATTGTTAGTAAAATTACATAGATTTCAGGTGTACAATTCTGTATTACATCATCTATAAATCCCATTTTCTAATCTAATAAAATGTCTTTTTATATCATGATGAACACAGGGATTTATCCATATGTTTTTTCAATCCACTGCTATTATATGGATTTTTAAATGTAAATGTTATCCTACTTTATATTTTACTTTGTAGTTTCTTGTTTAAAAAAATTCAGTCTTGCAGATTTTGTTGTGCTTCCATGTAAAGGTTTATCTCACTCTTTCTCATTGCTACTGAGCATGACACAATATACATGCCTTATGTTCACATGAGGCACTTCCCTATTAGGCTAAGTCTTTTGTATGCATTATTTCACCTAGCCTAAGACAGCTTTATGATGGAAGTACAGAATTCTTATTTTTCGGATGCAGAAATGGAGCCCATGGTTACCCAGCTTAGAAGTGGTGACCTGGGATTTGAGCCTAGCTCTGTTTCACCTCAGAATTCCTGCTCTTCACCCCTGAGAGTCTGACTGGGCCAGCCTGAACTCGTGACTGTTCCAGGTGAGTTTCTCATGCATCCCCTCCGCCATCTGAGGCCAATCCTCTTCTGCACTCTGGGCTGAACCTCCCGCTTCCTCAGGAACACTGCTCTAATCAATTATTCCTCCTGGTGTGGACACATCTGCCTCTCACGTGGCTCCTTTCCCTCAGAGTGAAACATGCTGGAGTCTCCTCCATCCTGAGAAAACAAAGCACCACCCCCGTGACCCCATGTGCCGTTTGAGAATGGCCCACCTCTCTTTCCCACAACTGCTGTTTATTTGATCACACCAGATGAGAGAGGGATGGCCTGTGTGCTCCCTGAGGGACCTTTGCCCTTGGTACCTGCTGTAGGGACCATCTCAGTCCACCCACCACGGTTGCTCTCTCTCTGCAGAGTCCTCCTACACCACTCTCACCTGGCCTCCCTCTCCTCATTCCTGAGGAACAGGAACATTTTGCATGGCCTTTGCATTCCTGGATTGGACATATTGAGAAAGTAGAAGTTTCAAGAGAAAAGTCTTGATGTGAAGAGGGGTATTCTTTTCACAGCAAGGAAATATCTATTTTCACATCCTAAATACTCATTCTTTTTTTTTGGTAAATTCTTCCTTGGTATGCTCATTCTTCATTGATATTTCTTTTTCTGTGTAACTGGTACTAGTTCTCTGCATATTTTGCTTTGTGTTATTAGCTATTTGTGAATAAATATATTTGTAAAATTTTGAGGGCTGGTATGTCTTCGCGTCTTTGACTCCCTCACAATTACCTAGCTGTACACATGGTAGAGGCATTTAGTAGTTGTTGGATGATGACCTAATTACTCGTTCTTCCTGGCCTTTGGGGACAAATGAATGGTAATAATAGGTAACCCAGATAAGGCTTTAGATTCTGTTTACAGATATAAGACATTAGACTCTTGTAATACCCCTAGGCAATACCTCACATGTGCCCCCACCTCCACCCCCAAGCTCTATTTCTGACACCACTACTGTCTGAGGTGTCTGTCTGATAATTTTCTGGTGTTTTTCTATATTTAGGGAGCATCACTATTCCCTTGATAACTGAATTATGGCGTTTCCTGGTATTCAACATTTTTAGTGTTAGAGTTAGGGATCTCAGCAGTGATGGCATTACTTTCACCTGCCAGGAATCCCTTATGCCTTTTGGAAACAAATTTTCCTTGGGAAACCATCCCATGCCCATAACCAGTCCATGTAGTTTGGGTAGGACTGATTTTCCCACTCCCTGTCCTAGTTTCAGGGGTGGGCACATGACTCAAGTCAGGCAAATGAAGCTCAACTTTTTGTGGCATGACCAGGAAAAGTGTGTTCCTATCCACTAGATCTGGAGTTCTGAGAATGAACTAGTAGGTTGCAATGCAGAGCAAAGTTTCTGAGAGAGATGCCAACTCAGAGTAGAGCAAACTAGAGAAATTGAGACAGATCCAGGCCTGATGACATGGTTTGAGCTCCTGGATCCAGTGTCTTGAAGCCTGACCACACCCTGGATTGACAGTCATGTGAGCCAGTTGGTTCCTCATTTTGCTCAAATCAGTCTGTGTACATTTCCTATCACTTTGAAATTAAAGAACTCTGACTCATACCATATCTTCCTCTTTCGAGTTAGATTGCTAGAGGGGTACAGTGTTTGCAGGGAAGGAGTTCTGTTAACTTTTATTTTGTCCATGGGTCCCCTGCTTTCCTCAATACTTTGGCAGTGGTCCACTTTGGAAAGGGAGAGAAATCAAAGCAACAGATCTATATTGTGTGAGAACGTCCTTCCCCATCAAAGGAACGTTTTATTGCTGAGTATACCAGTTATGAATATCTTTGAACTTAGGTAATTGAAAAACCTAACAGGGATGTAATTTTGTCATGTAACAAAAAGTCTGGAGGTAGTTGGCTGTTGATGCAGAGGAGGAGAGTAATAATGGCAGACCAGCCTGTCTGCCAATCCCTTGGTCCTGCTTGGTTTTTCCTTCCTTCATACTGTTGCCTCATGGTCACAAGGTGGCTGCTGCCACACCAGACATCATATTCATGTTGAAGGCAGAATAAAGATGGAAAAAAAAAGGGTGGTACCACCTCCACCTCTCCCCCTTTTATTTGGAAAATAGAAGCTCCCTGAATCTCTCTACAGACTTCTGTTCATGTCTTAGTGGCCAGAACTCAGTGATGTGATCACTCCTACTTTCAAGAAAAGCTGGGGAAACAACTGCTCAGCTCACTCCTAAAAATATATGGGTTCTTTTCTTTTTCCTTTTTTAAGTTGAGGAGTTTATTAGGGAAATGTGAGAGACACAGACACACCAAGTGACAGAAGGAAAACTCTGAAAATGTCCCTTCAAGCCAAGTGGGGGCCTGGCTTTGACCTTCCTCAAAGGACAAAAAACTGGTGGGTTAGCAATCACACTCTCTGGCAGCCACCTTGCTAGGGCATGTGTGTCTCCCAGCCCCCAACAAACGTGTTGAGGAGACAGAGACTGTTTATAGGTTCTATGCAGAGGCAATGAGAGCTATAAGGAAAGTCTAAGAGAGAAAGAGAGGGGTGGGGGGGACCTTCACGAAGAGTCCCAGGCTTTTGGCTCTGAGTGCCTCAAATACATTGACAAGTAGTTGTACAAAATATTACTGAAAAGGTAAAATGCCTAATGTTTTCAAGAGTTCCCCTGGAACTTCTCCCCACGTGCCACATCGCACTGCCAGATGTACATGGCAGAGCCCAAAGGTCACGTTTTTGAAGAAAGAAAAACAAGAATAAGCCCCGTTGCTCTTTAAGGAGAGAAGAGGAGCTGAAGGCTGCCGGGGCCCTTCCCACGTAGGCCTGTGTCTGTCAAGCAACTTCCCAGCAGCAGCCTGGCACAGTTCTAGGTGAGGGTCTCACTTTTGTCACCCGTGCTTCAATGTACTCTATTCTCCACTCAAGAGCTGTCACTTTCTCATTGATTGTTGCGAGTCTTGAGCAACAAGACATATGGAATGAGTTGGGGAAGCCCGCGATATTCTTGATGCTGCTGGTGATGACCTCCGGGTGCTCCCGGCTCGCCCGGTCCTGGTGACGCTCCCGCTGCGCTGGATCCTCTTGTCCTGCCGTGGCTGCCACCTAATGAAGAGCCTCTGGGTTCTTTTAATAAGAAAGAGGTGAGGAATGAATCTCAGCTACTCAGTGAACATGGGACTTGTTCTCTCTCAACTCACTTAGCGTGAGTTGTCTGTTAGGAGGCTCCTCCGTCTTATTGCAAAAAGGCTCCAACTGGTCTCTCTTCCCAGGTGGCCAGAGTTGTCTGAATCCCAGCTAAAAGCCATCCTGAGCCCCCTCCATATTTGGCAAAAGTGGAGTCATTTGACAAGAGCAAAGACTAAATTAGAAATACCAGTGTTCTGACTTACAGTGTAAAAAGTGTATATTAAAAGTTGCTGCAGATAGTATTATAAAAGATATAAAGTGCCTAATGCAGTACCTAGCTTATGATTGCAGTCAAATGAATAGTAATTTCCTTCTCTCTTTCTCTTCCCTATCGGTGCTCTGCTTCCTCCTCCTTTCCCCTTGTGTCAGTAGAGAAGGTCATTGCAATGTGCACTGGGCATTTCAGCTCTTTGGTCCATGACCCAGAATGTTCACAGAAGGATCGCAAAGAACACACCAATGCCCAAGACTCAAGGAAGCCAGAAATGTCACGTATGTTTGTTTTAATTCAATTCATAAGTTGTTCAGCCAGAAAACTTGAATCTATAGCAAACCAGGCCCAATTAGTTCTGGTGCTTGCTTCATAGATCTGCTTATTATCCTGTAATAACCTAATCAATACTGCCTGCTAGGCATGGAGGAGAGGTTTTGTGAGATGCAGAGAAACTCAAGAAGTCATCCAGTCTGTATGGCAAAAGCGAACTCCTCTGAATTTTCTACAATAGAATCCCTTCTTCACTGAGGTAGGAATGATGGCCACCTATGTGATGTAGTTTGATAAGATCAATAGCAAAGACCTCTCTGCATCTTTACTTTTCTCTTCTTGAGAGATTATATGCTAAAGTGGAAGAAGCGCTCAACCAAATGTCAAAATATGGGCTTGAATTTTGATTCTACCACTTACGAACTATATGGTCCTAGGCAAATTATTCAAACTTGCTTCCTAGTAAAATGGGTTGCTGTGAAAATTAAGGAAGAAAACTTCTGTGAGAGGATATGGCACATAGTAGGTTTTTCAATTAATGCATGTTTCTTCTCCTGCCAAACTAATAAGGGCATCAACTATGGACCACACAATTTCAGTATGTTAGATCATTGATTCTCATGGCAAAATGATGAAGTGTGGGTAGAATCCCCAGGTACATATGAGAATATCGAGCTGTGAAAGACTAAATAATCTGCACCGAATTGGTTAAGTGGTGGAGCCAAAATTTGTACCCAGGTTTGATAGCCCTTTCACTATTCCTGGCCTAAACTCTTATTACCTGCCACATTTTCATTTTAACAGGAAGTAAAGTCTTAAACTAAATGGTAAGCCTTAATAGTGGCATTTCAGGCATCAACAAGTTAGGTAAGGAGATTAACCAATCAATCAAAGTTAATTTGATCTATCAGACATTGGCACTGTTGAAAACCCACTCTGCTCAGGTAATGTATCCTGGGGAAGCATGAATCCACACAGCTTCTCTGGCCCCTCAGGTCTTTCCAACGGGTCCTCTCCTCCTTTCGCCTGCAGGCACCTGGCACCTGGCCCACCTCCCTTTATGAATTCCCAGCAGAGAAGGCAGCATTTTCCTTTCTCTTCCATCCTATTGCCTTCAAAATGACATAAAATCCCTTTTGGTTTCTCTATGTCATAGAGTAACAGAAAAAAGGTTAAACAAAAGGTGAACTACTTGATAAATTATATAATTATTAAAAACCTCCCAAAACTATGGTGGGCGTCCTCTGTACTGACACATAAAGAGTGCAGGTCTCAGTTCTCCAGTCCTCTCCACAGGCCCACTCTCAGACCCTCCTTGGGAATATCCAGCTTGGTTTATAGTTCTCTTATCCTTTTCCCCTCCTCTTCTCTAGGATTCCATCCTGTGGAAAAATTCAAATGAATGTCTCCATTTTTTTACTGTTTTCCCCTCCCCTGCACTGGAGAACTACGGTGGCGGGGGCTGGGGGCGGGGGAGAACCAGCCACCCAGATTCTAGAGTTCAGAATCAATCACTATTCTGCATCTTCATGACAAGGGGAGAGAATCATATTCAAAAAGATAAATCTTTTCACTCATGGAAGAAACATACACTAGTCAGAGATCTAATGATTGAAGGACTAACGGAGAGTCCTGTAAGGAGACTGAGGATATAATATATTGCCACCATGTCACTGGATAAATTATTAATATATATAATATATATATATTATATATGTGGCAGACAAAGGAGTGAAAGATTTCTCTGGATTTTTTTCCTCTGCTTTTACTTCTTTGATCTGAGATCAACGGGGCTGTCCTTTGAAGAGCAGTTTCTGATGCTGTTGGGCTGCAGGTGCCTTTTGGAGCAGTCACGTGACCTTTTTATCATTCTCCTTTACATGTTTTGCCAACTCCAAGGTGGAAGTTTTGCAATCTTTTTGACTGATTTATGAATGCAGAACATGTCAGGTACATTCCAGGTCTTTACTTGGGGCTATAGGATGGCCCTGCCTGCTTTAAGCATGAACACACAAGGATCTCCATCTAAACATTTAGGGTTGCTAATAGAGATGATGTCTGCAGACCACCCCAGAGGTCACCCAAACACCACGAATCATTTACAATTTAACAGCTGTATTCTCTACACAAAGTGACTGTGTGGGCAGAGACAAAAAAGGATAAATTTTCAAAATTTCCCTAGTGAGTGGGATGTTATTTTTGTGATTCCTGTAAACCATTCAGAGAGTGCTTCCCTCCATATTTTTCATACACATTAGTAGGAAAGAATCAGCGAAAATCAGTAAAATTCTTTTTATTTTTATTTATTTATTTTTATTAAAATTTATTAGGGTGACAATGGTTAGTAAAATTACATAGGTTTCAAGTATACAGTTCTCTAATACATTATTTGTATATCACATTGTTTGTTCACCACCCAGAGTCAGTTTTCCTTCCATCACCATATATTTACCCTCATTTACCATCCCTTCCCCCGTACCCTCTGGGAATCACTGAACTATTGTCTGTGTCTATGAGTTTTTGTTTCTTTATTTGTCTTGTTCCTTTGCTGCTTTTAGTTTTATAGCCACACATCAGTGAAATCATATGGTTCTTGACTTTTTCTGTGTGACTTATTTTGCTTAGCATAATAATCTCAAGGTCCAATGCCTTTTTATTTTTTTGAAGGAATCTTAAGTACTACCTGAATTGGTTAACACATGAGTTTTGGATTTGAAATTTGGTGGGACAATCTTTTATGTTAATTATACAGTAATTTAAATTATTTACTTTAAGATTTTTTTCTATTAAAATTATGTTTGTATATTCGCAGCACAAAGTTTCCATATACTCTGAGCCCAAGCTGATATTACTGGATCATCATTGACTGCTAAATATTTTTTTGGACAAGCTCTGTCCAATAGAACTTTTAGGGATTACGGAAATGTCCGTTCTCTGTGTTGTCTGTAGCAACTAACCACATCTGGAACTGGGTTTTAAATTTAATTTAATTTTAATGAATTTCAATTTCAATAGCATATGTGGCTCATAGCTAGCTTAGTGGACAGAGCAGGTTTGGACCACTCTGTGGAAGTGTTGGCAGAGGACCAAGGTGTTCTGAGTTTGGCTGAGATTATGTAGAAGAGTGTCTTGTTTTCTCCAAGTCAGGAGAGGCAGTGTTGCAGTGTGCCCACCAGGTCTCATCTTTCCATCTCTGCCCACATCTCACAGTACTAAAGCCTTGCCTGGACTCCCCGGTCACTGCTCCCGCCATCTGGGTACCTGTGAGTTGTCATCCGTGCCCCTATCCTGATACTGGGCGTGTGCTGTCCTACATAACTAGCTTGTACCCTGTAGGCCAATGCTCTGTGTCCCCCTAGACTGTAAAACTGTGGCACCGTCGGGCCAGTGAAAGGTCCTGCTCCAACACAGGGAGAAGAACCGACCCAGGCTGAAACAAAGCAGAGAGACCACAGGCCAAGATTCATCCCGAACCTACCTTGACCTGCTCGGCACCCTTGCGCCTCCCCACTCACCTTCATCTCTCCTTCCTTTTTAGGAACCTTTACTTTCTTTCTCCATCATCCTGGTTCTCCTAGTACGCCTTTTGGCTTTGACCTGTGCACTTCGTTTACACATTAGGACCTATCTCTAGTTTCCTGTACCTTGTGAGTTATCCACTGTGCTTCCTGCTAACTGACCTCTTGAGGGTGAACACGTGTCCTCCTGTGGTCTGAGCCAGGGCCAGTTCCTGCCTGGGACTCGGGCTGTCTGTCTCCTCCTTTCGGTATAGGGACCTATAAATACTTATTAATTGCCTAATATTGACAGAAACCTATTTGAAAAAAACATTTCTGTTTTGTTTTGTTCTGAATTGCTTCTCAGCTGTACAACATGCATAGCTGCTTTGAAAAAGCAAGATTACAAAACAAATGACAGCATGAGGATCTAAGCAGCGGTGAGAACCCTACAGCCTCATACAGTCAGGCTGCAGTGCTCCCCGGCTCTTCTGTCTCCCTGTGCCCAGGACCCCGGATGCCTGTATCCCCACTTGACATTTAGAGATAAATGTATTGTATTTTAAACAGGAACACATCCACATTGTTCAAAATGCAAAACAGTAATGGTGACAGTGAAAAGGCTTTCTCTCCCACTAGGCCTCCAGCCCCCATCCACTTCCTCCTCCAGCCCTGCCCCCAATAGGTAACCATTTTATTGTGTTTTAGTGTGAGTGAGGCATTTGACAAGCAAATGGAGCAAATATAAATATAGATGTTTATCTTTCCTGCTTTCAACTTGAAAAGGTAATATACTATACGTACTGTTCTGTACTTCGCTTTTTTTCACTTCATTCTTTGGAAATGTTTCCATATTGGTTCATAAACAGCCCCACATTTTTCTCTTTTTTTAAAAAAAAAGTACCTGGGAAGTATTTCATTCTTTGGCTGCTCCTTAAACTATTTAACTAGTCTTCTCTTGAGAAACATTGGATTATTTCCAATCTTCTCCTGGTGGAAACAAAACTGCAATGAATCATCTCATATATCATTTTGTACCGGTGTAGGTATATCTATAAAATGAATTCCAAGAAGCAGGGTGGATGAGGCAAAGCATCTAGTCTTTGGTGGTTTTGCGAGCTGTGACCCAGTTACCCTCCCCAGAGGCTGCACCAATGTGCAGTCCACCAGCAATCTATGGTCTGCTGACTTGATCCAATCATTCATTTCTTAAATAACTTTGATTGAGATTCTTCAGTGTGACAGGCATGGACATGGACCCAGGTCTAATGGAGGCAGCAGGCCGTCAGGGCCTGACCCTCCTTTACCTCCTCCTTGACCATAGATTCAGAGATCTCCGTTTTTGGTCCTATGGATGAAAGACCCCCCATGTGAATGGGGTGCAGAGTCTCCAAAAAGTGTGCTGGTATGAATCACTCACACTGAGGGGATGTATTCCAGACCTTTCCCAGCTGAGCTCTGGCAGCTGCTTCTTGTCTATTTATTTGCTGCCGGTGGCTTTGACCTTGACTGCCCATTCATTCTGCTTGAGATATCCTGGTAACCATTCATTCCAACTCTCTCCTGTGTCATTGCTCTGCCCTGACCCTGCTTCTCCTCAGGGAGGGAGACGGTCAACCTTAAAGTCTGGACATCTCATGCAGGAAGGCAAGGAGGGAACCAGAAATCCGTCTGAGCCACACACACCAGAGTAAGTTTCCTGGCTGTTGTTACCCTGGGTTCTTGGAGCTGCCTAACATCTGTCTGCGCTCGTCCTCCACATCTTTGCTTCAGTAGGGGGCCCAAACTCAACTGCATATAGGGAGGGGTCATCCAGACAAAGGTACTGGGGGTGCCTGGGGAGGAGCATAAAGAGCGAGTACACTCGAAGGTTCTAGCCAACTGCCTCCATTCAGGAATCATGGGCCCAAGGAGCCAGAATATTTGATATTTTCAAGAGAAGCTAGAGACCTAGATTTTTGTGTTAAATTCTACAATATTAAGATGTTGGCAACTGATTTATGTTCCAATCACATAGCCACCCATGATAAGAGCTTCAGGGACCCAAATAGCACATCCAAGAGTAGGGTTTGGTCCCTGGGCCTCTGCACCTCTGCCTTAATTCAGTGTCTCGCTTCTCGGTGACTTCCCAGCCTTTCTGTTTCCTCCATCCCTGACCCACTAGGCACCTGGACACAAGGTGTCCACTGCCATTCAGATCTGCTGTCCCTGAAGGCACTGCTTGTGAATATTATTGGCTCGAAATAACTTTTCTGGGACAGTTCTCTCTTCTATAAAATATTGATCAATTTTAAAGTCATCACATTACAATAAAATTTTTGTGACTCTCAGAAACATTTTTCTGGGAAAGCCATGTCTCCCCACCATATCCATTTGCAGTGGGGCTTTCATCCTTCTCCAGGGAGGAGGGAAGCTTCTTCTCCCATTTTCATCATGAAGATACAAAGATCGCTTTTACACTTGATTTCAGCCGAAAGGCTGAAGATCCCTTCTCACAGGCAAGATCAACACCATCTTACATGTCTCTGCCCTTTTCTTCACCACTGCTCTTAGAGCCTGAAGCAGTCTCAGCTTGAGCCTTGAGTCGCAGCCCCACATTGGTTCTTTCTGGAACAATCTCCCCAGGAAGTTTTGCATGACTATACCTCTCCTCTTAGTTCCTCCTTGGAGCAGCATCTCCTTTTCTTCTGAGAGGTAGAGCCCAGTAATGGAAAGACTATATTATTTCTGCAGCCTGTGTGATCTCGCCAAGCCTCAGTTTCCTCAGTTATAAAATGAGATCAACAGTAATACCTTCTAGACTTCACAGAGCAGTCATAAGAATCAAAATGCTACAGATGGAAATGCTCCATAAACTGCAAAGTGTTACAAAATGTATTTTAGGAGTTTTTTATTTCTTATTTTTATTTATTGCACAAGAGCATGAGAGCCACAAAAAAGGAAACATGGAAGACATTAAAAAATAAGGGACCTGGATTCTCACTATGCGAGCCCATGCAGTTATTATTTTCCTGTATTCTGTATTCTCTTTCAGTTCTTACCCACATAAAAACAATCAGAGCGTTATCCTGAGCTGAATCACTTCTCCCTCTAGGCTGCTCTCTGCCCTTCTGTTCTCCACTATATAGGAGGGGGACAGAACCAACTCCCTCTGAAGATGCTGGGTGAATGATTTATAACTGAGTGCTTTTAAAGAGTTAAGGCATTTTACACAGCATGAACAGCCTAATGCAGAGTTCACCTAACACCAAACAGATAGAAAATGGCCAAAGACCTAAACACTCAAAAAAGACTTTTTTACAGTGATGCCTTATTTTTCAGAGTGTTGCAAAGTTTATAAAGGGTTTCAGGTGTATTATCTCATGTTATTATGCTATTCTTTTAACAGTGCTGGGAGGTAGATAGGACAGAGCAGACATATTCATTGTTATTTAACAGCAGAGAACAAGAAACCCAAAGAGGCTAAATGACTCACTCATTCAAGGTTATGGTTAGTTTGTGCTGGGGTTGGCTTTGAACTCAGATTTGATAGACTCTTCTTGTTCTCTAGGTTTCTATTGATTTAATTCTTCCTTATAATCTCTGTGCTCAGTGACCATATACTAGCACTTCTTTTTTATTAACCCATCCATAGTACATCTCACATAAGGCTCAATAAAAAGTCACTGATTATTTGATTAATAATGTACGCTTGGAAGCCACATGTATGATTAGCTGAATATTCTAACAACCATGAGATAGATATAACTTATGATAACCTTTTCTAATGAACCCCAGTGAGCTACAAATCTTGTTGCTTTGCATGTACTTGGAGAAGTGGGTAACAGACTGAAATCTAATAGTTCAATTATTATTACATTAATACCCTACTTTGTATGTTATTGCAAAGTTTGTTAACTACTGTCACGCACATCTATTATTTCACATGGTTCTCACTACATCCCTTTGAGGTAGTCAGGAGAACTATAAAATTCAGATATGTCTAGGTCTTTCAACTTTTTGGGGGTCACCTTCCACTTGAATATACAAATAAGAGGACTCAAGTTTCCTTTCTGTGTGGTGCATGCAGATCCACCTCATGGTTCGATGAATCTCCAGGAGAGAGAAGGTTGGGGCTGAGGATGGACAGATGAGTTCTGTTTGGGACTGTTGTGAGGGAGGTTTAAAGCCCCATGGTCAGCACGCACTGCTCCTGTCTGCGGCAGGATACGGCCTGATTTACACGTGTGGTATGTCTCTTCTCTCTGTTGTCTCATCAGCAGCCTTTCTTCCTCCTGACAATTCACCACTCCTACCAGATTGTTGTGTGTTGCAGAGTTAATTGATGTTGTGGGAAAATGGAAGGTAATTATACCACAGGTAGAAAGCCACTTTAAACTCCATTCAGATGTTCTTGTTCATAGAAATCTAGTAGGCACTTTTCACCACTGGGGCTTTCTTATTCACCTGCTGCCATATTGTAGGAGTCTTGTTGCTGCCTACATCATCTCCATCTTTCTTTCCTCTCATTTCTGATGACTCTCTACCCCTGTACCTTGGGCTTAATTTTTCGGTTTCTTTGATTTGTAGAACAAGTCCTTTCTCCATTTTTTTAAACCTTTTTTCTGTCCACGCTCTGGAGCTTCTCACCTCTTATTCTCAAAAAAGCTCATTAAGGTATTTTCTTAAATTAAGAGCTATCTCCCCAGAGTTGTATTCCTAATTTTATAAAAGTGATCGCCACTGGTATTTATATATAAATATTGATCTTTCCTTTCCTTTTCATGAAAAGTTATTTCCGTTTTGCAGATGAGGAAACAGAGGCCCCGAGTCTTTCAAATGGCTTGTACGAGCACCAGCGCTGGCAAGCAGTGGAGGTAAGGTCTTGTTTTAGGCTTTTCCACTCTACCCTTCCATTTTTCAAAAGACTTCAATGTTAATAGTGTTTGTTGTAATGATATCAAGCCGTATCTTAATTTACTTTTCACCATTGTAAGTGATTATCTCAAGGAAAGAACACTTTTCATTGACTTTTCACTGCTCAGAATTCAAGGAGCAAAGTCTTGACGCCATGGAGCAGTGGGTGTCACGGCTGCAGTGGGTGTTAACACAGCTGAGTCAGGCTGTTTATATTCCTTGTAGAAATAATTGTCTCATTAATCTTCACCTCAACCATCTAGTCCTGTTGCCAAGGTCAAGTTAAAGATGCAGGTGAATTGCAAATATATCATCATGCACACAAAACACGGTCCCCATGCTAGAGTTGTTTGAAGTGGCCATGAGCGTTAAGGGGTCAGAATCTGGAGATGAGAGAGACAGAGGTTCACCTCTGCGAAAGTGCAAGATGGCCCGACCTTCCTGAACACCAGACACATGTTGTGAATGTTAACTGGGTGTGGAAAGGCGTTCCCAGCCCGGGAGGTCTCATTTCCCGTGGAATTCAGTTCTACACCACCTACTCAGTATTGACTTAAATGGTAATATTTTACCCCCTTTTAGGCAAACATTTCTTTTTCAGTGGTCATCCTACTATCACAGAAGGAGTGACTTAAATGCAAGAGAATCCACACAAACAGGGTTTTGCTTCAATGCTTACATCACTGGAGAATAATAACTGGGCAAGAATGTATCACAGCAGGTCATTGATTAATATGTGCTAAGCTTGGGACAAGGGAATAAAGGAAAGAATCCTTAGAGGTTAATTATACATTTTTAGGAAAGATGAAGAAGTGTCTGTCTGTAATTTGGTTTTGTATTCAACAGTTATTTGCTGGGCCAGGTAGAGTGAGGGCATAGGAGAAGCAACAGTGACCGTGACACTGAGCCTCTTTCAAGGGGCTGATGAAAAATGAGCGGCTAGGTTATGGCTGCCCAGATGTGATCGGTACTAGGAGAGAGGTGAAAATCCAGGCTGCTGCGAGAGCACAGAGAAGCATAGTCTTGGTGGTCAGAGAGAGCTTCTTTGAGAAAATAAGCGGGTACCTAAAGGATGAGAAGAGGTTTGTCAGGCAAAGAGATGGGTGAAAGTGGTGATTCCAAGCAAATGGAACAGCAAAGTCCGGAGGTTGGAAGAAGAGTGAGGAGCGAGAGCAGCTCGGTGTGGATTAGAGAGGGGAAGAGAGAAGAATGTGGGTTACGTTTTGGACATGCTGAGATTGAGGTGCTTCTGGATCATCCAAATAAAGATGCTCAGGAAAAAAATAAAAGGAAATTCATGTCCACTTCTAAGGAAAAGATTCGGGGTGAAACTGTAGGCTGGGGAATCATGACCACTCAGCTCTGGGAGCATTGAGAGTTGAAGCAAGTGCCCAGATGTGTTGTAGAGGCTGGATGAGGACGAACCTGAGGAACCCCACATTTAAGAGACGGACAGAAGAAGGGAAGGCTACAAAGGAGACTAGGAAGGCAGGTTGCAGAGGTGAGGAGAGTGGCACGATGCTAGGCTGTGTTTCACCTGGTGGGGGAGAAGTGCTGCATTGTCTCTTTAAGGACCGTCAGATTGGCTCACAGGGGAGTTGCCACAGCTCAGGGGCCAGGCAGACCTGGTGTGATGTGTTGCCTGCCACACACAACACGTGTGTGGGGCCCCTAAACTAAAGCAATTTGTTTGTTTCACAAAGGAAGAAGGTAATGACCAGAGTTTTCAGTGACTTGCCTGTTGAGTTGCCTTTATGGGTTATTGTCAAAGCACAGGGAAAACACATCCCAATCCAGAGCTCTTTACACCACACTGCTTTGGTTTTGAGCAGACATCTGTAACTCACCAATTCTGTGCTAGGTTTTAGGTATTGTTGGAGGAGTACACGATGCATATGTATCTGTAAGGATTAAGTCACTAAAATTCTCCTGCGGTTCTTAAGAAATGATGGTTTTTATGCACCCCTTTTCATTTCTTTTGTAAACAGAGGACAGCGTGTTTGTTGCTCATCCTTCAATTGAATAGATGGTATCCCGATTTCCCAGATTCAGAAAGCAATGAGGCAGAACATTCCAGAAACTACCAGAAACCACAGCTGTGATCTTTTAGAGTAACACACTGTCCAACTCCAATAGCACTTTTGGGGCATCTGCTATGAGCCTAGCACTTGCAAAAGTGGTTTTCATTTCTTTTCATGTAAATGCCAGAGGTAGAGGGTGGCGTAGTGCTTAATATTAGGGCAGAAATAATACCAAACTTATCTTTCACATCCCGAGGAACACCTTGAAGACTTGGAGTAAATAACAAATGACTTTCTATCAAAGCTTGTCCAGCATTACTGGGCCCCAGGCATCCTCTGAGGAAGTGGCCTGGCAACCTTCAATCACCTAGAGAAACATGAATGAATGTAGTCAATTCCTTCATTCTTTCGTGCTTTGAATAGCAAAGATTTCACTGTGTGGAGTTGCTAGACCTACTCTCTGTACAAAAATTCTTCATTGAACAGGAATCCCCTTTGGCCTCAGGCAGCATAAGCCATTCCTCACACTTAAGTGCAAAAAGCAAAATATTAGTACTTGACTCTCTTTGTGTTCTCTCTTCATCTTTGATTTGTCTGATTCTTGTGAAGTTGGGCTTAAGCCAAAATAAACTGCGAAGCTGGAGAGAAACACGTTTAGAACTGAGCATGTTAATTGTAGCCATCACTTACTTTTCTAATGTGCATCTGAAAATTTCTGCCCTCCCTTCCTTCCTTCCTTCCTTCCTTCCTTCCTTCTTTCCTTCCTTCCTTCCTTCCTTCCTTCCTTCCTTCCTTCCTTCCTTCCTTCCTTCCTTCCTTCCCTGCCTTTCTCTCCTCTTTCCCTCTCTCCCTTCTTCCTTCCTTGCTTCTGTATCTAGCTTCTTTTACTTACTTCCCTTATCTTATTTCCTTTTCTCATTTCCACTTTATTGCTTTTCGTCTCTTGATTTATTTTATTGTTTCCTTTATCTGATATGCTTCCATTTTTCTTCCCTTTTCTTAATTACCTTTATCTTGTTTTTTTGTCATTGCTTCCTTTGCTTCCTTCCCTTGTTTCCTCTTTTGTTGCATTTTTCTGCATCCTTCCTCTCACTTCTCTTTTGTTACTTTCCTTTTCTTGTTTTCTTTCTCACTTCCTTTAATTCTCTTGCCTTTCTTGCTTTCCTTATTTTCAGTTCCTATTCTCACTTCCATATTCTCACCTAACTTGTCTTGCCTTCTATTTCTTGATTTTTTTTCAGGCTTTCCTTTCTTGCTTACCCCTTCTTATTTTCTTTTTCCCATTTCCCTATTATTTCTTCCTTTTTTTTTTTTGCTTTCCTTTCTTTCCAATTTTTCTTGCTTCTCATTTCTAGCTTCCAATTTCTCACTTCCAGTTTCTTGTTTCTCTTTGCTTGCTTCCCTTTTATCATTTACTCTTTCTTGCTATTAGCTTCTGGCTTCCTTTTTCTTGGTTCCCATTCTTACTTCCCTATTAATTTCCCCTTTCTACTTCTTTTAGCTTACTTCCAGTTGTTTTTTTTTTTTTTTTTTTTACTATTTCTTTCTCTCTTCCTTTTTCTTTCTTTCTTTTTTTAAAAAAGATTTTAATTAAAATATAGGTAACATACAATATTAGTTTCAAATGTACATAATAGTTATTCAACATTTATATACCTAAAGACGTGATCATCATGATAAGTCCAGCAACCACCTGACACTGTACCACACTATCACAATATTATTGACTGTATTCCCTATACTGTACTTTACATCCCCGTGACTTATTTGTTTTATACCTGGAAATTTGAACCACTTATTCCCCTTTACCTTCTCCTCCTTTAAAAAGTTTTTCAATTACAGTTGACATTCAATATGATTTTAGATTAATTTCAGGTGTACAGCACAGTGGTTAGACATTTGTATACTTTAAGAAGTGATCCCTCTGACTAGTCTAGTGCCCACTGGATGCTATACACAGTTATTATCATGTCATTGACTATATTCCCTATACTTTGCTTTACATCCCCATGACTATTTTGTAACTACCAATTTGTACTTCTTGATCCCTTCCCCTTTTTCACCCACCTCCAAACCCCCTTCCATCTGGCAACCATCAAAATGTTCTCTGTATCTCTATGGGTGTGTTTCTGTTTTGTTTGTTCATTTATTTTGTTCTTTTGATTCTACATAGAAGAAAAAATCACATTACATGTGTCTTTCTCTGTTTTACACTCTACTCAGCTCAATACCCTCCAGACCCATCTATGCCGTTGCAGATGGCAAGAACCCATTCCCTTCCCTGGCTGAGCAACATTCCACTGTATATATGTACCACCTCATCTTTATCCATTCATCCATTGGCAAATACCTAGACTGCCTCCACATTTTGGCCATTGTAACCAATGCTGCAATAAACGCATGGGTGTACATGTCCTCTCGAAGTAGCATTTTTCGTTTCTTGGGCTATATACCCAGAAGTGGAATTACTGGTCCTTCCTTGTCTCTTGTTATAACCTTTGTTTTAAAGTCTATTTTGTCTGGTGTAAGTATTGCTACTCCAACTTACTTTCTTTTTTTGTTTTTTTTCGTTTCCAATTTCATGAAATATCTTTTTTCCATCCCTTTACTTTCTGTCTGTGTGTCTTTCAATCTGAAATAAGTCTCTTGTAGCAGCATATGTGAGGGTCTTGTTTTCTCATCCATTCAGCCCCCTTATCTTTTGATTGGGACATTTAATTCATTTACATAAAAAGTAATTGTTGATAGATATGTAGTTATTGCCATTTAATTTTTCATATTTTTCATTGTTAATTTTTAGTTTGAAAAAGTCCCTCTAAGATTCCCTGTAATTCTGGTTTGGTGGTGAGAAGCTCTTTTAGCTTTTTCTTGCCTGGTAAGCTCTTTATCTGTCCTTTGAGTCTAAATGATAGCTTTGCTGGGTAGAGTAATCTTGGTTGTAGGTCCTTGCGTTTTATCACTTTAAATATTTCATGTCAATCCCTTCTGGCCTGCAAAGTTTCTATTGAAAAAGCAGCTGACAGTCTTATGAAAGCTCCCTTGTAGGTAACTAACTGCCTTTCTTTTGCTGCTATTAAGATTATTTCTTTGTCTTTAAACTTTGGCATTTTAATTATGGTGTATCTTGGTGCGGGCCTTGCTTGGGTTCGTCTTGTTTAGGACGCTCTGCGCTTCCTAGGCTTATACATCTATTTCTTTCACCAGGTTAGTGAAGTATTTTGTCATTATTTCTTTAAATAGGTTTTCGATTCCTTGCTCTCTCTCTCTCTTTCTGGTATCTCTCCGATGCGAATGTTGGTATGCTTGGTGTTGTCCCAGAGGCCCCTTAAATTATCCTCATTTTTTTGAATTCTTTTTTTGCTGTTCTGATTGGTTGTTTTCTGCTATCTTTTCTTCTAAATTGCTGATTCAATCCTCTGCTTTATTTAATCTACTTCTCTTTTCTCGCTTCCCTTCCCCACTTCCCTATTTTATTCTTTTTGCTTGGAGTGTCACTTCCCTTTTTTCATTTTTTTTTTCTCACTTCCTTTTTCTTGCTTTCTTCTTATTTCCATATTTTTATTTCCCTTTTATTGTCTTTCTCAGTTCTCTTTAGAAACTTCCCTTTTTCACTTCCCATTTTTGATTCCCTTTCTAGCTTCCTTGCTTCCCTATTTACTTCCCTTTTCTTGCCTTTTTTTCTTCTCCTTTTTCCTTGTCTTATTTCCCTATTATGCTTCCCCTACATTGCTTCCATTTTTACCTCCCTTTATTCACTTGCTTCTTATTATCCTTCCTTGATTCCTTTTTCTTGGTTTCCTTTCTTGTTTCCCTTTACAGTCTTTCCTGTCCATTTTCATTTTTTTCTCTCTTTCTTTCTTTCTTTCTTTCTTTCTTTCTTTCTTTCTTTCTTTCTTTCTTTCTTTCTTTCTTTCTTTCTTCTTGTTCTCCTTGTTTTTATTGTTGTTGCCTTTCTTCTTTATATTATGCTTTTCCATTTTTTCACTTATCTTTTCTCATTTCCCTTTTTTTGCTTTTCTTTTCCATTCTTGTTCTCTTTTGTTTCCTTTCTAATTTCTTATCTTTCTTACCGTTTTTACTTCTATTATTAACTCTTTTCTCACTTCCTTCATCTTGCTTCCCTTCTCTTCATTCTTTTTCTTTCTTCCATTTTTCTCCCCTTTCTCTTCCTTTTTCTTGCTTCTCTTTTTTTGCTAAACTTTCATGCTTCCATTTCCCACTTTTCTTACTTTCTTTTCTTTTTTCCCTTCATTCCCTCATTCCTCTGCCATTTCTTTCCTTTTTTTCTTTCTCTTTCCCCCATTTTTTGTCTATTTGCTTTCCTTTGTTTTTCTTCCCTTTCATTTTCTCCTTTCCTTTCTTTTTTCTTATTTTCTTCTCTCTTTGTCTTTCCTCCTTCTTTTTCTTTCCTCCATCTTTCTCTTCCTCTTCCTCTTCCTCTTCCTCCCTCTCTGCCTCCTTCCTTTTCTTACTCATCTTCTTTATCTTCCTCAATATATGAACTTTGATAACTATGGAATTTATAGTGGTGTTATTGAAAGAGAATCTATTTTCCAACAAGCTGGACCAACACACAGCTCCTGTTTCCACCACTTTTTACTGTGTGAGCATGACGGCAGATCGTTCCAGCTCTCTGAACCCTGTGTTCTCATCTTTTGGTAATCTAGTTGTCAAATGAGTTACCCCATCTTTGTGTTCAAATCAAGTTGGCCTGAACCTTATTCACTGTGCAGTGGGGGCCTCACATCTCTACAGATTTTAGATGAGAGGGTTGCTTTATCTTTCCCAGTGGACTCTGAGCTCCTGTGCCTGTCATGTAGTTCAAAAGATGGGTTTCCTTACACTCCTGCACTTCCTCTCTAGTCTGAATCTCAGCATCTCACACATGTGAGTGGAACAACACTCACTTTTCTCACTTCCTTCTGCAAACCTCTCTTGTACAATGCTTCTGTTGATAGTAGACTATACCGATGGATTGGGGCCAGTGAGGGGTTGTGTAACTCCCTGCTGCTGTTTGGGTTTCATCTCTCCCTAAACCAGAAGTGGCAAATTTATGGCTAATAAGCTAAATCTGTACAGAAAACAAAGGCAGTCCACAGGCATACTGTTTAGCTGGCCCAGTGTTATACACAAACTTTTAAAGTGGTTATGGCATTTGAAAATCGAGATTTTTGTATGAAGATTCAGCTTTCTGGCTGCTCTTGGAAAATGGAGGATCTAGTCATGCTATGTCCTCATTTCTGCATGACTGGGTTCATCTGAGTTTTATTTGCTCCCTAGAGGAGCCTAGCAGCCCAGTTCACCACACTCTCCCAGTCTCTTCCTTCACTCTCCTACTTGTCTGGTGCTTGCATGCATTGGAGGGAGAGAGGCTGTTCTATTTAATAATATGTCTCCAAAGCATCCTGTTTATAATCCAAATCCTTTAAGACCCACTTAACTCTTCCTTCCTGGCACATTATCACCTTGAAGCAATGTACCCAGACTATATCTTCTTAAATGGAGAGGAGGGGAAGAGTTTATTAGGAAAAAGAAAATTAGGAAAAAGAAACCCATTTCGTCTTAAATTATCTCTTGAAATGACAACATCAAATATGACCATTTTGAAATAGCAACATTTTCCTGTTTTTCTCCATATCTTATCAGGGAAAAGTGCTAACTGGGATGGGCTACAAAGTCAGATAAAGTTCTTAAAGTACTTCAAAAATTCATGAAAACATTTCTTTGTGTTAATTTTAATATCCTTTTATCTTGGTTCCCTTTAAATATAATGGTATGTTAAATCCCTGCTTGCTGCTTTCAACCAGTTAGTCAAAATTTTCTCACAATAAGTTTTTCCACATGTTTTCAAGTTGCAATTTTCCTTTTTCCTGTGTACCCTGATAGTCATACCCCACAAATACCATGTCTTCCTTGGCCGCAGTATATGACACAGAATCCCTAGCTCTCTCTGTCTCCTATCCCTTCTCTATGGCACTTACTACCACCTAACATGGTATATGTTTTGCTTTACTGTCTGTCTCCCCCCATTAGATGCAAAACCCATGAATAAAGGACGTTTTGCTGTTTTGCCCACTGTCGGATCCCAGTGCTGTCCTCAGTAGGCTCTCAGGATTTGTGGAGTAAGTGAATCCTGGACCAAGAAGGAAGACTGTCTCTCCCTGTCTCTGCCCCAGAAGCACCAGCTTGACTCTGTCAGCCAAGGTCCCTGAAAGAGATACTCAGCACTTCAAACTGGGTTATGTGTCGAGAGTTTAAATGCAGGGAAACTGTTTACAAAGGTGTAGGCAGGGCTAACGGGGATTAACGAGGTAAAATGTGGGACTAGTGATGTCTATACCTCTCCTACACCTAACGGGACGGAGGGAGCAGCTCTCAGATCCTAAAGGATGCCTGCTTACAGAGGGCTGCGTGACAGAAGAGGGGCTCAGGCAACCTGAGGAAAGGCTCTGGTCTCCTGCCCTCACCTCCAAGTTGATCAAACCCAGTGGAGTCAGAAGACGAAAGAACCTTTGCTGTGGTTTATAAAATTAGCCCCTAAGGCTGGTACAGAGTATGGAGGGTAAATATGGCAGGACTAATGGAAAGCAGCCAGCATAAAAGCTCTCCGGCTATGAAGTATCTTCTTTATTGAACACAGCTGTGGTTTGCCGCCAGAAATGCGACTGGGGAGTCTGAAAGTGAGGGACCTCCGGTTCTAGGTAGCAGTCAGTCAGGAGACAGGAAGTAACCAAAAGTCAGAGTGCAGAAGTTAGATGGCCGTCCAAAGTGTATGTAAACAGTAAATCTGGGGGGCAGTCTATAGAAGCTGAGGGGCCAGGATGAAGAGAGGGACCAAGAATTTGGAAGACAGAGCAGCAAGGGGTTCTCAGAGCAGGGCACTCCATGGGCTCCTCTGGCCACCAGCCTGCCCACAAGCTGATGGCTGGGCAGCTTCCATGGCCATTGCACTGCTTTTCCCTGGAGCTTCTCCACCTGCCATCAGG
The DNA here is from genome assembly GCF_057876585.1 of Rhinolophus sinicus. NCBI lineage: Eukaryota > Metazoa > Chordata > Mammalia > Chiroptera > Rhinolophidae > Rhinolophus > Rhinolophus sinicus. Next base: position 129,197,194 of record NC_142517.1, on the reverse strand, counting down.
CTGAGGTTTTCTGCCTTGTTGCAGCTGGAAGCTGGAGCTGCGAACAGGAAGGTTTTTACATGAAGGTAAATATGTTTCTGATTGAAAAGTCTGTCAAGAACAAAGGGGTTTTTCTATGTGCAGTGGTAGGGCTGGGAATTCCCATCAAGGGACCCTTCCTTGATTGGGAAGTGAGTTGGTCCTCTCTGTCCATTGCCCTTAATGTCACAGCACTTAAGTCACTATTTCTGCCAATAACATTCTCAGGCCTGTGCCTGAGGATAACATTCGCTCTTCTCAAGGCCAGAATTAACTGCTCCTTCATCTTTGATGCCTATGCTCTTGCTGTATTCTGATGTTAGGGCACTTTTCACATTATAATGTAACTGGTTGTTAGTGGGTTTACTTCCTCCCCTACACGTACACACACACACACACACACACACACACACACACACACACCCCACATCTATACCTTCTCTGAGGGCTTTGTTCATTTCCACATTCCCGTACATAGTGCCTGGAACATGGTAAGACATCAGTATGTGTTTGTTGTATGAAAAAGTGACCGAACTACAGCTGACCCACCTAGGATTGCCTCCCTCGCTGTCCACCATATTTTAGTTCTCCCCCATCTCCTCGCAGTTATGAAAGCTTACCTGTGTGTTTCATTTTTTCTTCAAAGTCCTGTTAGGTGACTGGCTTAGTAATTTGATATTTCAAGCCATGGAAATACAATAGTATATACAATGGGGTTATATTTCCTTGCAGTGGCAATTTTGTAGACAAGTGTATTCATTTCTTAATCCAAGTAGAATTATTTCCCCACGTGCCCTTTTCAGCAATCCAGTTGTTTTGTAGTGTTTCTGGTCAAGAGCACTTTTAGTTGTCTCTTAAGGTACACGCTAAAATCAGCCGCCTACACTGCCTAATTCTGGTGCAGCCTTGGTTTTACTCCTTCTCAATCTGATTGTCTATCTTCCCTTTCCTTTTCCTTTTCTTGTACCTGTAACATTTCCCAAACCATAGCATCTCTTCTTGTGGTTGGGTGAAAGGAAGCAGCTGTTTTTTTTACCCTCCTGAAGACATTGGAAGGGGTCTTGTGGCAGCTCTGAAGGAGGTGTGGAAGAGACCGTGGTATATTTGTGCATGTGTATTAAGCCTAAACTACTCATGTTCTAAAAATCTGAATGTGACCGAAGGAGCGAGCTCAGCATATGGAGAACAAAATAAATGAACTTTGTTCTTTTCTTTCTAAAATGGTATCACATTTGGTATCCATCTGAATCAATTTAATTTTGTAGATGTTCTTGCTCATCCAAGTCAAGGATGCACGAGCATTCTACTACCTGACAGCTAATAATTCAGAATTTCCTGATTCGGAGGCTGCTTATGGTTATAGAAATTTTAATCCGCTCACCACGTGTAACGGGTAACTCCTCTGCTCATGTATAATTCCCCACAGGAGCTATCAGCCCTACACATGCTATGTTTTTGACAAGCCATTTCTGCACATATAGGATTAAATTATTTCACAGGGGAAAGAAAAGAGCGAGGGATGAGAATGTTGAAGGCTTCGGGAAAGGGGAAAACAAGGTCACAGCAGCTGCTTTTTCTCCCTGGAACGCTACAGAAGTTCTTATAAGTTTGCTAGTTTTGAGAAATGATTTTGATGGATCAGGTAATTTTCCTAAAACTGCCTTGTTCAAAGACCACAAGCCTAAAGGTTTGAACTCAAAGAAGAGCCATATGAAGTCAGGCCTCTGGAAAATTTTTAGGTAGTTGAAATCCTGCAGACACCCCTCCTCTGGTTTTCACAGCACCTGACTCACTGAAACACCTTGCATGCTTATTTATTGTTTTGGTTGTCAGTTGTGTTCTCTGAACTCTAAGTTCTTGATAATATGGACTAGACTTTATTCATACAGTAACTGTGCCTGCCACATAGCAGGTACTCAAATCCTTAGTTATGAGTACAATGATGAAATGAGTAGGCTAGAGCATTGGCATACTAGCATTTTTATACAAAGGCGAGAGAGAGATAAATGACACAGTGACAGCATAGCAGAGAGCAGCACCACAAGAGAAGAGGAGTCTACCCACCTAAGGGTGTACATGTGAGAATACCGCTGTCTGGCTTGGGCCAGAGAACTTGACAGCTCATGCTGGGGGGTGTCATGACTTAGAAACGTGTTGAGCATGAGAGGATACAGCAAAGCAGGCTGTCACTCTAGCCTAAGCCAAGGGCATCACTTTGGTGCATGGAACATGGTCTAGGTATCCAAAAGCGTTCAGACAAATCACCACTGACGTGTGTAAGACCAGTGTTCACTGCGGCTATATTTGAGGGGATGGTGGCCCTGGGCAAATGAAACCTCACAATTCTCTCTCTACTTGGCATTTGGAAGTCACATTGACCCCTGCTGTCTGAAAAAGGCTCCAAGAATCATAGTAAATGCTGGTCTTAAGAAGGAGTATTTGCACTTCCTACTTGTGAACAGGTTGGTGTGCCAAGGATAAACAGGAAAAAACAAAAAGAAGCTTTTTGGTCCCTAAATTGATGTCATCAAACGTAAAGTTTTATGTATAAAGTCTGAGGTCTCTATGGAATATCAGTGAGGGAGTTCCAGAAGGCAGATGGAAGTATTGGCCTAAAATGTAAGGAGCGTTTGGGCACGGAGATACACGTTTGGAAATCATCAGCATATGGATAAGACTGTCTTATATTTAGCTTAATATTCTACTACCTTATACAGTAGGAGTGAAAATTATGAATGAACAAACTGATGAATAAGTGAATGAGTCATGTTCTAACTAAAAAGTAGTATAACTAATTTTTGAAAGCAAATATGCTGGGACTTTTACATCCAGACTTTTGTCTACTTCAAAGAAATCATCTTGGATTTATTCCTGCAATATCTTTATTGCCCAGAGCAGTTTTAAGCTGCTTTAAAATTAATTGCATTCAAAGCACATGCTTTTACTTCTCTTAAGTAGTGGTCACTCTTTATCCTTTGAGGGTGAGTGTGATGTTTGGAAACAACCAAAGTACTTCATACATTAGGTGATTGATTTATGGACTAGGAGAGAGAACACAATTTTGGTCAGTAATAGTTTTAAATTCAAAAGCAACAGAACTTAATTTCTAGTTTTGAAGTCAGTTTTAAAATAGCAGCATTAAAATGTTTGAGTCTCCAACCACAGCGTCCCATGGTGGTTACTTTGAAGTCTAATACTATATTGAATTTAATAGAATAATATAAAACAAAAAACTGTATATATGTATATATACATATGTGTATATATATGTATATATACATATATACATATGTGTATATATATACATATATATATAGTTTTTTAACACGTTGCATACGGATTATGAGAATCTTCACGAGGGATTTAAACCCCGCCATACGCAACGTGTTAAATAAATTATTTTTAAATATAAAATTTAGGTCTTCAGTGTTGACTGAAAGTATGCTTTCTTAACTTGCCATTCTTCCTCATTGGAATTCACCTTGTCTCTGTTTATTTTCCTCACCCCATTTAGCATTTCATGGGTCGTAACAGCTGTGGTGTTTAAAATGCCCTATGAGTACAGATAAATACTGCTAATAATAGGACACGCTGAGAACCAATAAATGGCAGGAGATGTGACTAGTACCTCACTAGACTTTGATTCTTCAATCTTTTGTCACATTATCTAAGCCCTGACTGAATCTGACTGCAGTGAGACTAAGTCTTGGTTAGGTGGATTCTGTGCCATTAAATTTTCATTAAAAAGATCTGACTCCAATACTGAGAGGATGGTGGCAAAAGGAAAAAAAAAAGAACAACCCAAAATAGGGGTAGGTCTGGGTTCAGGAGCCCTGAGTTATAATTCTGCCAATATTAATAAAAATGATATTACTATTACTACTGCTATTACCCATGCTGCTGCTGCCATCACTACTACTACTGTATGTTACCTTTGCACACACATTTTTATATACTTTGTCTCAATCTTTACAACAGCTCTGTGAAATAGAAAGACATCAATGGACCCATTTTCAGGTAAATAAAGGTAGCACAAAGTAAACTTTCAGGTATTCAGTCAAGAATGAGATTGGGGAAGTCCCTTTAGGTCTTGGAGCTGGACTGTCTAAGATCCACTGACTTTATACATTTTATGCTCTATTCTTTTAATAGGCCGTAATATATCATTATGCAGCAGTGTCTTTCTGCATCTCATGAGTTCCCCAGAAACAGGGGATCATGGGCAAACACTCTCCCATGATAAACATTATAATAATATGTGTAACAAGCAAGCTGCATAAAATTAAATACTTAAGGAAAAAACAAAGTCATGAAAGTGTTTATTTTGAGCATATTTTAGCCTGACTATTTTTCCCTCTAGGCTGGGTAGAACCATTACTCTTATCTGAGAAGTTGCTATGGAAACCAATTTGCACTGTTCTCTCTTTTCCACAGCATTTTTTCTCAGACATGCTCTCTCTATCTCTCAAAAATCTTAACAGCAGCGAAACAGACATTAAACCCCTGAGGATTGAAAAATAAAATTTGTATTTCTTCTCTCCACCCCCATCTTCCTCCCTTCAAAGATGTGACTACTGACAAGTTGGTGGCTTACACATTTCACCAACAATGGTCTATTTTCCATGCAGACAGATGCTGACAGAGGGGCTGGCATGCTGATGAGGGGAGGACTGTGGCTGCCAGGCTTTGTGTCTCCTGCAGACGACAGTCCCACCTGCCGTGGACACAGGTGCTCTGTCCTGGTATGAAGGATGAGAGCCACTCATCACACTTGGAGGAACGTAAGAAACACAGAATTATTGTTCATCAACATCAAAATGATCAAACAGGTGGCAGAGAAAGTTTTTTTTTTTTTTTGGTTCTGAATTCACTGGCCACATAGGCATTAGGGGAACATGGAAAAAATCCAGAATTATTGTGTTCATGGGGCTCTTAATCTTGTAGGTGAGCTCTCATTAAGGTCTGATGAGAGTAGTGTCACATCAAATTTACCCTTCATCATAGGCTTATGAGGTATTCCACACAAATGTTCCAGTTACAACTGCTTTCTAAAAGTGATCTCAAAACTTAGCCATGTAAACTGGCTACCATTTTATGTTGCTCACCAAGTGGTGAGTGAGAAATTCAAGACGTTTGGCTTAGAAGTTATCGCTTGGGATGTCACCTGGTTGTGGTCAAAGGTTGGCTGCGGCTGCTGTCACTTGAAAGGCTCAACTGGGCTGGGTGTCCAAGATGACTCAGCCACAGAATGGAACTCAATGCTGGCTGTGGGCTGGTCATCTATGTGCCCTCTCTAGAATGGTGGTTTCAAGACAGTTGGATTTCTTGCATGGTGGCCAATGTTCCCCCTGAGCAAAACTTCCATGAGAAGTAACTGTAAGCTGCATGGCCTTTGATGCCCAGCCTCAGAAGTCTCAGCATCACTTCTGTCATATCCTGTTAGTTGAGGCATTTAAGCCTGTAAAGACATAAGGTAGGGGGACTTAGGTCCTAACTCTTCATGACAGTCCTAACTCTTAGGGCTGTCAAAGAGCCTGTGGTCATTTAAAGAATAATTTATTTATTCTCAATAAATGAGATGTCTGGAAAACTGCTGATGACTTCAAGTGCAAACTTTTTAAGCTTAAATCTTTCTTGATATCCAAGGATCTTCATTAAAAGCATCTATTCATGTACTCTGTGGAAATACGTGTTATCCACAGGGCATATTGACTAGAATAGATTTTTTTTTAAAACTACCATTTGCTGACTGCTTCCTCTGTTGCAAGTGTTTTATGTGTTTTATCTCAGTTAATTTCTGCAATAATCTAATGGTAAATAGAGTGTTAGCTGCATTTTAAAGGTGAGGAGGCTGAGGCTCAGAGACAAATTGGCTGAAGACACACATCTACTAAGCTTCAGAGGTAAGTTACTGACTCCGGAGTGCTGGATTACAAAACCCAGATTTTTTGTGTGGTGTGTTCTTTTAAAATTTTGTGGAGGAGGCCAGGACCTTCTTTATGCTCTTCTGTCTTAAGGACAGCCACTTCCTCTTCTTCTGTGATGAAGCCACTACTTCCCTTAGTCCTAAATAAATGCTTATCTACTGGTTTTGAATGACTAGTCAGAAAAGTGAACAACTACTTCTTTATAATTCCAAACCTTTTCCATGAATATGTTTTCGGGATTTTAGATATTTTTATATAATCATCCCTCTGTTTTCTTGTTTTTGTTTGTTTGTTTGTTTGTTTGGTGCTATCTCATACTATCTTCCTATATCCTGCATGCAAAGACTAGCCTTATGTACCCATGGATCACGAGACCTTCAGCCCTCTGTGCCCTGCATACTTGCCTAGGTCTTTCTTTCTGCTTCCATTCACATTGTTGTTTCCTTCCCAGTTTTTGTTCTTTATGGTTCTGATCTCATGTTTTGTTCTTGAGCTCCTGCTTGCTGGCTCCTGCTTGGTGCCTCAGAACTGACTTCAGCTTACCCACTTTGTGACCGTCCACATTGTCCATGGACTTGGTTCCTAGTCACCCTCGGGTTCCTTTGCTCCCTGTCCATTTCATGTTTATTTCCTGTGCGCCAATCTGTGATCAGTGCCCTCCTCACCAATGCTTTGGCAGGCACCTCATTCCTTGAATACCCACACCTGCCCTTTTTATTATGCAGAGCCCGTTCTGCCTCTTTCCTAGTAGAAGGCAGACAGGAGAAAAAGGAAGGAAAGGGAACATCGGATCACTTGGCCTCTTGGTAATGATGACACAGGATTCACTCTGACATCCTGACTGGCCACACAGCGATGGAACTACTCAGCTTCCAAGTCAGAAGTCTGCACGTATCTGATGTCATTACAAAATCATTTTCTTTCCACTGGCTGCTCTGCTTTTCAACTAGAAAACACTTGTCACCCTACACAAGTGACGTTTGTGACTCTTCCTCTCAGATTGTGTGCTTCAGAATGTTCCCATTCCAGCTACATTGGGGTCTCAGCAGGATCCCAGAACTAATGTGTCTAACACTGGAGACTAACAGCAAAACTAATGTTGGTATCTAATCAGTGGTCAGCTTCCCAGTGGCCCTATTTCTAAATCTTTCCTTTAAGCTTATGAGTCCGGCTCACTTTAGACCCCAGCCGGCTGCTCACATTTCACCTAGCAGCTGTTAAGTGTGCAAATGAGAGCTCTTCCATGAAAATAGTTCTACGGCTATTATGGGCCTCCACTCTTATCACAGAGAGGAAATGCTTATCTCTGAGTCTTATATAAGTCAAATGAGAGAGCTGCATAATGTAGCTTTCTGTCTGAAATTACAGGGAATCAGTGGTCTGTCCTTCTGAAAGGTCCTCTCCCTCCGCCTGAATGAAAATGGCTCAAAATGGGGGATGTCTAACGACGCTTGCCACTAACCGGCCAGCAGGAGCCTCAGGCATTTCAGATAATTTTGCCCCTTGAGATCTCCTTGAGATTTGTACACTAATTAGTCTCTTCCTAACATTCACATCAGATCAATATCAGGGAGAAACTCTTTGGTAAAAGGAGGGTTTGGAACTCTCTGCAGTGAATGAGAAGATGAAACTGAAAATGCCCACCTGTTATCATTTGCGGAGGAACTGGGCTCTATGCAAAGATTTATAGTAGCGGCTGCTTTTCTGCAGAATATTTCTCAGCCTGAAGGCTAGATAGCAATTTGCAGGGATTTAAACAAAAATCTATGACTGTGGCTAGTTTTCTGATTTGTTTTTTCCTTCTGTGCCTTCCGGAAGGATCGTGACTTGACTGTACTTGTAAAGCAGTTCTCAGGAAGCTCCACATTATTCCATTATATGAAAGTTGGTTAAAAACTCAGTTACTAGTCATATTGGAGGACAACCAAATTCTACTAATTTTCAAGTAACTATTGCGGGCTTTTATATGGAATGTCACTGTTGGTGACTACCCATTTCCAGAAGCTTCATTATGTAGAGGGGTTCTGAGATGGGTTAAGAACAAAATCCGTGTGCAGGGATGTAGATGAGGCTATCTCTCGAGGGGAAGAGAGAAGGAGGAGGAAGGCAGGAAATCTACATGAAACCTCAAGGGGTAATTTTTTTTTCAATTGAGATATAATTGACATATAACATTATGTCAGTTGTAGGTGTACAACGTAATGACTTGATACTTGTCTACATTACCAAATGATCATCACAGTTATTCTAGTTAGCATCATCACCACACAGAATTGCAAATTTACTTTTTCTTGGGATGAGAACTTTTGAGATTTACTTGCACAAGCAAGTGCTTTCTTGAAATTCTCTCCCTCAGGGTGCATTCTGATGTAGTTGGTAAGATGATCCTACTGTTGGAAAGCTGAAAATGAACAGGAAGTATGCATGGGGTGAATGGCTGAGTCCCGCCTCTGCCTCTAGTGTAGGGGAACCCACCCCTCCTCACGCCTCACAGGTCTAGACAGCGTACTAGGTAGATATCTGATTGAGCTTGGGCCCCACAGCCCTGAGTAGGCTTTGCAAAATAGGGATTCTCCTGGGATGCTTTAGGTCTTTAGAGAGACATTGCCTCTGGCTATTGGAGATGATTAATGAAAGCTTAGAAATTTCAGGATCCTGGGCCTCAACCAGTGGAGGCTCACTATTTAACACCTCCTAATAAAGTACCATATATTTGCCAAGTTATAGGATAAGGTTTTGATGCAGAGAGGTAAAGTTTGGGTTGAAATTCATATTTGCTGGTTTTCCACTTTACCAATGCATCACTCATACTTGCTCTCCTTCTGAATCTTTGCATGACTGTTTGATGCTCAGAGTGGATAGACATATTTGGTCAATATACCTCAACAAGTTGACAGAAATAGTTTTCATATTTAAAACTCATGACAAACTACACACTTGTCTAAGTGCCATGATTAGGAGCTGAGCTATTTCAAAGAAAGTCTATACTTAGTTGCAAGTTGAAACACGTGGTCGAACCCGTGGAATACCTAATGTTATATTGGGTTTCACTAGTATATTAAGTACTATGTGCCATTAATTAATTAATCCAATCCCAAGTTTAATGTGATTCAGAAAGTGAAACAGGGAAGCAAATCTGTCAACTTAATTATTCCAAAGATATACGTGCTGAAAATAATTTGCTGAAAATAGAAAATTGAAAAAAGAGGTTTGAAGATAGTAAATAGAGACCTTAGATGATTGACTCACAGCATCACGGAGTCATCTGGGGCACTCAGGAGGGAAAGGTTATAAATGGGGCATCTGCCACATTCCTTCACAATATTCCATTGATCCTTTCCTGGGCAGCATGAACCATAGGTCTGACAATTTTATTTTGTATTTTGAGTCTTAGTGCTTACCTAGCAAGTTAAGATATGTTAGTAAAAAGGAGAATAACTGCATATGTGACATTCTCAAGTGCCATTTTGGACAAAGATTCCAGTTCTTTTCCCATGATTTTCACAAATAACCAAATGATTGATTTAGGTTTTATTCTTTTCCTTGGACTCGGGAGGAGGTACTAGTAATAAGTGTGACTCCCTAGAAGAACGGCAGAAGAGAAGAGGTGGAGGAAAAAGAAATAGATATTAGATGATCACTCTGGATCCTTTGAAATATTGACAGTATGTTGCATCCATGTCCTTTTCCAAGACTGAGCCTCACTTTATTTAGTCACGCCTCAATAAATCTTCCTCAGACTCAGGCAGCCGTCCATCAACAGTTGTGCTCTACTGTATAATTCAAAGGAGAGTCTGAAAACTCCTTCCAGGGGGACAAGGAGAGACCAGTTTCTTCTCCTACTCCTAAAATCCATGAATCTTTTGATTTCATTTATTCTTGTTGCTTTCTGAATGGACACTTGTTCAGGACACCTTCTCTCCAGCTCTCTGTCATGACTGGTCTTGATATTACTATCTTGACATCCGCAGTGATGGCCTTCCACTTTGGCCCCATCAGCTGTGTGTGTTCACAGACGTGGACTGGTTGAGATGGCTGCTTTAGGGCACGGCCACAGGCTGGTCCTCCTTTCAGGGTTACTCTGCCCTATATGAGGCCGTTTTTCACCACTCTCGTTCTAGAGATTGATATGAAAATATGGTAGATCTGGAGGACTTTCCAAATCTAGAATTTCCATTTCCACGTTTTCATGAGGTGGCACAGCTGTGGGGTTCGATTAGCTATTGGAAGTTTATGGCATGTGAGTTTTGAGAAATCAAGGGAATGGAGGAAGAAATACAAAATAGTTAGTTACAAATTCATCCTCTTACCTTTGTCCTCAACATGTATGTAGCGTCAAATCGGTAACTACATTCCATGTTGCAGGAAATAGGTTCCAGGCCCACTGCTGTACCAGTCCTGGCTTGTGCTTCCAGCATGTCCCTTCCCCTCTCTGGGACTCAGTTTCATTTTCTATCAATGGGAACTTGGAGCTCGACCTTAGGATTTTAGAGTGGACAAGCACTGTCTAGGAGCTCGCTGAACCCACTCAAATTGGATACAAAATAATGGATATATGTTCTGAGGGAGTGGGGAGAGTGTCCAAATCTTTCATCAAATTCCAAAGGCTCTGTGACCCAAACAATAGTATGAACCACTGTATTGGATGGTCTCCCTGGCCCATTCCATTATGGATGTTGCAGGATTTTAGAACAGTCTATAAAAAAGAGAGTGGACATCAGGGCCAGTTTATGCCCACTGCCTGTTACAGAATTTCATCTATCTACTTCTGTCCACACTGACCTCTGCCTCTTGATTTCCTATAAGCTTTAGTTAAAGCAGTCCATTATTCATTCACTTATTCATTTATCAAATATTTACTAGAAACTCAATTAGCAAATATTGATTGAGCACCTACTATGTGTAGGACATTGTCAAAATTAAGTCAAATGCTTAAATCAGCCACACTCAATGAGCCAAAAGCATTTTCTGAATCCGTGGTGTGCTTTCAGTACCACTGAGACCAGTGGTTTTTAACTTTGACTGAATATTACTATCATTAAAGTGCTCATGTTCAGTGCTCAGCGTAGACAGGATAAATCAGAATTCCTAGGGTTTAGGACCCAAACAGCAGGGTTTTTAAAAAGTTGCTCCATGCATCTCCAGCTGATTCCAAAATGTAACCAAGGTTGAGAATTATTGATTGGGATGGTGATCCTTGTCCTAGAAATGACACAGTTGGGTTAAGAAAGCAGAAGGAACAATTAGGGAACCCATATACGACTCTTTATAAATTGTTGAATTGTACAAGTGCTTTTCAGTATATTAGAAATAAAATCAAAGCATTGCTACAAATTTTCAGATGACCTGGCCTCTGTCCACATTTATTCAGTCATTGAATAACATTTATTGCACATACAATATGTGCCAACGAATGACTTGAGGAATAAGGATGGGAGATGACAAGTCAGGCAAGTTCTTTGATCCTTGGAGCTCACATTCCCATGAAGAGACAAACTATTAACATGTAAACACATATACTGATAAGAGAGTCTTAAGCAATGATAAGGCTTGTGTGGAAAACAAGTCAGGATAGTGGACCTGAGAGCATTAGGGTGGTAAAGGCTAATTTAGATAGACTCTTTCAAGTAGGTGAATCGGAAGAGCTCAACTTCCATGCCTAAAAAGAGCCAGACTTGTGAAGATCTGCAGGCAAAAGGATTTTGGACAGAGAGAATAGCATGTACAAAAGTCCTACGCCTAAAGTATAGTAAACAAGGGAGTGATGGAGATGTGATCTGAGGGTGGGCAAAACCCAGATGCTTTAGGTCTTGCAGGCATGGTTTGGATTTCATTTTAAATATCCTGGGGGAGAATTTGCACTAAGGTCCCATTTCACAACTGAGCATTTATTATTATTAAATATGGGCAGTTCTCACTTTGCACTGCATTATCAAATCTTAGTTACCATAGAATCTTCCTAGCAAGGACATGCTTCCTATGTGCACAAGTTTCAGTTAACATAGCACCATGCAAAGTGAGGATGGTCTGTATCTTGCATGTTTCTCTAATGATTTTTATGCTAGTCTTGTTTCCTTAAATTAATCATGAAATCACTTGGGCAGGGTGAAGAGACCTTGAGCTATTGGGTTATTATTCCCAACCATTCACTCCTTCTGTGTCACTAGCCTATGCAACCATGGGAGAAGTAGACAACTTCACCTAATTGGCTTGGCCATGTGACTTGCTTTGGCCAGAGGGATGTGAGCAGATGGGATGTGTGTTATGTTCAAGCAGAGGCAGTAAATGTGTGCTCTCCTCAACTTCTCTCTACTGCTGTAAAATTCCTTCCCATTGCATGTCCAAGAGAGGTGCTCTTCCTTCCTCCTGGTGCTATAAGGAGAAGACAGATTTCTGAGCTGAATGGAACCAAGCCAAGCCCACCTGAGCTGGTCAGAGGGATAGTCAACCCACAGCCTTTATATAATGTAGGCAAGAAATAAACATTTACTGTAGTAAGCCATGAGACAATGGGGGTCGTCTATTACTGCAACGAAAACTGACTAATACAGCCTAAGAGGTACTGAAAACACAGTACTCGTTAAATACTCATGAAATATTTGCTAGCTGGTTAAATGTGATCAGGAGCAAGGACTCTGAGCCGGACTGCTTGGGTTTAAATCCCAGCTCTGACACTGTCTGTGAGAACATGGCCAAATTACTCAATCTTCCTGTAAAACAGGGAGAATAGTATTAATAGTATTTACCTCAAAGGGTTTTTGTGAGGATTAATTTAGTTCACATATATTAAATAGTTTACATATGCTACTATATATACACTGCTTAGAATTATACAATGGCACACAATGTTTGCTAATATTTAATATTCATCTCAGTTTCATTTTGACAATACAGTAATTTTTAATTTACACTTTTTTAGTTTTTCCTCATTTCATTTGTTACTTAAATGGGCTTCTTACTAACCACAGTTCATTTTTTCAGATCAATTTTATATTGGGCATTTAAGAACTTCCCACTGCATTTAATATTCCCCTGCGTTCAGTGGACCTGATTTTTATTCTCATCTTCTAGGTCAAAGACAAAAATGCACAGCAGAACCGTATTTTGCTATACATATCTGGTACTTTATCAAGTGGAAAAGTACTTTCATTAAGTGGAAAATAATTAATTAAAAAAACACAGAGTAAAAGGAAATGTCAAGCAATTAAGGACATTCCAATATTGGAATTTGAGAATACTTGATGAGGGAAGAGACACTCAGATTTAATAAACACCCACTTAAAACCAAGGGGCAAAACCAAGAAGCAAGTATACCTTTCCATCTTGGAGAAAAAACAAAAGCCCTGTAAGTCTGTCAGCACAAAAAGTTGCTTTGATTTCTTTTTCCACTCTCACTGGTGATGCCTATTCATTTAAGCTTCTATTATATAACATATACATTTTTGTACGGCTCACTGTGCCTCAATTAAGCTTTAGCAGCCCACCGTAAAGCCTAATACAAGCTAAAGGTTTTCTTTTTATTCCTTTATCTTTACTGGCCATCAAACCTAAGCCATATATCAGTGCTTTATACTTCGTCCCTGAATAGATATTTGTTACCTAGGGCTTTTCTCCCAGATTTCCAGAGTTTTCAAAATATTCACTGCCTCTTGAAATACTTTTAAATCCAAAAATATAGACCTTTCAGCTAGAACTGATACTGTCACAATGCAACCATTGATTGCTTGTGTGTTTATTTTTGAAACATCATCAGATAATGGATTTGAACAGAAATGGGAAATTCATCCAACTCACTGAGTTTAGCTCCGTGATGTCTTGTCATTTAATAGGTATGTTTAGCATAGAATTTTCCACAGGCATTCTCCCTGAGACCAGATGAAGAGTCATTGCTGAGATTTTATTGCTACAGATAAAGCCCATCTTTGGGTGAGCTGACAATAATATAGAAATGGCAATAAAACCAGAAACAAAACTTGGAATTATTGGGAGACAGTGTGATAGACTGTAAAGCTCATAAACTTGAGAAGCAGATTATCTGTGCTCTGGTTCCATGTCTTTACATAAGTACATCTTTACATAAATATCCTAGGTCTCATTTTCCTCTTGCATAAGTGTCTCAAATATCCTTGGATCAAACAGAAAAAAAAAATTTTTCACGCAGGATCCAATTCAGCATCACACTTTGCATTTTGTTGTAAAACATTTTTGGTCTTATCTAACGTAGAACACTTATTTCATCTTTCCTTGACTTTGATGATCTTGAAAATTCAAAGAGCACAGGGAATTTATTTTATAGAATGTCTTTCAATTTGTTTCTAATGCTTCCTTATTATTAGAGTCAGGCTTTACATTTTTGGCCAGATTACCATGGAAGGGGTGCTGTGTCCTCTCCATGCATCAGGTCAGGAAACACATGACGTCCATGTCCTGGCAGTAGTGCCATTGACTTTGATCACTCGGGGAAGGCAGTGACTTCTAGGTTTCCCTCTTGTAAAATGATGACTTTTCCCTTTTCAATTGCTAAGTATCTTATAAGAACTTACTGGGACACTTTTAAGAATCCTATTTCTCATCAGTTTTACTCAATAGTTTAAGCACCCATGCATATATTTTCTTTTAGAGATGTCCCTGATTCGAAGACTTTTTTGTTTCACTTTTATCCTGTCAAGGGTATTTCACATATGTACCTCCTTTGTCCTGCACACTTTGTCACCAGCAACCCATAAGATGTAAGTCTCCTGAGGGCAGGGACCTTGTCCGTTTTGTTCACCTCTATTTTCAATGCCCAGTACAGGCATTCAGGTGGGGTGAAGTAAAGGGATGTTTTTGTACTGATGCAGTGGTCTCCTGGGAGTTCAAGTTCAGGAAGAGTTTCTGGCTAGGGTTCATGGAGGTGAAACTATGAGAATAGAGGAACTGAGGGCGCATGCGGAACAGTCTTTTCTCTCTCAGCTTGTCTATGCCTCTCGGAGCACTTGTGATTTTCTTACCTGTCTCCTCATAACTGCCTCCTAACCAATATTTGCACCCGATCCTGAGTATTTTCCTAAGTGTGCCTCATGACTCTCAGAGCTTGGTTACTACAGCTTGCTGACTAGTTGTCTTCCTCTCATTTCTTGATCCCTAAGAGGAAAATCTGGTTTGCTGAATTCTCTGTTGGAAACAGGCCCTGCAAGTCATAGGTAACTTGCCTGCAATGGGATGTTCTGTCGGGTTACCATGCTTGGTCTAGTTGGCTGTGGCTGGGGTGAGCAGAAAACTCACACTGTATAATACTGGGGGGGACAAAAATGTATGCATTTTAAGATGTGTTATCTATGTATTACTTTTCGAAGTTGAATTGAATTACAGTAGCAATGTGTAATATGACGTTTGCTAAAAAATGATATTTATCAAATGAATGCTTGCATCATTCATTGTATTACGATTTTAATACAGTTTTTTTCTGTTCTTAAAATGTGTATACTTTTTTGGGCACCCTCTGTATATGGCTTTCTGGAGAGTGGGGCATTAAAGCAGTTTCCCCGAGGAGTATGTGAGCAGGCAAGTAATGACCGCCATGTCAGTCAGAACCCCAGTAAGAAGAAATGGCACCAATTGAGGAGAGTTTCCCAAGGGGTGATTTCAAAGGTGTGATCAAGGCATAGGAAACCATAGTCATGTAGTAGCTGGGGCTGGAAGCCTGAAGGGTGAGACAGTGAGCAGTTACCAGAACTCAGAGACAGGGAATGCTCCTGAGCTGTTACTCTCAATCAGTGGAGTGAGGAGTCTGCAAGCAATGAGACGTTAGGCAAAAGCAGAAAGACAGATAGATATCCTGCCCTTTCTCTCCTCCCCTCCTCTGCTCTCCTGCCATAGCTCCTATTGGCCAGACCAAGCTGGAAGCCAGAGCACAAGAAACCACTTGGTCCTGCCCACGTCCCCAGCTGACATGGCAGGGAAGAGGGTGGAGACATGGAGAGTGGCGATGCTGGGCAAATTAAGATATCCAGCACAAAGGCCGTCTCCAGTCTGAGGGGACCACAAAGGGCAAGGATGCTGAGGCAAAGGGTGTTCACAAAGTTACCCAGAGGCAGGAGTCACACTGGCACCCAACTCTCAGTACACAGGGCCTTTCTGAATAGCGTAAGAAGAGGATTTTGTTGAAAACAGGTCTTTGATATTTGTATATGTTAACAGCTTATCCTCAGCTTGATTATTGTAGATGTCACTGGAGTGTCCTTACTTAGATAAAATCAAGTGTTAAGTAGATTTTCAAAGGCCACTCTGTCTCAAACAGCCTGCTCTAGACACCTGGAGTTGCAACCATTATAGTCACAATTTTAATTTAAGGCAAAAAAAAATTCATAAAAAGTATGTGTGTTCATAGTTGTGTATTTAAATATATATGTGAAAAAATATATATATATTTATATATGGACTTGTGTATTACATGGATTGGTATATATGTATGTATGTACCTATGTGGATTAGCGATAGATAAGAAAGGTCAGACAATTAAGTTCGTGAACTTTCTACTGTGTAAGTGCATGGTAGAAAGTTTGCGAACTTAATTGTCTGACTTTTCGTACCAGAGTAAGAGTTAATTGAACATTCCTATGAAATGAAAAGGCCTCAGGAAAATTACACTCGAGACTGGGCAAGCAGGGCAGTGGTGGAGAGATGTGATGGGAGTTGTCTGAGGCCCTGCACATGGGAGAAGACCCAGCAGCGAGGAGAGCGTGCCAGAGGAAGGGGGTCAGGACAACACATGGGCTGCCTTTAGCATTTCACATAGGGCTTACTCAGGAGGGAACCTCTAAACAAACAGCCAGTTATGGAGCAGCCCAGCAGGACATTTTCAATCAGGTTGTCCTTCTCACCTAAATAGTGGCTCGCTTTCCTTTACTTGTCTGAAGCCCACCCAACCTGTGGGTACAGCTCAAACCCAGGCCAGGGACCCCCACTCCTCCAGTTCCCTCATAGTTATGCAAATTCCTGCCTTATTCTCAGCAGTAGCTGTGCTTTACTGGACAGTTCCTCTGTACCAGGCACTGTGCTGAATAGGTGAGTAATTACTGCCTTTCATTCTCATAACCCTCCTATGAGGAAGGGATTCATGTTTTCATGCTTCAGATAAGGCAAGTGAGCCCGGCCTTTCCTGCTGGTGGTGGAGTGATGTACAGGCCTGGGCTTTGTGATCCCACCCCCGGGTTCCCAGCTCCCTGCTACCTGACTTATTATTGAGCTTCAAAAGTAAATTCTATTGACTAGTATTGTACTTATGTTACTCGCTTACAAACATGTTGAGGATAAGAGTGCCTTGTTCTCTTCGTTGGTATTTCTCACAACATGTAGTGTGTTGCTGAACGCAGAGCAGGCACCAAATCAATGTGGACTGACTGAAAGGGCCCTTCATCTGCTGTGTACACAGGCAGCTCCCCACCACCACTCTCACCATCAGTAGACTCAAAAAGGTGAGGTTGGAATACAACAGTTCCCGCTCTCACCACAAAGGGGAACAGGAAGCGCGACCCAGAAACGAGAAGTGACATGGCATTTGGGAATAGACTTGGATCTCTCTGGCCTTGCTATTTGAGTGTGTTTGCTGATGATCACTGCTCTTGGAAGCTGGAGGGGTGGTACCAGAGTGGCCACCACCTTGCTGCAGTCTATCTTCTTTTAGGTCCCATGGCCACTGCTCTAATTCAGACCTTTATTTCATTGGGAACAGACCAGTTCACAACCTCCTAAATGACTCCCCTCCTTCCTACCTCTCCTGGCCATCTTACATAATGCTTCAGGCACAATTTGAATAGGTCACTCCTCGGCCTATAATTTTCAGATCTTCCTTTCACAGAAAAATGTGTACCCTCTTCAGCACCAATTTGGAAGCCCCCCCACAATCTGGCCACACCAAATCTTTCCAGCTTCTGTTCCCATGGAACCTTCAGAAACCCAATCTGTTCCTGGATAGTAAGACTCAATATTGTCAAGACGTCGGTGCCTCCTAACTAGATCTATAGATTCAATGCGATCCCAATGAAAATCTCATTAAATTTTTTGGTGGATATTAACAAACTGAATCTAATGATTATATGGAGAGGCAAAAGATCCAGAATAGCCAACCCAATATTGAAGAAGAATGAAGTTGGAGGACTCAAACTACCTGACTTCAAGAGGTACTAGAAACCCGATTAGTTTGCTTTTGGCTCCTAAGACTTGTCATGTGCTTTTTTGCTGCCCTTAAATTTTCTCATGGATAGGGCAGAAAGGTAACCTCTCCCCCACCAACCACAAAAATATGTGTCTACACCTTAATCCCCAGAAACAGTGAATGTTACCTGATTTTGAAGAAGAGTCTTTGTGTAATTAAGTATCTTGAGGTAAGGATATTATCCTGTATCATCTGGTGGGCTCTAAGTCCAATGCCAAGTGTCTCTATAAAATAAAGCTAAGGGAGACTTGACAAACATGAGAGGAGGAGGTGACATGACTACAGAAGTAGACATTGGAGTGATGTGACCACAAGTCAGGGAACGCTGACAGCTCCCAGAAGCTGGGAAAGGCAAAAAACGGATTCCCCACTAAAGCCTCCAGGAGTGGAGCTGTGCCAACACCTGAATTTTGGGGTTCTTGCCTCTAGAACTTTGAGAGATTAAATTTCTGTTGTTTTAAGTCACCCATTTTTTGGTAATTTGTTATAGCAGCCCCAAGAAACTACTACATTGAGCTACATTCTCTGCCTGGAATTCCCTTCCCAGCCACACTTACTGGCTGAAACCTCATTTGCCCTTAAATGTCCAGCTCACGTGTGTCCGCCTCCACAAAGCCTCCCTGATTACTCAAGCTGATAGTTACCTCTTTATTTTCAAGTAATAATGAGTGCTTCTCTCACAGGGTTGAAGACATTGGTTTTGCCATCCAACAAAGCTGGGTTAAAAATCCTACTTCTGCCTCTTATTACCTGTTGATAGATGGATGGAAGCAACTTAACCTCTTTGAGTCTGTTTCCCTGTCTATAAAATGGAAATGATAATGATACCAATTTCTCAGAGTTTTTACACATATCAACGCTGGAATGAGCCACAGTTATAAGCCACTTAATGGCAAAGATACCCTCTGAAAAATGCATTGTTAGCCGATTTCCTTGTTGTGCAAACATCATAGAGTGTACTGTGGGGACAGAGCCAGGAGTGCAGTTTCCAGGCTCTTGCCCTCACATGGAAAGGTGCTCACTTGGGTAGTAAATGGCCATCAACTGTGATTGGATGGCCATCAGTTGTGGCTAGTTGGCTGGTGGCTGTAACCAGTGACCCATTGGCCACTAATATAACTGCCGTGGCTACGCTAGCAGAAAATGGGGGCTAGCAAGAAGATGGTGGCTGAGCTAGCAAGAGCGGATTGCAGTTAGCAAGTGAGGTTGGTTGGCAGAGAGAAGTGGACGGCAGGTTGCGGTTAGTGTGGCTCCTGCTTCCTGTCTCCAACCCAGCCACCAGTGAGAATATAGTGGTATGACTCCCCTATCTATGGCTCCGTGGGTGTTCCTTTCTGGCCTCACTATGTCCTGCGTTCTTGTGTGGGGAGCGGGACCAGAGACCTCGCATGACACAATGCATGACAGTACTTATCCATATCTAGATGGTATAGCCTACTACTGTAATTATATGTGCTGCACTTTTTTTTTCTGGTAATTTTATTTTATAGGATTCTAGAATTGCAAATTCTTTTGTTTCATTTTTATTCAATTTATTGGTGTGACATTGGTTAGTAAAATTATATAGGTTTCAAGTGTACGGTTGTATAATACATCATCTATACAGGAGGGTAAAGGGGATCAAATATATGGTGATGGAAGGAGAACTGACTCTGGGTGGTGCACACACCATGTGCTGTGCTTTTATACCACTGGCAGTGCAGCAGGTTTGTATCAGCATCACCACCGACACCTGAGTAATTGTAGTGTAAGCCCTTACAGCTGGCTTTTCTTTTTGCAATGCAAGTGCCTGACTTAAGCTCTGATTGCCTAGGCATCTGCTTCAAGGACAGCTATCTCAAATAAACACATTGCCAGCCACATGACTCTAGAAAAAGGAGCCAGTCTTCTTTGTTTTGGAGATTTTGATTTCCATAATTGACCGTTTGGGCTACTTGTTTTTTATCCTCTGTCCACACTTTAAATTCTCACTTTTACGTTTTAAATTCACCAATGAAGAGTGAGCCCCAAAACTCGACGCCCCCACCTTCAACCCCAACAAAAACAGAACCACAGTTTTGTCTCTCTTACTCTCACTCTTCCTTTGCCTCTCCCTTTCTTTCCCTCTCTCTCCCTCTCTCTCCCTCCCTCTTTCTTTCTTTCATGAGTTCTCGTGAAAGTTCACGCGAGCTCTCCGGGCTCTCACAGGCTGTACCTTGGACCTTGCTATGTATCGCCTGGCATGCATTGTAGGCTCCAGAATCTGTAAGTAATAAACTCTTTTTTTCTTCAAAGTTTACTAATAGTTATCACTGAAGGGCATCTTGCAATCGTAATAAGGATTCCAAAGGTAGGTCCAGTTCTACCATTAATTTAGAAAGGGGAGATGTCTGCAGGGCCTAGGTGAGTGCCTCCAGGCATTGCTAGTCGATAGCATGACTATCGGTAGATGAAACTGGCACGAAACAGTAATGCCTTGCACTACATCCTTACAACGGCTATGATGTCACTAAGTGATGGGAATTTTTCAGCTCTGTTGTAATCTCATGGGACCACCATTGTCTATACGGTTCGTTGTACACTGAAATGTTGTTATGCAGTGCATGACTGTGTATGTAATGTACCTAGCATAGAGTGAACATAGAGTTCAACACATCGTTAATTATTGATAGCGCCCTAGCCCTCTGTATGTCCTTCCATGTTATTATAGTTATTTGATCAACCTCGCTTCTCCTCTACTGGACCACATTCCTCTTGGTGGCAAGGATCTGGACTTGCTCATCTTTGTTTCCCATCCCCTTTACGCCCCAGTGACTGTCACAAGTGTTTGTAGGTGGTCAGTCTTTAATAAATATTTAATACATTTGTAAAACCAACTGTCTTATTTTGCCATCAGTAAAATGGGGAGGAAACTGTCATGAAGTCATCTTCAAGGCTTCCTCCAGCTCCAACTCCAACAGCATCAGCCCAAGTTATAATATCAAGGCTACTCTGTGTTTGGGGGACACAAACAAATATGTTGGTCATGGTACAGTGTGGTTGCCTGTGTGTGTGTGTGTGTGTGTGTGTGTGTGTGTGTGTGTGTGGTGAGGGTGGAGGGAAATTAACATGACACCAAGGCCAGAGAGCTTGAACAGAACAAATTCTGCAAAAGTGGGCTGTGGGCTCCTGGATGTTGCTGTCTGCTCTTCTCTGTTTGGGCTTTGGAGATGCTATGCTACTTCAGAAAGTAACTCTTATTTTTCTAAATTTGAAAATTGGCACTTTTCTTGAACATCATTATTAACACCATCAAATCTCTTATTTGCCTCATTATTTCTGTGGCTTTGGAAAAGAAGTTAGCGACTCTTTGCCTCAGTTTCCTCATCAGTGAAATGGGACTGACAAGGTTTATGCATGGACTTAATAAGTTTTTATGGGTGCTTAAACCTTGGTACATGGTAAGCACTCAATAAATGTTAACTATTGCCATCATCGCCGCCGCCACCACCACCACCACCACCGTCATTATCATCATCACTCTAAATCCAAGTTTACTAAGAACTAAAAAGGGTCACCATTGGTTTTTGTTCATAAATTGTTTTCTGTTCATGAACTTAACCATATCATATTGGGGGAGACTGGTTTCTACTTCCTCCATTCTTATGTAAGCAACTCCCAGTCTATTACCATTAGGACTCATCTTTATAATTGTAAAGAAAGCTTTACTAGGGAGTGGGTAGATAGGAGAGACTCTTGTTGTTAAGAATTTGCTACTAATTAGATGTCCTAAAAATGTTGTATATCCCACCGGAAGAGAACAGGTAAGTGTTTTGCTTCCAGACTGAGCTGTAGACAAGTATCAAAAGCCAATAGGTTTTTGTTTCTTCGTTTGTTTGTCTTGTTCTTTTGTTGTTTTCATTTTTATAAACACACAGTGTTATATGTAGATGATTTATTACAGAATTATACACCTGAAATCTATGTAACTTTACTAATAATTGTCACCCCAATAAACTTTAATTTAAAAAAAAAAGCCAATGGGAGCGACATGATTCAAAGCTCCTGGCCCACCATTCTCACCACTAGATAGCGCTGTAGCACTAGTTTTAGATTCCTCATCATTGATTTAGAAGAATGAAAGCCTGCTCACAAACTATATCAAGAAGTTTCTCAACAGGATTACTTGCTGTGAAAAGGTACCTCCTAGGATTAAATTCAGAGCTATTAGGAACAGTTGGTGAATGGAACAATTTAAACCTTTTTGTATTTTCTTAATTCACAGTAAGATGATTAGCCAGAAAGCAGAAAATTGGTGAAATTCCTCTGAAAAGGGTTGAAGATGCTGCATTAATTCTCTTAATGAAGCAGCAATCATTTTGTTAACCCACCCTCCCTTCCCCTTTAATCCTGAAATATAGTCATCCCACGTGGGCAAATGAAACTTTGAACTTATTTTTAAAAACACTTATTAAGTAATACCAATAAATGGCATGGATTAGATTAATACCTAAATAGCTGGAATGAATTAAGCAATTAAGGATACTTTCCTTCATGGTTTCCCTTTTGGATATAGAAATTTTAGTTAGAAAGAACACCTGGAATTTGTTTAAGAGGAGATCATATGTGTGAAAGTAATTTGTAAATTATAAAGTGTGGTTAAACTATTACTATTTTAAATTAAATTTATCTTGAACACATGAGAATTGTTTACGGAACTATAATTTTGATGATTGCCAGATAAAATTGTGTTTCAGTGGGAAAATAATCACAGTAATATAGAGAAAGAGTATGAGGAGAGAGGGAGAGAGAATCCAAATGAATTAGACATTTTGGAGCACAGATATGAGAAAGCAGACACAAAGAAAGGATACATTTGATTTTGGCCTTTAGAATTTAAAATCTAAAGAGAGAAATAAAACATCACCATGTATGAGGACTAATTTGGTAAGAAAATGTTAATTACTTTAGGACAAAGTATAGAATGTGCCTGTGGTTGGTAAGCTGCATATTGACCTGCTTGAAAGGCAACAGGCTTATGATACAAAGTTCCACAGCATGAATGGATTTCAAGTTTTGTAAAATGAAGGAGAGAGAGATGGTTAGGTGAAGCCTAGGAGGATGGCATAGCGGAAGAATTTGTGTTGGGAAAAAACATGGCTCCTCTGAAGATTCGGTGATGAAGGGAAGGACAGATGGGAAGAGATGTGCTGTTGAAATGTTTGAGTCTCCACAATAGATTCTAACCTTAGGGTGAACACTCTCTGAGCCTACCAATTCACCTTTAGAACTAGGAGTATTGCTCACCATTGAGGAAATCTCAAGAGTTCGGATTTTCAGCTCTCACCCCTCCCACTTCACCCTCTCTTCTGAAAAGCATGACGCCTCACACAGAGGAGCACTAGCTCAGATTGGGTTCTCAGTGACTCTTTGTAAAATAGATTTCCTTCCTTCCTTCCTTCCTCCCTCCCTCCCTCCCTCCCTCCCTCCCTCCCTCCCTCCCTTCCAGTTTAAAACAACAGAAATTTATTCTCTCACAGTTCTGGAGGCCAGAAGTTAGAAATCAAGGTGTCAGCAGGTCATGGACCCTCTGAGACTCTAGGTGGAATCCTTCCCTACCTCTTCCTAGCTTTTGGTGGGAGCTGTCAATCTTTGGCTTTCCTTGGCTTGCAGCTGCACTACTTCCGTCTCTGCCTGTGATCACATGGTATCCTCCCTATATGTCTTACTCTTCATATAGCATTATGCCTCTTCTTTCAAGGAAACCAGATATATTGGATTAGGGGCCCACCTACTCATCTTAACTTGGACCTATTTCCAAATAAGGTCACATTAACAAGTACCAGGTTAAGACATCAACAGATCTTTTGAAAGCACACAATCAACTCATAACACTGTGCCAGCTTATTTCCCACCTCTTGTAATGCATTCAGGCTCTGCTTCTCACCCTCACCAGTAAAAGGCTTACTAGACTTTACATAGCATATTACAACAGATTGAATGCAGATGGGGATATGAAAATTTAACTATCTTGTATTAAGCCCAATGTTAAAGAGATTTGCAAAGTAAATGTAAAGCAATGTCACTCTCGTCATTAAATTACTTCTTGTTTGGAAAAAAAATATATATGTATTCATAAAATATGTTTTTATATTAATCTGTAACAGTTTTACTATTATTTTAAATAGTGATAAATAAGCATTTAGAAATTTCTCAGTTTTAATCTCTTATACAGTAAATATGTAAATAAATATAATCATGTGACTAAAAGCTGTTTGGAATTCTCAATAACAAAAAAAAGTTAGAGAACCACCGATGCAGAAAATCTCACTGGCATGCGGTGAGACTGATAACCTTTCCTCCTCATTGGAAGACATAACAACCATGAGGCCAAAATGTTTGCTCCCAAATCCAGAAATTTCCTTTTAACTTCTCTCTTCAATCCTCCTTGTCTTTTATTCCTTCTTACCTAGGATCTTTCTCCCCTCTAGACTGAACCAGCCAGTCTGGCAAACACTATCATAAAATTTTCTTTAACATCGAGATTCCAGGTGATTTTGTTTTGTTTTGTTTTGTTTTGTTTTGTTTTTAATTCCTTCCTCTCTGCATTATTCTCACTTAGGAAATCAGCGTGAAGCATTGCCACACAATTGAGAAGGGGTTGTTCAGTCACAATTACTACTTGAAATTAAGTATAGGACAAGAGTCATTGGAGGCAGAGTGAAGATGCTACAAAGCAGACGTGAATATATTTATAAAAAGCTGTAACAGATATCAACACTGTCTTCATGTAAATGCCTCCCAACAACATCAATAGGAAAATACTCATCTTAGCATTGACTTGAATGTTGTTGAATTTTCATGTCTGTTGGATCCAAAACTTTATAAAACTTGTATTTATTGAGCACTTATTATGTAGAGTTCAAGACCCCTTTCTTCTACCAAAGAACGAAAGAGATGCAAAGATCCTCGAATAAGCTCTTCAGTATTTTTATTATTATGTGATTACTTTGTTTTTCTTCTTTTTGTTTTTTCCTTTTTAGGAGTGGGGAATATAGAAAATCAGTTATAAGAAAGGCACGATGGTAAAAATGTTTAAAAAAGTGTATTTGAGTATTCATGAAAGAGATTCAGTTCCATCATCGCCCCATGAGCTAGCCCATAATTGCAGTGTGCTTCCTATGACATCTCACGGCTCCATGTGTCCCTTTATTGGCCTCCTGGGTGCCGTTGGGGCCCTATTGCTTTAAGCTGGCAGTGCCCAGTGGAGCTGTTGGAGGTGGCAACTGCTGCCTTCCATTTGGCTGCTGTTTTGAATGTGGCTGCGGGTGGATTTTAAGGATTCTAATTAATTTCACTTTTCAATTGTGCAAGTTTTCAAGGTTTCTGAGATGAAGGGTCCTGGTTTTGGAAAGGGAAAGTCAACCACTATCTGTTCAGGTCCATGTGGTTTTAATGTGTGGGTCAGATGCACACTGGTTTTAGGAGGTGTGAAGGGAAGGGATCTGGTCCCTCATTCTGAGCCACAGTGGGGAGAGTTATTGGTGTTTTGGTATAGTCCAAGGTCAAAGAACAAAAAGCTGAATAATCAAACACCAGCCATCTAGAAGCAGAGCTTGGGGATGTTGAGAATGTTGAAATTGGTGATTCTGGGGAAGCAATCTGAACAGCAGGAAGTGGGGTCAGGACCTCTGGAGGTTCTCCAGAGCACCTGGGATGAGCTTCCCCACATGCTCTGGGGAACCTCCAGAGGGTTGGAGCAGCGTGGGGAACTGGAATGAGATCACCTGAGAGAGTGAGTTCCTGTGGGACTCCAGTATCTGCCGGACCTAGTCCCCTTGGTGGGCAGGTATAGTCCACTTTTGCCTTCCTGCCTACCGGCTGCTCTCACCAACCACTCTTCCTGGAGGTAGAGGCTCACAGAGGGAGAGGAGGCCAGATGCAGGAGCTGCTTCCAGATGTTCGAGGCTTGATGGCAATGTGCTGTGCCTGGGACACCATGCCCTCCCTGTGCTCGTCCGATGCTTACAAATGTTCTTTATTCCCTCTTCTAGGCCGTTTCCTTGGTTGGGTCCCTTGCCTCCATGCACTGCGGTGGCCATGGCCCACTCCTTTGTAATGCCTCACTTGTCTTACTGTCCCTAGACTGTGACCTCCTTGAGAGCAGCTACTCCTTGGCCTGGGGTGGTATTTGGCACAAAAAGGTGCTCAGTGTTTGCTGAGAACATGCGAGGAATCTAAATCAGGGTTTGCAAAACTGCAGTTATTTTGATGCCAACTTCACAATATTTGCCACGTCTGAGGGCCCGTTGTAATTTAATTTAGCATTTTTCATCGAATCGATTTTTAATCAAATCGCTGTTTAAAAACCTAGCTTTATTGTAAGCACTAATATCTGTGAAATGACAGGCTTGCTATGCTGGCAGTAATTTTCCTGATATACATGAAAATGAAGGTACACAGACAGCTCCACCTGTAGGCTCGTCTTGCACACCACTTCTGCCAGTGCATATGCTCCAGGCTGCTTACGCTAACCCCAGATGACCAAATTTCTTTGCTGCTGACCCCACTGATGGCATCACCATCATGTGGCTACTGCCACAAATGCCACGACCGCATCGCCCCCTGACTGCCCACATGCTGCTCTAGCTGCTCTCAGAACCACAGGTTTAGCCTTTCTCTGTCTCATGCGAATCCAGCCAATCTCCTCCTCCCACGTGGCCTTGCTCTCTGGAGGACCATGCTTTTATATGTGAATGATGGATTTTAATCTGTGACAGGATATTAAAGGTTAATAAGGTGAGACAAATGAATGTCATCCATGGGCTCCAGGAAATGGAATTTTTAGGCACAACTGGCAGATTCTTAAAGGGAGAAATTTGGAGTGGAGAGACCTTTTGGCATCTCTCGTTACTTCTACACAGTCACCCATAGGTGAGCTATGTCTTGGCTCTTTAATTAAAAATTATTTATTATATGACTGCAGTCTTTTCTTTTTTCAGAATTAAACTACCCTAGCTTCCTTAACTTTTTGGTCCATTCGTTATTTTGAATTCCTTTTTTTTTTTTCCTTCTTCTGAATTCCCTCATTTTTCTTCTTGGGTTTTACTTGGTAAAGGGGAGATAAATTGATCAGTGACTTCTGTGGAAATAAAGGACCCAGTGCATGGGTTTGTGTCACTGTGCCTGTTTCCTGGACACATGTTTTCATACACAAGCAACATACTCAACTGCTTGATAAAGGCTAGTGCCATGGAGGCTAATGAGATGAGAATTTCCTCTGCGGTCATGACAGCAGGTCCTGCCTCTGTGACTTGGAATAAACCAATGATCTTTTCTTCTTAGCATTTTCTTTTGTAAGACATATTGTGATATTTTCTGTCCCCTGTCCACCCTGGCCCACAGCGAGGGTTGACAGTGTACATTGTCATGCCTGTGCCAGCGTCATCTCACAGTGCCCGGCATGAAGCCTGTCTCTGGGGGGCGTTAAAGGTCAGCTGACCCATCCAAGCGCAACTGGTCTCCTCCCTCCCAGAGCTCCATCGTACAGTGATGGTGTTTTCGTGGAGGCTTCAGACACTGTGAAACCCCAGGGAAAATGCCAGAGATTCTGAAATGTAATAGACCTTTAGAGTAATTGCACATCACATGTAGATATCACACATTTGACACAAACTGTTATATTTCTCTTATCCTTTAAATTGGGTAAACTGAACCTGCAATGTTTAGCCACTGCATTCTAAGGTCTCCTTATTTTGGCTCCATTGCTTTAAAAAGTCTGTAGAGCAGGCCCCAAGCCAACTTGTGGGCAGCGCCTGCCAGGATTGTCTGAAAGCCAAGTATGAGGCTTCCAGGCCAAGAGTGGTTTTTGGCCCAGGGAGGCCACAACACCTCATATCCAGCAGGGAGGGGGAATCCACTGCCATAAAACTCAGTTGAAAAGAACAAAAAGAGACATTGAAGTCAGTATAACTCAGGAGGAGTTTCAATGGAGTCTGGCAGATAGAGGCTCCAATGCTGGAATCTTAGGTCAGATTGTTGCCTCCAGTCACACAAGTGACACTCCCAGGTACTTTAGTGACCTCATTTTGCTCTGGAGAGACTCGGATAGGTATCACAAGACTCTCATCTGACCAAGTCTGAATGGCAGCCTCTGTTTAAAGACAGATGTCTGACAGGACCGGCCAGGATGATGCAGGATGTCGGGGAGCCCTGACAAGGACAGGGGGGCCACTCAAACAGTGCTTTCCTCTGTGCTGGCTGGAACCAATCCGAGGTGTCTAGAGGCTCATTTCACAGGGTTCTTATTCCCCTTTTCCCCACGCGAAAGCAAAGCGATGTGATTGTGATAAATAACTGCAGGGAGCATCCTGGCCTGTGTAAATCCATCCCTGTTATTAGTGCTCGGTTTGAAACCTTTGTCATTGCAGAGCACGCCTAATCCAAATACATGCCTAAGCTTAGTTCTCAACCTGCAATGTTATTAGTGAATTATGACGGTGTGAGGTGAGGGTAATATATTGTGAGCAGGCTAGTCAGCTGGAGGAAGGAGCAGTGGGTGTTCCCACAGGACCTGAATGAAAACACGATGTCTAATATTTCAGCCGGTGTCCCCTCCTCCCCAGAACCATTGCTAAACCTGGCCGTTAGGGCTGCTACTGGAATCTTGGCCATTCTTTCTGCTTTGTTGCTGGGAAGCATTTGTAAACTTATGTTGTAGCAATATCCTAGAACGATACTAATCGTGTCCAACTCTGTTATTGCTTTTGCAAGAGGGACTGTGTTTTAGTAACCAACTCAGAGCCTCTCACAAAAATCAATTTATTTCTCTGTGTGACTTTAGGATGGAATTCTTCTTTAAAAATCACATTTTGATTAGGGTTGACCCTTCTCTAGTCTAGAGATAAACTCGGAGCAGAAACCATTAATCTGAAAGATAGTTCCAGGATCATTATTGGCTTGAGTTTATCTTTACAGAAAGAATTGAATGAGTAGGGAGTGTAGAAGGAGTGTTCTTCAAAGCAGCCTTCAATGGGAAGCATTAAATCTGACTGAATGCAAGTGGGTTAATGATATGAAATGGTTATTGTCTCTTTCTAATTAAATTTTTTTAGGGGCTGGATAACTCTTGAACATGGTAAAAACTTCAAACAGTGCCCAAGATATACAGATTGAAAGTGAAACTCACACTTCTGACACACATCCTGCCGTGCACCTACCTGGCTCAGGCAGCAATTCTTACTGGTTTCTCTGTTGTCATTGTGAAGACAGTGTATGTATAATATATAAAATGCATTAAACTGTAAGTTCAGTGTCTTCCATTTTGTTTTGTTTGCTATTGTATGTCCATCTTCTAGGCTAGAGCTCAGCCGATAGGAGAAGCTCAATAACTATTTGTTGAATGAATAAATGAACAAGCAGGAATGCAAGTACACACACACACACACACACACACACACACACACACACATGCAATTGGTAGTGTACTATGTGCACTGTTCTATGCCTTGTTTTTTCATTTAATATATCTTATAGCTATACCGATAGAGTTGCCGCATTCTATTAACAGTTGCCTGGTATTCCACTGTAGGAATGTACATAATTTATATTTACCAGTCCAATAATAATGGGCATTTAGGTGGTGTCCATCTTTTCTCTATTAAAAAAAAAATCGCAATGATATCTGTGTACTTACGTCTTCATGTACATTTTGAATTTATCCATAAGATAAATTTCTGGTTAGACTCTGAGATGTCTGTCAAATAAAATTCTTGGAATTACTTGATCCAACTCTATGCATATGAAAGAGCTACTTCTAAGTAATTAATCACTGCAAACTCTAAGGAGAGTTTTCCATTTTCATTGGTGATGTAAACCTTTCCTCTGCTGTTCCCTTTGCCTAAAACCCTCTTATATATATCTTTTTTCTTTCTTTCTTTTTCTTTTTTGTGTTTTTTATTTTCTCTTCAGCATTGAAGTGTGAACAAAGACCCTTATGTGTGAAGAGAAGGATGCATTCCAAAGGCACAAAGCAGTTCCCCAATTAACACACAGAGTACTGTGCTTTGTTTCTTTCAAAATACACATCACAATTTGTAATTCAACATTTTTTTGTTTATTTAATATTTTCAAGCTTTGGGAGGGCAGAGACTAGGTCTGTTTTTTTCAGCCCTGCATGGTGACTGCATATACAAGGCACTCCATGAATATTTGTCCAATGAATGAATGCAAAAAGCATATAAAGTCATATAAAGTGCTGTATAGGTCAAAGGATGCCTTCTGTGAAACCAAAAGTAATTTCTAAAACTATTCAAGATCTTTACCTGCAATTCTTTGCATCCAGAAAGGAATACAGAATCACCAGTTTCCTTAAAGTCCTTTTGGTTTCTTTCCCATCCACCTATGAGTTAGATATTCTCATACACTGCAGCCCTTAAAAACCTCCAGCCCTCATCGACACCCTCCTATGTTGGCCTTTCTTCCTTGACTCCCAGTTTTCTCCCAATTCTCCATCACAAAAGACCAAAGACTGCTCTGGAGAGAAGGGCCTCCCCTCAGCTCCGCCAGCGAGCCAGGAAGGGGGAAATCTATAAGCCAGGTTCAAGGGCAGGGAGAAGGAAAGATAAACAATACTTTCTTCGTGTCCTCATGCCGTTGCATAGGAATATATTGTTGACGTAAGAAATGTCCAGACCTGTAAAGAACTTCTATAAGATTTTATTTGAGCCAAAGTGGTGATAATTGCCAGGAAGCAAGATCTCAAATGCTATATCCCCTCTTATTTCTTTAATTGGAGAATTCCTACTTTGTTTTTTGAAAAGCTCAAATGTTACAACTTCTATGGAAATCTACACGTCACATTTAATTACTATTTATTTATGTACCTGTTTCCCTCACTAGATTGAGAGTCCCTTGATGACCAGAGCTGTGTCATATTTCATTTTCAAAGCACCAGTGACTGGGATGGTGTCTGCCATATTGTAGGTGCTGATGTAAATGTCTTTAGTGGTGAGTGTGACAGTCAATTTTAGAAAGTCAGTGTGGAGAACAAAAAAGTGTAAGTTCACCTCAAGGCTGAGACTTTTGCAATGATGAAAACAGGAGGCATGTTTACAGTTAGTACTGTCAGACTCAAAAAAAAACAAAACAAAACAAAACTGGAAGGCTAGGTGGGCCTTGGATTCAGCCAGGCCAGGGAATACCTCGATGGTTAGCTTAGCTGAGGCTCAAGAGTCAAGTGCACAGCTTGTCAGTAGGTTAAAGTTGGCAACTGGCCTCTAACCACGGGGATGCAGATACAAGATGAAAATAAGACAAGTCCAAACCCAGGCAGTTGTTTGAGCTGAACAGTTGGGATGAGAATCGATTAGGAATTAAGGTGAGTTGTTGGGGCTCCGAGGAGAGTTGTCTCTAAGGACTGGCTTCATTGGATTCAAGTCTGGTCCTTTCAGCCAGAAGAAACAGAGCTATATTCAAAGTATTTCAAGGAAGAGGGTGCTTTTTGAATAGAAGCTTACAGGGCAATAAATGGAACAGAGATCTCCCAGGAGCTAAGAAAGGTGTATTAGTTATCTACTGCTATATAACAAGTTACTTTAAATCGTAACAGTTAAAAACAACAAATATTTCTATCTCATAGAATCTGTGGGTCAGAAATGTAAGAGCAGCTTAACAGGGTATTTCTGATGCTAGGTCTCATAAAGTTGCCGTCCAGTAGGATTTGCTTCCAACCTGGCTCACGTGGTTGTTGGCAGACCTTAGTTCCTCACTGGCTGTTGGCTGAAAACCTCTGTTGGTCCAGGCAAGTGTCTTCATAGGCTGCTTGAGTATCTTCATGTAGTGGCTGCTGGCTTCCCCCAGAGTGATCCAAGACAGAAGCCAGCCTTGCACCTTTATAATCTATTCCGAGAAGTTATGTACCATCACTTCTGCCACATTCTATTCCTCATACATACCAACCGTGTGTGAGGAAGCTCTACAAATGTGTGAACATCAGGATGTGGGGCTCACAGGATGCCATATGGGAGACTGGCCACCAGAGAAAGGAACTGCACAACAGCTAGACCTCCTCGGAACTAGAAGAGGAAGGCTACAAGGTATCAAGCTTAACCTTTTTACTGACTCCTTTAGGAGCTGTTAGGCCTTTTCCTCCTAGCATTGCTGCTGCTGTATGTGCATCTATTCTGTCTTCTTCTAGTTTTACTCTTTGACTTCCTCTTCTTATTCCATCAGTTGGCTTACCTATGTTCTTCCAAGGGCTCTCTGGTCCAACCTTACTCATATAACTTTACTTCTTCATCCTAACTGCTTAGTGCCTTGGTTATCTAATTCTAAATTTCTATAAGAGAAATCTGATTGTTCCAGCTCACCTTTTTATGTCAAATCATATGTGGGGGTCAGCCTCTAGTGGAACAATACTTGAGTTAAAAGCCCACCTCCCAGAATGAAGCCATTGTTAGAGACTTGGATTAGATAGTTCCAAATAGGAACGCTGAGGCACACGTATTTAAGGTTCGGGCCAAGTGTTCTGGAATCCTCAAACACAGGGAAAATACTGATCAACATCTTTAGTAGTTAAGAATGCAGACTCTGGAACCTGCCAAAGTAGGGCCTGAATCTTGGTCCCCAATTTACTAGCCACATATCCTTAGGGAAGGTACATATACCATCTCTATAAAGTGAATGTAATAATATCTTGATAGCATTGTCACAAAAATTGAATGAGATGTGCATGTAACATGCTTGGCACAATGCTGGGGACATGATAAGCTTCAAAAAATGCCAGGTAGCTGTCATTTCTGTTGATATAGGTTAATTCACGTGATAGTTTTTGAGGTCAATGGAGGGAGGAAGAGTTTCCACCAGTTTTATTCATTCATTCATTCAACAAATATTTATTGATAATTCTTCTTCCTTTCTGTTGGAATTTGCTTCTTTGATTATAGCATATACATGAGATTGTACCTATTGTTGACGCATTACTACATTATTCACAAAAATTTTTCAAGATTTTTCTTCTTTATTAAAATTCTCTACTGGTGCCCTGTTCCCCTGTAACCTACTCTGACTTTTCATAGATACCATCTTGTCTACTTTACCAAGAAGAGGTAATCATAGGTAATGGAAAGATTCCTAGACTTGGCACAAGAAGATGTGGATTAGAGCCTTGGCTCTGCCTCTGACTGGTTGGCAAGTTACTTGTCTTCATTGAACTGGTTTTCTCTCCAGAAAATGATTATAATAAAACTAACCTCACCTCACATAAGTAGCCATAGGGTGTGGTGGATAAGAACACAGACTCTGAAGCCACATCATCAGGTTCAAGTTCCAGATCTCCCTTTCACAATTTGACCTTGCCCAAGTTACCTAACATCTGGTGCCTTGGTTTCTTCCTCTACCAAATGGAGAATTAATACCAGCTCATAGTGTTGGCTTGGGAGGGGTCAATGAGCTGATGTAA
The DNA here is from genome assembly GCF_057876585.1 of Rhinolophus sinicus. Lineage (NCBI taxonomy): Eukaryota > Metazoa > Chordata > Mammalia > Chiroptera > Rhinolophidae > Rhinolophus > Rhinolophus sinicus. The sequence goes on along the minus strand of NC_142517.1, from coordinate 129,163,635 downwards.
GTAAAACACTTAGGACCACCTGGCACACAGCAATGGCTACATAAGTGTTAACTATTTTTTTGTACAGTTTTGCTCATGGATCTAAGAACCAGTAACAATGACATTTTACTATCTCCCTCAGACACAAGAGTAAAACAAAAGAACAGACATATTTAGAGGTTGGAAGTCAGGAGTTCTTTATTCTTCCCATGTCTCTCCCAGAAACGTTTTACATAATAGTTTCTTCTCCCTTGCAATGTCAGAAAAAAAATGGCCTTCTATGCTGCCACTACCCATTTCTGTCTCTTTCTCACCAGCTTCACGTAAAGGGACCACAGTCCCTTTACTACAACTCTTCCTTTTCAAGAACTTCTGGCTCCATCGACCCTTAAGTCAGGCTTCTAGCATCCTGCCCACTTTCACTCACTCCTTGGAAGGCTACTGAGGGCCTCCTCTTCTGGCACAGTTGTCTGTCTGCAGGGCTTCATCCTCCTGAGTACCCATCTGGAATTCTGTCCTATGCTCCATCTTTTAACAAAAAAAGTGGATCACCTTCTTTTTAAAAATTTTTTGTAACATACTTTTCCTTTGTTGTATTCTCTTAGTACCCAAGTCTGTTCTCAGCAGCCTTCCCATGGAATGTTCCTCTCTCCTTACCAGTCTATCCTCTCCAATGGCTTAAATCCTCATCTCTGCAAAGCAGGGTTCCCACATGTAGTTCTGACTCCAGCTTCCTGAGATCAAGTCCTTTGAGTTTTAGACTCAATATGTCTGAAACGAAATGCATCATCCACCTTTCAATCTCACTTCTCGCATCTCTTTACTTCTATAAATGGCACTACCCTTGCCCTGGACACCCAAAATTCAGAGACATCCACTCATTGGTCATCCAACTATTTTAATATCTATTGTGTGACAAGCATTGTGCTAGGCATGGAAAACGCAAACATGCATCTGACACAGTCCTTGGGTTTAAGAACCAGGGAATGGAGACATTGTGGTGGAAGAGTCTGGCAAGTGTGAACAGGGCTCACACTTGGTGGGGGCAATGAGAAAAGGCTGCAAGGAGCATGTGAAGCTTGACAGCATGTTACAGGTGAGAAGATTTTCAAAGAGAGGTTAGAAAATCCAAACAAAGGAGAGAGTCTGGGCCAACACAAGAGAAAAGAAACCGCCAAGAGCTGTCAGGACTTGAGTACCTCCCCCACCAAGCACTCTGCTGGGGCCAGCTTTTCCTGCAGGCCTCCGTGAATGTCTCTGGCATTTGTCTTGACCTCTCTTTCCTCAGTTCCTTATTCAATCTTCCATTGCCTCATTATTATTTTGATCTTGCTATTGACTTTTTATTATAAAACTAATGCTTTTAAAACCCATACAAAAGTAGATGCTATAATAAACTCCCATATGCACCCATTGCAGTTTCAACAATAATCAACTCTATATCTTCACCTGCATTCTTCCCATCTGTATTATATTGAAGCAAGTCTCACAAATTATATTATTTTATCCACAAGCATTCCTAAAAGATAAGGAACTTTTAAGAGACATAACCACAATATGTTATTTATAGCTCAAAACAGGAATTAACAAAAGTCTCTTAATATTATCATATACTCAGATCTTATAAATGATTTTATTTTTCAGTTTGTTTTTTACTAAGACCCATATAAAGTCCATGTTTGTGACTGGTCAGTAACATTTTTAGGTGAGTTTTGATCAATAGGTTCTCTATCTATCCACCTCTTTTTATTTATTTCCCTTGAAATTTGTTGAAGAAATGAGGTCTTTTGCCCTGAGATTTTCCTCACAGTTTGGATCTTGATAATTGTATTCCTGCGATGTCATTAGATACGAGTATGTTCCTCTGTCCATTGTATTTCCTATAAATTGCTAGATCTACAGATTTGATTTACAGAGTAGAATATATTTTGACAAGACTACCTCATAGTTTCCTAGGAGGCACATAATATTTGCTTGTCTCTCCTTTAACAGTCACTGATGCTTAGAACCATTCATTCATAAGAAGTGGCCAAATGGTGATATTCTAAATTCTGTCATTATTCATTTATCAGCAGGAATACTTCTAGGAAGATAAACTTCCCTGTATTTCGTGTATGGGTTCCCCACTGGGAACTCCTACACTTCATGCAGGAGAGATAAATAAATGCATTATTCTTTCCCTTACTGACCAGTTGGTTTCCCAGCATCTTCCAATAGTGACCAATTAATGTTTTTCTTTTAAATATCATTGTGAAACTGTGGGCTTAATCTATGGGATGTACTCAGTCCCATTAGTTATGATACTGATTTGATGCTTGAATTGGTCTGTGTTTGGCCTGTGGAAGCTTCTCCAAGTTATCTCTGAGGTCTTTGTACAAAACGCAATAGTTTTCAATATCTTCTGTGTTATGTGATGTACCAAGGTACTCCAGACCCATCTTGCATATCTCCTGCCCAGACTTGGAGCCAGCCACATCTTGAAGAACTCCTGGTTTCTTCTAGTGGGAAACCTATTTCAAGACAACAGTGTGAGTACTAGGGTCTCCATCACTTTTAATGTCAACTGTTACAGCAAACTTGACCCGCCAGCTTCTGAATCCTATGTACTTCAGAACTGTGCTGAATTTTTTTCTGCTAGATCCTTGAATTCCAGAACTAGTCATGTCCTGCTTCCATGGAGCCATTTCTCTGGCTTTCTTGATTTCTTAGGTCCATGTGCGGACATTTGGATGTGCTTCCCAGCCTGGTCCAACCTGAGTTCCCTGCCATGTACCAGCCAAACTGACTCACGAGCTGGTTCATGAGCCTGCCTCCTATTTTCCCACCTGTGCACTGTTGTTCACACTACGGATTCACCTGGGCCGCCTTTCCTCTATACCTCTGTTTTCAGATGTCCTTGGAGACATGGCTGATTCCAAGCCTGGGACAGGACATGTACAATCCCTCCTTTAAATGTCACCTCTGCTTTGAGGGCTGAGCTAATCACCTCATAATGAAAGTTCTTCCTCTCAATGCCTGTGGCTCTTATGGCACTAGCCATATATACATCCTCAGTGGGGCCACAAATGTCTAGAAGGTTGGGATCCTGGCTTATTTAATTTTTTAAATTCTCAGTGCTAAGCATTTTCTCCCTGAAACATAGCAGATTCTTCAATGTGTGTCTATAGAATGAAAGAATGCTCAAATAATGAAATGAATAACTTAGGTTCTGCTTGGTGTTATGGTCATTAGGTCGCTGTCCTGTCCTCAGTCTCACCAGACCACAATCTCCTTGAAGGCAGGGATGGAACTTGCCCACCTTTGTCTCTCATTTAGTTCCTACACACAATGCCCAGCTTAGCTTAATCACTCACTGCATAGTGACTGAATAGAATTTATGGTGAAAAAAGGAGGCATTTAAATCCAAAGCCTCACTGTCTTGTCTCAGCCAACAAAGATTAGAGCTTCTGACCTGTACTTTTCTGCTTTAGTGGCAGAAGATTTCAGAGTCAAAGGAAGGCACCATTCTATTTGCTCAGTTTTGCCACTGCGCAGTTTAGGATAGGCCAGCTGAATATTGCAATTCTTTTTTTTTTCCTTTTTGTCTTTCATTCCTTTCCCTCTGAGGCATCCTGTGTGATTGAAGCTCTTCTAAGCTCCTTGCAGAGGCTCAGTGTGGTAGTGAAAATGCTCCCCAGAAAACAGTCCAAGAACAAACAACCAGTGACCCTGGGGGCAATCGCACAAAAATGCTATTGACAAAAGATGGGTAGAGAGCGGTTGCCTTTATTTGGACAGAGCGAGGAAAAGAACTCGAAGTGAGTCTGTGAGCCAAGCACACCCTGGGTGTTCTATTGCTCTTTTGGGGAGAGTAACATGCTTGTAATATCTGGAGCTAGGAAGGGATTCAGAGCTTGCAGCAGCTGCCCAGGGAACTTCTGATCACAGATGTGGAGATGAGTGATATTACCTGGACCAAGTCACCCAGCCTGGTGGCCGGAGTTGGAGCTTGGACTCTGTAGGCTGAATTTTTAGGCCTACATTCTTTCTGTCATACCAGTCTTCCTTCTTTGCCTTGATGAGGAAGTCCATGGTTGCTTTGCCCCCCTCCCACCACTGGGGAAATGCAGAAGCCAGCTGGATATCACGGAACCTGCGTGTCCTTAGATCTGCTTTTTCATTTCCATATTTTTTAATTTTTATTTATTTTTTATTCTTTTCAGTAACTGGCTGCAGGACACTGGACTAGTCCTCTGGACATTTCCCCCCAGCCCCCCACCCTCCGCCCCAGTCTCTATATAACAAACATGTGCTCTCAGTTATCCCTGAAGTCCTTTCCAGTTCGAAGTATTATTATTATTATTATTAAATTCTTGACTTTCCTGCTGTTGCAAATGCTGCTAATTAATTTCTAAAGGAGTCTTTAGAATATGGTGGCTGATGATCTTAAATAAATCAACAACTCCAGAATTCTGAACTCTGATTTGCACTACTATTCTTAAAATGTAGAATTTTGAGCACAAAGGGAGGGTTTCCCAAACAACCACACACACGGCCTAAGTCCTATCTGTCCTGGCCAACCTGTGGAAACTCAGCCCTTTTAGCTTCTGCTGGCTCTCTCAGGTGTAGTGAACACTCATCTGTGCTAAGGATATTCAAGTTATCTATCTGAAGAGAAAGATGTCTGACCACCAAGGACTGAGATGCACAATTAAGTGCTTTCCTGAACTCTCTAATCCAGCTGACTGAGGCTGTTATTATACAGAGAAGGCTGAGAATTTTCATTTCCTTAGTGCTTTCTCTGTGCTAGGCATGGGACTAAATGCTTTACGTATTGTTTCTAATTTAATGCTCATAACAATTATGTGATTGTCCTCTATTTATTCGTGAACCTAGTAGAGAGAAGGTGCTTACTAAAATGTTATGAAGAAGAAGAAAAAGAGGAAGGAGTTGGGGGAGGAGGACCAACAGGGCTAAAGAGAAGTAATTTGCTCAAAACCAAATGGAATACGATGCTCTGAAACCAGGTTTGTCTTATTCCAAATCTAGTGTTTTATTTCCTGCTAATTGTTATGCTCGAAAGAGCTAGTGAATATATCCCTTCTTCCACTTAGCATTTTTTTGGGTTCAGTCACTGAAAGGCTGTGTGAAGATGCAAACGTTTCCTGTGAGCGGATGAGATTGGCAAGCATTCATCTGTATTTCCTGCCTCGTGAGGGATCGCTAGATCAGATCACCTTCACCCACCAGCCAAGTTTTAGGAAAAGGCACCCAGAATGGGCACCTGGAGAATCATCTCATCCTTGGAGACAGAGAGGCACCACGGGTCCCAAGCCACATCTGCTTGCCCATACCCACTTCAGAATGATGTGTGACTATCAGTCCTGTGCGGTTGATAAGCGGAATGTGCCTCATCTCCTTTATGTGACAGGACCTAACTGCTGAGTAGAGAATTAGGCTTTTCATTTACATGGCTGGGCCTTGTTTTTGGAATCCTTTCCCCTCTATTTGTTGCTGACTGTAAACAACCTGATTTTTGCCGGTGCCAAAGGGCCCCTTAGAATATGTGGACAGCCATTCTATTGTAGATCATGGAATGGAGGGCCACCTTTAGTCATTGTGGCTCAGTGGTGTGAACAGGCATTTGTGGGTTCAATATTAGTGTGAATAGGTCAACACTGTTTTCATGAATGACTCTGGGCCATCCTTTCAACCCCAACCTGCCAGTTTACAACACCATGAGTTGTACATGGGAGCAAAATGCTAATGACTCAGGACAAACTCTTTGTCTCCATGGGTGAAGTCATTTATTTCACACGCTCCCCTGACAGAGACTCTCCACCCCACATTCCTTCCACACTGGGAAAGAAATATTTCCTTCCTTAAAGAGAAAGCTGAGATGGCCCAGTGTAGCACTGGAAGCAGTTGAGAGGCTGCTTTGACTCTGCTCGCTCCTCCCCCATCTCCTCCTCAGCTTCCTCTGTGGCAGGGCCAGGAGGTGGTGCTACTTCCTCTGGAACACTTTGGCCCAAAGCGTGGACAAAATCCCTTTGACTTTAAACCTTTCCCTGCAGCTGAAACAAGAAGATTGGCAACCATTGGAATAGAAGGTCGAGAACCTCTGAAGGCATATCCTGCTTGCTCCAATTCCTTCCCTGCTGCTCTGAGCACTCAGGGACCGCCAAGTGGCTGTGGGTCAGGCCAATGGAAGGAGCCCCATTCGGCAGCTCTGCCTTGCTCAGCATTCAGTTCAGCTGATGGTTCCTTTGACCTTGCTGCCACCATGTCCCAGTGGTTGGTTTTCCACAGTCGTATCCAATCTCTTTGGGTTTTATCTGCCTTTGGCCACGTCCCAGAAGCAGACCTCCAGCCCATTTTCACTTACGTTCCTTGAAATCACAGCAGAACTCAGGTCCACCCTTGATGATGTGACCTTCTAGAACTGGGTTCAATTCTGGTCTCACATTGCCACTCATCCCTGTGCGCCTGTATTTGAACTTCTGGTAACTGATTTTCCTACCCCTTCAATCTCTAAAATGGACACTGGGTGATGCTGGCCTGGCTGACCCAGATCTGTTGGGGTTGCACTGAAAAATGAGAGGAACCCTGCATCCAAATGTGAAAGGACCATTTACCTACAATCATATCATGTAGGATCAGAGGGTAGAGGTCAGAATGGGACTGTAAGAGCAAGGAGATCTGATGCAAATTTCAGGAGCCACTGGGTATTGTCAGGCTAGGTTAGTATCTCAGACGAAAGATGATAAAAATGAGAGACATGGAGCAGGAATGAACAGGTGGCACAGTCTCTAAGCTGTGCATGTTCCCTCACCAGTGGATTTTGTAGATTTCCATCAGTGTTTGTGTGCATGGGGCAGATCCATTCACAAAGACTGGGGCAGATTGTGCCTCTAGCAGGTAAACCCATACTTCTAGTTCAACACACTGCTGAACTTGGATTTGACATTGTGGTTTAATAATGAGAAGAGTGAAATCATGAGGAAAGCACAGGCAACCACATGTAATGTCTGTTTTCTTATTCTGGGGACCTCAAAGAACTGGATGGGAAGAATATCTTTTCTTCCCTTTCTAGATGCCAAAAGTCTGGCTCTAGTTTTCTTTAGCAGTTGACTTTGTCAGGCTTACTCCAATAGAACAGCCTTTTGTGTATTTTTTTCCACCAAATCCCTTTGGCCTCTGAACTAAAGCAAACTCCACTGAATGTTATTGCTGAATAGCTTGCAGCATGTTTACAATATGTATGACTTTCTCTGGCTGACCTCTCTGAAGGGGGCTGTTGCTTACCCAGGGACCCATTTAGAGTGGCAGAGGATGAGAAATTACAGACTGTCCAGCCTAACCTCAGAGGTAAGCAGATCTGAGAGACATTAAGAAGGAATGAGATCACAAAACATCTGGAGAAATATGAACTGACAAAAACTAGCCATTGTGGTTTCATAAAGGTAAATTTTGTTTGACAAATGTGGTGAGAAGAAAGGAGAGAAAAAAATGAAGGAGATGATGTGGAAAGTAGAGGGTTATGAGACAGTGGACATGAAGTATTAGTGTTTCCAAAAGACTTTGGACAAGGTATTGCTAACTAAGTACAAACATTGGGTGGCACCTCTAGACTTCCTAAAGGGTTGCACTTCAATCATTGCAATAAAGAACTCAAATCAATCTGTAATTATTCCCGTTTTTTTCCCCTAAGGGTTCTATCTTAAACCCTCACATATTATGCACTTGGGTTGTGAGACTAGAGCCAAGTAAGATGGCGGCGTTTAAGACCTCTAACTTTCTCTGGCAAGAGGGTTGGAATAATAGGTTGGCTTGGTGTGTCTATGAAAGCTGTTCTGGAAAGATGACTGGGCCTCATGAGTAAGACCATCAAGCCATCTATGAAATACATTTCTAGTTCAGGGATCAGCCAACTATACCCCATAGGCCAAATCCACCTGTTTGTAAATAAAGTTTTATTGGAACACAGCCACACCCATTCATTTACATAATGTCTAAGGTTGCTTTCATGGTACAATGGCAGAGTTGAGAAATTGCCATTTTATGGCCTACAAAGCCTAAAATATTCAGTAACTGGCAATGTATAGATAAAGTTATCTATCCCTATTCTAGTGTATCTGCAACCCTCTCCAATCAGTCATTTTACATAGCCCCATGGTGCTTCTCTATCATTTCATTTTGTTTTATTTTCTTCATAGCTAATGTCACTGTCTAAACTATCTTGTTATTTTGACGATTTCCTCCATACTGGAAGAAAGCTCCTTGAATGCAAAGATCTTGCTCATTCTGTGTATCACAGTATATCCCGGGGTCCTAGCATTAGAAGTTGTTCAACACTAGTTATTGCATAAATGAATGAATAAATGAATGAATGCAGATGAGAAAAACTGGTGAAGGAAGGGGGCTAAGAAAATGAGGCAGTGAAAATGATTAGTGACTGATAAGAAACAGAATGATCATATATTTGTGCTTTCTGCATAACTGGCCAGACAACTTTAGTCCCACATTAGTTGGAAGAAATATCCAAATTAATCTACCCACTCTGTTATATCAAATTATATCCTACCCTACGTCACTCAGGCAAATATTTCTCTCCATGGTTCATAAACATTTTAAGAATGAATATTGCACACTTACAGTGATGACCTGACCTCTTCCTGGTCCTTGTGCGGCTGTTTCATTGCTGAACCCCTGACATCTGGGCCATGCCCCTGAGATGGGAAGCCTACCTACCTACTGCCAGACGGAAGGAGGCAAAGAGAAGCCAAGCTTGGGATCATTTTGACTCATCCCATTTGCTATTTGGAACTTGGGTGTTATCTCCATTACATTTAGTTTTTACTTCTAAAAGGAATCATTATGAAATTGACGACTGCAAATATATACACTTACAAACTAATTATCAAGTCAAAGGGCACTATCTTAAGGAAACAATAACGTAAACTTCATGAGAGTTAATAAAAAAAATCCTAGAATTTCTTGAATGCTTGGAGAATAATCTGTTAAGATAAAAGGACATGGTTCTACCCTCCGGTTCCAGTCTTTTCCCTGGAGCATTTCTCAGGGGAGCTCGGAATTAAGCACAGCTCAGTACATAGCATGGCATTTTGTTAGACATGCTGCCATCTGGAAAGAAGAGAGCTGCTTATCTGCATGAAAATTCTCTTTATTCCGTGGATGTTATAATTTGTCTTAAAATGATTGTCATGGGCTACTAGGGTCAAATCAAAATGACTCAGGAGCCAATTGTGACCAGACTCCACGGTCAAAGATGAAACAATTTGAGAATCAACTAAAGACATTTAACTGCAATGGATTGATATGCATCAAATAAGTAAGTTAATAATTTCAAATCTAGATTGAGAAAAAAACTAATTGCATACTGTTGGAGGACGCTAGAGAACCAACTCATTATTAAGAACACTAAAGTGAAAGAATCTGATATTTATTTTGTCTTTCCTATACAAACTCTACTACTGAGCAACCAAATAACAATAATGGGAAATTGATATTTGTAGATATATCCAGCTAATAGGTGAAGAAGTGATGATAACATATGAGTCTATCACCATCATGAAACCACTAATAAATGAATGAATCTTGACATTGAATTTAAGTGGCTACAGACATCACAAAAAAAGAAAAATGAGACAACCACACATTCTGTGTCTTCTGGCCAGAGAACACATCATCACCTTTCAAGTAAGTAGTTTTGCCAGTGGATGAAACTTGAATCTGATCAAATCACTAGATACAGCTACCAATGTACAGGAAATGCGGAGGACAGTGGATCACATTAAAAGACACCACATGAATGCAGTCGGCAAAATCCAGACTGGGAAGCTCTACAAGATAAATGACCTTGTTTCTTCAACAAATAAATTGTAAGAAAGAGGAGATGAAGGGGGGATCCCATGGATTGAAAGAAAGTTAAGAAATTTATCAACCAGTCATAATATATGGATCTTATTTCCACCCTGATTCAACAAACAAACTATAATAAATTATTACCATTTATGTTTCAATTAGAAATTTGAACATGGACTAGATATTTGATATTAAGAAATTACTAATTTTTAGGTGTGTTATTGATATTATATCTTTAAAAGAGTCCTTTTAGAGATACTGAAATATTTGTAGATGAAATGATATGATGTCTGGGATTTGCTTTAAGATAACACAAGGCAGAGAGTTAGGTGAGGATATAGATGAAACAAGACAAGTTGTGAGATGAAAATTATTGGGTGGTGAGTTCATGGAGTTCATTATACTGTTCTCTCTATTTTGTGTATGACTGACATGTCCATTATAAAAAATTTTTTTAATGACTAGCTTGGCAAAAAGAATCGTGGTTGTTCAATTAGTTCTTTTCATGGGAGATAGAGAAGGTGACATATGACCATGAATCATTCATTGTGGAACTTACCTTTGTGAACCTGTACAATATAAATAAATAATGTTTTATGTATATGTAATCTAGTTAATCACCAGGTCATCTTAAGTGATTTAAAAATATTTAAATAATCAATTAGAGTGATTAGCTTAATGTAATAAGTGTTACCATTTCATCACAAGGTAACATAAATAAGGGCACTTACAATTATGGAAACACGAATCTCATTAATTAATCTTCTTTTTTCTTTCAAAAAGCATTTCCCAAGAGTCCACTATGTGCCAGCATTAGGCTAGGCTCTAAGGATAAAGATCATCTAAGTCATCGTCCTATCCTGGGGAAACTAATTTTGTAATGGAGGAGAAAGACAAGTAAAAACCATACAACAGCAGACTAGCAGCCATGTGAGACATGGCCCATGATGCCAAGGGAGTTCAGTCAGCCCATCCTCTGAGAGAAGGGATACCCTGCCTGGAAGGCTGAGCTTTCGGCAGGTAAAAGTGCAGGGGAGGAGGAGAGGAGAGAGCATGTCAGTGATAAGAGCAAGGAGCTCCGGGAGGACATTTACCAGGCTTTTACTCAATATAGCTGGATTGTTTTGTGTGACAGAAGAGTGCAGAGAAAGGAGAATGGTTGGGGAACATTTTGTCCTAGATATTTTGGAGGATGCAGAAGCAGCAGAAGCTCTATGCAAGGTCTTTAACATCTCATCCCACACAGTTCCTGTACTAGTCTGGACGGTGACAGCTGATGTGAAGCAAAGCCTCTCTCAGGAGCTGCCCCACAGAATTCCATCTGCACACTTCCTTCTTGCCAAGCTTTCTCTTCCGCAGTCTTTCCTTCCTAACCTGCTGGTCTGTGCTCTCTCCTAGCCCAGGCTTCTTCTTTTTCTTCCTTTTCAATCTACACCTCAGGAGGGCAAAGGCTCTGAATTTCTCTGTACTGCACGTAGCCATAGCTGGATACTGCCTGCATTGGTGTTCACCAGTGACCTTCATGGCCTTTTGCCAGTTGAGTTTGTCAACCAGAAAGGACATTGGTAATTAAATAATTTGAAGATTTTTTTTAACTCGGAGAATGGTCTCAAAGTGGTAGCATGTATTATTTGATCTTTTTTCTCTATTACTTTATAGAAACTTAGCCCTTTATAGAAAACAAAACAAAATACACAGACAAAAAAACTTAAGTAGTCCAATGAGGCTAATTCCTTGTCATTTATTTGGAGTTTTTTCTTGGTCAAAGCAAAACATTAGCATTCTTAGCTGTTCACTTATTTATACTACAGGAAACCAACAGTTATGCAAAGCCACTGCCAACATAATCACGAGCTGCTGTGTGGAGTCTTAAGTACCTCATGGAAAAATAACTCTGAATTGGAATTCTTCCCAACAGCCAGATTCATTAATGCTTTGACAACTGAGGTAGGCCAAAAAAAAAAAAAAAAAAAAAATCTAGAAAGCAGTTATAAATATGAATGGTTGTTAAACCTTTCAGCAGGGTGATTTAATGTAAAAAATGTAAGATATTAGCACAAATGCTCTTGCAATAGTGTCATGGCTATGTCATGTCTTTAACTTACCTGGAATTAATTACAGGTTTAAAATGCTTTATGGTTTAATGAACAAACAGAACACAGTTTCAAGTATGTTTTATTAACCTGGCTGTGCTTTGTATTTCAAAACAGTCTTTGAAAATGTGGGAGACAAGGTGTGTGTGTGCGTGCGTGTGTGTGTGTGTGTGTGCGCGTGTGTGCTCATGCACATGCTTGGGCATATGTGTATGTGTATGTATCTGTGTCTGTGCAAATATGTGTGTGTCTTCACACAGTGTGGAGCAGGATGGACAATAGAGCAGAGGGTGTGGTTTGTTGATATAGCCATTCTCAAAACTGTACATTTCAGTCGTATGGCAGTTAAGTCTTAGGCACTTTCCAGGCCTAGGAATTTCTGGTATTTTTTTCTTTTGGTCTTTTATTTTTTTAAAACAGGTTTTACCATGTGCACTTCCTAAATACATAGTCTCTCCTTATAAGTAAAATGCAGGCGCTGTGAACCAAGAGCAAGAGCTTTGGCAAAGGGAAAGGTTGTAAGGTTAATGGAGATTTTCAGCCTTAATGAGCAAATAGGAGAGCGATGGTAGATCCATCTCTCTGAAAAAAGTTGTCCTCTTATTTTGAGAGGTGATACACACAGGTTGAATGCCCAAGACTTACTTGCCTGTAGCACTTAAGGGGGTGGTCATTGCATTTGTATGTCAGGCTTTCTTATAGTTTTCAGCAGTAGTTATTTGGCCACAGTCTCTCATTTATACTTACACCCCTACTTAGCATGCCAAGTTAGTTGTGAAGGGGTTCAGAACAAGTCACCCCAAGATGTGCCACTGTGGTATGTGGATTATTTTGAGTTAAATGTAACCGAGACTCTGTGGGCTCAAGAGAAACTTCTGCCCATCCCATTAACTACCTGGAAGAATTTAAATTAGGGGTTTTGTCCATAGTAAGTTATCAGAGACAACCTTTTTTGACCTATCTATACAGCAAGGCAAAGTTCTAATTACTGAAAACCTGCTTTTCTTATTGTTCTGAGAATGACTCTCCTCCTCTCTGAAGACCCAAGGTGGCTTACCTCATCCTAAGCTCAGAATGCCATATAACCTCATTGTAACTTTCTGTTTCTGAATCTCTCATGTATGTGGGGTCTCTGACTCTCTCGTGTATGTGGGGTTCCAAATATACATATGTAATTAAATTTGGTATTTTTCTCCTGCTAATCTAATTTGTCTCATGTAGATTTAGTTATTAGACTAGACAAAAAAAAAACAGATGGGTAGAGGAAAGTTTCTTCTTGCCCCACCCTACAGTTGCCCTGGTCTCTTGGCTGTTTCACATGACTTCATCAACTTGCAATTTGATTACGAATTGCCAGGAGAAAGAGTGATGAAAGTTCAATGTGGCAATAATGACCACCACTGCCAACATTGATCGAGACTAACAATGTGTCAGGCATTGCACAAAGTGCTTAACTCCGACTTTATTCTCTACTCTACACAAGCCTGTGGGGGAGGACCAGTCATTATTCCCTGTATGCAGGTGAGGAAACCAAAGCTTAGTGTGGGGAAGTCAAGACCCAGGGATGACGATGCACGCCTCGCCGAGCTGGACTTGCAGTGCAGGCAGCTGACTTTGGACCTTGGTTCTTGGCTGGTGAGCTCTAGGGTGTCGCAAGTCTCCTGAAACCAGAGGACTCCATTCAGCCTTAATCTCTGCCAGGAAGTGAGTGGTATCTCTCCAGATTCCTGGATGTATGTGAAGTTTCCAAGCTGTCTGTGAATCTCATTTATACTCTTTTTCTTAAAATAAAAAGCATTATTTCTAAACCCTTTGGAGAAAATGAGATCGAATGTTTTTTCCAGATTTGATTTTTTAATTGTAAAAGTGATAATGCTTATTATAAAAATTTAAGCATTATAAAATTGAAATAAATAAAATACTTTCTCATTTTTTCTTGCTTTTTAGAAAAAACCCTCTTTGTCACATTCCTCCTTATCCAACCACCTCTAAGCCTAATTCCACTCGCCAGATGTAACCAAGGTTAAGAATTTGGAATCTATCACTTTATCTCTATCTCTAGCCCCTCACTGCCCCCGCCCCCTTCCCCACACTACTTGGCAGTGTTAAGTGGGCCAACTCTGGGGCCAGATTCCCTGAATTCAAATTCTAATTCCACCATTTATTATCTAACTAATTTTATGCTAGTGATCAATCTCCTTATCCATAAAATAGAAATAATAATATTACCTACATCATAGGTTTATGTGAAGATGATGTGAGTTAATATATATAACAGTTAGAACAGAGATTGGCCAAGATAAACCCTCAATAAACATTCTGTCTCCATCTCTATCTCTCTGTGTGTATACAAATGTTTAATACATATGGAGGTGATAATATACAAATTATTTTGCATCTTGCATTTTTGACTTAACAATATATTGTTTTAGTAATATTGAATTGCTTTAAAAAAAACAATAACACAATATTCCATTGCAGAGATGTAACCTTGTAGTAGACTTTCAGATGTATTTATTTTTCACTCTCATAAACAAGGCTGCCATAACTTCTAAGTACATAAATCTCTATGCATTTGTCAGAGTACTGCTGTATGGTAAATTTCTAGAAATGATATTGCTGATAAAGATGTATGCTAATTTAAAATTTTGGTTGAAACTGCCAAAAAGCCCTCGCAAAGGCCATATCAATTTACAATTCAGACCATCAAGATTGAATGCACCCATTTCCCCACAGTCTTGCCGGTGTTAATTATGACAGTATTTTTAAATTTCTATCAAACTGGTAGGTGAAAATGAAAATCTTATTGTTGCTTTCATTGCATTTCCTTCATTAGTAGTAAGGTTCAGCTTTTTTAATGAGTAAAATTACTGTTTGTAGTCTTTTATGAATTGGTTGTTCTTAATTTTTCACCATTTTTCTACTGAGTTGTTTTTTAAGTTTTTATATATGAAGGATTTTAATCCCTTATCAGTCACATAGGTTAGATAGTTCCCACATGTTTGTCGATCTTTTAATTTAACTTATCATCTTTACCTCATAGAAATTTGAAATTTATACACAAATCAGTGAATCTTTTCCTCTCTGGATTGGAGAGTTCTTCCCTATCTGAAGTTTATATAATTATATTCCTATACTTTCTTGTAGTAGTTTTTTTTAAAAATATTGAAATAAATGCCAAATAAAATAGCTCTATGAGTGGTGTGGTGTGAGGTGGGGAAATTAACGTTACCCCTAAACGAATGAGCAAATTTTAGAGAAGTTGAAAAAAAGAGAAAAAATATATTTGGAAATGCTATAGTACATGTTCATTCATTCATTTAGCCAATTAAACATTTCTATTTTTCTTTTTGAGTACAACATAACTTCTTTCTTTTTTCAGTACAATATAACTTTTTTATTATTTTTTAAATAGCTTTTTAAGTTTTCAATTAGCGTTGACATACAATATTGTATTAATTTCAGGTGTACAGCACAGCGATCAGACATTTATATAACCTATGAAGTGATCACCCTGATAAATCCAGCACCCATCTGACACGTACATAGTTATTACAATACTACTGACTATTTCTCCCATGCTGTATTCGACATCCCCATTACTATTTTGTACCAATTTGTACCTCTTAATCCCCTCCCCACCTTCACCCATACCTACAGCACCCCCATCCGGCAACAATCAAAATACTCTCTGTATCTATCAACTTGTTTCTGTTTTGCTTGTTTGTTTACCTTATTCTCTAGATTCTACCTATGAGTGAAATCATACGACACTTGTCTATGTCTGTCTGATTAACGCCACTCAGCACAGTATCCTCTAGGTCCATCCATGTTGTTGCACATGGCAAGATTTTATTCTTTTTCTTAAGGCTGAGTAACATTCCATTGTATATATATGTACCACCTCTTCTTTATCCATTCATCCATTGAGGGACACCCAGGCTGCATACATATCTTGGCCATCGTAAATGATGCTGCAATGAACACATGGATGCACATGTCCCTTCAAAGTAGTGTTTTAAGTTTCTTCAGATAAAAACCCAGAAATGGGATTGCTGGTCCTTCTTTGTCTCTTGTTATAGCCTTTGTTTCAAAGTCTATTTTGTCTGGTATGAGTATTGCTACCCAGCAGCTTTTTTTTTTTTTTTTTTTTCCATTCATTTCCATTTTCACAAACTATCTTTTTTTCATTCCTTTGCTTTCACTCTGTGTATTTTTCGATCTGAGGTGAGTCTCTTGTAGGCAGCATATGTGAGAGTTCTTGTTTTCTTATCCATTCAGCCACCCTATCTTTTGATTGGGACATTTAATTCATTTACATTGAAAGTAATTGTTGATAGATATTTATTATTCATATTTTTGACTGTTCTCCTCCTCCTCCTCCTCCTCCCCCTCTTCCTCCTCCTTTTTCTTCTTCATGAAGGCTCTTTGACGTTTCTTGTAATATTAGTTTGGTGGTGAGGAACTCCTTTAGCTTTTTCTTGTCTGGGAAGCTCTTTATCTGTTCTTTGATTCTAAATGATAGTTTTGCTGGGTAGAGTAATTTTGGGTATAGGTCCTTCTTTTTCATCACTTTGAATATTTTGTTCCATTCCCTTCTGGCCTGCAAACTTTCTGTTGAGAAATCAGCTGACGGTCTTATGAGAGCCCCCTTGTAGGTAACTAACTGCTTTTCTCTTGCTACTTTTAAGATTCTCTCTGTCTTAGACCTTTGGTATTTCAATTATGATGTGTCTTGGTGTGGACCTCTTTTGCTTCACCTTGTTTGGGACTCTCTGCACTTCACGGGCTTGTTTGTCTATTTCCTTCTCCATGTTAGGGAAGTTTTTCATCATTATTTCTTTGTGTAGGTTTTCAAGTCTTTGCTCTCTCTAGTCTCCTCCTGGTATCTCTATGATGCAAATGTTGGCACCCTTGATGTGGTCCCAAAGGTCCATTAAACTATCCTCATTTTTTTGGCTCCTTTTTTCTTTTTTTCTGCTACCTTATCTCCCAAAATGCTGACTCAGTCCTCTGCTCCATATAATCTATTGTTGATTCCCTATAATGTATTCTTCATTTCAGTGATTGTGTTCTTCATTTCTGACTGGTTCTGTTTTTATATTTTCTATCTCAATTTTCATGTTTCCTATCTCTTTGTTGAAGTTCTCACTGAGATCATTGAGCATCCTTATAACCAGTGTTTTGAACTCTGGTGTCTGGTGGATTGTTTGTCTCCATTTTGGTCAGTCCTCTTTTTGGAGCTCTACTCTGATCTTTCACCTGGGACATGTTTACCAGTCTCCCCATTTTGGCTGCCTCCCTGTGTTTGTTTCTATGTATTATGTAGAGTTTCTATATCTCCTAGTCTTAGTAGAGTGGCCTTGTGTAGTACATGTTCTGTGGGGCCAAGTGACATAGTCTCCCTGGTCACCTGAGTTGAGTGCTCCAGGTATGTCCCTTGTGTGGGTTGTGTATACCTTCCTGTTGTAGTTGAGACTTGGTTTCTCTTTGCGTGTCAATGGGAGGAATTCACCCTTAGTCTGGTTGGTTGTGAGGATTGGCTATGACCATAGTGGAGGAGCTGTTATGCAGGGGCTGATCCTACAGAGCAGGTTTTGCTTTATCAGAGCTCTGGTGCCTGCCCAGTGTGCCCTTTGTATATTATGTCTTTTGTGGAGGTCATTGGGTGGTGCTCTTGTGTGGTCTGAAGCTGCCCACCAGGTATGTTGGTTCTGGAGACTCTTGAGAAGGGCTCTGGTGTATTCCAAAGTCAGCTACTGCCTGTGCCTTGCCCAGAGCCTCTTGGTGTAAGCTACAGAGTGATCTTCCAATAGTTGCCCCATGTCCTGGGCTTGGGGTACTTGGGGGAGGGTAAGGTATGAAACAAAGCTGGTTGCCACTAGTGCCAGGTTTTGGGCTTCTTATCAAGAGGTATGGGGCATGCCCAGGCCAGATGCTGCTTGCTTGGGGATTGTGAATCTTTGAAAGATTTTAGGAAAGTCTGCAGCATGAGCCAAGACAGGCTGTCTTTGTGAAAAACTCACTGGAAGCAGCTTGAGTGGGTCCACAGGTTGGGTGGAACAGGATCTCAGGGAATCACCCGGGTGGGATGAATGGCATTAACCAGTTTGATGGAGACTCAGATATGGTGCCCACCTGCATGTTCAGGCTGGGTGGGGGGAAGGCTCAACAAAGGAACAGTGGTCTCTGCCAGCTCTTCTGTGTGGGAGAAAGCTGCCCCTCCATCTCTCACCTTGAAGCCAGAGAATTCAGTTCCTCCCTGTATGTCCCTGGTGTTTTTCAAACTGCTGCCTAAGCTTTGGACTTCAGAGTGAGTGAAGTCTGTCAGCGAGTAAGTCCATGTGTGGGCCCATTAAGAGGAGCACCTCAGATTCCAGCAGCCCTCTCCTCTCACTCAGTCACAGTCTCTGCTGTTTTTATAGCCAGAAGTTACAGAGACTTCTCCCCTGCATTGGAACCATGGGCCAGGGAGCCTGGTGTGGGGTGGTACTCCTTGATCCTCAGGAGGGACTTCTACAGCCGATATATCTCTCCCAGTTTTTAGCTGCCATCTGTGTGTATGGCACTAGTCCATTCCGTGTCTCCACCCCTCCTACTAGTTCAGACATGGCTTCTTCTATATAGCTTTAGTTATAGGACTTATGTTCTCCTAGACTTCAAGTGATTCTCAATGGTGGTTGTTCTGTAGTTTAGTTGCAATGTTGAGGTTGTCATTGGAGGAAGCAAGCACAGAATCTACCTACTCTGCCATCTTGACTGGAACTCTAAACATGTATTTCCTAAGTGTTTATCATATGATATGTGCTGTATAGTTCAACACTGTCTAATAGAACTTTCTGTGATGATGGATATATTCTACATGTATACTGTTAAATGCAGCAGCAACTAATCAAATGTGGCTATTGAAATATGACTAATTGATCAAAGAGCTAAATTTAAATTAAAAAAATAATTAATTTAAATTTGAGGAGCTACTTTTGGCTATTTTATAGAATGGTGTAGCTATAGGTGATGGTAAAACAATAGAGGGGTGTGTGTGTGTGTATGTGTGTGTGTGTGTGTGTGTGTGTGTGTTTGCACATGTATATGTGTGTATGGAGAGAAAGAAAATATATGAGAGAAAGCAAAAGGCCTAGGCAAAAGCTTTAATTAGAAATTGTCAAATTCTAGAAAAACTGCAATTTTGTCTTGTTATGATTTAAGGATAGGAAAAAGAGGACGTTCAGACAAAAGATAAGGTGCATTTTTGGTCTTGAGATTCTTGACTCCTGAAATGGGAAAGAACAAGCCTGGTAGTTAACAGCCCTTCCTTTTCAAGCGTTTAAACTGCTTCTTTGTGTTAATTCTGTGGACTCCACCCTTTTACTACACACCATACGTCTTTTTCAAGAAAGCTGTAGCAAGCCTGCAAACCCAACGACCTATCTCTATATTAGTTTCTCCCTTGGGGAGACAATGATGAGCTTCCTTTAAGAAATGAACCAAGAAGATGCCAATGTCAAACATTCTGGATGTGGGTTCTGAAACCTCTTTAATTTTTTCCGTAGGGTCCTGTTAGGTTTCAAGAGTTTAAGGTCATGGCTGTTAACTCAGTTGGTAGTGAATTGTTCAGAGAAGTCCAGGGAATACTCATTTGATGGTGTTAATGTGCAGATGGATTTGGATGGCAGAAAGTCCTGCAAAGTCCAGGTTGGGAAACCTTTGTTTCCATGTTCAAAAGAAAACAGGCCAATTCCTCTGCTGTGGAGCCTGAGAACCCAAGCCAGCCATAGTCGGAGCGAAGTTGTTCTTGTGGTTCTGGGAGCTAATGGTGGTATGTGGGGGAGGTTGTTTGTGTGTGACAGGAGGATGGGGATGTTCCAGCCTGGATTCAGCAGCATGAATATGCAGGTGACTGGAGCCACAGGCAAGCTGTCAGGCGTATGGCCACCAGATTTATTACCAAGGTAAAAGGCATCTATTATGCTCAGAGCCAGCTGGTCACCTGTCAGGTGGAGAGCTGAGGCTTAAAGCAAGCTGCTCAACACTGAGGTGATAACAGCTTTACGGGGAAATCAGCAGTGGGGGTGTCTAAAGGAAAAAAAAAGAATTCTATCCTGCAAGGTACACCTGCATGCTTTTTTTGGTGATAAAACTGGAGGATGAGAAAACAAAAGCAGTGCTGTCTAAGTGTTAGTCCTTGAGGTTTCGAGAATGTTTGATGTGGCATCTCATGAAACTTTAATCATGAAATTCATTCACATTCATTGAGATGAGTGGGATGATAGGAACTGACAAGTGGCAGAAGCCGTCTTGGCTCAGCGTGGTGATTTATGGGGAGGCAGAGAGCAGAATGCTTCTGGCTCTCCCCTCCAGTCTCACTTAACAACTTCATTAATAACCTAGATAAACAAGCCGTCTAGTTCATGAATAGCATCCGATATTAAATTGAGAGGTGTTGGGAATAAAAAAGAAATTACAAACAGGCAGTGGGCCCATATGGAGAAAAACAGAGAATACTGACCAAGAGAAAGGATTCTGTTTGAGTACGTAAGATTCAGAATTTTTTCTGATAATCTCCAAACACACTTGATGAAAGAGTAGAAATTCTCCTACTAATAGCTGGTAATTATGAGGACCTATTCTGAACACTCTTGTACAATCCTCACAGCAACCTTATTATGATATGGACTTTATTATGATTTTTTTTCATGCTATAAACTAGGGATCAGTAAGCAAAGGTAATTCACCAAGAGCCACACAGATAGTAAATGTTAGAGTTGGGATTCGAAATCCAGGTCTATGAGTCTTCAGACGCCAGTGCTTTTTCTTCCGTAGTTTTGCAAGTCCATGAGCCAGCAGTATCAGCATCACCTTGGACATTGTTAGACATGCAGAATCTCCAGCCTCTTTTCTCAATCCCACTGACAGAGAATCTGCATTTTTAACAGTCCCACCAGATGAGTCATATGCACATGAAAATGTGAGAGGTCCTGGTTTACGGTCAATAAATGGAAACGCAAAATCCGAATGTAGACAACTCTGTAACTGTTTCACTCCTGCCCCAGGGTCATCCTAGTTCCATCAGCTTCTCAGTCAAGGTAATCACTAGTCTCACGCAGCTAGTGGCTCCTACAATCACACTTGGCTCTGCCCATTCAGAAAGTAAAAAGAAGTTTCCAGAACAGGTAACTCTAACCTTTACTCCATTCACACCGGTGTTTACTGCTCATACAGTACTTACCACACAGAATCGGAGTTGTTAGTGTCATTGTGAATTTCTCACTAGGCTCTGAATTCTTGCAGGGCAAGGGTTTGTCTGTGACCCAACTTTTTTTCCCAACAGCTGGCCCAGAGAAGATGCTTAATAAATGCTTGTTGTTATACTGTGTGACTGAAAAACACTGGCAAAGCTTTTTGTTTTACCTGGGCTGCATCTAGTTGATGACTTTCTCTAGACACTTCAAGATCAGAGATTTGTGAAAAACATCTGGAAAACTCTTGAGTTTCTGCCCTACCCTTAACCACAGGTCTATTTTCCTTCTATGCCTCAGCAGATATTCTCTTCTGGCAAAAAATAAAGAAAGGAAATCTGTAGTATCCTCTTGACAGTGAATTTAGAAATAAAATACAGTTGTAAATAAGAAAAATTCTTCCACAGATGGAATTTTTGTGTTCTCATTTCTTCTGCACATTGCAATTTGTACTGGGAGGCTAAGGTCAGGACACATTCATTCACTCATTCAACAAATATTTATAAAGTCCTGTTATGCACCAAATGTTAGACATACTCATAAGATCTGATACACAGCTTACCCACCCTGTGGAGAAGAGAGACTTATAAGGAGGATAAGACTGAAATTGGAATAGCTAATTCAAGGTATTTCATGAAGTTCAACAAACATTGAGTCGCAGCTTGGCACCATTCACAATTCTAGCTGTTGGGGAGAGAAAGATGCTTAAGACAGAATCCCTTACTCTGAGCAGATTACCACCCAGTGAGACTGACATGTAAATCGATTTTATTTTTCTTGTGACAGGGACAGAGAGAGAGGGGGTGTTCAAGTTGCTAAAGGATCACACTGGGAGACAGTGAATGGGGCGGGGGGGGACAAAGGAATGTGGGTATTAGAAGAATTCTTAGAAGAAGTGATGCCTGAACTCTCTAAAGCATGAATAGAAGTTTGCCGGGCAAGAAGAGAATGAGCGTGGAATTCAAAGTTTTTTTGACTTGATTGAAGCATCAAAACAGCTAAGTGCCAAAATAAAGGGGTGCTGAAGTGCTATGTGAATTCTGGGATGGGAGAGGTCAGTTGTGTCTCAGAGCCAGGTGGGACCATGTGGAGGTTAAGTAGGGTTTGTGGCACTGAGACGGGGGTAAGGATATTCTATGCAACAGAAAGGGTCTGAGCAGACAAGGAAGTGACTGCCTGTCTGTCTTTTTCTCTCGTTCTTGGTTATTTTTTGCTCTCTCAACTCACCTTTTGAATTTTCTCAGTTGTTAAGACATTAAGATATTCAAAACAGTAATTTTTTTAAGTTTTAAAATTAAAAGCAAATATTTAAACAAATATATAAACCCAAAAGATAATCATGGGATTTATTTTATGCATCAATCCATTGTTCACTAAAATTGGTCAGTGGGGTCCAGCCAGTGGACAAAAAATTAAAGGTGTATGATGCTCATCTTCACTTTCCAATCTTATCAGTGTATCTCTGTAACTACTGTGTTTCCCCAAAAATAAGACCTAGCCAGACCATCAGCTCTAATGTGCCTTTTGGAGCAAAAATTAATATAAGACCCGATATTATATTTTATTATATTGACCCAGTCTTTTTTAAAGTAAGACCAGGTCTTATGTTAATTTTTGCTCCAAAAGATGCATTAGAGCTGGTGGTCCAGCTAGTTGTGTGTTATTTTCGGGGAAACACTGTATGAAGACTGACAATTATGATGACGTACTTATTGCAACGATGTTGCTAACCTTGTTTGATATCAGAGGGATTATTCATTATGGATTTGTACCAACTGGACAAACAGTTAACCAAGTTTGCTATTTGAAGTGCTGAAAAGGCTGCATGAAAAAGTTAGACAATTTGAACTTTTTACCAATAATTCATGGCTCTTGCATCACGACAATGCACCAGCTCACACGGCACTGTCTGTGAGGGAGTTTTTAGCCAGTAAACAAATAAATGTATTGGAACACCCTCCCTACTCACCTGATCTGGTCCCCAATGACTTCTTTCTTTACCTGAAGATAAAGGAAATATTGAAAGGAAGACATTTTGATGACACTCAGGACATCAAGGGTAATATGACCACAGCTCTGGTGGCCATTCCAGAAAAAGAGTTCCAAAATTGCTTTGAAGGGTGGACTAGGCAGTGGCAATGGTGCATAGCTTCCCAAGGGGAGTACTTCAAAGGTGACCATAGTGATATTCAGCAATGAGGTCTGTAGCACTTTTTCTAGGATGAGTTTGCAAACTTAATTGTTCAATCTTCGTACATGTACAGCCTCTTTGAAGATGGCTTTCAGTGTGTAAATGTGAAAGCCCCTGGAGAACGTAAAGCTTGGCTCAAATTGTTCTTCTGGTACAGATACATATTACAGTGAATTTTAATTTTTTTTGTAATTTGAGAAGGTATCTGCTGAGAATGGTATGAGTCTCCTTTGCGATGTGGGTGGGACACCTTAAGTGCACACACTTACCCTCTGCCTGTTCCCTCTATGTTCTACCATATTAGGGTTTCACATTAGGACAGCGTTTCATCCACAGTCCCCACAACCTCCAGGGCCTTCCCATGATAGCAAAAGCTCTTTACCGCCCTAGTCCCTGGGACCCAGATATGAGATTTGTCTGTATCACAAAGCAGTGATGAAATATGAAGAAATCTTCTGGTGCTGTCTTAAGGTATTGATGGAGAGACTTTGATCAGAAATTCTAAAACACTTTAGAGCACAAAAGCTCTCATGTGGAATTATGAGAACAGGGAGAACCAGCACCCTTGTTTGTATTTCTCTTCTTCTTGACAGAGTAGAAACACGATATCAAGACTTCTCTTATGTTAACTTTCATTGTGTTTTCAAAAAAGTTCTTCCCTGCTCTGGGGCTCCCCTCTTTGGTATCCAAGATGTGAATTATGGGTAACGTGGAGGGTCTCAGAGGGTTTATATGACTAACAACTGCTCTTAAATGTGAGCAGGGTCAGAAACCTCCATGACGGTTCCTCACAGCATCGCCCTAAATCACCGCCCGATCTTTCATGTCAGGATTTCCAGGGAAGCCAAAGGTTATGTTCTCTGCTTTCTTTTGTAAATATGTAATAGTCCATTGGATGCAGAGACCAGGTCCTCTCACAGCTGGTGCTAGAGCAATAGCTGTGGTCTTTATTAAGATTTAAGTCATTTAAAATCCCATTGCTCTTTTTCTAGCCTCAAATGTGAAGAAGTTGTACAATATCAGAAAAGGATTTTCTATAAGAATCAACTATTTCTTTTAGCAGTAAAGATATTGTTGACATAATGTGTTATTCTTTAGGCTATAAAAATTATCCCACAGGATGATTTTTTAAAATGTTTGTGTTAAAAATAAAGCTAATATACAACATTATATCAATTTCAGGGTACATCACAGTTATTCAACATTTACATACCTAAAGAAGTGATCACCATAAGTCCAACAATTATCTGACACTATTCTATGCCGTCACAATATTACTGACTATATTCCCTATGCTGTACGTTACGTCCTCATGACTTACATGTTTTATATCTGGAAATTTGAACCTCTTATTCCCCTTCACATTTTTCTCCCCTTTTAAAATTTTTCAATTACGGTTAATATTCAATATGATTCTATATTAATTTCAGGTATATAGCATATTGGTTAGCCATTTATATATTTTAAGAAATGATCCTCTGATTAGTCTAATACCCACCTGACACTATACATAGCTATTACCATCTTATTGACTATATTCCCTATGATTATTTTGTAATTACCAATTTGTACTTCTTAATCCCTTCACCGTTTTCACCCTGTCCCCAAAACCTCTTCCCATTTATCATCCTAATAAATCTAGTACCCATCTGACACCATGCATGGTTATTACAGTATTATTGACTGTTCCTTATGCTATACCCTACATCCCCATGACTACTTAGTAACAACCAATTTGTTCTTCTTAATCCCTCACCTTTTTTCACCCACCTCCTTAACCCCCTCCCATTTTGCAACCATTAAAATGTTTTCTGTATCTGTGAGTCTGTATCAGTTTTGTTTGCTTTTTGTTTGTTTGTTTATTTTGTTCTTTAGATCCCATATATAAGTGAAATCACATTGCATCTGTCTTTCTCTGTGTGATATACTCCACTCAGCACAATACCCTCCAGGTCCATCCATGCCACTGAAGATGGCAAGATTCCATTCCCCTCCATGGCCAAGCAATATTCCATTGTATATATGTACCACCTCCTCTTTATCCATTCATCCATGGATAGACACCGAGGCTGCCTCCACAGCTTGGCCACTGTAAACAGTGCTGCAATGAACATATGGATGCACATGTCCCCTTGAAATATCATTTTGGGTTTCTTCACATAAATACCCAGAAGTGAGATTACTGGGTCCTTCTTTGTTTCATTATAGCCTTTGTTTTAAAATCTATTTTTTCTGATGTAGGTATTGCTACCACAGTTTTTTCCCCCATTTTCATGAAATAAATTTTTCCATCCCTTTAATTTCAGTCTGTGTGTGTCTTTAAATCAGTAGTGAATCTTTTGTAGCAACATATATAGTATTTTATTATGTTATCCATTCAGCCACCTTATGTTTTTGATTGGAACATTTAATATATTTGCACTTAAAGTAATTGTTGATAGATATGTAGTTATTGCCTTTTTATTAATATTTTTTTTATCTTTTTTTCCATCTCAAATAAGTCCCTCTAACATTCCTTGCAATACTGATTTGGTGGTGATGAACTCTTTAGCATTTTCTTGTCTGGAAGCTCTTTATTGGTCTTTTGATTCTAAATGATCACTTTGGTGGATAGAGTAATCTTGGTTGCAGGTCCTTGATTTGATCACTTTGAATATTTCCTGCCAATCCCTTTTGGCCTGCAAAGTTTTTGTTGAGATATCAGCTGACCATCTTATGGGAGCTCCCTTATAAGTTACCTTTCTCTTGCTGTTTTTAGGATTCTCTCTTTGTCTTTAAACTTTGCCATTTTAATTGTAATGTGTCTTGGTGTGGGAATGTTTGGATTCATCTTGTTTGGGACTGTACTTCCTAGGCTCGTGCGTCTACTTCCTTCACTAGGTTAGGAAAGTTTTCAGTCATTATTTCTTCAAGTATGTTCTCAGTCCCTTGCTTCCTCTCTTCTCATTCTGGTACCCCTATCATGTGAATGTTGTTACACTTGATGTCCCAGAGATGTCTTAAACTATCCTTAGTCTTCTTCTTTTTTTTTCTTTTGTTGTTCTGATTGGTTGTTTCCTTCTACCTTGTTTTCCAAATTGCTGGTTTGATCCTCTGCTTCACCTAGTCTGCTAGTGATTCCTTTCAATGCATTCTTCATTTCAGTTATTGTATTGTTCACTTCTGATTCGTTCTTCTTTATGGTTTTTATGTCCTTTTTTATGCTTGATATCTCTTTGTTGAAGTTCTCACTAAGGTCCTTGAGCATTCTTTTTTCCCCCAAAATATACATTTTAATAAGCTTTTTTTGTGTCTATGCCATATTTCATAATAGATGTTTTTCCTAAATGCTTAACCCTGGGCAACACATGAACATGTGCACACAGACATGCCAAACAAACTAACAGTGTGGCTTATAAAAATAAAGCATAATAATTTGACTCTTCAGTACCTCTTCATTTTGTCAATATCAAATTCTCTAATCCTTCCTCCTCAGACATGGACTACGTTGAAGAAATAAATGAAAAAGCACAAGGTTTTCAATTGCTAATTGCCAAATTTTGATCTTTATAGTATATTATCATTTAAAAAGTTATTTTGTTACTTGCTTTTCTTCAAATTTAGAAATGACTTCCTTTGCTGATTCCCCTTACTAGTTCTAACCAGGACTGGCTTTACTAGGATTTTTAGAAGAAAGCTCAGTACACCAAATTGGAGTCCTTGAGCATCCTTATAACTATTGTTTTGAACTCTGTCTCTGGTAGGTTGTTTACCTCCATTTCATTTAGTTAGTTCTATTTCTGGAGTTTTCTTCTGTTCTTTAATTTGCAACATATTTATTTATTTCCTCATTTTGGCTGCCTCCCTGAGTTTGTTCCTATGTGTTAGGTAGCTCTGCTACATCTCTTGTGTAGTAGGTGCCCTGTGGGGCCCTGGCACAGTCTCCCTGGTCACATGAGCTGGGTGCTCCAAGAGTGTTCTTTGTATGGGTTGTGTGTGCCCTCCTGTTATATTTGAGCTTTGGTTGCTCTTAGCACATCAGTGGGTCGGATTGACCCTCAGGCTGATTGGCTGTGGGGTTTGGCCATGTCCACAACTTACAGGCTACTATGTAGAGGGCTTACCTAAGTGGGCTCTTGTGCCTTTTGGGACAAACCTTTGTGTGTGCCACTTATGGGGCTAATTGGGTGGTGCTCTGCTGTGGTCTGAAGCCAAACTCCAAATATGTTGGTTCTGGGGCCTCTTAGGAGGGGCCCTGGTGCAAGCCCAGGTCAGCCACTGCCTGTCATTTGTCAGGGAGTACCTGGTAGGAATTATAAAATGATACACAGTTGGTCACTACCTGTGTTGTACCTGGATATGTGTGAGAGAGGCCATACTGTGAGCGGAGGGTGGCTGCCACCAGTACTGGGTCTGGGGTAGCTCCACAAAAAGCCAGGATGCACTGAGGCCTGCTGTTACCTGCTGGCTCCTGTATGGTTCATCCCACGATAAGTCTTGTGAAGTTGGGTGTGGCAGGGTCTCAGTGAGTCACCAGGGTGGAGCAAGCAGAGCTCATCAGACAGATTCAGATTCTGCCATGAGTGTGGGGGAGGGCTCAACACAGGAAAGATGGCACCCACTTGCATGGGAGAAGGACCTCACACAGGGAAAATGGTGACTGTCTTCTAGCCCTCACTCAAAGCCACACACCTCAGTCTGCCCCCTGTTCGTTGCCGAGGCCCCTTGAGTCACTGTCCCTCCATCAGAGCCCAGGGTGAAAACCTGCAAACGAGTTAGTGAGGGCCCTTTAAGAGGATGTCCAGATTTCCAGCAGCCTTCTAGCCCACCGAGATGCTTGGAATTCCCACTGTTTTTCGCAGCCAGATGTTTCACAGCCAGTATGCTGGGATGGGGGGCTTGGTTTGGGGCTGGGGTTCCTTGCTTCTCCAAAGGAAACCTCTGTGGCTGAAATATCCCTCCCAATTTTTATTCACAAAATGGGGGTTTGGGGCTGGCCTGTTTCACTTCTCCACCTCTCCTACCAGTCTTGATGTAGCTTCTTCTTTATATCCTTAGTTATAAAACTTCTGTTCAGTTAGGTAGACTTCAGATGATTCTCCAGGTTGATCATTCTATAATTTAGTTGTAATTTTGATGTGTTCACAAGATGAGACAAAGAGAATGTTTATCTAGTCCACCATCTTGGATCTCCTCACATGACGATTTTTTTAAGTGAACTTAAATGGTAAAAATTGTTATACAATAACAACACCCTGTTGCATTTTTTTATACTCATTCAAATGATATATAATAGAGGATATGCAGATTGATTTACTTCTATCTACAAAATCAAATGTAATTAACTTGGTAAAAGTAATGGTAGTAGCCGTGGAGTAGTGCCTTTATAGTAGAGTGGAATACAGATAATTTGTATGTTGGTGGAATATGGATACTTTTCATGTCATTACTACATAAAACCCTTAATCCTTAGCACAAAATCCATCTACATGTAGCTTTAATAGCAAAAACTTGAGCAAATTTCCAAAGTTGGGTCTCATATTACCTAGCTTTCATGAATTAGACATATTTACTATGAAGTAATATCATAAATACTTAAAATTAAAGTACAACTGTCAACATGAATAAAATATGCTGTATGATCCAGAATGTCTCCTTTTATGGCTAGATTTAGTAGCAACTCATCCCTCAATTTCATTAATCCATAAAATATTTCCTATACAACAATACCAAATCAGAAAATGCGACATTTTTGCTTATAGTGTAATTTTTAAAACTAATTTGTATCCATGTGTTTGTGCTTGTTTTGGCACGGGAGGGAGAATCATTATTTTCATTCTCAAAGATTGTACAGTAAAATTGTAAACAGCAAATGCCCTACTGCTTGTGAGTTCACTCTCCATTGTGTTAAAGATGCCCTATGCTGGTCATGAATAAGGCATTTGATTGCTTCAATCTTGCGGTGAAATCAGATTGATTTGGGCTGAAATTTGGGCTACTATGTAGTCTTAGGAAAACCAGTTAATCTCTTTCAGCCTCAGTTTCTTCATCTGTACAATAAGGATAATATCTATTTCTCAGGCTTTTGTTAGGATTAGCGATATTGTATGTACAATTAGTATAGTACCTCACTCCAAGGTAGCACCAATAGGTGCTAAATAAATGCACCTATTATATGCCAAATAAATGTATGATAAATGAACAAAATAAATGCTAAATAAATGTACCTATTCTGTAGTAGACATTGTGTTATATACTGGGATTTTAAAAAAGGAAATTCTAGTCCCTATTCTTAATGACCTTATGATTTTGTGGAGGAGCGGGGGCAAGACAAATAAGCACACTGCAAACTATAAAATAAATGTGACCCTGTTTAGGCCTCTCAGCAGGGGATTATGAACAATGCCTGGGAGCCCAAAGGTGGGAGTGATTAATTCTGATGAGGGAACAGGGGGATCAATGCGTATTAGGGAAAACATCATTAGGAGATAACAGTTTGGAACTTGAAGAATAAACAGAATTTTGATAAGTGAAAAACTGAAGAACATCCGAGCAATAGCCGATAGCATTAGAAAAGGTGCAGTGGCATGGGACATGCCCACAGAATTGAATTGTAACTTAGCTTTTGCCTGGTCTCTAGTCTGCCAGCCCACTCTGCAGATTTTGGAGTCCCCAGCTTCTACAATTGCGTGAGCCAATTCTTTAAAATCAATCTCTTTCTCTCCATACAGAGGGTGTCAAAGAAAATGCATACATTTTAAGAAAGAAAAAAAACTGTATTAAAATTGTAATACTCAATATATACCAATAATAAAAGAAGAATACGAGTACAAGTCACATGTATACATTTTTTTGGCGCCCCCGGTATATGTTTTATATTTAAGAGTTTATATAAAATTGAGAGGACTTACTGCTATTTAGATATGAATTATGGTCATACACAATATCAAACATGCTATTCAGAGTCCCTCAACAAAGATTTAACTTCACTATTGGAGACATTCTCTGTTTTTGTCAACTCCCTGCTTCTGAGGTTTTTCCAATCCCCCTTCTTCTTACATAGCCGTCCTCCAACCCTGGTGTGTGGATGTGATGGAGTTAAGGTGAGCTGACTACGTGCCATGCTCCTAGAGCTGCCTGAAATGATTGCGTCTGTTGGCCTCTGGCTTCACTTTATTGCTTCAGGAGCCGGGCAGAATAAGGCACATGCTATCTTGTGTTTTGTACACGGCTGTCTGAATTCCTTAATACCTACATGCACGTTACCAGATTCCAAAATTTGCAGCCACTTGAGCCGAATTGTTCTTAAATGAAAACTGAAAATCATCATATCTTTCCTGCCCGCAAAAGCTGATGTGTGCTACATAAAGTCCAGGCCCGGTCTCTTCTTACTGATGCTGCTTTTATTATAGTAATAACATCTCCTATTTGACGGCGCCTTCATTTAGCGCTACATTTACTTTTATAAGTATTAGCTCATTTGATCTTCACAAATATTAGATAGGGAAGGAGTTCTTATCCCAACTTGATATACATACACATAAGGAAATGGAAGCGCTGAGAGCTTAGATGCATATGAGTACACACAGAATGGCAGCCGGGGGACCGAGGATCCCTGTGCTCATCTCCCGATACTAAATCCCATCCTCTTTGTTCTCGCCTCTTATCCCCCCTCCTGAGTTCCATCCTCCAACAATATGCATTTATTAAATTCTATGTCAGGTATTGTTCTAGGTTTTGGAGATACAGGGAGCAATAAGACCTCTTCATGGACCGTTTCCATAGACTTTGTCCATGGAGCCTACGGTCTAATGAGGAAGATGGGCATCGAAAATGCAAATAATTAATTTCAGTTGTGAGAATTGCTACTGGGGAGAAATAGGAGCGGCCTTTAAAGTGTATAAATATATTTATGTATTCAGTCTTGTCTCAGAATGAAATGTTGCATAGGAACAAATATTCCAGGTAACTGAGTCTCACCTCTAAATGCAACATTGCCGTTTTGGATGGAAATCGCTTGAAAATACATTAGAAACTTCCCTGCTTTATTAGGGGCACACAGGATGTACGTTATCCTTTTCTTGACCTCTGGGTCATCCTGATGCATCCAGCAATGGTCTATGTTTTTATACTACATGGAATTCATACTCAGAAGGAAACAAATGACACACTCCAATAGGGTGATGGGAGAGTATTAAGTAAAGTGAATCTTTACAAAGGTGTAGGCAGGTTTGCAGGGAGGGGAGAGGGAGCCTAGTACCTAGATTGTGAAACTGTAGGAAAGGTCTGCCTGACAGGAGCTGTTGCCTTCAGCCATTCTGTGATAATGCATGGGAAGGGAGTCGGGGGAACAAACACCCACCTCTTCCCGTCCTGTCCTCTGATCTGCTGAGCCAACCAGTAGTCAGAGGGCAAGGGGGCTTATTGAAGGTGTCTATACAACCATCCTCTGTAGAGCAGGGTGAGAAGGGTAAGAGAGAGTCCTGAGTGACAAATGGAAGATGAATAGCTTCTTCTGCTCCTTGCTAGCACATCTGCCTCTAACAGCCTTTTCTGCCATTATTTTTTAACTCCAACAGTCTCAAGAACGGTCTCCCTGCTTGCATGTACTATTGCCCCTTATAGCACAATCCTTTCTTTCCCCAGCAGCCAAAGCGACTTTAGAAAAAAACCCATAAACCAGATAATGAGCCCCCTCCCCTGCTGTTTAAAACTGGCCAATTGCTTCTCATAGTCCTTAGATTAAAATCCAGACTCTTCCATAATCATAAGGGCCTACTTGAGCGGCCCAGTCTCCCGTCCCAGCTTCATTAGGCACCATTCCCTTCTCTGCATGTTACAAGTTGGCAAAGGCCACCATTCATAGGTTGATGAATTTTTACATATGTATACACCCATAAAACAACCACCCAGATCAAGATATAAAGAATTTTCAGGCCTCCAGAAGGTTCCCTGATGCTCTTTCTAGTCAATATCTGCCCCCTTCCCAGAGATAAAAATGTATTCTGAACTCAATCACCATAGGCCAGTTGTGCTGGTTCTTACACTTCATATAAATGAAGTCAAGCACCATAATCCTTTGAATCTGCTTCTTCTGCTCAATACAGCGTCTATGAGATCTATGCATGTGGTTGCTGCTACCAGCAGTTGGTTGTTTTGCTGTGGAGTATTCCATTGTGTGAATGTGCTAGAGTTCATGTATCCATTTACTGCCGAAGAACAGTGGTTCTAGTTTTTGGTTGTGAATGACTAACACCGCTATGGACAGTCTTGAGTATATGTCCAGAAATGGAGTTATTGGGCCATAGGATAGACATATGTTTAGCTGTAGTAGATGTTGCCAAATAGTTTTTCAAAAGTGGTTGTACCAATTTAGCCTCCCACCAATCGCACTTGGTACTGACTTTTAGACATTCTGGTGGGTGTATAGCGGTATCTCCTCGTGGTTTTAATATGCATTTTTCTGATGACTAATAATGCTAAGCAACTTTTCATATGCTTATTGACCGTTTCAATAGCCTTTTTGGTGAAGTATTGATTAAGTTTTCTGTCATTAAATGTTTTTTTGATTGCCTGTCTTTTTCTTATTGATTTATAGAAGTTCTTTACATATTTTGGATATGAGTTCTTTGTGAGACACATATGTTGCAAATATCTCCTCCTAGTCTGTCGCTTGCCTTTTCTCTCTCTTAATAGTGCCCTTTGATAAACAGAAGTTCTAAGTCAAATTTAGCAACCTTTTCTTTTACAATCAGTGTTTTCTGTGACCTGTTTAAGAAATCTTTGAATATATCACTTCTCATTATAACCTCCTCAGAGAGACCTGCACGGTGCTTGCATGGCGACGCTGGCTTCCTTATTGTATGTTTCACTGTCCAGGCTTGCCCTGACCTCTCTGGACCTGG
The DNA here is from genome assembly GCF_057876585.1 of Rhinolophus sinicus. Classification (NCBI taxonomy): domain Eukaryota; kingdom Metazoa; phylum Chordata; class Mammalia; order Chiroptera; family Rhinolophidae; genus Rhinolophus; species Rhinolophus sinicus. The sequence goes on along the minus strand of NC_142517.1, from coordinate 129,130,388 downwards.
AGCATGAGTATAATGCAAATGGAGTCCTTTGATGTTCTTGCTGGTGGACCAGTTGTCATGACCTTGGGTTCAGACTGATATTCAAACTTAAAAGCTGCAATTGGCTTTACGGGCATCAAGGATGAGCAACAACACAGTGTGAGGTGTGTGGTCACGAGAGACAGAGCTGGGATGTTAGGGACCACCTCTGCTACAGAAAACTGGAAACTTTGGGATCCCTTCAGCTTTATCAGTAGCTAGTCAAATATTCCCTGTGGTAGATTCCCATGGGGCCTCTGCCCAGGTCACCCACTTGTTTCCCTGTCCCCCATTTGCTCCAGGGATGTCAGCTGCCCACAGTTAGCTGCCACCGGTTACAGCTGAGTCCCTTTCAGGAGTCACCCCAACATGGGAAACTTCTGAAGGACCATCCTTTCCCCCTTCCCAGGAGATCAGCTGAGTCTTTTTCTGCAAATAAATCTCAGTTCACTTTCTCCCTTTACCTAATCCCCTTGCCCTCACTCCCTCATAGGTGTGGATCCCTGGAGCTCTCTTCCAGAAACTTTCTGCATGCAAAACTCCCTCTCAGAGTATGCTTCCCTGGACACACTCAGGGCCCCTCAGGGGCTTGTGAGTAGCGCCCCTTCTCTGCTGCAGCTGTAGCTCATCAATATCGGTCCCTCAGTTCTCAGTCAAGCCCAGTAATGAGGTACAAGTACTTGGAATGGTGCACGTCCTCTGCTGGATTCTCACTCATCTTGGATTCAGTATCGGTATTCTCCTAATAAGGTAATGCTGAGCAAGGCTCAGATCGTCAGGTATTCCTGAGACTAGAGGATGACCACAGGGTCAGCTGTTATCCTTTTTGTTTCAAGGTATGTGCACATGCGTGTATTTATGTGTCTATACATGCCTATGCATATATATATATATGCACGAGGGTGCCAAAAGAAATGTGTACACATTGTAAGAAAGGACAAAAACTATTAAAATTATAATACTCAATATATACCAATAACAAACGATGAATACAAGTCATGTGTATACATTTTTTGGCACCCCTGTATATATGTGTGTGTGTGTGTGTGTGTGTGTGTGTATAGCCACACATATATATATATATATATATATATATATATATATATATATATATATATATACACACACACACACATATATGTCCTCTGTGCACATATATGTGTATATTACATATATAGGTGTGTTATCAAGCTAGAGAACTGTTAAAGAAAATATATTCTAACTTCATACCCTGACAAAACAGGAAGTCCAGGTTCATGTTTAGACAATTCAGAGTCTTTGGGGTTTTGTCCAGAACATGGCAGCACAAGGAGGCCCTGCCCCTGCCCCAAGACCAGAGGCTACTACACTTTTTCTCCCATCTTTGACTCTCACACCCAGAGGGACCTACACCCCCTTCCACTTCCACAAGCCCTCTAGCCACTCCTTAAGCTTAGAGGTGCACCCACCTATGGAGTGATTGATCCCCATGAAGAGATCCTGAGGCAGGTTTGGCCCATTTGGGCAGGGCAGCGGGGGTCCCAGGACCCTGGAATGCAGTGTAGAAGGGAGGGTGCAGCTCCAGAATGGGTGTGTCCTTGCCCGCTGATGTCCCCTAATCCTCCCTTCTGTTACCAGTCATGGGGAGGGCCAGGGCTTGGAGAAGATCACGACCAGGCCAACGGTGGTGGGGCCTCCACTCTTGCTGGCCCTCTTCAGTGTGTTTCTCTCCTCTTCTAGTGTTTCTTCATTATTCTTTCCTCTCTGGAGTTACCTTGTCCATGTATTTATTTATTTTTCACATATTCATTATCAACCGTCCCTACTAAAATTGATGTTGCAGGAAGGCAAGGATTTCATCTCTCTTATTCATCCCCTGGGCCTAGACCAGTGCCTGGAACATGAGTGATAAAACAGATACGTGGGCCTGTGAAAAGCATCCATTAAACGATTCCCACAGACATAGAAAACAAGAGCCAGAGGTGCGAATTGTAGTTAAGGAGGGCACTTACTGTTTTTCCTTGTTCTCTGGTATTTTGTTGAGAGGCTTGGAAGGGTAGGATTACTAACCTATCCCTGGGACTTTCCTGGTTATAGCAGTAAATTTCTGTGTCCTGAAAACCCCTTAGTCCTGGGCAAATGGAACCACTGGTTGGTCATCCCATCAGGTATGGTCAGAAATCTCATTAAGGAAGAGTTGAAATTTTCTGATAGTTGAAGGGCCAATTCTGTTTTCTTAGCACTTACTGACTATATTTAAGCAAAAGAATGTTTTTCAGAATTTAGTGAGGCTGAAAGACTTATAATGTACTGTATTCTGAATATATTAGAATTGGATTAAACATGTGATGAAAGGGCCGTTTTCAAAAGTACGGCACACTGCTGTTAAAAATGTGTCTTGATAAATAGGCAGTAATTGGGATGGCATCTCATTTGCAGCAGCTTTCCCTTCGTTACATTCTGAATGATGCATGGTTTACTGTTCTCCCTCCATTTATTTAAAGATTTTATGAAAACACATAAGTTGTTGACATTTTGAGCACTACTAATGATGAAAACTTATTGTCCATTATGCCAAATTGAAGGGAACAGAAATTACAGTGTCTGAGGAAGGTCTGGCATCAGTAGTAACATAGCACCCAATGCAGCCACAAATTCCAATTAAAGTTGCAGAGTTCCAGGAAGTCTGCACATAAAATACTGTGTTAGGAGAGTGCCCACATCCAACAGTGACGTCCTGCTTACGTAGAACGTTTAGCTGCTGGGACACCCGTCCAGTGGGGTACTGGTCAGGATTGCTTTCTGCTGAGGATTACAGAGACCCAAACAAGGGTTGCTAAACTTTGTGAGAAGTTAATTTTTCTCACATAAAGAGAAGTCAGAAGGTCTAGGGCGACAGCTCCACTGTGCCATCAGGGACCAGCTGCTTATCTTGCTGTTTAACCGTTCTTAGTATGTGGTTTTTGTCCTTATGGTTCTTTTGTGGTACCAAGATGATTGCTTCATCGCCTATATTTATATACATTCTATTTGGGGAGGAGGGGAAGGATAAAAGGCAAAAATGCAGTCCCAGGTGAGTTAAAAGAGCTTTTTCAGAGGGATTATCTAACAATTCGTATTTATATCCCATTGGCTAGAAATGTGTCACATGGCCACCGATCTGTTTCATTGGCTAGAGCGCTCACATTGCCACCTATACATCCCATTGGCTAGGTCTATGTCATGTGACCATCCATCCATTTCATTGGCTAGGTGTATGTCACGTGACCATCCATCCATTTCATTGGCTATGACTTTGTCACATGGCCACCTACATGTCTCATTGGCTAGAACTGTATCATATGGCCCCCTGTAGCTGCTAGAAGGTTGAGAAGTAGTTTTTCCTTTTCAGCTGGGAACACCATTGCTTTCCAGTCTTCCACTGTTTTAAATAAGGGTTCTGTTAGTGGGGAAAAGGAAGAGATGTGGGGTAGGCAGCTAGCAGTGTTTGGCACAAGATGAGAGCCTCTCCATTTCCTACCTGAAGGTAGGTTAGAAATCTCTATCTGATTAGGGCATCAGCTGACATGGACGGCATGTACACAGTGTAAGGTCCAGGCTATTTTTACACAAAGTCCCTTGGTGAGATGAAATGCCGAATAAATGGGAATGAGGAGTAGGAAGATTTCATGTAACTCTGTGAAGATTAAAAAAAAAAAAAAGTCATTTGAGTGAAATGTAAGGGAAAAATAACCCAAAGTTTATTTAGAAGAAATGAGTTAGAAATACTTTATAATTAAATTAATCTAGCACATGGTTCATGCAGTAGCTGAAATTATGCCTAGATCTGTGCTTCTGATTTGTGAGATAATAATAATCTATTATTTCTGCCCTGTAGATGATCATATTCTCATTGTTGGCATAGGACTAATTGAAAAGTTAAATAAGAACCAACTGAATAGCTTTTCCAGGAGAAGGAGAAGGAGAGCTCACTGGGCTGGGATGGTCACTAAAGGCTTCATGGAGAAAGGGAGGCATGCCTGAAACCTTGGATGGGCTGGATTTGGGCAGCTAGAGGAGACGGTGCAGGATGCACAGGATTAATGCAGTCCTGGCCTGGGATGACATGTGTTAGGTGAGGAATTGTAAGAAAACCAGATTAAAGGGAAGGTGTTCAGAGACAGCCAGTTGCCTACACATTACTATCCTTTCCCTTTCTCTTTATAGTAAAACCCACACTTTATTGGATATAGTAATATGTCCATTTATAAAACTGCATTTCCCAATATCTTTTACAGGAAAAATGGCCAGTGAGGTCTAAGCATAAGTGTTTGGATGGGACTGGACCTCCCAAGACAGATCTCCAAAAGGGCCTGATCAGTCATAAACATGCACTTTTTCTTGTCCTTGTTTTTTTTCCTCTTTTCTGCAGCGTAGACCATTGATGTGATGGCTGGAGCTACAGTAGCCACCATATGACCATGAGGGCATCTTAAAATTGGAAATTGTAAGGTCAAGATTACAGAGGTAAATGGTTACAGAGCCTGGGTCCTTGCTGACCATGGAGCTACCATACCAATTCTGGGTTTCTTTTAGGAGATTGAGAACATAAACTTTCATATTAAGTCACTGTTATACAGGAGCCCTGTTATATGCAGGAGAATCTAACACAAACATAGGTTAGGAAATTAGCTTGAAAGAATAGGGTCAAGCTAATTTATGGATAAAATAAAAGACACTACAAGTTTTTGAGCATCATCTATTTGCAGGACACTGAGCTATATCATTTACATGTGGACATTCTGAGGTAGCTCCTTCTCTTTTGTTCCATTATGTCTTTAGTTATTGCTAGGGTGAGGCATAGCCAGAGCTGATAAAATTGGCATTGTACAGTCTCTCCAGTAAGAGGATCCTCTTGACAACCTGTAGCTCTCAGTTGTGATATTTCTATGCCTGCAAGTGGCCTTGTGCTAGGCAGGTACCCCTGCTATGCCCTGATGCCAAGACAAAGACATTAGATGATTTTAATGGTTCTCTATGAAAAGGTTCAGACAGTATGTTAAAAAAATAAAGAAAAGAAAAGAAAGGAAAAACACTGTGGTGGGGAATGAAGGGTATTTAAAGTTGAGCATTGGGCCCTAATCCCCAAATCTGCCCACCTTGCCATCTTGCCCAAAACAGAGGAGCAGGACCTAAGTGCTTTAGGGGTTCCAATGTAAATGCTCTTTAGGCCTCTCAAGGGCCTTCCAGGAGTATCCTCTGTCCTTTCCTAATGATCCTTTGTCCTTCCCAGGTCAGTTGGGTCCCCCAGAAAGCAGATGCTGAGATGGAGGTAGGAGCACAAGAGATTTGGGGAGGGGGGTGTAAGGGGGGAGGTAGTATCTGTGAAGGATGAAAGGGAAAAGAAGGGCAAGGTTGTGCTGGGAGAGCTTCAGCCTGTGATGTAGGTATGAGTAATCTCAGCCAAGCCAACAAAGAGCATTGCAGCAAAGATGCCCACTAGAGGTGTCCTGTTTTGGGTGGAAACGGTCAGATTCCCTTGCTGTTGTTTGTCACTGGCTGGCAGACGCCTAGTATGACTATGGCCTCAGCCAAAGAACTGAGACAAGTTCCGAAGGTGCTAACAGCTGGAGCTCATCAGCTAACTGCTCTTCTGGCAGCTGGACTGCAATTCTTCTTGAAAGGAGATCTGAGCGGCACCTCCATAGCTGTCACAGCCTCCACATCCCTCTGTATTTCACTCGGTTCCTCCCCAGAGACCCCCCGACTTCTGTAACTACCTACCCTCCCTCAGAAACCATCAAGTTCCAAATTCTCTCTTGCATCTGACACATTTCTCGGCCTAGAATATCCACTTACTGCTGAGGTGTTGCTGCAGTTTCTGCTGCCGTGTGGTGCAAACTGCGATGCACTGCTTTAGGGTCTCCCAACTGAGGGGCTGGGAAGGAAGAGGGTGAGCGCTGATCCTCTGGGGTGTGGGGTGGGAGAGAACTTCCACACTGGCTGCAGCTTGTTCTAGGCTGAAATGCTTAAAATGCAGCAAACCTCACAGCTCAAACATGACCCCTCTTCACAGAACCCCTATTCACATAGTTTTAACACTACTTCCTAAGAACTGTAACCCAGGCTGTGTTATGCTAAGAACACATCTGCTTCCTTACCTAAGCACCGTGTATTCACTGGGCTGCAACAGGAGCTGGGCCCAGCTCACTGAACTCCAGGTGACCCTCCCTGAGAAGGAGGAGACTCCACTCAAGTCCACTCTGACCCTCCAGAGTGACCCCATCTCAGCCTTGTGGTCAACTTGCTACATGTTACATTCATCATTTAACATCCCAGGCAGCCAAGATGCCATGTGTCGAGGTGATTCAAACAGAGGGAATCGGGATATAGACACAGATCCACCTGGCAACATAGCTCGTGCACCATCTAATGGTCCACGCTCAGCAGGAGAGTTCAGACATTATGGAGCCATCCATTCATTGGTTCAGCACATGATGCTTACACTGCTATGAGCCACCAGTCTCTGCTTCCAGGCCACCTTATGTTTCAGTGGAGGCACAGACACTAGTTTCATTTGTCATATGACCAACGTGAACCAAGCATTGCCAGAAACAGGCTGAGTCATTCTCCTTTGTTATCTTCTCACAGCACGCTGTGAAGAAGTAGGAGCTATTTTAAGTCTCCAGCAGCATTTTGCTGCTGACAAAGCTGCACTTTAGCTAAGTTAATCAATTTGCTCAAGGTGACACAGCAGGTAAGTGGCAAAGTAGGGATTTAATCTCAGGCAGTCTGATGCCAGAGCTCCTCTACACAATCACTAGGCTAGATGACTGTGCCCCTGGGAAATGAAGAGGCACACGAGCTGAATGTCACCTGTAGGGGGCAGAATGGATGATGTCCTGCTGGGCCAGGATGCCACCAAATGCAACAGAAGGGACAACATGCTGGGTCCATGCTTGGCTGCTGTTGCCAGTTCCTAAGGCAGACGTTGCTGAGTCCAAGATAGTCACGGGAGATGCAGCTGCAATGATCAAGGAGTTTCCCCTTGAGACCGATTTTTCAAAATAATGTTAAAAAGATTAAGGACTGCATTGGAGTATTGTTCCAAGTCCATAAAATCCAATCACTGGATTATGGACAACGTGAACACAGAACTATTCATTCAAATTCAGAAGACAAGAAACAGGTGGGCCCTTGTCGTGCGGGAGACCCTGCTCGCTGCGCCATTTGTCGGGCGGGGAGACCTGCAGGGTCTCTTCTCCCGCTCCCCATACAAGAACGCAGGACATGGTGAGGCCAAAAAGGAACACCCACGGAGCCATAGGTAGGGGAGTCATACCACTTTATTCTCTCTGGCGGCACTATACTCTCACTGGAGGCTGGATACACACTGTCCGCAAACCGCCATCCACACTTGCCAGCCCAGCCGCCATCTTCTTGCTAGCCCCATTCTTTTTTCTCCTTCTCTTCCTCCCTCCTCTCCGTAGCCACAGCAGTTATATTGTGGCCAATGGCTCACTGGTTACAGCTGACGGCCAACTAGCCACAGCTGATGGCCATGCAATCACAGTTGGCCATTTACTACCTGAGCCAGCACCTGTCTATGTGAGGCCGAGAGCCTGGAAACTACTCTCTGGGGCTCTGCCCCCACACTCCACCCCTACAGGCTCTCGCCTCACAATCTACGCGACAAGCGTCTTCCGCGAGGGGACCTGTGCGAGGAGCCTGGGGGTGAATGCAATATCCTGGACACAGCCAGGCTCTCTGTGCACAGCCAGGGTTTCTCAGGGCACCACCAGTGCTTCTGGGCACAGCCAGACTTCCTGGACTTCTTAGGGTACCACCTGTCTTCCCGGACACAGCCAGGGTTTCTCAGGGCACCACCAGTACTCCTGGGCACTGCCAGACTTCCTGGACTTCTTAGGGTACCACCTGTCTTCCCGGACACAGCCAGGGTTTCTCAGGGCACCACCAGTACTCCTGGGCACAGCCAGACTTCCTGGACTTCTTAGGGTACCACCTGTCTTCCCGGACACCGCCAGGGTTTCTCAGGGCACCACCAGTACTCCTGGGCACAGCCAGACTTCCTGGACTTCTTAGGGTACCACCTGTCTTCCCGGACACAGCCAGGGTTTCTCAGGGCACCACCAGTACTCCTGGGCACAGCCAGACTTCCTGGACTTCTTAGGGTACCACTAGTTTCCCCGGGCACAGCTAGGGTTTCTCAGGGCACCACCAGTACTCCTGGGCACTGCCAGACTTCCTGGACTTCTTAGGGTACCACCTGTCTTCCCGGACACAGCCAGGGTTTCTCAGGGCACCACCAGTACTCCTGGGCACAGCCAGACTTCCTGGACTTCTTAGGGTACCACTAGTTTCCCCGGGCACAGCTAGGATTTCTCAGGGCACTGCCACTTTCTCTGGGAACAGCCACACTTCCTGGACACAGCCAGGGCTTCTCAGGGCACCGCCACTCTCTGTGGGCACAGCCACATTTCCTGGACACAGCCAGGGCTCTCAGGGCACCGCCACTCTCTCTGGGAACAGCCCGACTTCCTGGGCACAGCCAGGGTACCTTCAGGGCTCTACTACTCTCTCTGGGAACAGCCCAACTTCCTGGGCACAGCCAGGGTATCTTCAGGGCTCAGCCAGACCTCTCAGCGCACTGCCACTCTCTCTGTGCCTCTCAGGGTACCCTGCTGGAACATCAGCGACTCACAATCAAGGTGCTTACATATTCTCAATGGCAGCCAGTCAAGAGACAAAAGCAAATATCCCCCAGTTCCACTAACAACAATTCCCAAACAAACAGTCAAGCGGTCCATTAAATTAGGGATGGAAGGCAATTCCCCATAGTCCATAGTCATTCGCCAGGGCTGTCCTGGGGGTGAGGGACGACCTTGACCTCACCCTCATCTCCCACGGAGGACTCAGCAAGCGTTACCTCCTGGGACTATAAGTCCTGCATCCAGGCTGCCTGAGCAGGAACTTCCCCGGCCCACAGGGCTGCAACGACCTTCGCTTTCTCCGGCCTGTGCTGGTTGGGGAACCGTCCACATCTTTCCACCTCTCCACGGGGCTCCATCTCTGCAGCAGCTGCATGGCTTTTCCTGTGCTGGTGGGAGAACCGTCCACATCCTCCCACCCCTCCACGGGGGTCCAGCTCTCCGGCAGCTGCTCCTCCTGGTCTTCCTCAGACTGAGTGTTCATACACACAAACTGCTCCACCGTCCTTTGGAGAGCTTTGGCCGGCACCATATCCTGTCGACTACGCCATGTGTCGTGCGGGAGACCCTGCTCGCTGCGCCATTTGTCGGGCGGGGAGACCTGCAGGGTCTCTTCTCCCGCTCCCCATACAAGAACGCAGGACATGGTGAGGCCAAAAAGGAACACCCACGGAGCCATAGGTAGGGGAGTCATACCACTTTATTCTCTCTGGCGGCACTATACTCTCACTGGAGGCTGGATACACACTGTCCGCAAACCGCCATCCACACTTGCCAGCCCAGCCGCCATCTTCTTGCTAGCCCCATTCTTTTTTCTCCTTCTCTTCCTCCCTCCTCTCCGTAGCCACAGCAGTTATATTGTGGCCAATGGCTCACTGGTTACAGCTGACGGCCAACTAGCCACAGCTGATGGCCATGCAATCACAGTTGGCCATTTACTACCTGAGCCAGCACCTGTCTATGTGAGGCCGAGAGCCTGGAAACTACTCTCTGGGGCTCTGCCCCCACAGCCCTCTTGTTCTAGAACAAAAAGAGGGATGTGTTGTTTCCCACAGCTGGTGTGCATGAGTGCAGCGTGCTTTCTGTGTTATCAGAAAGAGCAAGCACTGTGCCCTCTCTCAAGCCGTTCCTGAGGGAAAACTGCGGTTTTCAAAGGTTTTATAGATACACGTGCAGCTTTTGTTCAGGTAACATTTTATGTGAAAACTGGATACATAAGACATGTCTAGGAGGAGCTGCCATGGAGGAGGGGAGAGGCAGCTTCACAGAGCAGGACTGAAAACCTCAGTGAGAAGTCAGGTTCCATGTCTGTGTGCAAGCAAGATCTCTTCATCTTGGGATACAACACACTTTTGGGGCAGTAGGCAGCATGAGACACTTTAGCAGTCATCAAACAACGAGATAGTGAGTCATAGATATGGAAACGTGAAAGTTAAGAAGCGGGTGTTCTCCCAGAGCCTGTACTTGCCAGATTGGGAGAAAGGCTTGGGAAGACGCTGCCCGGGGCATGGCCAGCCTGGTAGATGGAACTGAGAGGAGATAATGGTGAGGTAATCGATTCAGAGACACACATGTTTCCTTGGGGTGTTTGGCTGGGGAATTAGAGGGAAAATCCCTGTTATCAATTTCAGCCTGAAATTGTGCAATGCTGGTGATTTGTGGGGGTAGGATGTTACAATCCAAGCATATGGTCTGAGATACTCTATAAAATCATATCCAGTCATAAATTAGGATATGGCTGGGGGTAAGGTTTTCATCCAATTATAAGATTTGTGATGCTTATTTTTAATGTTTTGGGTTGGAACTCAGAGAAATACAAACCACATTTGGACTGACTTTCAGTTTTAGAATAAAACAGTAGCTTTCAAACAATTTTTGCAGTTGCTTCCAAAATTTTTTTAGCAGCATAATTCTGTTTTCAAATTAAATCTTACTTGGGATTCCATGATAATAAATAATCACTGCACTGTTTCATCAGCATTAATTTATTTGGTAACAAATGTATAACATCCAAATATATAACATCTATTTCATGTAAAGTTAATTGGGGAGAAAAATGGGTCTGTTTTGATGCTCCATAATATTTGGAATTAGAACTTAATGTCACAGTCATTTATCAGTTCCAGTATCCAATTTGTTCCAGATGTTTTTTCCCTGTTAACACAGATTTGAGGAAACAGTGGTTTACACAGATAAGGGGCAGTAAAAGTTAAGTGTTTTTAAGTAACTTACTATTTATTGTGAGAATACTCTTTAATTAACCAAAGGTAGCAGAATATATTTTATCCTGTTTTCCTTCAAAATATATTTTATTGGCGTACAAGTCAGTACCGTAGTTGTTTCCCATGAGTTGCTTTTTAAAAATTAAAGTTTAAAAACTGACTATTTGGTATGTTATGGTTGTGGTATGTAGTGCTATTTCTTTCTTCTGAATGGTTTCCCTGTCTCAAATGGCATCTATTCCTGGGCAGTTCCAGAATCTTCTGGGACAACCTGTGTGCCACTAGTGGTCCATCATTTCACTGATTTTCAACCTGAGTTCCATGGAACCCGAGTTTGATCTGGATTTCATTTTAAAATCATGTTGGAGACATCTGATGTACCAACTTCTTTGGACAGACTGTATAAAGCATCTTCTGTCACCTTTGGTTAATGGAAAGTATACTGAGAGTAATTGAAGACTTAACCCTATGTGACTGTCTTTGCAATATCAGTTTTACACACTTTTCTTTAAAAATGGTACCCCACAACAATGTACCCAGCTAGAAGACATTTCTCACACTTCTGTGCAATAAGCTGTGAGCACATGACCTAGTCTTAGTCAATGAGATATAAACACAGTGTTATATGGCACTTCCAGGGCATACCTTACAGGAGATTCAGGTCTGGGTATTCTCCTTTTTGGTGCTTCCATCTTTTCCACTTTCTTTGTCCTGGAATGTGAATGTAAAGGCTGGAGCTCCAGCTACCACTTTGTAGCATGTATCAGTACTTCATTTTTATTGCCAAATAGTACTCCATTGTATGGATATATCACATTTTATTTACCCATTCAACCCTTTGAGGGGCTACCGCTTTCTTGTCTTCTGAATTTGAAAGAGGCCATCTTGAGGATGGCAGCTTAAAGGTAATAGTGCAGAATGAGAAAAGAAATCTCAGTCCTTGATTCCTGAGGAACCATCATACTATCTCTGGTGTCCCTACCTCCAAACTTCTTTCACTTCTGCTTGTTGAAGTTAAGCTTCTACTTGTATATAGCCAAACCTATTTCTGATTGATGTTATCAGAAAGCCTAGCCTAGAAGGAACTAGGTATCTTTAGGTTGGTAGATGTACCAGTTTATACCCTTTTGATTGCATATAATAGACACCCAAGTAATGGTGGATTAAGCAATAAGGTATTTAATTATCTTATATGATAGGAAGCCAGAAGGTAGGCATTTCTAACGTTGATTCAACAGCTTGGTAGTCTCACCATAGACCTAGGCTCTTGCCATTCTTCTGCTCTTCCAACCTCTGCATTTAGGAAGTGTCTACGCTCACAGTTTCAAAATATCTATGCACAATCACACCCAAGGTATGGAGCAAAGCAGCTGGTCTATCTTTGAGCATCTCTATCTTTCTTACTAAATCAAGGAATATGCATTTTCAATATACCTGTAAGCAGACATCCCTTATTAGCTAGCCCTGGAAATCTTGCCCACCATTAGATCACTCCCTAAGAAAGAAGTGGATTATCATGATTGACTTAAAAGCAAACAGAAGTTATCCCTTGAGATTGTGCACTTTGCAACCTAAACAAAATTGGAATCCAGTAAGCTAGGGGAGAAGGAGTAAATGGCTTCTAGATGGGTAACACTGTAGACTTTTTTAAGTGATATAAAAAATCACATTAGAACTGGCATGTCAGCTAAGGAGCAGTGACTCTAACTAGAACCTATCAGGATGCAGGGCTTCCTGGGACTTGCCTTTGCTCACAAGGAAGGTGAGTTAACTCTGAGGCTGGCCTAGGGAAGCCAGAGAACAGTAGCAGGCAAAACATTCCTGAGAAATATTGTGGGGGATAAGCACCTCTCCCCCACACACCAGAGTTTCTTCCCCTGGGAGTAGGGTGAAGCAGCAATCGATCCCTTGCTCTGCAAAGTCCACGTCCCCCGGCCTCCTTCATCTGATGGTGCTGGAAAATGAGCTTGACGGCACTAACAAACTGTCCACATAACTTAAAAGGCAAAAATATTAAATATTTTTTCTTAAAATATGTATTGTTCTACCTTGTTAGATAAAACATGTGAAATATGTTAAAGTTATTTTTTGGCACATCAGGGTCATCTTAAAGAATATCCATTTTTAAACAGATTTATTGAGATATAATTTGCATAACATAAGGTTCATCTAAGTGCACAATTCAGTAATTTTTAGTAGAGTTGTGTAGCTGTCACCACTGTGTAATGTTAGACAATTTTCATCACCCCACAAGGAAACCCCGTACTTATTAGCAGTCACTTTCCATTACTGCTCTCCTGCACTCCTCTCCCACCCTCAACCCCCAGCCCTAGGCGACTGCTAACCTGCTATTTGTCTTTATGAATTTGCCTAATTCTGGAAGTTTCACATAAAGAGGGGAATCACAGAATAAGTGGTCTTTTTTGTGTGACTACACTCACTTAGCAGAATGTTTTTAGAGTTTATCCACATTGTAGCATGTATCAGTACTTCATTTTTATTGCCAAATAGTATTCCATTGTATGGATATATCACATTTTATTTACCCATTCAATCCTTTGATGGACATTTGGATTGCTTTTACTTTTTGGCCATTATGCTAATGTTGCTATGAACATTTATGCACATGGTTTTGTGTGGACGTAAGTTTTCATTTGTAAGAAAACTTTTCAACTTTATAGTGTTTTATAGAAAGGATAATGTTAATAATTGTAGGCATAAATGCTTATGGATGGAAGGTATAGTATGATTTCTCTCCCATATTGCTTATTTGTGTGACAATAAGAGCCCTTAAAAAGTGTTCAGAGGAAATAGAATTGCAGTGAGGGGAAGAGAGGCAGCAAGGAGTGTGTGTGTGTGTGTGTGTGTGTGTGTGTGTGTGTGTGTGTACATGTGTATATCTTGCTTTAAGCCATAGTATCATTTATTAATCAGTCTTTTTCCATTGACTTTGTCAGTTGACAAATTTTCAACTCAGTTTAGCAAACAACAGTTGAGCCCTGACAATGTACAAGGCATTTCTTTATGTGCCTCTATATTTTGGCTGTGACTATTAAAGCTTTCTTTTATGTCTATCAGCTTCTCTCTGTTCTCTGACAGATGCCCCCTACTTAGTAAATGAATACTTGGTTGGGTGAAGAGTGGGTGTATGCAGAATAATTCCATAATGTTTTTATGAAGTGCTTAATCTTTTTACAAATCAGAGAACAGTTTTTCCTTTTTTCTTTTGTAGATTTGGATAGATGTGTATGTATTTATAGAGAGAGTAGTAATAACTACCTTATAGTGAGTTACCTCTGTTGGTAGACAAGTGATTTTTTAGCTTGGCTGCACATTAAAATCATAAGGAAAGATTTTAAAAAATGCCCTGGGCCCACTGCTAGAGAAGCTAATATAATTGGTCTGGGATGAGATGGAGGCGTTAGTTTTATTAAAATATCTCCAGGTCATTCTAAGATACTTCCTGACTTAAGAACCACTTGTGCCATACAGCATTGTGGGATGGGTTTTTTTCATGCCTTATCTCAAATCTTCTCCATAATCTGCATGGTGGATGTCAATACATCCTTTTACAGATTTTAAAAGCATTTCTTGAGCACTTACTATTTGCCAAGCACTTTTACACAGTTACATGCATCAACTCTCTTAATAATTACAATGGCTCTTGGGAGTATGTGCTAGTGTCACCTGCCTTTTACAGGTGAAGAAGCTGAGTCTCACAGTGGTCTCGTAAGTTGCTCAACATTGTATAACTAATAAATAGAGGAAGAGGAGGAGTTAGAATTGGAATTTACAGTGTTAACCCTCACACTGTATTGCAGAGGAGAAAATAGCATTCAAAGATTAATTCTAGGAGAGTAAGTTATTCACAAGACTAGTTTAGAAACCAGGTCTTTTGACTTTAAATAATAGCAATACTGCTACTACTACTATTTGGAAGAAGAAGGAGAAGGAGAAGGAGAAGGAGAAGGAGGAGGAGGAGGAGGAGGAGGAGGAGGAGGAGGAGGAGGAGGAGGAGGAGGAGGAGGAGGAGGAGGAGGAGGAGAAGGAGAAGGAGAAGGAGAAGGAGAAGAAGGAGAAGAAGGAGAAGAAGGAGAAGAAGAAGAAGAAAATTATCATTTTTAACATTTCACTAGCATTTATCGAGCACTTACATAATCCAGACACTGTGCAAAGGACCTTATTTCATTTAATTCTTGTACCAAATCTCTGAAGTAGCCCTATTGTCTCTGCTGTTTTGTTTGGATCAGGTAATTGAAGATTAGCAGGGTCAGTGATGGCGCCTGAAGTTCTTGGTGGAGCTGGGATTGAAACCCAGGTCTGGCTGACTATAAACCCCCGCTATTTCCATGGCACTGTATGTATATCAACATGAATGTAAACACCCAAGAATAGTGATATTCCCTTCAGCCCTTCCAGTGACCCCTTTATAGGGGCAGTCAAATCCCAAAAAACATTTTTTTAAAGTGTCACCCCTAATTTTTTTCTTATTTGAATAAGTGGTTCTGGATGAGTATTGGCCCTATGTGGGAAAAAGGGATAATGAGTACATTCTGGGCAAAGTGGAAAAAGTTATAAAGATTTAGTCTAGGCTTCTAGGGAGCAACGATACATTTCCCTCATGTGTGTCTGAAGCATGAACAAAGTTTGGGTGCATTGTAGAGACAGGACTGCCTCTAGGAGGAAGGAGACCACGTGTAGGAGGAGGAAGGGGTGGTCAGTCTAGGAAAATGAGGAAGGACTGCAAGATGTTATTACGTGGAACCATGGATCTGACCCATTTGTCATAACTGATACCTACGCATGGTGCTGGAAGAACTGGTGGGGATTTAATATAGGCGAAGGCATGCGGTCTTGTAGGATGAGGGTGCAAAATTAGTTTCATGTCCTGGAAATATGGAGACGGGAGGTCTTAATGGGATGCGAAAATGAGAGGAACAAAGGGAGGGGTGGCTTTAGTTTGTAGTTCACTGAGATGACAAATTCGAATATGTATAAAGGGGAAGTGGGAGTCATACATTTGCTATTGCAGGAACAAGAAACACTGGGGAGTATTGAGGATACTCAAGATTCACCAGCATTTCTTGACAATATTGTGGACAAACGACATGCTAAAAAAGGCTACAGGGCACATGGCTTAGGTGGAATTGGCAAAGTGGAACAAACACTGGGAAGTTGTGTTATTGAGTCCACAGCCTGAGTGAGACCTTGTATGGCATAGAATTCTCATGGCCTTTGTCAAAGCGCCCCGGACCACTCTCAGCATCCATTCCCAGCTACCTGGACCCACGTGGCATTCCTGGCCACTTCTGGCTTTGGGCATTTTTGGCAGCAGTGTCAAATTCCATGGACTTCCAACCAGGGGTGATGAATTTATTGAACAAATATGTTCTATCTAGAGAACAGGTCAGTTCACAGTCTGTCTCACATTGCCTCTGAAAGCCAGTGTTGTTATTTCTCCCTGGGTGTGTGAGTACGTGCGCGTGTGTGTGTGAGTGTGTGTGTGTGTGTGTATGCGCATGTGTGCACAAGTGTGAAGTTTTAGGTGGGAGCTGAAGGCAGGGGAAAGAGAAGGTCAATATTTATGAGTGGGTTTCTAAGATTTTATTTTATTTTTATTTCATTTCTATGACCAACATATGCCTGTTGGTGTCTGAAAGCCCCAAGATTTCGCATTTATAAGTGACTAGAAACAAAACCTTATTATAGGAAATTAGATTCTCTTGCTTTCGCTTATTTTTCATTTTTGACTTCATAAAAATAGAAAGAAATTCTATTACCAGAGAGAAGGCTTTCATTTAGAATGTTATTAAAACAAATAACCCCAAACGCCTGTGATAAAGACTGTGGACTCTTTCTGTAAAAGTGCAAATATATTCACCACATTGCCTGAGTTTCCTGCACACCTTTCCCTAACCCCGGCCCATATAACACATGCATTTTCACTCCTCTCTGGGCTGCAGGTTCTTTCTTGATTTCTTCCATCTTTTAATTCTTGTCTGTCAGAATGAGAAGCTTCTTCTCTTTACACATGACTAAACTTAGCCTGGAACTTGCTCATGTTTCACTGGGGGCAATCTCATACTGTGCCTTCAGTTCTAATTATTTAAACCACATGACTAATCTATGGAAAATCCCCAAGGTTTTAGCCATTTCCAGACATTCTGGCATCTTTGCAACAAAGTTGTAATTTTTCCAAAAGGCTGAGTTTTTTATATTTTTATTTCTTATTTTGCTTGTTGTTAATTTACACCATTCACAGATCCTGTCCTGATGAATCTTGTTGCCTTTGCCAAATAGATGACCTGTTTTTCCAGTGTCTGGTGTGAGCTGGGATGTTGGTGTTGCCTGAGTGTTGAATGTCAAGCAGCAGCATTTATTAAACACTCACTGTGCGCCTAATAAGAACACTGGCAGCTGCAAACAAGTTGGAAAGAAAGCGGTGACATTGTATTTGCCCTCAAGGACCTCACCCCTTAATGGGCAAATGGGGTGAAAGACAAACATTGATGAAAACAATTAAAAAAGAGAAAAGAATCAACTACCAACGATTTAAAGTGCCCCAACTTTGGCTGGCTGCCCCATGATGGGACCACCCCCCCCACCTCAGGCCCCCCACCCTCACCCCAACCCCAGGAACTGAGCCTGAGCAAGAGAACAGGAAGGAGAGTCATATCTTAGGTGCACGCTCACCAAACTTCAGTTATTCAGGGGCCATTACATCTTCTGCCATATCTATATCCTTATAATTTTCAAACATTTTACTCACTTTTCCTGTAAGTTGCATTTATTTATTAAAAAAAAAGATATTGAAAAATTAAAGGGGAAATTAATATCAGTATCATCACCATAGATGTAAATAGATAATAATAAAGGCATATATATCTTAGTATCCATTATGTACAAATAGTAATACAATGAGAACAAGACAATATTATTACCTTTTAGCTAGTTATTGTTGCTGGTGGAAGCCCTGAGCTTGAGGCTGGTTGTCTTGTTACAAAGGGTGGCTGACAGCTGTGAAGGAGGCATTCTGGACACCAGCACGGAGCTGAGACTTCTTTGATGAAAGAATGGCTTGAAGGAGAGGTGAAAGGGAAATGATGCCCCTGATGCTGTCAGTGTGAGGTCTTCCCCTCAGCCACCTGTACAGCCTAAAGGAACCTGATGTATGGCCTGGGAGGGACGTCGCTTTGGAAAGGCCCTCGCTTCTCTAGTAGAATGCACTCGAGGGAACAACTTACAGTTCGGAGGCTGTCGCAGTTGAGGGTTGCTGGGTGTTGTGTCCAAAACGGTTCAGCTGTGGTTTAGGCAAAAGCATTGTCAGACGTTAATTCCGTGGATGGAGCCAGGCTTTTGGGGGCAGAGCAATTCAGGAGTCACACGCCGCTCTGGTGCACATGGACAGACTTCTCTGCAGGCCCCAAAGTGTACCTGAGGGCAGCTTGGAAGAGGATGCAAGCTGGGGAGAGGAAGGAGGTACAGATTATGGGCTGTGCAGGTATTTGGAGTTCGCTCTGAGCATATCCAATTTGAGGACCATACCAGCTCCCCACCTTTGACTATCTTCCGCATGCCCAGCCCCTTCACACCCGTGTTTCCTGCTATGCCTATGATTTGGGCTTCATCTCTGGATGCCGCCTTTTGGTTATCTCCTGGCTCCTTGCTCTACAGCCCATGCAACTCATGTGACTATGAAGTTAAGATTATTGTAAACAAAAATTGTTAAAGGAAGCAGAACGAAACACAGTTGCAACATTGAGGGTCAGATCTTGAGAGGAAGGTGTTGAATGGTTTCTGCCTTCAGGCGCTGGTCCCACCCCTAAACGACTAGTATTACCCCCGCTCCCCACCGCCCCCCACCCCATGCCTAAACTACCAGAGCTCCCTGTGGCTGTGTCTTCTCTATGGCCACAGCTTGTCCATTATACAGGAAAGTCCAACACCCAGATCCGATTAGCAGCAAGAGAGACAGAAGGTGGAACATGGGAGCCCAGCAGTTGAGGCTGTACCCCTGCATGCTCGGGCTGGGCTGGTGAGTTATTTTTAACCCTACTCAGTGAGAGGATTGCAGTATCTGTTGTCCCAGACATCCTGGGTGGGACAGAGCCTTCGGTAAAGGTGTGCCTTGAGGGTCTGTGGGCAGCATGTTCAGGGTCCCTATGCTAAGGGACTTAACGGTGTGCACCCTCCCACACATGCTCTCTCTTCCCTCTGCCCTGCTGTGTCCTGAGTTTACCTGTGTGCCCACTTCACTCTGATTGCACTATACCACACTGATGGACTGGAGTCTGTTCCTGTCTCTAGGCTGTGGACTGTCGGATGCTGTGTTCATGTCTGATTTATCTTTGTGACACTGTGTTCACGTCTTATTTATCTTTGTATCCCCACACCTACTATGGAGTTTATAGCACAATGTAGACGTTGCAGTTAGCGTTCTCAGTTGGCAACTTCAGAATCTTCTTTAGCTAGTTTAAGCAGAAGAGGTACGGATGAAATTGATTAGTTCAAGTGTTCACAGAATATGTAGGGGGGCCAACATTAGGCTTGGAGACCACTCATACAGGAGCAATGCCCAAACCCTCCAACCCATAAGGCTGGTGAATAAAGATCAGACACCACTGGGCACAAACCCCTTGGATCCCAGCCTGATGCTGGATACAGGATTTCTGCCATTGTTGTCAATTATCAGAATATCTTCTCTACCACCACTGGCTGGAGAAGCATTCTTCCGCTTCTGCCTTCTTAGTCTCTCTTTACAGGGACATCACTTGTGAGTGCATCTGGTTTTTGAAGTCCAAGGCTGGGAAAGATATGTGTCTCTAGTTTCCACTGTGGGGACACGGGGCGCATAATGAAGCACATTCTCCAAATATAGCGAGGCTGTTTAAATGATGATGGAGGCCATGAAGCCTGATAAACGCTAAACAATAAATACATGTTGAAGGAATGAAATAAAAGGTTTCATTTATTTTTTCAAAATTCTTTCAGATGGACTCAAATCCTTGTTTTACATTCATGCCAATTTGGAAGGAGAAGCTACTTACATATTGGGAGATTCCTGGGGCTGGTGGAGTGGATGAAATTTTGAAAGTATCTGCTCTGTATTTGAGGGTAGAGTGACCAGAAGGATTATTCAATTTTCATGAGCTCAACAGATATTTGTTAAGCACCCACTGTGTGCCAGGGTTAGCTTTGCATGGACTCCCACCAGCCTGTCTAAATTGAGCCCCACCTTGATGATTTACCACTACAAATGAACACATGTGAAAACCCAAGAGAAATTACAAGGGGTTTTCATCTGCATTGTATTGTGATGTAGGAGCTTGTCCCCTGGTTATATGATAAGTCAACTGGAAAATTACTCCTGGCTGACTTGTCTTAGGAAATGTTCTAATTTACATCAGTTCTGAAAAAAAGGTGTTTGCAACCTGTCTCTTTGTGGCAGTATTGGTGTGCTTGTATCACATCCAGACAGAATTGTCTTTTTCAGGCATCAGTTCTGTGAGAAGTGGTTTTGCCTCTATGGGCTTACACAGTTTTGCCCACGCTGGACAGTAGAATATCAAACAAAACAGTCATCTCTGATACCTCAAGCCCAGGAAGTTGTATGTAACAATGACTGTGAGACTCTAACTCTGAGGTTTATGACAATGACAAAAGAATTTGTTGAAAGTGAGTGAAACCAGATTCCAAAATGAGAATAACTTTTACCAGTTACAATATGGTGGGTGAGGGGAGAGGTACAAACAACCCAGTGCCTTCCTTTCATCTATAATATCCCTCCTCTATTCCTCTCATCCCATCAAAATGTAATATCCCAACATGAGGACAAAATAAAAAAATACAATAGCCAGGAACCTCAGAAACCATGAAACACAATAGTGAATGAAATCAGCTATACAAATTATGAAGCTTGCTTTTCGGTTCTATATTTTTTAGGGGCATACCGTAGTACATCTTTCAAACTTTTCATCATGGCTGATACGAAAAGCAGGGTAAACTGTGTTGCCCATACTGTGGAAGGGATCGACTACTGCCATTTCAGCTTATGCTACTCCACTCATGAATCCTCCTGCCCTGATGTGGGGATGGGGATTGAGTGTGCCTGTAATTTACTATAGTAGCTAAACCTAAGTAATTACACAAAACAAACCTATGAACACCTCCCTGCTACAGTTAAGAAAAATGTAAGGTACCCAAGCAAGCTCGCCGTCAGCCCTACAGCTCTCAGCCCGGCTGCTCCTTCAGCTCCGCCTTGTCATCCTCGTTACAAAACCTGGGCTTCTACCTGTTTCTTTGTGCTTCAACTCCTGCCTTGAAAGGCAGTTCCTGTCTCACGTTTCTGTCTTGTTCCCCTCTGTCTGGCTTCTATCCTGTCTGGTGTTCAAATTTCCCAAGATCCAAGAATGTACCTTGTTTTTAGCAGATACGGGACGTGGGTCCTGTATCTGGTGTGACTGCTTTGGCAAGACCCCTCTCTCTGCTCCAGGCCACTTGCCAGCCCAAATGTCTGCCATTACAGCTGCCAGACCCCCCTCAGCTATGGAGTATCTGTCTGGTATCTAGTCCTTGTCCCAGCAAATCCTGCCCAGTGCAATTCTGATTGGCTGGCTCTGGTAGTAGATTAATGCATGTGATGGGGAAAACTGGGGGCGTTATGTCAGAGTGTAGGTTGAGGTCAAATCAAGGAGGGTCTTGGATGCTTATTAAAAGAGTGTAGGGTTCATTGTGGTGATAACAGGAGTGGCTGTCTTCTGAGCAAGGTAAGGACAGGGTCTCAGCCCTACTTTAGAAAGTAATGTTTAACCTATTTCTAGGATAAATAGGACAGGATGTTATGGTAACAACACGCATAGAATACAGTTGACCCTCAAACACCGGGGTTAGAGGCAGCAACCACGGTGTGGTGGAAAATCCACATATAACTTTTTTGACTGTGCCGTCGGCCTTTCGTATATGCAGATTCAGGCAACTGCAGATGGAAAACAGTGCTATATGGGAATCCACTGCTGGGAATCTGTGGTGGCAAATGCGAAAATACTGTTTTCAATCTGCAGTTGGTTGAATCTGCGAATGGAAAACCTGTGTATCTGACGGGCCGACTGCATTTATTGAAAACAATCCTCCTATTAATGGATCCACGCAATTCAAGTTTGTGCTGTTCAAAGGTCAACGGCATAATAAAGATTTGAACTCGGGAGTGTGCTGTAGGAGTGGAGGTGGAAGAAGATGAGTAGAGAAAAGCACTGTTTTCACCTGTGTGACGGGATAAGGTGAAATCACAACGTACGTGTGCTGGTTGGCAGGTGGGGTGGGGAGAGGGGACGTGTGTGCTTTTGGACATGGTAGCTTCAAGTAGAGAGGGTACATTTGTGAGGCGTAATCCAAAGTCACTGAGATGAAGGTGTGGAGCTGGGGGAAGGGGTCACTATGACAATGTGTGGAGGCGCCTCACGGCATTACGCACTGGTCAGGTGCTTTGTGCTCCATGTAGACCTGAACTTGAGCTCCAGGACAGCCTCGGGTTCTGGAGCCTGACACAGACAACACACAATGAGAGGAGTATAGACTTTCAGGCAGACCAACCAAGTTCAAACCTAACCCACCTGTTTACGAGCTGCGTGACCTGGGGCAGGTTACTTAAGACCTGTGAGCCTGTGTTTTCTTTTGTGTAAAATGAGATGACTAATAATATGGTCTTGCACGGTTATGAGGCTGAGTGATGCTTGAGTTTAGTGCTTGCCTTGTTGCCTGACACAAAGTAGGTGTGTAGTAAATTGTAGCTATTATTCTTATTATTACCAAACTTTAATGTTCACAAATGATTGCAACATTTTGTGAAATGTTGTGCATTGTTAGTCATTGGATGAGTCCTTTTGTGTTTTTACAGTGTTTTTTTTTTTTTTCATTTACATTTGCTTTTTTTAAAAAAAAGTAAATTAAAATTGTGTATTTTTAATGTGTACAACATGATATACACAGTGAAATGATTATTATAGTCAAGCTAAATAATATATTCACTTATCCACATACTTACCTTTTTTTTTGTAGGGAGAACACCTGAAATCAACCATCTTAGCAAATCTCCAGTATACAATATGGTATTATTAGCTCTAGTCATTATGGTATACACTAGATCTTTGGAATTTACTCATCTTACATACAACAACTTTGTAGCCTTTGACCAATGTTTCCCCCATGCCCCCGCTTCTGGCCCCTGGTAACCACCACTCCATTATCTGCTTCTATGAATTCAACGTTTTACTATTCCAGTGAGATCAGTAGTTTTCCTTCTTCATAGTGTGTTTAAGTTCACTAGTTCCAGTGAGACTGTCATGACTAGGAAGGGTAGGAAGTCTTAATGTGTTTTATGGACGAGGATCCTGGAGCCACAGTGGGTGAGGCATGCAGTGACACCTTGGGCTTAGGCCTACCCTTCAGACCCACAAAGCTGACCAGAAATCTGCAGCTGTGGCAGGAATATGCTGATTCTCACCAGATTCTTAGATCTGCCCCCTTTCTACTTTGCATTGGAAAATATCCCTGGGAACACAAATTAATTATGCCTTAGGTAACGACCTGGGTGTGATTATTTAGTCTCCCTCCTGGAGAAAAACAAGAGCCCTTCCCCCGCCTCTTATCTTTCTGAGCAACTGATTTGTGCTAATCCTGGAAGGAGTTTGCAGATTGGAATCCTTGTCCTCTGTAGTCTGGGATTTCACTTCCAACCCTTTCACCATCTGACCAGACTGTGTGGAAATGGGTGGGTGGTGGTGGTGGTGGACAGCGGGCCGTGGGCTCTTTGCATGAGCAATCCTGCTGGGCCTTAGCTTGCAGAGGGCCAGGGCATCTCTGCCCTGTGCACAAGCACGCAGGTCAGTGGAGCGGGTCAAAGGAGAGAGTGCAGTAACCTGGGAACAAAGACCTGTCCCTCATGTTCCTCTATTGTCTCCAGTGGAAGCCATCCATCATGGCACTTCCCTCCGCAGCTGGATGGGCCAGCTGCCTCCCACGGGATCTTTTCTTTCTCTGGGCTGCCCCAGGAGCACTTGATGGCTGTCTTTTCAAAGCTATTTCCTCTTAAGACTCCTTATGCACAATGTTTTGAATGCTGTGAGGCCAACCCCATTTTGGACTCTTTTGAAGTTTTTTCACTGGGGTGGGTGGAGGAATGCAAAGTAGGGATGTCTTGGCTGATCCCTCAGAAGTTGCCCACAACAAAATGGGCGGCTTTGAAGTCAGGTTTTTGAGTGCAAAGACATGTCATGCTTTCTAATTCCCTCTTGTCTCTACTAAGTAGGAAGAGGGAACAAGTGTCGGGCAGCCTGTTGCTTGCATGAATCAAGTGGTCCTGCCCTTTCTTCCATCTGATGAGACAGTATGAGCACGGGGCTCCCAGTGAATCTGCGGGCAAATTGTTATTGCCATGTACGCATCACCGGCCCTTGTTAAAATGTTATTGCAGAACTTTTCCCAGAGTCATGAGTGAAGTCTGGTTATGATTCAGTCATGATGGAAACACGCTGCATGTGTGTTGCAAGGTAACAGATTAGATTTGGTGACTCAGATGAGCAGTTAACTTAGATTTAATGGGACTGTAATTGTACAGTGAATTTTAAATGTCCTTTTCATTATTGCATCAGGGTTTTATTGAAGTACATACTTGTCATTATGTCTTGAAGTTTTAAAAACAATTAAATCAAATCTAATAAGAGGAAACCCAGTAAGAACATCCAATTACCTCTCAAGGGTGCCAGGTTTTCCATTTCAGCATTGTGGTTTTCACTGACCTTGACATTTTTCTCCTAATTGTGATATAAAGATAATAAATTTGGTTGGCATAATTAGTAATTATTCTCATCATAGTTTTCCTAATAAGTACTCCAAATTATCCAGTCTACATTTTCCTTTTTCAGGCTGCTTTCTACTACTCACATTTGTTTTCCCCTCATTCCCCCAAGGCTGGTGAAGATATGAAGCAATATACTTACGGTTCCTTGGGATAAACTTGTTCTTTACTCTAATTCAAGAAATAGTTTGAGTGCCTATAACATACCAGGCTTTATACTAGGTTCTGGGACATAAAAATAAATTCAAACGTTATCCTCGTTGTCAACAAACTTTTCTATTTTTGTCTTCTTACTCCTCTTCCTTTTGCGTCAATTACTGTCATCCTCATCATCTATTTAATATGTACTCTATAGGAGCCACTGTACTAATTTCTTTTATATGTCTCCTCTCAATTACATCTTATAAAAAACCCTATGATTTGGTGTCATTATTATTCCCATTCTGCAGATGAATAAATCAAGACCTGGAGAAGTTAAATAATCTCAGCAGGGGACCAGAGCTAGGGTTCAAGCTGAAGTCTGTTTGGTTGTAGCCTCCACCCTTAGAACCTCAAATGTACATGGTTCCTCATGTCACTCTGTTACTCTCAACATTTGGAACAACTTTCCAGGACCTGCAGAATAGGGTGAAGCTGCTGGGGTGCTCAGTTACCTGAGGCTCTATAATGGAGCCTCAGGTGACTTAAAGTTCCAGCTCCGTTTCCGTGTTTTTTGAGTTAACCTAGCAGGTGAGGCTACTCAAGTTTCCCTTTCACCCGCTGTCCAGGCCTTGTGCACAGCAATGCCAGCAATGGCTTTTCCTTCCCTTCTCCACCTGTCAAAACCTTTGCCACCCTTCAAGGTGCCTCCAATGCCCCATCTTTCTGAAACTCTCTCTCACCCTCTAAGTAAGAATCAATCACACCTTCCTCTATGAATGCAAATCTTGGTACTTCTCTTGCAGTCAGTATCCCATTCTGCCTTGTTAACTGTTCCCTTTTACCCTTAATATCTTCCGTCACTCCACATGGCCATCTTGGTAGCTCCATGACAACCAACACAATGTCTTGAAAGTATGAGTCCTAAGAAAATATTTGCTGAATTAAATATTTATTTAGCTGCAAGAGATGCATGACACAATTTAAGATGCTATATGTTAGGAGAAATGTGTTCTATAATTCCAAGATAGTTCTGAAATTCTCCATTCAAAGGGTTTTTACCAGAATAGGGCCATTCAGGGAAGACTCAGAATGCTTATTTGCATTTTATGAATTGGATAACTAACTACTGACATGATAAAATTATAGGAAAGATAAAGTCATTGTTTTTCAGCCCCGAGGTTACTCATGGAAAGGAAAATTTTAAACAAGCAAAACTAACATAATTGTGAAATAAGCAATTAGCATAGAGTTCAGACCCTTATACTGAATGACCTTTGGATCTGAAATAATGGAAATGTACCAGCACAAGTTTGTAAATTTAATTTTGTTATTTATAGGTTATAGGACTAAGCATATATATATATATATATATATATGTAATATGTATGTTACATATATATAAATAAATGTGTATCATATATGAGATAATGTATATCATATATGATAAGTATTACAGATCTTGACTTTAGGGTTAGTTAGGCTTCTTTTGTGCCACATGCCTTTGCACTATGTCTCTTGATGCATTTATCATATATAAATTATTCTTCTCTATTAAATGGTGAGCACACTGAGTGATTGTTCAGTGGTACATGTTCAAAGGAAGAATCATTTGAATTGAAGTGAGATTTGAATCTATTTCAATAAATAAAATTACCTTTAAGGTGGAATAATACAGTATTGACAATAAATGTAAATAGATATTTAGTTCTTAGGCTTTAACCTAGACGATCTTAATGTTTGGAAAGCGATCTTATTAGCTAACACTGCTTGTACGCATACCACAGACAGGGTTCCGCTCTAACTGCTTCTATTCTGTTCCTTTATTATCCTCTTTTACATATGAGGAAACTGAGGCATAGAGTTTAAGTAACTTGCTCATGGTTACATATCTAGTAATGGGGGGCTTCTACCACATCCCAATCTTAATAATGCCTGAGATAATAATCTTATCCTGCATGTGCTTCTGACTTAATTCTTTGCAAGTGTGTTAGCACATTCTCTTATATACTCTTATTTACCGATCAACTTGAACAACTGCAGTTTTTCCTGGAGGAACAAAAATAAATAAGTGGTCAGCTCACCTCAAAACCTCAGAATCTAACGGAAATGACGTCAGAGCACTGGTGACTTGCTTCTTCTCTGACATAGTTAAAAAAAAATTGTGATATTAGACAAGCCATTTAACCTCTCTGCAATGAACTGGATGGTAAGGTTGGAATTAAATAATTATCAAAAGTTGTAAGACACTTTTATGTTTTTAATTAGCAAAATATAATGAATCTTCAGTGTGTTCCAGGTCTCATAAGGTGACAGAAGCATGCTAAATCCAAGAGTTGACTAGCTTGTTGTTTATAAAGGGGCACTCTCTTGAAGCTGACATTAGGCTTTTCACATCTTATGTGGAATATGAGGAGTTGTATTTTGATTCAAAACTTAAAATTTACATCTAAAATTAACATCTTATTCTAAGGTTATAATTGTTACATATAACTACACTGTGCACTGTACAAATCCAGGAGGGCACCATTCACATAAACTGTGATTGAAATGACCTCCTTGTAACTGGGCAATGTGGTGGCTCAGTCCTTGACAACTCAATTTCCTGTAAAAGCAGCTGCTGTGATAGTATTCTTATTATTTCTATGTTAAGACATAGCTCTGTATTGTAGAATGAGAAATTAATATAATGGGAGTGCATCAGCAGTTCTGTGTGGTGTGATGGATGGAGATTTCAGATCTAGATCTCTTTTGTCTCCTGATCCAGACTCATTTACTTTGTGTGGATTCTAAAACACCTCAGGTGATCACATGAGAACAGTGTTGCCTTTTTTCTATCAGTGTAAGAAAGAAAGCAAAATCGAGGCAATGATGTAATTGCATTAGAAATATAAAACTGGGAGCAGATGCTGAGGGAATTAAACAAGTTCACCAGGCTCAAAGTAAGGCTCAAAGGATGAAGGGAGAGGCAGAAATGGGCGAGGCATGAAGGGAGGGTCCAGTGATAAAGAACATTTGGCAGGTTCAGCTTGGGAGTGGGAAGAAACAGAGAGGACTCAAGACTCGTATTTGTTTACAGCAGGTAAGTTTTTCAAGCCATGACCAAAGGTTCTAAGTGACCCCCATCTTTCTCTTAAAGGCATCCAATCCCTTTTTTGGTACTGGTCAGTCTGAGGGGCCTGAAAAATGTCTGTATCCCACTTATCTCAGAGGTATTTGCATTTTAATTACAGGTCCTGAGATGATAGTAGAGGGTAATAAGTGAATTTTCAATGATGGCTGAGAGAGACATTTTGGGAAGGGGACCTTTCTTGAATACCTCAAATCAGGTGACCCCTGCACATACTTGTGAAGCCCACCACAGTCCAAGAAAGGGATAAAGCACAAGAACACCTTCGCACATGTGGTCTCCAATGGAGAAATGTTTACTTAAAACTGGAAAACCATTTTTCTTTCCACCTACTAATAGATAATACATAGTTCATGTATTATTGAATTCCTTTGTGTCATCTTTTAGAAACATTTTGTTTTCATCATGTAGACATGATCTCTTATTATTTAGAGTCTTGAGGACATGCTAAAAACATTTTTCCTGACTCTCCTGGAGTGCCTTCATGGCTGTGTATCATTTAAAATCAAAGCACCTAATTAATTACTGAATTCAGCATAGTTGTCCATGTCACTCACCTACGTCGTTACAGAGTGTTCTGCCTTCCAGGAAATGACACCAGTTAAAATTGTCAAAGTTCCTTACAATTCTGTAGTCCCAGATAACCCATTCTCTCTGTGTCATTCCCACATATATATCATATACGGTCCTCACACTTTGGCTTCCATTATATCCACTGCCCTATGCTATAGGTTTTTAATAAATGCTTTTGTTACATTCATTATTTATTCTTCAAAGTGATAGCAGTCAAAATAAGGTTCTTGCTTTTGAGGAAATAAATGCACACAGAGTTAGAGTAAAATTCCCTGAAGGACCTGTGGTGTTTTATATAAATGGAATTCTCGGTTCTGCTATGTTCAATTCTGATGTGTTATGGAACACGTGGCTAATTATTGTTCAAGAAAGGGTTAGAACCACAACTCTTCTAGGTAGCCTTTGGTAGGATGTCCTTTTGCATTTATCAATCGCCCCCTTTGCCTTTCTAGTACTTGCTGGCAGGATTCCATGATCCTCAAGGACTCCAGCAGCCCACACTGTGGAACCCTTTCTCTACCCTGTGTCCTTTTGTTTTTATTAGTTTCAGCTGTATGAAAAGAAGTTCATGCTTAGACATTTATACTCCTCACAAAGGAAAACCCCAACAAGTCTACTCTCTATCTGATACCATACGTAGCTACTATAATACCATTGACTATATGCCCTGTGACTATATATATATATATATATATATATATATATATACACACACATACACATATGTACACATTCATATATATATAATATATGTATGGTGTCAGATGGGTACTGGTTATATATATATATATATATATATATATATATATATATATATATATGAATGAATGGTATCAGATGGGTATTAGACGTATTGGGGGATCACTTTATAAATTATATAAATGTCTAACCACTGCACTGTACACCTGAAACTAATATAAAGTAATATTGACTATCAACTATTAACTATCAACTATATATATAGAGTCACAGCTGTAACTATGAACTATATATATATACACATATATATATATACACATATATATATAGTTTTTACAACATTATTGACTATATTCCCCATACTGTATTTCATGTCCCCCTGACTATTTTGTAACTACCAATTTGTACTTTCTAATCCCTTCACCTTTCTCACCCATCCCCCTGTTCCCCTGTCCCCCTCCCATCTAGCTGCCATCAGTTTGTTCTCTGTATCAATGAGTCTATTTTTGTTTTGTTTGTTCATTTATTCTCTTCTTTAGATTCCACATATAAGTGAGATCATATGGTATTTGTCTTTCTCAGTCTAACCTATTTCCCTTAGCGTAATATCCTCTAGGTCCATCTATGTTATTGCAAATGGTAAGATTTCATCTTTTTAATGGTAGAGTACTATTGCATTGTATAAATGTACCAAAATTTCTTTATCCAACTGTCTATTGATGGGCATTTCAGTTGTTTCATATCTTGGCTATTGTGAATAGTGCTGCAGTAAACATAGGGGTGCATATATTTTTTCAAATTAGTGTTTTGGATTTCTTTGGATAAATACCCAGGAATAGAATTGCTGAGTCATAAGGTAGTTCTATTTTTAATATTTTGAGGAAACTCCATACTGTTTTTCATAGTGGCTGCACCAGTTTTCAATCCCACCAACAGTGCATAAGTGTTCCCTTTCTCTACATCCTTGTCAACACTTGTTTGTTGATTTATTCGTAATAGCCATTCTAACAGGAAGGAGATGATATCTCATTATGATTTTTATTTGTGTTTCTCTCATGATTAGTGATGTTGAGCATCTTTTCATATGTCTGTTGGCCATGTCAATGAACTCTGGAGAAATGTCTACTCAGGTCCTTTGCCCATTCTTTAATTGGATTGTTTATTTTTTTGGTGTTCAGTTGTATGAGTTCCTTATATATTTTGGATATTAACCCCTTATCAGATATATCATTAGCAAATACCTTCTACATTTAGTAGGATGTCTTTTCATTTTGTTGATGGTTTCCTTTGCTGTGCAAAAACTTTTTAGTTTGATGTAGTCCTATTTTTTTTCTTTTGTTTCCCTTGCCTGAGGAGATATATCAGTAAAAATATTACTAAAAGTAATACCTGAGAATTTACTATCTATATTTTCTTCAATGAGTTTTATGATTTCAGGTCTTCTATTTAAGTCATTAATCCATTTTGAGTTTATTCTTGTATATGACATAGAAGGTAGTCCAGTTTCATTTTTTTTGCACGTATCTGTCCAGTTTTCCCAGCACCATTTATTGAATAGACTGTCTTTACCACGATGTAAATTCTTACTTCCTTTGTCATAAATTAAATGACCATATAGACATGGCTTTATTTCTGGGCTCTCTATTCTGTTCTAGCGATCTATGTGTCTGTTTTTATGCCAATACCATACCGTTTTGATTACTATGGCCTTGTAGTATAATTTGATATCAGGTAGCATGATATCTTCAGCTTTGTTCTTCTTTCTCAGTATTGCCATGGCTATTCGGGGTCTATTATGGTTCCATATAAATTTTAGGATTATTTGTTCTAGTTCTGTGAAAAATGACATTGGTATTTTGAAAGGGATTGTATTGAATCTATAGATTCCCTTGGGTAGTATGGATATTTTTAGCTAATTAATTCTTCCTATTCATGAGCATGGTATATGTTTCCATTTATTTGTATCTTATTTAATTTTTTTCTTCAATGTCATATAATTTTCTGAGTACATGTCTTTTACTTCATTGGTTAAATTTATCCCTAAGTATTTTATTTGTTTATTTTTTTGGATGCAATTGTAAATTGGAATTGTTTTCT
The DNA here is from genome assembly GCF_057876585.1 of Rhinolophus sinicus. Classification (NCBI taxonomy): domain Eukaryota; kingdom Metazoa; phylum Chordata; class Mammalia; order Chiroptera; family Rhinolophidae; genus Rhinolophus; species Rhinolophus sinicus. Next base: position 129,098,972 of record NC_142517.1, on the reverse strand, counting down.
TAATTTTGCTTTCTGATAGTTCATTGTCTGTGTATAAAAATGCAATTGATTTCTGAATATTAATTTTGTGTCCTGCTACTCCACTAAATTCATTTATCAGTTCTAATAGTTTTTGGTGGACTATTTGGGATTCTTACAAATAATGACAGTTTTACTTCTTCCTTTCCCATCTGGATGCCTTTTATTTCTTTTCCTTGTCTGATTGCTGTGGCTAAAACTTCCAGTACTGTATTGAATAAAAGTGGTGAAAGTGAGCATCCTTGTATTGTTCCTGATCTTAAGGAAAATGTTTTTAGCTTTTCCCCATTGAGTATGTTAGCTGTGGGTTTGTTATATATGACCTTTATTATATTGAGATATGTTCCCTCTATTCCCACTTTGCTGACAGCTTTTTATCATAAATGGATGCTGGATTTTGTCAAATGCTTTTTCTGCATCTATTGGTGTGACCATATGATTTTTATTTTTCATTTTGTTTATATCGTGTATCACGTTAATTGATTTGCAGCTATTAAATCAATTATGCTTATCAGGAATGAATCCCACTTAATAATGGTGTAAAATCTTTTAAATGTATTGCTGAATTTGGTTTGCTAGTATGTCATCGAGGATTTTTGCATCTATATTCATTAGGGATATCAGCCTATAGTGTGTGTGTGTGTGTGTGTGTGTGTGTGTGTGTGTGTGTGTGTCTGTGTCTTTGTCTGGTTTTGGAATCAGGATAAAGGTGGCCTCATAAAATCAGCTGGAGCCTTCCCTCCTCTTGAATTTTTTGGGACTAGTTGGAGGAGAATAGGTGTTAATTTTTTTTTTTCAATGTTTGGTAAAATTCACCTGTGAAGTTATGTGGTCCAGGTTTTGTTTGTTGGAAGCTTGTTAATTACAGATTTGATTTCACTGGTAGTAATCGGTCTGTTCAGATTTTCTGTTTCTTGTTGATTCAGTCTTGGAAGATTGTATGCTTTTAGGAATTTATCTGTTTCTTCCAGATTGTGTAATTTGTTGGCACATAGTTGCTTGTAGTATTTTCTTAATTTTTTTTGTATATCTTTGGAGTCCGTTGCCCTCTTCATTTCTGATTTTATTTATTTGGGTCTTCTCTCTTTTTTTCCTTGATGAGTCTGGTTAATCGTTAGTCAATTTTGTTTATTTTTCAAAATCCAACTCTTGGTTTTATTGATAGTTTGTATTGTTTTCTTAGTCTCGATTTTATTTATTTCCACTCTGATCTTTATTATTTCCTTAGTTGTACTCACTTTGGGCTTTGTTTGCTGTTCTTTTTCCAGTTCCCCTAGGTGTAAAGTTAGACTATTTATTTGAGATTTTTTTTTGTTTCTTTGGGTTGGCCTGCATTGCTATGAATTTCCATTTAAGATTGCTTTCCCTGTGTCCCACAGATTTTGGGTTGTTGTGTTTTCATTTTCGTTTGTCTCGAGATATCTTTTGATTTCTTCCTTGATCTCATTGTTGACCCATTCATTATTCAGGAACATGTTATTTAGCCTCTATGTGCTTGTGTGTTTTCAGTTTTTTTCTTGTAATTGATTTCTAGTTTCATATCATTGTGGTCAGAGAAGATGCTTGATGTGATTTCAATCTTTTTAAATTCATTGAGACTGTTTTGTGGTCTAATATGTGGTCTGTCTTGGAAAATGTTCCATGTGTACTTGAAAATAATATATATTCTGCTGCTTTGGGGTGAAATGCTCTAAAAATATCAATTAAATCCATCTGGGTAGTGTGTCATTTAAGGCCGCTGTTTCTTTGTTGATTTTCTGTCTAGAAGATCTGTTCATTTGTACGAATGGGATGTTAAATTCTCCTATGATGATTGTGTTACTGTGGATCTCTGCCTTTATGTTAGTCAGTATTTGCTTTATATACTAGATGCTCCTATGTTGGGTGCACAAATGTTGCTCTTTTTGGATTGATCCCTTTATTATTATGTAATGTCCTTTGTCTCTTATAGTCTTCATTTTAAAGTTTATTTTGCCTGATGTAAATGTTGCTGCCTCAACTTTTTTCTCATTTCCATTTGCATGAATGTGGGAACAGAGTCCCAGAGAGCAGTGTCCAGACTCTCGATCTCATGTAGAAATGTGCTGGCTCGGGTAGTAGATGGCCATCAGCTTTGATCAGGTGGCCATCAGCTGTTACTGGTTAGCCATTAGCCACGAATATAACTGCCGTGGCTATGCAAGTGGGGTTGTTGGTTGGCAAAGAAGCAGACAGCAGATTGCAGCTTGTAAGTTGGTTGGTTGGTTGGCAGAGAAGCGGATGGCTCCTGCTTCCTGTATCTCCAACCCAGCCACCAGCGAGAATATAGTGGTACGAGCCCCCCATCTACGACTCCGTTGGTGTTCCTTTTTGTCCTCACCATATCCTGCGTTCTTATGCGGGGAGCAGGATCAGAGATCCTACATGACAGTGAACTATCTTGTTCTGCTCATTTGCTTTCAGTCTGGGTGTGTCTTTTCAATCTGAGGTGGGTCTCTTGTAGACAGCTAATGTATGGGTCTTGTTTTCTTACCTATTAAGCTACCCTATGCTTTTTTAATTGGAGCATTTACTCCATTTACATGTAAAATGATTATTGATAGGTACATAGTTATTGCCATTATATTAATATTGTTAATCTTTGTTTGTTTGTTTTCTCCTTTCTTCTGCTTAAAGAAATTCTTTAAGCATTTCTTGTAATACTGGCTTGGTGGTAATGAATTCCTTTAGCTTTTTCTTGTTTGGGAAGCTCTTTATCTCTCCTTTAATTTTAAATGATAGCCTTGCTGGTAGTCTTGGTTGTAGGCCCTTGTTTTTTTTTATTACTTTGAATATTTCCTGGCACTCCCTTTTGGCCTGCAGTTTGTTGAGAAATCATCTGATAGTCTCATGTAAGTAGCCCTTGTAAGTAACTAGTTATCTTTCTCTTGTTACTTTTAGGACTTTCTCTTTGTCTTTAATCTTTTCCATTTTAATTATGATGTATCTTGGTGTGGGCCTGTTTGGGTTCATCTTTTTCAGGATTCTCTGTGCTTCCTGGATGGTATGTCTATTTCCTTTGCCAAGTTAGGGAAGTTTTCAGTCATTATTTCTTCAAATAATTTCTCAATCCCTTGCTCCCTTTCTTCTCAATCTAAAACCCCCATGATGTGAATGATGTTAGACTTGATGTTGTCCCAGAGGTCTCTTAAACTATCTTCATTTTTTTTTAATTCTTTTTTCTTTTTTTTTTTAATTGGGTTTCTTCTACCCCCTTCTCTTCTAAATTGCTAATTCGATCCTCTGCTTCCTCTAATCTGATGTTGACTCCTTCTAGTGTAGTCTTCATTTCAGTTATTGTATTCTTTATTGTGACTGGTTATTTTTTTATGGTTTCTGTGTCCTTTATGCTTCTTATCTCTTTGTTGAAATTCTCACTAAATTCCTTAAACAGTCTTATAATCAGTGTTTTAAATTCTGTCTTTGTTAGGTTGGTTGCTTCCATTTCATTTAGTTCTGTTTCTGGAGGTTTCTCCTGTTTTTTTATTTGGGACATGTTTCTTCATTTTGTCATTCTGGCTGCCTCTCTGTATTTGCTTCTATGTATTAGGTAGATCTCCTATGTCTCAGTTTTTGCTGGGTGGCCATATGTAATATGAGTCCTGTGTGGTGCAATGGCACAGTCTCCCTGATCTCCTGTGCATGTGTTCCAGGAGTGTCTCTTGAGTGCATTGTGTATTTCTTCTGTTTTAGTTGAGCCTTGACTGCTTTTGGTGCATTAGTGGGTGGGATTGACTCCCAGGCTGACTGACTGTGAGGATTGACTACATGCATAGTATATGAGCTGCTGTGTGGGGGCTGACCCCTCAGAGGAGTATTTGCCCCCTGTGCTCTAGTGACTGTTAAGACAACCCTTGGGTGCATTCCTTGTGGAGCTAACCAGGTAGTGCTCTGCAGGTAGCCTCTAGGTGTGTTGTTTCTGGTGTCTCTTAGGAGGGGCCCTTGTCCAGGTCAATTTCAACCTTGCCTGTGACCAGCCCGTGGCTACGTGGTAGGAGCCACATAGCTATATATAGTTGGCTGCTGCCTTTGCTGGACCTGGATACGTGTGGGGGTTGCCTCACTGTGAACGAGGCCAGCAGCCACCAGTATTGGGCCTGAGGCAGCTTAGCAAATGGCTCAGGGACTCCTAGGCCTGTTGCTACTTGCTGGTTGCCCATAAGGCTCAGGCATTTAAGAGCCTCCTTAGATGTGTGGGCTGGGCTGCTTGTCTCCTTGTGGAGAATGCCTTAGGAAATATAGCGCTAGCTGTGTGGGGCGGTGGGCGCAAGGTTCCAGGGAGTCCCATGATGTGGCTGGTGGTTTTTACAAAGCTAATGCATATTTAGTTCTTATACCAGTGCTGGCCTGTGACCACTTTGCAGAGTGCCCTGAGAACACTGCAGCCAGCCACTGCTCACCTTGGGGCAGTGCTTGGACCATGTCCACTTTCCAAAATACCCTTAGAAGACCACAGCTAGCCACCGTTTGCTTCAGGCTCACAAATCTTTGAAAGCTGCCCAGGAGAGGCTGTGGCACAGGTTTTGGGTCATTGTCCATCACCAAAACTTTCCTGGGCTGCCACGGGTCATCTACTGCTGTAAAAGGCTTCCTTGGCTTGTGGGGCAGGGCTGGCCACCCAGGCGCCGAGAGTGCCCCTGGCAATACAGTTCTAGGGGGTGGGGCAGATTCCAGGGAGCTACAGGATGTGGGCAGTGGTTTTTACAAAGTTAATGCAGCTTCAGTTCTTGCACCAGTGCCGGGCCCATGACCACTTCACACAAGAGCCCTGAGAACACCACGGACAGCTGCCACTCGCCTCAGTCCTGCAGGTCTCTGAGAGCTGCCCAAGAGTAGCTGTGGCACAGGTTTTGGGTCACTGCCAACCATCGAAAGTTCCCCAGGCTGCTGTGGGCCATCTGCTGCTATAAACAGCTTTTGCATCTTATGGGGCAGGGCCCGGTACTCAGTAGTCAAGAGTGTTCCATGTGATGCAGTACTAGCTGTGCAAGGCAGGGATCCCAGGCATCACCAAGGTAAGTACAGGTGTGCATTTTACCAGGCCAATGTGGTCTGAGATTTGGCCCTTTGGGGGAGGGTTCAGCATAGAAAAAATGGTCCCTTCCTGTATGCTACACGTGAGTCAGGCACCACACAGGGATAGTGTCTCCTGTTTCTCTAGCCCTTGCCCCTAAGCCACACAAATCAGTCTTTCCCTGTATGTCTCTAGCACCTCTTGAGTTGCAGCCCCTCCACCAGACACCAGGTGAGTGTTTACATGCAAGTGAGTCTGTGTGTGGGCTCTTTAAGAGGGTATCTGGGTTTCTAGCTGCCTTCCATCTCACTGGGATGGGCAGAGAGAGTCCTCAATGATTTTCACTGCCAGATGTTGTGGGAACTCCTTTTGCTGGCACAGGACCCCAGGGCTGTGGAGCCCAGTGTGGGGTTGGAGCCCCTACCTCTTCTGGTGGGGTCCTCTGACACTGAGGTGTTTCTCTTGGTATTCACCTACTATCTGTGGTTTTGGGGTCAGCCTGTTTCACATCTCTGCCCCTCTTGCCAGTCTCTATATGGCTTTTTCTTTTTATCCTTAGTTATAAAGCGTTCTGTTTAGGTAGTCTTCATATGATTTTTGAGGTTGATTGTTATATAATTTATTTGTAATTTTGGTCTGATCCTGGGATGCAGTAGGCATAGTGTTTACCTAATCTGCCATCTTGGACCCTCTACCCTCTCTCCTTGCTCCTTGTACAACAAGTGGGCAATACTCCATGCTCTGGAGTTTTATCCCTTAGCATAATGCCTTTAGACCCTGTATTATAATGAGAAAAATAAATAATTGGTATTTCTCTTTGGTTCCTAGCTCAGAGTTCCTAATACACTTGGAATCTGTTGAATGATGAGTGTCTTTTGTCTGCTAATGAGATGATTCTGAGTGGGAGGTGGGGGAATTGGGGGATGAGGAGGTGAGGGTCTAGATAGTTTCAGAATGGAGGTTGGTTGCCAGAAAATACCAAGCTATGATTAGACAGTTAGAACTTACAGCTCACCCCTGGGCCTCTGGGGAGCGGAGGGGGCTGAAGATTGAGTTTCATCATCAATGGTCAGTGACTTAATCAATCATGCCTATGTAAAAAAACTTCCATAAAAAAAATCTAAGCAATAGCATTCAGGGAGCTTCGAAGTATGTGAACACATCCATGTGCTGGGAGGGGTTCATATCCTGACTCCAGGGGGCAAAGATTCTTGCACTTAAAACCTTTTTGGACCTCACCTTACATACCTTTTCACCTGGCTGTTTACTTGTATTCTTTATAATAAATTCTAATAGTTAGTTTAGCATTTTACAGAGTTCTGTGTGTTGTTCTAGCCAATTATTAAACCTTGGGGGCAGGTCATGTGAACTCTCAAATTTGTAGTTGGCCAGGCAGAAGTGTGGATGGCCTGGGTAGACCCCATTTGACTCTAGTGTCTCGTGGGACTGAGTCTTGTGGACCTGTGGGGATCTCTGCTACCTTTGGATGTCAGAATTGAACTGAATTGGATTGAACTGAATTGCATTGAATTGAATTGCTGGAAACGTAGTTGGCATTGGAGAATTGGTTGGCATTGGGAATAAATACACATGTTTGGTGTCAGAAATGGTGTTTGAAAACACCACAAAGACCTTGGTCTATGTTAGGACCACTTCACTTTGTATTAAAATTACTAAACTCTTCTTTTTCTAGGCAATATATTGACATTTTACCAGAGATCTTCAACACCTTACTTCAGAAGGATCCCCAACAGCAGGGCATCTCCATTGTGGCAGGTCAGTGCAGAATATATATTTGAGCAGGCGATGCAGCAATGCACAAATCATACCACATTGACAATGGATGCAACGGAATCCTTGGACATGCCGTTTTGAAACAAAGGTATCGATGAGGAAATATTTTTATCACCTGAGAAGAGTGATATGAGTGATAAGAATGTTTATCGTGCATGTCACTGGATAATAGTGATGATGATGATAAAAGTTTAACATATAATAATTCATTCCTGTGGCCTCTTTCAAAATGCCCTGTGATAGTCAAAGCACTGTGAACAGATTACAGTGAACATGGGGCCTTGTGTGGTGATGATGGATCCACAAGGTAGATGGGTCCAGAACACTCATCACCACATGGCAGAGAGTTGCATGGCAGGATTGTTGAAATCTGCAGTAGACTTTGTGTGAGCAAGAAATAAACTATTGTTGTGTTGGGGTACTGGGACTGTGGGTTGTTTTTTAATTCAGGGTTGTCCAGCTATGTTCCCTTTAAGTGTCATCTTCCTCTCAGGAAGCACAAAGTTATAGTTCTCTTTTTCTGTGCATGAGGAAAGTCTCCTCTGATGTGTTCCCCAGTGGGGGTAGAAACTGCCCCCGCCCCATGAGCATGAGTGTCTCACTTGCAGGAGAGTCAGGTACCCAAGAGAAAGTACAGGGCTGAGCTACATGCACCCAGCTTCTGTCCTCTAATTTATCTACCCAGCAGTTCACTCTGCTGAATCAAGAATGTTACTGTAATGGATATCCTTCCACATGGGACCTGAGGCCTGGAGAAAAGAGCTTCTTTATAGTACTGCCTAGCCTTTTTTCTCTTCTTGCACATCAATTAACCTTTAAGCCCATGATTCACCAGGGGGGTGCTATCTCTGTAGAGAAGAAGATCAGTGTCTCTCAGGGCAGGTCTGGCCCTATCTTCCTGAGACTGATCTCACCAAACAAAATTCCAGTATTTATCTTCTCCAGAGCAGTGTTGGGAAGTTTGTCCCTGAATCTCTGAAGTGGGTTAGGACAGCAGATCTGGAATTAACCCCTGACCTCCCTGAATTCAGAAATGCCGTTTTGGAATGAAGGGCGGTCATGGAATATGGGAGATCCCCTGAAGGGTGAGCAAGCCAATCCAATAAGGTTCAGGAGGAAAATGTTAGGACTTCTGTATATTGATGTTCATATAAAAATGAGAGAAAGGAATTGATTTTTGCCAATATCTGATAGATGCATATATAGATTTGAGCTGTATGTCAATAGGCCCTCTGCCTTCTAAGCCAGGCAAAGGCTTGTCAGTAGTGCCCCCACTTCGTTTCAGCATACCGTGTTACGTGTGCTGGATTAATTCCAATTACATATTATGTTATCTCAGTTTAGGGAAACTGCTCTTCACAAAATGGACAAATGGCTTGAAATGAGTTCCGCAAAACAATCAAATAGAACAAACAAGCAAATGAGTACATTGTAGATCCAAAATGATAAAAGCAAGCCTAATCACATCATAAGAAAATGATATGCTAATACTTCTACTTCTAGGATGAGTACCTCTTCAAGGACAGTGTGAAGTGAAAACAGCCATAATCTTGTAATAGATGATAAGGAATGGGCCAAAGCATTGAAAATCATGAAGAAAACTAGTTGGTAGGATGAATTTACATCTTGGTTTAGTAAAGAGAACCCTAATCCCAAATGTGTACTCTTTTCTTTTTGAGATATTGACTATTGGTAATATGAAGCAACCATAATTATTAAAATATCTAAATTAATGCTTATTTAATTTTTGTTATAATAATCTATTTGGTGTGTTTATATATTAGTACATGTATATAACTTACATATGGAATTTATTTTAAATGTGAAATTTTTTGAATATCTATATATATCTATATAGATATATAGGAATTAGACGGTCAAATCAGAGCAGATGTGGAGATGACTCTTTTAGAAGTCTGCAAGGTTATTGTAGACTTCCCTGAAGCTCAACAGAAAGGAATTCTGTGACCAGATGTTCTCACTCGTGAAGGTACGGGATAATTGAGGGCACCACAGGGCCAAAACACAGGTCAAGTTAAAGTGGGAAACTCCCTTTATATTTTTTAAGAAGCCAAAGATTGATCATACGCATATTTCTTAAGCATAGTACTTCTCAGACCTTTAAGACATTAATATGAGTTAAGAATCTTTATGAGATAGTTAATATTTAGTATTTCTCCAAATGGTTTCAGAATCCTGTGTGCGCATGTGTGGCACATACATGTATATGCGTATTGCATCTCAAAGGACTGTTACTTCATAGGACACAGTTTTGTGGAAACACTGAGATAGACAATGATTTCTCTTCTTACATTTCATTTGCGAGTTATAACAATAGGCCCTTCAAGCAAATGCCACTTTGTCATAAGCCTTTTCTCTCCAAACCTTAGACAATTCTTTAATTAGAGATAGCTCTGTTTAAAGCTGTTCACATAAATGTTAGGTAAGAAAGTCCTTAGGAAGTATTTAATATGGTAGTTTGTATCTAAGTGCAGGTGTTATGTATATACCGGGGGTGCCAAAAAAATACATGCAAGTGGACACTTTGGTCAATGTTGCTCAAGCAGTAGTTCACTGTCATCAGAAGTGTCTGGACGCTGATGGTAACCACTTTGAGCATCTCTGGTAATTGGAGAAGTCAAACGTGACTTGTATTCATCTTTTGTTATCGGTATATATTGCAATTGTAATAGTGTTTCCCTTTCTTAAAATGTGTATACATTTTTTTGGCACGTGTGTGTGTTTGTGTGTGTGTGTATAAATTTTTAAGGGTGGTTGGTTTTCCACCATATAATTTGAAAGGACTGGTCACTCACTCATGAATGGATGGCTTGGCCTCATGAAAGACAACCACTCGCGATAATAGCCATGACTAAAGTACATTCCAGTTAGCCCCAGTGTTTGGCAGAATAAGCCCCCCCCCCCCAAGATGTCCACTTCCTAATAGCCAGAACCTGTGAATACGTTATCTTACATAGCAGAAAGTGCAGATATGATTGAATTAAAACTTTGAGATGGGGTAATTAATTTGAATTTTCTGAGGTCATGGGCATTTGGTGTGGTTATCAATGTAATCACCAGGGTCCTTAAAAGTGGTGAAGGAGGAAAATGAAATCACAGGATCCTTATAACTGGAAGTAAGCAAAAGAAGAGAGACAGAAGATGTGGCAATGGAAGAGTTGTCAGAGAGTTACAGCACTGATGGCTTTAAAATTGGCAGGGAGCCGTAAACCAAAGAATGTGCGTGGCCTCTAGTAGCTGGAAAAGGCAAGGAAACGGACTCCTGTCTAGGGTGTTAAGAAAGAAATGCAGCCCTGCTGACACTTTGACTTTAGGCTAATGAGAAGCATGACGGACTTCTAGCCTACAGAACTGCAAGATAATACATTTCTGTTTTGATGCTCTGAGTTTGTGGTAATTTGTTATAGCAGCCATAGGAACTTATACGGCACTACAGAAAGACCTCTCTGTCTTGCTTTCTTTCTCTCTCTTTGGGGCAGCCTCAACATGCCTTTGCTCCTATACCACTGGCATCAGCTGCAGGAGTTCCTGACCCTTCCTGACCCAGTACCCCAGGGCCCCACACACTCCTGGAGGGCTCTTCTTATGGAAAGGCGGAAGCTGAGATTTCTATTTTGTCCCGGGGTAGCGGTCCTCCTGGCTCTTCACCACTAGATTCAAGGGAGGGAAAAGGCAGCAATGAACTTAATTTTTCTTCTTGTGTCTGGTAAATTTCTTCCATTTAAAAAGAGGAAAAGGAATGTAATCTTTAACCAGATTAAAACTGATTCTGAATAATTATCCTCAAGGTTTGATCTATCTGTATTATCAATCTGCATAAATCAACGTGTTTCCTACTCTCAAATTCCTGAAGTTCAGTCATTCGGTAGTTGCTTGTGTGTACACATGTGACACATATGTGCGTGTGTGAATTATCGAGATAATCACGTCAAATCACTACTTACATGCCAAGACTGCACAGAGACAGCCTTAAAGTGACATGTAAACTCCGCTTATATACTTTAAATATTTATTAATAATGTACCTTCTTATATGTATGTATCTACATATATATAAATGGAATACTATTCAGCTATAAAGTAAGGAATTGTCCCATTTTCATGGTAATTTTGTTAGAGGTAATAAATACAGTTAGTACAATGAGAAAAGTAGCCTTTCAAAAATTATGTACCTGAATATCAGATTAAGATCAGTGGTTTAATAGTCAATTACAATGTTTGTAAATGCCCTAAATATAAATGTGTGTTGTTTTTCATATTGTTTTCTCAGCTGAACCAGGAACTTTTTATGTATTGGAGTTTGAATTGATCTTTCATAAAAACCTTAAAAATTGAAAAGTTTCTCAGATACATTTGATTGATGCTATTGGCTTTTTCTTTGTGATTGTGTTTATATAAATTAAAACACTGCTCTCAAATTTTAAAGGTCAAATGTATGGGAATTAAATTGGTTCATTTCCAGTGTGTTTGGAGAAAGGGATTTTGAAAGTTTCTAGAAAATGGCAAAATAATATTTTTACTTGAACTCCTTCTTCTTTGAGCTATTCATATGTTTCTGCTACCCATCTTTGCCTCACAGATTTGAACAGTCCAGAATATCAACACTGTAGTATCTACCATGCCGGAAAGTGTTTACAATTCTGCTTTGAGCTAACATCTGTTTCAAAGAGCATATTACTTACAACAATGTCACAAAAAAGCATTTTATGTGACACAGATAGCACCAGTATCACAAAGGTGAATAATATGCATTATTATTGCTTTTGAATGAAAGCCTATCTCTGAGCCTAAATAATAACAATAATAAAAATCTACCTACTGGCATTGCAGACCAAAATACGCATATCTTGTTAGAGTATTTTCTGTTCAGGGAATAATGTGGACATCTCTTGGGTACATTTTCTTTTTCTGATCTGCATACAAATGGGAGAGTTACTTGGTTGGCATGGCATATGCATAGGGCCAAACCAATTATTTTCTTGGCTGATCTATTTTAGAAAAACTACAGATATTTACATTACATGAGGAATGTTTTATCATGACAAACACAATTCTGACCAATAGAGTTCAATCAAGAGGAATTTTTTTTAGTAATAATTTCCTCCTTTGCTTTCAACCTAGGTCTTCTGTGATCTCCCTTTCACCTCTCAATTTATTTAACCTCCTCTCATCAAATTCTTCCCCCTCTACTAATCTTGGGGTTTTGAGGAATGATAATTGTAAAACAAGAGAAAAACACAGGCATCAGATATGTTGTCAAAGAGCCCCCTTTTTTTGTTGGTAAACCAGGATTGGAGATTGTGGCATTTATCTAAGACTAAACAACAAAAGCCTCTATTTTCTCATCTCTTTAAGGTGCAGGAGTCTACCCTGATGGGTTAGTTTGCTAATTAGAGGAGGAAAGACCAGAGAGGGGAAGGAAAATGGCCTTTCAGCTCACAGGTTTCAAGGTAAAGAGCCAAAGAGAGCCTAAGACCATCGTGAATAATGACCTACTTCCTAAGGTCAAGTGAAATGGCTGAAGAGAAACATAATTTATCTTTTAAATGGTTTGTTTAACTGTTATTTAAAATTATTTATTCCTCAACAAATTAAAAATAGAACTATCGTATGATCCAGTAATTCCATTTCTGGGTGTTAATTGAAGGAAGCAAAATCACTATGTGAAGAGCTATCAAAATCTCTATGTTCACTGCAGCATTATTTATGATAGCCAAGACATAGAAATAACCTAAATGTCCATTACAGATCAACAGATAATGACCATATATATATATATATATATATATATATATATATATATATATATATATATATGTCAGATAATACGCTATTTGTCATTCTCTGTCTTATTTCACTCAGCATAATGTCCTCAGAGTCTATTCATGTTGCCACAAATGCAGGATTCCCTTCTTATATAAAAAAGGAAGGGAATCCTGCATTTGTAACAACATAAATAGACTCTGAGGATGTTATGCTGAGTTAAATAAGACAGAGAATGACAAATAGCGTATGATCTGGCTTATATGTAGAATCTAAAACCAAAAACCAAATAAACAAATTTTCAGTCAAGAAGGCAGAGTAGGTAAACACTGTGCTTGCCTCTACTTATGACCACATCAATATTATAACTAAACTACAGAACAACCATCACTGAGAATCTCCTGAAGTCTAGCTGAACAGAAGTTCTACAAATAAGGACATACAGAAGAAGCCACCGCAAGACTGGTAGGAGTGGTGGAGATTTGGAATGGTCTGGTCCCACACCTGCATGTGGAAGTTAAAAATCGGGAGGGATATGATGGCTGTGAAGGTCCACTTGGAAGAGTAAGGGGTCGCAGCCCTACACCGGGCTCCTCAGCCCAGGGATCCAGTTCCGGGAAGAGAAGTACCTACAACTTCTGGCTGTGAAAACCAGTGGAGATTGTGGCTGAGTGAAATAGAGGGCAGCTGGAGTCCCAAGTGTTTCTCTTAAAGGATTTGCACACAGATTTACTCACTGATGGACTTAGTTGCTGTGAGTTTCAACTCAGGGGTAGCATCTCAAAAGGCTACTAGGACATATGAGGTCTGACAGTTAAGTTTGCAAACTCATCCTAGAAAAAGTGCTACAGACCTCATTGCTGAATATCACTATGGTCACCTTCCAAGTACTCCTCTTGGGAAGCTATGTACCCATGCCATCACCTAGTCCACCCTTCAAAGCAATTTTGGAACACTGTTCTGGAATGGCCATCAGAACTATTGTAGTATTACCCTTGATGTCCTCAATATTTCCTTTATCTTCAGGTAAAGAAAGAAGTCCTTGGGGGCCAGATCAGGTGAATAGGGAGGGTGTTCCAATACAGCTATTTGTTTACTGGCTGAAAACTCACTCACAGACAGTGCTGTGTGAGCTGGTGCATTGTGGTGATGCAAGAGCCAGGAATTGTTGGTGAAAAGTTCAGGTCATCTAACTTTTTCACACAGCCTTTCAGCATTTCCAAATAGTAAACTTGGTTAACTGTCCAGTTGGCACAAATTCATAATGAATAATACCTCTGATATCAAAAAAGGTTAGCAACATCATTACAACAGGTTCGCAAATGTAATTGTCCAACCATTGTGTGGGAAGAGCTGAATTGTCTGGCTTCAGAGCAAGGGCTGGAGGAGCAGCTTTCTCCCAGACAAAAGTGTTGGCAGGAATCGTTATTCTTTGTTGAGCCCGCCCCATCCCCATGTGCAGGTGCAGGCAGCCACCATATCTGACTCTCCATCAACCTGACTAACACTGTTTCACCCTCCCTGGTGATTCTTGGTCTTATATTATATTAAAATAAGACCGGGTCTTATGTTAATTTTTGCTCCAAAAGATACATTAGAGCTAGGTCTTATTTTCGGGGAAACATGGTATATAAATATCTAATTACTATGTAGTATACATGAAGCTAATATTATATGTCAACTCTAATTTAAAAATAAAGCAATTATTAAAAATCTAATTATAAAAACAAACACAAAAAAAATGAAACAAGAAAGATCAGATTTCTTGGTCAGGAAACAAGTATGCCCTCTATCTTGGAGGTAAACACTATTTTTGTGTTTTTTAAAACTATACATATTTAACATATATATATATAGTGTTTTTTAATATATATATTTGATATGATATATAATATGTATATTATATATTTTATATATTTATATGATATATTTAATATATATTTGATATAATATATATAAAACATATATTTTATATGTTTTTATATATTTATATAATATATATTTTATGTATATATATATTTAAAAAACACACAAAAATAGTGTTTGCCTCCAATATAGAAAGCATACTTGTTTCCTAACTGAGAAATCTGATCTTTCTTATGTTTCATTTTTTGTATGTTTGTCTTTATAATTAAATTTCTAATAATTGTTTTATTTTTAAATTAGAATTGACGTATAATATTATATTAGCTTCAGGTATACTATGTAATAATTATATATATATGGTTTTGGAAAAAAATACATATATATATATGATCTTGAAAAAATAGCCTGCGGTAATAGCTGCTACAAAATGTGTAGAAACATCATGGAGAATTCCCTTCCAGCCCAAGGAATAGGTAAGACAAATAGAAAACACCTAGGAAGGTGGTGGATTTTAATCCAACCATATCAATAATCCCATTAAATTTGTTTAGGTTAAACAAAGTAGTTAAAAAACAGAGGTTGTGAGGTTGGATAGGAAAACAAGTGCCAACTGTGCTATCCAGCAGAAACCCACTTTAAATATAAAGACATCCATAGGTTAAAATTGACAGAATAGAAAAAAAAAATCCATGCAAATACCAACCATAAAAATTTGAAATAGCAATATTAACCAAAAAAAGTAGGCTTTAGACAAGAGCTTTTATCAAGGAGAATGAGAGATACTGCAAAATGATAAAAGGGTTGACTGAACAAGAAGACAATAATCCTCAATGTGTTTGCACTTGGCAACAGAGCTTCAAAATAATATGAAGCAAAATCTGATAGAACTGAAAGGAGAGATCTACAAATTGACAAATATAGTTGGAGATTTCAACACTGAGTATTTAATAGAACAAGCAGACAGAAAAGCAGTAAAAATACAGAAGATCTGAATGACACTTTCAGCCATCTTGACCTAATTGACATTTATAGAATGTTCCACCCAACAGCACTAGACCACACATTCTTTTCAAGTGCACGTAATAAATTCACCAATATAGACCATATTGAAGCCATAAAGGAAACCTTAACAAATTTAAGTAGAATAGAAATCATGAAATGTATGGATTTGGACCACTACAGAATTAAACTAGCAATTGATAACAGAAAGATATTTGGAAAATTCTAAAATATTTGGAAATGTAACACATTTCTTCTAAATGATAAATGTGTTAAAGAGGAAATCTCAATAGAAGTTTAAAAATATTTTAATGTAAAATGAAAATACAGTATGTTAAAATGTGGGATGCAGCTAAAATAGTACTTAGAGGAAAATCTATAGCATTACGTTCTTATATTAGAAAAGAAAAAAGGTCTTAAATTGGTACACTATGTTTCCACATTAAAAAATCAGAAAATAAAAGAGCAAAATAACCCCAAAACACACAGAAAGCAAATAGAAGGAAGAAAATAATAAATACAAGAACAGAAAACAATGAAATTGAAAACAGATAGACAATAGAGAAAAATTCATGAAACCCAAAACTGTTTTTTAATTTTTTTGGGAAAACAACAAAATTGAATTGATAAATCTCTAGGCAGACCTAGAAAAGAAAGAAGATATAAATTACAGTTTTTTAAATTTTCTGTAAGTGTAAAATTAAATAAAATGTAAGGTTTAAAATATATAGGAATATTTCTCACCCTAAACGATGATTGTATTATGTACTTAGTAAATATTTTCTGAACTAAATTGAACTGGGTGCCCTGGTAGGTGGAGTAGAGATTAAGATCAGGTAATAAATTGTTTGGTATTTTCCAGATTTGTTGCCCAAAAGATTAAATACTATTTGTGAATAGAGATTTTTGCCTACATTTTAGTTTGTGAAATCAATGTCTAGATTATTTAAAATGAAGCTTCAAAAAGATATTTCATAAAAATATTAGAATTGTATATTTGAATTTTTATCTTTTTACCAGAAAAACTGGTAATGAGTTAAATGTAGGAACTCTTAAAAATTAGTTGGGATTCCACTTTAAGAAAGGAGTTTTGGTGTAGCATTTGAACCTCATTGCATTTAGCAAACTTTGCCAAATATTCCTTTGATCTGGGGTTGGGTGTGTGTCTATTTTCGGTGAATATCTAGGGAAAGTGCAATTTCAATTGTATTTTATTACCTGGAATTCACATAGCCAAATATGATCTAGTAAATACCACTCTTTCATATTACCTTTATGCGTTATAATTGCTTACATGATCGTCATCGTCATGTATATGTTTATCATTAATTTACCCATCAAAATAAAATTATTGCTTGCAAGGAATTCCATTCCCAGTGTCTGTCGAGTCCCTCTATACAGAACAGGTGCAGGCAAATATAAAACCCTGGTCCTGCTTAGTATGTTTTTGTATTGAGTTTTACTAAGAAGCACATTATTTTAACCTTTTCCTACTGTGCTCAGCCATGAAGAATTCTTTGAAGCTGGTCTGAACATGTTTTGTTCTTCCCCTGTGGGGTCTCTTTCTCCCAGAATTTCTGTTCTCCTACCCCTTTGGGGGTTGCTCTTGTATGCATTTTTCTCTCTCTGTTCAGTCCCAAGCTTTATCATTTTACTTTGACTTTGGCTTTTTTCCTTCAAACTTTTTTTTTTGCTTTCATTTGACAAGCCCTCCAGGGGTAAGAGCAAGAAAAAATCCAGTAAAGTAGTGATTGAAAAGAGATGTTGAATTCCCAGTATTGCTCTGCTAGATTAATTATTGTTAAAATTTTGGGTGATGACCAAAAACCCCTGTGTTTTGAAAAGAAATTACCCCAAGCTGTATATAACACGGCTTTGCCTTCAAAACATTTGTTTCTACAACTTTAAGTGGAATTTTCCATACAGGGCATTCTATTTCTCCATTGGCGGTCTGTGAGGTAGTTTCACTTGTCTTTAGTTAGCTTTACTATGTACACCCTCTAGCTAGACAAACAAAAGTCTATTTGAACCAACTATAGGACTGGATTGATGGAAAGCTAAAGGCTCGTGTAGATTTAGCCTTAATGTGTTTCACTCTATTATTTGGACTAATACCAACTTTTTTGGGAGGCTAGAGACAGAGGGGGAGGAGGTGGTCAACAGGAAGGTGAAAGACAGGGTAAAATGTGATTCCAACACTTTTCAGAATGTCTGACATCACCTGAGACCCTTTAGATGAATGATTTTCCATATGTTTTATATCACAGCCCACACTCAGACATGAAAACACACACATCCAACAGGCAGATACATGAAACAAAGTTTCATAAAACAATACCTTTCTCTGTGCCGGACCAATGCTGTTATTTTCTCTTCTATGTCCTTTGAAATGCTGGTCGCAAATGACTAAATTGACTTCATAACCCAGTACTATGTGTCAGTCTGCTGTTTTTATGACACTTCTGTAGAGATTGGGACTATTTATTTATTTCTGAGGATAAATTCTCACATTTTCTTATTTTCCAATAAACTTTTTCATCGTCTTCTTTTTGTCCTCTTAAGCAGTGGCCAGTGCCCTTTGTTAAATGGATCATGACTTCTTATGACCCAGTTAAAGGCCTGGCGATGTAAATAAAGGGAAGATTGAAGCTCTGAAAGCCCAGGGCTTAAATGTCAGAAAAGCAAACTCACAGACCAGACCTGTGGGGAACAAATGGGAGATTATGTGACAATGAGGAGAAAGAGATGAAAAAACTGTTAATCACAGTCAGAATCTGAGAGTTTAATATAAGCACAGACCACATTCTGTTCAGCAAAGTGGGTGAGTTTACAGAAAATAAATATTTAGATTTCATTTAATACAGATACATTGTATAGAAGGAGCTCTGGCAATCCCTGTCAGTGGGAGAGTAATGAACTCTAAGAATTTAATTGAACGCACCCTGAAACAACAGGAGTAAGATGCTGTTGAAGGTGAATGTCACTCCTGACTAATTGCCCCACTCCCACCCCAGTTAAAAAAGCCAGGCGATTCTTCTGTCGAATAGGGGACTGCTGGTTCTCTCTGGGGAGAGGCCTCAGCACATTACCTCCTGGAGAAAGAACTTGCTGTTACTCTTGGAAAAGGCATCTACGCTGAGTGGCTCTCCACTGTGGGTGGCACCTAGAATCACAGGTGAGCTTTTTAAAAATACTAATTTAGATGAGTTACTGGGATGAGTACAGTTTAAAGGAAAAGAAACAAAATGCTTGCAACGCACTGGTAAAAACAAACACCAAATAGGAAATCTGAACTGAGGACCCACAATACTGACCATTGGACTTGACCCTCCTTCCCACCCTACTCTTACCCCAGCTGTTCTGAGAAACTTGGGAGGCAGAGGGTGTTAGGACTTTCAAGTTGAAACCCTAGGAAACCCTCCCTTCCTACCTAAAGTGTGGTCCACACACGAGCAGTGTCAGCTTCTCCTGGGGGCTGGTTAGAGTGGGTGGAGCCAATGGCAAGGGCCCTGGATGTTGCTGCCAGAAGAATGGAAGGTCCCCTTGCCCTAAGGGCATGTTTCAGAATAGACAGTCACCACAGAGGGTAAGCCAGTGCCTTTTACTCATCCCTGTATGACTGAGGGGAAGAGGAAGTTACCCAAGTTTCGCTTTCTCAGCTAAAACCCACTATAAACACAAGTGATAAAGAAATTTCTGAATCACATGAAATAAAAAATCAGAGGGTTATTAGCTTCCTGTCAAGCTTTATAAGGTCATGGCATTTTGTCTATTTTTTTCATTGCTGTATCCCCAATTCTCCAGTCATCTTCATCCCTCTCATCGTCACACAGACACACACTTTCATACACATACCCACAGGCAAACTATACCACTTTGGATGGGATAGGCTCTGTTGTAGCGCTAACACCCACTGCCTTCTCATTCACACACAAGTTCCATGTGGTTCTGCAGAGAAGCTCTGCTCATGGTAGTTACGGAGGGACCCGATGGAGGCTTCATCTCAACATGAGCTTCCCAAGCACCATGGCTGAGGTCAATCAGTTTTTAAAGGCTTCAACTAAAAATGATGTAATACTTGTACTCGCATTTCTTTGGACAAAGCAAGTCACATGGTCACACCAAACCTCAGAGAGATCAGGGAAGTGAAACCATACCATGCATCCAGAAGGAATGGAAGGAGAAACATTTGGTGAACTGCACGAATGATTACCACTCCAAACAGAACATACAAATCAAGTTCTATAGAAACACAGATGAGAGAATAATTAATTTTCTTAATTCAGGTCAACAAATAGAACTTTCAAAACACTTTCAAATGTGGAGCTGTTCTAACAAGTTAGAATTCTTCTTTTTTACACAGACTTGCTAATTTTTAATACAATAAAATATTATTCATATCAGAAGTAGATTATACGTTTCTCTGCTCTTTTTTACATTTTATTCCCCCCTGCATGGAATGTTCCCTCTCTTCATTTCTTTAGGCATTTGATGGATTCTTGTGATATAATCATAGGAATGTGGGCTGGATCTTATAATGTTGGGTAGATTCATAGCTGATGAATGATGTTAAGTTGTTTGGATGATCTCTAGTCGTGTGCCAAAGCTTTCTCTCTCCTTTGACAATTTTTATCATGAACCTGGATGAAGACACGAAAGGAATATATGTGTACCATATTTTCAGATGACATGAAATTCGGAGGGTTAAGTCATTTGTTGGCTGAAAAAAATCAGAATGCAGGAAGTTACACAAGAAAGACTGGGAAAACCACAGGATAAACTTAACCACAGGCAAATTAAATCTTTACTTTCAGGTAAAAACAAAAAAGACAATTACGTAAATACTTTATCTATTTATGTGTCATTTTGTTCCGTTACAGATATAACCTGAAAGATCTCTAGAATAAAATAAGGTGACTTATGTTAAAAGTGGATGAGGAAGATTAAAAAAAAACAAACAAAAGTTGGGGCAATGAAAGAGTCAAGAAAGGAGGTAAAAATTACCCATCGTGACAATGTATGTGGTGTGGGAAAGTGCATGAAAATAAGATTGATAGATACAGTGTTCAGGGTGACTGTGGACAAAACAAGAGTTCAGCACAGCTCAGGATGCAGTCAGCACAGGGATGACAAGCAGAGATCAGCTTATGTGGCAATTCTGACTGATTGGTAAGTGGATTCTTGGAGCAGTGTGAAAAGAGGGCTTTTGAGACTGGGCCTAGCAGGAACTGATTTGGCCAAATAGCAGTCATTAGTGGCGATTGGAAGGGGTGGCATTTGTGCTGGGGATTTGACAATCTTAGGCCAAATCCCTCCGTTTAGCACTAGAAAATGTGCACAATCAGGAAAGCAGATGTCAAAGCAAAATGGTCAGACGTGAGGAACTTAGCTACTAGAATTAAGTTCAGCAGCAGTTACAGCAGCCGGCTCATTTGACACCCATGCCAGCCCTGTCCTAGTGCATGGAGCCCACTCTGGGCCCCTTTTGATGGGATCCTCAGTCTACCTCATGGGAGTTTGGGGGATACTAGGATGGGTTTGAATGGTTTGGCTTGGGAAAGTTGGACGCTAATATGCAAATCTTTTACGTTAGAATTTCCTGCAATGTCAGAGCCTCCTTGTATGTTGCCTTCTGCTCCCATTCTCCATCCTGGACCCTCAAGTCTCCCATGTGTTACCACGAGTGTTGCTCAAGGCAGAGTGAAAGATGGTCTCTTCTGAAAATTGCCAAGTCCCAGCTCCCTTGTTTACCCTGGCAGTAGTTACCCAGGAGTGCAAAAGAGGGAAGTACTTCCTGCACTGTGAGTTCTGAGTTTACCTTAACCAAATTCTGGGAAGGTCGTTTTCTTGCCTAATATGTAGAACTTGGGGAGATATTTAAATGGAGTGAATAGCATCGGATGAAGATGTACCAATTAGCTTTCGCTGCGTAAGATGTAACCAAAATCTTGTGTCTTTAAGTGGCCAACAGTTCTTATTTCTCATCATTCTGTGTTCTGGCTGCTCATTTCTTCTGGTCTTGCAATGCTCAGCTGATCTTAGCAGTCAGCTAGTGGCTTGGCTGTGACTAAGTGGTCTAGGGTGGACTCCCTTACATGTCTGGTTGTTGGCTTGATCTCATTTGTGTGACACTTAGCGACGCAGGGTTCCCAAGAGCAGCAGGAGAGGGCAATGCACAAGCACTTTTCAATCTCTGCTTGTATCAGATTTGCTACTGTCCCGTTGGCCAAAGTAAGTTACAATGGGTAAGCCCAAATTCAAAGGGTGAAAATAGGACTTCATCACTAGATTCAAGCAGAAGTATTGACTCCATCACTCCCCCTGAAGAGTTGCTGCTACCATAATTCCCCGAAAATAAGACCTAGCCGGACCATCAGCTCTAATGCATCTTTTGGAGCAAAAATTAATATAAGATCCAGTCTTATTTTTACATAATATAAGACTAGGTCTATAATATAATATAATATAATATAATATAATATAATATAATATAATATAATATAATATAATATAATATAATATAATATAATATAATTAATATAATTAATATAATATAATGTAATAACATAACATAACATAACATAACATAACATAACATTAGCATAACATAACATATTACCGGCTCTTATATTAATTTTTGCTCCAAAAGACGCATTAGAGCATCCGGCTAGGTCTTATTTTCGGGGAAACACGGTACATCTCATTGCAACGAGGCATGTGTATAGACGTATGTGTGTGGGGGAGCCTTTTGGCCATTGTTGTAATCTGCCACGGAAGGGAACACCTGCATCTCCATATTGAGCAGCCAAATCAGCCCTTGAAGATTGTCTAAGTCTTTTAATATTAGAACTGGAATCCCACTTTCCCACTGAAACACTTTTCAAAGATGTTTAGGTTCCTTATGGATGGTTTATGCTGAAAACCAGACCCCCATTGTACAGTCGCATTGGATATTGGGTTCTGAACATTCAGCTTACAAAGGACCTTTAAAAATCCAGCCCACTTGTAATTTGGGATCTGCCTATTGTAGTTGAAGTAGGGTTGCAGAAATGAGCTAGTGCTTTTCTTTTCTTTTCTTTTTTTTTAAATCATTCTATACTCTAACAGTAAGAATTCCTTTCTGAGGTGAATACAGATGCTAACCTCCTGATTTGAATTTGAAGTTTGCACTATTTCATTTTTGGCTGGTTATAGTCAGAATTGCTATTTTCATTGTAGAGCCAAATGATTATTTATACTTCTCTCGAATCATTCTTTATGTACCATTAGCAATGACATGCAGAGCATGAGGGACTGAATATTTACATCCAGAATTCTGAAGTGAATATGCTCCCTTTGGCAGATACAATTGCTCAGGGCTGTAAGGCCCAGTAATAAAGAAACATATGTCATTTCTGGATTGGAAGTTGCCACAGCAATGGCTCTCGAGCAGCTGAAGCTCTAAATCTCCCTGCTTCTTACTCTATGTCTGAGTGTGGTTGAGGGTTGATCGGGTGTTGCCTGTTAAAGAACCCTGGAAGACAATGAAGAAACATCACTTTGTTTTTTCCTAATGACTAACTCCTCAGGATTCTTCTTATAAATGGGGTATTGTTATTATCCACAGCATGGCAGGATTCAGGGTTCAGTGCAAAAAGTATGTCTTAGACGTTTAGGGAGTATGTGGGCTTGACGTTGCCCTGGTGATCTATGGAGCAAAAGGCATGTTCCTTGACCTCTGTCAGCTTATATACTAATCAGGGTGTAACTGCAACAGCAGACAGAATATGCTGAGTCCCAAAAAGAATGCAAAGAAGGGAATATAAATTTCAAAGGATGGAAGGGAGCGATATTGCTCAACTTATGTTCATAGCACTATCATGGCATTTAATCTTTGATATTCTTGTTCCCTTGAAGACAAAGCTGAGGCTCTCTGGGTTTTAGCATCTCCCTTACCTCTCAAATGCCTGCCCCCAGAAGAACAGATAGTGATAAATGTTTGCAAAATGAGTAAATGAATGAATGCATTGATTCTCTTGACAGGAGGAAGGAAAGTTTTGTGGATGTGGTAAAATTTGCAGGTACTTAGAAGAATTGACAGACACCAGTGGATTTTGGACAGAAAGCATTTGTGATGGAGGGCATAGACTGAACAAAGATTTGGAACTGGGAATGTTTAAGACATTTAAGAGAAAAAACCATACAGTTGGCTGCAGTGTGGAGAATATATTTAGATCCCATAGCTTCTAAAGTAAAGCTGAGGTGGGCATTAAGCACGGGAGGTACCTCTATGCTCCTTCCCTCCCTTTCTTAAGGGATAAGATTCAACTCTTCCATTCTATCCTTCATTTCCACTGCAGATTTGGGCAGAGTAGGGCAGAGCAGTGACAGGGTGAAGAAGAGCCAGCCCGTGATTTAATGGCATCCGAATCCCTCGACAGTGACCACGACCATCATCATAATAATGACAATAACGGCTCCAAACTCATGAGCTCACACTAGTTGTCAGGAACTGTACTGACTACTTAATATGACCATCTCATTTTATCTTTGCAGCAGCTCTACTTCGTGCTTTGACAAAGAAGGCAACATATTCTACATAGAGATATTTAGATATATAAAGTAGTCATGTTAATAAAAGCCTCATTGTATCTTCCCTTTCTGGTCCCCAATGACTTACGTATATTATATGTCCTTGTTAAATTCATACTGGTAGTGTATGTTACTTATTATAATAAAAGAAAGGCAGTTCAGCATAGTGGTTAAGAATGCGGACTCTGCAAGTATAGCACCTGATTAAAATTTTGGCTCTGGCACGTTCTGTTTCTGTGACTGGGCAAGAAATTTATCCTCTCTGAGCCTTAGTTTACTAATCTATAAAATATAAATGATCATAGTAGAACCTACTTCATACTGTTGTTATGAGAATTAAATGAATTGTTACTTGCAAAAGGTGAAAGGAGCACTTGACAATTGCTGGCTGTCATGACTGTTACAGTCTCCATTTTGCAAATGGGGAAACCAAGGCACAGAAAGGTTAAGAAACTTGCCCATATCACACAGTTAGCAAGCAGTGGGACCCAGCACACTGACTTCAGGCCACCGCTCTATGCCATGTAGGAACCAACCCTCTCATGGGCCTTTGCACATCCTGTTTGCATCTTTCATGGTTGCATTCTTGGCATAGTCTCATCCGACTGACTGAGGCAAATGATCTTAAGCAAACTTTCTACTTTTTTTTTTGTCAGAGGAGTTTTAAAACTGACTGCTCGTATCAGAAAGATCCGCAACCTCTAGTCAGCAGAGTTCTGTTGATCACTTTCCCTGCACAAGGTACAGAAGTCAGGGATTTAAAGAGATACATGGCAATAATCTCAAAGAGCTTACAACCAATTGTAAATGGACAGATGAAGTGTATTCGTGAGAAAATCCCAGCAGGAGGCATATTTTACTACTGTTTGCCACTTAACATAGGCAAAGAGGAAGCAATCCCTATTTTACTGTGGGCGGAGGTGATCAGGAATGGAGAGTCTCTGAGGAGATAGGAGTTGTCTTAAGCCTTGGAAGATTCAAGCAAGAAGAGAGAATTACACACCTGGGGCACAGGTAGAAGGGAAGGGGTGGAGGTGGGGGGCGTGCGTGTGTGTGTGTGTGTGTGTGTGTGTGTGTGTGTGTAGAAAAACATGAAAATATTACATAAGAATATGTAGAACAGATTGGAGGACAAGTGAGTAGTAGGACAGGTTGGGATGAGAAATGAAAGCAAGGAAACGAAGGGTAGCCTGAGGACTGATTATGTAACCCCGAAGTGAGGTGTGGAATTGAGACTGTGGTTGTGGGTCTAAAATAAACTTCACTGCTTCATCTGGCACTTCAGAGCACAGCTACTTTAACATTTTAATCTTGCTTTTTCCTAAATGGATATGATTTTAAATCAGGCTAACTGAACCGGGAACAGTGTTTGGAACAAAAGCCCCCCTGCCCCTTTTTTATCTCCCCATTGTTCATTACCGAGGTGTTCTATCACTATAAAGTAAAAAGTTTCTTACATATGAATATGTTCATTTGGGTCAGTGATCTTCTAAAGGTGAAGAAAATCCGCTAATTACTATCTGACTATTTTGACCTTAGGCTTCAAAGTAGATGGCTTCTTTTTTGGTCACTTATTGATTTCTTCTTTGAGAGTTTTTTATTCCCATATAGCATCATTTTGCACACATCTTGCTTGATTTCTGTACTTGATTGCTCTTATAAGTTTTACCTTCTTCTCACATATGGTTCAAGCCATTTTTTTGAATTAAAACCCATAAGTAAGTAATAAATAATTACATGATTGATGTCTTTCAGACATCTTTGCTGGATATGAAACTGCTATTTTCTAAACTTACTGCATTTGTAGAGTCAACAATTAGCTCTAGCTTTACTGGGCTTGCATTTAATTTTAATTTTATTTTCTGTCATGGTATTCTCCAGTCTGCTTTTCCTAAATGACTTTCCTATAATTTAATGAAAAGGGACAAAAGTAGAATGTAGGGAAGACATTTAAAAATGGTCAACGGAGAGGATAAGAAAAATGTCCTTCAAATATAACTTTTTCAAGTGCAACCATACTTATAAAAGTATTATTGTTTTTCCTGTTTTTTAAAAATAGGGTCATATTTCTCTTTGAAATGATTCTTAAAGTTATAAAATAATTATATGTCCCCTTATCATTAATTCAGCTAAAAGCTTTATCACACTGGGTAAGTCTGGTTAGTAAATCGGCTTGTGAGCCCCTGTGTTTTCTGGTTTCTTCCAGATGTACTTGGAATTCAGTAACATTCTGTTTGGAAGTTCTACAGAACAATTCGATGTTTTATTTGCCATTACATAGGGCTTTTCTTAGCACTTGGTTTTGCTTATGCAACTAAAGATAATGTCACTAGGAGCCTCCGTGCCTGGTTATAATGTCTTTAAATCCAGAGTACTTGAGAAGAGGTTTGTGAATTAAGAGTGCCCCAGTTGTCTTCACATTAGTAGCTTTTATCCAGGGATGACAATGAGAGAAATAATAATTAACATGAATTAAGGACCACTAATAAACCAGACATTTACTCATGGAATGATCTGTGTACAGCTTACCAAGTCATATTATCATCCCTCCTTTGAGATGAAGGGTCTAAGGCTCAGAGAGGTTAAGTCACCTCTGCAAGGTCACACAGCCAGTAAATGGCAGATCAGGGACTGATCTTAGGTATGTCTGACTTTGAGGACTGTCATTTTCCTACTGGAACCTGTTGCCTCTATCTGAATTGAAGATGTTTGTTTTTTAGAAAGTAGTATGTAATGTAGAAATGTGTTGGGCATCTGATCAACCTGAAAACAGCTTTGAGAAAAGCTCAGGTCCAGTCTCTCACTTCTCTCCCCGTCCTTTCCTGCATGGCTACCTCTAGGCCTGTCCTTTTCCTGCACCTAAGCCCTGGTCTCTGGGGAGGGTTAACATTATAGTGAATAGCCCTGGCAAGTTCTGTGGGCAAGAAATGCCCATGAGAAAAATCTCTAGTTCCAAGACAACAAACACCAGGTTTGTTTTTTTGTTTTTTTGTTTTTTTTTCAGTGTTTATCGAGGTGACAATTGTTAGTAAAGTTACATAGATTTCAGGTGTACAATTCTGTAATACATCATCTATATCTCATTTTGTGATCACCACCCAGAGTCAGTGCTCCTTCCATTACCATATATTTGACGCCATTTACCCGCTTCTAGAACCCCCCTCCTCCCTTACCCTCTGGTAACCCCTAAACTATTGTCTATGCCTATGAGTTTTTGTTTCTTCATTTGTTTGTCTTGTTCTTTTTTTGTTTCCAGTTTGAGGGCACTGAGCCTTGACAAAAAAAGGTCAATTTGCACAGCACATACTAGCAAAACATCTTGGGCAAAACAATAACAAATTTAAGGTATCTCTATAACTCTGGGCATCTGTATGAACCTGTGTAGCAGATGAGGAGAAGACACCCCTGACTATTGAAGAAAGTAGTAGAACGGGTAGGGCGATAAAGTGAAGCCGTTTAAAGCTGGGGCCCTGTGCACAACTGCTCAATTCCTAACGCCCAGGAAGTGTGCTGCCACGAGAGGCAGGACAGGCAGTGGTTAGCAGTTAGACTTCCTGGTTTGAATCACAGCTCTCCCACTTTTATCACTGTGAGTGAAGACCAGTAACAGTATCTTAGTTCTTTCATATGTAAAATAAGAGTAATAATGTCATCTTCCTCCGTAGAACTATACGGTCCGCGGCCCTTGGAACCAGGCCTGCTCCATAGAAAGCACTCATATGGATTGGTTCTCAAACATGCCACTGAATTGCCTTCCCAGGTAGTCAGTAAATGGAAACCCTAGAAGATATAAGTTCACATTATGACTCTACATATGACTAAAATTAGGAAGGACCACTTACCAAAAATGCATTTCTAAACCCCATAGCAATTATTTTATTTATCGCTAACTATTTTTATGACTTCTTCAGTGGTCAAGATAAAATGGAAGTTGGAATTATGTGTTTGTTTGCAGCACCCAACGTCATATATGGTCCACTGTCTGTGGCTTACCAAAATATTGATGAATTGTTGATTCACCCTTAATCTTCTGATGGTTCTTCAAATATTAGTGGTTAAAGTACAGTCAGGAAATACAAATACAATGCCGGGTGTGTCTCTCTGCGTTCTCTGTCTCTCTGCCTCTCTCTCCTAGCTATAAATTGTTATCTATTCACTGGATAAACATCTGAATTCCCCGGTGCTCAACAGCCCACTGGTTTCACTAAAAGATTGACTCATCCAGCTCTGAATTTGAAATCTGATTTCTGAATGGCCAGCAAGAATTATTTTCCCTTGTGGTTGGCACTGACAGATTTTACCAAAGCAAACTTCCATTCAACAAAGGAATAAATGCATGGGGTACAATCATTTGCATCAAGTAAGGGAACCCCATTAATAAACCTCATTTATTTTGTTATCCGAGAACTGGCCCTGTGCTGGCCCTATCCATTAGCAGGCAGCCTTTCCAACCTTTCTCACTTCAGGTCACAATGGACGGCACTGCCTCTCCAGCAGCCAGTCTCCTCCGAGATCAGTGTTGTGATTTCATGTCAGGAGCTTTGACCTCCGTAGGCACCAGACTTGCGGGGATAAGGAGGCCCCATTAGTGGTACGGCGTCATCCGGCACAGTCCTATCGACTGTTAGCATGAGCTCCTGCTTGCTTCTTGGTGCACAGCTTAGGGTTGACAGGCAGGGTGGTTTAAGGAAAACATAAAGGAAAACAAAGCAAGGTTTAAATCTTGGTTCAGCCAATTTCTGGCTGTGACAATGTGAGCAAAGGTTTCAACACACCTGAGCCTCAGTTTATGAATCTGTAAAATGAAGATAAATACCATTGTCTTCATGGCATTTTGTGAGGATTAATAGAGGCAATAAAAGTCATGTCCAGTATAATACCTGCCACATAGCAGGTGCTAGTCCAATGTTTTCTACTTTGTGTTTTTCCTTCCCTTCCTTCTTTTCCCCTCCCTTCTTTATTCCCTCCTTTCTCTTCCTTCCTCACATGTGATCTTCAGTTTGCCTGGGGCTTCTTGTGTAATTCTTAGTTATAGCTTCTAGGGTAATTGTCACTTTCAGAGCCTGAGATATGGCTCCTGAAGGCTGACATGGACCTAAGGCTCCCCGTCACCCTTCAACCTTTCTTTCTAGCAATGGGATAGTCCCCAGCAGAGATCAGGTCATTAAGCCCAGGTCTCAGCTTTCTCTAAAACTAAAGGCCAATTCACTTCACCCTTGAGCCTAGTCTTGTCATCTCTTGGGCGTCATTGCCAGCAAGCAGAGATGTTTGGCCTACACAGTAGATGCTCAATAATGCTTGATAAATTGGACATCTGACAGCTAAATTTCAGGAGCTCATGGAGCATGAGATGCCGATTCTGGGCACCCGGTATTTTAGGAATCATGTTAATCAAATGTATCAACAAGCCTGGCATCTCATTGTTCTGGAAAGACAGCTAGGTGCTGGGTTTAGAGCCTGGGCTCTAGAATCACATTGGCTCTGCTCTGTGTCCTCTAACAAATTCTATGATCTCTCTAAGCCTGAATTTTCCTGTCCACGAAAGAGTAATAGTCGGGTAGTTTTGGAGTAAATGAGAAACGGCCTTTGGCACTTAGAGTTGGTCGCACAGTCGGACGGACAAAGAATGGCTAGTCCTGAGATGATCTGAAAATCTCCTGTTATGGGCTGAAATGTACCCCACCTCCCAATTCATATATTGAAGTCCTAACCCCTTGTACTTCAGAATGTGACTGTATTTATAGTCTTTTTTTTAAATTAAAGTTTATTGGGGTGACAATTGTCAGTAAACTTACATAGATTTCAGGTGTACAATTCTGTACTCCATCATCTATTAATCCCATTGTGTGTTCACCACCCAGAGTCAGTTCTCCTTCCATCACCATATATTTGATCCCCTTTATGCTCATCTACCAGCCCCTCTATAGAGTCTTTAAAGAGATAATTATGTTAAAACAAGGTCATTAGGGCGAACCCTAGTCTATGACTTGTGTCATTAAAGAAGATTAGGACCCAAATACACGCAGAAGACACAGGGAGAAGACAGTTATCTGCAAACCAAACAGAGAGGCCTCAGAAGAAATCAACCCTGCCAACACCTTCATCTTGGACATTTAGTCTCCAGAATTGTGAGAAAATAAATTTCTATTGTTTAAGTCACTTCGTCTTTGTACTTTGTTATGGCGGCCCTAGCACCTCCCATGCCGGGGCTGTGTCTCACCCAGCCTGGGATCCTGCGGAGAACCTTGCATTCAGCCTGGGCTCCATCAGTGATGGTCTGGTTGAATTGAACAAACCCAAAAGTTTTGGCCTTTTCTCCTGGGTTTTCACTTCCTAGTAAATAACATCCCTGCCACAGGCTGGCCATGTTTCAGACAAGGTTCCTGTTTCACATGTGGAATTCCTTTGTCAGCATCCTTTAAACACCAGTATCTTAATCCACTTGCTGTTTGCCTTAATTTTCCCCTTTATTTCCTGAAGAACCAAGGGACTGGGCTTTGACTGTTTTCTCGATGATTTGGCCAGCTACCTTGTGTTGAGTCTTCCGGTTTGCTGGGAATCCGGACCTTGTTGCTCCATCTATCTCCTTGGATTCGGACCTACTACCTTGCTGACCTAGGTTAGTCACGTAGGCCCTGAGTACCTTCCTAGCTTTGATGGCTTCACTGCTTCTGTGATTGAGGAGTGGGATGCGTGTGCACATTCTAATGTTAATCTTAGGTGGTGGGTATAGTTAACATAGCTGTGTCCGTGCTCCCTTACCCATGGACTCATGAGGAAGTTGAGGCCCAGTCAGGGTCAATTCCTGAAAGGTGGCACACTGGAAATTTGGGATGTTTCTCTGTAGCACCAAGACCTTCGCATTCCTACACAGAGGCTCTCACTCTCCCTTCCTGGCTCTGACCCTTGCTTTTCTATGACTTCCAGAACCTACCAGATCATCCTAATAGGTTGTTCTGCATTCCCAGAACAGTTTCTTGCTTCGTGTTCATGACCCACCACATGCCCCCACAAGGCCCCACATTGATCGTCTAGAGCAGGGGTGTCAAAACTTTTGTCAACGTTTTTTACCAAGGGCCATATGCGGTAAAATACACAAACAGCCGGGCCACTCACTCGAGGTGAAGTACGTATTGCCTCACCTGGGTTATGTAAGTAAACTAAATATATTTTTGGAATTTGCTGTGGGCCAATTAACAATGGATTGCGGACCGCAGTTGGCCCGCGGGCCGCAGTTTTGCCACCCCTGGTCTAGAGTCTAAGGAATCTCAATCCTGTTGAACTCTGTACCTCAGCATGTGGTTAAAGAAGGACACCAGGAGCTGATGAGCTCTGGCCGGGAGTTAAAACAGGATGACTTGTGTATTCCGTGGAGGTATACTAGGAGCTTCTCAAACCTGCTTCTTTTCTGTAATAACAGTACCAGGATACATGATGCAACTTTTTAAGTGGCAGAGAGGAATTTATGTCATGAGATCTAAGAATTCCTAGGTGGTCCTAATGACTATGCCATGTGTCTTGTGTAAGATCAGATTTCCTTATGTATGCAGCATGCTTGGTGCTGTGCATGAAAGTGGCTCATAAGAGTAAGGCAAGGAGTTAGGACTTGGCCACTTGAAAAAAATCTGGAGATATAAAAGCGCACTAGAGCCAGGAAAATATCTAGGAGTCAGTGGGCAAGTCAGAATGGGGAACCACTTGGGTGGTTTAATGTAGGAACAAGTGAAGCAAAAGGAAATGTGCGAACTGGACATGTTTTTTATTGACTTTATGAGAAAGTAATTAATCATTTCTTGCCTCAGTTATCCTTTATTATTATTTTTTACAAAAATGGTTTGGACCAGGTGATCTCTAAATTCCATTCATTTTCTAGAATGCTAATCTGTTTTATTTGGTAAGTACCAGTGTCAGAGCATGTTAGCAGTCCAGCTAACAGATACAAGATATCAGCAACATTACGTATTTGACATATGAAACCAACTTCTTTTTTAGATGAAAAATTCTCATTTGCGTGGTTTCAACAAAAGTTGGAGCGGGCCAAAACCCAGGTGTAAGGGCTGGTCTTGGAGAACACTTGAGGAACATAAGGTGACTCATAGATACTCATTTCATAGCACTCTAGTAACTCCTGAAATTCTGGATCTCACAGTGGGTCAGCAGTGCCTTTGAAGCTTTGGCATTTAATTTAATTTTGTCAAACCATGAATTAATGCTCTAGGATGATTTTAAAATAGATGATGGTTATATATGGAGGTTTCTGTCTACAGAATGACACAGTGGGGGACTGACTATATAAGAAACAAAAAATCTTTCTGAACCATTAAGATGAAGTGTGGTCACACAATAAACAGTGAACCATTGGCTCACGGCAGAACAGCCAGAACTGCCCCAGATGACTCTCACACTCTGTGTTTGCTGGAGAGTCTTCTTCCTAAATCATTGTGGAGACACAGTCCCAGAGTGCAGTTTCCAGGCTCTTGACCTCACATGGGAAGGTGCTGGCTCAGGTAGTAGATGTCCATCAGCTGTGACTAGTTGGCCATCAGCTGGAACCAGTTAGCCATTAGCCACTAATATAACTGCCATGGCTAAGCTAGCAAGCACGGATTGCAGCTAGCAAGTGGGGTTGGTTAGCAGAGAAGCAGACGGTGGATTTCGCATCGTGTGGAGCCTGCTTCCTGTGTCTCCAACCCAGCTGCCAGTGAGAACATAGTGGTATGAAACCCCCTACACATGGCTCTGTTGGTGTTCCTTTTTGGCCCCACCCTATCCTGCATTCTTGCCCTGGGAGCTGGATTGGAGAACCGGCATGACAATCATCCTCCTAATCCATGCAGTGGCTCCAAAATCTAAGGTAGAATGTAGGGCAAGACAAAAGTAGGGTGTGGGGACAGAGCCCCAGAGAGTAGTTTACAGGCTCTCGGCCTCACGTGAAGGGGTACTGGCTCGGGTGGTGAATGGCTGTCGGCTGTGGCTGATTGGCCGTCGGCTGTGGCCGGTTAGCCAATTGGCCGCTGGTATAACTGCTGCGACTACGGAGGACTGCCGAGGAGCCGAGCAGAGCCGAAGAGAGCGGAAGAGGAGGGCCGAGGAGAGCGGAAGAGGAGAACCGAGAGAGAGGAACAGAGGAGAGAGTGGAGAAAAGTCGTCGGTCGGTCGGTTGGCGGAAAAGCGGACGGCAGGTCGGTGTCCGGTGGGCCCAGCCTCCAGTGAGACCATAGTGGTATGACTCCCCTACCTATGGCTCCGTGAGTGTTCCTTTTCGGCCTCACCATATCCTGCGTTCTTGTGTGGGGAGCGGGAGCAGAGACCCCGCAGGCCACCCCGCCTGAAAGATGTCGCGGCAAGAAGGCCTCTGCGCACAACAAATGGTGCAGCGAGCAGGGTCTCCCGCACGACATAGGGTGTGATCCATCCCTCAGTATGATCTTCCCAGCAGTTTTCAATTTTAACCATGTATTGAATCAGAGAGATTTATACTATCTCTCTCAGGATCAGCTTTCTAATTTGCCAGGCCCAATGCAAGATGAAAATCCAGGGCCTCTGGTTCAAAAGTAGCAAATTTCAAAATGGCGCTAGGTCCCTTCTGAGCAGGAGCTTCTGTGTGACTACGCAGGTTGTGTGTTCATGAAACAGGCCCTCATCCCATCTCCCAATATTCTCATCTGCCTTCCTGAAAAGGTGCTGGTTTTAGTTTCTGAGTTATTCAACACATCTACCCAAGTGACTTGCATACACCGTTCTTTCTCTTGTATTGTCTTGTTATGAACTATAGGCAATTTTATTGAGGTGAGGAAAAGGCATCAGAACAAATTTGACAGTGTTCTCTGGCTCACATATTCCATTGAGAGGCATCTTCAAGATTGTCAAGATTCTCATGGATATTCTGACTCTAAACCAGGAGGTCTTAATGAGGAGAGAAAATCAGGATTACTTGAGATACTGCTTCAAAATATACTTTTTAGGGATTCTAAATTTGTAAGCCCAATTTACATATGCTATTGAAAAGGCTTCTCAGCAAAATATTTGTAAAGAACCACTTTAAAGCTAACCGTTATTCTGTATATCTCATATATCTTGTCATTACTCTATTTTTGAGACATGTATGCCTATATGTTATACAGTCCCTACCCCCACCCCCTGGATGCTCAAATCTGTTTAAACTAACATTTGTTTTAGCATGTTTTAAATTGCAGTTTGGCTTGCAGATTTTGTGTGGTGATGATTATCCACTTTGACTCAGGGTGCATTTATCTGTGACTATGTCTGCTATGTTCCTGTCTGCTGTGCCTTTTCATAGGAGGCATAGTGGAGGCCAGAAACTAATTATTGCAAGCAACCAAGAAAAATAAAGGGAATGAGGAAATGCCACAAGTATTGACAATATTTATTGTAGCATATGGCTAATGCATAAAGAGGTAATAGAACGATGTATCTCAGGGGATCATTCTAAAGGAAAATTACTTAAATTAACTTCTCAGGCAAACCGAATTATGCATTATACCCCCTCCTGTAATGCTATACAAAGTCAATGTTTGTAAAGAGCAGAACTGGGGGCTATAAATCATGCCTTACATAAGAACTGTTGTATCTGTAGGGATTTTTTTTTTTTTTCTTTGTGTTTTTGGCTTTTAGATGAATGAAGAATTTTCTCAGCAAATTATTAATTACTCCTGCTTGCCTATAGAATTGAGTTCACTGTAGTTATGTAGGAGTCAATGGTATTCAAACTGCAGCTTTTGATGAAGTAATCGGCTGCTTCTGGGGCCTCTTTCAGCTGCCCTGGGCGTGCTTCACATGTAAACGACTGCCAAATGGATTCTTTCGACATTCCAGCCAATTAAAATACATTTAAAGTGCAGCTGGTGGAGAGGCAAGCCGGGCGATTGTGCGGAGAACTTCAGGGCAGGGAGACAAAAAACAAACTTTGTGGAACCCAGCTCGGGGCAGCCCAGCCAGGCCTTGGGGGTGTGGGGTGGGGAGGGCAGTGGAGAAAGTCACAAAAAGAGGCTATCTTTAGCTGCTGTCAGAATCAAAGATGACACTTTGAGCACCACCTTAAAAGACACAAAAGAGGGAAGCGTGTTTGTTAGGGTGTCAGTTCTCTCCCCTTGCCTCTTGAAACTCTGTGTTGGCTGGTTGCCCAATGTGGTGCTGCATACAAATATTGACAGAACACAGCGGTGTTTGTTAAACCCGGGCTGGGGAAGCCAGTGATTAAAACTCTTGAAGGAAGATCTGAAAACCCAGGAATTCTCCTCAATAGCTTTAGAACATTGACCGAATGAAAGAGAAAAAGCACTGAGTGGGCTAACGTGAAACACTCACCGTCCCTGTCTGCTATACCTTTTCGGTAAGGACAGAATTTTCTTTTCTCTTCCTTTTTTTTTTTTCCTTGGATGTTGATGTTGGTGTGGAGGAAAGAGTGTCCAACGTGCTAAGTGCTCTGCTCCAGAGCTCTGACGTGCAGAGCGCAGGGTTTGCCTGTGATTTTTCTGGAGGACGTGAGGGGATTGCACTGTGTAAATAGACACGGGCATTACCCAGCACGTGGAGTCTGCCAGTGCTTTTCCAGAATTCAGAATGATAGATTTTTAAATGTTTGCCTCTGCTGATCTGTTCCGGTGTTTGCTGCCTATGTCCAGGTGTCCTGAGATTGAGAGCAAATAGATCCATCCTTTGAACCAATAGTTATGATGTACATGCTTGTTTAATTTTTATTTTCATTTTAAATGTGGTCTGCTTCATTCTGCTGCCAGCCCCATACCTACGCATGCAAAAAGTGTTTCTTCCTCCTGAGTTAATATTCAATCAAACACAAACATTCTGTTTTACTAAAGCAAACCCCAAAGGATTGAAAATGCCTTGCTTTCTCTTGACTTTCACTGGAGAAGCTGCTAACCGGGGAGTTTGTTCTGACTCACTCTTTTCTTACATTTTAAGGGGGCAGCTGCAGTGGCGCTATCTCTGTGGTTCTGCAAGCTCAATAAATACCCAGCTCTGTGCGTCCTACTCAGTTGCCCATCTGAAATTCCTGAGAAAGCTTAGTAAGAGTAGGACTGGGCAGAGGCATTGATTCCTACCCATCAATTTATCAACGGAAGACACACAAAGTTCCTGATTGTTTCCTATTATAGCTTGTCACGGTAGGCCCTTTTGGGCTTCAGTTTTGTTCATTGCAAACAAAGAATCTTGCACATTTCATGGTGAAGGATCACGTTGCAGTGTCCTGAGCTCAGTTAAATGCACTTTATTAATCTTTAATGTGCCAGTAGCTCTGAGGCTATGCCAAGCTGAGACTTTCCAAAACTCTTCAAGCTACCTGCTGCCAAGATAAACGGTGGTAGGCCCAGAAGGGATATTTTAAAGAAACTTGCAACAGCAAAGTTTTACCCATTAACTTTGTCGTGAGTCAATGAAAGAAATCTTAAATAAAATAGATTTCAAAAAGAACTGGTTCAGCTCTATACCCTCTGTGTGAGAGACCTACTGGTGGGAATCCATCTCCTCACACACGCACAGTGGTCTGTACTCCGTGTGGGGAAGAGAATAAGGCGTTCTACTGTATGGGTGTTGGGTTGTGTTTATGAAATGGGTGCTGTGTGAATGAAGACATGTGTGAATGCAGAAAGCTTTCCTGCCTGTGGCAGTGTCTGAGCCCAGAGAAAAACAAGGCTACACATGTCCAATACAACCATTTCAGGCATAGCAAAAGAGCCAGTGATGGCCATACAAGTCCATTTGGAGAGAGATGTAGCTTTGTATGGGAGAAAAATGGGGTGGTATACCCCAGAAAATTGGGCACTGGTGGTGACTCACTGACTCGGAGGACAGCGTGAACCTATGTTTGATTAACCAGGTCCTGGAGAATGTAATGCTGTGCCCTCTTGGGTTGTTCATCAGGCTAACTGAGGGTAAATGGTGTCATTATCTTTCCTTGGGAATACAGATAATAGACAGAAGGGACCCCGCCTTTAAACACAAGTCCTATAAACAGAGGCTTCGTTTGTCAGGGTTGCTCTGAGGAAAGCACTGAATTGGAGCTGGGAGGAGTCTGAAGGTCCTTTCTGATTTAGAGTTATTGATGCAAAGACTACAAATTCATGCGGGCTATGATCAGAAAGGATTAAGAGTGAGGCGGAGCCTCAGTTAAGCAGGTGGTTTCATTGCCTTTAAAGTCTATCTAGTCTCCTTCCTATGGTCTAGAACAAGAGTTGACAAATCTCCCCACTGTAAGTTTTTTATAAATAAAGTTTTATTGGAACACAGCAACATCTCTTTGTTTACATATTATCTATATCTGCTTTTGTGCTACCGCAGCAGGTGTAAGTAGTTGCAACAGAGGCCCCACAGCCTCACAAAGCCTGAAGCACTTACTATCTGGACCTTTACAGAAAAAGTTTGAGAGGCTAGACAAGGAGAACAGTGCTTCTCAAACTATCTGTGGTGAAGGACCAGTTTTGTTTGTTTTTTTTAAAAATGTCCAGTCTGTTATGGACTGACAATTTTATTAAATATGGTAAAAATATTGTTTGACTCTTGTGATAATATCAAATTGCTACAAAGTTTCTAAGCACTTACTCTCAAATTTTGTACTTATTTCATCACGGATCCTTGGCAAACAGACGAGTGCCAGTCCGTGGACACACTTGGAATGGCTGTAGCCCCTGCGTAGTTTTCTAGTCTGTTCTTGTGCTATTTGTCCCAAATCTCCAATTATGCTGCTGTTCTCTCTGAGGATTGAGTAAAATAATCTCTTTTCCAAATTTGGGCTTGTGCTACTGCTGTT
Source organism: Rhinolophus sinicus (assembly GCF_057876585.1). NCBI lineage: Eukaryota > Metazoa > Chordata > Mammalia > Chiroptera > Rhinolophidae > Rhinolophus > Rhinolophus sinicus. The sequence goes on along the minus strand of NC_142517.1, from coordinate 129,061,120 downwards.
TGCTCAACTTGGAAATCTCTTTCCCTAAATCCTTCCTTAGCTCCTTATTTCCTTTAGGTCTCTGCTTCCATTCACTTTGTCCGAGGAACTTCTTGACCACTTGATCTGAAAAATCTTTTTCAGATCACTTCTTCTTTAGAACACCTATTACTATCTTGTCTTCTTTCTTTATGTATCTTCCTGTTATTTGTTTCCCTGTATTGGCCTGATTCAGTAACAGATAACATAATCCATTTCAGATGGTTTATGTAGAAGAGGATTTCACAGTGGTTTTACGTGGCATATAAAATCTTGAAGGTGTGGGGGCACAGGGAGAACTTCTGAGATAATGATCAGAACAACACACCAAATTACCACTATATCCCCGTCACTATACAAAGCTAGGACTCAGGAAGCTTAGCTCCATGATCACACTGCCTCTGCTGTCATCTCTATCAAAATGAGCATCTGTTTTGTGAAATGCATGAGGCTAGGAACAGGATACTAGGACTTCTGCTAAAGAGGTTGCATAATACCCAAAACCTCTGTGAGGAGCAGCAGAAACATGGCATCTACCTCATGGTCTTCACTCTGACTTTCAAATCCTGCTGGAGGGAGGGGAACATCTGGGTGAAATCTGGATCATAGCCGAACTCAAGCTACAAGGAAGTCAGGGAAATGCCCTCTTAGGGTTTTAGTCTCCTGCTGGAATGGAGTCATCAGAGTCTGCCTCCATTCCCCTTGGAGTGTAAGCTCCACCAGGATAAGGACCTTGTGTGCTGGTTCATCACCCTATACCAATGCTAAGATTAGTCCCTGACATGTGTAACATGCCCAGTAAATGTTGATCATATGAACACATGTATGATGAATGAATGAATTTCCCTGGAATGCTATATTCCCTGGAATGAATGATATATTCCCTGGAGTGATTTATAGGAGGATACCATGTGGCACATATGAGGGAGATTCATGAATATGAATCACCCTAGGAAGTGTCGCTCTGATAAAAGATGGAAGACAACCTATAGGTGATGGTCTCATTTTTTAAACATGACTTGTTTTACCAAATTGAAACATATTTATGTAGCTATAGTTAGTCAGCTCAGAGATGGGAGATTTCTGGTTACTACCAAATATGATTTATTGAGGGCGTATTATGAGCCATATACTTCATTAAGTACTATATATACATTAATTCATTTAATTTGAAATATATACCAATGAAGTAGGCATTCTTTCCATTTATAGGGAGGAAGCAGAGGTTTTGAGTAGCAAAGTGACTTCTCAAGTCATACAACTGGTGAGTTTTGGATCCAGATTTAATCTCACAACTTTCTGAAACCTGTTTGCACCCTTAGTTAGGGTTCTAATTAGAATCCTATATATATAATTAATAATTTATCTTTCCAGCTGTTATTTCTTCACCTAAGACTTTCCTCTTTTGTTTTCATCCTAATGGCTGGTTAATCTATTACAATATCTACTTTGTGCCTCAGCAAAGTGAAATCTAGGGCATTAGGCCTGAAATATCAGTAAAGGTACCTGCTCATAACTGCTGAATATCATCAATGAATTTATGGGTCTATAGATGAGGATATAAAAGCAGTAGGAGAGAACTATAGCTGCAGTGATTAAGAATATAAAAAAATCTTCTTTTAGGAAAAACACTCTAGAAAATAGAATATTTCTCTATAATGGGACAATTTTCCAACCTCATGCTATATGTTAGATTAAAAATTTCAAGTTTTTGTGTTCTGTTTGGTTGCAATTCTACTTCACATTATCGTCATTAAACACAGTGATGTTAGGTAATAATTGTGATTTGTCATTTGGTAAGAGAAAATAAGTTGAACACTATTTTTACATTAGGAATTTTAAAGGACTCAAAGATTCCTCTGAATTAAAAGCTCCTGGCAAGATGTGGGGTTCCCAACAAAGATTACTTGGCAATATATATATATATATATGACTAGATAAACCACTTAAAGTCCTGATCCTAGTGCCTATAAAAATGTTAAGGGGGAAGAGAAGTACTTCTGGAATGGTGAAGTAAAGATCACTGAAAATCTACTCTTATAAAATCAAGGAGAACATTGATAAAAAAATGGTCAAATCAACAATTTTTTTGAACTTGAGCAATTAAACAAAGGCTTAGAATAATGTGAGAGGCATTTATTCAGTAAAATAAAAACAAACAACAAAAAACTCCTGAATCTCAGTAAGAACAGTGAGCTTTGTGTCTTTAACTTCCCTACTTCCATTCCTCTTTTCCCAGCTCTGAGGAAACCTTAAAAGCCAACGGTTTTGCCATCATGGCAGCTGTGAAAACCAGTAGCTTAGCAGCCACTGGAGGCAAAACTTCTTTGGAGCTCTAAAAGAGCCTCACTTCCCCAAGAATTGTCATGATTTGATCCATCTGGTAGTTTCCTGGGAACTCCCACACGCAGGTCTTGTCTTTATTTGACCCAATTCAGAAGTTACTCAGTGCAAAGAACTTTTCTCCTAGACACTTGTCAAGAAACAATCACAGCAGTTGTTTAACATTGCAGCTGCCTTCAGCAGCTATAAGAGTTGTGGAAAATAGGATGTTAATCAGAAATTTTTTAAATTAAAACTGGGGAATGAGATGTCCATTTGGGCTTTGAAAAGCTCACATATTTGTAGAAATATAAAAGGAATGCACATGTGCATAGGTGTGCATACTCTCAGCAAAGACCTGAGAAGACCCTAATCTCTCACCTTGAGGCTCTGAACAAGCAAAGAATGGAGGCTAAGGAAACGTTGTAAGCAGCTGGAAAATTGGAGGTGTGCCCCACTACACAGAGAAATCCCCTCAGCAAAGGCTGGAAGACTTATTGGTTAAAAAATATCTGCCCGGCCATTAACTGATAACTTAGCTAACCACACATGACAGAATAAGATCAGGAAAGACATTAAACAAATAGCAACAACAATGACAGAAACAACAATAACATCAAATAGAAATAATTACAAATTATGGTTGGCAGAGATCTAATTTCTGGAGTTGCTGCAATATATTATTTTAAATGTCTGGCTTAAAAAAAAATTATGAGACATGCAAAGAACACAAATGTATGTGCTATACACAGGGAAACAAAAAGTCAGTCAATAGAAATTATCCTGGTGGAAGCCCAGACATTGGATAAACTAGACAAAGACAAATCAGTGACCATAAATATATTAAAATAACTAAAGGAAATCATGTTGAAAGGAATAATGGAAAATGTGAGAACAGTATCTCATAAAGCAGAAAATATCAACAAAGAGATAGAAATTACAAAAAGAAACCAAAGAGAATTTTTTTACCTGAAAAGTACAAAAACTAAAATGAAAAATTCACTAGCAGATTTAGCAACAGGTTTGAGTAAGCAGAAAAAAGGATCAGAATATTTTTAATCTGAAAACAGAAAGAAAAAACAATGAAGAAAAATTAGCAGAATCTCAGAGACTTATGGGACACCATCAAGTGTATGAACATGCACAAAATGGGAGTCTTAAGAAGGAGAGGAGAGCTAGAAAGGGGATAGATATAGATATAGATATAGATATATAGATATAGATATATGTGTATATATCTATATATATACACATATATCTATATCTATGTATATAGTTGAAAACTTCCCATATTTGATAAAAATCATGAATCTGCATACTCAAGCAGCTCAATGAATTTCAAGTCAGATAAACTCAAAGAAGTATTCTCTGAGATATGTTATAATCAAATTGTCAAATATTAAAGAGAATCTTGAGAGCAGCAAAAGAGACATGCCTTGCTTGCTATGTGTAAGGAAGTCTCACTAATATTAACAGCCATTTTCTCATAAAAAAACCATGGAGGCTAGAAACCAGTGACATGACATATTCAAGGTATTGAGACAAAAAGACTGTCAACCAAGAATCCTATATCCAGCAAAACTATTCTTCAACAATGAGGAGAGATTAAGGCATCACCAGATAAACAAAAAGTTAGAGAATTCACTAACACATTTCCTTTCTTCAGTTACTAAAGGGAATCAGTCCTTCAGGCTGAAATGGAAGGGAACTAGGCAGTAACTTGATTCCACAAAAGGAAATATAGAGCATTTCTTATAAAATGTTCTATATTTAAAATATAAAAGGCAGTATATATGTATTTTTTTTTGTTTATAATTCATTTCTTCTCTTCTTGGTTTAAAACAACAACAAAAGATACCCTATAGACAAAGCTTTAAGTATTAGAATATGTGGATGAACTTGTAATGTATAAAGATGTAATGTATATGGCAATAGAGGACAAACGGAAGTAGCTTTATAAGAGCAGTTTTTGTATACTGTTGAAGTAAAGTGGGTATTAATCCAAGTAGATTGTTGTATTAGATAACCTAGATGAAATAGACAAATTCACAAATGCAAAGTACTGAAACTGACTCAAAAACAAATGGAAAATCTGATTGAATTAGTAATCAACAAGCTCACTACAAAGACAAGTGCAGGCCAGATAGCTACCTGGTGAATTCTATAGAACATTGAAAGAAGAATTAACACTAATTCTTCACAAGCACTTCCAAAACACAAAAGAGAAGGGGGCACTTCCCAACTCAGTTTACAAGGCCAGTATCATTCTGATACCAAAACCAGACAAAGAACAAGAAACAAAAACAACAGATCAATATATGTTATAAATGTAGACACTATAATCCTCAACAAAATACTAGCAAATGAAATCCAACAACATATAAAAAGAATTATACACCATGACTAAGTGAGATTTATTCCTGGAATGAAAGACTGGTTATGCATATGAAAAACAATTAATGTAACACAACAACATAATAATAGAATAAAGAACAAAAATCATGTGAGCATCTGAATAGATGCATGAAGAGCATTTGATAGTATCTAACACCTTTTCATGATTAAAACAAAACAAAACAAAACAAACACCTCTCAACAAACTAGGAATAGAAAACTGCCTCAACCTGAAAAGGGGCATGTATAAAAACTTACAGCTAATATTACAATTAACAGTGAAGGACCTTTCCCTCTAAATTCTGGAAAAAGATAATATGTCTGCTCTCATCACTTCTATTCAATATTGTACTGTAGTTGTAGCCAGAGCACTTAGACAAGAAGAAGTAAAAGGCACACAGATTGGAATGAAGAAATAAACGTATCTCTATTTGCTGATGACATGATTTTGTATATAAAAAATTCTAAGGAATCCATTATAAAGTATAATTAATAAATGAACTCAGTAAAGTTATGGGATACAAAATCAATATACTAAAATCAATTTTATGTCTATACAATACCAATGGACTATTCAAAAATGAAATTAAGAAAAGCAATTCAATATGATAGCATCAAAAAATAAAATATTTAGGAAGAAATTAAACAAAAGACTTGCCAGACTTGTACACTAAAACTATTAAGTATTGATAAATGAAATTAAAGATGATGTAGCTAAATGGAAAGATAGATATGCTTTGTATATGTATTGGAAGACTTAATATTATTAAGATGGCAGTACTCCCCACATTGATCTAGATATTTGACACAGTTGTTATCAAAATCCAAGCTGCCTTTTTTCAGGAATCAACAAACAGATAGTAAGATTTATATGGAAATAAAAGTGGCCCAGCATAGCCAAAGCAGTCTTGAAAAAGAAGAGTAAGTAGTAATTCACAATTTTTGATTTCCAAACTTTTTGCAAAGCAAAGGTATTAAAAACAGTATGATACTAGCATAAGACTAGACATTTGGACCAATGGAATTAAATTGAGAGTTCAGAAATACTCTTACATTTTTTGGTAAATTGATTTTTGACAAGGGTGCCAAGACAATTGAATGGGAAGAAAGAGTAGTCTTCAACAAATGGTGCTGGGACAGGTGGATATTCACATGTAAAAGAATGAAGTTGGAACCCTAGCTCACATTTTATACAAAAATTGACTAAAAATGGGTCACAGACATACATGTAAGAGCTAAAACTATAAAACTCTTAGAAGAAAACATAGGAATAAATCTTCATGATTTTGCATTAGATACAGTTTTCTCAGGTATGATACCAAATACAAAAGAGAAAAAAAATATAGGTAAATGGGATTTCATCAAAATTAAAAACTTTTGTGCTTCAAAGAATATCACCAAGAGAGTAAAAAGACAGCCCACACAATGGGAGAAAATACTTGCAAATCATTTATCTGATAAGAAATGTGTGTTTCATACAGTGCAATATTATTCAACCAGAATACATGAGGAACTCTTACTACTCAACCATAAGAAGACAAATAATTCATTTAAAAAATGGGCAAAGGATTCAGTATTGTTTTTTCTATCAAGATATACAAATGGTTAATAAGCCCATGAAAATATGTTCAACATTGGGTCATAGGGTAAATGCAAATCAAAAGCAAGTGAAATATGACTTTGTGTCTACTATGATGCGTATAATGAAAAAGAGAGTAATAGCTAATGTTGACAAGGATGTGGAAAAATCAGAGCCCTCATATATTCTGTTTGGAATGTAAAATAGACAGCCATTTTAGAAAAGATTTGGCAGTTCCACAAAATGCTAAGCACAGAGTTACCACGTGCTCCAGCAATTTTTCTCTAACGTACATACTCAAGAAAATCATAAACGTATGTCTACACAAAAACTTGTATAGGAATGTTCTTAACCGTCTTATGAATAATTATTAAGAAGTAGAAAGAACCCAATGTCTGTCAACGGATGAATAAACAAAATATGGCATATCCAACAACAGAATATTATCAAGCCATACAAAGGAATTAAGTACAGATGCATACTACAATATGGATGAACATTGAAGATATTATGTTAAATGAAAGAAGACAGATACAAAATGCCACATATATAATTTCATTTATGTGAAATATCCAGAATACATAAATCTACAGACAAAAAGTAGATTAATGGTTGCTGGGGGCTGGGAGAAAAAAAGATTAGAGAGTGGCTGGTAATGTGTATGGTATTTCTTTTCGGAGTACTAAAGTGTTCTGGAATTAGATACTTGTTAAGGATTGCACAACTGTGTGAATATATGAAAAACTACTATATTGTACTTTTTGAAAAATATAGTTTTATTGTATGTGAATTATATCTTAATCTATTATTTTAAAAAATGCTAAGGAGAGAAACCAGAGTAATTGGGAACTCAGACTAAGGTCCACCTTACCAATTTTTGAGCATGAGGCAAGAGTGCAAAAAGAGAGTTCCAGTGAAGATGGCGGATTAGGTAAATGCTGAGCTCACTTCCTCCCATCAAAATTACAACTAAACTACAGAAAAACTGTAATTGGGAAAAGCTTGAAGTCTAGCTGAACAGAAATCCTACAACTAAAGATATACAGAAGAAGACACGTGAAGACGGGTAGCAGGGGCAGAAACACAAAGCAGGCCGGTTCCACACCCATGTGTGGTGGTTAAAAATTGGGAGGGATATCTCAGCTATGGAGATCCCCCGTGCGGAGTGAGGGGTCCCAGCCCCACTCCAGGCTCCTCTGCCGAGTTCCAGTGCTGGAAAGAGAAGTCTGCATAACTTCTGGCTGTGAAAACCAGTAGAGATTGTGCCTGAGTGAGACAGAGGACTGCTAGAGTTCAAGATGCCCAACTTAAAGAGCCAGCATATGGATTTACTCGCTGATGAATTCACTTGCTAAGCTCCAGCTCCGGGACAGTAGCGTGAAATGTGTCAGGGACTTATAGAAAGGAACTGAGTAGTCTGACTTTAGGAAAAGGGCTGGAAGGGCAGCTTTCTCCCAGACAGAAGTGCTGGCAGAAGCCACTTTTCTTTTGTTGAGCCCTCCTCACACCCAGTGTGCACACACAGGCAGGCACCATATTGAGTCTTCATCAACCTGGCTACCACCTTTTGCCCTGTCCTGGTGATTCCTTGAGACCCCTCCCCACTCAACCTGCTTGCCCACCCAAGCTGCTTCTAGTGGCTTTTCCGTACAAATGGCCTGTCTTGGCTCATGCTGTGAACTTTCCTAAAAATCTCTCAAAGGTTCATATATCCCAAACAAGCAGCATCTGGCCTCTCTTTGCCCTGTACCTCTTGCTAAGCAGCCCCAAGTCCAGTACTAGTGACATCCAGTCTCAGTTTGCAGCTTCACATCTCCCTGGCACCTCCAAGCCCAGCACAAGTGATATCCATCTGCAGATCACTTTATAGCTCATACCAAGTGGCCATGGGCAGGGCACAGGCAGCAGCTAAACTTGGCTTGCACTAAAGCATCTCCCAAGAGGCCCCAGAACCAACTCATGTGTTGGCCACTTTCAGACCATACAAAAGCACCATGCAACACCCTCCACAAATGACACACACAAAGGACAGACTAGGCATGCACCAAAGTATGCAAAACAAATCCTGTCTGTAGGGTCAGCCCCTGCACAACAACACCTCCACTGTAGTCATGGCCTGTCCTCACAACCAGTCAGCCTGAGGGTCAGTCCCTCCCATTGATGTGTTAACAGCAACCAAGGCTCAACTACAATAGGAGGGCACATACAACTCACACAAGGGGCACACCTGGAGCACACAGCTCAGTTGACTAGGGAGGCTACAACAATGAGCTCCACAGGATACCTACTACATAAGGCCACTCTACTAAGATGGGGAGACATAGCCACTCTACCTCATACATAGAAATAAACATAGGGATGTAGCCAAAATGAAGAGACAAACAAACATGTCCCAAATGAAAGAACAGAACAAAACTCCAGAAAAAGTACCAAACAAAATGAAGAGGAACAATTTACCAGATGCAGAATAAAAAACACTAGTTATAAGGATGTTCAGTGATCTCAGGGAGAACTTCAACAATGAAAGAGGAGACATAAAAATGGATATAGAAAACATAAGAATGGACCAGTCAGAAATGAAAAATACAATAACTGAAATAAAGAATACATTAGAGGGAATCAACAGTAGATTAGATTAAGCAGAGGATTGAATCATAAATTTAGAAGATAAGGTAGCATAAAACACCCAATCAGAACAGCCAAAAGAAAAAAAAGAATCCAAAAACATCAAGATAGTTTCAGGGGCCTCTGGGACAACATAAAGTATACCAACCTGAAGGAGAAGAGAGAACAAGGAATTGAAAACCTATTAGAAGAAATTATGACTGAAAACGTCCCTAACCTGGAGAAGGAAACAGGCATACAAACCCAGGAAGCATAGAGAGTATCAAACAAGATGACCCCAAAGGGACGCACACCAAGACACATCATATTTAAAATGCCAATGGTTAAAGACAAAGAGAGAATCTTAAAAACAGCAAGGGAAATGCAGCTACTTACCTACAAGGAAGCTCCCATAAGACTGTTATCTGATTTCTCAACAGAAACTTTGAAGACCAGAAGGGATTGGCAGGATATATTCAAAGTGAATATTCAAGATTACTCCATCCACCAAAGCTATCATTTAGAATTAAAGGAGAGATAAAGAGCTTCCCAGACAAGGACAAGCAAAAGGAGTTCATCACCACCAAACCAGTATTACAAGAAATGTGAAGGGGACTTCTTTAAGAAGAAAAAGGAAAAAAAAAATAGATCAAAAGTATGAATAATAAATTGGCAGGCAATAACTATACACCTATCAACAATTGCTTTAAATGGATTAAATGTTCCAGTCAAAAGACATAGGGTAGCTGAATGGATGAAAAAATATCATCCTTATATATGCTCCCTAAAAGATACTCAATTCAGTTTGAAAGACACATACAGACTGAAAGTAAAGGGATGGAAAAAGATATTTAATGAAAAATGAAACAAACAAAGCTGGGATAGCAATACTTATACCAGACAAAATACACTTTAAAACAAAGTATATAATAAGAGAAAACGAGGACCCAGTAATTCCACTTCTGTGTACTCATCCAAAGAAATCCAAAACACTAATGTCAAAAAGGTATATGCATCCATTCACTGCAGCATTATTTACAGTAGCCAAGGTATGTAAGCATCTTAAGTGTTCAACAATAGGTGAATGGTATGTATATACAATGAAATATTACTCATTCATAAAAAAGAATGAAATCTTGCCATCTGCAACATGATTTGACCTAGAAGGTATTATGTGAAGTGAAATAAGTCAGAGATAGACAAGCCATATGGATTCTTTACATGGAATCTAAAGAAGAAAATTAATGAACAAACAGAATAGGAACAAAGTTATAGATACAGAGTACATTATGATGATTGCCAGATGGTAGGGGTTTTGGGGGGAATGGGTGAAAATGGGGAAGGGATTAAGAAGTATAAATTGGAAGTTACAAAATAGCTGTGGGGATGTAAAATACAGCATGGGAATATAGTCGATAATATTGTAATAACTGTATGGTGTCAGATGGGTACTAAGTTTATCAGGGTGGTCATTTTATAAGTTACATAAATGTCTGATCACTGTGATGTACACCTGAAACTAATATAATATTGTATGCCAACTGTAATTGAAAAAAAAAAAAAATGTATATAAATATAGAGTGCAAATAATGGTCCATATACCACAAGTCAAATATTTTAAAATTTAAATCAAGCCAACAGTCTAAAATGTGCTCTATTGTCCTGCTTTGACATATATACCTCTGTTCAGGAACAACTTTTTACTACTGGCTATGTGAAGTCAGCAAGAGTTTTAAGATAAAGAACAGTGATCTGATCATATTATCATTTCTAAAACAGCCTGTTGACAACCCTGTTAAGGTGTCAGTAGAAGGCAGCCTGGGATTGTAGTTAGTAACCTATGGTGATGGACTCACCAGGAATTGAGGAGGAACCAAGCCAGTATCATAGGTATGGAGAGGGTGTGACAGATACAAAAGACATTCTTAAAGCTGGATCAGCTGAGATGGATGTGGAAGGGAAAGGAGGGAGGAGAGAAAAGAGAAAGTGGCTGGCTGACCTGTAGAGTGTCAGTGAGTCAGGTTGCTGACATCATTACCTATGATACAAATGGAGAAGCGCAGGTTTTGATATAAGTGGAGGAATCATGAGAGCTGGGGTTTGGGTATGTGGGGCTGAGCTATCTGTGGGACATCCGGTGTGTGTGATTCATTAGCATTTAGAAGCACATGTTTGGAGCATAGAAAGGAGTTTGATTTAGTAAAATGATTTAGAAGTTATCAGAAATGTCAAAATCTCAGGAGGTAGGAAGATTTCACAAGGGGCAAATAAAGAGTAAGAACAAAACAGAAAGAAACACAATAGAGCAGTACCATTAATAATCAGACTCTGAAATGATCCTACTGAAAACAAATTACAAATACAATTCCATTTGCAAGAAACTTTAATATTGTATACTAGAATCTCAATCACATGACCAACTTGACACTGTTGCTTGGAAAATGGTGATTGTAATATGATCCATATGCAGTAATATTTGAGAAGAACAACCAAAATCAGCTGAATCATAATGGAAAAAAAAACAAAGTTTTAATTTATATATAAACTATAGCTATATAACTATATGAGCTGCGTAACTTTGCTTGTTATGATTGCTTTTGTGTGATAACCTGTGTTTGAAAGAAGAAAAACAGGCTGTTAATTTTTAATTGCTTAACTGGATGATGATCCTATTTAGTGTTGCTATAGAATTTCATATCTTGCAAGTACTTCAGAACTATTCATTAGACATTCATTATCAGTCTCTGCATTAGACATTTTCGGCATGTTTGCATTCTTGCTACTGTGATTTGAATTCACAGTGAAAAGTACTTAATACTGAGAACCTGCCTTGTTTTGGTTATTGAAATAGCACTGATTTGAGTTTGGTGTTGCAAATTTCTTTGTTTGTTTATTTACTGAATGACTAAAATTTGCATGTTTTCACTGGTTTAAGCTTTTGTCACAACTCCCTTCTGTACTTTGATTGGCAAACACAGGGCTATTTCTATTTCCTGACAGCCAGACCTATTTTCAGGGATTACTACTCTCACATCGTTATCAGGAAATAGCCCAATGTTTGGGCTGGGTTCTTGTTTCTTTGGTTTCACTGTGATTTAGTATTTCTAAGAGAAGCAGGTGATTGGACTTAGTTGGAATAATATAGGAAAATAGGAAATTGAAGGTGATAAGCAGGCTATTATTTAATTAAAAAATTTAATTACAGTTGACATTCAATATTACATTACTTTCACGTGCACAGCAGTGGTTAGACATTTATAAACTACGAAGTGATCCCAGTGATAAGTCTAGTACCTTCATGATACCATACATAGTTATTATGATATTATTGACTATATTCCCTATTTAAGCAAGTTTTTAATCTTCAGTTAGCAGAAGCCACATATTTTCAATGAACTAAGAAGGAGCTAGGTTTGGGCCAAAGTTTAAAGGAGATAAAGTTTACATGCCTCCCCATTTCAGTTCTACCAAATGCTCCGATCCTCCTCCTCTTTCCTGGTTTCTAAAGATCCTGTAGCAGGATTGACTGTCACCTCCCTTTGTGATTTATATGTGAAACTCTTTTATGTCTTTTTTGCACCCTGTTGTAATACTCTGAATGGATATGAAATGGGTTGCTATGATGTAGGCTATCTCATAATTTGATGGTGGGAGTATAAACTGGCATGGTTTTTATGGAAAGCATTTTATCAATATGGCTGAGAGCATTTTAATCTATTTTATTCTAATTTAATCTATTCAATAGAAATAATGTTATATGTACAAATATCTACTTTTAAGAATATTCATTATTACTCATCATCAAAATGGCAGTGTGAGGTGAGCCTCTGTAAAGCTCCCCTGGAATTTACAACTAATCAAACAACAAAAACTCCACAAAGGATTCCTTGCACAGCAGACAGGCAAGACGAAGAGGCCCACTACCGAAGTCACCTACAGGTGGGCGAATCGCGTGAGCGGGGGAGGAGGGAAGGAAGAAGTGCGGAGACGGAGACGCGGGGGCGTAGGATGCAGACCTAGCTCAGTGCTCTGAGCTCGCTGCTTCCCGGAACTACCGCAGCTGCGGGAGAGGGAAGAACTCGGACTGCTAGGGCTCCGCTTATGGCCCACAGAGCTGAGGGGGCAGCATATAACACGGGTGAACCCAACGCTCACGGCAGAGACCTCGGAAAAAAGACTGAGGGAAGAAGGATGAATACGGTGGCTTAAGCCTTCACTGCCGAGCAGAGGCTTAGGCACTGAGACTAGCCACCCCCTCCCTACCCTCTCAGAGCTCGCCCCGCCCCCACCTGCCCGGTGCTAGAAGCAGAACAGTAGCCGTGACAGATCAAAAGAACAGAATATTTGCTGTTCTGAGAACTGTGGACTGCAGACACACATTCACAGCCCAACTAGTTCCAGCACAGGGGAGGGGGCAGTGGAAGCAGGACCAGCTGTGGTGGTGGTCATCACCATTGCTCTGGGCCACCTCTCACAACTCACCCCGCCCCTGGCCCCACCTATTTGGGCAGATCCCTGCCGGAGTAAACAGAACTTCTGAAACATACTGAATCTGGTGCAGGAAGAGCTTTGGAACTTCAAAAGCTCTCCGCATACCCTCCGGGACACTGTGCCCTGTGACCCAGGTGAACTACTAACAGAAGAGAAGCCCGTCTCCCAGGGAATCCCCCCATTGTGTGAGAAGCTGGAATAGTGCAGAGAAAACATAGCACTACCGTGTGAGAGAGGAAAAAAAAGGCTGCAGTCGGAGAAACAATAAAACATTCTACCAAATTGTACTGGAAAACAAAAGAAAGACCTCTTCCTATCAACCTGTTACAGAAGCCTCTCCTGTAGATGTCTAGGAAGAGAAATAATAAATCAGTAATTGCCATGAATAACCAAGGCAACAAGACAGCTCAGAAAGAAAGTGAAAGATCTCCAGAAAAGGAACTGAAAGATATGGAAATATGTGACTTAAATGACAGAGAATTCAAGATTGCAGTTCTGAAAAATCTCAACGAGATGCAAGAAAACACAGAAAGGCAGTTTAATGAACTCAGAAACACAATCAAAGAATAACATGAGCATTTTACGAAAGAGATTGAAATTTTGAAAAAGAACCAAATAGAATTTCTGGAGATTATGAACTCAATAGAAGAAATTAAGAATGGAATAACCAGCTTAGGTAGTAGAGTTGACCAGATGGAGGAAAGAATCAGTGACATTGAAGATAGAAACATGGGAATTACACAGATGGAAGAAGAAAGAGACTTGAGACTTAAAAGAAATGAAAGAACTCTACAAGAACTGACTTCATCAAAAAGAGCAATATAAGAACAATGGGCATACCAGAAGGAGAAGAAAGAGAGAAGGGAACAGAGAATATATTCAAACAAATTGTCGATGAGAACTTCCCAAAGTTGTGGACAGAACTGGATCCTCGAATCCAAGAAGCAAATAGAACACCTAATTATTTCAATCCCAACAGGCCTTCTCCATGGCACATTGTATTGAAGCTGTCTTAAACTAACGGCAAAGAAAGAATCCTCAAGGCAGCCAGGAAAAAGAAGACGGTAACCTACAAAGAAAGCCCATTAGATTATCATCAGATTTTTCAGCAGAAACTCTACAAGCCAGGAGGGAGTGGAATCCAATATTCAAACTATTGAAAGAGATAAATTATAATAAAATAATAATATATCCAGCAAAGATATCCTTTAGATATGAAGGAGGAATAAAGATGTTTCCAGACATACAGAAGCTGAGGGAATTTTCTAATATATGACCTGCACTACAAGAAATACTAAAGGAGGCTATTCGACCACCATCAACAGGGACAATTTGTAGCAACTGAGACATAAAAAGGGGGAGAGTAAAGGCCTGAACCGGAATATGGGAATGGAGAAAGTAAGCGTGCTGAAGAAAATGGATACTCCAAATATCAAACTTTCTTTTACATAAACTTAAGGGTAACCACTCAAAAAAAATCCAGAACTGAAATATATACTGTAATAAAAAAAGAAACAGAGGGAAACATCATAGAATACCACCACACAGAAATAATAGACAACAACAAAAAGGCAAAGAAACAATGGAGACACAGCTGTACCAGAAAACTAAAGATAGAATGACAGGAAATCCTCACATATCAATAATCACCCTAAATGTAAATGGACTTAACTCACCAATAAAAAGGCACAGAGTAGCAGACTGGATGAAAAAACTAAATCCAACTATATGCGGTCTCCAAGCGCCACATCTCGGCTACAAGGACAAGCATAGACTCAAAGTGAAAGGGTGGAAATTGATACTCCAAGCAAATGGTACCCAAAGAAAATCAGGTGTAGCCATAATGGTATCAGATGAAACAGACTTCAGGGTGAAAAAGATAACAAGAGACAAAGATGGACAGTTCATAATGGTAAAGGGGACTATACAACAAAAAGACATAACAGTCATCAATATTTATGCCCCCAATCAGGGAGCACCGAAATACACCAAGCAACTACTAACAGAACTAAAGGGAGAAATTGACCAAAACACAATTATACTAGGGGACTTAAATACATCATTGACAGCTATGGATAGATCATCCAAACAGAAAATAAATAACGAAATAGCAGCCCTAAATGACACATTAGATGAAATGGACATAATTGACATATATACGGCACTTCATCCTAAAACATCAGACTATACATTCTTTTCTAGTGTATGTGGAACATTCTCAAGGATAGACCATATATTGGGACATAAAATCAGCCTCAGCAAATTTAAGAAGATTGAAATCATACCAAGCATATTCTCTGATCACAAGGCTTTGAAATTGGATATCAACTGCAAAAAGAAAGCAGGAAAAACCACAAATACATGAGATTAAGCAACATACTTTTAAAGAACGACTAGGTCAAAGAAGAAATTAGAGGAGAAATCAAAAGATACATAGAAACAAATGACAATGAAAATACATCCTACCAAAATTTTTGGGATGCAGTGAAAGCAGTTTTAAGAGGGAAATTTATATCATCATAGACCTATCTCAAGAAACAAGAAAAATCCCAAATAAATAACCTCATGTTACACCTTAAAGAACTAGAAAAAGAAGAACAAGTGAAACCCAAGGGCAGCAAAAAAAGGAAATAACAAAAATCAGAGCAAAACTAAATGAAATAGAGAACAAAAAGACAATAGAAAAAATTAATGTGACAAAGAGCTGGTTCTTTGAAAAGATTAACAAAATTGACAAACCCTTGTCTAGACTCACTAAGATAAAAAGAGAGAAGACACTAACAAAATCAGAAATGAAAAAAGGGAAGTTATCACGGACACCACAGAAATACAAAGGATCATCCAAGAATACTATGAAGGACTATATGCCACCAAATTCAGTAACCTAGAAGAAATGGAAAAGTTCATAGAAACATATAGCCTTCCTAGGCTGAACCATGAGGAACAGGAAAATCTAAACAGACCAATCACCAGTACCGAAATTGAATTAGTCATCCAAAACCTTCCCAAAGGCAAAAGTCTGGGAGCAAATAGCTTCACTAGTGAATTCTACCAAACCTTCAAAGAGGATCTAATACCAATCCTGCTCAAACTCTTCCAAAAAATTGAAGAAGAGACAGTACTCCCTAACTCATTTTATGAGGCCAACATTACCCTGATACCAAAACATGGTAAGGAAAACACAAAAAAAGAAAACTACAGACCAATGTCTCTGATGAATACAGATGCAAAAATCCTAAACAATATTCTAGCAGATCAAATACAACAATGCATTACAAAGATTATTCATCACGACCAAGTGGGGTTCATCCCCGGGGCACAAGGATGGTTCATCTGCAAATCCATCAATGTGGTACATCACATAAACAAATTAAAGGACAAAAATCATATGATTATATCAATTGATGCAGAAAAAGCATTTGACAAGATACAACATCCATTTATGATTAAAACACTTAATAAAATAGGTATAGAAGGAAATTACCTTAACATAATAAAGGCCATATATGACAAGCCCTCAGCTAATCTCATAATTAATGATGAAAAACTGAAGCCCTTTGCTCTATGTTCAGGAACACGACAGGGCTGTCCCCTATCACCTCTGCTTTTCAACATAGTGTTGGAAGTCCTTGCCAGAGCAATCAGGCAAGAGAAAGAAATAAAAGGCATCCAAATTGGGAATGAAGAAGTTAAATTATCACTCTTTTCAGATGACATGATGCTCTATATAGAAAACCCTAAAGACTCCACCAAAAAGCTATTAGAAACAATCAACGAATACAGTAAAGTTGCTGGCTACAAAATCAACATACAAAAGTCCATTGCATTCCTATATACTAACAATGAAATCTCAGAAAAAGAAATACAAAAAACAATTCCTTTTGCAATTGCAGCAAAAAGAATAAAATACCTAGGGATAAACTGAACCAAGGATGTGAAAGACCTATATGCTGAAAACTATAAGACATTTTTGAAAGAAATTGAAGAAGACACAAAGAAATGGAACGACATTCCGTGCTCATGGGTTGGAAGAATCAACATAGTTAAAATGGCCATATTACCCAAAACAATATACAGATTTAATGCAATTCCCATCAAAATCCCAATGGCAATTTTTAAAGAACTAGAACAAAAAAATCATTAGATTTGTTTGGAACCACAAAAGACCCCGAATAGCCAAAGCAATCCTAAGAAAAAAGAACAATACTGGAGGTATCACACTCCCTGACTTTAGCTTGTACTACAGGGCTACAATAATCAAAACAGCATGGTATTGGCAGAAAAACAGACACATAGACCAATGGAATAGAATTGAGAACCCAGAAATAAAACCACATAAATATAGACAGACAATTTTTGACAAAGAAGCTAAAAACATACAATTGAGGAAGGACAGCCTCTTCAATAAATGGTGCTGGGAGAATTGGATAGCCACGTGCAAAAGAATGAAACTGGACTGCTATCTGTCACCATGTACCAAAGTTAATTCAAAATGGATCAAAGACTTAAGCATAAGACCTGACACAATAAACTGCATAGAAGAAAACATAGGTACTAAACTTATGGACCTTGGGTTCAAAGAACATTTTATGAATTTGACTCCAAAGGCAAGGGAAGTAAAAGCTAAAATAAACGAATGGGACTATATGAAACTTAAAAGCTTCTGCACAGCAAAAGAAACCATCGACAAAATAAAGAGGCAACTAACTGAATGGGAGAAGATTTTTGCAAATAGTCCTTCCAATAAGGGGCTAATATCCAAAATATAGAAGGAACTCATGCAACTCAACCACAAAAAAACAAACAACCCAATTGAAAAATGGGCAGAGGACTTGAAGAGACATTTCTCCAAAGAGGACATACAAATGGCAAATAGATATATGAAAAAATGCTCAACATCACTAATCATCAGAGAAATGCAAATAAAAACCACAATGAGATATCACCTCACCCCAGTCAGAATGGCTATCATCAACAAGACAAATAGTAACAAGTGTTGGAGAGGCTGTGGAGAAAATGGAACCCTCATACACTGTTGGTGGGAATGCAGACTGGTGCAGCCATTATGGAAGGCAGTATGGAGGTTCCTGAAAAAGTTACAAATAGAATTACCATATGACCCAGCAATCACTCTCCTGGGTATCTACTCAAAAAATCTGAAAACATTTATCCATAAAGACACGTGTGCTCCAATGTTCATTGCAGCTTTGTTTACGGTGGCCAAGACATGGAAACAACCAAAATGTCCTTCGATAGATGAATGGATAAAGAAGTTGTGGCATATATACACAATGGAATACTATTCGACGATAAGAAAATATGATATAGGAACATTTGTGACAACATGGTTGGATCTTGAGAGTATAATGCTAAGCGAAATAAGTCAGACAGAAAAAGCAGAGAACCATGTGATTTCACTGACATGTGGTATATAAACCAAAAACAACAAAAGAACAAGACAAACAAATGAGAAACAGAAACTCATAGACACAGGCAATAGTTTAGTGGTTACCAGAGGGTAAAGGGGGTGGGGGGTGGGAGATGAGGGTAAGGGGGATCAAATATATGGTGATGGAAGGAGAACTGTCTCTGGGTGGTGCACACACAATGGGATTTATAGATGATGTATTACAGAATTGTACACCTGAAATCTATGTAATTTCACTAACAATTGTCACCCCAATAAATTAAAAGAAAAGAATATTCATTACTATACTATTTATAATGCTAAAATATGGAAAACAGCTCTACATCAATAGGAGAATTGTCAAATAAATTATAGACTAGAGAGAGCTCTTATAAATCAACAAGAAAAATATTACTATCACAATAGAAAATGGTTAAAGAAAATGAAATGTAATTTACCAAGGAGAAATATAAATGATTAAGAAGCATATGAACATATGTTCAATCTCATTAAGAATTAAGAGGATACAAATGAAAATAATGATATATTATTATTTTTAACTATTTAGCAAAAATTAAACCATCCCCATTGATGAAGAGGTAAAAATCAGACATTTTCATTTATTCTTGGTGGGAATGAAATTGGAACAAAATTGGGACAAATTTGGGGGGAGGGAGCAATTTGGGTTGGAGAGAGCATACTTTTGACTTAGCAATTTACTTCTAAGACTGTATCTTAAAGATATAATTGACAAGTCTACAAAAAATATGCATAGACTATTTATCACAGTAACACTATGCTAGTGAAAATTGCAAGTAACCCAAATTCTATTGGTATGTGATTGTTAATTAAATAAATTATAGTGCAGCCACACAATGGAATATCATGCAATCACTAAAAACTGACATAGCTCTAGTTGCTAGAAATGATGCCATTGATACAGTACGTGGAAAATGTAGGCTAAAAATGAATTTGAAATCCATCAAATGTTAAGTGTTTATCTACAAGAAATACCTATGGTAAGAATTACAGCTATAACTAATTTATTTGTAGTAAATACCTATTATTTTTATATTCAGAAATAAAATTTTAAAATAGTTTTAAAGACTTATTGACCGATTTCTCCATACCCTCACTTTTTTAGGTGCCACAGATCAGGATGCCATTGTTATACCTACTATACAAACATTTTTTAAAACTATATGTTGTCCATACCAGATATATATCATAAGCCAATTAAAAAGTTCTTGTATATGGAAGCTCCTATAACTAGTGGGCAATGTAGACTCTGTTTTAGTTAGTTGGGTCTTCTGGAAGCTAGGGGAAAAGTTCATATGTAGACTGAAAACACTTGGGCACATTTAGTAAACAATCTGTGGACAGGAGTAAAGGGTAAAAGAAAATTAGGAGCCACATTATTTTACTACTTCCTTTTTTAGAGAGAGGATTTGGAAAATTTGATAAGGTGCATCTAAAGTAATTCAGTAAGTTAGCCCATCCCTACCCCAAGTTATCTTAAGTTGATTTTGTCCTATGCACTGTTTAAATCACCTTCTTAGAATATCTTCTTTGGTTTTCACAACAATTTTGTGAGGTTTGTAGGGTAAATATTTACATTTTACAGGGAAAGAAAGAACTTCAGAGAGGTTAAATACGTTACTCAAGATCTCAGACTAGAGAATTGAGGAGCTGGGATGTGAACCCACATTTTTTCTGACAATTCAAGTTAGTTGCCGTTATTGTTGGGACTTCAATCTGAGTGCACTGACTCCAAATCCAGTTTTTTTTCTATACTGTACTATTCTACTCTTCTCCCAGAAGCTTAAGATTCCTAGAATTGAAGCCTAATCTGTTTTCTAATAAGACACCAGAGAGCATAAAGGAAAGGAGAATTCTAGATAAAGGAATGACTATGGTAAGGAATATGCCAGGGAAAGGGGTTGGGAGTGGGAGGGAGGTGGGTGGGGTCTCAAACCCAATGGCTGCAAAGGCCACACAGGTGATATAAATAATGGAAGCCTGCCAGGAGTGAGGAAAACAAAGTCAACAGCATGGTAATAGATGGAACTGTCATAGGATCTCATTGTGGTAGAGACGTCTGCCATTAGTAAGGATATGGGTGAACTGGAGAGTGTGTTCTGAATGTCTGAAGGATGTAGCTGTCATTCAGCACCAGCACTCATTGCCAAAAAAGGGGCCAGCTCTGTGTTTTCAAATTATTTAAAAGAAGCTGAATATCTGATTTTTAGGTAAAATCTCCCCCTTTTAAATGCTAACATTAATTTAAAAACAATATTCTGTAGGCTGACTAAAATATATCCAAAGGCCATCAAAGCCCAAGTTGCTGGTTTGTGATTTCTGGGATATATTCTGTCTATGCATTTATCAGGCTCAGAACAGATCAAATTGAGTCCCTGTTTCCTTGATAGAGGATCCACTGTGATCCTTACACATTTAGGAAAACATCTCATTTTCATTTTCTTCACACCCACCTAAAGCAGCTTCCCCTACCTTGGTTCTTTCTCATGTTCCATCTAATAGATTGGAAGGGAAGGTCGTGCCTGGGAGGATATCCCCAAGTGTATGTACCCCCAGAACAGTCTACGTAAACACTGCTCTATGTGAGTGCTATGGAATGGCCCTTAGGGCTTGGAAAAGATGTGCTTTAATTAAGTTGCATTTCTGACTTTAATTACCGTCTAGACTAGAATTTTTGTGAGACTGTAAATGTATGGGTAATGGCTTGGTGATACAAATCACTCAAGTTTCCCCTGTCTCGGAAGAATCCAACCAGAAGGTGCCAAGGAAAGCTCAAAAGATGTGTGAGCAATGGTGCCAATCAGCTTGTTAAATCTGCAGGTGGGATTAAACATTTGACTACTGTGTTGAGCTGAATTGGCAAAGACATATGTCCTCTGAATTCCATAAGAAGTGTCACAACAAAGGCGAAATCTCTCTCTCTTTCTCTCTCTCTCTCTCTGTCTCTCTGTCGCTTGCTCTCTCTCGCTCTCTCTCTCACCGTTTGTTCCAGTGAACATTCTGATACACCTTTTGGGGTATCTTGAGTTTGGAGATAATTATCTTCATAAACCATTGTGAGACTAATTTATAACATTTAAGTAACGTTTCTCTATTTTTGTGTGATTTTAATAGTGATTCTTTATAGAACATTTGAAAAAATGCAACGACATATATGGAAGAGAATAAAAAATTACGTATAGTCCAATCATCCAGAGACACACCCTATTATAATTCCAGCCTATACTCTTCTCATCTTTTTAATATGCTTTTATGAAAAACATAAACAAACGAACCAAAAAAAACCCCAAAGGCAAACAAACTCTTGACTTTATGTGAATTTGAATATCAAGAATTAGATTTTTTTTGAGTAAATTCATTCTGCATACTTGTTAAGTAAGCAATAAGAAAATTATGCTGAGAATTGAGGCCACCGGAAAGTCAGAATTCAACTCATAAGAGCGGAGAATGAGCACTTCCTCAGCAACATGGTAAGTACATTTTGACTGAAGGGATAAAGGCTGAGGACGACCGAACCATGTGGGGCATTGGGTATAGTGATCACAGGTGAGACACATGAGCACAACTTACTGCTCTTGTGAGAATTACAGAAAGTTCTTACAAAAGAAAACATCACTCCAATGGCTTTGGGTAGGAGGAATTTTTGTACTAATGCAGCCTGAAGCACTTACTATTAATCTTTCTGTCTCTAGTACTTTCCACTGAATCAATCAATCATGATAAATAAAAGCAACAACATCTAAAATGTTTTGAATGCTTACTACATGCATATTTGTATGCAATGGTTAGATGTATACATTTTATATATGTACACTATTATATATACTAGTACACTGTCTCATTTTTTAGTACCTTTAATGAGATACCATTCATATACCATTCAGTGGTTTTTAGTATATTCACACATTGGCAACCATCACCACTATATAATTTTAGAACACTTTTATCTCCCTGAAAAGAAACCCTCCACCAGTCAGCTGTTACTCTCATTCTCCCCAAACACTCCAGTGTATTCTGATATATGAGATACATGATTTGCAAATGTATTCTTTCATTCTGTGGTTTGTATTTTAATTTTTTTGATGGTATCCTTTGACCCACAAAGCTTTCAATTTTGATGAAGTCCAATTTATTGTTTTCTTTTGTTACTTGTGCTTTTCTTTATCATCCCTAAAAATATATTACTTAATCCAAGGTCATGAAGATTTATTTCCGTGTTTCTTCTAAGAGGTTTATAATTTTAGCTCTTGCATTTTTTAGGTCTGTGATCCAATTTGAGGTAATATTTGTATATGGTGTGAGGAAAGTAGGGGTCAACTTCATTCTTTTACAAGTGGATATCCAGTGTCCCAGCACCATTTGTTCAAAAAACTATTATTTATGTCTGTTTTCATTTTCACAATAGCCCAGTGAGGTAGGAATTATTGTGCCTCTTTGCAAGTGAGGAAATTGAGGCTTGGTGAGGGGAAGTGACTTGCCTTAGGCCCTGGAGAACTCCCAGTAAGAAGTTGAATTTAATTGGATTCCAAAGGCAGGGTTCTTTCAACAGTACCAAAGTGGGCATCTGCTACATGCCAGGTATTGGTAAAACAAACACACACAAAGAGTCCTCATCACTTGATGGCTTTATATTTTTTTCAACACTTCCAAAGGAGCTACCCATGTTGAGAGCTTCAGGGCTAGGAATGATGAATAAGTACAGTTCTTATTTTTATTTTTTTTTAAATTTATTTTTGATTACAGTTGACATACAATATGTTATTAGTTTCAGGTGTACAACATAGTGATTAGACATTTATATACCTTAAGAAGTGATCACCTCGTAAGTCTAGTACCCTTATGACACCATACATAGTTATCACAATATTATCGACTATATGTATTCCCTGTGCTGTACTTTACATCCCCATGTCTATTTTTATAACTGGCAATTTTTACTTCTTAATCCTTTTCCCCTTTTCACCCATCCTCCCCACCCCGCACCCATCTGGCAACTATCAGTTGGTTCTCTGTATCTATGAGTTTGTTTCTGTTTTGTTTGTTCATTTATTTTGTTCTTTAGAGTCCACATTATAAGTGGAATCATATTTTATTTGCCTTGTTCTGTCTGACTTATTTCATTTAGCGTAATACCCTTTAGGTCCATCCATGTTGTCACAAATGGTAAGATTTCTTGTTTTTTATTGCTGAGTAATATTCCATTGTATATATGTGCCATATATTCTTTATCCATTCTTCTATCAACAGACTCTTAGGTTGCTTCCAAATCTTGACTATTGTAAATAATGCTGCAATGAACAGAGGGGTGCGTATACCTTTTCAAATTAATGATTTGGATTTCTTCAGGTAAATATCAAAGAATGGAATTGCTGGGTCATACAGCTTTCATTTTTATATTTCATTATTTTATTAATTTAGTTTTAAGATTTTTATTAAAAATATAGCTAACATATAATATCATATGAGTTTCAAGGTACACAATAGTAGTTCAATATTTATATAATATTTATAAACCTAAAGAAGTGATTGCCATGATAAGTCTAGCAACCGTCTGATGCTGCACTAAACTATCACAATATTATTGACCATATTTCCTATGCTGTACATTACATCCCCATGACTTACTTGTTTTATACCTAGAAATGTGGACCGCTTATTATCCTTCACCCCCCCCCTTTTAATTTTTCAATTACAGTTGACATTCAATATTATTTTATATTAAATTCAGGGGTACACCATAGTGATTACACATTTATATAATTTAAGAAGTGATCCCCCTGACTAGTATAGTACCCACCTGGCACTATACATAGATATTACTATATTATTGACTATATTCCCTATGCTTTAGTTTATATCCCCGTGACTATTTTGTAACACCAATTTGTATTTCTTAATCTCTTTACCTTTTTCACCTTGTCCCCCAATGCTCCTCCCATCGATCACCACAATAAGTCTTGTACCCAACTGACACCATACAGTTATTACAATATTATTGACTAAATTCCTTATTCTCAATAATTTTGAGAGTAATTAGGGTAATCTTTACCCTACAACCCCATGACTACTTTGTAACAACCAATTTGTACTTCCTAATCCCCTCCCCTTTTTTCATCCCCCCTCCCAACCCCCCTCCCATCTGGCACCATCAAAATGTTCTCTGTATCTATTAGTTTGTTTCTGATTTGTTTGTTTGTTTGTTTGTTCTTTAGATTCCACATATAAGCAAAATCACATTGCATCTGTCTTTTTCTGTCTGATATACTCCCATCAGCATAGTACCATCCAGGTCCATCCATGCTGCTGCAGATGGCAGGCAATAACCCATTTCCTTCCCTGGCCGAGCAATATTCCAATGTATATATGTATCCTCTCCTCTTTATCCATTCTTCCATCAACAGACATCTTGGCTATTGTAATCAATGCTGCAATGAACATATGGATGCACATGTCCCCTTGAAGTAGCATTTTGGGTTTCTTCAGATAAATACTCAGAAGTGGGATTACTGGGTCCTTCATTGTTTCTTGGTATAGCCTTTATTTTAAACTCTGTTTTTTCTGGTATAAGTATGGCCACCTAAGTTCCCCCCCCCCCCCATTTTTATGAAATATCTTTTCCATCCCTTTACTTTCTGTCTGTGTCTTTCAGTCTGACTTGATTCTTTTGTAGGCAGCATGTGTAAGGGTTTTGTTTTCTTACCTATTTAGCTCTCCTGTCTTTTGGAGCATTTAATCCATTTACATTGAAAGTAATTGTTGATAGATATGTAGCTATCGTGATTTCATTATTCATAATTTTGAACCCCCCACCCCCGTCTTAAAGAAGTCCCTTTAAGATTCCCTGTAATTCAGGTTTGGTGGTGATAAAGTCCTTTAGCTTTTTCTTATCTGGGAAGTTCTTTTAACTGTCCTTCAATTTTAAATGATACCCTTACTGAGTAGAGTACCCTTGGTAGTAGGTCCTTGTTTTTAATTACATTGAATATTTTGCGCCAGTCCTTTCTGGCCTGTAAAACTTCTTTTGAGAAATCAGTTGATAATCTTATGGGAACCCCCTTATAAGTTACTAGTTGCCTTTCATGTGCTACTTTTAGGATTCTCTCTTTGTCTTTAACCTTTGCCGTTTTAATTATAATGTGTCTTGGTGTGGGCCTGTTCGGGTTCATCTTGTTATGGACACTTGTTACGGAGCTTCCTGGGCTCGTATGTCTATTTCCTTTGCCAGATTTGGAAAGTTTTCAGTCATGTTTCCTTTAAATAGGTTCTCAATCCTTTGCTTCCTCTCTTCTCCTTCTGGTACCCCTATGATACAAATGTTGTTACGCTTGATGTTGTCCCAGAGGTCTCTTAAACTCTCCTCATTTTTGGGAGTTCTTTTTTTCCATTCTGATTGGGTGTTTTCTGCTACTTTGTCTTCTAAATCACTGATTTGATCCCCTGCTTCATCAAGTCTGCTGGTGATTCCTTCTAGCATGTTCTTCATTTCAGTTTTATTATATTTTTCACTTTTGCCTGGTTCTTTTTTTATGGTTTCTGTGACCTTTTTTATGCTTGCTATCTCTTTGTTGAAGTTCCCTCTAAGTTCCTTGAGCATCCTTATAACCATTGCTTTGAACTCTGTCTCTGGTAGATTTTTTGCCTCCATTTAGTTATTTTTCTGGAGTTCTCTCTTGTTCTTTTATTTGGGATGTATTTCTTTGTTTCCTCATTTCGGCTGCTTTTCTGTGTTTGTTTCTATGTATTAGGTAGATCTGCTGTGTCTCCCAATCTTGGCCAGATGGCCTTATATAGTAGGTGCCCTGTGGGCCCTGGCACAGTCTCCCTGCTCACCTGCTCTGGGTGCTCCAGGGGTGTCCTTTGTGTGGGTTGTGTGTGTCCTCCTCTTATAGTTGAGTCTTGATTGCTGTTGGCATGTCAGTGGGTGGGATTGACCCTCAGGCTGACTGGGATTTGGCCACATCCACAGCTTATGAGCTGCTGTGTGGGAATCTTACCCCACTGAGTAGGATTCACCCCAGCAGGTTCTGGTGCCTATTGAGACCACCCTTTGTGTTTGCCACTTGTGGGGCGAGTGCTCTCTTTTTGTCTGAAGCCAACCTCTAAGTATGTTGGTTCTGAGGCTTCTTGGGAGGGGCTCTATTGCAGGCCCAGGTCACCCACTGCCTGTAACCAGCTGGGGACTACTTGGTAAAAGCTACAAAGCGGTCCATGGTTTTTTGCTGCCTGTGGGAAACCCGGAGGCATGTGGGAGAGGCCTCGCTGAGAACTGAGGATAGCTGCCACCAGTACCTGGCCTGGGGCAGCTCAGGAAAAAGCCAGGACACCCTGAGTCCTGCTGCCACCTGTCTGCTCCCTTAAAGTTCAGCTGCTGATAAAGTCTAATGTAGTATGCAAGTTGGGTGAGGCAGGACCTCAGGAAGTCACTACAGTGGGAAACGCTGTGGTCACTGGGTTAATGTAGACTTTGGTTTGGTGCCAGTGCTGAGCCTGGAGCAAGACAACAAAAGTCTCAGAGCTTACCAAGGCCAGTCACCACCCACCTGAGCTTGTGGACTCCAATAGTTTTCCAAGAAAGAGTGCAATAAAAGCAGGGCTGGCTGCCTGTGGATAAAGTTCATTGGGGAAGTTGGGTGGGATGGGAGCCCCATGAGGCATCAGCGTGGAGTGCCAGAGCTAACCAGGCCAATCAGCTTCAGATTTGGCATAAACATAGGGGGAGGACTCAACACAGGAAAGATGGAAGCGGCCCGCCAGCTGCAAAGGAGAAGGACCCCTCACAGGGAAAATGGGACTGTCCTCCAGCCCTGGCCTCAAAGCCAGACACCTCAGTCTGCTCTCTGCATGCCTCTAATGCCCTCCGAGTCACTGCACCTCTGTTGGAGCCCAAGATGAGTGCCTGTGAGCGAGTGAGTCTATGTTCAGGCTTTTTAAGAGGGCATCTGGGTTTCCTGCAGCCTTCTGTTCCATCTGGGTAGTTGGAATCTCCAAAGTTTTTCACAGCCAGATGTTGTGAGGAATCCTCTTCCTTGTACCAGTAATCTGGGTTGGGGAGCCTGCATTGGGCCTGGGGTCCTTTGCTCCTCCGGGGGGGACCTCTGCAGTTGAGGTATCCCTTCCCATTTTCATTCCCCACACGGAAGTTTGGGACCAGCCCTCTCTGCCTCTCTTACCAGTCTCAACATGGCTTCTTCCTTATATCCTTATTTATAAAATTTCTGTTCAGCCAGACTTCAGCTGGTTCTCCAGGTTGACTGTTCTATAATTAGGTTGTAATTTTAATGTGTTCACAGAAGGAAGCAGGCACAGTGTTTACTACTCTGCTATCTTGGTCTCCTACAGCTCTTATTTTTAAAAAGCTAATAATAATGCAGTAGAAACAGTAGAATTTTTATAAGCAGGATGGCCATAGAAATTGGTATTTTTGGTCAAAGAAATAGAAAACCAACTTAAGGAGTCACAGTCAGGGGCTCAGATTGTCAGCAGAAAACTGGAGCATCAGCCAACAGACTGGAACCAGACTAATTCAGAGGCTCAGAAACAGGAACCTGGAGATTGACTATTGTGGGCAAAGGCAGAAAGTCCTGGATATCATAGCCACAGCAGAAACCCCCTGTAGACACTGTGGGTGAGCCTAATTATCCCTGAGTCTTTGCATCAGTAGGTCTAGATGCAGGGACAGGTGGTAGCACCTGGCTGGCGCACCAAGCCTGAGTTGTGTGCCCACACTGTGTGGATAAGGGGACCAACAGGCACTCTGTCCCATCCATGTCACACTCAGTGAAGAATCCTCCAGGATACAGGGAGTGGATACTGGAAATGCCCACTCCTGAACAGTACAGAATCCACTCTTCCCTTTGCTATTCCAATTGGTTTCTTTGTGTCAATGAGCCGCCAAGCCAAACTGTCTCCATCTTATTTTCAGTCTTCTTAATCTTTCACATGACCCGATTTTCTAATGAGATTATAGTCTCCCTGTGGTTAGGAACCATATTTTACATAATACTTGCTGATAATTCCCAGGAAACCCCAGGGACCACAATCAAGTCTTTATAACTCTCATGTGGATTCTCTCTAGCCAATTTTATAATTTTAAATCTGATTTTCCTTTCAGCCTAAAATGATCCTAAGGACCCCACCCCTGCCATTGGATGCACAGGGAGTGTGTTTATCCCCTTCATCATTAGCCTAATTCAAATGGGGGGCTTAGGGTGGTTGGAGATGGATAAACTTTTATTAGCAGAGGACTGTGGTCCAAGTCATAGCTTTAGCCTAGCCCATAGACTTCTGTTAATATTGCCTTCATTTTGAACTTTCCAATGCCTTAAGGCAGTTCTTTTTAGGGATTGTTTAATCCATCAGAATTCTGTGGAGTTTTGGGTTCTTTCTCTTGTTTATCATAAGGGGCCAGAATTGGTTGTCTTTTCTGCTTTACTAAGCCCCAGGGAGATGAATGGAATCCCCCAAATAGCTGAGCTCTGACTCAGACCTTTGAGGACCTTTTCCCCTCAGCCTCTCCCAGCTCCCTTCACAACTTTTCACAGTTTACAAAGCCCTCAGATCCTGGGATCTGCTCACAATAAAAGTATCTGTGGCTGCTTTGCAAAGTAACATCAGGTTTTTGTTTTAATCATACACATTCAGCGAGAAGGCTACTAGACACCATGAAAAGCATTAAGTTGTTGCTGTATCATGTCCTGTTATAGCTTTTCTTGTTTGTGGAATTGCTGGCTGTAATGTCCCTTGACTTTTCTGAGAAAGTAGCTGTCCACCATTCGTCTTTGGAAATAATATGCAGTTTTCCTGAGGGACAGGAGGAGAGAAGAGAGGAGAGAAGATCACGGTTAGGAAAGATGAATAAATGCATTCATTAATTTGTGAAAAAGTTAAAGGTTATTTTTCTCTCAGGCAGTGTTACCTCTGATAGAATATATATATATATATATATATATATATATATATATATATATATATATATATATAATGGGTTTCAATAGTTTGGATTATCAACATTGTTCAATAATCATTGTGTAACTATTAATGTGTAGCCAGCCACATCTCTTTCTTCCCCAACACATAGACCCTTAACAGCAGCCCTACTGCCAGCCTTGTTCCTAATGACTGAGGGGCATAGAGAAGAGGGGGAGGGGAGGTTGGTCAGGGCTCACAATGAGGTGTGTTGTGTTGATGTCACAGGAAGACAAAGTTGTTTTGTGATGGTGATGGTGGTGATGGGATAACTGGATGGGGAGAAAAGCTCTTATTTGTTAGGATTTGAATCCAAGGAGAAATAAAAGACATCTCCAATTGTGGAGCTTTAAGTAAAGTCGTTTTTTTGTTAGAGTCTATACTGATGGAAAGGATGCCATACTTGATACCTTTTATTTTAATTTGGACTTTGATTGTTGATAATTCTTAAGGAGCCAACTTACTCCATGAAGATACAAGCCTTCCCAATGCCATCTCTCCCTGGAAAGAGACAGAATTCTGAAGCAGGAAGTTTATTTTTATTATTCCCCATGATGTTAGGCTTATCTCCCCTTTCCTGAAGGCTATTTTCTAGACCCCATGCACCAGGCAACGGTCCCCTGTGCCATTTTTCAGATCTCCTATATGAATCCTGGTGATAGGATTCCATTAATGCTTACTGAGCACCTCTTGTGTGCCAGACACTATTCTAACAACAAACCATAACAACCACTACTGTATTATTAGTGTTTACCATGTGTCAGGTGCTTTGTGTGTCTTGCCTCATTTCCTCCCCAAGAGATTGCTATTTTGCAGCTAAGGCAATTGCGGCTCAGTGAAGTTGAATTACTTGTCTAAGATCAAATAACTAACAGGTTTAGAGTCAAGATTTGAACTGAGATCTGTATGATTCTAGAACTCATGCATTTCATTGACTAACTTTTAATCTGCTCTCTTGTCCTTCTAGTTTTAATGTGTATGTTGCATTTCAATAGGGAAAAGGAGATACATTAAATCCTTTGCAAATTTATGAGAATAAATATCTAATAGCAAATCTGACAGAGTGGACATGATTCAGCAGTAGAGCGACCCCTTGGGAATGCTATCATCTTGGAGCCTAGATGAATACTTTTGGTTACTAAGCTCAGTTCTCTGTGTCCCATCTCTCTGGCCTTGACTGCACAGGCAAAACCTCTCTAATCTCTTATGGCTCCTTGTACCTTTCAGAACTACATCTGCTCAAATGGGCATCAGAATCACGTTGTCTCTTAAACAGAATCTCTAATTTCTTACTGCCAATGTCTTCCACTATTAAATTGCTGCAGCCGTTCCTCATTTTAGTAGCTGCAATTCTCCCTGTTAGCACAGTGTGTTACCCATTAGTTTAAGGATGACCCTTACGGCCCTTTCTCAGACCTTTTGGGATCAGTTTCCTTGCTGAGTTTGGAGAAGAGAGGACAAAGTAGGGCAGGCCATAAGCTGAGACTCTGGATCAGTGAGACACCCACAAAGAACAGTTCCCGGATCCATCTCAGGCTTATGCTGGATCTCCAGTATGTGCTGGGTCAGCGTGATGCACAGTGATCACGAGTCGGGTGGAAAGTTCCATCTCTCCTAACTTGATGGGGCTCTGTTCTCTCTTGCCATTCACATCGCATCCTGTTCCCAGGCTCATGGTTTCATTCTAACTTAAGACCATATTAGAAAAGAGAAACTAAACCAGCAATGAATTCTCAATCTAGGCATGGTGGCTTATATTGATTAAATATAATTTGACCTGTAGGAAAAAAATGTATCTTGTGTTTACCTTGATTGACTACAACAGTCAATTTGGACATCAAAACTAGGTATTTGTGTGGAAAACTACAAACTGGGAAATATAAATAATTTCACAGAGTGAAATCAGGTGTAAGATATTGGGAACAGTGCTGCGTTAGGAGAGTATTTCTTCATAAGATTGCCATGATCTCAGAAGCAGTGGGAGTAAATAATTTCCTCATTTAGGAATGTGAGAGCTCAGCCCAAAGAAAGAGCTGAATGATGAGTGAGTGAAAGGCTGTGCCTGCCTACAGTTAAAGTTGTCAGCTAAAGGCAGCTTTGACTGAGTTTGAATCTTATCTCAGTTGAATAGCTGAGCCTCATGCTTCTGCTATGTGACATACGAGTCTGCCATGCCCTAAGACCCCAGCGGAAGTTTAGGGGACTTTCAGGATATCAAAAAAAGCCTAACTGGGAAACCTTGTTGTGATAAAGAAGATGGGAATATGGCAAGTAGTTCCTTCATCGATTTCACTGATGAAACTACTCCTAATGGCAATTGAGCACCACTGAGGCAGTCATCACTCATTCAAAAACTGTTACGTACCTACTATATGCTTGGTATCGTGCTAGGCACTGGAACAGTATTGTGAATATGAAACAGTGACTGTATTAAAAAAATGACAATCAGGACATTAGGAAAAGATAAGGCATGAGCCACATCGGCTCAGAATTTACAGAAAGGCAGCAGCTCAGAGAGACTCAAAGGGGGGGATGGATATGGAGCCTTTGGTGATCCCGGCAGGAAGTCACTGCTCCTGACCCAGGACTGGGAAGAGGTTGGGAATAGGTGTTGCTATTTATCTAAGTCATCTTGGTAATCTTGAGTCTAGAAATTTGAGACATTTATTTAACTTGCACATGATGTAGCAAAAAGTGTGCCAGACCTAAAGCCCAGAGAATTTCAGGTCTAGTCATCACCAGAACTGTGTCTTCCCCCTCCCCCCAAAATGATCAAAACACTCCAGGCCTTAGTTGTTTGATCAGTCAAATGCTAGTACTAATCATACTGCACCTTCTTAAAGGTGGAGGACTGGGCCACCTCATCATCTTCATGTTCTTTCAGTTCTCAAGTCTATGACCTGATGATTTCTGCTTTTCTCTGTAGATGAAAGCAACACAAAGACTGGTTTTTGCAGGAGTGTGTTATTTGCTCAACTAAACACAGCACCTACCCCAGCACTTTTAGACTGATGTATAGGATGTGGTCCTAGTGTTGCTGAGTTCATTTGAATCAAGTCTTTAAAATGTTTTATAGTATTTAGAGAAAGATTGTGTATAGAAATTTCTGCCCACCATTTAATCATCTGAATTTATTGATGAATTAAAGGTGATTTGTAGCAGTGTTATCTTTAAAGGCCGTTTAAAATGTATTTAATAAATGGGAGATTCGTGTTTATTTTTGAAAATGTCTCTAGTTTGTTTCATAAAAGTGTTGGTAGGTTACAAGTATCTATTGAGCGCGTGGAGAAATAAACTGGGCCTCATTGTAGAGGAGTAGAAAGCATTCTTTTTATTTTTAAGAACCTTAGCATTTATTTGAAATGAACACACATCTGAGAACAATTGTAGAGAAGCTTGGCAATACATTCTTTAATATGCTTTGGAGCAAAGGCACACATTCCAATTGTTGGCAGAGTAAAGGAGAGAATAGAGAAGGGAAGATTAAGTTTTGAGTCTTGAAGGAGCAGATGAAATGCTTTTCCAAGGCAGTTTCTAATATTAAAATTTATTTTAAAACCTTAATTTATTTAAAAACCTTGGACACGTTGCAGCCTGAGGACAGGCCATGGACTAATCCGAAAATTGGGAGCAGAGGGTATGTAAGAACAAGAGAAGTGAAGAAACTCCCTGCAAAGCCTGATGTGAACACAGTACTTTACACTCCGCACAGTGGTAATTCCACATGATAATCTCTTCCCTTGTTACTTATCAAGAGACTGAGGGTCAGAGAGGTAAGGGAAAATCTTTTCACAGCTAATAAGGGCCGGGGTTAAACTTGTCCCTAAATCTGCCTGAATAAACACATATCAGTGTGAGTGGTGACAAATGACACAAAGAGAATTGAATGCAAGTCACCAGTTCATGCTCATACAATCAAATAAATAATAAACTAATGATGAGCTGAGATCACTATACTGTCCTGGAAGCCACAGAAATTTAGATAGAAACTGTTCAGGCAATGAATTCCAAGACCAGGAGACGACTTGTCTGTGCTTCTTATTCCCCCAGTAGGTTTCATAAAGTTCTTTGGCTGGAGGAAAACCGTAGAACAACTTGAAAGCTATATAAAGCAAATGTGCAGTGGTTTTGGCAATGTTCTGCAAGTAGCTACCAAGAATGCATACTACAGGGAGGAATGAAGAACCAATTTCTGGGCGACATCCATTTTGAATGGAAAAGCTTTTAATGGGTGGATTCTCCATCAATAAATTGAGACCTTCCATGTAATTGTCATTGTTCACTGCATTATTTGTAAGTCTTTCAGCACGTACGTATGTGACTACATTGGGAGGCAGTGGAAATTGATGTTTTTGAACTATGTGTTCTCCTTTCCTAAAGAGTGAATGACTATCTGACTAAACAGTTGGCACTCGCTTCTCTTGCCTTGTGATTATTTGTTGTATTTAATACATAATATGGCTCTTTGTCTATTCCAATTTGAGAACTTGGTTTTCCCTAGTCTGTCTTTCCTAATTAGGAATTACATGGGTGAATCACAGCCCTTCTACTTTAGTATGTAATAGGAACCAAACTTTCTGTGCTTATCAGGTGCCTTTCACAGCTTTTGTAAAACCGTGAGTCACTAAGCCATTCCTGAGTAATCTTGCAGACTTGTCAGATCAAGAGACCATCTCCTTCAGGCTATGCTCTCCCACTCAGATTTCTTGTTCTTGTGAATTCTGAAGATGTCTCTAGCAGTTGTTCCTGCCTCTGGGCCATGAACTCTCTGAGTGGGAGGGAGCTGCAGAGTTATGGTGAAGGGTGTGTAAATTCATATGAATCACAAATAACTATATGTGTACTACTGATTTTTGAAAGTATATAGAAGAATGTAATATATATGTATATGTAAGTACATGTATCTCTAGTATAGCGAATTAGTGTATTATAATGACCTTATGTCACTAAACTCATACTGGGTTTTAACCATAATCTATTTTTTGAATCAGCAAATGGTAAAAACAAAAAAATACCGTGTGGAAGGTTGTGAAAGATCATGAGGTTAAAAAAGGAACTTTCATAACTAAAAAAGCATGTTTTTGTGCTCTACCTCAATTCAAATCTGTTTAAAGAACTTACACAATTCATGACCTTACCAATAAAGTGTGGACTTACCAAACTTGATCGACTTAAACATTCCTTTGCCTTACAAAAAAAACACACATCTGAAACAGTTAATTTCCCACCAATGTTTATATATCTCCTTTTTTTCGTTTTCTTTTCTAGTTATATCAACTAGAAAAGGTTTGTTGATGATTCTTGTATTGCCCTGATACAGAGGAATGATGCACAGGTTTTGTTTTACTAAGGTTGGCTATTAGTTTTAGATAGAAGTTCTTTACCATATTATAGAAATACTCTTCCATTTCTAACTCACTTTAAATTAAAAAAAAATCAGGAATAGAATTTGAATTTCACAAATTATTTTTAGCATCTATATAGATGTATATGAACTTATCTGCTTGATCTCATTTGTAATAGATTAAATCATAGCAAACCATTCTTGTGTATGATTCTTTCTTCCTTTGGAAATTGTGGATCTTGATTTGTTGCTTTTTTAAGACTTCATAAGTGTGTTTGCTCTGTAGCTTTCCTCTGTTATTATTTACTAGCTTCATCAAGTTTTGCTATCAGGTTTATGCAAGTTTCACATAATTAATTTGGAAGGTGTTCATTTTTTTCTGTGTTTTAGGAACTGTTTCGATGGACATGGCAATGAAGCACAGTCATAAGCTT
Organism: Rhinolophus sinicus; assembly: GCF_057876585.1. Taxonomy (NCBI): domain Eukaryota; kingdom Metazoa; phylum Chordata; class Mammalia; order Chiroptera; family Rhinolophidae; genus Rhinolophus; species Rhinolophus sinicus. The sequence goes on along the minus strand of NC_142517.1, from coordinate 129,025,523 downwards.
TGGGCTTTGGGGATATAAGCAAACCTTGGTTCAAATCCTGGGTTGTGCACTTGCCAGTTTTATAACTGTAGGTTAGTTATTTAACTTGTTTAAGCATCAGTATCATCACTTAGAAAATTTAAACACAAACACCTATTATAGACAGGGCTTGTGAGATTAAATGAGATTAATAGACAAAGTCCTTATCAGAGGTCCTGGATCATTGTAAGCAAGAAAAAAATGTGGCTGTTGTTGAAATAATGACGGTAAAGATGGTGATGATATGAGGACATTTTTATTGCATGGAGGTTATTTTTTTACTTGATATTAGTTGTATATAACAATGGATAGGCTTTTTAAAAAAGAACTTTTGGACATTTTTAATTAAGTTTTTCTTTAATTTGTCCAGTTTCCCTATTTTTATGGTTAATTTAATTTAAAAAAACAACAAACTTGTCTCTAGATGGTTGAGATCTTCAAAATTATTAGGCCAGGTATAAGGTATGCTTTGTGAGATCTCTCTCTCTCTCGCTGTCTCTAACTATATGATACATAATATATAAAAAATATGTAAACATATATTTGTATTTCTATATGTGTTTGTATATATATATATTCTAATGTCCATTTTATAATATATGTTTGTGAATATTTGTGATTTTTTTCTTCATAGTTTGATCATAGGTTTATTTTTATTCTTGTGGACATAAGATACTGAGTTTATTTTCAAATTGTTTACATTTCCTTTTTTAAAAATTATTTTCCGCTTCAATCTGTATTAATCTTCCTATGCTTTTTATAAGTTTGTATTTCTACCTTTTTGAATATAAAGATTTGTTCATTTATTATTTATTCTTAATTTTATGAATGATGAAACTATTTAAAGAAGCTGATTTACCTTTGAGTACAGTTTTGACTGCCTCTCACATTTTTCTAAGTAGTGTTTCCACTATCAATCATCATTTTACATTATTCTGTAATTTTAGTTTTGATATGTTCTTTGATTTGAGAGCTATTTAGGAGAACAATGACAACTTCTCAAGTTTTTGTTTTGTTTGCTAATGTGTCATAATTTATTTTCAGTTTTCTTGCAGATGTCAGAGAATGATGCCTATCTTTTGCTATGGCAATTGTGATTTTTGTTTTGATTTAGTAAATGATCAACTTTGGTAAATGTTCCACGAGCAATGGGAAAAAAGTATACTTTTTTTGTAGATCATAGAATTTCTAGAATATATGAAAATGTATAGAGACACACATCAACAACAATGTATATAATCAGTCATTATTATTTAGAAACTGTTAGCATTTTTCTTTTTCTTTCTTTTTGGTCACTTGTTGAATCAAGAACAAAAAGAAATATGGTAGAACCTACTCATTCTCCTCTTATGATACTGTAAGTTTATCCTTGTATTTCCAATATTTTCCTTTATGTACTTTGTTGCTATGTTATCTGCAGCATGAATATTAATGGCTATCATATCTTATTAATACTGTTATTATTAATACAAGTACTGAAAGGAAAGAAACCCAAATGTTTTTGAGCACTTACCATGTGGCAAGTATTGAGGTGTTTTAGATTAATTTTCTTATTACTTACAACAACTCTGTAAGGTAGGTATATTTATGACTCTCCATGAGGATTCTGGTGGATTCTATTCTTGATTAACAGATGCAGAAATAAATAAAACAAAAGTTTTTGTTTTACATAATGCTTCTTGCCTTTAGCACTGCTTCTTCAACATTAATATTCTGACTCGAGCTTCCTCTTTGTTTGCATTTGCCTTGTATATCCCTGTCTTTTAATATTTAACCTTTATCACTTATCATGGTGTTGATATATAGTAGATAACCTACAAAAAAATGTTTGTGGGATTAACAGAGTCACTCTGTTTATGTGTATCTCTTCTAAGAAGCATATAATTGGACTTTCTTTATGATGAGTGAGAGGTGGTTATTAGGGGAGTTTAACCCATTTGCAGTTATTGTGTTACTGATAAGTTTGATTTATTTCTGACATTTAGTGTTTTGTAATTTTTTTTAATGTTTCCTTGAATTTTCTTTTGCTTTTACTGTTGCCATATGACTGTGAGCTCTTTGATTAAATACACATACAGATTGGTTTGGAGAGTATACATCTTGTTTTTATTCCACTTTTGATTGACATCTGGCTTGTCCTGCAGAGCTTAGTGCATTCACAGTGTTGGCATGATAATTGGAGTTTCCATTGCAGTTGCTGCTTCCCAAGGCTTTACAGTCACATGCCAAACTACAGTAAATTATGTTCACGGTCATGAATTTCTCATTTTGTTTATGATCTCATTTGAAATAATTTATTCTTTTGAAAATGAAACATATTTGTTACATTGTGTAGTTGTCTCTTCATCTATTAGTTTTGTCCTAATCATTTAACTAATGTTACATGTCATGGATTGATTATATGTTATGTACCCTGGCTGAACTCTGCAAATTTAGAGGAGAAAAAAGAGGAATAGAATGAAATACCTTCTCCTTGTTTTTAAGTTGCTTAAAGTATAATTGGCAGGGGAGACTAGATGTGTTAATATAACCATAAAAAATAACCTCAAAAGTTAAAATATAAATGATGTCACAAGGGCTGTGTATAAATAATTGTCAAATGAGAAACATATGCAAAATGTGCCAGAGAAATCTTCCCTGAGGAAGAAGGAAACCATCCCAAGGGGAGTGAGCAATGTGGGCAATGTACATGGCATAGTCATGAGATGGTAAGAAAATGATCCCGATCACATCAGAGGCTTCCTGCGATTGAAAATGTTTGTAAGGGTAAAGGATTAGTTGCACAAGCATATGGTAATAAGCACTTAGTACCCAGAGAGCATACAGAAGGCACTTAACCAAAGTGTAGAGGCAGAGAACGCTTCCATGGGGAAGTAAGGTCGGAGTTGAGTCCTAAGAGACAAGTAGGAATTCAACAGGTAAGGATCTCAGGCAGGGCTGGGGATGTTGGGAAGAAGTGTTTTCTAGACAGAACAAGTCAAAGATACGAAGACTGACAGGTGAGAGAGAGCATGGTCCTTTTAAGGACTACAACTATTCCCCTGTGATTGGCATATAGAATGTGAATGGGATAATCAGGTGAAACGTTTGGAGGGAGAAAAGCTGACCCAGTTCATGGAGACTTTTGGACGTTATCTATAAGGCTGGGGCGCCTCACAGTGATTTTGAATAGGATAGTAGAGTTGAATGGAAGGTGGATTGAAGACAGGAAGGTTGAAGGAGGGAGATTAGTTGGGAGATTATTGGATTAATTCAGGTGAAAGATGTCAAGGGACTGAACAGAGCTAGTGGCAGTGAAGACATATTTGAGAATGATTAAAGCATTAGAAACTGCAGCCCAGATATCAAATGGATGAAAGGCTAAGGATGATTCTTGGGATCCTGGCTTGGGAAATGTATGGAATTCATTTGTTGCTATAGGAAACACAAGAGAAAGAGAAAGTTTGCAGGCCAGGGAGGAGTTGTGGGGTTGGTTGAGATAACTTCAGAATATATATATATATATATATATATATATAATATTATATATAGTATATGTATGAATATTATATATTTATATATAAATATACTCATATATATGGTATTTATATATATGCCATATATATGTATATATATGTGTGTGTGTATATACATATATGTGTATATATATACACAGATACTTATATATATATATACATATATGTGTGTATATACATATATACATATATATGGCATGTATATATACAGAGGGTGCCAAAAAATGTATATACATTTTAAGAAAGGAAAAAAAAGCTGTATTATAATAATATATACCAATAACAGAAGATGAATACAAGTCACGTTTGACTTCTGCCATTACAAGAAGTGCTCAAAGTGGTTACCATCTGTGTCCAGACACTTCTGATTATAGCAAACTACTGCTTGAGCAACACTGACCAAAAAGTCCACTTGTATACATTTTTTTTGGCACCCTGGGTAATACAGTTTTCCTCTTTGTGTAATTTTCTTACTGCGTTTAGAATAAGGGGGCTTTAAATGTTAACATTTCCTTAAGATTGTCATGGATGTATAACATTTATTCAATTATTAGATCAATAAAATATGTCTAAATGTACAGACTTGTTGATGAAGCAAACTTTTATTTAGCTACCAACCCCATAAATGGCCAAATAATTAACAATGATAAACTGTGTTTCAGTAACAAAGTCTCCCAAAGAGAGGGAGATTTGGATGCCTTTCAACAAAATAAATTTCTTTCATCTCAGATGACATGTAAACTGATGTCATTTCTCATTCCATGAAGAAAAAAAAAAAACAAAAAAAAACGATGAAACTTGCTATGGTTTGTAGTATTCCAACGATGACATTCTTCCTCAAAGTAATCTAAAAAAAGACATTGTGAACAAACTTGTACTTTCCCTGCCAGAAATGCATGCCTGGCCATATTGCAAGCCTGTCATATTTAGCCATTTAGATAATGCTTTCTACATGAACTTTCATAACATTTATTTACTGTTACAAATGAATGGACCAACTGCTGTTGGAAGCCAGGAATCCAGTTCCCCAGCAGTTAGTTAGATTTCTCACTATATTATCTCAAATTTATAAAGGTTGCTCTGAAAGTAGTATTTCCTGTCAATATATCAGGGCAATGGGAAATGTCAGTTTTGAATGTTTACAGTTCTGCCTGCTTGCAAAACATGTTAACCTCACTCCACGAAGGCCATGCTCCAGTTTTAAATATTTTAACTCCCCAGTTCCCTTTTTGAGGGTGTATCAACAACATTTTCCTTCTCCTCCTTTCTGGCTGACCGATTCACACTGTTCTGAGAATTGTTGCAGCAGAAAAAAACAGGCAGAGACTGCCTAACTCTGAAGACAAGGCTTTCTATATGTGCATCTGCATAAAGTGGTGAAATCTGACTTGGGCTGATCTACTAATGAGCATTGAACCAGGATAGCTGTATCGAGCGTTAAATGGAGAATGACATCTTGCTACAATAGGTTTTCCATTTGCATGGCAGAGCTGTGGATGGTGAGCCTACTTTGAAAGAGCTTGAACTCAAGGTGGCTCTGCTAGGCAGACATCTGACTGGTTAAAGTCCTGCAACCCCCTGTAGTCCCTACATGCTGAGGCATAGGGTTGCCTCAGGTTGAGCTGGTTAAACTGGACAAACCACAGCCTCCCAGCAGGCTCTCGGGCCATGGCCTGAGGGCTGGTTCCTGCCCTGGCAGGAAGCTTTGCTCACGTGCTCTTCTTCATAGTCTCCCAGTCTGTTAGTGCATGGCACAGCCAGGCAGCAGCGGGGGCTGGCTGTGGACAGGGCAGCTGGTGCCTGACTCTGGCCTGCTCCAGAAACCCTATTTCCAGAGTCTTTCCATCTCTTGGTTGCCCTCATGCTGTGGACTAGAATTATAGACCAAATTTGAGGAACGTCAACCTTCGTGGCCAGAAAATGCAGAACCAGCTGCAGCTGTGGAAGAAAGCACTAGATGATTGAGAAAGGTAAAATAATATAGCTCTTAAAATAAAACTAGAACTGTATCTATTTTCTCATGAAGTAATCTTCTTGCTTGAAGGGGGGGAAAGAACTTCAGTAAAACAGGAGAAAGAAAGAAAATAACTGGATCCTTTTACTATGAGAAAGCAGAGAATTATCTTGTTGCTAACATTTGCTGCTCTTACAGCTAAAAACAAATCTCTGATTCCATCTGAACAGAGATACATATAATTGCCAAAGATCCCCAAATACTAGAGAATCCCCCAAAGCGCATCTATTTGACTCTGCAATTTAACTGTCACATTTATCTATGTATATCTATGCCTACTATTTGCTGCATAGGGATTAAGAGAGAAATTAAACAAAATCCTTGGTTTCCAAAAGGGCATAGGAGAATGAAGGAGTCATTTCCATTGAGCTAATACAAGTTATGTTACAAGTTCAGCATGGATTCTTGGGAAGCAATATAACGTCTTCACATCCCTAGTGTCTGGCATACTGCTTGACTTGTAGTTCATGTTCTTGAAAGTTGTGCTTTGGCTACAATCAACATGAATCTGAGCCATTTAAGGACACGAATTCTTTAAGAGATTTTTACTTATTCTGTTTATTTATTCATTCACTGGTCAATATTTATGGACAGAACTACCATATGAGACCAGAGGTATATGCAATCAATATTACCGCAATTTAGCCTAAAATTTGACATTTGCATAGGCCATCTAGCTAGTGGTTTATTTGCAAGTAAAGTGATATTGTGTGTAGGGTTATCTAGTGTATTACAAGAGAGGCAAAATGAATACTTGTGCAGAAATTTCATTAATTAAAAGAAAACTATTGTATAGTTCACCTCCCTAGGTCAGTGAAAATATGATTTTATTTAAAAGCATCTCAGTGCTATAGAATGATGTCAGATCATTCTGGAGAATGTCTCCCTTCCTATTGAATCCCACGTGGGTAGTCTCCAAGGGGCCACATTTTCCTAATCTAAAAAAACCTTTCTTCAACCCTCGTGAATATCCTGCTGTTTACTAGAGTGAAATGGGCTAACTCTGCTTCCTTACTTCATACCCATTCGTTTAAAACATTTATTATAAAATATTTAAAACAAGAAAGTGTATAGAGGAACACAGTAAAGACCCATGGATCACCATTCAGCTTAACAAATTAAAACATTACCAATAAAATCGTTGTTCCTGTGGACCCATCCCTAATTGCATCTCACTTCCTCCAAATAGGCAATGGTGCAGCCGCTATCTTGAGTTATGATTTGGTAATTATCATTTCCATATCATTCTTTATAGTAGTACTAAATATATACGCATGCCTAATCCCTATGTCATATTGTTTTCCATATTTTTAAACTTTATACAAAAGTTATGAGACTGTACGTATTCTTCTGTAACTTGGTCTCTTAGTATTGTCATTTGTTATTGCGTTGGTGAGATTCACCCATGCTGATGGTGTTCCTGTGTATGAAATTCCACAATTTACTAATACCCTCTCCTGTTGATGGACACTTAATTTGTTTGCAACTTTTGTGTCAAGGGGTCAGGGCAGATGTCAGCACTCATGGGCAGGAAAGTGGTCGGAGGGGGTTTCTCAGCTTCCTTTCCAGAGGTGTGCTTGAGCTCCAGTGTACTTAGATGTGCGATTGGATGGTCTCCTGCAAGAGGTTCCATTAGTGGGATGTTTCCACCCTGTTGCTCTTGCTTTTTGTGAGTTGAACAGAAGAGCCTTGTAGGACTTGGGGACAGTCAGACTGCTTTGGTGTCTGAGGGTAAAGTGTGAGCTGTTTGCAGTTGTTGGGCACACAAGCTGCTTACAACACCTGGAGGTTTGGGGGACCATGGGAAGTGCAACCCCTCCTACTGGGAGGAAGCCCCTAATCCAGTTTGCTTCTTATTAGGCAATTTAAAGAGCACTCCTTATTGATTGTCACTTGTCATTACAAACCTTTTTTATCTGGTTTCAAATAATATTGCCATGATCATGTCTCCTTGTGTACGTGTGCAAGAGTTTTTAAGGGTATATGTATCTAGGAGTATTGTTGCTGAATTGTAGGGATTATGCCATGTTGGATTTACTGGAAGTTGCCATTTGTTCTTCAAATAATTTAATCAACTTATGCTCTGACCAGTAATATGTACAGTTCTCATTGCTCTATATCCTTTACAACAATTGATAATGTCTAAATTTAATTTTTGCTAATTTGATAGATGGTATGAGGTGGTACCTCAGAGAGGTGTTTGATTATGTTTAATATTGAGCAGGTTACTTTATATCTGTTGGTCATTTATGTTTCTTCTTTTATGAGTTGTTTTTCGCCATGTTTTTGCTATTTTTTTTCTGTGAACTATTTGTCTTTTTCTTTCTGGTTTGTAGGTGTCTCATATTGTGGATGTTTACTCTGTATATATCTATTATGTAGCAAATGCTTCTCCCAAAAAGGTATAACAAACAAATCTGTGGCTGTTTTGTTTGTTATACCTTTTAAAAACTTTTAAATGGTATTGTGATTAACAGAAGTTTACCTTTTGAAGGTGATGGCATCTATAATTATTATGATTAGTTTCAAAGCTTTTTTAAATTCTTAATTTCTGTGAGTTTTGTTTTCATTAATTTTTACTTTATTTTTTAAAACACCATTTCTATTTCATACTAGTTACCCTTGAAATTCTATATATATGCTTAATATAATCATTGTCTCTTCCCTTGTGAAAAAAAAACAACACAAAACATAAACTTTTTATTGTTGTACAATATTATACTTCTATCTTGTTTTTGTACTTCCCTATTTGACACTATCATTTTTTTTATTGCTCGATTAATCTGTTCATTTAACAATTTCTTTGCTCACCACTCATTTCAGACTTTCTGTAGTTATTCTGTTAGTGAAAGTCTACTCTTTTAGAGAAAGTCTGAAAATTTGTTTGTCAGAAAATATATTTTCTTTAACTTCATTCTAGAGTGGGGATTTAGGCAGGTACGAAATTGTAAATAGGTCATTTTGTCATGGTTTCTGAGGGATTTGCTATCATCCTAATTTTAATTTCTTTGTTGGTGTCATTCTAATATGTATATTTTTGAAGTTACTTTCTCTATGGCTGTTTTTAAGGTCATGATTGTCTTTTTGACTTTTAGTATTTCTATGGTATGTGTATGTGTGGATTAATTTTTTTTAATTAAAAAATATTTCTTTTAACATTTTGTATTCCCTGAATCTGAGGATTCATGGTTTTCATCAAGGACATTTTTTGGTATATATATTTTCAAATATTGTCTCCTTTGGAAACTTCAGTTAGATGTATGTTAAACTCACTTTATGTTCAATTTCTTATAACACTCTTCCTATTTTTCATCTCATTAGCTGTATTTACTACATTCTGTAAACTTAAAAAAATTATCTTCTAATGTATTAATTCTCTTCCATATTCTGTCCAATTTGCTTTTTAAAACACCCATTGAATTTTTAATTTTAATTGTTTCAATGATTATATTTTAATGTTTATAAATCCAATTTGATTATCTTTCAAGATTGCTTATCTTTGTTTTGTTATCGCTTGTAAATTATGATATAAGAAGTCCTGGGAAGCTTACTTTTATGGTTTTTATTTCTACGCACTCCTTTCCTTGTTGTCTTGTTTCCTTAGATACAACTTTGAATTGAGAACTTATACTGACTGATCTTTATTTAAGGGAATCCTGAAAGCTTTGGGTAGATGTTTAATTCCTTTGCATTTGCTCTTGGTACACACACCAAATCAGGACATCATTCAGTTAGTATTTTGGCTTCTGGTTTTATAAACCCTGATGTTAGTATAAATTTGATCTCCAAGTTCACATGGAATTGACATGTATTTAAAAATTCTTGGTTGTGGGGAGGGAGGGCCACATTCATTTGATAGATTTAGGAAATAAAAATACAGGACACCCAGTTAAACTTTATTTTTAGACAATAATAAATATATATTTTTAAAGCATTAGGTGTGTCTTATGGAGGTATTTGTCCTAGATTTTATCTGGCCACTAATAGCTAGGGGATGGGGAGGTTTTGATTTTCTAACAAGAGCTGAAGGCATTACCATGAATTTTCATATTGTCTTCCTTTGTATGTGAGTAGAATTTTTTTCCCCAATCCATCGTTTCATGGAGCATCTCTTTCAAAGATCTTGGGTTTTGTGGACTTCTCTAATTTGACACTATCATGCTATTTTTTTAAGTTTATTTTTTAAATTTATTGGAGTGACAATTGTTAGTAAAATTACATAGATTTCAGGTGTACAATTCTGTATTACATCATCTATAAATCCCATTGTGTGTTCACCACCCAGAGTCAGTTCTCCTTCCATCACCATATATTTGATCCCCCTTACCCTCATCTCCCACCCCCCACCCCCCTTACCCTCTGGTAACCACTAAACTATTGCCTGTGTCTATGAGTTTCTGTTTCTCATTTGTTTGTCTTGTTCTTTTGTTGTTTTTGGTTTATATACCACATATCAGTGAAATCACATGGTTCTCTGCTTTTTCTGTCTGACTTATTTCACTCAGCATTACGCTCTCAAGATCCATCCATGTTGTCACAAATGTTCCTATATGATCTTTTCTTACCGCTGAATAGTATTCCATTGTGTATATATACCACAACTTCTTTATCCATTCATCTATCGAAGGACATTTTGGTTGTTTCCATGTCTTGGCCACCGTAAACAAAGCTGCAATGAACATTGGAGCACACGTGTCTTTATGTATAAATGTTTTCAGATTTTTTGTGTAGATACCCAGGAGAGGGATTGCTGGGTCATATGGTAATTCTATTTGAGAAACCTCCACACTGCCTTCCATAATGGCTGCACCAGTCTGCATTCCCACCAACAGTGTATGAGGGTTCCATTTTCTCCACAGCCTCTCCAACACTTGTTACTATTTGTCTTGTTGATGATAGCCATTCTGACTGGGGTGAGGTGATATCTCATTGTGGTTTTGATTTGCATTTTTCTGATGATTAGTGATGTTGAGCATTTTTCATATGTCTATTTGCCATTTGTATGTCCTCTTTGGAGAAATGTCTCTTCAAGTCCTCTGCCCATTTTTCAATTGGGTTGTTTGTTTTTTTGTGGTTGAGTTGCATGAGTTCCTTGTATATTCTGGATATTAGCCCCTTATCGGAGGCACTATTTGCAAAAATCTTCTCCCATTCAGTTGGTGGCCTCTTTATTTTGTCGATGGTTTCTTTTGCTGTGCAGAAGCTTTTAAGTTTCATATAGTCCTATTCGTTTATTTTGAAGTCCTTGCCAGAGCAATCAGGCAAGAAAAAGAAATAAAAGGCATCCAAGTTGGGAATGAAGAAGTTAAATTATCACTCTTTGCAGATGACATGATGCTCTATATAGAAAACCCTAAAGACTCCACCAAAAAGCTATTAGAAACAATCAACGAATACAGTCAAGTTGCTGGCTACAAAATCAACGTGCAAAAGTCCATTGCTTTCCTATATACTAACAATGAAATCTCAGAAAAAGAAATACAAAAAACAATTCCTTTTGCAATTGCAGCAAAAAGAATAAAATACCTAGGAATAAACTTAACCAAGGATGTGAAAGACCTATATGCTGAAAACTATAAGACATTTTTGAAAGAAATTGAAGAAGACACAAAGAAATGGAAAGACATTCTGTGCTCATGGATTGGAAGAATCAACATAGTTAAAATGGCCATATTACCCAAAGCAATATACAGATTCAATGCAATCCCCATCAAAATCCCAATGGCATATTTTAAAGAAATAGAACAAAAAATCATCAGATTTGTTTGGAACCACAAAAAACCCCGAATATCTAAAACAATTTTAAGAAAAAAGAACAATACTGGAGGTATCACACTTCCTGACTTTGGCTTGTACTACAGGGCTACAATAATCAAAACAGCATGGTATTGGCAGAAAAACAGACACATAGACCAATGGAATAGAATTGAGAACCCAGAAATAAAACCACATAAATATGGACAGATAATTTTTGATAAAAAAGCTAAAAACATACAATTGAGGAAAGACAGCCTCTTCAATAAATGGTACAGGGATAATTGTATAGCCACGTGCAAAATAATGAAACTAGACTGCTATCTGTCACCATGTACCAAAGTTAATTCAAAATGGATCAAAGACTTAAGCATAAGACCTGACACAATAAACTGTATAGAAGAAAACATAGGTACTAAACTTATGGACCTTGGCTTCAAAGAGCATTTTATGAATTTGACTCCAAACGCAGTGGAAGTAAAAGCTAAAATAAACGAATGGGACTATATGAAACTATTTTTTTTTTTTTTTACTGCTTGATTAATCTATACATTTAGCAATTTCTTTGCTCACCACTCATTTCAGACTTTCTGTAGTTATTCTTTTAGTGAAAGTCTACTCCTTTAGTGAAAAGCAGTATGAAGTTCCAGCTCCCTTGCTTGTGGAGGCTTTGCGTCCTGTTTCCAAGTGGATCTAGGTCCCTGGAATGGGGAATTCCATGAGCATAGTCACTGAGCAAATATTTGCTTTCCTCTCTGTTCTCCTTCTCCTTCTCCTTCTCCTTCTCCTTCTCCTTCTCCTTCTCCTTCTCCTTCTCCTTCTCCTTCTCCTCCTCCTCCTTCTTCTTCTTCTTCTTCTTTTTCTCCTCCTCCTCCTCCTCTTCTGCTTCCTCTGCCCCCCTTCCCCACCTCCTTCTGTTCTCCTAGGATTAGTCCCTTCCTTTCAAGTGAGATAGGCTGGAAGCAGAAATGCTTCCATTCACTCTTTAATCAAGCTCTTGCCCTTACCACTAATCTAAAATTGCTCTCTGAAAATTCTACCCAGGATGCTTTTTTGCTAAATCCAACTGCTTCTTCCTGGGATTTGCCTACTTAAAAGCTCTCATTTCCTGGTTAACCTCTCTCTGTCACAGACTTCTGTGACTCCAGTTTCTTCTCATTGTTCTACCTCTCTGACCAGTTATTGTCAGTTCTCTTTAATGGCTCTCTTTCCTGTTGCGTATTCTCTGGTATAATCATGGCTCATGGGCAATCAGCATACTCCTAAACTAGTGCCCTGATATCCAAATTCTGCAGGCTAGCTTTCCTATTGTTCTATGCTTATCTTTCTAAAAAACAGATCTTGTGACTATTCTTGCCCTTGAAAATCTTTGGTAACTCTTTATTGCCAAAGTATATAATCTTAGCATCACAATTCCTCCATAATATGACTCTTCGCTACTCCATCTCCAACTTTCTTAGCTACCAAACTCTCCACTCATTGCAGTGCTCTGTGCTTTTTGGACTATGATGTTGTTTTTCCACTCTGTTTTTGTTCCTAACCCTGGAATATCTGCCGTTCACTGCCTGTATATTGAAATCATACCCTTTCTTTAAGGTTAGGCTCAGATTTCACCTTGAAGGTTTGGCCCATTCCCTCCTCCAGCTGGCTGCTCACTTAGTACATTATTCATGCTTTTTATATAACACATGTATTTTGTGCTGTCTGTCATAGTTATTTTTGTCTCTCTCTCTCTCTCTCTCGCTCGTATTTCTTGGGTACAAACTGTCTTTTTCCATTTTATTTCCTTCATTGTGAGCATAATTCTGTATTTGGTAGCCTTCAACAAATTGATTGATTATTTAATTAAGGTACTTGTCTTTAGTGACGATGAGGACATATTAGATAGTACTTAGAGTACTATACCAGATTTTACTTAAAAAAAAAGAAAAAATCAACTTAGAAAAATTGTTAGAACTGCATAAGCAGTATGAATATTCATTTTCAATTTTGAAGAGTATGCATATTGCCTTGTTCTCCCATATTATCAGGGCAGTCCTGTTTCTATGTTGGATCTCCTGGCAGTCTGATGGTCATATGACTGGGGATTCCTAAAAATCTAGTGAAAAGATCCTCCAAAAAAATGCCCAGTAACCTCCATCGCCTTTGATATATGTTCATTCATTTCCCCAAATCCCTTTTTACCCTCTACTTAAAAATTATCACATGCGTAAATTAGAAGAAGGCAGCTCATTTCTATTTAGAGCATTTGTTCTAATAGATTGCACTATTAATGCCAGCCTCCAAGTGCTTGTAACACCTGTGAATCTCATCTTCCTTTTTCTCCGTCCTCATAGGATTGCCAGGTTTGTAAACCAAAATATAGGACATGAGTTGAATTTGAGTTGCAGATAAATAATGATTAATTGTTTAGTATATGTCCCAATTTTGCATGGGACATATTTACACTTAAAATGTTCACTGTTTATTTGAAATTCAAATTTGACTGGGCATCCGCTATTTTGTCTAGAAACCCTACCTTTGTACCAGTTACAGCGTCTTGCTTCTTATTATCATAATCATCTAAAAAGCACACAAAGGTTTTCTGTATCCAGAAACGAACATTCCATAAAAGTGATTTTCCATAGAAAACTATCAAAGATTTCCTAGCTTTCAAATTTTAAGTGTGGAGAGGAATGTAATATGGTAACAGGATAATTAATTCTAGAGCGGTGGGGTAAAAAAACAACAACAACAACAACAAAACTGTATTGTGTAATAGAGAAAAACCGGTCTCAGCTGTGGGAGTTTACTAGTATAAGTATGTTTCTGGTAATTTTTCCAATACAACTAATGTATTGTGGCAGGCACATCTGGGTGACACGTACTCTGTAACTCAATAAAAATGCCTGGGAGAAAGTGTGCGTGTGTGTATGTGTTGAGTTAAGCAGCCCTTTGTCATGAGTGAGTGGAAAGGGGCCATGAACATTGTGTCGAAATGCAAACTAATTGATGGACAGTATAATCACCACCTGAGTTAGCGCCTGGGGACTCTTTTCATACCGGCAAGCTGTAAATTTAAATGGAAACCAAAAGGATAGTACACAGCCCATAGCTCTGTGTTCCATGACTTCATGTATGAAATATTCAGCAAGTAAGAGAGAAGCTTAACAGATAATAGCTGGAGAGGAGCTGCACAGTGATTAAGGTAAGACTGCAGTGGCTGCTTAAAATCTCCCTGTAACCATGTAAAGATAAAAGTTTTTGTTTGAAGGTTTAACCTCTATTCTTTGCTCAGCATGAGCAAGGCACTTCTGAGTGCTGAACACCCAGTTATCTCTTATTTTCAGCCATAGCCCTCGACAGTGCAATCTTTTTGAGATTATGTGATAGATCTACTCATAAGGCCAGTCAATCATGGTATGTTTATCTTTTAGATGCCGGCTATTTAGTGTTACTGAAAGGACATTTGTTTTCTAATCAGACTGATGTGGGTTCAAATCCCACCCAGCTTTGCCCTTTGCATCAGGACATAAACTTTCTGAACTTTAGCTTATTTGTCTGTGAAATGAAGTTGATATTATCCATCTCTCTGGGTTGAGATGTGGATTAGCAGGGTTTATAAGGTGCAATCTCCTTGGCTTTTATAAAGGGCTTCATTAAGGCACCCTTGTCCCTCTCTGTTTGCTGTCTTACATTCTGCTCTTGGCCTAAGCCTGACCTTGGGGATGGTGCCCATCTTCCTGCAATCATATATTTCCTGCTTGCATTTCTGACTCTTTTGAGGCACCTTCATTTGAGGGTACACTACAGATGAGGGAGAATGTTTGTCTTAGGCTGGGCATGCAGAGGGCTGTCCTTTCCCATGCCAACTCCAATCAGTTCTCCCTGGCTTCCTGTAGGAATGTGTTGAGAAAGGCCATGAGGCTGCCCTGGGTTCGGAGAGAGACAGCACGCAGGTTGACTGATGAAAGCTGCCATTTCACAGGAAGGGGAAATGGTGGTATCTGTTATGTGTATTTGATGACTTGCTCCCCAGTCAAGTTAGGCAGTTTGTCTTCAGGAACATGACTTCCCCTGTTGGTATCCTTTCTTCCACTTTTTGTGTCACCTTCCCCAAGATCACACATATCTGTGTACTGGCTTGGTGGCAGTGAAAATGAATGATGAACTCATTAAATGTTTCCGTTAGGATTCAGGGACTTACCAGTCATTTCCTTCTGCAGAGTGTTCTGAAGAAAAAGGCTCGGTGCTCTGGGCTGGCCTTGGCCGCCAGGTTTCTAGGTGTGAGTTGGTGGCCATCTGTCTCTGTGTGTTGCTGCTACAAAGCAGCCCTAGGCAGGAGGAGTACAGGAGAAAAGAAGGTTCCGTCCGACCCATCCATCAAGCCCTTTGCAGTCCTAACCTCCAAAAACAGGGTTAGGGAATCTGGCTTCATATATGCTGAAGCTTAAAAAGAAAATTCTGTTATAGCTAGGAGCTGTGTGGATGAAATGATTTCGTAGTTTTCAGGAAAGGCCAAAAAAAACCCAAATCCCTTCCTTGCCTTTTGGTTAGTGATTGTGTTACCATGCTAAATGTTCCGTTGTTCACCCCATGAAAGCCAAAACTTGAGAGGTGAGGTTGGTGGAAAGAAAAGCAGGTTTATTCCAAAATGCCAGCATTAAGGGAAGACAGTGGATTCCATGTCACAAAGACTGCCTTCCCGCTCTTAATACCACCAGAAAGTTTTGTAGGCATGCAAGGAGAGTCAGAAGAAAGGAAAGGAGAAGTTGGTCAGGCAATTCCTGGAAAAAGTGCTTCCCAGGAGCTGCTTTGTTTCCGGGATAGGAGTGGATCTGTACCGTGTTTCCCTGCAAATAAGACCTAACTGGAAAATAAGCCCCAGCATGATATTTTAGGATGACATCCCCTGAACATAAGTCCTGATGCATCTTTTGGAGCAAAAATTAATAGAAGACCCGGTCTTATTTTTGAGGAAATACGGTAGGGTTTGTTTTATATTATGAGCATCCTAAAAAATCATTCTAGGGTTTATTTTCTGGTTAGGTCTTATTTTCGGGGAAACAC
Source organism: Rhinolophus sinicus (assembly GCF_057876585.1). Classification (NCBI taxonomy): domain Eukaryota; kingdom Metazoa; phylum Chordata; class Mammalia; order Chiroptera; family Rhinolophidae; genus Rhinolophus; species Rhinolophus sinicus. The sequence continues at coordinate 129,009,173 of NC_142517.1, read as the reverse complement.
CGTAGATGTAAAAACTTTTTTCAAGTCTTTAGGCCAGGTGTGCATACTGTCTGGAGTAAACAGAACCATTGAAATTGGTATGCATAGTAAATATATAGTAAAGAGAGATATTAAGGTTTGGCAGGAGGGGAGGAAAGCAAAGAAAAACTTTCAAAAAATCCCAAACTAAACTATACTGTTAAATCAAATTACACTAGAGGTTTAAATCTCAAAATAGAAGCTGTATGAGACCTGACAATTAGGTTCGCGAACTTACTGCAATGAGGTTGGTCACCTTTTTTTGTTATCGGAGGGCTAATTCTTTATGAATTTGTACCAACTAGACAAACAGTTAACCAAGTTTACTATTTGGAAGTGCTGAGAATGCTGCATAAAAGTTAGATGAAAACGACCTGAACTTTTTGGCAACAATTCATGGCTCTTGCATTACGACAAAACACCATAGCACTGTCTGTGAGGGAGGTTTTAGCCAGTAAACAAATAACTATATTGGAACACTCTCCCTACTCACTTGTTGTGGCCCCCAATGACTTCTTTCTTTACCCAAAGATAAAGGAAATATTGAAAGGAAGACATTTTGATGACATGCAGGACATCAAGGGTAATATGACCACAGCTCTGATGGCCATTCCAGAAAAAGAGTTCCAAAATTGCTTTGAAGGGTGGACTAGGCAGTGGCAATGGTGCATAGCTTCCCAAGGGGAGCACGAAGGTGACCATAGTGATATTCAGCAATGAGATACGTAGCACTTTTTCTAGGATGAGTTTGTGAACTTAATTGTCCTACCTCATAGGGTCACCACTGCAACTGGATTCTCACTGATTTCAGTTGCATTGCTTTAACTTAGACCTCTATGAAAATGTGAGATTTCCTGAAAAATCTAAGAGTGTCAGCATGGAAGATAATATTTGGAAAGAGATTAAAGAAATGAGAAAGAAAAACGATATCACTGTGAATACAAAATAAGGACTTTCCAGGAGGAGATGGACAATCTCTGAGGCAGATAGCATAAGACAGAGTTATGGGTAACCTTTCAGACATTGATACGTTATGTTGAAAGAAGGCCATTTAAAAAGTAACACTTGTTCTGATTATTATGCTGGAATTTTTGCAAAAATGTGGAAAGTATACAAAAGAAAAGAACAATTTCTAATAATCCTACAGTAAGACTTGACCAGTTAGTTCACATTTTGGTGCATGTCCTTTTAGTCTTGTTTTCTTTCCTGCACAGACATTTGCATATTTACATATAAACTATTAACCCAGTAGCCCTTTATTTGCCTGAGGCTACACAATAAGGTCACCTTGCTAGTTTTCTTTAACCTTTGTTTTTAATATCCAGTTATGCTAGTTTGAGTTCCAGTGGTGTAGTTGCCAGAAAGTGTTCCTCAGCAGCCCTGCAAGTTTGTCAGAGGCTTGGTCTTATTAATGCTCAGAAACAGAATCTTATCTATGCTGACCTGCACCATGTTCAAACATGCTGTGTCTGCCGCAGCCCACAGACGACCAATTAGATGACTCCACCCTGGTGATTCTTTCTCCACCATTTGGGACCGGACACTGCTCATCCCTTGGTCCTCCCCTCCAATTCTTTTGACACCCCTCCCCTAATTTCCCAATCCACAGCTGAGAAGAGACTGTGTTTTTCAGAAGAATTTATTGAAGTTTAGGGGATACAGAAGAGACATATAGCACAGAAAATAACTTAAAACTGCTTGTATCGTGTTTCCCCGAAAATAAGACCTAGCCACACCATCAGCTCTAATGCGTCTTTTGGAGCAAAGATTAATATAACACCGGTTCTTATATAAGACCCGGTATTATATTATATTATGTTGTGTTGTGTTATGTTATGTTATAGTATATTATATTACACCTGGTTTTATATTATAGTAAAATAAGACCAAGTCTTATATTGATTTTTGCTCCGAAAGATGCATTAGAACTGATTGTCCGGCTAGGTCTTATTTTCGAAAAACATGGTAGAAATTCACACTTATAAAGTTGAACTGGCCCTAGCTTCAAAGTAAATGGAAATCCCTTCACTCCAGTAGGGTACAAGAGTTGCCTTCTTCAGTTTTCATTGACTGCCCGTGATCATCCATTTTACAGAATGATTGAAAGCAGGAACTTCTATTCCCTTCAGAGAATGGAAGACCCCAACCCCACCCATAGGGGATGGTCTATCTGGCCACGAAGATGGATGATTCCCTCATATTAGTCTTTTTTTGTTTTTCTTCTAAACTGCTTTTTTTTTTTTTTTTTTTTTTTTTAAATTGAGGGATATTGGGGAATATTAGGGAACACTGTGTTTTTCCAAGGCCTATCAGCTCCAAGTCACCGTACCTCAATCTAGTTGTGGAGGGTGCAGCTCAGCTCCCAGTCCAGTCACTTCTCAATCTTTAGTTGCATGGGGCGCAGTCCACCATCCCATTTGGGAATTGAACCGGCAACCTTGTTAAGAGCTCATCCCCTAACCAACTGAGCCATCCGGCTGCTCCTCTGGCAGCTCAATGGTAGCTCGTTGTCTTCAATCTAGTTGTGGAGGGCACAGCTCACTGCTCCCATGTGGGAATCGAACCGGCAACCCTGTTGTTAAGAGCTTCGGGTTCTAACCTCTGAGTCATCTGGCCACCCCTTCATATTAGTCTTAGAGAACATTTCCAAAGTCTAGGTTATTGCTGCATCAAGCCCAACATGGACGTTGATTTCCAGGTCTTCTCTGATGTCGAATGAAGAAAAGATCAAACATCTCCATCTGCTAGTTACATCTGCAAAAACTGCTCATGTCTCTGTAAGAACAAGCACTGATTTGAAGGTATATAGACACCTAAGTCCAGGTTTAGAAAAGAAACATTCTCTAAAGCAACTCATCTTCAGTGATGTAACTTTAAATGCTCCTGTTTTACATTTATTAAACAGAACATCTCAGTCAGAACCTTCTGCATGCAGATTGCTTCAACACATTTACATGTTCACTCTTGCTTTACACTGTATAATTTCAAGGGACCACACGGAAACCAGGAAGTGTCTCACCAAAGATAAAGTGAGATACTGCATGCAAATTTTAAAGCAGCAGTTTTAAAAATAAGTCTTCAGGTCAAATGTCTACCTGTGACATAACACACACATTTGCATATTTGAAAATAATACTTCACGTGTAATTATATAATCTGTTTTCTTACTCTTCCATTGTAAACATTTTTAATATTATCATTGATAAAATTATAAATGCTGAAACATATTTTGAAAACACAATTTTTTTCATCTTCAAGTCTACAGTTGTTATTATGCTGAACCACTTTTTCTTGGGAATTTAGGTTGTTTCCAGTTTATTAATATTAATGATATTAAAATGAACATCTTTTGACATTCTTTGGACATATACAATTGTCCGTTTTTCTGATTACTTTCAGTAATTCAGCTTTTATTAAGAAACCACTTCAAACTTAATGGCTTAAAAGAACAGATATTTATTATTTTTCATGACGGTGTAGAGAATCAGTTTCTCTGGTCTGTGTTGGCTCTGCTGAGGCTGGGTGGCCTAAGATGACATGACACATATGTCTGGAACTGGGATACCTGAGATGACGGGGCCGCTGTCCATCTGGTGTCTCATTCTCTAGGGTCTAGCCCAGGCTGATTCATGGTGGCAGAAGGAGTCCTCAACATCAGGGCAGGGCAAGCCCCATTCACAAGTAATTTTCTTTCTTTCTTTTTTTAATTAAAGCTTATTGGGGCAACAATTGTTAGTAAAGTTACATAGATTTCAGGTGTATAATTCTGTAATACATCATTTATATCTCACATTGTATGTTCACCACCCAGATTCGGTTCTCTTTCCATCACCATGTATTAGACCCTGTTTACCCTCTTCTAGAGCACCCCTCTCCCCTTACCCTCTGGCAATCCCTAAACTATTGTCTGTGTCTATGAGTTTTTGTTCCTTCATTTGTTTGTCTTGTTCTTTTGTTGTTTTCAGTTTTATATACCACATATCAGTGAAATCATATGATTCTCTACTTTTTCTGTTTGGCTTATTTCACTTAGTATTATAGTCTCAAGATCCATCCATGTTGTCACAAATGGTACTATTTCATCTTTTCTTACCGCCAAATAGTATTCCGTTGTGTATGTATACCACAACTTCTTTATCCCTTCATCTATCGAACGATATTTTGGTTTCCATGTCTTGGCCACCGTAAATAAAGCTGCAATGACATTGGAGCACACTTGTCTTTATGGATAAATGTTTACAGATTTTTTGGGAGAGGGATTGCTGGGTCACATGGTAATCCTATTAGTAATTTTTTGAGGAATCTCCACACTGCTTTCCATAACGGATGCACCAATCTGCATTCCCACCAACAGTGTATGAAGGTTCCTTTTTCTCCACAGCCTCTCCAACACTTGTTACTATTTGTCTTGTTGATGATAGCCATTCTAACTGGGGTGAGGTGATATCTCATTGTGGTTTTTATTTGCATTTCTCTGATGATTAGTGATGTCGAGCATTTTTTGATGTCTATTTGCCATTTGTGTGATGTCTTCGGAGAAATGTCTCTTCAGGTCCTCTACCCATTTTTCGGTTGCGTTGTTTGTTTTTTTGCTGTTGAATTGTATGAGGTCCTTGTATATTTTGGATATTAGCCCCTTATTGGAGGCGCTATTTGCAAAAATTTTCTCCCATTCAGTTGGTTGCCTCTTTATTTTGTCAATGGTTTCTTTTGCTGTGCAGAAGCTTTTAAGTTTGTTATAGTCCCATTCATTTGTTTTAGCTTTAACTTCCCTTGCCTTTGGAGTCAAATTCATAAAATGCTCTTTGAACCCAAGGTCCATAAGTTTAGTACCTATGTTTTCTTCTATGCAGTTTATTGTTTCAGGCCTTATGCTTAGGTCTTTGATCCATTTTGAATTAATTTTGGTACATGGTGACAGATGGAAGTCCAGTTTCATTCTTTTGCATGTGGCTTTCCAATTCTACCAGCACCATTTGTTAAAGAGTCTGTCTTTTCTCCATTGTATGTTTTTTCCTTTTTTGTCTAAAATGATTTGTCCATATTTATGTGGTTTTATTTCTGGGTTCTCAATTCTATTCCATTGGCCTGTGTGTCTGTTTTTCTGCCAATATCATGCTGTTTTGATTATTGTAGCCCTGTAGTACAAGCTAAAGTCAGGGAGTGTGATATCTCCAGTATTGTTCTTTTTTCTTAGGATTGCTTTGGTTATTCAAGGTCTTTTGTGGTTCCATACAAATCTGATGATTTTTTTTTTGTTCTATTTCTTTAAAAAAATGCCATTGGGTCTTTGATGGGGATTGCATTAAATCTGTATATTGCTTTGGGTAACACGGCCATTTTAATTATGTTGATTCTTCCAATCCATGAGCACAGAATGTCTTTCCATTTCTTTGTGTCTTCTTCAATTTCTTTTAAAAATGTCGTATAGTTTTCAGCACATAGGTCTTTCACATCCTTGGTTAAGTTTATTCCTAGGTATTTTATTCTTTTTGTTGCAATTGCAAAGGGAATTGATTTTTATTTCTTTTTCTGAGATTTCATTATTAGTATATAGGAATGCAATGGACTTTTGTAAGTTGATTTTGTAGCTGGTAACTTTACTGTATTCATTTATTCTTTCTAACAGCTTTTTGGTGGTCTTTAGGGTTTTTTAGATATAGCATCATGTCATCGGCAAAGAGTGACAACTTAACTTCTTCATTCCCAATTTCGATGCCTTTTATGGCTCTGTCTTGCTTGATTGCTCTGGTGAGGACTTCCAACACTATGTTGAAAAGCAGTGGTGATAGGGGACAGCCCTGTCGTGTTCCTGAACATAGAGCAAAGGGCTTCAGTTTTTCACCATTAATTATGATATTAGTTGAGGGTTTATCATATATGGCCTTTATTATGTTAAGGTATTTTCCTTCTATACCTATTTTATTAAGTGTTTTAATCATAAATGGATGTTGTATCTTGTCAAACGATTTTTTTGCATCAGTTAATATAATCATATGATTTTTGTCCTTTGTTTATGTGGTGTATCACATTGATGGTTTTGTGTATGTTGAACCATCCTTGTGCCCCTGGGATGAACACCACTTGGTCGTGATGAATCATCTTTTTAATGCATTGTTTAGGATTTTTGCATCTGTATTCATCAGAGATATTGATCTGTAGTTTTCTTTTTTTATGTGTTATCCTACCTGGTTTTGGTATCAGGGTAATATTGGCCTCTGTGGGGACAGAGCCCCACAGAGTAGTTTACAGGCTCTCGGCCTCACGTGGAGGGGTGTGGCTCGGGTGGTGGATGGCCATGGGCTGTGGCTGATTGGCCGTTGGCTGTGGCCGGTTAGCCGATTGGCCGCTGGTATAACTGCTGTGGCTACGAAGGATTGCCGAGGATTGCGGAGGAGCCGAGCAGAGCCGAAGAGAGCGGAAGAGGAGAGCCGAGAGAGCGGAAGAGAGTCGAGGAGAGTGGAGGAGAGTCGTCGGTCGGTCAGTTGGCGGAAAGGCAGACGGCAGGTCGCGCGTCCGGTGGGCCCAGCCTCCAGTGAGACCATAGTGGTATGACTCCCCTACCTATGGCTCCGTGGGTGTTCCTTTTTGGCCTCACCGTATCCTGCGTTCTTATGTGGGGAGCGGGACCAGAGACCCCGCAGGCCGCCCTGCACGATAAATGGCGCAGCGAGCAGGGTCTCCCGTACGACAGCCTCATAAAATGAGTTAGGGAGTATTGACTCTGCTTCAATGTTCGAAGAGTTTGAGTAGGACAGGTATTAGATCCTCTTTGAAGATTTGGTAGAATTCACTAGTGAAGCCATCTGGTCCCAGACTTTTGCTTTTGGGAAAGTTTCAGATGATGATTCAATTTCCTTACTGGTGATGGGTCTATTTAGACTTTCCAGTTCTTTATTATTCAGTCTAGGTAGGCTATACATTTCTAAGAACTTGTCCATTTTTTCTAGGTTATTGAATTTGATGGCATATAAGTTCTTCATAGTATTCTTGGATGATGCTTTATATATCTGTGGCATCTGTGGTAACTTCCCCTATTTCATTTCTTATTTTGTTTATTAGTGTCTTTTCTCTTTTTATCTTAGTGAGTCTAGACAAGGGTTTCTCAATTTTATTAATCTTTTTAAAGAACCAGCCCTTTATCACGTAAATTTTTTCTATTGTCTTTTTGTTCTCTATTTAATTTAGTTCTGCTCTAATTTTTATTATTTCCTTTCTTCTGCTGACCTTGTGTTTCATTTGTTCTTCTTTTTCTAGTTCTTTAAGGTGTAACATGAGGTTATTTATCTGGGATTTTTCTTATTTCTTGAGATAGGCCTGTAGTGATATAAATTTCCCTCTTAAAACTGCTTTCACTGCATCCCCAAAATTTTAGTAGGATGCATTTTCATTCTCATTTGTTTCTATGTATCATTTGATCTCTCCTCTTATTTCTTCTTTGACCTTGTCGTTCTTTAAAAGTATGTTATTTAAGCTCCACATGTTTGTGGTTTTTCCTGCTTTCTTTTTTGCAGTTGATATCCAATTTCAAAGCCTTGTGATCAGAGAATATGCTTGTTATGATTTCAATCTTCTTAAATTTGTTTTATGTCCCAATGTATGGTCTGTCCTTGAGAATGTTCCATGTACACTAGAGAAAAATGTATAGTCTGATGTTCTAGGATGAAGTACTCTATAAATGTCAATTATGTCCATTTCATCTAATGTGTCATTTAGGGCTGCTATTTATTTATTTATTTTCTGTTTGGATGATCTATCCATAGCTGTCAATGATGTATTTAGATTCCCCTACTATAATTGTGTTTTGGTCAATTTCTTCCTCTAGTTCTGTTAGTAGTTGCTTGGTATATTTCAGTGCTGCCTGATTGGGGCATAAATATTGATGACTGTTATGTCTTCTTGTTGTATAGTCCCCTTTATCATTATAAACTGTCCATCTTTGTCTCTTGTTACTTCTTTTATCCTGAAGTCTGTTTCATCTGATGTCAATATGGCTAAACCTGATTTTTTCTGGATACCATTTGCTTGGAGTGTCAATTTCTACCCTTTCACTTTGAGTCTATGTTCGTCCTTGTAGCTGAGATGTGTCTTTTGTAGACAGCATATGGTTAGGTTTAGTTTATTGATCCAATCTTCCATTGTGTGCCTTTTTATTGGTGAGTTCAGTCCATTTACATTTAGGGTAATTATTGATATATGAGGATTTCTTATCATTTTATCTTTGGTTTTCTGGTAAGGCTGTGTCTCGATTGTGTCTTTGCCTTTTTGTTGTTGTCTATTATATCTGTGTGGTGGTATTTTACTATATTCCCTTCTGTTTCTTCTTTTATTACATTTTATATTTCAGTTCTGGATTATTATTTTTTTTTTTTTTGAGTGGTTATCATTAAGTTTATATAAAAGAAAGTTTCATATTTAGAGTATTCCATTTTCTTCTGCATGCTTACTTTCTCCATTCCCATATTCTGGTTTAGGCCTTTATCCTCCTCCCTTTCATGTTTTGGTTGCCACAGATTGTCCCTGTCGATGGTGGTCAAATAGCCTCCTTCAGTATTTCTTGTAGTGCAGGTTGTGTGTTAGAAAATTCCCTCAGCTTCTGTATGTCTGGAAAGGTCTTTATTTCTCCTTCATATCTAAAGGATATCTTTGCCAGATATATTATTCTTGTATTATAATTTCTCTCTTTCAGTAGTTTGAATATTGGATTCCACTTCCTCCTGGCTTGTAGAGTTTCTGTTGAAAAATCTGATGATAATCTAATGGGCTTTCCTTTGTAGGTTATGGTCTTCTTTTCCTGGCTGCCTTGAGGATTCTTTCTTTGTCATTAATTTTTGACAGCTTCAATACAATATTCCTTGTAGAGGGCCTGTTGGGGTTGAGATAATTAGGTGTTCTATTTGCTTCTTGGATTCGAGGATCCAGTTCTTTACACAAGTTTGGGAAGTTCTCATTGACTATTTGTTTGAATATACTCTCTGTTCCCTTCTCCCTTTCTTCCCCTTCTGATATGCCCATTATTCTTATATTGCTCTTTCTGATGGAGTCAGAAAGTTCTTGTGGAGTTCTTTCATTTCTTTTAAGTCTCAAGTCTCTTTCTTCTTCTATTCATGACATTTCCAGCTTTCTACTTTCAATGTCAGTGATTCATTCTTTCCTCCATCTCGTCAACTCTACTACTTAGCTATCTATTTCATTATTCATTTATTTTATTGAGTTCTTAATCTCCAGTAGTTCTATTTGGTTCTTTTATAAAATTTTAATCTCTTTGGTAAAATGTTCATTTTGTTCTTTCATAGTGTTTCTGAGTTCATTAAACGGCCTGTGTTTTCTTGCATCTTGTTGAGTTCTTTAAGAATTACAATCTTGAATTCTCTGTCATTTATGTCACATATTTCCATGTCTTTAAGTTCATTTTCTGGAGACTTTTCTTTTTCTCTCTGAGCTATCATGTTACCTTGGTTATTCATGGCAATTAATGATTCATTATTTTTCTTCCTAAACATCTCTTCCTAAACATTATTTCTCTTCCTAAACAGGAGTGGGTTCTGCAACAGGTTGATAGAAAGAGGTCTTTCTTTTGTTTTCCAGTTAGGTGTTGGTAGAATGTTTTATTTTCTCTCTGAGTGCAGCCTTTTATTCTCTCTCACACTGTAGTGTTATATTTTCTCTGCACTATTCCGGCTTCTCACACGATGGGGGGATGCCCTGAGAGGTGGAGCTTCTCTGTGAACAGTTCACCTGGGTCATAGGGCACTGCCTCTGTGGGGGGATATGGAGAGCTTCTGAAGTTCCAAAGCTCTTCCTGCACCAGATTCAGAGCCTGTGTGTTTCAGCATCTCTTTTACCCCTGCAGGGATTTCCCAGATAGGGGACAGGGGCGGGGTGGGTTGTGAGTGGTGGCCTAGTGCAATGGTGGTGACCACCACCACAGCCAGTCCTGCTTCCACGGCTTCCTCTCCTTTGCTGGAACTATTTGGGCTGCAAATCCATGTCTATGGACCACAGTTCACAGACCTGTAAATATTCTGTTCTTTTGATCTGACACTACTACTGTTCCGCTTCTAGCACTGGGCAGGTGGGGGTGGGGCAAGCTCTGGGAGGGTAAGGAGGGCGTGGCTAGTTTCAGTGCCTAAGGCTTCCCTTCTCTGCTCGGCAGTGAGGGCCTAAACCACCGTTTTCAGCCTTCTTCCCTCAGTCTTTGCTCCGAGGGCTCTGCCGTGAGTGTTGGGTTCATCCGTGTTATTTGCTGTCCCCTCAGCCCTGTGGGCCATAAGCAGAGCCCTAGCAGTCCCAGTTCTTCCCTCTCCCACAGCTGCGGTAGTTCCCGGATGCAGCGAGCTCTGACCACTGAGCTAGATCTGCATCTTGAGCCCATGTGGCCCCATCTCACTTCTTCCTTTCCTCTACCCCTGCTTGTGCAATTTGCCCACCTTTAGGTGAATTCAGTAGTGGGCCTCTTCGTCTTGCCTGTCTGTTGTGCAGGGAGTCCTTTATGGAGTTACATTTGTTCAATTTGTTGTAAATTCCAGGGGAGATTTGAAGAGGCGCACCTCATGCTGCCATTTTTATGATGTCCCAGAAGTAATTTTCAAGTCTTCACTCATGTCACATTTTCTGAAGTCCAGTTGGCCAAAGCCAGTACCATGACCAAAGCAGATTCAAAGGATTTTACATAGAATCTACTGTACTTTGCTTGATTTTCTAGAAGTAGAATGACTGCATCAGAAAGTATGAACTTTCTTTTTAATGCATATTGCTAAAGTTACCCTGTAGAAAATTTGTACTTATTTGCATTTTTAGTAGCAGTCTATTTAATGCCTATGTAAAAATATCCGAGCCAGTATTACATATTATACATTTTTAAAAATGTGAATTATAAATTTATTTTAGTTTGCATTTTTTTAATTACTCATGGAGATCAATATTTTTATAAGTATATTAGCTGTTTATATTTTCTGCTTTGTGAATTTTTTAATAACTATTTTCCTTGAGATCCTTGTGTTTTTCTTATTGATTAGTTCATGCCTTTTATAAAGAAATAACATTAATCATAAGTCTGTCATAGTATATACACATATTTTTCCAGCCTTTTATTTTTAAAGATATATGAATTTCAAAATTTATCTAGTAAATATATTTTCCTTTGTGATTTATTTCATTGCTTTTATGATGGAAATTTATTACTACCAAGATACAAATATTTATTCATCTATATAGTCTTCATTTTTCATGTGATATCCTTTATAAACATTTAACTGTTTAATTCATCTGAAATTTATTTTGGCATGTGACATTATGTAAACTGTTTTTTCCAAAATAGCTACTTCTCTTCAACTTCTTTTAAAATACATATACCTTTTGAAAAAAGCTTACTCTGAAAATTTTCAAATCTAATCAAAATTAAAGAGACTAGTATAGTGAATCCCTATGTATCTATCACCCAGGTTAAAAATTATCAACTAATACATGTTCTTATTTTATTTATTCTTACTCACTTCCTCACTACTTCCATATTAGAGACAAATCACAGACATCTTATCATTTCATCATCTATCTCTGAAAGATAAAGATACTTTAAAAACCGTAATATCATTTTTATGCCCCAAATAAAAATTCTTCAATTATTATAAAGAATTCAAATTTTTCAGAAGTGTCATAGTTTCTTTACATTTTGAATAAGAATCCAAGTAAAGAAATAAATTGCATTTGGTTCATATGTGTCAATTCTCCTCAGCTGCTAAGTTTCTTCCTCTTTCACTTTTCTTGCAGTGTATTCGTTGAACAAACTAGATTGTCCTATAAAGTTTTTTACATTCTAGATTTTGATGATTGAATCCTGTGATGGTCTTTAACATGTTTCTCTAGCCTTGAATCTACTTTAACTTGGTATTTAGATCTAGAAGCTTGATCAGATTCAGATTCCATTTCTGAGCAAGAATATTTTCTAGATAATATTATTATATATTTCCTTCAGTACTCACATATTATCAGGTTGTCCCTTTGGAGGATAATAATCATGAATGATTATTGCTTAGAGCCATTAATTTATTATGAATCTAGGGAACAGTATTCTAATTTGATTCTTCCATCCTTATGTACTAGTAGAATGATTCCATAAAAAGAAACTTGCCCTTATCTATTGGCTACCTGTTGTACTATCTGTAAAGGAAAACCTTGAATCTTTGCTTTTGTTTCATACTTATCAAAATGATGAGTTAGTTCTTTAGCATCCTCCTATGGTGACCAATTAAGTTTTTTTCCTTTTTTGATATTATTATGCACTTGTGTATTTAATCACATTTAATGCTTTTCAATCTGTTGCAGTTGTTATTCTTAATTGCTCACATTTTTCTCACATTGGCCAGTAGGAGCTTCTTTATGTTTTTTACTGAATCCTTCTGGCATGAACTCAGAAGTTTTTGGCGACTTCCTTGTTCTGTGGCCTGTTTTGTACTCCTCTTGTACATCCTCCTCCCCCACACTGGGGTAATTTTTATTTGAGGAAACCTGGTTCCTTCAGGTGGAAATTTGTATTTGGAAAGCCTGATTTGAGTTCTAGGGGGCTCATTGCTAGTGGGTTGGTCATTGTTTCCAAGCCTGTTTCATTATTAAAAGCCATAAATATGTATATTATCTTTAAGATAAAATTATGATGGATTTAAATAGGTTCTCCTAATTCGCATTCAAGACTATAGAATTTTAACTTACTTGTATCGTTCTTATACCTGTATTTCTATTTCTAAATGCTAAAAATAAATTTGCAGTGATACCAACATAATCATTAATTTGCTTTATTTCACAATACAGATGTAGTAGTCTAGAATAACTGCCAGACCTATCCCAACTATGGATTACAAAAGAGTTTAAGATTTGTGTTAGTTGTTTAGTTTAGGGTGTGTGTGTGTGTGTGTGTGTGTGTGTGTGTATGTGTGTGTGTGTATGTCAGTGTCAATGTCCTCTGAAGATATAGTCCACTAAGGATGTTATGTGAAAGTCACTGAGTGGTTTCTTTCAATGTATAGATTATGCCACCAATCCAGACACAGGGTATTTTGTTTCATTTGGCTTTCAGTTTTTAGGTTTTGCTAATTTTTGATCAATTGGTAGGTCTTTTTTTTTTTTTTTTTCAATCTAAAACTCTAATTTTACATCTATATCTTGTATTTGGAACTTTAAATCAAAAGTGTCATTAAAAGTATGCTATGATGTGGCATCCAGAATCATGTACTGAAATATGCCAGAGTTCTCAAACTTGAGTGTATAAAGGGGACTGTTAGGGCAGGAACTTGTTCTACTCAAATAGCGTCATAATATTGATGGGAGACAAAATTAATAGTGTGATAACTTTGAGTGCTTTTATATGCCCTAAGAGACATCGTGTAGCAATTGTGTTGTAATTATTGCCAAATTGTTTACTCTTTTTTTTTTTTTTGAGCCTTTTAATCCCTTCAATTATGCTGCAGAAATTCTAGTGTCTGAAATTGTGCCCTGAACAAAAAGCAGAGGGAGGAAGGGGGGTGGAATGGAGCATTGCTGGTCAGTGTTGACCTTACTCTGGGAGCCTAGAGCTCCAGAGCACATCCCCACTGAGGGTGTATTTGTAGGAGGGACTGAGAAACTGAAGGATAGAAATTCCTCCTGTGGGTCACACTTGGGGTGACAGAACTTGGATTGTTAACAGTGGGTCATGGCTGAGGGCTGCTTCAGAAGATACTTTAAATGCTCTTTCCGAGGAGTCATGCAAAAAGCTGTGAGAAAGGAGACAAAACCGGAAGGAGCACTTTCTTCACATGTCTCCTCACACTCTAAGAACACAACTGACTCCTGCTTGATAGCTCATGTATGCTCATGTGCTATGCAAGATTCCTAAGAGCCCCTTTCCCACTTCAGTGAATGGACTGCTGGATTACTCCTAGAACAGGGAAGAGAATGAAGAGGGAGGCTCAGAATGAGCCAGTCCTCATGGGGAGCAGAGGCAGTTGTAGAGGACTTTTCTCAATGAACTTGAAGAAATAGCATAGCCACCCCTGGAGCAGAAAGGTAAGCTGTGGCTGCTGCTACATCACAGTCAAAGGATTGTGTTAGAAGAAGTCTCCAACTCTGTTTCATATCCCAGATTGTTATATTTTCAAGCAAATATGAAGCATTTCATGTATTGTTTTGAATAATTAGAGAGGGGCTAAAATTCCTTGGTGAGAAGTGGAGCTAGTTAAATACTATTTATCTACTGTGATTGCTACCTTAATTTTAGTCCTGGCCTGGGATGGATGGGTGGATGGAGGGTATACAGTCTTCATGAAGAAAATCTTTCTCGATAATCATAGCAGTGGACATCTGTATAAATCTTTCCCATTACAAAGTACTTTTGCATCTACTGAAAATTAGAGGAGTGAAATAGGCTACTCTCTTACTGTGAGCTATCAGCTAGGGAAATAATTCTATCAAAGGACAGAGATGTTGCTGGGGGAATATTTGCATGGAGTAGAGGCTTTGACACTACCATTTTATGATTTTTTTTTCCTCCTATGATTCTGGGGAAGTAAAGAGGAGAAGACTTTAAGGTACTTTGCCTGGATATTTAAATTTAACTTCACCTCTGGGGATGCTCTACCTGGCCCTCATTGACTGTTTATTCTAGCTGTTTGCTTTCTTAATGCTGTAATCTTCCTTCATGCAGATCTGTTCTTTAGCATTGATTATGAGTTATCCCTTCTCAGTACCTGCTACCTACCAATGCTGTGTGGCAGGTACTCAATTCAAGTTCCTGATTGAGCAATTGACAGCAAAACGGTGTTAAGGACAGCATTGCAGAAGGCCGTGCATTCATTCAGTCTTTCTTAAAGTTCAGGTAGGTAGAGCTAAAGTAGTTTGTCGCATTAATTTAATCCATTTCCTCCTCCTTGCCACACTAGTGCATTGTGGTAGGTATAGGAGCATAAAATTTACATCTAGATTTTTCTTAGCATTTCTTTTTTAACTTATTTTTTAAATTTATTGGGGTGACAATTGTTAGTAAAATTACATAGATTTCAGGTGTACAATTCTGTATTACATCATCTATAAATCCCATTGTGTGTTCACCACCCAGAGTCAGTTCTCCTTCCATCACCATATATTTGATCCCCCTTACCCTCATCTCCCAACCCCACCCCCCTTACCCTCTTAGCATTTCTTAGTATCAGTGTTATGAGCAAGGAGACAAGGAGAAATGGAGTTCTCCACAGACAATGTTTACATTGATCATAAAAAAGAACTTAAATACATAAAAAATAAAATGCCAACTTAATAGTCATGATGTCTTATGTTTGTTCCTCATTTTACAGTTGAAAAAGTCGTTCTGTATACATTATTTGGGAGAATACAATGATTGATTGCTTAGGTAATGAGGTACCTCATTTTGAAATGTTCTAGTAAAAGAACAATACTTAGTGTATTTGAGACTGAAGATCATGGAGTGATAAAGATAGATGTGCCTTTTCAACCCGTGTGCTCTTAGTAGGGTCAGGTTTTCCTTTTTCCTGTGGGAATAAGTCAGTTATGTCATTTGTTGGGAGACTGAAGACAGATATTTTATCCAATGCTTACCTGTCTTTGTCTTTATACAATAAGATCTTCTTTCCATAATTAAGATTGGGGTATCACTCTAGAAGCCTTTTGGGCATTTTCTGGTTTCAACTTTCTATCTTATCTTTCCTCTGATTTCCAAGGTCAACATGGGTGGCGTTGATGTTCTCAAAAATATGGAAATCCATTATATTCGACTAATGGCAGCCAGATTAAGTAATAAGTTATCCATGAAGAGAAATTTTACGCTTTCGTTTGTGGACAAAATAGTGTACATATGTGACCACAGCAGAATGTTGACATGCCTCCCTGATGTTTAATAATGTTGGCTGACAAACTAAAGTTGAAATGGATGGGTGGTAAGTACCCACATTCTTCTATAGGACGCTGCTAGATACTTCTACATAGGATGTGCTATAAGTGAACAAATTAGGTCAAAACCACCATCCTGCCTACTCTATAAAGGACACAATTAGAAATTTAAAGATAAGGATTATTTGAAGGGGTTTGAGAGGAGAGAAGATGTTTTAGCTTCTCTCTTTTAGAAAGAAGTGAAGGGCCTCTAATAGCCTGTAGAAGCCTACAGAGGGAGCCTGTTAATTGCCACTGTCCCCTCCCCCAGCCTTTTCATCTTTGGTAGGATATTTTAAAGAAAATTTCAGACATAATGTCATTTCATAGTGAGTAAGAAGTCTTGCTATATTACTGAGATATAAGACAGAGAAAAAACAAAAACAAAACAACACAAGAAACCTTTGGAGGGAAAAATTCCTTTTTGTTTCTGACTGACAGCCAAGCAAACATAGACCCTCTGGGTAATTGAGGGCCCATGAACCAACCATTCTAACAGATCTTACAAAAGAAAGCAATAAAATGAAAGGGTGAATTCTCCCCCAGTGATGACCTGCCTGCTCTCTGCTGAACTCTGGGTCCCACCTTGGGAGACTGGCTGCTGTAACCTGGAGAACAGGGAAAGGAAACAAGACATGCTTTTTGCAGCTGGCAGAGGTGGAGGAATTCAACAACCCATTTCTGGCAAGTGATCTGATAGATGCATCATGTGTCAACAAAGAACAGAGACACTTCACCTCGTGTTCTTGAATGCAATGCCCCTTTTCAGGCATTTAGATTGTGCTAGTATTTCAAATTTAAATCCAAGGTCATTTCTCTGGGCAGGAGGTCACTCTCACATTTCTAAGAAGAGAAAAGAGAAAGTACAAAAGGCCCCAAAGCCCCGAAAACAAAGACTCTGTATTCTTCCCTTCCTATTGAAGCACCTTGTTAGCCCGATGGTCTCCTCTGACCAATACAGATTGTATTTTCATGGAAATCTTTGCCAGTGGGAAAGAATTGCTAGTAAAAGGCAGAAGACATTTTAATGTATTTTTTTCTTATTTGAGAAATAATACAAGCCTACTGTAGAAAATATAGAAACAGAAAGAAGAAAGATAAAATAACCCATAGTGTTCTATCACTGGAGAACAAGCACTGTAAACATTTTGTTATAGTTTCTTTTGGTCTATTTATAAAGGCTTCAGAGTGTGTGTGTGTGTGTGTGTGTGTGTGTGTGTGTGTGTGTGTGTGTAAACTTTTAACCAGTGGAATAATGCCAGACTTTTTACTTGAAGAAAAGACTTCTGGATTTTGGGTTGCCTGGAACGTTTCAGCACCCTTCTTGCCCCCTATGCTAATGACACGCTGAGAGGGAAAGGGGGGACGTCCTCTACTTGAGCATTAATTGCTGTGTTTGGTAGCACTACGGAGATCAGAGATGCCTGGGCAATAATTGTGAAGGTCTCTTAGAACACTGGTCTTTCCATCCAGAGTTGAGAAATTATCTCCTTCATCCTTCCTTTTCCTCCCTTTCCAGTATTTTCCTAAGACACACACTGCCTCCAGACAAATACATCTCCAATTCATCTTCATCTGAATCCCATTTATTACCTCCTTTGTTTCTTTCATCAACCATCTGGACTACAGGGTACTTGCAGGATTGGCTATTGTACAAGAAATACGCCTCTTTTAGCCATTAGGTCACAATTTTGCACAGAAATCACCCCCTTGTGTTTTTCCTCATGGCATTAGGGAGGGAAAAAATGATCTAAGAGAAAAAACCCATATTTGCATAAGATCCCTATAGAAAATTAATGCTTCTTATTAACAGTGAAGAGGAAGGAGACCAAAGAAAGCTAGAAGGGACACGGATTTCTCTTAGGATCATTTACCTCCTAAGGGGATTAAGTAGGTTTCTGAAGGATGAAAAAAATACATCTCTCCAGGATGAAGCTGGCCCAGACATTTAAATTAAAATTTCTAAGGAACTACTCTGTTTGGGTGGTGCCTTCTTTCCTACTAATTGCTTTATTTATTATTGCTGTTTGTTATGAGTCACTCTTGACACACCCTCTCCAAATGTTTGAACTTTATCATTCTGGAAAAATGTTTTTAAAAATTGTGATAGGTGTTTATTATGTCTCTACAACTTCCTTATTCATTATCTTGGCAAGGTTTGGGGTATAAAACCCAGCACTGGTGGGCCAGCTTGATGGAGAAGGCCAAGCTATCTGGTGGAAATTACCCTGGACATGAAATTAGAAGCCTGGTTGTCCTTAGGGAGAGCAAATCAGGAAGATTCGCCACAGTCTCAACTTTGCTTCCCTCCTGGCCCCTGGGCAATAATGAGCGTGGAGAGGGAGAGGGAAGCATCAGATGAGAGCATGGTTTTTCTAGTTGGTAGTTAATAAGATCCAAAGCCTTCATATGCATGACTTGTAACTACTCATTTCAGGAAGAAAAATGGCAGAAATTACCATTCTTCCATTTAGAGCTTATGAGATCCATTAAGCTCATGTGACTGCCTTAATAAAAAAAAAATCATGAGAATTTCAAGATTACTAAAACATAGTTTATTTATTCAATAAACATTTGTCAAGTGCCTTGTGTATACAAACATGGAGATACAAAGATGGACAGAAAATCATTTCTTTTCTCAAGGAGCTTCCAATCTAGGAGTAAACACATACCAATCTAGTGGTAAGATAATAATAATAAAAAATGGTATCTTATTATTAAAATAACAATAATATCTTGTTGTTAAAACAAAAAATCCCATGAAGCAGGCTGAAATTAGCACTATGTTAGAAATACACAATAATTGCCATTGTAGGAAAAATAAAATCCTGATGCTTGCTACATAAAAAACAAAACAAAACAAAACAAAACAAAACAAAAACACTTCTATTAATTGAACAGTTGAGTGATATCAGAGAAAGTATCTTTAAGGGAATGTAACATTTGAACTGATTGTTGAGGAGGAACAAGATTTTGTTAGGAACTGACTAGTTAGTTTGTGCAAAGACCCAGGTATGAAAGTGCATGAAATGTTCAAAAGGTGCCAATACATTCAGTGTGGTTGGCCTGGGAACAGAGAGAGAGGTTGTTGGAGAAGCACATACCATGAAGGATCTTGAATACTATGCAAAGAATTTGAACTTTATTCTCTAGATAATGGGCCTCTAAGAGTCTGGAGAAACAGGAGACTAGTAATGAGAGTTTCAATAAGAAGTATTGTAAGGTATAGCTTTATTTCAGTTGTTCCTTTCATGTGAATGAAAGCCACTTTTTATGAGTTCCATCAAATAGGATAAATAACTTTATCTTAGAATAAAATTTTCAATCAGATTTACATTAGGTCTTCATTGGAGCCACAGATGAAAAAAAAAAAAAATTCCAAATCTCTGAAACTTGTTATAGGAGAAGTTTTCTAATAAGATGTGAACTGATAGCTAACAAGATATGAATTATAAGTTGTTATTGGGTTTCATTAGCATCGAACCCTCATGTTAAAAACTGAAGCACATGACTCTGAAACAGTCATTAAAATGAATCTCAGACTCACCCTAGATGAAAACACACGTGGGGATTTCCTCGTGGCTACTTGGGTGGGATAGGAATGTCAGCAGTGATCCAGGGTTTGAATCATAATTGTGTGAGATATGTGGTCCTTCTAAGCAAGTGCTTAGAAATTTCATTATTTCCTGTAGCAAATCTAAGGCTGTTCTTTGACAACTATGGGTGCTTTCTTTTCTCTCTGTCATAAATTTTGGAAGCATTAAAATATCCTTAGGCACCTAATGAATTTCATATTGTTATTCACAAGTGAGCTTCTTCAAAGAGTCTCTCTTCCTCCGTCCCTTTCGCCTCCCCCCACCTGCCAATCTTAATCCAGTGTTGTCTCAGCTTGTTGGATTTCAGCAAATATCTAGATAACTAATTGATTCTTGAGTGAGAATCAACTCTGTCTAACACAGGGGGCATGGGCGACTGGTTAGACTTTGTGAGCTGGCTGAAAAATAGACTGAAGCGATGCAATTTTATCCCATCCAAGTGGACACATCCCACCCAGGTCCAATGAGGGGCTCCCATGTCTGGCACTAGGCTTGGGAAGGAAGTGGTGAGCTCATCTCCTTGACTCAGAGGTGATTAATGATTTGATTAGACAATTTTCTGCTAAAAGGCTACCTGGAAACAGCTTTTGGGCATTTTTATTCAAGTCAAAATTATTAAAATGACAAAGGAGTTGGAAATAATGAGGGCTTTCCATATAGTACGGATACTGACTTAATAAATTATAAAAGCCATTAAAAATTATAGATTTTAGTGTATTTCAGGCTCTGTTTTGTGGATTAAAAAAGGTCAGTGATGGATTCAGGTCTTTGTCCCTTATTCTCAATCTCTCACAGTTACCCTTTTATAATCTGTTATCTCTGGTGGCATACCGTTTAGGAAAGGGGAATATTGGAGACCAACTGAGCTGTACCTTATGGCTGCCTCCTTTTTATTCTTTTTATTCCCTCATGGGCAATATCTGTCGCAAAACTAAAACAGCATACCTTCAAGATATTATCAGTATTGTCGCCTAAAGCTGAGTACACAGTAGGCACTCAGCAAACACTATGGATTCTATGTTCTGACAAACTCTTAGGCCAGGCCCAAACTTCACCCTCTCCTCGGTCCTCGCCATTTCTGGAACTGGCTTGTAGAGCAGCAGCTCTTAAGCTTGGTATGCATTAGAATCACAGGGACAACTTGGGAGCAATTCAGAGTCTCTGCCCTGTCCTACCTCAATAAGCCCAGGCTCTGTGCTTTTTATTAGCTCTCTTGGGGGGTTGGATACATAGGAGATTTTGAGAGCCATTGTTTTGGAGGCTTTCATAGCGACAATGTGTAGTTCTACTCTTCAGTGTGGATGTAGGTCTTTCAGACGGGGGTGAGTATTTAAGAAGCAGATGTGCTTACCAATATTGGGAAGGCAGCATCAGCATCCTCCTTGCATTTGCAGATTAAATCCAAAAAAATGTTTCGATGGAAACCTATTTTAGGGTGTTGTTTGTAAATTCTATGTGATAAACAGGATTTCCTGTTTAAGTAAATTAAGAAAGTTACTTTTCTACAGACTTCTTGGAACTTTTAATATGCTATTCTCATTGTGAATTCCCAAGAGATGTTATGATATGGTATATTTCTCAGACTTATTTGGGCACAGGATTATTTTACTCATAAAGCATATTATTAGACTTATGATGTTACATAGTTCCTTCTTTAGGAAATTCTATTATACTTTAAAGATGTTTTGAAGCTAATTAGAATCTGATTCAAGTTATGTTTGTTTAATATTAGCAAGGCCAACATGAAGACTGTGGCCTTTTCCAGTGGTTAACTCATGTCGAAATCAGCATTTTTTTCTGCAGTAATCTGCTGATGCAATTATAGCATATGCAAAGAGAAAGTTTGCTTCAGTTTTAATGAGTGTATGTATTCCTTGGTATTTTATTTTATTTTTTAACATTTTCTGATTTTTCTTTGGCTCATGGAGCCTCTGAAGAGGCCTGCTGCTCTTTTTCTACTCTATTTACCAGGTCATTGAAGCTGTATAAGATACATACTAAAGTAGCCAGGAATACAATTTTAAATATGCACAGAGAGCTAAAATGCATTTGTAACACTTTTTTCTTTGGGGTTTTCTCAGAAATAAGATGTCCATATAGCAACAAATCAAATCAACCAAAGCAAAACACTGAGCTAGCAAAACCCCAAATGCAAATTATTTATATTGATATATTCTATACATAACAAGCTTTTGCAAATCAATGAGCAGAGTTATTTCTTGTAACAATTTCTAAATAGGGCCCTATGACTAATTCAGGGACCATGGTTTCAGGCTATTCCACCAAGTTATCAAATCCATCAATAACCTCCAGCCCTGCTCATTCTTCCCCTCTGCACCCCTCCATTCCCACCCCATGTCTTCAACCCCTCCAGGAGTTGCTCAGAAGCCCATCTATGAGGTCAGAGGCTGCAGCGTCTGCTGTCAGTCTCACATCAGGATTGAACTGGGCTCAATGCTCAGACCACACAAATATTCCCCCACCCCCAAGCAAGCATCAAGGATTTTCACACTTAATTGCACAAGGCAGAGGATAAACTCAAATTCACACAGACCAATCAACTTATTTAAGGAGAGCAAGGAGGTCGTTCTATGAGCGAGGGGGCAGTGGCTGTGAGAATCGGACTGAAGGATCCGGGGTCCAGCTGATTTGGTGAGAACACAGTGCCTGCCTACTAAGGAGCTTAAGGCACCGGGTAGGGAGTAATCCTGCAAACAGCCCTAGAGGTAGATAAAGCTGTGTTAATTATAACTGCAAAATGTTCTCTACCTGCCTGGTTTCAATCTTGAGAAAGAAAATACCTTTTCCAGAGAGGCATGGGAAGAGGGAAGGAAATGATGATGGCTGTGAGGTTGGCTCCTTTGTTCTCATCACCTGACACGCGGTGAGAAAAGAGAAGAGGTGAGTTCTTAGCGGGACTGAGCCGGGCAGTGGGACTCCTTGGACCTTTGCCGCTTCTCCCACAGCCTTGTTACTTAGCTCTGAGTAGCAGCGGGACAGGGAAATGTAGCGGTGAACCCTGACACAGGGCATCCGGCCTGCTCTGAGCCCTGCATGTGTACTGACAGTTCAGCGTGCATGGCAGCCATGTGCCGCAGGCTCCGTTATTACCCACCGCCCTTGCTAAAGGAGAAGACTGAGGCCTGCAAAGGTGAAGTGACACAGTCAGGGGAGCATGAGATCCTGTCTCTAGAGTCCGTGTTCTTTGTTGCTGCACTCTGTTTCCCATCAGAGACACCAAATACAGTAAGACTAGGGAAATGACAGAGCAAAAAACAGAATTCTGCCATGCATTCTAATATTAATTATGCAACATCTTAAAGATGGGCTGTGCTCACTTCTTGGTAAGGCCTGCTCACTGCTGTGGTTAGCTGTTTTGCATGTTTCTCTCCCCATGTGGACACTTCTCACCTGCCTTACATGCCTTTCCAGGCCCTTCCTCCCGCCAGACAGTATTCCCAGACACTGCAATGAGCTGGACCCCCATGGCCCTTACAGGAGCTCTTACCTTTCTCTTGACTTAAAGTACAGGCTGAACCACGTGCTCTTTTATGGCATCTCAGAGTCTCTAGTTTAAGTGTCAATAGGGGGTAGGTGCTTAGGACATAGGTGCTGCCTAATTGCTAGGGGACTGGAATGAGATGTAGGAAAAGACAGGATATGGATTAAATCTCTGAAGTCATCAGCACCATTGGTCACTCCTATGGGAGAAACACCCCCGGAGGCTGTCATTCTGAAGTTCATCTCCTGCTTCTCTGATCATTCTTTCTTAGCTGACTCCATGGTTTGAAGTCTAACTGCCCAATAAACAGATGCTCCTTCCCCTTTATTTTTTTCTCTCTCTGTCTCTCTCTCTCTGTATGTGTGGGAGGGCATGGTTCATCTACTTCTATGACTTAAACCACCTTCCACCTATTGCTTTTTCTTCATTTTAGCTAATGAATACAGTCCTTCTGTCTGTTACTAGGAGTCATATCCAAGTCCCACCCCTCTCACTCTTCCCCTGACAGTCTGCACAATGCCTCTTACATCCCTGTCCTCCTTTCCATTGTGTCACTGGTCTAATCCAACCCTCCCAGTCCTCTGCAAGGCTGGCTACCACGTCTTCCTTCCTCTAACCCAGGGGCTGGCAAAATCATCCAGCAGCCCAAATCTGGCCCAAGACCTATTTTTGTAAGTGACGTTTGATTGGAACACAGCCACATCCATTTGTTTATGTATTTGTTGAGGGCTGCAGAGTTGAGTAGCTGCAGAAGAAAACGTACAGTCTGCAAAGCCTAAGATAGTTACTATGTGACCGTTTACAGAAAAGGTTTGCAGACCCCTGCTTTAACATCTCTTGTGAACCCTCCTCCACATGCTATCAGAGATAGCTGTGCTCTTACTTCCCTCGTGAGCAATCTCCATGGCTGTCCTTACCTGAAAAATAAAGGACAAATGGCCCTACCTGGCATTCAGGCCGTCACAGTCTGCTAACTGACAACCTTCATGACCTCCATTATTTCAGCACCCCTGTCTGCACCCCAATCTCCAGACTCACGTTGCTGCTCATCATTTTAGAATAGACTCTTATTCCTGTCTTCTTTGCTGTACCCAAATTTCCAAGGCTCGGCTCAGGTGCCACCTCCTCTGTCATCTCCACACTTGGAAATACTGTTCCTGAATTCTCTCGTTTGCATCCACATCAGCCTTTTAAAGGCAATTCCTGTGATTGTCTCTATGGTGTAGAGCAGGGCCAAATGTTTTTTCAACGTTTTTCACCAAGGGCCATATGTGGTAAAATATACAAACAGCTGGGTCACTCACTCGAGGTGAAGTACGTATTGCCTCACCTGGTTTATTTAAGTAAACTAAATATATTTTTGGAATTTGCTGCGGGCCAATTAACAATGGATTGCTGACCGCAGTTGGCCCGTGGGCCGCAGTTTTGACACCCCTGGTGTAGATAGTTGTACAATAGCCTCTTCACTGGTCTCCTCAGTTACGCTTGTTCCCTTGCAGTCTGTTTTCAATAGAGCAGATATATTGATGTTTTTAAAACTTGATTCAGATGGCTTCACCCTCCTGTTCATTGTTCTCAGAATAAAATCATACCTACCCTGGGCTTTGGAGTCTGTGATCTGAGTTCTGCTTAGATTCTTCACCTCCCACTGGCCACTATTTGTCTCTATTCTGGCTACACTTACCTTTGTTCTGCTCCCAAACATGTCAAGCTTGTTTCCATCTCAGGACTTTTGCACTTGCAAAAAGTATTTAAAAAGTTCTTCAAGGTAGGGATTCGAAAAACAAACAAACAAACCCAAACTCGTTTCCTACTGTATTCCAAGTGCCTGAAACCAGGCCTGGTACACTGTTGGTGCCTAACAAATACATGCTGAATGAACGATTAAATGACGACTCTTCCTGGTCTCCCAATCTGGTAGTGGTTGTTGAATAAATACATTTCACAAATCATTCATTCAGAGGCCAGAATGAATGGCAAGGCTTTTTGCCGTTCATTTTATTTCAGAGGCTCGATTTAATTTCTGTCAGCACATTTGCAAACCTCAGGAAGGCTGAGCCTGCATGGTGGAAAGAAGTGAAATACGTCATCCTCAGGAAGAGTAGCTATGGTGACTGTGGGAAAGGTGGTGGCCAGGTGAGAGGTGACGTGGAACCTCATGTGAGAAAACAAGTTTGAAGTCGAGTGGAAATCAGGAGTGCAACAGGAGGCACATGCAGAACAGGTGTGAGAAAGTGGCTCAGAATAAGCCTGTAGGAAGGGGCTGGAGTCTGCTCTCCACTTGGTGCTGAGGTCTGGGGGCCTGACTTGTGGGAAAGAAGCCCTGCAGGTGAGCCAGGCACGCCTCAGTGACCCCTTCAGAACGGGACCCCTGTCCCCCTCCAGCTATGCCTTGTGAGCATGTGCTGAGCTCCACACACTTTGCCTGTTGGTCTGACTGCTGCTGTCAGGGGTCCGTCTGTCAGGAAGGATTCACTTGTAAACAACTTTCTCTACTGCTTTCTAGAAATGGGACCTTTTTTCCAATCACAAGTGAAAGTGCCACACATCAAGAGGGAGAGGTGCCAACCAATGCCTCCCTTAAAGGGATTTATAATGGAACGTCATTTTCCACCAATTTACAGACAACTCCTGAACTCCTTGCTTGTAACACGGTCAGCTCTGCTTCAGTGGGCACGTGAGCGTTTCTCAAAGGCATCCCCACAGCTTATTGTTCGGGGTCTGGCCTTGGAACAAAAAGGGTTTTGTGTGCTTACTGTGGTGTGTGCCAGGACTAAAGTGTTTCTCTCTTTCCCTAGAGGCCAACTTTTTTTTCTCTCTCCCTCTCTCCCTTTCTCTCTCTCATGTTGAGCTCTGGTCTTGAGAAACTAGAAGAAAAATCCTCTATCAGGCAAATGGAATCCAATCCACTTCATTGGAAGATTCTGGCTGCTTGGATATGTACAAGAGAACAATTGATTTCCTGAACTGAGTTAAGTTTCTGTAACGTCTGTTATTAAATTATGGCAAAAAAACACACTTGCTCTTGTTCAAGTTGAGTTTTTGTCTGCTTGGTCAGTGCTATCTTTTGTGATGAGTTTATTATCTTGAGAACCATGTTTCCGGACGCATCTCAAATGGATCCCCTAAGAAATCCCCACCTCTTTGGGTGTGCGAATAAGCTGAGGGCCATTGTTTAGACTGGGTAGAAGGCAAACCCGGTGAAGTTGAACTTCAGCCAGCCAGCCAGCGGGTCTGACAAAAGGCAGCTTCTACTCCAGTTCTTCAGAAATCTTTTGGCATTCCCTCACCTCACCATGGGGCGTGTGACTGATTGGCTTTAAAACTGTTGCTAGGCATGGATAAGCAGATCGGATTCTTCCCAAAAGGCACTGGGAAAACCCCTCTGCCCTCCGCGTTTCTGATTTCATGCCCTCTGGGGCAGTGAACAGGGTTTCCAGGCAGACACATGTGGAGACACTCTTGACTCCCAGCGCCTCACTCAGAGTCCCAGACGTGGAGGGCAAGAGGGGCCTTGCTGTGCTTCCCAGCACCCCGTATTCCCACAGCCACCGCTGCCTGCCCTTCCCCTCTCTCCCCTCAGCCTTTCCTCAGTTTCAGTAGACACAGTCAAGGCTGGACCTGCCTGGGGGTCAGTGAAGTGTGTCTTATATGCATTATCCAGTTACTGAGTATGCCTGGCTCTTAGGAAGGGCTCTGTGCAATGCTTCTCTTCTGCCAAAAGTCAGGTCGCACCCTCAGGCTGTCAAGCCAAGTTCCCAGTTTCCCACCTAGACATTCCATTTGGGCTTTTCATTCCCCTGCGTTCTCCTATTCTCGGCGTCAGTGAGGTAGGCACCTGGCAGTGGGACACGGGGAGCCTTTCCGCTACTCTCCGCAGCGGCAGGTGTCAGTAACTCCTTCCACGCTCCTTCCTGCCAGGGCCTGTGTGAGCCTCCATTTCTTCTCACACAGCCTCCCACACATGCCACTGTCAACAGCTCTGACTTTGCACTTGTGATGAAACATCTGCCATCTGTGGTGGCTTGAATTGTGTCTCCCAGAAACATATGCTGAAGTCCTACCTGGAGGTACCTGTGAATGTGACCTTACTTGCAAATAGGTCTTTTGCACATATTAAGATGAGGCACAATGGATTAGTGTGACCCTAAGTCCAATGACGGGTATCCTTATAAAGAGAGGGAGATTTGGAGACACACTGGCACACAGAAAGAGATGGGCAGGAAAGGGTAGCAATTAAAGCAACACAGCTACATAAACCAAAGATTACCAGCAAGCAGCAGAAGGTAAGAAGGTGCAACAAATGACTTCTTGAGAGCCTTTGGAGAAAGCATGGCCCTGCTCACACCTTGATGTTGGACTTCTAGCTTCTGGAACTGTGAGATAAAAAAATTCTGTTTTAAGCTGCTCACTTTGTGGTAATTTGTAGCAGTAAGTACCATGTTTCCCCGAAAATAAGACCGAGCCAGACAATCAGCTCTAATGCATCTTTTGGAGCAAAAATTGATATAAGACCCGGTCTTATTTTACTATAAGACTGGGCATAATATAATATGGTATGATATGAGATATATATAAAATACTGGGTCTTATATTAATTTTTGCTCCAAAAGACGCATTACAGCTGATGGTCCATCTAGGTCTTATTTTCGGGGAAGCAGGGTAGCTCTAGAAAATGCTCCCTGCTTCCTGCCTTTCCACCCTCGTCAGAATCCTATGTACCTGGTATGATGTGCAGCCCACTTACTTTGGGAATCCCCACCTCATCCACTTTGGGAGGGCCAGTGGGGATTCAGGGGCAAGGAGACCCATGCTGTGCAGCTTAAAGCAACTGGGCCCTTATTTTCAGGGAGGAAGCTCTTTCACTGGACTCATTTCCCATCTGTCATTGGACTGTTGGAACTGTAAGAGCCACACGGCTGAGGTCAGGCTGTGCGTCTTGGGGAAAGGGCCACTAGGCCTGCTTCAAATGTAGCCCTTTTATTGGAGGAGAAGAAAAGGAACATTCTCGGAGATGTGTGGTTCTGCCCAGTTCAGCAATTTAGGGCACCATACAGCAATTGGGAAATAAGGCCTCAAGTTGCCAGGGAGAGGAGTAAGTTTTCTGGGGGATCTTCAGAGCATGGTTGCCCCATGAACCTGTAGTGTGCTGTGTGTGGTGTGGCTGATCGAAGATGAGGAATTTCCGGCATAGAAATAATAAATAGTGCTCATGTGGCACTATTTGCCAGGCATTATTCAGTGTGTTTTGCAAATATAACTTCCGTAATCCTCACAGCATCTCGATGAGCTAGGTAGGCACTCTTATTGTCCCTTTTATGGAGCTTAGGAAACTATGCACAGAGAGGTTCAATAATTTGCCTGAGGTTACCCAGCATTATAAGTGACAGACCCTTACAAATTCTGACCCCTGAGTTTGTATTCTTATCCACAACACTACTTAGAGGCCTTATCTCGCCCAGTTTGTCAAGATGGACATTCATACTCATACTAGTTTTCATGTCATTGGGCCCAGACCTTCCTTGCCCACTGGCATTCTGTGGCAACTCCAGAGATGAGAGCATTGCTGAACGGAAAATGCAGTGGGCACAGGCTGGGACGAAGGACAGATTTTCACTCTCAGAAAGAGCCTCATGTCCTGTCCCCTTAGCCCTGCTTAGAGTGAAAGGACTGACATCACTGTTCATAGTAAAGCAGCATGGGGAGGAGGAGGTGGGGCAGGAGAAGTCAAAGCTCTTGGCAAGGACAACATGGTCGCCTCTTTCAGACCAGGGGTTCTCAAACTTGAGCGTCCATCAGAGTCACCTGGAGGGCTTGTTAAACCACAGATTGCTAGATCCACTCCCAGAGTTTCTGATTCAGTAACTCTGAATCAGTTTGGGGGTTGGGCCCAAGAATCTGCATTTTCTCAGGCTTTCTGGTGATGCTAATGCAGTTAGTCTGAGTACTACACATTGAGGATCATTGTTTCAGGCTAATTCCCACTCTGCTTTCAGGGACATTGTGGTTGGCTCCTCAGATGATAGCAGAGCTAATATATGAAGATCTTTGACATGGTTTTTCCCAAGTATATACTCTTGGCAACTTGTTTAGGGGAGGAGATTTGTCTCGCAGCAGTTTTCATGAAGATGGGTGAACTTAAAGCTTTACAGTGTTAGTCCACAGAGATTGTTTGTCAGCAGGCCTCCATCTGTCTCTCCTGCAGCAGAGTGAGAGGAAATCAGCTTAATCGTATGTTTTGCATGAAGGATATAAATGTAACTTCCAGCAGAGAAGGAGGAATTCTCAGTTGTCTGAGATGATTTAGGTCTAATTGTCTCTTGAGGTAGAGAGATCGACAAGAAGATGCTACTGCCATGCTGTTTTGATTACTATAGCCTTATAGTATAATTTGATATCAGATAGTATGATACTTTCAATTTTGTTCTTTATTCTCAATATTGCTTTGGTTATTTGGAGTCTTTTGTGGTTTTGTATAAATTTTAGGATTAATTTTTCTAGTTCTGTGAAAAATTCCACTGGTATTTTGATAGGGATTGCATTGAATCTGTAGATTGCTTTGGGTAGTATGGACACTTTAATGATGTTAATTCTTCCTATGAGCACACTATATCCTTACATTTATTTGTATCGTCTTCAGTTTCTTTCTTTAATGCCTTAGAGTTTCCAAAGTAGAGGTCTTTTACCTCTTTGGTTAAACTTATTCCTAGATATTTTGTGCTTTTTGATGCAGTTGTAAGTGGGATTGTTTTCTTAATTTCTCTTTCTGATAGTTCATTATCAGTGTATAAAAATGTAATTGATTTCTGAATATTAATTTTGTATCCTGCTACTGAACTAATTTCATTTATTAGGTCTAACAGTTTTTTGGTAGAATTTTTGGGGTTTTCTATATATAGTATTATGTCATCTGCAAATGACAATTTTATTTTTCCTTTCCAATTTGGATGACTTTTATTTCTTTTACTTGTCTGATGGCTGTGGTTAGGACTTCCAGTACTATGTTGAATAAAAGTGGTGAAAGTGGATTTTCTAGTCTTGTTCCTGATCTTAAACAAAAAGCTTTTAGCTTTTCATTATTAAGTATGTCAGTTGTGGGTTTGCCATATATGGCTTTTATTATGTTGAGGTATGTTTCCTTTATCCCCACTTTCCTGACAGGTTTTACCATAAATGGATATTGCATTTTGTCAAATGCTTTTTCTGCATCTATTGATATGATCATATGGTTTTTATCCTTCATTTTGTTTATGTGGTGAATCATGTTAACTGATTTGTTGATATTGAACCAACCTTGCACTCCAGGAATAAGTTCCAATTGATCATAGAGTATGGTCTTTTTAATGTATTGCTGAATTTGGTTTGATAATATTTTGTTGAGGATTTTTGCATCAATGTTCATTAGGGATATTAGTGTATATATATATATATATATATATATATATATATATATATATTTAAAGTAATTATGGATAGGTGTATAATGATTGCCATTTTATTGTTTTCTGATTGTTTTTGTGGTTCTTCTCTGTTCCTTTCTTATTCACTTGCTCTCTTCTGTTGTATGTTGATGACTTTCTATAGTGTTATGTTTGGATTCCTTTCTCTTTATTTCTTGTAGATCTCTTATAGATTTTTGGTTTGTGATTACCCTGTGCTTCATATATACCAAGCTATGTTTTTAACAGTCTATTTTAAGTTGATGTCCGCTTAAGTTCAATAACATTCTAAAATTACTACAATTTTTACTCGCCCTCTCCATGTTTATGTTTTGTCATTATGTTTTCACTTTTTTTGTGTGTGTGTAGCCCTAAATTTATCATTAAATTACACATGATCTTCCTAATTTTGTCTTTTAAGCTTTGTACTAGCTTTATAATTAGTCAATCCACTGCTTTTATTAATTGTTTGCCTTTGTCAGTGAGATTTTTTCTTTCTTATATTTTCTTATTCAAATTTTTGATCTTTTCTTTTCTACTTAAAGAAATCTTTTTAACATTCCTTGTAACACTGGTTTGGTGTTGATGAACTCCCTTAGCTTTTTCTTGTCTGGGAAGCTCTTTATCTTTCCTTTGATTCTAAATGATAGCCATGATGGGTAGAGTAATTTTGTTGTAGGTCCTTGCTTTTCATCACTTTTAATATTTAGTGCCAATCCCTCTGGCTTGAAAAGTTTCTTTTGAGAAATCAGCTGATAGTCTTGTGGAAGATCCCTTGTATTATACATAACTACCGTGTTTCCTAGAAAATAAGACCTAGTCGGACA
This sequence comes from Rhinolophus sinicus, assembly GCF_057876585.1. Taxonomy (NCBI): domain Eukaryota; kingdom Metazoa; phylum Chordata; class Mammalia; order Chiroptera; family Rhinolophidae; genus Rhinolophus; species Rhinolophus sinicus. The sequence goes on along the minus strand of NC_142517.1, from coordinate 128,977,876 downwards.
ATCAGCTCTAATGCATCTTTTGGAGCAAAAATTAACATAAGACCTGGTATTGTATTGTATTATATTATATTATATTATATTATATTATATTATATTATATTATATTATATTATATTATTATATACCAGTCTTATATTATAGTAAAATAAGACCGGGTCTTATATTAATTTTTGCTCCAAAAGACGCATTAAAGCTGATTGTCCGGCTAGGTCTTATTTTTGGGGAAATATGGTATCTGCCTTTTTCTTGCTACTTTTAAGATTCTCTCTTTGTCTTTAACTTTTGGCATTTTAATTGTGATGTGTCTTGGTGTTGGCCTGTTTGGGTTCACCTTGTTTGGGACTCTCTGCACTTCCTGGACTTGTATGTCTTTTCACTAGGTTAGGAAAGATGTCCATCATTATTTGTTCAAATAGGTTTTCATTCTCTTTCTGTCTCTTTTCTCCTTCTAGGACCCCCATGATGCGTTTGTACACTTGATGTCTCGATGGTCCCTCAAACTATCCTCATTGTTTTGGATTCTTTTTTCTTTTTGCTGTTCGGATTTGGTGTGTTCTGCTACCTTGTCTTTCAGATTGCTGGTTTGATCCTCTGCTTATCTAATATGTTGTTGATTCCTTCTAATGTATTCTTCAGTTTTTATATTCTCCACTTCTTATTTGTTCTTTTTTATGTTTCTATTTCCTTTTTTGTTTCTTATCTCCTTGTTGAATATCTTCCTGAGTTAATATATTCTTCTCCTAAGTTCATTGTGCATCCTTAAAATCAATGGTTTGAATTCTTGAATTCTCTATCTGGCAGACTGCTTGTCTACATTTTGCTTAGGTTTTTTTTTTTTTTTCCTGGACTTTTGTCCTGTTCTTTCATTTGGGACATGTTTCTTTGTCTCCTCATTTTGGCTGAATCCTGTGTTTGTTTCTATGTATTAGGGAGATATACATCTCCTGGTCTTGACAGAGTGGTCTTTTGTAAAAGATTTACTGTGTGGCCCAGTGGCACAGTCTCATTGGTTCCCTTAGCTGGGTGCTCCAGGGGTGTCCCCTGTGTGGGTTGTGTGTGCCCTCCAGTTGTACTTGGTTTTCAATTGATGCTGGCATGTCAGTGGTTGTGGTTGACCCTCATGCTGACTGCCTGTGAGAGTTGGGTGCTATAGCGAATGAGCTGTTGTGCAGGGGCTGACCCCACAGAGTGTGATTCACTTTAGCTGGGCCCTGATGCCAGTTGAGGCCATTCTTCAGATTTGTCTGTTTTGGGATGGTGGGGTGGGGTTCTGGTGTGGTCTGAAGCTGGCCGCTTATTGTGTTGTGTCTGGGGCCTTTTGGAAAGAGGTCTGGTAAAGGCCAAAGTCAGCTGTCGCTCTGGGCTTGGAATCACTTGGTAGGAGCTACAAAGTGATCTGCAGGTAGTTGCCATTTGTGTTGGGCTTGGAGGCATTTGAGAGAGACCATACTTCAAACCAAGGCTAGCTGCCACTTGTGCTAGGATTTGTAAGCTTTGGTGAACACTACGATGGGAGATGAGGCCATCCACTACTTGTGCAGATTTCTGGCTACTTAGTTGGAGTTACGTTCCAGGCTAAGACTGGCTGACATTTATGCCAGGCTTGGGACAACTTGTGAGAGTTACAAGGCAAGTTGAGAATGGTTACCGCTTGTGCTGGCCTAGAGTCCACTTAGCAAGAGCTACAAGGTACACCAAGGCTGGCCGCTGCTTGCTTGGAGATTGTGGACATTTGAGAGGTTTTGGGAAAGTTCACAGTTCAAATGAGGCAGAATGTTCCTGTGGAGGAGCTGCTGGAAGCAGCTTGGTCAGGGTAAGCAAGTTGGGTGGGATGGTGTCTCGGGGAAGCACTAGAGGAGGGCGAATGCTGTTAGGTTAATGGAGAGCACAGATTTGGTGCCTACCTGCATCAGACTGGCTGTATGGGAGGTTAGCTCCACAAAGGAACAATGGTAGCTGCCAGTGTTTCCATCCCTGGAGAGAGTTGCATTAATCTCTGCATTTCCAGATCTCACCCTGGAGTTAGTCAATTTACTTTCTCCCTGTATGTCCCTGGTGCTTTTCAAGTTACCACCCCTGTGCTGGAGCTCATAACGAGTGAGTTTGTGAATGACTGAGTTTGTGTGCCAGCTCTTTAAGAAGACTGTGTCTTGGTCTCCCACCGCCCTATGCCTTTCTCAGACACAATCTCTGCTGGTTTTTACAGCCAGAAGTATGGGCACTCTTCTTCCTCATATTGGTGCCCCAGTCTGGGGAACCTGGTATGGGATTGTGACCATGCACTCCTCAGCAGGGACCTCCACAGCCAAGATATCCCTCCCATTTTTTAATTGTCACACCATGGGTGTGAAACTTGTCCATTCCACATCTGTGTCTTTCCTACAATTCTCAATGTTGCTTCTTCTTTATAACCTTCTTTATAGGACTTGTGTTCAGCTAGTCTTCAGATGGTTTTCCAGGTTGATTTTTCTATAATTCAGTTGTAATTTTGCTGTAATTGTGTGAGGAGGCAAGTTCAGTTTTCCTACTCTGTCATCTTGACTAGAAGTCTAGTAGATTTGTACATTTTAAGTGGTTAAAAAAATAAAAGCAATATTCTGTGATATGTGGAAATTGTATGCAACTCAAATTTCAGTGTCCATAGGTAAAGTTTTAGAGGAACACAGCTATGCTCATTTGTTTACAGTGTGTCTCTGGTTGATTTCACGCTGCTGCCACAGAACTGTGTGGTTGTGACAAAGACTGTATGGCCCACAAAGCCTAAAATATTTGCCACCTGGACTTTTACAGAAAAAGTTTAGTGTCTGACCAAAGTCATTCTTCTGTCTGAAATTCTCTGGGTCACTTCAGAGCCTCCGGGTAAAGCTCAGACTCCATAACATGGCCCATCAAGGCCTCTGGGATCCATCCGCTGCCTGTGTCTTCAGCCTTACCTCCTTTGGCTTTGCCAACTTAAATGCCATCAAGGGCCAGGCTGACAATATTAGAAACAAACAAACAAGCAGCAGGTTAAAACTAAGATAATAGATTCGCGCTGAGCCCCCTGGAGAACTATAGCATGAATGCCCCACTAAAAACATTCAATAAAATCAAATAAAAGGAAAGAAAACTCTCTCAACCACAGGACATCAGATTGTGCCATCATGTTCCTTGCTTCTTTACTTTTGACCTTGCTGTCCCTCAGCCAGGAGTGCCCTTCTTTCCAACTGCATCTGCTTGGCTCCTGCTCTTCCCTGAGGAGTCATCTCATAAGGTCATCTTGCACAGAAAGTTGTGATAGGTGTCCCACTGGCATCTGTAATGTGCCTATCACAGCATGAATTACATTGTCTTGCAGATATTTACTTACTCATTGGTTCCCACCATGAGACCCTTGGGTCTTTGAGGGCAGGGTTTTGTCTTATTCAACATTGATGCTCAGTGTGTGTTTGTAGGATGAATGAGTGAATATACGAGGTTGGACAATTAAGTTCACAAACTCATCCTAGAAAAAGTGCTACATACCTCATTGCTGAATATCACTACAGTTACCTTCAAAGTACTTCCCTTGGGAAGCTATGCACTGACACCAGCACCTAGTCCATCCTTCAAAGCAATATTGGAACTCTTTTTTTGGAATGGCCATCAGACGTGTCATCGTATTATGCTTGATGTCCTGAATGTCACCAGAATGTCCTTCAATATTTCCTTTATCTTCAGGTAAAGAAAGAAGTCATCAGGGGCCAGATCAGGTGAGTAGGGAGGGTGTTCCAATACAGTTATTTGCTTACTGGCTAAAAACTCCCTCACAGACAGTGTCATGTAAGCTGGTTGTGACATTGTGATGCAAGACCCGTGAACTGTTGGTAAAAGCTCAGGTCATCTAACTTTTTCATGCAGCCTTTTTAGCACTTCCAAATAGTAAGTTCATACAAATTCATAATGAATAGTTCCTCTGATATCAAAAAAAGGTTAGCAACATCTTTGCAACAGGTATGTGAATATAATTGTCAGATCTGGTATAAACGAGGAAACAAAGTTAGGGACTCAGCGGTATCCTGTAATCTTCACATAGGAGTGAAGTGATGTCATATATCCTCTTCATGTCTTAAATTGATTATTTACCCTATTTAAGCTTTATCAATGTTTCTTTAGAATTGGTCCAATTTGTTCTGTCTTTACAACACTCTATGAGAAAAGGCAGGTGGGAAGAATTATCTCCATCTTGTAGTTGAAAAAAGAGGGGCAGTGGAATATGCTTTGGTAATATCAGGGGATTCTGAGAGCTGGAAATTCATACCTTTACACAGGACCATATGGCTCTTTCAGTTTCATCTCACCAAAGATGTATTGAGTACCTACTTGATGGTCAGGCATTATATGAGGCTCTAAAGATCCAAAAATGAACAAGTTATGGTCTAAGACTCCAGGAGGTCATAGTTTTACCTGGGAAAAAAGGTTGTCCATCCTCTGATGGCAGCCGGCCAGGAAACCCTGAAAGGGTGAGGTGAGAGGAATCTCGTCAAGCGGGCACGTCTGAAGTAAAGCACGAGAGAGGAAGAGAGGCCATCTCACTTATTTGGGATGTCTCTCCCAGCCTTCAGAAGTCTAGAGTCAAATGATGTTTGTGATGAGGATGGTAACCCAGCACCAAACCATGTAGCCATCCTGCCTGAGAGGACCGCCATGGCAGTAACAACCTCTTCTGAATTCATCATCCTCTTGGACTCATCAGAGGAGGACTGGCTCCACATGAAGGTATTGTACTGTGGCCCTGAGGGAAATTTGTGAGGAAGAAGAACACTGATTGGAGAAGATTTGGGCAGGAAGAAAGTCCAGCCTGTATGCATCACCATATGTCTCTAGAAGGTTCCCCGTGGGTCTGGTCTCTGGGTTGGATTCCTGGGAGAGAATGTGCCTAGTGTTTGTGGACACACTTTGCACGTGCACAGGGGACAGCAGCTCAGGAGTTCACCTCAGATAGCGCTGACTGCTACTCCAGGGGCCTGCAGCCTGATGCACCCTGTATGCATGACATGCCACCTGGTCCCCACAACATCTCTGTAAGGGAATTCCTACCAGTATCTCTACTTCACTGAAGAGGAAACTGAGGCTGGGAGACATGACGTAACTTGGGCAAGATTGCAGAGGTGAAAAGTGGCAGACTGCCACACCAGAGCACCCAAATGTGTGTCGACGTCCTGGTTTTCCCAGCTTCGGGTCAAAGAAGAATAATGCAAATAATGCAGGAAATTCTTTCAAATACATTTTTAGTATTCACTTTAAAATATTGAAATCCATTTTCAGAATTTCGAAATGTGTTTTTTTGGCATTAAACTATTCTTTTCTCTCTCTGTGTGTGTGTGTGTGTGTGTGTGTGGTAATCATAATAGAAGATAGCATTGGTTCCAAGGTGTATGCTGTTGTTTTTTGAAAATTTGTCACAAAATTCCAGAGTGCGGGCCTTTCTCGTCTATATTGCCCAGTTGACTAGGGTACCTTCTTCCTTTCTGTTTTGTGAAGATGGCCAGGAGAATCATACTCACATTCATATGCATACATACACGCAGATATATTTATGTATACATATCTGTGCCGTGATGTGCAATGTTAAATGCATTTTAAAGAAGCAGTTGTGGTCTCCCCCTGTGGATTCTGCTTCAGCTTTTCTGAGAGATGATCCACTTAAAATTATGGTGGTAATGACTGTTTATCTTATAACCACTGCAAGCTGTTGAATCTTGAGGAAAGACGACCCCGTGCCCAACTGCCCACGGTTCACAGATGCCATTGGAACTGTACCTTAATAGGACTGACTCAGCTGCTTTCTGCTTCAAGGATACTGTATATTTTGTCCCCTGGGGCCTGGAGTGAGATTGAGACCAAGGCTTAACCCATATGGGTCCTCATTCAGTCCCTGATGAAAGTGAGTATGCTCATAAAACTACAATTTAAAATCTAAATGTTTACACTTTAGACAAAATAGAAAAAACAAAACAAAACATTTTTCATCAAAACCGAAACACAAATCTTATACTTGTGTCAAACAAATGAATAATTAAATAAAGTTTCACCTCTCTAAAGGATCATGGGAGGCAAAGTATACTATGAAGAAAAAACATAGATATTTTTTAATGAAAGTAAACAGATGTTGATCTATATATCCCTGTATTTGTGTCTACATGACATCAGATCAATGATTGAAACTGAAAAATTCAGTGAACAATTTGGTCTTTGTGATATGAAATAGTTGTTGGTATTCTAATGAATAGTTCCCAGCATTGTGAGAATGAAGATAAAGTCAAAGGTGTACATGAACCAAGAAATTGTTTTCTAGTTCCTTGATAGCAACTCAAAGCTTTGATAGGGGAATGGAGAGAGTCCAAGTGCATAGCAATGAGAAAGGGATTCAGAAAGGAGAGAGGTGAGTGTGAAAGCCTTAAGCCTTATCTTGCATTAGTTGTTATGTAAAGAAAAAAATATCTACACTCATAAATAACTTCTATTTTGCCTGAGGATGACCTGGAACTCTCATTTTATGACTAGAACAACATTGTTTGTTAGCAGGAAAGCCTGCTGTATACAGTTGGGAGACTTGGATTGGAAATGATCTAAACATTCATCAGCAAGGAACTGGTTAAATAAATTAGGATGCATTGGTTCAAGAGAATTCTAGGTAGATAGGATATACTGATAATGAAAACTGCGCAAGGTATGATGTCAAATGGAAAATGTTTCATAATCTTATGTATGTGTAAAATAATCCTATTTATATTAAAAAAATAAATATATATTTGTGTGCAAATGATTGGTCCTTTATGGAAGGACATATGAGACATAGTTGGCAATAATCATCCTTGAGGACTGATTCATCCTAGGAATTTGTTTTTTAACTTTTTTCTTATCCTCTTCTGTACAGTTTGAAAAAAATCCCACCATAAGCATATGTTACTTTTATTATAAATATTAGGGAAAAAAAGAAAGACCCAGGGTTGAGTTTCATTTCTGAGACTGCGTCTGTGACACTAAATTTCTGAGCTTCAGTTCATTTTTCAGGTTGATAAGAGGGACAAAAAGTATGATACACGTAGAATTTATCTGCAGATTCTAAACTGGGTCCAAGTGTTTTCACTCTCCCCTCCCCCTTTTTTAGTGTAGCCCAGGAGCCCTCCATTTAAGTGTGTGGATCCATGTGCCAACAGTGACAGTTGTTGCTAAAATTTTCTCCAAGCTGTTACAAAGGGCCAGGATTTTCGGATGAAACTTTCCCTCCTGCCTCTGACAACAGCCTGGACCCTCCGCGCTCTCCCCGTCTTTCCTGAAAACACATGGTCTGTGCTCCCAATGCTGTGTGGGATGCCTGCATTATTTGGAAAGGGTAGGAGACAGCAGCAGCTCCCCTGGCAGCAGGATGGGGCAGCTGTTTTCTGAGACATGTGACTTCATGAAACCTTGGTTGGCAAACACAACGGCCTCATCAGGAAGGGAAACCCAGCAACCCAAGTGCATTATGAGGCCCCAACTTGGCTCACACTGTTCATTTGGGCTCTTAGTTCAATGTTAATCTCCAGGATCTAAATAATGATTATTGCCCCACCTGACACGCAGCCCTTCTTTATCTTCCAAGCGGGGCAGGAAGTTCCCGCCAAGTGGGTCTTGGCTTTATTACAGTTTCTTTGCAGTCTGGGCCCAGCATGGGAGTGACAGATTCAGACAGGGACAAACACACGCACAAACACTCAAACACATTCACTCATATTCTCACACATTCATTCATACATACACATGAATACACACACACTCTCCCACATACACACTCACACACTACTTCCTCACACACACCACACACACATGTTTACTCACACTCACACACATACCACTCACACATACAACACACACAGAACACACACAATGTCACACACTAACATGCACACTCAAATGCACACATTCAAAACACTGGCACACATTCACAGACATATGCCACTCACATATTCATACATCTATACTACTCACACACACTCATACACACACACACTCATACATAGCACATGCTACTCACATTCACAACACGTACATGCTCACACATATGACATGCTCACCATAGCATATATGTTGTGAACAAATACTCAGAAATATGAGAGGACTTCAGGAAAACTGCTTATTAAAACAGATGAGACTTTGCCTCAGTGAGTCAACGGGCTTTGCAAAAACGGTGATTTTTTCTCTGTGGATCTACAAGGAGCAACTGTGAATGATACTAATATCTTAGGTGATGGTATTTAAAAACACGACAATTCACTAAAATAGGAATTCACCAGTGACTTCTCCTTTAGGGTTGTTGTTATCCTTACGCGGTGTTTTGTGGTTTACTGTAGCTGTTAGGGTCACTTTTCTATTGTTCTCCCCACCCACACCCAATCACACCATGTTTTATTGAAAGTGTTGTAAAGAAGATGCTCAGGGTAGAGAAGTGGGACAATAACCAGGCCCAGCCAAACTCACTCCCTGGGAGAATGTCCTGGAGTTGAGGGAGGTGAGGCAGGGCAGGCCCGAGGGGCTGTCGACAAAGGAGGGGGGCAGAAAAAGGATCGATGGTGGGATACGAGTGGGGACTGGCCTCAGCCCAGCCCACTGTTTTCTGTAGTGTTCACAGCCTCCTGGCGCAGTTGCTTTCAGGCAGCAGGGAGAGACCTGATACAACCTCTTTTACCTGCAGAAACAACATCAGTTTGAGTCTCATGCAGATTAGTGAGTCTTTCTTTTCCTTCAAGGCCTAACGTTTTGCATCTTCTTTTCTCTCTGAGGCTGTTAACACTGGGTACCATTCGGCAGTCAGTAACTATGTAATGAATGAAAGAATGGCAGCCTTCCTGGTCAACGATTCAGATATTTCTGTATGGTTCCTTCCATATATATAAAGGGGCTTTGGCCATCTGGTGGGCATGAAGAAGACTATACTGTGCCTGAGCATTACCTCACTGTCTGAATATCTTTTCTTCTTTATTTATGTGCACTTCCTTGGTGATCTCATCCCGTCTCATGGCTTTAAATAGTAGTTAGATACTGACAACTCCCAAATCTATATCTCTATCCTGGATCTATCTCCTGGATCCCAGACTCGTATATCCAGCAGTCCCCTGGACATCTCCAATTAGATGCTTCACAGGCATCCAACCTTACCCTATTCAGAATGACTCCCAATTCCCCCTTGAAACCTGCTGCTCTCCAGGCCTCCCCCTATCAGCAAAGGCAACTCCACCTCTGCTTCCTCAGGTAAAACCTTGGATTTATTCTTGTCTTTTTCATTTCTTTTACACTCTTATTCACTTCATCAGTAAGCCGGTTCTACATTTAAAATATATCCCAAATCTGAACGTATCCTAACACCTCTACTGCTGCCTTTCTGGCCAGAGCCACCCACCACGTCACACCCTGGATTACAAAAACATGTCCTATCTGGTATTCTGGAGTCCTCCCTTACTGCTCTGCAGTCTGTCTTCCCCCATAAGCCAGAGTGTTGTTTGTTTGTTTTTTCAGACTGTAAGTGGGATCATGTCAGCCTCTGCTCCAAAATCACTAGTTGGCTGGCACCTTGCTTGCAGTCCAAGCCAGAGTCCCCACCTTGTTCACAGTGGCTGCATGGTCTGAACCCCCAACACCCCGTCTCACTTCCATCCGCTCGTCCCCGCATTCCCTCCTCCCCGTCATGCTGGCTTCTTGCCATTCTTCCCCAACACCAAGCAGATTGTTAGCTCAGGACCTTTGATCAACTGATTCCTTTTCCTAGAACGTTGGTCCCTAAATAGTCTTACAGTTTGCTTCCTCACTGCTTTTGAGTCTGCTTCAGTGTCCCTATATTAGAGAGACATCTTCTGACCAACCATGCGACCTCCATCCTTGCTGTTCCTACTTATTGTCCAAAACACTTATCCCTCCTTTATTGTTATGCATACTTTGTCTATGTATTTGTTGCCTAACCTTTCCTTCTAGATGTAAGCTCCATGAAACTAGGGACTTTATGGATTTTGTTCCCTTCTATACCTCTAGTTCCTAGAACAGTGCCTGACTTGCTGTAGACTCTCAATAAATTTCTGATGAATGGAGGAAAGAAGGAAGTTAGGTAGGAAAGAAGGCTGGAAAAAAGGAAGGAAGGAAGGAAGAAAGGATGAAAGAAAAAAAGGAAGAAGGGAGTCATGCGTTCCATTAGGCCAGAACTCAAATATCCCAGATTATGGGGCTTTTCATTAGAGCAGTGTTTCTTTCTTTCTTTCTTTCTTTCTTTCTTTCTTTCTTTCTTTCTTTCTTTCTTTCTTTCTTTCTTTCTTTCTTTCTTTCTTTCTTTCTTTCTTTCTTTCTTTTTTCTTCCTTCCTTCCTTCCTTTCTTTCTTTTTTTTTTTTTTTTATCATGAACATTCAATAAGTAATACATGTATATTGTGACACAGTTGACATAGATATACAGAGGGTCCCAAAAAATATATACACACATTTTAAGAAAGGAAATGACTGTATTAATATATACCAATAACAAAAGATGAATACAAGTCACGTTTGACTTCTGCAATTAAAAGAGTTGCTCAGAGTGGTTACCATCAGCGTTGACACTTCTGATTATGGCGAACTACTGCTTGAGCAACGTTGACCAAAGTGGTAACATCTCTTAACACATGTATACATTTTTTTGGCACCCTGATAGATATATTGACTACATGACATACACTCTATTTTCTGTTCCTTGTAATTATATTTTAACATTTTCTATTTTGTTTCCATAACAAAACACTGGTCTGGAGTCACTAAACTTATTTAAGCTTTAATGGGTTATGAACCGTGGTTTGAAAAATATTGCACGAGATGGACTGGAAGGTTTTGATGGGGAGTAAAGGTTAAAATGAAAACAAAATGATCGGTCATGTACACTATCCAGCAAATTTGTAAAATTAGACTGCTTACTTTATAAAATTTTGGCATTTGAGTCAGGGAGGAAAAGATAACTTTCTAGAATGGGTGCTTTGAGGAGAGACAGGCATGGGCTGGATGCTGAGGGGAAGGTGTGTTCAAATTAAGATGACATGAAGGAAAGATGTGGGAGAGAGAGAGAGACACCAGATGAACTTCATCCGCATAGTGTAGGAAAGTCCATTAGGGCCAAGCTCTTGGCCTACGTCATTCCCATTTCTGACTGGGACAAACTCAGTTTCAATCTAGCTTTCCTCTGCCACCCTGGGGGCTGTTCCCATCCTTCCCTTCAGGTGGAAATTGTGTACAAAATTTAACCACTTTCTGTCATCTGCATCAATGTCTCTCCCAGGAAGATGCAATTAGTTCTAGATTTTTCTATTCCAATGTTCCCTGCCAAACCAAGAGATGACTAAGTATGTTATACTTGGGTTATCTTTTCAGAAATGGAATTGAGACATTTCAGTGGGTCACACAATGATTATTATCTGACACTGAGCCTTTATTATGTGCCAGCCATTGTTCTAAATAATCTACATCATCTCTGTTTGATAGTGGTACCATTAGTCTTTGCATTTTATAGATCTCAGCACTATTATGTAAGTTACCCAAGGCTATCTAGCTAATAAATGGTGGACCTGGGATTCAAACCCAGGCAGTCTGGCTCTTGAGTTCTTGTTCTTACCCACTGCTCGTTCTTGAAAAATATCATGACTGATATTATAGTGAGATGGGTGCCAGCCTGTTGAAGGGAAATGGAGATTATACTTCAGGGACATTGATGGTAGCCTGATAGCTTAGGGCCAGGGCACAACCCTAGTATGACTCCCTTTACCCTGTTTTTTTCCTGAATTGAAGTTTTGATAGAAGTACAATTAGTCAAAACTAAAAGATTATTTACCTAATTAAGAGATTGTTAACTGGATGCAGAATTTCTCTCTCTTTTTTTTTTGGCTCACTACTAAGTATTTTAAAAAAACTGTGGCCCTTAATGCCATTTGCTAGCCATGAACTTCCCAGCTCATCACAGCCCCTACCATTCCCTACTGTGTCTCCACTCTGCTCCTTTGTTATTTCCCTAGTCCCTGAAGGCAATTCTCATGCACATGTATGTGATATCACTCTTTAAAAATGGGATCAGGTTCCAACTGACTTTACCCTAGATCTTTTATCATGACGTAGCCATCATGGACTAGCTAGTACTCTTCTCATAATGTTTTGCCTCTATGTGGAAGTGTATGGTTCCCATTGGTTGGAGGAGAACCTACTGGGAGCACCACACCTTGAGGAATAATCTGATGCCTCTTTTCCTGAAGTAGACATAATAATATGTGATCCAAAATAAGTGAGAGTGACTGTTGAGGGAGGAAGTCATGGCGATGGGAAATCATCCATATAAAGCATCAAGTGTCTAGTGCGAGTGAATGGCAAGGACATAAGCCCCAGGTCAAGTTTAGAGGAGTTCAGGAACTGGCCAGGGATTGGGAGCGGAAATAAAGGAAGTGACTGAGAATTTGGTTGAGGGTATTAGTGGCCTGATAGTCATGTGTCACTTGTGTTGGCAACTTGCTGGACAGTTCTCAGACATGGGCATTTACATACCTAGAGAATGTTTGGCTTTAATTGGTCATTAATATGTAAACATTTAATGAGGCCCTACGAAGGGTTTGAGTTAATTGTAACTGAATGAACTTTTAAAAACCTGAGTTCTTAATGAACTCCATGCTAAAGATGCTGAGGAGAAAAATGCCAGATCTGCCCATTATCTAATATCTGCTCATATTTTATCTGAGGCTCTTATGAGAGCCAACAATGCTTGTTCTCACTGTGTTTTAATGAGCAGTACCATGCCAAGATGCTATTTATACCAAAATACATAAACTTGATGCCAGAGGAGGACATGGGAGGAGCTGAAAGAATCTTTTGCTCTAGAAATATTTGAGACTAGAGAAATTAAGAGCAGTCCAATAGATGGTTTGAATTCTGACTTTGAGACTTTCTATCTGTGTGTACAGGATAGATACTTAAACCTTCTGAGTCTCAGTTTCCTCATTTGTAAAATAAAGGTGAAAAGTACTTATAATACTTACGAGTTGTAATAAAAATTATTAAATGAAATAACATGTAAAATGATTAGCACATGCCTAATATATATTACACATTCAATAATTGTAATTTTTACTGTCATTGCTTCTTGAAATACTTGGAGGAAATCTCAATGGAGGTGGTCTATGACCTATGGCAAAATGGTATATTATTTGTATTCCTTTCAATATAGAAGTAAACCAAAGTAAGGAACTTGGCTTGCATTCCCAACTCAACCATGATGTGTTACCACTTAAGCTTTCAGAAGTAGTGCACAATACAGTATGCAAAGCATGGGCTTTGATACAGATAAGCATGACCTTGAACTATATTTAGTGCTTCTGGACAACCTAGTTCATGTTTATGGACCTCTGTTCCCTCATCTGTAAAGTGGGGATAATATTTTTTCCCAAGTTTGGTGTAATGAAATACTGTGACCATTCCTAATATATCAGTGGTTTCTATTCAGTTATTTTCAAAGCATATCTCTGTTTTCACATGGACAAATGTATCATGAATATATTGTATTCACTCAGAATTTTTTAAAAATGGGAACTTAACTGTTTATAAAATTTTGTATCCTGCTATTTTCACTTAACTTTATCTTATGACTATTATTTAATAGCTTGTGCTGAAGAATCCACTTATATATGGCTGCATTATAATTCATCTTACAGAAGATCTACAGTTTGTTTAGCTATGTATTATTGAAATGTAGATTGTTCCTTTTTCATTTTTAAAAATACTATTACAGAGAAATTTCTTGTATAGTAATCATTTTTACCATCTCTGGACAATTTCCTTTTGATCAATTCTAAGAACTATAATTACTACCAGTAAGTCAAATGATATGTCAAGTTGCCTCCCAGAAAGGTTGTAGCAGTTTACAATTCCTCTCAGTAGTGTATGAAGATGCCTACATCAACAGTAAGTATCATCCCAAATTCTGTTCTGCAAGATGATTTTGTCTATGAAAAATGTTTGCCAGCTGATTGGAGACATCTTGAACAAATAACAGTATATCGCTATCCCGACTTCTTACGTGGGAGGCTGAGTGAGGCTTAGAGAAATGGCTTAGGCTGTCAGGTTTCACACCAGGTTTACTGGACCTGGAGGCTGGAAATATACCATTCACTATAACACAGGGTGAATCCAGAGTTATTTTTATGTGGTCTTAATTGAAAAACCATTGGCAACCTAGATTTATACCATCTGTAAAATAGGGACATTGATGTCTGTCCCTTGGAGGGATTTTGACTAGAAATGACGAGTTGATACATCTGGATGTCTTCAGAGCTGCATATGTTACAGCAAATCACCAGCTGCTGACTGCTATGTGTATAGGGGGCTATAATTGTGTTGGAGCAGGGAATTAGCTAGCTGGTAAGAGCACCTTTTAGGAGAGAACAGTTGCAGCATAAATTAGGTCTAGCTGAATGAAGTATGAGCAGATCATGATGGCAAGCATGCCTGCATCTCTTTCCAGAGCAATCCCCACACTCCTTCAATTAGATCGTATCAGGGCCAACTTCCCCTAGAATGGTAGTTCTCCAACTTTTCATGCATAAGAATCAATTGGTGGAGGGGAGGGGAGGGGAGGGGAGGAGGGGGGCTTGTTGAACCATTGTTGAGTCCCACCCACAGAGTTTCTGATTCAGTAGGTGGGGGTTGGGCCTGAGAATCTGCATTAAAATAGGCTCTCAGGTGACACTGATGTTATGGTCCAGGGACCAGACTTTAAACAACACTGTTCTATAGGATCCCTTTGTAGCAGTTTAGCTTTCATTAAATTAAACCAGCACCTGCTGTGGATGTGTGTTTTTATTCAATGGGAGGCCACTGGTATTTGCATATCAGCAGCATTGAGCTTCACCAAAGAGCAGTCTTTTAATTATTTGTTCAGGACATTGTGTTGTGTTATTAAAAAATGTAAATACATTGAGTATATCTCTCCTTGACTGATATTGTCATCTGGTATACACATGTAGCCGAATGTGTATTTCATGGGCATGCCCAATAACGCAAGGAAGGAATGTTTTCTAGCCAGTGTCGGAATCAGTGTGTGCTTCAAAGCAGAGCTATCCAATGTAACAATTATTTACAACGAAAAGTGAAATTTCAGTCCCATTTCAGGCAAATGGAGGATCTCATATTTCCAAGGGCACATCTGTGATAACTCTGGGTTTGAGTGGCCTGGGAAAGATAAAGGGACAATTCATAATATCAGAGGGGACCGTCAGCCCATAGATTCCAAGCTGTGGTCAGTGAGCAGACAGCCGTCTTTGCTTCAGCCCTGTTCCAGGAAAACGGTTCCAAGTCAAACACAGGAGCAGGCCAGAAAGCAGGATTATTTAATCACCTGGAAGCTCAGCCTGCCACTGCAGCTGTTGGAGGAACCTGTCACAGTTGGTTTGCCAGGGACCCAGGGCCAGATGCCTGCCCTGGGAGAACGCATTCCCAAACTGACACCTGGGCCTCGAGACAGCCAATGAGATCCACCAAGCAGAACAGAGGGGCCTACCTTAGCTTGTGTATTCCAGTTAAGAGGGCTCACTCTCCAAAGGAAGAATCCCACATCACAGGAAGTGGATGGGGAAAGGGAAGAGGTGCAAACATCCAAGTCTTATTAGATAACCATTTCCAGCCATGTCTTACAAGCGTGCAGCAGTTTGATGCTATTCACCAAGAACCCAGATGCATCTGAGACATTTCCTTCCTAAGTTTACTTAAAAATTTTTTTTTTAACTCTTATTGAAGAGAGGGAAACAAATGTCCTCATTCGAACAGATTTATTTTAGCGGCAACGGAGGATAAACTTGTGATGAGGTCATTCCATGTGAAGCAGTTCTGAAAAAGAGTGTTAGGGACTAATGTAGATACTACGTTCTTCTTGACTTAAATCATATCAGAAGGGTGGGCAAGAGGAAGAGAAAGAGGAAGAAGTTTGGAAGAAAAGGGAAGAAACAGCTTGTCAGTTGAGCTTTTTAATAACCAATTATAATAACTTTATACCTGTGTATACTATTAAGCTATTAAGGTTGGAGCTATTTATTTCCAAAACTGTGTGTGTATCTGTGTGTGTGTGTGTGTGTGTGTGTGTGTGAGAGAGAGAGAGAGAGAGAGAGAGAGAGAGAGAGAGAGAGTCTTAATAGTCTTTATATTAATTACACATTTTGGTTGGGTTACATATTCATATAGTCATATATTTGGACATATTCCTGAGATCTGGTCATAAAAATAATGACTAATATTTTTGATGTGTGATTGTGTATTCAGATGGAAGCATCACATGCAAAACCAAAGTCCATCCAGAATGTTCCCTTAGCTCTGAGGGCCTGCACACTGAATGTTCCAAGGTACCCAGAGGTGATTAAAGCTTGTGGGGAAATGCTTAATCTGTCTTGGGAATAAACCACGCTGATTTGTTCCAAGTGAGTAAGAAGCTTCCCTGAGCCTTCAAGAGACAGCCCGCATTAGACATCGTGATTTATGCTGCACCATAACTCCATTATGCTGGCTAAGGTAGAGGCAGCCATCCCCCTAAGTTATTAAAGCTGTTCATTTCTCCTTAGCATCCCATGGTGCACAGGGTTTCCATGGTAAAAGAGAAAATAGCTTTTTCCCCTTTTATGCATCTAGCCTGGAGTTCAGTTACCACATCCATCTGAATAATACCTATGGCTCAGAGAAACAGAGGTACAGGAATTTACCTCCGGTTTGACCAAAAACTTGGAATATGAATAATTTGTAATGTAGAATTTTTAAAACTTTTACTTACCTTTTTCTCTTTTCTCCTGCAGAGAGTCAGGAGGTAGAATGTGGTTTAAAAATGCATCTCCAAGAAGCAGCAGTGACCTGGGTTGGGGGAGCAAACAATTCATGAGGGGAAGCCAGGAGACTCTGGTCCCCTGAGTATCAGGGACGGGATCCATGGCTTGCTCCGTATCTTTTGATTGATGTGTTGGCAGTGGGCTCACTGGGTTGTCTAGCTTCCCTGCAGCACCATAGTTGGATACAAGGAAAAGAAAACAATTTCATCTCTATTTTTTGTGTTGACATGTACAGAAGCCAAAGATATTTATGGTGTTCTTTATCTTGGCGATTTGCTGGGAATTAAAGGAATTAACGTTTTCATAGCAAAAGCATAATAGGGAGAGAAAGTACATACATGATCCAGGGACATTGACATGGAGGTTTGAATTTGGGCTTGAGTGTATTTCAGTTTGACACAGAGGGTTTCCTTATGTAGAAAAAAAGGAATGTCGTCAAAATAGTGATGTAGCTTGCTGATGATGGAGGGTGGTATTTACTGTTATGGGTGGGACGAGGGTATTTGTATTATCATTGTTTCCCTTCCACTGAGGCAGTTTTATTTCCCATTCCTGACAAGACCTGTCTGCATTCCTGCATTCAAATCCTTCCCTCTAGCCAGGTATACCTACTTATCTGTGTTCCCATGTGGACCTAAGCTGGTCAACCCTGAGCTGGCCTCTTGCTCCATAAAGGAAGGAAGGAGCCTCAGCCACAATCAGGCCAGAGAATCCAGGTCTCTGTTGTGATGTGCTGTCTTCATGTCCCACCGGACCTGTCCCATTGAGTCCTGAATGTCCTCACGTTCCTTATCTCCTGATTTCTCTCTCACTGTTCTCCCTCTTCTTCAGTCTCATTATAAATACTTTGAGTACGTATACTACATTCACATCAGTTCAGTGGAGACTTTGGAACCAGCTGCTTAGTTAAAATCCCAGCTCTGCCCACTCACGTGCCCTGCAACTGTGAGAAAGTAAAACAGCCTATTTGTGCCTCAGTTTTCTCACTGTAAAACAAGACCATGGAAGGACGTAACTCATACACTTGCGTGAGGCTTAACTGAGCTACGCTATAACTAAGCGTGCTGTGAAAGTCATTTGGCAACTACTAAATGCTGTATAAATGTTTATGGTCACTGTAGTTACTGCTGGTATAATTTGACTTTATGTGTCTTATTTAATTATTGAAGCTGCTGCTCTGCTCTGCTTTTAAGTGTGCGCTGCTTTCGGATTTTCGGTTGGGTTGCCTCTCTACGGGAGCATACCCCATGGCTCTCCAGATTGTAATTTCTCACCCTGATTCAGTGTCCTAGTCACCTAAGGAATCAGATTTTACTGAGGACTCTGAAGAAACCGTATTTCCCCCCTTTTGTACTTAAAGTTCTCAAGGTCTAAGGTTATGACACAGGCTGAGTTCTCTAGAAGCAGAAATGGAGACAGAGTGTACATGGATTGGGTTAGGATATTGTGGGATGTTGATTGGAGAGAGACCCCTGCAGAAGGGAGGGAAAGAATGTGTCCTCCTTTGGACACAAGGAGGTCTGACAGAGCCTCGGTCAACCCAACAGGCTGCTGTGGGCTGCATGTGGCCTATTGGAGTGACTTGAACCAACTCAAAATTTCCTGGCCTTTCTGCTCCTACATGGATCGATAACTGGATATGTGCTCCTTTGGGAAGCATGGGCCCTTGGGTGAGGCAAATCCTGAAGGACCTGGCAGCTGGAAACTCTGTGCTGCTTGAAGAGGGATCTGTGCGGTGCAAGTCCGTGTCTTCCACATATTATGATAACTTCTAGACTAAAAGACGAGGCCAGAAAGTCACACCACAGCAGCTCTCGGTAAAGTCCTCCCAATTTGGCCAAATGCATTTTATGGGGGTGAGTGGGGGAAGAGAAGGAGGTTGCTGAAAGAAGGAAGGGGGGCAGGGAAACACAAGAATGGAACAAAGATTTATGTTACTGGGGCTCAACAGGAAGTAAAGGAAGCCAGGCAGAATCTTGACATGGGAGGGGCTGCTAGAAGCAATTTGGGAGCCTTAGGGGACTTGTAGAGAAACACACCGATTTTTTTTTTTTTTTTTTGAGGCTTTAGGAAGTTGCTAATAAAAATTGTGATGGCTTTGGGGTGACCCACCCTCTTAGTTTGTCTGGATTGAGTTTCCCAGGACACTTGACTTTTAGTGCTATACTTGGGTCCCAGGTGGGTTGATACAAAACCTCTTCTAAGACACCTGCTGGAGTCACAACTGAAGTCATGGGATGATGAATGGGTGAGGGTTGGGAATCCATGGGCAGATGGTTTTCCATGTAGGTAAGAATGACAGAGAGCAGAGACATTATTGATAGTTCCTGCAGTGTTTCACATGTACTTGGCAGCTAATAAATATAGATCAAAAGGAAATTGAACATGAGGGCAATGAATTAGAAGAGAAATGTATTTGGAACAAACTGCTGAGGACAGGGAAAGAATGGTAAAATAGGCAATAAATCTAGGACACAAACCAGAGTTAAATTCTATAATGCACCCGAATACTTACAATGCCATAGGGGTCAGGCCAGGTCCTGAGCTAGTGTCTTCAGTCCAGACTGGGGTGCTGCTGCACCCATATGCTTGACAGAACAACCTTTGAGCCTTCTCTCTGCACATACCCTTACCTTATAGATTCTGGAACACCCTTTACTTCCTTCTCTCGCATCGAAGGGGTGATAAGTGTTTCAAAGTTAGTGAGAAGCCCACTTTCACCCCTGGCATATACCTTCCCTCCTCCTAGAGTGAATGAATCTCTCATGGGTGTGCCATAATTAAGTTTGATGTAGGAGTGGGGAGGTTACTTTCTTCTGGGAGTGCATTTTTCGGGGTTGCTTAATCCAACTTCAAGGCCCAAAGTGTTTGGTGGAAACTGGTCTTGTCTCTACATTGAAATGAGAGCAAGATCTGCTTGCTTCATTTCCAAAATATGGAATTATTACAGGAAAGGCTCTGAAGAGCTGATATGTTTCACCAACTGTAACTTTTGGACTTTCTGACCTCATGTAAACCATAGTTCACATTCAGTGAACAATCACATTTCCATTGATGAACTTGGCTCCCCGCTGATAACTAAGTTCTTTGTATCCAAGAGGTTTGTGCGTCGTGCTCAATTAGCTGCACTTTATTGTCAGGTTGCCTTAACTTTTCTGATTCTAACACACAATCTCAGTTGCCACCTCTCACCCTTAGACTAATGACCCCTGCATCTTGACTTGACTTTTATCAAGACAGGTGTGGAGACATCATTTTCAATGTATGTTTCCATTACATGCCCAATCAATAGATACCCAGAGAATATTCTATGAGTATTCAATAGCTGCTCAGTTCTAGAATATGCAGAGAGCCTAGAATACAGGAATTGCTCAATGAGGATTTGTTGTATAAACTGTAAACTGCTCCATATAATGTTTGTTGAGTGACTCAATTAATGATTTAGCAAAATCAATAATAAATTAAAAGATGATGATTTAAAAGATTAATGCATGGAAAGAGCCTTCAAGTTCACATGACATTTATTAGACAGTAATATATTATTTTCTCTGGATTTCCAACATATTTTTCACCATTATTAAGTGATGCTGATTGCATCTTGGAGGAACAGGCAGGTATGACAATCTGTCCCTAATTGGGCTTGGAAGAAGGGTGGCTGAAAAGGGAAAAGAGAGGAGAAACAGAAGAAAGGCAGCCCGGTTTCCTTATCTTAGGCCCTGATGCGTTGCCTTGCCACTGCCCCCCTGTCCATTCAAGTCTATGACTGGTATCTCAAGTGGGATCCAATCTACCTGCTCTCCCATACCTTTTAGGCCTTGGAATAAATCCCTGTTTAGTCAAACAGCTTGTACATGCCTAGCACACCATGTCGGCACAGAGGGAACTACTGAAGTATAGGGTGTGAGCTCTGTGTGAAGATGACTACGTTCTGCTTGGGAGGGAAGAGTTACCTACCAAAAGCAAAGATAAACATACAGGTCCTTGCTATGTATAATTAAATGCTAAATTGGGTGGTGCAGAAGGTATGGGTCAGAAGACTGGGGTCAATAAGGGATGAAGTAGACAGGGAAATAAAAATGTCATTTAGTTCAATTCACCCAGCCCTGCATATAAAAGTGTGTCCTTTCCTCTGTGCTTTTTGGCAGGTGGGAGCTGGGGAGGGCTGGCAAGATGGGCTGTAGGATTTCACCCACAGATACCATGCCCGAACGGTTTTATGTAATCAAATTCTACCTCAGGTTACATTTCAAAATGTCCTGTTGCTAACATAACATTCCAAAACCTCCTTATTATACAAACTACACTCTTCTCCTTATAAACCAAGGCATTTATCATTTTTATATTTATTCAAAAAGTACTAGCCATATCGTGAAGCGATTTTTTAACCTAACAATAGCATCTCGTGTGCTTGACCAATAGGACTCGTGTTATTATCATCAGTCAAAATAATGAATGATAACTAATAAATTAAGTGGTTATTCTCCTTTGTTACCAGGAAGCCTATACTTCAATTTCCCCATTAGCACATTTTTAGGTTTAACAATAGATTATTAGACCCGGAAAAGGCTTAATCTATCTTAAAGCAATTCCCCTGGATTTATTTAAGGTATAAAGTTTAAAACAGTAGTGACAATAGAATTGAAAGGCTCTATTATCTCCAAAGGTCTCATGGCCCAGAGTGGGTCCCTAAGGTTTTCTGACTTTTCAGGGAAATTATGAAGGATTCTGATACTGGGTTTTCTGGACAGAGGACCATTTCTCCGCACCAGTGAGCTTTGCCTGGGGAGGCCAGGAACACAGGGGCACTTCCTTTCCTGGGGGAAAAGGTAAATGCGCATCATCTGTGTGCTGGGTGACTGCTTTCTCTTTCTGTGTGGCAAGACAGCAGTGCTTCCCTGGAGCTGGAGAAGCCCACAGGGACAAAGTCCAGGCTGCTGCATCTCGTGGAGCCTCGGCTGTGTTTCCACAGGTGCTCTTTGCACCTGAGCAGGCAGCTTTCATTCTGCCTGTCACTCCATTTTTGCCGCTTCTGTTGATTTCCCAAGCCTGTTTCATTGGGGCCAGACTGTGGAGAGGTCTCTTTCTCTCTCTGTCTCTCTCTCTTTCTGATATGTAAGGAAGCCTTTTCCAGAGTCCCCTAGAGTACTACTTGCCACAAAGAGAAGGTGTTTCTGGAGCTTAAACTATCAGGTGATCAGGGAAAAAACACACACAAAGCAACCCATTTGTGTGTGTGTGTGTGTGTGTGTGTGTGTGTGTGTGTGTGTGTGTCCAAAGGGGGAAAACAATGGCTTCAACAGACCCCTGACCTGCCTTCACTACCAGCGTCCACACTTTTGTCTTTTTAACATAAGAAGCTTTGTCAGCATCAAAGGAGGATTTCTGGGGCTGCCTGAGATCTACGGAGCCAGCCCAGGGCTCTGCTAGCCATTTGGGCAAATGCAGGCAGGAGTTCCAGAACCTGGGAGTCTCTCCCCTGGCGACCGTCCCCTGCCACCCCCTGGGGCAACCTAGCAGCCTGTTATCAGCTTTTCCTTTTCGAATCCCAGGGGTGTTGTCTGGGGCTAGTATGAGGCCGTGGGGCAAGGATGATTAGGTGCCTGAGCCCCAGTGCGTTTTAGAAACCATGGGGAGCTGACTGTCATGCCATTTCTGGTGGGCTTTATTGAAGGTGCTAATCACACAACAATCTGGGTCCCACACACTGGGAAAGTCAGCGCCTATCCCCTAACCCCTTCCTTCCCTTAGTGCTATCACTGATTTTAATGGTTTCTCGGTATCTGGTGGAAATCGAACTCAGCTCAGGGTCTTTTGATTTAGACAATCAGTATGGGCCACAAAACGAGTGGCTTTCTCAGTTTATAGACAGTCTTGTCCCTTGAGACCTTCCTCAGGCTCTAGTTTCAGGAGGACTCTGTTCTCAGGTTAAAAGGAATGCAACTTGCGTCTTGTTTAATGAATTTACATAAATCTCTGAAGTAGCATTGTTGGACCCGGCTTGCAAACTGGCCTTTAATGCTGTGCGTTGGAGTTGTGTAAAATCAAAGTCAGGGAAAGAATATGGCTTCCCCACCCCTCCCTTTTTCCCACCTCCTCCTGCCCAGCCCTTTTTATTTGGGGCAAGCAAAGTAGTTAAAAATGTCAAACTCACAGTATGCACTGTCAACAACACAATGAGGAGACTGAAATAAAATCCTCCAGCTTCACGGTGATACTTTATACTTACATAGGGCCTTTCATCAAAAGCCTGCCAGTGCCTTAGGAATATTAACCCTCACTATACCTCCCTGGGCTGGGCCTGGGGCCTGAACCAGTTGGGAAAGCAAACATATGGGGGGGCTAGCACCCCATTTCCAGGACAGGTCCCAGGCAAATTTTCCTAGTCGAATTTACATCTCTCTCTTTCACGTCCTCTTTCAAAAGTCACCTGCCATGTCAGCCCCCTCTCCTAAGGTACCTGGTGTCCCAGTAGTGTCAGCAGCTTAGTAGACTGCACGTACGTTGAGAGCACCGGCAAGCTGCCATCCGTCCCCCATTGGAAAACAGCATGTATACGTTTGAAATTTGATATATCATGATATGCATCAGAGCATATCATTATGGGTGTAATCTGAACTTGGTTGGATTTCTTCATACTTTATGGTTGACTCTTGTTTTTGTTTGATTTATGCATGGGCACTACTGTAACATCTGCAGTGATGAATGCCTATCAATGTCTTTATCCGGCTGTGTGTTTGGGACCATCAATGTGGCACCCTTTCCGTCTTTTCCAAGTTGCACTTTGTGCACCAGCTTTGGGTCAAATGTGATCTATTGTAAGTAACAGTTACCAGGAATTTGCTAATGGATCACGGCGCTCTTTCCTAAGGAAACTGGACAAAGCTACATGACCTTTATCAATATCTCACTGTAGTCAAGAGTGTCATCTATTTACTTCTCTTGTTATATATAACCTGTGCTTCTTCAAATACATCTGAGGACCAAGTGGCTGAGAATGAGGTAGGCCACGTTCTAAACCTGCAGATTCTCAGGGCTCCTGGTGACTAGTCTCAAAGTCAGGCTAATTTTGGGGGGGATGCTGAGGTGTTCCTATGTTACCCTTTCTAAAGTCTCTTCTGCTTCCCATTTCTGATCATGTTAACTCTTATAGGGAAGACTGGCTGGCTGTAGGCTATCTATGAAGCCCTAATAGAACCATTAGCTCCAAAACAAACAAACAAAATAGATATTGGAGCAAAGGAATACGACTTCCTGAAGGCTCTCAGTGTAAAAGGACACAGGTGGTAACACTTTTCAATGCCTGCTCTCCAATATTTTCTCCTTCCCGCTCTTGAACCTTGCCCACCTCCAAGGGCATGGAGAATTTACTTCACACTGATGCTCTGGGGCTGAGCCCTGTGAATCTGGTTCCCATGGTCTTTGCACGTGTTTTCAAGGCCTACAGTATGTCTCCCCTAAGAGCTAAGAGAAGGACTGCGTTACAGAAAGGAGCAGAAGTCACACGAGTTTGAAATTGAAGTCTGAAGGTCTGTTGCATGTCCCCTGCCACGTATCCTACATCGGAATCAGAACTGCGTAGTTTAATGATGGCTACATGCATCTAATTCCAACTTGCCATTATACATAATGGTTTACCAACTCTCTTTTCAATATTTATAATCCTCAGAGGGATCTAAGCCTCTGCAGGACACTGCAACATCAGGCAGAATTGAAATGGTAGCTCTACCTCTGACCATTTGTGTGATGATAGTCAAATTACATAGGGAACATACTCGTAGCTCTTGGGGCCTTAATTTATTCAGTAGTATAAAGGCAGTGATAACAGTATGTAACTCGGTGGGTTATTTTAAAGGTAAATTGGATGTCACATTTAAAGCAAAGGGCACTCACGAATGCTTAATAAATGGTAGTAGTTGTACTTGTTTATCAGGATAAGAGAGGAAATCAGACACTGGAAGAAGAAACTGTCTCTGTGGTGATAGTCTTGATAGGTCCCTAGTAAGATACAGCCATCCAGCAAGCACCTCTGCAGTGCTTGGCTGTACTTCTCACCTTGTACATCTGATTGTTGTCTCTAACTTTAGGGATTTTTCCAGTTCAAGACAGAAGACACTTCAATACAGCGTTGGACCTTTTTAGCAATGAACGGGTAAATAGGCATACATATGCCTGTTATTACGCTGCCTGGCCATCCTGCTTTAGTGAGGGCAGACCCCCGGCCCCTCTCCCTCCCCTCGCCCCAGGAGAGAGAGGAAATTGCCTGAGTAAAGGAGTAGAAGGCACTGAAAGCATCTCAGCAAGGGTAGAGGTGGGAAGACAGTACCCATCTACCTCCTCACCTTTCCTTAAATTTATTTTTATATCAGGTTGGTGCAAAAGTAATTGCAGTTTAAAAGGTTAAAAATAATTGCAAAAACCACAATTACTTTTGTACCAACCTAATACAAGCTTTAAGTCAAGTTAAATACTTATATTTAACTCTCACTTGGGAACGTGTGACTTGACCCAAGGGGCTTACAGTGTGCATTTATGTGGTATCTGGTTTCTGGTTCCTAATATGTGGGTCACAGCAATATAAAGACACACAAGAAATAAGGGTTGTGCTTTCGTTTGCTTGAAATTATTACAGACAGACGATATCTTGTCACTATGAAGTAAGACAAGACTCCAGTGTTTTCTCTAGAAGAGTGGAAATAGTGCTTTGAAAAAATCCTATCTTACCTTGGACTTTTTTTCCCCTAAAGAAAAATGTAGTATCTTATGTATGGCTTATTCCTGTCAGTTTCCACCCTAGAGGCCCTGTAGGTCATACATAGGGGAGACTGACTTGTGTTTTGTGCCATCATTCTAGGCCACTGACTCTGAAAACCCCAAGTCCCTCCTTAATAAAGCTCTGAAGACTGTGCATTAGACTTTCCTAACCTCCACCCCCCCCCCCCCCCCGCCCCAGTGGAGTTCCTTTAATGTTAGACCAGCCATGACAAGGAGCTGGGAAACCTGTGTCCTTACAAGTTTTCTGACTTCCCTTCCAGTGCCTTGCTAGCAACCAGAGAACTGAACCAAAGTGGTTCATACTTGTCTTACCTTAAAACTCCATTTGTCAAACAGCAATTGCACAAGAGAAAGGTCAGCACTTTATGTTCTGAGCACTTAACTTTAATCATTTCTTAATGTGGACAGAGTCTAAGAGGTTTTCAAATCAGTCCTCAAATGTAATGGAAAGGGGGTCAGTCGGTCATTCATCCAGAAATGGAAACCCAGTGCCTGGTTGCCTCTTTGCGATCCCATTCCATTCCCATGTACTGCTGTATCCTTGTAGAAACTCCACAAATATTCCTTCAGTCAATAGATCTTTATTGAGCACCTACTACATGTTAGACATTTGTTGAAAAATAGCTAGGTTTCTCCTTGTGATTTACTTTGAAAATTGTACAATCATGTATTTTTATTGTTATTTTAATAACAAGAGTGGAACATGCTCATTGAAAAAAAGTCAAACCATACAAAAGTGAAAGTTCCCCAATCTCGCTTCCCAAGGATAACTACTGCTAATAATTTGTATAATTTCTCCCATCATATGCTACATTCTGTACTGCAATTTGCTTGTGATTTATTTGGATCTGTACTTACAAAAATCCTTAGGTACTTTTAATTTGCTTTCCATAATTATTGTATTAATTTAAGACCCATTAATGACAGATAAGCAATGCACTGTCTTGAACCGATTCCTCCATGAAAGTGGCAGGTTTTAGGGTCTTGATATCCTACCAAATCAATAATCAATCACTGCTCTTTGAGAAAATAAGTTTGGGATCTGCAGTGAGCATCCACAGTGGGTAAGTAGTAAGATGTGAGGTCATTGTTTTCCAAGGGAAGGGAGAGTGCTTAATCTAAATATACACCCCATTCCATGAAATCTGCTAACCTTGGCCTCCGCCCTCAGTGCCTTCCTCCCCCTCCCCACTTCTCTATTTAAAATTAACTATGGTGGGTGATTTGGGTATAAACAAATAACACTTACAACACAATGGTTGCCCTCAAAGACTTTTCAAACTGAGTTGGGGAGACAGACACAGATGGCTAAAAAACAAGCTAAAAATACAAGTCAGTATATAAAAAGCAGCAAATAAATATAAATAGTCAGCATCATTATAGCAGTTCAGAGGAAGGAAGGAAAACAGTGGACTAGAGTGTTGGAGCTTCAGGGCAGAGATGGTGTAGGATTTGTGGATTTCTCTAGGTGGGGGCTGTGGTGGGTGGGGAGATAACTATGAAAGCCCAAGTAAGAACCCACTGACAGAGGAAGAGCATTCTATGAGAATTAAAAATAGGGGCAAAAGTTCCCCTTTTAAGTTGCTAGTTACAGTAGGCCTTGAGATCATTAGAGATACTTGGCAGAGGTGTTTTTGTTTTTGTTTGTTTGTTTTTGGCACGATAGGGTTGGTACAGGTAGGTCATTAAAATTTTGAGAATTTGAAGAAAGCTTCCAGCAGTCTTCTCAGAAAACAACCTGCCTGTCCTCACATATGCACAAAATTTTGTTTATGATTTTAGGGAGCCCTTCCTTCTACCCCAGGGTAATCTTCAGAGTATATATCTAAAAAAGAGTTGCAACCCAAGACAATCCTTCTAGAAAAAAAAAAAAAAAAAATGTTAGCTAGGTAGACATACATCATGGTAAAAGTCATTAGGCGATAGAACTCATAACTAATATTTGTATATTTATGAATAATCAAACTCCGAAACGTACTCAAAACAGGTGAGTAAACAACTTGATAGGGCCCTGCTGGCATTTCAAGCTTTTCCTCCTTGTCTTCAGTTTATTCAGCCTAAATTAGTGGAGATGATTCTGTCTTTTTCAGGGGAAAGGGTCTGACCTGAGAGAAACCAAGCTCTTGAAAATTTGCATCAATGGGATTCTTAACGCACCTGTAAGTGGAATCCACTCCAAGGTGCTGATTTTTGCTGCAGAAAAGATACTCTTGCTCCCCACCCCCTCCTTTCTTTTTGACAGTCAGTTAATAAAGACTCAACAATAAGCAGCTGCCAGTGATGTCATTTGGGACTTTGTCCACGGAGCTTGTATTTACAAGCTCGGAGCTACCACAGAGCCTCAGCGGAGGGAGCAAGTCTCCGCAAACTTGCTCCGTCCGAATTCTCTGCAGGATTTTGCTGCCGCTTTGGACGGTCAGGAAAACTGATGTGTCCTTTTAGCGCGGCCTTTTAATGCTTCAAAAATAAACAGAGGATAAACTCGGGAAGAAAGTTTTAGCTGGAGAGAGTTGTTGCAGTTCCTGTATCTGTCTCCAGGACTGTGATATGTGTTGACTGAAGAGCTAACTGCAAGTAAGACTGTTGGGATTTTTTTTTTTTTTTTAAAACTCTTGTAATAGTTTTTCTTATTTATACAGCTTGCTTTCCTTTTAAAGTGAGATGATGTTTATGTATTTCTACGGGCTCTCTCGCCTGCCACCACAAGTATGCATTTGTTCCTAGTAATTATAGTCCGCTGAAGTTGCTGTTGAGGTGTAGAGTTCTTGTCTCGGAGAACAGGCACCGGGACAGATGATAACAAGATGGTACTGAATTCCTAATCATTTGCCTCTGCAGGAAGGCTGGGATTTTTCCTTTTAATAAAAAGCAACCAGCCATACAGAAAAAAAAAAAAAAAAAAAAAAAAAAACCCTATTAGGCTGACCCAAGGATTTTAATAGAGAACTATAAAGACTGATTTTTAATTAACTGGTGTGCTGGAGGGGGAAGCCCACTTTTTGTCTCTGATACTCTCTGTGGTGTATAGATTTCTAATATGTGCATGTTGTTTATAGTGTCCTGTTCCCTCTTGCCTGCACCCTCTCCCCAAACGTGGGCGTGCACACACACACACACACACACACACACACACACACACACAAGCAAGCTCATTCATTCTCGGGGGGATTTGAAAGTATAGAAAAACGTTTTGAAATTGAAACCATTTCTATCTGGATTTGTTTCCACTGAGTATCTGGAGAAATGTTCACTGTTCTGACTTGACTTCTGAGTTAGGAACCTGAATTAATGTACTACCGAAAAAGTCAAGCTTTGACATGCAGCTAGGTAGGGATTCAAGATCCATATCCTCTCTCTTTCAACTTTCCTCCTGATATTCTTTGGGGAATAGTAAGAGTGGGCTGCGTGTGGGCCATCCTGTCTGTGGGCTTGCTCCTATCACGGCTGCACCGGGCCAGCTGGCCACCTGGAAATTCTGCTTAAGACCCCTGTGAATTTACCTTTCTGTTGCATGCTTCAAGCGCCTGTAGTTCAGCCCCTTGCAGCCAGTAGCAAATCGTGGTCAATTCCTGCCATTTAGAACTGACAGCCCTGCTGCTCATATTGGCAAGAAGTACCTATTAGCCTGTTACCTCCTGCGTGCGAACCCCGTGACTCACTCCTGGAGACCTGGCTTGCTCCCCACTTCAGCTGCTCTGTCACCAGCCCAGGAGAGCAGTGACAGCCCTCACGGCCTTTCCCCTTTTCTCTGGTCTCAGAGACTTATAAGAACCCAGTGACAGAAAAGGTCCAAAAATAATTCATCTGTTTTCCATGGACTTCTGTGGTGGGCAACCTCCTGCGTGTTTGTCAGCTCCACATTTTTCCTTCAGAGCACACGCTGCTTGGATATGTTTTATGTATTAAAGCTCAGCACTTTTTGGGAATTTTTGTTTAAAATCAGGGATTTGCTGCTAAAGCAGTTTTCAAAACTATGAGTCAAAGCTTATCCTTTTTACAGGAGAAAACCTGAGGCACAGGAGGGAAAGTAATTTTTCCAAAGTCACCCGGCAAGACGGTGGCAGAGAGTACGTTGCTGCACTTATGCCGACATGCATTCCCCATTTCAATTCTTACAGACATTAAAGCAGTAGGACCCACACGTGGTTAATAGGACTTCTTGTAGGAACAGGGTTGTGTGAAGGTGTATAGATGAAGGTGGTCTGGCAAAGCGAGAACATTTCTGTTTTGTCTTCGGCCCTGAGTATGTTTTGTAACATCTCTTCTTCATCATTTTCACTAGAGAACCAAAAAGAACTCTGTGATTGCTGTACAGCTGACGGCTGAAAGGCCAGAAAGTTGATTCCACAATGGAAATAGTACAGAAGGCATTTGGCGTTAGGTGCAGGTTCAGCAGCCCAGGGTGGTTCCCAGGTCTGGCATTCTGTGCTTCCGCTTTACTTTTATGTCTCAGACTGCTTTTTAGTGACCTCACCTTGCTTTTCTTCCTCCTTTTTGGGACTCCTCTTGTTGGTAGAAACTTCTCTTCACTTTCTCATTGATTCCTCCTCCCTCTTCATTCTCTCCCTGCAGCCAGGACCCCACATTCTAACATTCAACTGGATTCCACTCACACCCTACATTCCTTTTCTCTCTGCAATGTTCCTTACCCCAGCACCCATATCTATGGGATGGCTCTGTGGACTCTCCAGGTTGAAGTGATGATTTTCTTCTTGGGATCCTCGTGGTGTCTTGTGCTGACTTTGCTGTGGGGTCTGGAGCTCTTTGCCTCATACTTAAACACCTCTTTCCATTGAAAATGAGGGCTCCGTTTTCATACTTTCCTATATCCATGGCGCCTATCCATAGTACGAGTTGTTCAATGTATAATACCAAATAAATGAATGAGTCGATTGCTAATCTTAAATATCCCTTTGCCTACATCAAACACCCAGGCCTCTGCACTTGGCTGACAAAAATATCACCTAAGTGTGCTGAGTGGCTTTTAATTCTCCTTCACTGTGGTAGATGGCCCTCTATGCCAGACAAGCAAAGCTATGCCTGATGAGATGCCCGCCAACCTACCGGCTCATCTCTCTCCACTCCCCCACACGTACTTACATATCTGTTGCAGAGGTTCTTGGCCTGCGAGCTCACGCGACTCTCCCATGGAGGGCTGAGGGGCAGCATGGCATAGTGACCGAGGAGATGGTCTGTAACCAGATGGCATGGGCTCAAGTCTCGCCTCCACCCACTTACTGGCTTCATGATCTTGGTTAATTCACTTAACTTTTATGATTCAATTTTTCACCTTTAAAATGTGGATAATAAGAGTGCTGATCTTCTGGAGATCCAGGGGAGGATTAAATAAATTATTAGAGCAGAAACACTTCACACAATACCAGGGACATATTAGTACTAAGGAGTGTTAGCGATTGTCATTACTGTTTGCCTTGCAAATGCCATGTCCCAACCCAGACTTAATGAATCAGCATCTACAACGTGGGATTCAGACCCAGGCATAGTTAAAAACTTCCTCGGATGATTTGGATGGGAATTACTAGCTAAGCTAGTAGAGCTACTCTCTGTAACCCATACTCCTGCCTATGGCACCTCTGTATCCTCCAGGCCCTTGCCAAATTTCTAATCTCATACACAACTCACCACTTGGCACAGAGTGAGTAAATGATGAAAACATATATATGAATGAATGCAGGTCTGGCCCTGTAAGATAAAATTTAAACTGTGTTCTTCCCCGTAATCACTAGTGAGTGATTACTGCCTTATCAGGCACACTTCTAAGTTCTTTGCATGTGCTAACTCATTCTGATCATTATACTCATTTCCCAGGCAAAGGTCCTAAGGTTCAGAAAGGTGAAGTCGTGTGCAAAGATCGCATGGGTGGTAAGAGGGAGAGGCAGGATTTGAACTCTGAGCCCATACCCTTGACCTTTCATGGTACTGCTGTCTGGATGGGTACGGCTGTTTTTTCTCATGGGCATTGCCCATGATGGAACTTTGGTTTTTCTTGTCATCCCCTGAACGATTGTACTGGTAGAGCAGCAAGTCAGACGGACACTTGTAGGTGCCAATTGGTTGAACTGCTGATTCACGTTTTCTCGTCTATCAAAATTGGTTAAAGCCTATGACCGGCCCTTCAGTATATTTGTTTTTCTTTTAATCTCAGCTATGAATACTCTTACAGGTTAGCCTAAGTTTATGGCTGAATATCAAGATTATTGGCATTCTTGGTGTGGGTGTTGGGAGGCTGAGTTCAGCTTGGTCAGGAGTGTAATCCAAGGGAGATAGATTAAAAAAAAAAAAAAAAGGGAATAATGCTTGGCTGTTTGGTTGGTCCCTAGAAAAGTTTACTTAGAAAGGTGATAGTATTTTGTGATAGTGGTTTTAAATAGCCAGAATGGTGGAGGGTGAGCAATGGCAAGTGACAGAACCAGTTAACTACAAGGTACCTTATAGCCTTCATTTTCTCCACTTCTCTAATACTACAAAGTGTAATGCCTTTGAAATTGGATTCCCCATTGCGCTTTCTTTATAGATGAAATAATTACTCTCTCAGATGCACAGAACATTACCCCCAACATTTACTGTGCCCCAAAACATACCTGTCTAACGAAGTGTGTCATGTCGGTTTGGAAGCCTCGATTACACAAGGTGCTTCCCAGTAGTTACATAAATTAATCTGGTATTTTCAGGGCAAGAAACTAGATCTTTCCTCTTAGAAATAGACTATCTGGATTAGTGATTCCTTTGAGTAGAATTTGGATGCACTATAGAATCCCAGTGGACTGAGTTCAAGAGGAAAGACCCAAACCTGTTTTGGAATATAAACTCAAACGATAAGATGGCAGATAAATATTATGGTGATGAAGGAAGAACTGTTAGTTCAGAAATGTGGGAAGAAGTGTGACTGTCAAGATGAGTGTCTGACAAGCTGCTCCATTAAGGGTGCTTGCTGCATTTGGAAAAATGAAGCTGGAAACAGAATACTGATCCAAGTCAGTCCAAAAGATATGTCCCAAATGGTGTCCATTGTCAGCGCTAACCTGTTTCTAGGAACTTTTTATAAATCAAGTAATACATGTTCATCATTTAAAAAAACAAGCAGTACTATAATGTTTATGTAAATATATAAATATATATATGTCATATATAAATACATGTATATGTCATTTAGTATATATACTGAATGATAGTACTAAAATGTTTATACCATGTTTCCCTGAAAATAAAACCAGGTCTTATATTAATTTTTGCTCCAAAAGATGCATTAGGGCTTATGTTCAGGGGATGTCCTCCTGAAAAATCATGCTAGGCCTTATTTTCCAGTTAGGTCTTATTTTCGGGGAAACACAGCATATGTGCATATATGAACACTTCATATATATATATATATATATATATATATATATATATATATATATATATATCTTGCTGTCCCCTGAGCCACCATTCTGCATTCCCCAGTCCTACTCCTCAGAGGCTTTTTTTGTTCCTCTAGCTGCTTTTTCTGTGGTGTTTCTAAATAATGTTTATACATCTATTTACAATGTCAATTTATTTAATTTCCTATTATGGTAGACTACAACATATGTTTCTTACACCTTCCTCACCTTCCCTGTTCGCCAATGAATTATATCACAATTAATGATTAAATGTACACTTAGTGTTTATTTTTATCATGATTACAAATAATGCTTACAGTTGGGTCGAATCGTTAATTGTGATTATATTTGCCTCTTGTTAAAATATTTTTCCTGGATTTAATAATTGCCTCATTTAAAGATTTTACTTGGTTTTCTAGAAATCTATAGTTAAAATTTCCCAGTTGTTAAAACAGCCCTTTGACAAATATGTCAAAGATAACCTATTTAAAATATTCTTCTTGTATAATTAAATTCTAAAGTCAACATATACTGGGGTTTTTTGTGTGTGTCAATTATCAACTGAGAGAAGTAAATTATTAGTTGTGTAATACCAGAAGCAATTTAAAAGGGCCTGCCTTCAACATTTCTTTTATTCTAATTATAGTCAATTGCTTATATGTGGGTAAAGAGAAAGAAGTGATATGGCTTACTGTAGTTGGTAAATAACACTCATACTTTGGTTTTGTGGTTCCGTGAATAAATACTCAATATATTTTAATGTATGAAATATCATTCATTTCTGGATACCATTGCCATCTTCATCAGAGAAAAGCAAATGATACTTCATATAATGTTATTTATGTATAGGTGAATGACGACATCTCAAAACAACAGCTATTTCCTTCCTTTCTCGGTTTCTTCTCACTCATTCTTTCAGCCCAGATTTGTATACTCAGGAATGTAAAATACTTTATTACGGGAGTAGTTAAAATAGTTTACTTAAAATAATTTGAAAGAGACTGTGGTTTTGGAGATTGCCAGTAGAGGGCCTTGTTAAACTGAATAAACTTTCACGTACAGACCAATTGCAACAGTTACCTTGTTAAAGAAGCCATTGTTTTTCGAATACCTCTTTTAATAGCAGTAAAACTACTGAAGTTATGTTTTAAAGGTGCATTGTATATTTTTTTCTAGCTGGATAAATTAGAAGTCTTAAGATTTCATTTTCATCGTCTTAGGGGGAAGTTGGAGAATTCAGATAGATCATTAATAGCCCATCAACCAGACCAAGACTTTGGATACCAAATCATAATATCTATACATGACATTTCTTTTGGAGTTAGAACGCTGTTGCAGCCTTTTGGGAAACTGGCATTGGCTGTTGAGTATGGAAGGTAAAAAATGATGGTTTTCCTCCTCTAGGTACAGTTTGTACTTGCTTCCTGCATTTGAGTGAGCTACCCTTTCAACAAAAATGGTTTTTCTGTTCCCTGCACCTGGGTCCGAACCTTCTCACTCTACAGGATCCCTTGATTCAGACCCATCACCCTCATTGTCTGGTGAAGAAAACAGTCTTGGGGCATTGAGCTGACTTTTCTACAATGTGGCTGAGTGCGTGCAACCACATCTATTCTCTTCCTACTCGCTGGCCTGTTTTCAGCTCTTCCCACTCACCAAAATCTCTCCTTAGGAAGGCTTCCCTCCCTGTGCCCCCATCCTCACTGGGACAACTTCTGCTCAGCCCAAGTGGCCCTTCCTCAGGAAACCTTCCCCTGCTTCTCATGGACTCTGGTAGCTCCAGCTACTTCTTGAATGGCACTTATCACTAGTGTAATAACATACATGGTTGTCTATTGGATTAAGAACATCTCCCCATCTTTAAGTTCCGTGAAAGCAGGGGCTGTGTCTATCTTGATTAATATTGTAGCCTTAGCACCTAGAATAGCGGCTGGCATGCAGCATAGACTCGGTAAATGGATGGCTATAAGCAAGTTGTCTGACTTGAGTGCTTTCTCCTCTCCATTTTTGCACATACAGAAACATTCCTTTTCGTAACTCAACTGATGACATTTGCATCTCATAGCATTCAAAATGCTTGTGGACTCGAGACAGGAAGGCTTGGCATTGCTTTTTTACCTAATTTCAAGGAGTGAGTGAGTGCTTGTTCATTTCCAGTCATGTCATATGCATCAGTATTCCTGGCATTTGTCAACTGAGAGCTCTGTAGGTATGAGAATAAATAAAGAAGAGCATGGACAAGGTTTCTTTTCCTTTTCTCATGATGTGGACAAGGGAGTGAGAGGCAGAAGATGTTCTGATCCGAGTAATGTGTGCCCTTTTATGTTTGCCAGGTTGGGCTGGAGATTTTCTGCGTAGAGCATTTCCTGAGAGGCTGTGTCGTCTACTAGAGAGACCAGAATCTTTGGGGTCAGTCAACGCAGATAGAGTAACAGAAAACAAATAGCCACAGTTCATACCCATGTGGCATTTACCTTGGGGTATATCTGGTTTTCAATCTCTATTCTGATCTCCATTGATCTGGGGCAGTTTATTTGAGCTTGGTTTCCTTGTTCATAAAATGTAGTAATAGCAATAATGATTTCACCTAGTATTTATAAAGTGTTTACAGTGTGTCTGGTCCTATTGTACTTTCTATTAATATTGTCTCATCCTCAAAATAGCCCTCTGAGATAAGACATTTCTATTAATCCCATTTTATAGATGAGAAAACCAAGGTACCAGGAGGTTGATGTGTTCCAGATCACATAGTAAGACTTCGAGCCAGATATTCGTGGTATATTACCTCTTTGTAGTATCTCTGTGAGCATAACCGAGACAAAGTGCCTGATGTGCCAGCACAGCAGTAGGTTCCCAATACAACCATTATCATCACTGTTGACTCCTTATCATTGAGGACACAACGGGCCCTTGTAAGTAGGTGATTGCTGATGGGAAATGAGAGGGCTGATGACAGCAGTGTGTTCTGGTCATAGGGATTTCTTTAATCCCCATGCCAAATTTCAAGAGCCCCATTTACTCAGCATTTTGGCACAGTCCAGTATTTGCAGCCCAAACCAACGACCAAGTGGACGGCCACCACCCCAACCCCTTCCTGGGCTGTGAATGCATGGATTATGTTCTTACCATATGTGCATAGTTTTCATTGCTCAACACATTGTATCTGTTTATGTGATGCCCCTGGCTTTATCATCTCTGCATTTTATTTGGCAAAACTGCCAAATCCCGTGGTCTTCAGTATGTATAGAACTGTTTATTTGAAGTACAACGGAACCAGCTTATGGAGTAGGAGGGGTCTAAGGAGGGTACAGATCCTTTCGGTGAGGTCTTAACGTCGTACCCTTTTTCTGCATCCTTGGACCACCGTCTCCAGCTCCTCCTGCTCCCTTCCTATTCCCCATCTCTCTCTGTCTCTCTTACCCACCCTTATTTTTCTTTCCTTCTATCGCTCGAGCTTCTCTTTTTCCACCTCTACCTCTATTTTCTCATCCATTTAGCTCTTCTTTATCTTCATGTACCTCTCCTTCCCCTGTTCCTCCCCAGAAGGGACGGTAGGGGAGAAATGCTGACGATCAGTGTTTCTCAGTGGACAGGGGTGTAGAGAAGAAGGGAATCATTTCAGGTTTTCAACCTCTCCAAATACCCTAGGGCCTCATTATCATACTGATCCTGTGAAACAAGGAACACATCCAAATTACAAGCCAAAGTGAGAGAGAAACCAAAGGAGCAAGCAGCATGGTGGAGTGGAGTGTAATTGGGACAGAGAATTGAACAACACTGCTTGTAAAATCCTGCCACAAGTCAACTGTAGGACATGAGATCAAGTGGCCCTACCTGCAAAGTGAAGGAGGAAATAATAATTCCAGGGCCACTTCTGACCCTGTGACCCTGTTATGCCTTAACATTCAATGACTGCAATCTGACTTATAACGCAAAGCCCTGAGGAACGGAGCCCCACCCCCCCAAGACAGTGGGCACAGGTCTGGGCTGCGTGCGTGGGGACTTTTGCAGTGTTTGTCATCTCCAGGAGTCCTGTTTTCCCAAAGTGCCAAAGTGATTCGTCACTGCGCAATGCTGTGTATCCTCATGACAGATGTTAAAGGATCACTCTTGAAAGGGTATTTCTCCAAAGCATTTAATTATAACCTCCACAGAAGATTAACAGATGTTATAATTGTCTTTACTCTTTGATTAAATAGTTTCTGCATGACTAGCTTTCTTAGATTTTCCTTCTGTGTTTTTGTATGATCTTTATAAAGAACTGACATGTGTCTTCAATTTTCTAGACATAGTTCCTCAATGGACTTGGTAAGAATCTTTGCAGACTGATAATTTCATTCTGTCTCTTTCATACCTATATCTCTATATCTATCTCCATGTAAATACACACACACACACACATACACATATGTATATTATATAAAGTTGTATGTATAAACATACAAATATTTATATATGTGTACACACACACACAAGCACACACCCAGAGTGGGGAGGGTTATATTTGTATAAACAAAGCCATTGGTTAGAAAGGTGACCTGGTGTCAGGAGTAGGAATGTGGTCAAGAAGCTGGCCTCTCTTTTTACTGTTTGTTCATTGAAGTGACTGATGCCCATAAATATTCTCTGGGAAAAACTGTGCAAAGTGGGAAAGGAAAATTCAGCAAACTTTGCGCAGCAACAAGCATGCCAGATGCCAAGTGTGCAAATGAGTGTGCAAGCAGAGAGAAAAACAGCATCCATGATGTGAATGTCTGCGGATTTCTCTGATATTGCTTGTTCTGGAAAGGTAAGTTATCAGGCAGAGCCTTCGCAATGCCAAAACTATTTTCATTCCATTATCTAGAACCCAGAATTCTTTCTTTTCATTATAGACGTGCTTTGTGTTCCATTGTTCATGTATCTCACCTTCTATGTAGCCCATCAGTGAGGATGCTGCTGATAACTTCATATGAATTAGAATGCTTCTGTCTCATTGTCTTGTCCAAATTAGTGCGCTTTTTCCTTGAGAAGAGAAAGTTATAAGAAAGGGGTTCAGACATTAGGTCAGTTTTTGAATAATGAAGACAAGAGGAACAGAAATAAGAAACACTGAATCGGATCTTTTAGAGGGGCCTACTCAATAGGAGTCGCCACCTCTCCTTATGGAAGCATCTGAAAAGGGTTCAGAAATCAGGGCACAGGTCAGTCCTTAGATCAACTTGAGTGAAGAGAGCAAAATAAAATTTGGCTTTCCTAGATAAATTGGTATTAAATATTTAATTTTCTTAAAAAAGGAAGCAAATACTTGGGTTGATTTATCATATTGGCCTCAGATAAATGCAATCTCCTTTATCTGCACTTGCTAAGGAAGAGGAGGGAAGAAGAGTAATTCTGAGTGTACAATGGACACTGAACACAGACGGAATATACCTGTCTTTACGAGGCTCACAATGTATTAGAGGAAAGAACTCATGTGGACATTTAAGACACTACAAACTAATCAATATGATTAAGTTCCAAAGGAATGGCAAAAGTGTTGCTAAATTAAAAGGTTTTATTAGTCAATGACTAGGATCTTGAACATTCTAGAACCCATATCTATGAGAAATGGCTGAAGAAATTGTATTTATTCAGGAGGAGGAAGATGATTGGTAAACTTTTTTGAAATATATATATATATATATATTTCAAAATATATATATAGCTGAGTACATGTAGTATACAGCTTGATAAATTTCTACAAACTCAATATACCCTATTATCAGCTCTCAAACCAAGAAACGTCACCAGCACCTTAACCCTCCTCAAGTCCCTTTCAGTCACACCCCTAAGGTAATAAGTGTGCTAACATCTAGTAGTGAAGATTAATTTTGCATGGGTTTGTACTTTATATAAGTGGAATCACACAATATGTATAACTTTCTGTCATTCAAGGTGTACTTACGTGATTCATTCACACTACTGTGTTTAGTTGTCGAGTTTTCATGATCATCGTACATTATTTCATTGTGTGACTATGTTATAGCGTATTCTTTCTACTGTTGATGAGCATTTGGATAGTTTCCAGTTTGGGACCATTACAAATAGTACTGCTATGAATATTCTAGTGCATGTCTCTTGGTGAACAAACATACATATATTTGTTGAGTATGAGCGTGTGTGTGTGTGTGTGTGTGTGTGTGTGTGTGTGTGAGTGAGTGAGTGACTGCTGCATCATAGGGTATCTAGGAGATACTGCCAAACAGTTTTCCAAAGTGGTTGTACCAATTTATATTCCCACTAATACATGCAGGTAAATGTGATGGTTTAACTTACTCGAGAGAACATTACTTAACTTCCACTACTACTTAATGATGAAAGTTAAAGGGAAGCAGTATGGCCTAACTTGAAGCAGAACTTTTGGTCATTTGGGAATACACAGAAAGGAGCTGTGCAATAGTTCCCATCCCTGGAAGTGCTCAGACAGTGATGGGTGGGTCTTTGTTGAGAAGGAAGGCGAGCTGGAGGATTTCAAGGCCTCTTCCATCTATAAGCCTTCTAAATCAAAATTAACTAGCTCTGTAGAAACTGAAAGATGAAAGAGGTTGAAAGAGGTCACTGCTGTGGACCAGATGGCCAGATTGTAAGAGAAAAGACATGAGTAAACAGGACTGATTACACAGACGATGATGACTCTGTGGGTGAGGGCAGAGTCTATTCAAGGAAGGGAGACAGCCACATGAGCCTGAGCAGGAAGTGGCGGAATTGAGTGGGGTCATAAAAAGAGGTAACATATTAGTAGATGGAAGAAAGAAGAGTAGTTTGTATGCAACCACAGCAAACTACTTCACTTTAGAGTGGGAATGGAATACAGGTTGACACAGTTCAATCTACTCAATGCTTTGAACCAACTATGAGAATAATACAGCAAAGGAGAGACATTTGACCATCTCTGTCAGAGATCACGTGATGCCTTTAGGATGCCCCGGGGAAAAGCTGTTCCCCAGGGAGGTGGCCAGGTAACATTCACAGGCACAACAAGAACAAGGTAACACTTCTGCAAGACTCATTGGAGGCTATGTGGTACTTGAACTTCTGCTCTTGTCTCTTTCACATATTTGATCCCTCTGATTTCTAACTTAAGTTGATGTTTGCACTTCAATATTTCTCACTTCCTTTGGAATAACTCTTGGTGCCTCTTCATGGTTAATCTCTGTTATGGGTGCTCCAATCACCATGGTACCTATTCATGATCAAGTGCCCCATTGAGCTGTGTTTCCATCATTGCTGATTCCCATGGTATGGGGGTGGGGGTAGGGGTAAACTTCCCCTGCTTGACAAAGAGTTATTTAGGATCCAATTCCACCTAACTCTGTCTTATTTCTTCCACTTTATATTGATGCTACATCATTTCATGATTCCTATGTAAAGACCTGAGAAGTACCTGGTATAAGTCAGTACTAGCAACTGATTAATGAGTCCTAAGTACTCTGATTATATCTATATCTTTTTACTTCATCTGCCAGGAAGCTCAGAACCAAATTTACATGTTTAATTACAAATCCTCTGTTGGCTCATGTATTCTGTTTCTTTACAGCTTTTCATTTTCTCATCTTTGTACTTTGTGGTAGATAGAATTCTGTGATGGACCCCAAGATCCCACCTCCTTGTTGTATATGTACCTTGTGTATAATTCCCTCCCTCCTGAGTGTGAGCAGGGCCTGAAAATATGATGACTGTCACTCCTGTGATTATGTTATATTATATGGTGAAGGGGGGATTTTTGCAAATGTAATTAAGGTCCCTAATCAGTTGACTTTTGAGTTAATAAAAAAGGAGGATTTCTTGTGTGGCCCTGACCTAATCAGGAAAGTCCCTTAAATATTGTGGAGACGTCAGAGAATTGAAACTCACAGATTCTCTTCCTGACCTTTAAAAATCAAGTCACTATGAGTTCTATAGATGCAGGGAAATTAATTTTGCCAACGAGAGCTCAGAAGAAAACTCCAAGCCTGGGATCAGACCTCAGGCTTGCTGACACCTTGATTTCAGCTTTATGAGACCTGAACAGAGGTTTCAGCTAAACTGTTCTCAGCTTCCTGACCCATGGCAGCTGTGAGATAATAAATGTGAATTACGTCAAGCCACTCAATTTGTGGTAATTTTTTATATAGCAGTAGATAACAAATACACACATTTCCACTCATCTCTATTTCAGTTTTATCCTTTATTTATTGTGTATCTAGCCTCTTTAATTCCTTTGTGATTTAATTAAAAGTACATGGATGAAGGAATAAATTAAATATTGTCATAGGGCCCCTCACATACACTCCAGAATGACTAGGGTGGTGCAGTCTCCTCCCTGGTATTAGGCTATCTCCTACCTCTGTGACTTGGCTCACGCCCTCACCTATACTTGGAATGTCCTCTGTCATCATCTCCACCTATTGGAGCACCATCCAAACTTAGAAGCCCAGCTTGAGTTTCACATCTTCCATAATTCTTGCAATCTGGAGGTTTTTAAAATATATTTTTTTCCATTTCTAAATCCCTGCAGCAGTGGTTTCCAGGATGAGGACTGATATCATCCTAACGCCTTCAGGGATGTTTTTTAAAAATCAGATTCTCCGCATTCTCTCCTTCTCTGCCTGCCTCACAAATTGTGGTTCGTTACTGAATTTTTATAAACCTTCCCAGGTGATCGCACTGGGCAGCTAGGTTTGGCAACGGTTGCCCTCTTTTTCTGACACAAGTCAGCTCTGTACACAGTTCCCCGTGTGATTTCCTTACTGCCTGTGCCTATGGCTCTCAAAACGTTAAGGCTGATGTGTAGATCACCTGTAGCCTGGAGAGTATATTGTACGTTTATTTATTTAATCTTAAACCTGGTTTTATTTTCCTACTTGTATCTTCCCTTTGGCCTTACTCTCTCAATTATTTATTTTGTCATTTTGTTTTTGTGTACAGTTTTGTAAGCAATCACAAATCCTTGGGGGGGAATGAGGTTGGAAACAAAAAAAGGAGAAAAAACAGTGTACTCTTCCCTAATACTTTATTGTACTCGAATCTCGTTTCCCTGGCAACAGCAAAACTATTCTAAACCATGGACTCTAACTTATACTTTCTTCATGCCCTCATCGAGCATATAGGAATAGTGTTCAGAAAACTAAAGACTAATGGTTGCACTGATAAGGAAAGGTTTGGCTTGGTACAGTTTCCCTTCCGCTCCTTTTCCCTTTTCCTTTTCTCCTCCCCCCACCCTCTTTTCCTATCTTTTGAAGCATTGAACAAATAATTGCTTTTTTTCTAGACTCAAGTATTCCAGGCTAGCACAATGCATAGATAAGGTTTTAGAATTAATAGGAGGGTCTTTGTGTCTTTCAGAGTGTTTCATCTGCCTGAAATGGCTTCTGACTGAGGTGTATTTTTTTTCTTTCTTTCTTTCTCTTTTTTTTTTTTTTTTAGCTTACTTGTTCTATGAATTGGCACATTCTAGACGCAGGGCGAGAGGGGT
The DNA here is from genome assembly GCF_057876585.1 of Rhinolophus sinicus. Classification (NCBI taxonomy): domain Eukaryota; kingdom Metazoa; phylum Chordata; class Mammalia; order Chiroptera; family Rhinolophidae; genus Rhinolophus; species Rhinolophus sinicus. Next base: position 128,935,394 of record NC_142517.1, on the reverse strand, counting down.
CCCCTCAATCATCAGGCACTGCCCTTTCCCCATCCAAAGCCCCATTCAGGACGACAGCCATGCCCTTATGCCAAAGCACACATCTGTGATATCACTTGAAATGTTATAGTGCAAGCTGTACTTGGTAAATGGAACATAATTGAGTGGGGCAGCAGGTTTATCATACAGAGCTGGAGAATCGTCTAGGGACGTTCTACAGAGGCAGTCATTGTGGAAAATCTGATAAACTGTACTCCTCTAAATACTCCTTTCATGCCTGTTCTACTGCTTTGAAAATATATAATCTCTTGGGCAATGATGAGTCCCCTGACTCACTCTCTCTACTTGTCCTTTCTGCAAATCACTTTCTACTTAGAGTCTTCTCAATGGGGTACGTTTTTGCCATTGGCTTTCTTTTGAATGTATTTGCTTGTATTTGAAGATTTAGGTGGGCATGGTAAGATGTGCTGTGTGTGTGTGTGTGTGTGTGTGTGTGTGTGTGTACATATACAGGGGTGTGTACATACTCATATGCATATGAGTGCATGCATTTGAGTTTCAGATTTTCTGTTTCTGCCATTTCATTTAGACAAATACAGAATATTATTTTGTGCATCCTCAGATTTGCAAATCCAACTAGTCAAATTTAGAAAGCACTAGATCAAACCAAAACAATTCCAGGGAATTTTAACAAACGTTATTAATATTCTTTTCTACAGAAATCAAAAGTGTTTTCTGCTTGATTGAGAGGTTTTTGTGCCATTTTATCCAATAACATTGGGTTTATGCTTAAGCCATTATAAATCTTTTTTTTAAAAAATAGACGTTTGAACAACTGAAATCTGCCCATAACCCTTCCCTCCCCATAACCCTGTCCTGTCTTCTTACAAGGCTACCAAATGCTCACATATGACTTCAAAATGTTTCCTCTTTGTTTCTTAGGTGTCGTAGGTGTATACAGAATGAGTGCTAAGGGGAGCATTGCACAGTGTAGATTCTCAGAACCAGCATCCATCCTGCAGAGGTGTCAGTGTGGTAGCCACTGAAAGCATTGGACTTGGAAGCTGCTTGTGGGACAGCAGAGCCCACAGGCAGCCATGCCACCCATCCAATGCTACACCATGAGGCTGATCAATTGAAACAAGATTGTATATTTTTAGAGTTCATATATGCCTTACAATTTCCAGCACTGCCTTCACTCTGCTGAGCATGGGCAGAAGGAAGTGGAGAACTCAGTGTGTTGGTCAACTTCCATGATAAAACAGCCCTGGATGCAGAGCCCCACCCGGGAACCACCTTGCAAATTTGGCAACCCAACTCAGCTATCTCTGCATCTCCTGTCACACTGATTTCCATCAGGAACAGGCAGAATTTTGCCAACAGTAGCTTAAGGAAAAAGTTTGATATTCTGTAACAGATGATAAAGGAAATTGGATGAAGAAAGAGTTGATTTTAGCCTCACATTCCCCACACCAGCTGCCTTTGATATCTGGTTCCATGCCTCTCTATTTCCTTTGGCGGGGGGGGGGGGGGGGGGGGCTTCTTTCTGAGACCTGATTAGGACTTTGCATAAGCCTTTGTTGCCTAGGGATCCATAGGAGTTCTGCCTTCTTGTGTATCATTCATCAGACTTTCCAAACTATTGAGAAATTACCCTTAAGGTGAGGTTGTGATTAGCAGAGCACCAAAGAATGGGGGTGCAGAGTTCTGGGTGGGTGACATAGAGTGACTTGAAAGTGAATTATTGTATAGGCAAGGGACACTTTAAGTGAGACATGAGTTGGAGTATAAAGGCTGATCATTACATTTCTGGGAACTTGAGGGCATCATTTTCTGCCTTTCTGAACTGAAAATATAAACAGTCATTGGAACACAGCAGGAAAGAGAATGATTTGGAATGGAATAATAGAAATTTGGATGCATTCAAAAGTAGAGGGGACCTTTAGCTATTTATCCTTAAAAACAGTTCATCTCCATGCGTGTGTGAAGAGGTATGCACCAGAATGTGTACATTGTGGCATTGTTTGTAATAGTGGTAAGTATTTGCATCTACACGTCCATCAATAGGGGAAGAATTGAAGAAATAATGCTCTGTTCATACCATGGTGCCCATGTAACCATCAAAAGAATGAAGAAGAGCTATTTGTACTCTCACATGAAAGGACTTCTTTGATATATTAAATGACAAAAGTCAAGTTGTCAAAAAATATGTAGAATAGGATACTATTTATATTTCAAAAACTTTATATATTTATGTATTAATATATATGAGGTTTTACTCATATGTATGTAAATGACCAGAAAAAGTTCTAGATATATAACAAATTATTAATGGTTTTTTCTTGGTTGAAAGGTTGTAATTGGAAGTATGTGAAGTGGAAATTTTTTGCTGTTTTCCATATAGGTTTCTATATAATTTTAACTTTTTAGTTTGAGAATATATTCATGCATTGCTTTTGAAAAAGATCTACATATGTGTGTATGTGCATAGACATATATATGTGTGTATATATATATATATATATATATATATATATATATATATATATTTATATATAAATGAGGCAATATTCTTAAGGAATATTTCATGAGATTATGAGATAGGGATTTATTTTTTCCAGAGAAGTAATTTGAGGTACCAAAGGCAATATAAAAGAGGAGCAGAATCTCAGTTTTCCTCTGTATGAGTTAGTTTCCAGACATGGTAATGTTTAATTTAAGATACAAATCAAAGCTGTTAAGATACAAATCACCAGCAATTTCTAAGTAGGTGTGGAGCAGCATAAGTTACTTGCGAAGAAATCTGTTGCTCATGAGCTTAATTTCATTTCGAATAAGCATAGCTTGCTCCAAACATTCAATACCGGGACTGGGTATAACTGGTAAGTGAACTGTGGTTTCTGTACTTGAGGGTAAACCAGCTAGTGGGAAGGACAAACATGTAAACACCTGTTATTATTCATGAGTCCTCACTACAGTAGAAAGCTGAAGGAAGTACTTGGGAGGAGAACAGGTCGTGGGCAGGTAAAGGAAAAAAAAACACGAATACTGCTTATTTTCAGGGAAATAAGCAATATGTTTTCATGAAGGACCAACAGAGGCAGATGTGGGGTCTGGGATATGGATACAGGGAAATGAAGATGGGAGAGGGGTGATGGCCCAGGAGCACAATGGCCGCCAAAAGATGAGAGGTTTCAGTGCTGGTACAAAGTTCATTTCTGGAAGTTAAGCAGTGATAATGTTGTATCGAAATACTCATATTGGATGTGAAACTTCCAAGGACCTACAAAAAAGGCAATTGTATATGGCTACTTTTAATATTTAATGCTTCTTGAACACTTAACTATGTACTTGGTACTGTGCTAAGTACTTCATATGAGTTATTTAACCCTTATAACAACCCGATGAGGTAAATAGTATTGTGGTCCGACCTGTGGTTTAGTAATGTTATGACTTACATTTTGTAAATAGGAGAAGTTGAGACTGAAAGAAGCTAACTGACTTATGCCATATTATAATACCAGACCCAAAGAGCTCCAAAGCCCCTCCTTTTAACCATGATTCTGATACTGTACCCAGAAGTAGGTGACCTTGAGGTTTTACTCTAAAAGATGTATTTAGAAGTTAAGAGTTTTCAGAGATTAAGTACTTTCAAGAGATGACAAGAACCTAAGACACAGCAAGCCACATGAACTATAAAAATGATGATGGGATGAAAATCACAGTGTACAAGATGCCCAGGCAATCGCTTTGAAGGTGAGTTCCACCCCTGGTCATGACAGTGAATGGGGAGGAAAGGAGAACTGTGAACCAGAAGCTGGAGCTCCCAGCCAAAATGGCATGTTATGAAGCATGTTACCTGTAGACCATAGTAAATGGGTGGCAAAACTGGGTGGTGTGGGATGAAGGAAATTGGTGGAGGACACTTAACAGTATCTCTCAAGTCGTAACTTTGCCTGAAGCAAATGATCATGGGTGTTCACAAAGTTAAGCAACCATAATGAAAATTTGGAAACCGCTTACGTGTGTCATGATAAGGAATGGCTGAAACACATTATGGTACATCCAATTAATGAGACAGTGTGCAGTCCTCAAAAATGCTCATGTGGAAGAATACTTAATGGCCTTAAATGATACTTATGTAGCTGTAGGTGGAGAATTATGGAGCGTGTTTTCCTATTTTTCTAAGTATGTTGTTGTAGACATTTGTCATGGCTGTGGCTGCTTGTCATCTTATGAACAAGTTTTCTCTATTTGGAGACATTCCTACATTATGACCACCTCCCCTCCAACACTGAAGCCAGAACTCAGATTTCAGCCTCCCGTGCAATTGGGATGCAGGCATATGACTGACCTGAGCTCCACCAACCAGATGTACTGTATAAAGATTCATTCCTGAAGTGAGTAAAGCGTGCAAACAATTCCTGTGCCAAGCTTTCCATTTTATTGCATGGGTGATGGCAGGGATATTGAGCTTTTATTAGGGGGTGGTGGGGAGAAGAAGGGTTTTGGAGGCAGCAGCAGCGCCTTCTTCATAACCCCAATTCAGCAAGTGTGTTTTTGGTGATTGTTTCTGTCAGCTTAGCCCCGAGTCTAGTTTCCAGCCCTCCTAACGGTTTTGTGCGCCACCCAATAATTTTTAAACATAATCTCCTTTCCTTCTGAATCAGTCAGCAGAGTTACAACACAGTGTTGACAGTAGTCCTTTGTTACTGCTATTTTTCTTGTTTTCTACAAATATTCATTGAACAGAAAATTATCTACTACCTACTATGTGCTGAGTACTAAGCCAAGTACTAAAGATAAAGATACTTACGACGCTTTCTCTACCTCCAGTCCACGTATTTTATATATATTGTCAAGAATGTTTCTTGAAATAATTTCAGAAAGGCCTTTCCTCCAGGATGCATGAGGATATGAAGAGTTTGAAGGGCCATGATGTAATTAACATATATTGCATAAAGTATATTTAACATTTTTTATTTTAACCATCTTTGAATTAATTTATATTACTGAATTAGCTAGTTTCTCTGTAACTGTTGCTCTCATTTTTTTATTCTCCTTTGCTTATTTCCCTGTCTCAGTTAACTTCTCTTACTTTTCCTTTTCTTAAAAGTAACTTGATTGTTAAATTTACTATATTATTACATCTTTTTAATACAAGTTATAGTAAAGTAAAAGGAACTATAAGAAAAAATAATGAACTGTACTTTCAATGCATCCTTCAGTTGTTTCATACATAGTGAGTGTCTGGGGAGGGTACATATTTGTTAGTAAGTCTAAAGACTTTTTATTTTGTTCTCATTTGGGTTATATTTTAACTCAAGTTGGAATTCTAGGTTCATAGTTACTTGTCCTCAACACTTTGAAGACTGTTCTCTTGTGCTCGGGCATTTATTTTAATTTTTTAATTTTTTTGTCTCTGTATTCTTTCTTTAATTTTTAAGGTTTATTTTTCAATTACAGTTGACATACCCTATTATATTAGTTTAAGTGTACAACATAAGGATTCAACATTTATGTAAGTTGTGAAGTGACCACCCTGATAGGTCTAGTACCCACCTGACACCATACATAGTTATTACAATATTATTGACTATATTCCTTATGTTGTACTTTACATCCCTGTGACTATTTTTATATCTGACAATTTTTACACCTTAATTCCTTTACATTTTTAAACTGTCCTCCCAACCCCACTCCCATCTGGCAACCATTAATTTGTTCTCTGTATCTATGCCTGATTAAAATAAATGAACAAACAAATCAGGCATTTATTTTTACACTGGCAGTCTAGCTGTCTAACATGTTTTCATTTGTATGTCACTTTGAAGACATCTCTAGTTAAGTTTTAGAATTTTCCCTTTAGCTTAATATTTCTATAGTTTTAACATAGGAATTTATTTTTATTTATACTGTACTTTCAATAATAAAACACATGTTCGGTTTTGAAAAATTTTTAGCAATTATCTCTTAGGATTTTTCTTCTATGTTATTCTCTCTTTTTCTCTTTTGAGGATTTCTTAGGTGCATTTTAGACTCTTTTAATCGATATTTCTTACCTCCAACTTTTTCTCTGTCCTTGATTCTAGGTGAATTAATCAGTACAATTTTTTAATCCACTAATTCTCCCTTTGATTATTTTGTTTAGACTTTATCTAGGTTATGGCAATTTATTTGAGACCATTTTCTTTTCTAGATTTATAATAGATCCTTCTTCATACTCACTTGTTCGTATTTCTTATTTGCCTATTCTTATATCATAATTTCTCATTCTTATGAATGCTATTCCATTTCTGGTTTGATTTTTGCTCATTCTTTTTACCAGTTTTAGTGAGGTGTATGTGACATACAAAAATGGTATATTTTTAAAGTGTACAGTGTGATGTTTTGATATACATATACATTGTGAAATGAGTACCATGATCAAGTAATTAACATATACATCACCTCATATAGTTATTTATTTATTGTGTGTGTGTGTGTGTGTGTGTGTGTGTGTGTGTTTAGAACAATTAAGATAAGCTCTCTTAGCAAGTTTCAAGTGCACAATACAGTGGTATTAACTATAGTCACCATGCTGCACTTCCAGAACTTATTCATCCTGTAACTGAATCTTCATGCCCTTTGACAAACATGTCCTCGTTTTCCCTACCCCCTAATCCCTGGACATCACCATTCTACTCTCTGCTTCTGTGAGTTTGACTTTTTCAGATTCTACATCTGAGATCATGAAATATTTGTCCTTCTGTGTCTGGCTTTTTTTCACTTTCCTCCAGGTTCATTCATGTTGTTACAAATGATAGAATTTCCTTATTTATTAAAAGCTGAATAACATTCCTCTGTGTGTGTGTGTGTGTGTGTGTGTGTGTGTGTGTGTGTGTGTGTGACATACTACATTTCTTTATCAATTCATTCATTAATGGATGCTTAGGTTGCTTTTATATCTTGGCTCTTGTGAACAATGCTGCAATGAACATAGAAGTGCAGATATCTCTTCGAGATAGTGATTTCATTTCCTTTGCACATGTATCCAGAAATGGGATGACTGGATCATATACTGTTCTATTTTTAATTTTTTGAGGAACTTCTATATTGTTTCCATAATGACTATTCCCACCAACAAAGCACAAAGTTTCCCTTTTTCTCTGCATCCTTGCCTCCAGAACTCTAGCCATTCTGACAGGTGTGAGGTGGTATTTCATTGTGGCTTTAATTTGCATTTCCCTGATTAGTGATGTTGAGCAGTTGGCTATATTTGTATGTCTTCTGATGTCAATTTTTCTTTGTTTCATTTTTTAAAAATTCTGTGACAGTGAATTCTCCATTTTTAAAATTTTGGCTCTCTTCTTAGTATTAGTTTTGATGTGCTTTAAATTTTCCATTTCATCTTGCTTGGGGATTCCCCCCCGCCCCTTTTCTCTGTATACTCTCCTCCAACTAGAGGATTTGTGGATTCCTTCAGCAAGCAGACGCCCAGTCGAGAACCAAGTGTTTTATAAGTAACATGGTGGCTTCTATTCTGCAATATGAAGTTGAGCACATATCAGCTAAAGTTGAGCTAGCCAGTGACTTGGTTCAAGTTTTGTCTTTGAGACTGTCTTTCCTTGTATGACACAGATCAGCATCCTATAGAAGGAAGCTGTAGCCTTAGGCAGCCATTAGTTTTTACCAATCTTTTTTCAAGATGGAAGGACCCTTTTTCCTGACTCTGTTTCCATGAAGAGAACCTACTGTCTTTTGTCTTCAAACACTCATAGAAAGCTTTTCATTCCTAATACTACGTATGTATTAGGTGTCAAACACTTTCCCAGTTTTGTGTGCCTGTAGAGCCTGAAGTCAGTAGGCCTAGTGCCTCAATACCCTCTTCCTTCTCTGAATTCAGTTTCTGGTTCATTGAGGTGTTTATCTTATTTGTATATTCCTTGAACTTGCCTGTAGCAGTTATATATCTTTCTCAAATGTTATTTAAGGGGAAGTTCTTATTTTGAGGTCCATTTATCCATGACTGGGCTGAAAATTAATCATAGAGCCTTAACATTTTGCACAAAATGTTTAATTTGTGTGTTAAATGTTTGTATTTTTCCAGGGTGTTGGGTATTTGATTTCCTGGGATCAAAGAGCCAATGACCTAATGTGACTTTCCATTTGAATACATGTTATATTTGCCAGGGAAAAAAACATAGTAGTCAGAATTTATTTTATTTCTCTTCCAAGACATATAATTACATTTTATACCTTCAAGAACATTAGCATATTTTAAAAATGCAATGGTACAGTGGCAGTTTGGGAATGGTTTGAGTGGAGTCCCCCAAAGTAAAATTGAAATTTAGGTTCCTGGCACATTTTTTTTTTTTTTTTTGGCAGTCAAAGGAAATTCTTCCTTTAGTGGAAAAAAAATGCAAATATTTAATCAAAGCAAAAAGCTTGAGATGATGAGGGTATTTATTTATGTTTTAGTCTCATAACTGTTCTTCTGAAGTCGTGGGAGTTAAATGCGGTTTGCTTGTTAGGTAGGGATGAATGCATTTTCAACACATGCGGTCTCCTAAAACAATGTTGGTGTTGTGTATTCGGTAAATATTCACTGAGTGCTAGTAGAAGATGATGGAAGTCTACTGCAGTTTATTCTAAGTGATTTAATTGACTAAGTTAGGCATCCAGCTTAACTTTAATTCAAATATGCTTATGAGTCTTTCCATGATTTAATAAAAATAAAATTTAAAAATAAAATGAAAATATGTTACTTAGAACTAAAACAAAATTGAGTGCATCATTTAAAGCAAATCACAAAAATAAGTTAGAATGAAGTGTGACTTAGTTTTCATCTTGAAGCTTAAGAGATACAATGCAATAAACCATGCAAATCTGTAATTAAGAAAACAATCCCACTTGTAATAGTAACCTGAAGAATATAGCACCTAGGAATACATTTAGCAAATGAAGTGCAAGACTTGTACACCAAAAACTACAAGACCTTATTGAAGAAATTAAAGAAGATTTAAATAGATGGACAGATACCCCATTTTTATGACTCAGAAGACTCAGCGTTGTTAGGGAAGCAATATTCCACAAATTGATCTACTCCATGCAATCCCTATCAAAATCCAACTGACATTTGGTAGAAATTATAAGTTGATCATAAAATTCATATGGAAATACAAGCTTTTTTTATGGAAAATAGTGAAAACCATTTTGAAAATGAAGAATGAAGTTGGAAGAGTCACACTTACTATTTCAAAACCTGGTAGAAAGCTATAGTAATCAAATTAGTGTGGCATTGTCATAAGGCTATCCATAAACATCAAATTAATACCGTGTTTCCCCCAAAATAAGACCAGGTCTTATATTGAGTTGTGCTCCAAAATATGCGTTAGGGCTTATGTTTCGGGGATGTCATCCTGAAAAATCATGCTAGGGCTTATTTTCTGGTGAGGCCTTATTTTCAGGGAAACACGGTAGAACTGAGAGAGGAGAAATAAACTCTCACACTATGGTTATTTGATTTTTGACTAGGGTGCCAAATCAATATTTTAGGGAAAGAATAGTCTTTCCAATAAATAGTACTAGGACAACTGGATACCCATGTGTAAAAGGATGAGTTTGGACCTCTACCTCACATAATATGAAAAAATTAACTGAAAATGAATCATAGACTTGAGTGTAAGAGCTAAGATAATACAACTTCTGTGATAGGAGTAAATCTACATACTTTGGAATAAGCAATGGTTTCTGAGATCTGATGTCAAAAGCATGAGCAACAACAATGAAAAAAACAGATAACTTGGAATTCAGTAAAATAAAAAAAATTGTACACAAAACGACATTAAAGTGAAAATGAAAAGCAAACCCACAATATGGGAGAAAATATTTGCAAATAGTATATATGGCAAGGGATTTGTATTCAGAATATATAAAGAACTCTTATAACTGAACAATGAAAAGACAAATCACCAAATAAAGAAATGGCAAAAGTCTGAATAGATGTTTCTTCGAAAAAGATATACAAGTAGCCACAAGTACATTATCAGCCTTTAGGGAAATGGAAATCAAAACTACAAGGAGATAACACTTTACATGCACTAGATTGGCTATAATAAACATGATAGACAATAATAAATATTGACAAAGGTGTGGAAAAATTGAAACTTTAATACATTGCTGGTGAGAATGTAAAATGGTATAGCCACTTTGGAAAACTGGCAGTTCCTCAAGCCACTAAACTAAGACTTTGCATTTGATCCGACAATTCTATTTCTAGCTGTATACCCAAGAGAAATGAAGACATGTCCATACAAAACATTGTGCGTGATGTCCATAGCCAAAGTGTGGAAACAATCCAAATATCTAATAACTGATAAATGGACAGATACAATATGGCGTTCCATAGAATGGAATATTGTTCAACCATAAAAAGGAATGAAGCACTGATACATGCTATGACATAGATGATTCTTGAAAACATGCTAAATGAAAGAAGTCAATCGCAAAGACTACTCATCGTCGTTCCGTTTATGTAATATGTCCAGAATAAACAAATTCATGGAGACAGAATGCAGATTAGTTGTTGTCTGCAGCTGGGTAGGAGATAGAACTTGGAGAAGGAACACTAAAAGTGTATGGGGTTTCTTTGTGGAGTGTTAAAAGTGTTTTAAAATTATGATAGTATGATAGATTGTGGTGATGGTTGCGCAACTCTATACAGTCACTAAAAATCACTGAACTATGTTCTTTAAATGGGTCAATATTATGATATGTGATATTATGATATTTATTATATGTGAAAGCTGTAAATTAAAAACTGCAATGAATTTAAAACCAAAGATTTTAATCCCTTTAACTTTTTTTATATATCAAAATGTTTTAGGACCAAAAGGGACCTCAGAGATTACTTAGTTTATTTTCCTTTATATATGATATGAGGAAACTGAGGACTAGGAAATCGAATAATTTGTCTGAAGATATATAGGTAGTTAGTAACAGAACCAGATATATGAACCTTACATTTGAGTTTTCAAAATGTATCAAGATTTGCTAAACCCCACAGAAACCATCTACACAGTAAAATATGATGTGGAGATATGGTCATAATTCAAGTAATTTATTCGTGTGACCTATCAAAATATCCACATGTGACCTTAATTATTCTTTGTGTGGATGACACACAAATACCAAAACTAACGAAGAAGCAAAACCACAAAGACAACCAAAAGACTACAGAAGTGTGTATATACTCACATACCTCAGAGAACCTATATAAAATTTTCTTTGAAGGAGAGACTGTTTTATCCCTGCACTGTAATGGCATACAAGAATATCTAAAAATTATTTAGTAACCCAAGTAATACTTTAATTTTAAAGTAAAGAGAAAAAACCTTTATGCCTTCAGAACTTATTTTATAACTTACGATAATTGCTTGCACATTTTGTCTTCATGTAAAAAAAAAAAAGAATAAATTACCTTTAGAAAGAAAGTTTGGATTTCTTCCATTTGAATAGTCAGGCAATGGGATAGTTGGAGGTGGAGGGAGGTGGTGTGAGAACTCACATAGCAAAGATTTGCAAATTTTTAGGCTGCATACGTCTCAGAAATGAATTTTATTTGGCTTCTGAAGTATATTTTAGAAACCTAGGAAATTTTTAAAAATTGAGAAATTTTACAAAAATTTCTGAATTTCTGGCTTCTCTCGAAAAATTGGTAAAATGGACCTTCACTCCTGTGTGGTGATTTTGGTGGCCGTTGAGTGTCTGCTGCCCTCTTCGGACAGGATATAGGCTCCCAGTTGAACACAGTTCCTCTGCGGCTGGCTTCCCTCACTTACAGTACCTTCCTGACTTATTAGCCCTTTGGGTTTGCAGCTCTTGACCCTACCCAATCATCTCTTTCTTTTCTTTTTTCCTTTTTCCCATAAGGTACTTCATCAAATGAGTATACACCTAGTGAAATAATTCAGAACTGATTATCACTATGGCCCCCTTCCAATGGTGAAAAGAGATATAAACCTTGCTGACTATGTAAGAGAATCAAGTTTAATATCCCAAAGGAGAAATTGAGAAACCTGAATGTATTTTAAATCTTTAGATGGAAACATTCTCAAGGATGATGAAAATTGGTTCTTGGAAAATCATAACCGTTTGTGGCCCTACAAAGGGCCACAGTACAGAAATAGATGTACAGTATATCTGTGGTATTAAAATTTCATGGTGTAAAGGGAAGAATTAGGGAAGAAATATGTAAAGATTGCAGGGGGCGGGGGGTGATACAAAATTTGAAAAGTTGAGAAACACTGGAATAGAGGGAAGATTCAGGACTAAGAAGGACTATACCCCGCTTAATATTTTCCTGTCAGATATGACTTCTGATCGGAAGAACCCTGAATAAATATATAAAGAAAATAACAATCAAGTTAAAGCAGAGACACTGCCTTCAATCCAGCTGCATGAGAGGCTGTCTAATCCAACTGCAAAAATAACCAAGCATTTCTTTTCTTGTATTCCTCTGCTTTATTGAGAAACAATTGACATATTACGTTGTGTAAGTTTAAGGTGTACAGCATTATGATTTGATACATGTATGAACTGATTGCCAAAATATGGTTAGTTAATACCTCATCTCATATAATTACCGTTGTGTGTGCGTGTGTGTGCTGAGAACATTTAATATCTACTCTCTAGCAACTTCCAAGTATGCAATACGTTATTATTAACCATGACTCAGCATACTGTAGATTAGATCCCCAGAATTTATTTCCCTTATAACTGGAACTTGTTGCTCTTTGATCAACATCTCCCCATTCCATCCACCTCAAACACTTGGCAACCACTGTTCTACTCTGTTTCTATGAGTTCCGCGTTTTGAGATTCTACATATAAGTGAGCTCGTACTCGTATATATAAAGATGCTGAACTTCACTAATAATGATGTAATTTAAATTAAAGCAATGAAATCTTTTACCAACCAATTTGGAAAGGTTTTAAGATTGATTTTATTCAGCAGTGACAACCATGTGGAAAATAAGTAGTCTCATATACTGTTAAGTACGTTCTTGAAATATTTTTGAAGGCTACTAGACAATTCATATCAAAATTTAAAAAAAAGTACAGTGTAATTCCATTCTTAGAAATCTATACTTTATAGAGAAACTTATACAGGCCAAAAGATGCATACACAGTGCTCCTGGCAGGACGGTCTGGAATGAGAAAAACATTAGCACCCATATACATTTCTATTGTAAGTTAATAAACAATTTATTGCTAATTCATTCTATAGAATAACATGAAGCTGTAAAAAAATGAATTAGGCTTATGTGTATTGATTATATCAGGCGAAAAAAATGTAGTCACAGAATATGAGATGTTGGTCCCATTTATATAGAATGAAAAAAATCAATATTTATATGTTTACATATTTCTGCAAGTGAACAAATAGAACAAACTATTATAGTGATTGGCTCTGGGGAGAAGAGTAAAAAGGGGGAAAATGAAAGTATACAATTTTCACATTATAATCCATATACAATTTTTACTGCTTAAATCTTTTACAAAGAGAAAAAAAATGCGTATATTATGGATGTAATTATTTTTTAAAGAATCAGAATAAAAGTTATTATTATCTCATAGATCTTCATCAAGATCTAGGAAGTGCCAAGGAAAGCGAGGACTGTGGAGACTTTCTCACAAGTGAAAATGTTGAATGGGGGGCGGGTATTTTGCTTGAGGAAAAGAAAACTTACTTTGCTCCAGGGAACGGAGCTGTAGCCAGTGGGTGAGAATCCAAGAGACAAATTGAAACTTTCTGACCATTCAAGATCCCCAAATGTGAAATGCGCTGCTGTGTAACACAGTATGAGCTTCTGTCATTGGTAGAGTCCAGCACGGACAGAGCAACCATTCGTTAGGTTTCTTTTAGAGGTAATGACTGTATTGATGGGTAAGGGAAGAGGGGCCCTGGAAGAAACCATTTAAACCTCAGGATCTGGGCTTCTGCGTGTCCTGAGTAGAGGTTAACACAGGAATTGCTGTACATGATCTAAACATGAAGTCTCTTAGATTATGTTAGAACTATCTCATCATACCATCTAGCTAGATGAACATGGCCTTATGAGGAAATTCTTGGAATTGCACTCTTACATGTAGACTCAGAAGTTCCGTCTCTTTTTTTTAAGCTTTATTACCCTTTAGCCTGTTAATAACACATTTTGCTTTCTCCTGTACGGTAAAGGCGGAGGTGATACATGCAGTGCAGCCTTTTGTTTGCAGTCCAAACAGGAGACTCTGCTTCGCATGTTGGTCCATTAGCTCTTTATAAAAGGGCTCATGACTTTTTATTTCATACAAATATTTTAAAATGTGTGAACTGTAAGCGAATTTTACCAATTAAAGCTAAAGCAAATATACTATTCAATATGATATTTTTAATGTTTTTAATTAAAATTTATTGGGGTGACAATGGTCAACAAAACTACATAGGTTTCAAGTGTACAAAGATGTTCTGTTTTCAGTTTCAGATCCTTTAGTATCAAAGCACAATCCACAGACCCGAAGCATCAGAAATACAGAACCTCAGGTTTTACTGCAGACCTGCTGAGTCAGAGTCTGAATTTTAATGAGATCCACCAGTGGTTCCTATTCATGAATTTGAGAAGCACTGATTTATCCATAGAACTCATGTTTTTGAGCCTTCGAAATGCACATAAAAAGAAACAACCTATCACACAAAGAAAATCCAAATAGAAATGTTGATTATTATTGCCTATTCCTGGGAGAAATGATGATAAGAAGAGAGAAAATGACCAGAAACACATATATAGATGTATACACATATGCATGTTTGTATAGGTATGTATGTGTATACAGTACATAGTATACGCACCTATAAAACCTAAACCTAACTCTTTCTAGCTATCATTGAAAGTGGGTGGTCATAGACTGTTTTACCTTTTAAAGAGATTTTAGCTCACCTCTTTCTCCACAAATGAATAGCACTCTCAGTTTAATTAAACACTGAATAGAAGACAACAATCTTTGAGACTTTTCTCGTACATTTCACTTTGACAGCTTTTATTACAGAGGACATCTTTAATGTCATATTCTCCATTTTATGGTTTATTAAGAATTATTTCTATTGTTTTTAGCATATTAATGGGTTTCATTCCGTAATTGTATTTACTAGCCTTTTTGCATTTTTGTTTGTTTGTTTGTTTTTCTTTCACATCAGGATTATTTGGGGCAGGAGGGTTGTGGAAGTAGGTGACTACAGAAGAAGACTAAATAACTCTTAAAGTGTAAACAGCTTCCAGGAAGCTGGAAATATTCTAATTATTAACCAAAGTCTTAGCAAAAATATATTGACTTTCAATTTATTCTACTATATCCACTTCCTGAATCATTTTGATTTCTCACTTGTGCGCAAAAGCATTTAATGGAAAATGATGAATTCAGCAATGTATGGGGACATCACAGTTAAACCTTTTGTGGGGTCTTCACAAAACATCGCTTTTCGTAAATTGTTTTTTTAAACAAGTAATGTTGCCTCTCAGTGGGATTTGCAGTTTAGAGCATACTCTACCCAACTGGCCCCAGATGGAAAATACGCTCTTGAAATTGGATGGCTTTTTAAGTGTAGCTCTTCACAGTCTTCTCAAAGGAAAAAAAAAAAAAAAAAGCTTGTACAGAATGCATTTTAGTAGCATGGCCTGTAATTCCCCTGGCGTCCCACGTATTTGGATGTTTTTGCTTTTGGCAGTGGAATTTTTCTAATTTAATTAACTCATTAGCGTTAGCAGATGACACAGTGTAAAAATTCTTTTCCCTAGTCACTTATCTAAATATTCTTCCAGTCCACTGGGGTTACGTGCACAACTTCTTTGTCTTAAAAAGTTATTTATTTATCTGTTTCATTTCTACACTTACTTTCCCCTTAAGAGTTTATGGGCAACATGTAGACATTTCATGTAATGAACTAGGAAACTTTCTGAAGTGATAAATGGAAAAGAAGCCGAGGAGGGAACCAAACAGTGGGGATAATCTTTACTAAGAAAGACTGGGAGAGAAAGAACAGATGGTTTGAGAAGAGCAGCCAGAGCTGAAATGCTTATATTGGTCCAAACCCCTGCCATTCTGTCTCTTAGTTTTTAGTTCATACACTGTAAAAATGTAGCAAGAGTTTGTGTCTGGGAATCAGCTGGAAATGCTTCGAATGACAATAACAGCAAATTTTCCAGGATTATACAAGTGGAAAGTGACTTCTTTTATGCTAAAATTATTCATTCACTCACATTTTCTTACCTTTTTTTACTATGAATATATAAATCTTTCCTCCCTCTTAGATTTTAAACTTCCTTGAAATTTGAAGATAGGTACTTTATATCTTCCTTCTTTCCTTCCTTCCTCCCTTCCTTTTCATATCTTCTCTTCTCTGCTCCTTTTCCTTCCTTTTTTATCCTTCTTTGCCTCCTCCTTCTTCTCTCTCTCTCTCTCTCTCTCTCTCTCTCTCTCTCTCTCTCTCTCTTTCTGTCTCTCTCTCTCTCTCTCTCTCTCTCTCTCTCTCTCTCTCTCTCTCTCTCTCTCTCTCTCTCTCTCTCTCTTCTTTTCAGTGCCTAACTCAGGGCCTGGAACAAAGTAGCTATTCAATGAATATTACTGAATTCTTGATGAAAGGAATTCTGTTGAGTTATTCTGACAGTTATTGAGTGTCTACACTAGTATTTTAAAACAGGCATCATTTTAGTCTTCAGAGCAATCTTATTAAGGTGATTGCTTGTTATTGTCTTAATTATACCCGTGAGGACACTTAGGCTGATATGTTAAATTGCTCAAGGTCACTAAAATTGCTCAAGGTCACAGAACTTTTCACTTGAAGAATTTGAACTCAGGACTGTCCAGGATGCTGCTACCAAAAATATGGTGACATGGGATAGTCAGGCGTGATGGACCTCAAGCAGTGATGAGGGAACTTCTTTGTGTCCCTGCTAAGAGAGAAATGCCACCCCCAGTTTCTATAGCAAGTAAGTAAATATTGAGGAATAGAAAGTGTTGACCCAGAATCGTGCACTTTGAAAGGGTGAATTTTATGGTATGTGAAGTATATCTCGATTAAAAAACAGATTTAAATGATAAGGATTGAAAATGACTGAAATTTGGACATTTTAGAGGTTCCAAGAGATTTCCCTGTCCTCCATTACTAAGGAACTTAGTTCAAATTACCATCAATTCTTTAACTGTTTCAGTTTACCAAAGCCGTGTGTTGAGCAGTAGCCAAGATTTCCAGACCCAGACTTTACTGTATCCCCTAGTTCTCTGTGTTGGAGATGCCATTTAGTTGGAAGGGGCCACGGGGCAGTGATTCTTATGGGTCATTCCAGCATTTAAATCATTAAGCTACTGAACAACTTCTAGGGTGAGAAATGTAATACACATGAGCTCATGAAACCATTTTTCAAAACCAGTTTTCATCATCAGGCAAAATTTTCCTCCACTTCAAAGAAAAAAGCTGTTGTCACATCCCTCAGAGAGTGTTTCCAGCCACTCATTTATCTGGTGAGAATGGCCACCACATTTGGGAAGCCTGTTAGCATTTAATGTTATAAATCAGTTTCAGGGTGCAATTAGGATTTAAAATAGACACCGTATGGTTGAAAATTCCTTAATTTGGTATTTTTTATACTTATGTCTAGAATGAAGACAGTTTTCTGTTTATTCAGAGTGCGTGTGCATATATACATGTGTGCTCTCACACACACACACTCATACACATACTCACACATATATGAGCTATGATCAAAAAAATACGGGGCATGTTTAAATGAGAAAATGTATTACAGTAAAAGACACATTGCCATTAATCCCCCTCAAAATATTTCCGCTCACCTTGACCACACTTATCGTCCTTGCCACTTTCTGAAGCAGTTCTGGAAGTCCTCTTTCGTGAGTGTCTTTAATTGTGCTGTCGTGGCTGCCTCGATGTCCTGAATCATTTTGACTTTGGGGAAGAGCCAGAAGTTGCATGGTGCCAGATCCGGTGAATAAGGTGGATGAGGACACACCATAATGGTTTTATTTGACAGAAATTGCCGTATACCAGAAGCGATGTGTGACACAGAGCGTTATCATGATGGAGGATGAAGTAAAGACACTCACAGAAGAGAACTTTCAGAACTTCTTCAGAAAGTGGCAAGAACAATAAATGTGTTCAAAGCAAGGGGGGAGTATTTTGAAAGGGGTTAATGGCAATGTGCCTTTTTGTGTAATACATTTTTTATTTAAACATTCACTGTATGTTTTAATCAAACCTCGTACACATGCATGTATATCCACACACACACTTGTACCCATATATGTCATGAATGGCTGTATCAGAAGCAGAAAGTTATTGAGCCAGTATATCATCCAAAAGGAAACTGCTGTGTATGTGTGATTTAAGTATAAGGCAAGCCGTCTGCTGTCCTTTATGTAGGCTTAATAGATGGGGATGAAAAGGCTTCAATACAAAGCTGACAGCCATTGCTCTGGCTGGTGTAGCTATAAGCAGATTTTACAAATTCATAATTTTGTTTTCTCCCTCACCTGCTATTTGCACTTTGAAACGAGAGCAAGATGCTCATGGACAACAGTAGGGACGAAGGAGGGAGCAGGTTTGGCAGTATTTGAGTCACTGTTTTCTGTCACTCTTGTCCTTGGTACTGGAAGTTCTTTCCCTCATTCTCTAAGTGATGGATGGGCTCACTCTGCATTTCTAACATATTTGCATATTCATTTAGAATCTAGATTTGATACTTATATCTTTAGTCAACATTAGTTTCTGCACAAAACAGAAGACCCGTTGAAGCAGGACTGTGAGTGAGCCTGAGAGAGTGGGGGAGGGAGGAAGGACCCGACCAAATTGCATCTAACGTTTCTCTTGTTTGGGATCAGAGTTTGCAGATTAAGACTTGCTGATTGCTAGAGAAAGGCAGTTGCTGCTGCCAACAACTGTTGTCCCTCAGCCCTTAAGAAAGGGAAGGAGATTAAGAAAACGGGGGTGAACCTTCTTCTCTGAAACTCATGCTCAGTTGGCTGCCCATTGAAGTCATTCAAAGATCTTAAAATCATGATGCCTGGGTCCCACCCCTAGTGATCCTGATTTGTTTGGTCTTGGGGAAAGGGCCTCGGTGACTCTCCATGTGACTAATATGCAGCCAAGTTTGAGAACCACTGCTCTAATCAGAGATTGCCAACCCTGGCTGCTGTCACCATACTCTGGTGCCTGGGGCCCATGTCCCTTAAAATTCCAGTGGTCTGCAGTGCGGCCTGGTCATTGGTATATTATACAAGCTCCCAGGGGATTCTAAGGAGCGGCTAAGGTGGAGATCAGCTGAGCTGTATTGTCAAGGGCAGGAAACATGCTGCCCTTTTGATTTGTCATTGACATGTAATTATTTTCTGGTGGATTTATAAGAGCCAGAGTTCTGGGTGCTGCAGGGAAGATGCCAATGAGATTGACACAGTCTCTGTTCTCTGGATGTTTATCAGGTGGCGAACAATCGTATTTTGCATTGTTTGTTGCTTAATGAAACGGACTGAACAGTATCTTAAATATAGGTGTGGGAGGGCTTTTCATACATTATCTAATTGGAAGCTCACAGTAACCTGGTGAGAACAGATTAGAAAATGTGAACACACAGAAGTTAAGGAACATGTTCAAATTCACATGGCAAAGAGAGCTGGAAACCAAATCTTCCAATGTCTTTTGGCTCTGCCATTTTTCTCCCTTTCTTCTGGCATTACTGTTAAAATTTCAAAACAGGGGTGGGGAGTGGGGGAAGCAGAAAGTCAGAAGTTGAGATGGAGATAACTATTCTCAGATTGTGTGTGAGGGTATGAGAGTATGTGTGTAAATGTGTGTGCGTGAGTGTGTGTGAGAGTGTGTGTCTGCCTGTGTGTGACTGTGAATGCGAGGAAATGTGCCTTTGAGATTTTATTGAAAGGTGCTCTTTGGTTATTGTACCCTGAAAATTATACAGTCTGTTAACAAAGTATAGCAAAAAAAAGAAATTACTGACATCTTTAGGAATATTAAAGGATGTGCCTACCCTGAACACCATTGCTATCTGTGAGGAAAATTAAAGACAGTTTATTAAGGCAACTCAGATTTCTATAGATATCAAGAAATAGTTATTTTTATCTACCGGGGAGAAATGGATGTGAGGAGGAGGGGAGATTGGTATTAATGACCACCAGTCAAAAGAAAAAAAAAAGATGCTTAATATCCTGTCTTCCTTCAACTCTCTGACCATTTTCCTCCCCATGCAGGGAGGGAGAGGCTTTCAACCCATCACTCAGAGACAGATGTGTGTTCTGTATAACCAAAGTTGTGAGAAGCCGTGGAAAAGACATGAAAAAAGCTGGGTTATGGTACTTAATAAGTACAGGCAGGGCCTCAGCAGTCATTTGTAGGTTGATAATAGTTTTAAAATCATGATAAAATGTTTACTTTGAGGCTTGGGTATGTCCGTGTGTTTGGCTAAAAACTTAATTTCAGTGTATCGTATTTCTGTGCTTTAGGAATGTTATATTGCTGCCGTGCTCATTACATGTTCATGAGACAGCTGCAAATATTCATTCATTCATTCATGAAAATGACAGTGTTCATTGAGTATCTGCCATCTTGCTATGCATAAGTATGTTATACTACCTAGAAGGACATGTGCCATAAAATACTGTCCCGACTCTTGAGGAACTTAGTGTCTAGGAGAATTTTTAATTCTGTGCAATTATTTCACAAGGCTCATAAAAAGGAAGCCAGAGTTGCCCAAGGAAGACTGGCTTCCTGTCCAAAGGTATCTCTATGGGGTGCACATCAATCATGGTCAAGCCAGGAAAAGAGATACTACTCTAGAGATTTCAAGCAGAGAGGGATTTAATGCATGGAATTTGTTATGAAGCTGTTGGAAGGGCTGGAGAAGCCAAAGGCATACGGTGGTGATGCTCAAAGACTGGGAAGTGGAGGCTGCCCTTTTTATGCTGAGCTGTTGGAGGAATCATGGAAGTCACTGGAGCCTGCTGTGGATGCTGCTTATCTGGAGCTGGAAGCAGAATGACTTCTGCCTACCTGTTGCCTTCTGACCTCTCACTGCGTCCTACTGGCAGAATTCAACTTGTCCAGCTAACAAAGAAGTCTTGATGATGTAGTTTGCCCCTATAGATCTGCAATACAGAGAAGAGTATTATAGCAGGGTAAAGTGGGGCATGCGGTGATGGTGGTGGTGGTGGTGGTGGTACTGGTGGTGAAATCCAACAGTCAAATAACCAGCAGAGGGGAGGCTCTCAGAGTAGCCACTGACATCCAGAGTTTTCTCTCAGTTTTTTAGAATCAGAAATTTGGTTATTAGTACACTGAGAGGTGATCAGGCTTTGAAATCTGACTGAAACTAACTGTTATGGACTGAAATGTATCCCCCCAAAATTCATACGTTGAAACTCTAACCCCCAATGTAACTATATTTATGATAAGACCTTTTAGGAGGTAATTGAGGAGCAATAAAGTCTAAAGAGTGGGAACCTCATTCAGTAAAACTGGTGTCTGTATAAGAAAAGGAAGAAACACCTTTCCTTATGTGCAAAGAAAAAGGTCATGTGAGGACACAGAGAGAAGATGATGAAATGCAATCTAAAGAGAGATTCCTCACCAGAAACCAACCCTGTAGGCATCTCGATCTTGAATGTCCAGCCTCCAGAACTGTGAGAAAATAAATTTCTGTGTTTAATCCATCCAGTCTGTGGTATTCTATTATGGCAGCACAAGCTAAGAAACTAAGCAAATACATAAATAAAGAGTATAAAGATTCAGATTGCAAATTGGTACTAAAAATGTAACTTTCCAAAGAATTGCCAACTTATATTTGCTGGTTAGCACATTCTTCTATCAGTAAAACTACATGGGAATCAAATAAAATTAGAAGGTTGCTTAAGTGATGACGGTGGTCTCTGAGTTTGTTAGATGATACAAATGGCCAGTGTAATACCAAAGTGTCCTTGGGATATGACATACTCATTTCCCCTCTCGACATGCATTCCTTCTTTGCTGGGTATATGTAAATGTGGGCACTCTCTTTCCTTGACAGTGCTGGAAGTGGAGTGTATCAGCCTTCCTGACTTTTCCTTTGTGGAGCCCTCCCCTTTTCGTACTGACATATCCTTTCACATTGACATGCCACTTTGTTTCATTTGGGTGGCTTGGCTTTGATGCTTTTTGATAACTGTACTTTGATCCTTTCCATGATTGTTTTATGGTTTAATTCACTAATTCTCAAGTTGTTGGGATGAGGGGGTAGTACATACACTTAGACTAATGTTTGGTCAGGGCACACTCCTATAGTTATACTGCTGGTTGCCATCGATGGTCCTCTGACTGATCAATACCTGTGCTGTATCAGTTGCTAAATGTTTTGAATGTCAATCTCTGCCTCTATAATTGGCACCGTAACGTATGAAAGAAAATTGACCACATTAAGCTATTTAATCATTCTTCCACATAGCCGACTAGGCTATTTGAGAACTGTCAAAAGGATCCCCATTTCCCAAAATGACAGCCTCATTAGCCTATTATGGAACATAAAATCCAGTAATTACAGTTGTTCCTTAATGAGTTTAATCATATTTACCAGAAGGGGTAATCAACATATCTAATTTTTAAAGCTTACCTATGTGCTAGGCACTGGTAAAACTCTTTGAATGGACCATAGCAGTAATCATCATACCAACTCTATGGTAAAGAAGGTCTTATTAATGCTATTTTATGGATGAATCAACTGAAGCTTCAGTAGATTAAATAATTTGTCTAACATTATCAGCTAGTAAGGAGCAAAGAATCAAGCCCTAAGATTAACCATTGTGTTTAGAACAAACAACTTACCTTGGCCTGCAAGACCTTGTATGATCTACTTGTTGCTTACATCTCAGAACTTTTACCACACATTCTCTTCCTAGCTTGCATTGTTCCCAAGGAACCAGTCTCCTATTCTGGCACATGTAAAACTTTCCCAGTTCCTTCGCATTAGAAAGACTGGTCTCTCTACCTGGTGTAGTCCTTTCGCATATTTTTATATGGCTGGCTCCCATATATGGCTGGCTCCTTACCATTCTATCTAAAATTTTCTCCCCTTCCACATACTTGCACAATTACATCACCTATTGTGGGTTATTTTCTTTATAGCAGGTTCCCATCACCATTTGGAATTATTTGTTTGCTTATTTATATTCTGTATCCTCCCACTAGAATGTCAGTTTCATGAAGGCAGGGACTTGGTCTCTCTTATATACGGCTATGTCACCAACATCTGAGTACTGGCTCCTCCATATTAGGCACTTAATAAATACATGCTAAATGCCAAAGGATTATCTATGGTGACCTATCAAACCCCACAGCTCTTTGGAATAAGACTTAGGAGGGTGTGCTTTTGATGGAGAGGGATATCTCAGGGCCTGAGTACACTCTCTAGCTGAATTCATCATTACAGAGAGTATTCTGAGCTACCATCACATCCTGTCACTGAGATGAAGAGGGGGCTGCAAAGTGGGTGGGAGCAGCTGAAAGTGGGAAAGATAAGCCCTCAAACAAATTTCATCTGAGTAATAGTTTTGCCTATAGGAATAGTATAGAACTAACTTTGTTCTGAAAAATAAAAAAATGCTTCTGAGAGTTTATTTGTTTTTAACTACTGGGCCTTACCAAAAAGCAAATATTAAGAACTTGCTATATTTAAAGAACGATCCTAGGTGATGATGGTGACTAATAAGGTAAGTCGCTAAAGACTTGCATGAAACTTGGGAGAGGAAGAAATCTTTGCCAAATGGAGTGACTAGGAAGGTCTCATGAAGGAGATGGGACCTGAGCCAGGTGCTGGAGCAAGGGAAGGGCTAGACCAGTTGGAGGAGAGAGGTATGATCAAAAACATGCTCTCAGGAATGTGTCTAAGGTGTTTGGGATTATAAAAGAGCAGTTGTCAAGAAACAGACCTGGAACACGATGTTGAAAAATTTGTATTTTTTCCTAAATTCAGAATGAACTCCTAGGAGTTTGTGAGTGGACCAGTCATGAATTAAAATTAGCGTTCCTGAAAATGAGAGATGGATGACTCAGATGGAGCAGGGAGCCCATGGCGGGAAAAGGAGGCCATCAGTTTCCTACAGTTGGCTATAATTTGGGCAAACTCTGTCTGGGGCACAGCTGTCTCAACTGTCTTCCTGGTGGAGGAAACCAAGAGAAAGAGGCCACATGTTGTGGGCTGTGAAGTCGAGTCTGTTGCATCCTTGTCAGATTTGGAACAATTAAGGGAGTTGTGAAAAACATTTCAATTTCATTAAACACTGATTGGTATAGCATTTTCTTAAGTTCAGCTTTTCTGTTATAGCAGTATAATGGCTGTGAGTTTTGTGAGGATTATGAGCATTTCTGTACCTCAAAGTGCCTTCTGAATCATCAAAGACATTAAATTATGTCAACTAGTATTTATGGTTAACTGCTTTTACTGTTATGTCTGTATAATTATCACTTGTATACATGTAAGTTGTAATTTCTTGCCTTTAAATCATTTTTACATCTGTCATTTGATTACCATTGTTATCTATTTTTGCAGTTGAGAAAGATGAGTTTCAGAGAAGTTCAATGACTTGTCCAAGGTCACTTCGCTAATGAGTAGGAAAGCCTGGGCTCAAACATATTTTTTTTATAGTGCTTAATACATGTGATACATCCTTACTAACCAGAACACTTAATAATTCTCAAACAAGCAATTTCAGTGGAGTGTAGGGATTAACTGTATCTCATCTGCTAGAATGCAGTGGGTGTTCAAATATTCATTGACAATAATGATGTCATCCATCATTCATTCTGAATCAACTTGTCCCAAAGGCACTGCATCTTATAATGTTCCTCAAATACGTTTAAATTAAATATTGACAATAACGTTCATGTTTCAGTTTCTGCTCATTGGGCCTTGGGCTCAACAACTCTTGGTTATGGAGCATGGTGTTGTCAGTTTGATCTCATGGAATTTGCAGATGGCATCTATATGCACAGTAACAGAATGAAATGATTCTGGCTGATAGAAAGAGGGCGGGTGTGGAACAAGTGTGGCATGAAATGGACTGTTTGGTTTTTTCCACAGTCTGCTGATTTGACCTGCAAACCCATTCCCCTACTCCATGGGCAAAACCTGTAAAAACACAGGGGCCCCCATACAGATGACTTTGACATTTGCAACCCAGAATGGCCTTTGGAGTTGAGAGAGTCCAGTTCTATACTTATTTGGGTCTGGGTATTTTTGGCTTCAACACTTGTTCCTGGTTAGAAAGTTAAAAACAAGCGTCTAAACACTGTTCACTTGGATAGTAAAAAACATGTTCACTTTTTGCAGTGACCCTGGAAACAGAAGGGGAATTCTTATAAATCACAAAGGAAAATAAATAACTTCACCCATGGAGGGAAAAAGACAGCTTGAGAAAAGGGACTTTGGAAAAAGACTCTCTCTAGACAGCAGTCTTGTGGTAAGTACTAAATATTCATTTACCACTCTATATGTTTTGGCTTAAAATGCATTATTCTTTGACTGTTATTTCCTGAACCCTGGGCTTTTGAAACCTCTATTCCAGTTACCCCATTAGCAATATCCCCTGGGATTTTATTTCATTTATTTTTTTTCAAAGTCAAAAGCCAGTAAATTATTGGAATGTTTGTATAGTGTCTTAATAGGCAAATGTCATAATCTGTCAACATTATATATAATTACATTAATTCCAGCCGAAGTAGACTTTAACCTATACAAAAACACTACTGTACAGCTGATGCCAAATGCCAAGCCTATATATAGTTGTTCCATCACCCATTTATCTTAACTTCGGGGATAAGTTGAATAGGAATTCAACAGAGCTTCAAATATTGAAGAGTGAAGAAGCTCTCTGAGATCTTCTTAGGTATGTAAATGAGTTTCATTGTCCATAAACTTTCTTTCTAAATGTTTCAATGCTGATGAACATTATTCTTAATAGCTTGGTGGGTTTGCTTTCATGTATGAGAATCTGGTTAGTCCAAGGAAATAGACTGAGTCTCTGATTTCTGAAGGCTGGCCCCTCTCTCAGTCTGAGCTAAGATGTGTGGGTCACCTCTTCTATTCCATAATGCATATGAGCAGAGCAGGAAATCAAATCAAACTCGTCCATTGCAATAGAAATTAGTTTAGTTCCTTCTTTTGCATGTTGTATAAGGGATATGCTTTATTCATTTGTGCTCTCCCAGCACCTGGCCCGGAATCTGGGTCAGACTAAGTGTCCAATCAAATATTTGCTGAATTGATTTATCAGTTGCACTTTTCCAACTCTGCTGCTGTAGGTCTTACTCTGTCAGTGTACAGAGTAGCTAGGTATCCCATAACTCCTGGGCTCCACATCACTAACTGTTCATCGGTGTGAGTTCCTGGGTTTTGATAAAAGGATCGCATTAAACTTTGGTGTCTAGTTCTTCTCTTGTTAGTAGAGTCAACTTCTGTGTCTCTGTGGGCTTTGCAGTGACCAGCTTACCTTCAGAGGCTAAGAACTTTAATAGTATTTTAAGTTCTCCTCCCAAGGGTTATGCACTGTTCTCATCTCTGACCTAATGTAGTGAAAATAGTGTGTGTGTGTGTGTGTGTGTGTGTGTGTGTGTGTGTGTGTTTATATATCTATTCCCTTTGCAACTTCTGGGGAATTAGGATAAAAAGATCATTTTTCAGCCTCTCCTTTGCCTAAGAAAACACTTCCATAACAGCCTGCCAGTGGGACCTGACTTACGCCCAGGCAGAGGACAGAGATATCCAGAGTATGATGGGCAGCCCAGGAAAGGTTCTCTTGCTGATTAGTCCCGAAACCCCAAATTCTGCCTTAGGTCCCAGAGAATATGCAAAAACCCTATCAAAGCCAGCATACCAAGCTATTGTCTTTCAATAATTCACAGTAGCAGTCATTAATAAAAGTTCCTGGATCATTTCCCAATGTCAACCAGATGAGCAGAGTTTTGTTAAGGGAACTGGTAAACCAAAGGATGCAGAGTACAGAATGCTGGGATGCAGGGCTGGGTTGGGGGCAGGTGGATTAGCATGAAGACACTGAATACCTGAAAATCAGAGAAAGAGGAAACCATCTCAATGAAATCTTTGCCCACATTTACATTTTGTTTAGGGATACATTGGCTGTGAGTATAAATCAAAGCCTGTCATATGACCAATACTTTCTGGAAGCCTCAAACCAAGCTTGAGTTCCCGTTGGTATGTGGCACTACCCTTAGTCTTGTGGGGGCTACAAATCTGTTTCTTGACTTACAGCATAAAAAAACACTGTGAAAATGAGAACTTGTTGCTTGGCACCACCTGAGAAACTGAACCCCGGTAAATCTCCTAACTGATGCTTAGGAGAATTTTTACACTAGTGAAATATCTTCCTGTTTCCTAGAGGCAGAGTGTTACATCTGCGTGCATACATTGGGAAAATCCCAGAAATGAGTGCACTCTCCTATGACTACGTGGCAATGTGTGGGGGTGCTTACATGCTATTCAATGGTATACAAGTAGGTCAGCTGACTATAACTTTGCTTTCTGTTTTAGTGTTATGGTCTTTCCTCATATAAGATGCGACTGCTGGGACAATGATAGCAAGAATACTCTTTTTGAGCTGGTTCTTTGAGCATGAGACCCACTGACAGACCCTTGAATGAATTTTATTGTGACTGTCAGGAACAGAAGTAGGCAGGGGATGAGATCAAAGCTGATTGGCCTGTAAACAACTTGAACCCAAGACATGGCCCTCCTTTTGACTGTGCTGAAATTACTCAAATAACTAGGGAGTGAACACACAGGGATGATTCTGTATGAGAGTTGCTGGAAAACAGAAGAAAAAAAGAAGCAACACCTGGTACCATGTAATTCACTCTTCATTCTCTAGGTATTTTTGCTTTATTTTAGTATTTTATTTTATTATTTTACTTTATTCTTTTATGTTTATTTATTTATTTATTTATTTTATTAAATTTATTGGGGTGACAATTGTTAGTAAAATTACATAGATTTCAGGTGTACAGTTCTGTATTACATCATCTATAAATCCCATTGTGTGTTCATCACCCAGAGTCAGTTCTCCTTCCATCACCATATATTCGATCCCCCTTATCCTCATCTCCCACCCCCCACCCCCCACCCCCCTTATAGAATGTTACATTGGGAATGGTTCATCCAGTCCCCTCACTTTGCAGAAGGAGTGGTTAATATTCAGTGAAGTTAAATGCTTTTCCTGAGGTCATACAACTGAGATACAACCAAGAATAAAGCCCAGAGGTTTCATACCTGTCACTTCAATTCTTTATCTTTCGTTATCTAATATTCCCAGTAAGAGAAGATGTCCTTTTGGAAAACTGAATAGAGGAAAGAAAAACATGTTAAACTCTTAAGTCTTGAAATTCCACTGCAGTAATCATTATGACCTGTATTTTTGAGCGAGAAGGCCCAGAGATAATTTCCACTTTCAGATTTTACAGGAAAAAATTCCTCATAATATACTGCAAGAATAACGTGCTATTAACTTCATTACACTTTTTATTTTACATAATCAAATCATGAAGTGTTGAGTAGAAATTACAGCTCCCTTGCAACAGCTTTTAAATTTTTAAGCTGGAGAAACCACAAAATAAAGAAACTCATGTTCAGATTCTGAAAACAGCTCCAGTTGGGAGATGTGAGTGCATGGTGGTTCTTAGTCACAATTTTGCTGTCAGTACATTACACAGGGGAGGGTTTGAGTGTGTGTGTGTGTGTGTGTGTGTGTGTGTGTGTGTGTGCGTGCATACTCTGGTAATGTTGAAGTATTCTTTGATGTCGATGATTTTTTACTTGATAAATCACCCCTTTTAAGAAGAAAAGTGACAGGTAGGTGAAAGTGAAATGAAAAATATGTTTCGATGTGGGAGGTAAAGACCCTGAGAGAAAGACAAGTGACTACAAGTGTGCCTCACCAGTGGGAGTGTGCGAGTAGCTGCACATTCACGGCAAGTACAGTCTTCTCTCTGATAACAATAAAAATCACCC
Source organism: Rhinolophus sinicus (assembly GCF_057876585.1). Classification (NCBI taxonomy): domain Eukaryota; kingdom Metazoa; phylum Chordata; class Mammalia; order Chiroptera; family Rhinolophidae; genus Rhinolophus; species Rhinolophus sinicus. Next base: position 128,906,331 of record NC_142517.1, on the reverse strand, counting down.
CAGAAATCAAGGCCTCTTCTTGACCCAAAGCTGTTCAGCTCACTCCAGGATGCTTTTTGATCAGAAAAAGTCAGCATTTCACACTGTGCTTTTTTATTTGGAAGAAATATTCCCAGGCTGCTCGTAAAGCTATTTGACATGTGTAGCTGTGATAACATTTAACTGATGAGAAGTCTGGGGAGTGAGTTATCTTTTTTACCAGCTCACATTTCAATTGCAAACATACTCTTTTAATTTGGGGAAAAATTACTTTTTGCTTTTAAGCACAGATGGCAGGAACAGTTTCTCTTATGAATGATGAATTCCTCCATGGCACCCCCATTCCTTTCTCCCCCACTGAAAGGAGCACAAAACGCTGGCCATACTGGATCCTCAGCTATGACCGTCATGCAGTTTTGATAGACCTTTAGGAGCAGGAAAGCCCACATAAGTCTGTCGGTGCATCACTCAGCCTCTTGACGGTTTGCATCTAAATCATTAGAGTAATTAGTCCTTCCACAGGCACTCGTTGATTAAGTCAATCAAGCATCTTTGAAAACCTGTTCTGTATTAAAAACTGTTCTGTATCTTAGTAGCTATGGGATGTGCTGGTCAGAGCTGGTGAGTGATGGAGTTGGGATTTCACCTCAGGTCTGGATCCAGGCTACGTGGTCACTACACAGCTAGCAGCTCTGAAGCAGAAAACCTTTACACGCTGGTAATAGGGAGCTCCTCACATGGTGCTTCCCAACCTTAGAGAGCCCCTGTCTCAACAGGGCTAGACGTTTACATGTGTATTAGTGCAATTGCCATATCTCTCTGCCTGCTGATGAGGGAGCCCTGGCCTGATTTTGCAAAACAATTGTCCAAGGGGAAGAGGAGGGAGTGGGAAGGTTACAAAGAAATAATGTACCTGTGGGAACTTGGTCCAGGCCTGATTGCTGGTCCTGTGCTCTTTCTGGTTAAGCAGATCATCAAACCAAATCTATAGAGATATGTTGGTAATAGCAAGTATTGTAAAACCTGATATATATAATATCATACATCTGTAATTTTATATTTTTACCCACATGAGGACTAATTGTGGTGTGTATGTGCGCAAGGTGGGGTTATTTACTAGAGTGGGAGTAGAGAAGGGAGGAAGTGGTGAATGACGGGGCACATCCAAAGTGTAGCTGTCCCCCAGAATGCAACAGCGTTTATCACTTGAGTGGTGACCCTTCCAGATGTCTGTGCATTCTTTGGGCTGGGCCACTGTCTGACAGAGGTGGGTAAGACCTGGCATCATTCCCCATGAGGAGATTCCCCCCAAAACATCATTTGTTTGCTAACCACTTGCAATGAGGGCTTATTCCCCTGATCTCCCCCGAAGGAATGTCTGCCTTCATTATGGTGATGGCTCACCCCGAATGACTGCTCTCCCCTTCTTCTTTCCATCCTTTTCTCATTAAAAATAAGGTAGACTGCCATTGTAACCATATCCTCCAGGGTTCTTATTAAAATGCCCTTTCATGAGCTGCCGTAAGACTCCCTTCTGGTTTTTATCCCTGCACTTTCCACTTTGTCACATGCCTCTTTACTCTGGAGCAGGCTTTCTCAACCAAGGCACTGCCAACATTTGGGATCCTGTACTTCTTTGTTGCGGGGTGTGTCCCGTGCACTGGAGGAGGTTTAGCAGCATTCCTGATATCTACCTACTGGATGTCAATGGCCCTCTCCTCCAGTTATGACAACCAGAACTGCCTCCAGATAGTGCCAGATGTCCCCTGGGAATAAAAATCAGCCCTGACTGAATGGAAGTGTAAGCTCTTAGAGGACACGGGCCATCTCATACTCGCATTTGTATTCCTTAAATCTGACACATAGAAAACACTCAGTGAAAAGAATGAGGGAGTGAGCTTACTGGTGAGTTCATGAGTAGAGTAAGGGGGGACCTACCAGGAGGAGGAATTGAGGGTTGGGAAGCTTAAAGACGGTAGATGACACCCTGCTTTTCAGTTTTGCCCAATGACATTCCTAGTATGTGTATAAAGATTTTTATTTTACATCAGAGATTCTTAACACAATATTTGGACCCTCTTGGGTCCCAAGGTGCTTGATAGGGCAACTTTATGAAAATATTTCAGAGGCTTTGAATTCTCTGAAATATATTGTGCATATGTGCATTTTTCTGGGGAATGAGCCCATAGGTATAATCAGATTCTCAAAGGTATCTGTGACCCAAGGATGGTTAGGTAACTTCATATGCCATTAGCCAGCCCGGCCCAGAGCACCTGAACACATATGGTTTCCCTCGTCCAGGTCACAGAGCAGGATCTCAACAGCGCCTGGCTCCATGACCTGTACGCAGCTGCTGCCGTGAGTGCTGTTGGCCTGCCTCAGACATGGCTCAGTGTACACTTGGGGCCTCAGACATCACTAAATCTAAATAGGAAGCGGACACACTTCGAAAGCCTTTTGCAAATGCTGTTATTGACAGATCATGAAACGATACTGCTTCTACAGCAGAAATACATACAAATGAGAGGAGATGTTCGCTTGGCATGTTCTGTGTTTTCTTAGGACTCAGAGATCTGCTTGTCATTCTCCTGGTATCTCACCATGTTTCAATAATGGGGATCCTCAGATCATACAAGTTTCCATAGCAACTGAGTTTCCTGCATCATCCTTTGGCCTACAATCATTCCCATGGCAGGCGTTCTAGTACTTTGTCCATAACAAGAGGTAGAGCTTTCATCGATCTCCTCAGAAGCAGCTCCTCAAACTCAATAGGCACCGGGGCGTTCTCCCTGATTGGTACCTGCTTTCCTTGCGAGAGTTCCTAACTGATCAGCACAGAAACTGAGCACCTACTAGGTTGAAAGCACCGTGAAGTGCTAAGCGGGGAGACCTAAGTGAGTGCTAAGAAATGCGAAACATGATTTCTGCCTGACTAAGCTGAAAAAAATAGGGTTGCATATTCACAAATCATAGCACCATAATACCAGGAGGTATACAGCGGTGCAAACAAGAGTGATGAGATTTATAAAAAGGAGGTTGCTCTTCTGGCTGTATCGATCAGGGAGGGCTTCCCCAAGGAGGAGAGCTTTCATGCCCCCCTCTAGGAAATTGGTCCAGATTTAATCTATGGTGTCCCTGAGTTCCCTGAAGCAGAAATTTACTGAGAAAACCACAATGTCTTAAAAGAATAGTGTGTGACTCCAAGGTGCCTGGCTTCTGCTTGAGGAATTGCTGAGACCCTAAGAAAGCTCAATGGTAATCCTAAATTATCGTCTTCTCTTTCCTCTTGTCCCCTATAGCCACCCCTCCCCACACTTTTATTAATATTCTCTTACCCATATTTCCTGGTGCAAGGCAGAGTGTGTCGCACAGCTAAATCATTTTGATTTCCTTTCTTCTCATTCATTTATCAGTGTATGTTATACCAACTGTATATTTATTAGCTGTATTTCAGCAGCCTAACTGTCTCTCACTAATTCACCAGCCTGTACTATAGTTCATTATTATCAATTAATATTTGCGAAGCATCCACAGGGTTCGTGGCTGTGAATTAGACAGCATTTTCATTACTCTCTGTTGCATTACCATGTTCCATTGCCGGGGCTCAGCTTGATCAAATTTAGAATCTTTCTGCCAGGTTTCTATTCATGTGAGAGCCCTCATGTTCATCCCAACTTCAATTAACATTTCATGAGCAAATCCAGGAGCCATTGTATTAAAATGCTTCACTTAGTGTCCAGATGCACTGCCTCCATTCTATCCTTTTCATGTTACTAATTTTGCAATTCTCTCCTAACACGAAATCCCATTTGTCTGGGCTGCTCTCCACAAGCCCAAACAGTGGTTCCTTTTGGTTCCTTTACATTCCAGACAGTTCCAGATGTTCCTCCTCATAAATTTGAGTTCCTTAACTAGGATTAATGGATCATAATTGTCCATTTCCAAAAATGCCGCTGAGGTTCCGCCTGCCTTCTGTCTTTCAGCACCTTTTTGGTTCTTAGTTATAAGCAATTGTCTTCAGCTTGGTAGGTTTCCTAATGCAATTAATTGATTGACTGCTCTCCTGCACATAGATGTGTTGAGGGACATGAAATCATTTGGTCTGGTAAATTCTGGGTTCCAGCTGTCAGAGCCAGCAGATAAGTAGGGACTGTTGCCTTTTTTTGTGTGAGGAGGAGCTCTCGTTAGAGGCCTGCCATCCCCCAAGATGGGAGGGGGGTGCTGAAAGCTGGCTGTAATCCAGCCTGGGTGGGCACAAAGCTTAGTATGAAGCCCTTAAAGGCATCAGCAATTTATGACGGGGCTGCAGCCAGTGCTGTCATGCCCTCCTTACTGAGTGGAATCCTAGCTAGATGACAGTGGTAGGCAGCAATTTGGAGATCTCCTGCTGGTAGGTCCCTGAGGCTAACTTGGTGAGGTGTAGCAAGGAATAAGTGATGGTAGGGGAGAGCCAGGTCTACCAAAGCGGGTAGCATTCTTGCCCTGTTAGGCATACCTGAATAATTCTCCATAGTTTTGCCTGTAAGGACTGCATCAATAGTATTGTTTCTTTATTTACTGCATCAGTGGAGGCCCTAGAAGGAAACAGCACACTCAATGAGCAAGGTGATGAAGAAAAGCATAATAAAGGGCCTCTCACAGAGGGGTGGCAGGATGTAGGGAACACAACAAGGTCATAGTGTAGCACCCTGAGGCTAGAAAGAGTGGGGTGCCATTACCACTGATAGGTCTGAAAGGGCAAGGAGACAAAGTGGTCACAGGACCATGTGGCCGTAAAGAGAAAGCCACTTGGCAGGAAATGTCACCTTAGGTGGAGGGATGAAGCCAACCAGTGTCGGCGCAGTGGGGAGGGAATTGGGATGTGAGCAGTCCCACTGTCCCCCCGTCCCACTCTCCAGGGCCCTGCTGGTACCTCCTATCTGCTAAACCTAATTGGAAGCCAGAGGGAAAGGAGTGCTTGTAGCACCCTGGGGACCAGAGCAGCGTGGAGAGTGGAGTGTAGGGGCCAATAGAATGTAACCAGCGCATTGATTCTATATACTATATAGTATATACCCCACCTAGCCCCTCTCTTCTCACATGTCTGGAGTGAGAAGAAAACATGATCCTAAGTCAGACTAGTTCACTATTTATATATTTTTAGAAATGGGTTCCTATGTGTGGAGTGGTTTTCTACTCCATTCCCTGGGACTCGCCAACTTGGTTTGACCAGAACACTATGCTGTGACACAACACAAATTCCACATGACCAGTGACATGGTCTTCACTCAGTGGTCCTGATAAAAGTGTCCAGTGCAAGGCTGAGAACCTATGTGTGGTGTGGTGACTGGGGAACAGGGGGCGTAATTTGGTGCATTGATCACTGCATTAGAACTCCAAATCCATGCATTTGAATTTTGAGGTGAACCCTTTAGTAGATGAATGGGCTTCAACAAGTTTCTTAAACTCTCTGAATCTCTGTGTTCTCAGTAGTGGGGTTTTCATGAGGGTCAAGTGAAATAAAGGTTAAGAAGGATTGTTCTGGAGTCTGTAGGGCTCTTTGCGAAGGAAAGGTACTGTTATTACAGTAATGATGCAGCTCGACCTGCTAAACCTCAGCTTATCAAAAGTACAGTGATGGCTTCGGGAAGAAAGAGCCTACTGTGTGCAGGGCATTCCTTTGAAAGTTTTCGGTGGAAATGGATGGAAAGAGCCTGGGCTGGCTGGAGAATCAGCCCGAACCAGGTTTGAATTTCAATCTTTTACAGACTGTCTTGCCTGTGTGAGCTTGGCCTTGGCGCTTCCCTTCTCTGAGCCTCCAGATTCTCATTTCTGTGAAGAAGTGACGTCTTACTTCAAGGGCTGCTAGGAGAAGTAGGGAAAGGATTCCATCAGCACACAGGCCTCGTGCTTGGCACATATGTCCTCCACTACACTGAAAATATGTGGAGCTGGCAGACCTGGCAATGCCAGATGGCAGTTTTCTTTGTCTGCAGATGCAAGGAGGCAGTCAGAGATTTTTTTTTTAAATGTTTGGTTTGCACATATTCATAAAGGATGTTTAAAAACTGAATGGCGTATCCATGATGTTATCATCCAGAAATGTTCACCAGGTGTTAACTTCAGGTTGTAGCTGACCAAACCTTGGATTCCTTTCTTCTGAGTCCAATTGCTCAGTAGTCGCCTATTAATGAGGTGTATTCCAGACCTTCTTATATGGAGCGTTATATTTTTCTGGAACTTTTGGCCTACTGCTCTCACCCTTGAAGCCCAGCCAATGTCTATTTATAACAGGCAATTTTATTCCAAAGGCTTCCAGAAGCGCCCAGAGCCTTCCAAGCAAGTGTACAATGACTCCCTGTGCACAAGGGCTTGCTGGGTCTCTGCCCCAGGCCCTGTGTCCCTGATGAAATCAGGCTGGAGACTGGCCGCAGAGCCCTCCTTTGTTTGTCCATGCCTTCAATTGCTTTGAGCTGTGCCAACTCGGAGCAGCGGGAGATGAGATTTGGGGAAGGGGTTGGGGATCATTTCCCATGTGACTCCCCCTCTTTACTTCGATGGGGGAAGACAGACTCAGAGGGGTCGAAGTGGGAAAGATTTTCCACTACATAAAGAGAACGAAAGAGGAAACAGGGTCCCAGTGGCCTCTTGCCAGGCCCCAGGAATGCGCCAACCCTGGGAATTGGCCCCTGGCCAGACTCCTCAGAGGCTGCTGACTTGGGAAAACTGGCTCTCTGACTGCTGCCAAGAATGTAGACAATGGTCTTTTGGATATTTTACTTTTGAAAGTTAGGCTTTTGTTTTATTATCACCAAAGGTAACATTTATTGGGCACCTATGTATGCATGCCAAAAGATAAAATGCATGATTGGAAGTCAGTGTAACTTAAACTTAGCAGAAACACCAGGGTCCTCATATAATATTTACCTTCTGCTTCTAATTAGAGCCTAATCCTTTGCTCGGGTAAGTTGCTACCTTAGATGTGAGCACAAATGGTACTAAACTTCTAGAATTAAAATTCATTTCTAAGTGCTAAAATGAGCTGTATTATGTCACCTGAAAGGGCTGACATAGATGGAACCAGCTTATCCAATTGTCATTTGGTTAAGAAAGGACTTTGAGAGAATGGAGTACAGAACTACTGTCTTCTGAGGAAGGGACGAGACCAAGATCCAGCCATTGGTTCAGGACAGAGTAACTCTGACAATTATAGAGCACTGAATTCTGGGATGGGAAAGTGGGGCCAATTACGTACTTGCCTCAATGTGTCATCATTCAGTATGAAATGATGATGACAGTGTTGTTGAACAATCAGGTGACCTTAAAATATTTCATATGTTTTTTTCATTCCCATTTATTAGTGCTATTGACAATAATAGCAACCAACGTTATCGAGTATTTAGTATATCCTGGATGATGGATATAAATATTTTATTTATATTAGCCCATTTAATTTTCACAACAACTCTACAGGGAGGTACTATAATATTCTCATTCTACAGATGAAGACACCCAGGTTCAGAAATTAAATAATTTATCCAAGCTCACGTGACTAGTAAACACGGAGGTCTGTCTTACCACAAAGCTCACACTGCTAGTACCTGCATTACCCACATGTATCTTGAGCTTATTCAAAGTTGAGAGGAACACGCCTCTTTGTGTTTTAATCAGTGAGCTTTCTGGCTTCCCTTGACCATGGAGATGGGGTTGGCTACTCCCAGGATGTCATCTTCTGTAGGGTTCAATGCTATAGCGTCAATGGCCATTTTACAGTGGCTCTTCTCAAAGTGGTTAGTCCTCTCCTCCCACCTACCCCGCCCCTGGCTTGGCACCTTTACTCAAATAGCAGTCTGGCCTCCCTCATGTGTAGAAACCTTCCTCCAAGCTGCAATGAGAGGTTCTACTGGGATGCTGAGGAATGGGAGTGTGGCGAAAGCTTCTCTGAAGAAGTACCAGGAAGCAGTGCAGGCCTCCACCCCCTGCAGTTGATGCCCCCACGCCTCTTTTTAAGAAAGTTCTATTTATGTGAATCCAGATTTATACAAAAGATGCATCAAGGGTTGCTTTTCCTCTTTCCAGAGAGATTCCTCACATAACAAAGGACCAGATGATTTCTTTAAATAGACTTTAATGCATTTTAAATTGAATTTAATTTTCAGAATTTAATTTGTGGTAGTAGTTTCCCATGGAGCTAAATGTCCAACATTAGGCTTTTTTTTTTTTTTTTTTTTTCTTTTCTCTGCAATGGAAAACAGATCACATATGATATTTTGGGTTGAAGCGCTTTCCCCATGAGCACAGAGGGCATGGAGAGCCTCTTACAGGGTGTGGAGGGAGTTTTCACTTGGGACAAAGAGGAGAATCACAACCAGGAATCCCAGGCCTTGGCTGCTCCCTGGAGGTATCTTTCTTTCTTCCCTCTTGACATCTCCAGTGGGGATGAGCCACCGTGTGCCCTGTAATAAAGAGTGGTGTATCCTACAGGGAATCCAGAGTGACTCACACATCTTCATAACCCTCCTACCCACCTCTGGAGGACTTTTTGGCATGTGAGTCCATAAAAGTTCTTCCCTCATTGCAAGTTATGTCCATTAAACATTTACTTTTACACATAGATGAGGTCCAGTCTTCTGACTAGATGAAGGAGAAAATAAAAAGGTGGGGCTTAACTTACATGTAGATTATTGGCCATTGGTGATGTGCCACATACTTTACAGAGCCGTTTGTTGTACATATTTTAAATCATCCTTTATTCAACCCATATTTGTAGTGTTTGGTTCTCCACAGCATTCTGTGGTGAACAAGACAGCTGATGTCCTCTGATGAATCTAACATTCAAATAATTCTCCCAACAACCTGTGATGCATGTATCATGATTCCCATTTTAGAAATGTGGAAACTGAGGCTCAGAGGGTTTAAATCATATGCCTTGAGTCACACAAGTTGCTAAAAGTTTGCATTGAGTTTCTGAATCAGAACCAAATTTAACCAAAAAGCCAGTTTCTTGCTTTTTCTATACTCAGTACTCTGCACCACTCCAAAGCTCAAATCTATATTTATTTAATAATTGAATGTTGTCTGGAAATAAGAAAAAAGAAACTTGTCTTAAATGAGGAATTAGCTAGGACAAGTCTTCCTATAATAAGAGCAGGAGGATATTTCATCCTTTTTTCTCTGAGGTGACCAGATCCCAATGGAAAATTGGAAAAGTAACAACAGTGGTTATATTAGTGAAAGTACAGCCAAGCAAGCCATACATTTGGTGTTCAAAGTCCTCTGCCTGGAAAGATCCAGCTAAAGATGATTGCCCCTGTTGATAAGCATGTTGCTGCAGGGCTCCTTTAGAAAGGAAAATGAAACTGGCTGATAGAAACCAGGCACCATTGTTACTGTCATAAAATACGTAAGAGCCAACTCTGCTACTGACCAGCTAACTGTGTGTTCTCCTCAAACGCTTTAACCTTTTCTGAGCCTCTGTTTTCTTCTGGACTTATAGAAGGATCAAGTAACACAAGAGAGAAAAAAAAAAAAAAATAGAAAAAGAAAAAAAACGTTTGAGAAAGTTAAAATTTGTACCCCAGTAACAATGAGAACTGTGATAATGAGAGAACTAGTATAACAAATAGGGGTTTTGACTTGTTCACAATTATACTTTCGGGCCTAGAAGAGGGGAACATTCAATGGAGGTGAATGGCGGGGTGAATGAAAAGAACGAATGATGACCATCACTGTAATGAAGTACTGAAAACAGTGTTATTGCTGGTGGCACTGGCTGTGTTCCCTCGATGCGTCCTCCTACCACTAAGTAAACTTTTATTCTAGTGAGTATTGTGAATGATCCACGCACACTCTTGGTTAAATCACCAATGGTGGCTTGCCCCTGAGAGCTGGAGTTACTTCTGTCCACGTTCAGATACCAAGGAAGCAGCCTCTGTCATCTGAATGAGACCTATGACCACTTCTGACATTGGCCATTACATGGAGCTAGGAAAAGTGCTATCTCTATTAAAGCCCCACCTCCACAGAGAGCATCCTCGTTTTTCAGACACAGTTGGAAGCTTAGTATTTATTCATTGATTAAGCAGGTATCATTGAACACCTTCTGTTCAAGGCACTATGCTGCTGTTAATATCATTAAAAACACAGCTATTTTTAAAATTCAGTATTTTTTTTCTTCCAAATTTTTGCAAAACTTCCTCCAGAGCTCTGGTGAGAGCTCCTGTGGGAAGCCACACATGAAAGTCACAGAAGCTCAAAGCTTGTACTTGAAGAGCTGTGTTTAGGAGTCTTTCCCTGTTTTGGCCCTTGTGAGTATCGAGAGTATAATACAGACACACAAATATGACATACTCGTAAAGAGGAAAGAGAGTAGAGGTCTGAATCAGTCTTGAGACTGGAATGACTCTCTAATGACAGGCAGTGACTCTTTGGACAAAGGAAAAAGAGAGACTAGAAAAATGATCAAATAAAAACGACGAAACACATACACATACACAACTGTATTCCAATAAATGGATCCAATTTCTTCTGTGTTCTTTCAGCCCTCCGAAATCAGCCAGCATTTATATGATGCCCAGAGTGAAAAATAACCAATGGCCTGAAACGTCTCTGTGGACAAGGCTTTGCAAAAGTCCACTGAAATGACAGATCGCAACACAGGCATTATATTTTCCACCCATTTCCAGAACTGGATAAATCCAGTACATTTGGGAAAAGGCACATATGAAACAGATGAATATATGTGCAAATAGACCACGCAGAGTCACTGTGGAGTTTTGAGATGTTTGGGAAACTGAAGCCAGGCACCAAAGCAGTAGGTGTTGCCGTTATCACATGCATGTGAGGTGAATGAGTGCTCAAAAATCTAGGTAGTCTTCTGGTTTCATGAAGTGAAGACTGCATGTCAAATGTTGATTGTTAATGGCACTTCCTTATCAAATTTTGTAGTTAGGATTCTTGTCATGTTTTCATATATTCCCAAGAGGAGCAGAAAATGATAAGGCACCACATGGTGGTGTTTCTTAAAACTAATTATCTGAGAGAATTCATGGAAAATTGAATGGATTAAGAATCACACTCGCATAAGATTCACCATTATCCATGACAATGTACAAATGGATCCATTAAAAAGTTAATAACTTAGCTATTGTTACTAGTAACCAATTAGATATGAACATCAGAACTAAACAAATCAAGATTTCTGTGTCCATATTCTTTGTATACACACCTAACAAATTGCCTAAATAAATAAACACAGCTTTAATCTTTAGTATATAACTAAAATGATTGAGCTCTCTATTCATGTCCTATAAATGAAAAAAAAAATAGTCAAGTTAAAATTAAATTTGCTGGAATCTCAGGCAAAAACCCCTCTGTGGAATCTAAGTTCTAGTGCTTGTTTTTAGGTGAAATCTTCTAAGGAAATAATTTTTATTTCTCAATTACTAAGTTCTTTAGATTTAGTCAACAAAGGTTAAGGACTCATTTCTATAATTACACTTAGGTAGGTAGAGTCATTGTAACAACTGGTTTTTGAGTATGGCCAACTCACTTGGATTGAAAGATTCTACAGGAAAAAAAATATTTGTAGTCATCATTGCCATGTCCTCAGGACATAGTGCAGTGCCCAGCACATAGTAGGGCTCAGTAATTGCTCGGGAAGTGAATTGCTGACTGGCTGTGCAATCCACAATTCTAGTTCCAACTTTGTCACTCACTGGCTGAGTCCCTCGGGACAATTCTCTTTTCTCTTCTGATCTTTAGCTTCATCTTTTTGCCCGTGATCAGAGGATGGGGCCCGGTGATCTGTGACATTCCTTGGAGCTCAATGGTTCTATGATATCAAGGGCCTAGCACAGGGGGAGGACTACCAAAGAAGGAAAATACAAAGTCCCAGCTATCAGCGTGTTCCCAGCAGAAGAGATGGAGTTTCAGTGACAAAGGAAGCATAGCACACCTCTCCTCTGTGTTGCATTTAAATAAGTGGTAAAGGTAGAACTGTCTAATGATAGAATTGCAGACATCAGTGAGCAGGAAAGAGATCTTGCAGGGAAAGGAATCTATGTCACAGACCCATCACTCTCGTCAGCAGCCTCTTGTAAAGATTCAATTCTGAACAAAATTGAATTTATACTATATGACAATGAGTTATTTGCTTAGACTGCTTTCAAATGTCTCAAGATAGACATTTGTAAAGTCAGTTTGTAATCCCAGTTAACCGATTGGACTTCCCACTTTGCCCAAAGCTATCCTGTCAGCTTTACAATCAGTTTAACGATTCTGTTTTGCAAAGGGCACTGCTGCCCCATTCGTATGTGGCCGTTCCAGTTGACATTTTGATATTTGAGATGAATTGTTGCCGTGTCTGGTTTGCAGGCCTCCCACTCAAGTTGTCTCCCAGAACTTTTTTGCTTTCCAAAATTCTGCTGTTGAAAGACATGTGTCAATGGAGCAGTGTCTCCGGTCTGGTAAGCATGCTTGAGTTGTAAATGATAAGGAAAACTCTTGTGAAAAGTCACACTTTTGTGAACTTCAGAGGGTAAGACCTCCCTGATATGGAAGATTTGGAGTAGACTGTCTATGTGACTGAATACTTTTTAAAGAACTGAAACTAAGTTTTCTCAAATTTATATTATAGTTGAATTAATAGAGGATAGAATTTTTCCTCAGTCTCTTTGGAAAAATAAATAAATCATCTGTGATTGGTATTGCTTTGCAAATCTAAAACCAAACATCCATGCTTTTAAAAGCAGTGTGTGTTCATTTCATGAGAGTCTGTGTTTTTACTGCAAGATGACTTAGAATCAGCCGATTTCAGATTGAATAATTGTATGTTTCTAGGTGATCAAGTTCAAACTCACAAATGTTTACAATATTCTTAATCCTTGTGAATGATCAGAGAGACTCTTTGTAAAACAGATTTGGGCCAGAAACAAGTTGGGGTCCATTCTTTCTCTCTGAAGATCAAGGAATCTGCAAGATTAGAACACTTGAGCTTTTGTGTCACATTTCCTTGGCATTAGTCATGGGCTGGTTTTGTGGCGTGCCCTTTGCGGAGGTGGCAGAAAGATGTGTCTACTTGACATGGGTTTCATTGCATTACCTTTTGAAATGTGTGTAAGAGATTCCTTACTTTGTACGTTTTTAGAACCCAGAGATGACTGAGACAGAAAGACTTGAGTATTTCCTTTTCTTGTGATAGTAGCTTAACTTGCAAATAAATTTTGCCAGTTAAATATTTATTTCATGTCTGGTTAATGGAAAACTTTTCTTCCTGACTAAAGGCTTGTTCATTGTACTAATTTGATACTGGGTCTCAAACCAAAAATAGCTCATAGTCCTTTGGTATCATTCCTTACATGACTTTGGCCAATTTGCAAAAGTTATAAACAAAAAGATAAAGTCCTTGACACCTGGCCGCCCCAATCCAGTGATTGAACATTACTGATAACGTCCTAGTTAATCTCACAGGGCCACCTCCTCCCTTACACAAAGAAAACAATCTTGTGTTCGCAACCTGTACTAGAGCTCAAATGATATTGTCAGCCAGCAAGTTCCTTGAATCAAGAGGCCAACAACCCAGGCATGACTGCTAGATTTTAGAAAGGACAGGGTTATTCTTGGAGCCATAAAACAATTCTCTGGGAGCTGAGATAATGAACTATCAAAGCTTGTGAGATAATTCCATCAAGTTTTGGGATATGGGTTGATCGCCTCAGAGAAAGAGTACAAACTCCTTCACCTTCTCTAAATCTTCAGGTCAGCGCAGCTGAATACACGACTTAGTGAAAATCACTTCCTTCTCTTACAGAATGTTTTTTCTGTTTTGCTTTTCTTCCCTGTCTCCTTCCTTCCCTCCCTCCCTTCCTGTCTGTCTGTCTCTCTCATTTCGTTTCTTTTTTTTTTTTTGCCACCTCTTACCTCTGTTTCTTCTATTCCCCCCCTCACACATATTCTGCCTAATTGCATGTAAATATGTAAATATAAATATCTTGAAAGGAATCCATGAACTTGTCTGGATGGACCCCCAATGACATCACCCACCCAGAGCTTGTTTAGCTTGGTTTCCTTACCAATTATCTGTCACTCTTACCTTACCTTCCCAAATACAAAACTTTGAAAACTACCACTTCACAATATAAGACACAGCTCTCAAATGCTAAGTGTTTACAAAACCACAAATTGGTGGCATATGTTGACTGTGAACTTCTTTTTTCTTCACAAAAACCTAAATCACTAAAACCTGGCATGAAATTTCAAAGGATTAGTCCCTGTGAGAAGCTACAAGAGCAGAGAAGTGGAGAATTTCACAGCTAGGAGGGGTCTTAGATATCTGAATAGACGTTAAGCATAACACAGCCTGCGAGCCACATTTGCTCTTTTTGAACATTTTGGTTTCTGTTACCTGAGGTTCTTTGTATCTCTCTGAGGACGTAGTGATAACATCCCCTCTGGTTACTTCTCTGTTATTTACCAGAGACAGAAGCCTGCATCTGAGCATAGTTAGCTCTGCTTTGAACTTCTTGTTTGCCTTCCTACCCATTGGTCACAGTCATATATAAAATTTGGATACATCCAAATGGCCCAAGGAACAAAAAAACAAATATTTTGGGGGTCTAAACAAACTTCCAGGCGGTTCCCTATGCTCGGAAACGGCAGCAGCAGATGTGCTGCTGTTTGAAGCAAACCTTTTTCATGCAGGAGAAGTGTCCTATGTGACAAGGTGATTAGTGAGAATTGCGGAAGGAGTGTCTAGAAAAGAGAGGAGAGGCTGGGCCACTGTTAAGGCTCTGTTACCTCCTGCTGGGTGCTCTGTGGCAGGGGCTTGGGGTGGGAAACCCTATTCGTGATCACCTTGTTCAGCTCATTCATAGCCTGCTCATGACTGAAACTGGGCTTGCTGAAATCTCAGGCAGGAAGTCATAGAGAAACATTTCATTCCAGCGTTCAAAATAGTCTCCTTGTCATTAAGGCGGTATTAAGAAAACAGAGCCTCTGGCTCATTTTGGCCAGAGCTTAAGGATGGTAGGCTATGTTGTAGTAGAGCTTTTTCTTTTCTCTTAAATCAAATTTTGACAGTGCTTTATCCTCGAATATAGATGAGGCACGTCTGATATTTGGAAAATAAATGGGTTGTGTCAAATTTTCAATGCTAATCTTTTAAAATTGGCAATTGCCTTAGCTTAGTTTTATGTTCTATAACTCAATCAATCTGTATAGTGTTCAGTTTCCATGGGAATAAGCTTTGCACATTCATTCAGCTCAGAATCAGAATTAATTCAGGAGGTTGTGGCTAAGTGCTAAGCAATTCTCCTGATAATTAGAAATATCATCTGTGTTACTCTGCTAGACAAACATTTCCCTGTGTTGTTTTTTTTTTGTTTTTGTTTGTTTGCTTTTTCAGATGTCTAATCTTACTGTGCCCACCACTTTCTGTTCTTTCTGCTCTTTTCAAAGATAACTGGATTTTTTAACTTCTCTGACTGTATCATAAGAACCTTGATCTTTCCCTCTTCTCATAAACTGGACAAAATTTTCCAAATAGGTGCAAAATTGTTATCCTGATACAGCAATTTTCCAACTTGAAATTATATCAAAATCACATGAAAGGCTCGTTAAGACACCGATTGCTGATCCCACCCCCAGAATTTCTGATTCAGCACGTCTGGGAGGGGCTATGAGTTTGCATCACGATCAAGTTCCCAGGTGGTATTGGTGCGGGTGGGCTGGGGCCCACACCTTGAGAAACACAAGCCTTGTGAATGTTGAGTTGCCCCAAAAGGGCCACCCAGTAGCTGTTATGTGCCTAGTTAGCACTGTCCTAAGTTTTGTCAGATGTATTTTCTACCATTTTGATGATGTGTAAGTTATATGCAAAATGAGCGGAATAGACAATGAGTCCTATAAATAGTTAAGGGAAGAAATGAACGTGAGCTGGAGTACTCAGAGGGGACCTTGGAGAAGGTATTGAACTGGAGCTGCCCACGAAGCCTGTGAAAAATGTGATTTTCATTTAGCAGGTTATTTCAGACAGAAATTAACAAGTAATTTAGAATTGGGTCCGAGAGATGTCCCGTGCAGCATCTACAAGGTTAACTGTTTCCCGGGTGAGCAGGATTTGTGCTTCTATGTCGCTCAGTCCCACTGTAGTCAATCGGGGATTCAACCAGGATGCAACAGGGCTGCTTTGTTAAGCGAGGAATATCCGCTTGTCTATACATTATGTCAAAAAGTAGACCTTGTTTGTTAAAAATCTCCAAACACATTTAGTTAGCTATATTTGACTGAAACACTGGTTAAAAATATATTGTAGCCTTAAATATTGTTGGATTTTTGTGCATGCTCCTGGTTGTAATGAACTTCTGAGTAAACATATGATCTGTCAAAGGAAGTATGTTATTTAATTTAATTTAGATCTTGAGACATCTTGACATTATATGATGCAGGCATAAAATTTGCCTGAGAGTAACCGGCAAGGAAACGTTTTACTGTTTGTTTATTTTAAATGTAATTTTTAGCTGGTAACTCTACCCTGGTTTACTATTTACAATACCCAGTTGAGTTAGTGGGTTTATTCCTAGGTGTGAATATTTGAGCCCCCATCTTCCCCCTCCATCCCCATGTGTCAGGACTGAATCCTTCCTCATCATCTTGTTATTCAATAGTTGGGAGGTCTTTCTAGGCACAAGTAGCTACAGCCCTTCAGAAACAGGCTGTCAGGAAACAGCAGGTGCAATGACTAAACAAGCTGCTCTGTCATTGGACTTCACAAATCTCGGATGAGGCTAAGTCATAATTGTTCTTGGCAGGTAGCAGCTGGTCATCTGCTCATTCTGAATGTGTAAATCTGTGACCATCTTGCTTGGTCAAGTCCCCATGTCAACTGCATGGAGGGTTGGTGTGTTTCTGGTCTGCGCACATCGGGTTCTTAATGGCTAGAAGACTAGGCGTCCTATTGCAGAGCTCTGCCAAAGAGCATATTTTCAGTTTCTCCTTTCAGAGGCAGTAATTGGATATTTGTTTCCTTCCTACAGACCAGTAGCCTTGTCTTGGTATAGTAGGACATATTTTCTATTGTCTGAATCTCTCGAGTGGCATTATCAGTGCGGTTGATTTTTTAAAAGTACTCAAGTGGCTGCTTTCTGGCATTTGGGAAATCAGCAACTAAATTATTAGCAGGAAGAATGGCAGGGCAGATCTGAGAGACACTGATGAATTTATTTACTCATTTGGTCAGCAACCTTAGTGAGCATTAGTTTCATGTTAAGAACTGTGCTCTGTGTGTGTGTGTGTGTGTGTGTGTGTGTGTGTGTGTGTGTTTTCACATAAATGAAATCCAGTCTTTAACCTCTGGGAGAGATAAGTAAACGAATAATTTTTAATTTAGTGTTATGATTGCTATGATAGAAAGAGAAGGGGAAACAGAGGTGGGTTGGCTGGAGGTCTGCCTAATGGAATTAGGGAAACCTACTAGAGGTTTAGACTGGATTTAAATTTCCAGTAGTGTGGGAACAAAGTCCCAGAGAGCAGTTTCCAGGCTCTCGGCCTCATGTAGAAAGGTGCTGGCTCAGTTATTAGACGGCCATCAGCTGTAACCAGTTAGCCATTAGCCACTAACATAACTGCCGTGGCTGCGCTGGCAAGGGGGTGGGTTGGTTGGCAGAGAAGCCGACGGCGGATTGTGGCTAGCAAGTGTGGTTAGCAAACATGGATGGTGGATTGCGGACCGTGTTGATCCTACTTCCTGTGTTTTGCATGGCTGCCAGCGAGACTGGGGTGCAGGAAGATCCCTCGTTGGGGTACTGGTGGATGTTTGCTTTTGTGTCTCGACCAGCCACCATCGAGAATATAGTGGTATGACTCCCCTATCTATGGCTCCATGGGTGTTCTTTTTTGGCCTCACCATGTCCTGTGTTCTTATGTGGGGAGCAGGACCAGAGACCCTGCATGACAAGTAGGTTTAAGAAAATAGAGAGGAGACTGGGAGACAAATGACAGAGGGAAGGACTTTTTGGACATAGAACTGAATAGGAAAAGACACAGTAGTTTGACAGAATGAGAGAGTTTCAGGAATGACAAGTGGTGGGTAGAGTTGGGAGGTAGAATATCACCAGAAGAAAGGTTGGTCATGAGGCTGGAGAGTGTTACAGATCATGAAGGGTCTTATATTCTGTGCTAAGGAATTGAGTTTTCCAGTACATTGGCATAATACCAGGCTTGCCTTTTAGAATCACATCTGGGGTGGATGTATGGAAAATGGATTGAAGTGGTGCATGACTTGAGGCGTGGAGACTGGTTAGAAAATATTTCTGTTAGTTTGGGGAAAACCCAAGAAAAAGTTGAGCTAAGGCCATGCAAAGAAGAAGGCTATTATGAGAGACAGAATTGAGAAATCGTAGTGTTCAAGAAGTGAGAGTAAGGGAAATTCCCTGGGCTCTGGGTTTTGAGCAAGGTAAAAGGTAGACCCTATTAATACATGTACTGGCAAGCCTGTCTGGCTTCTGGTCTGGTAAAGATGGACAGTTATTGTGCAATGAAGAGTCAGTCTCCAGTTGCAGGGGCAAATGTATGTCTCACTAATGGTAATAAGAAATAGAAAGTGGCCCTATTTGGGCTTCTTAATTCCCTTCCAAAGGCTGCATTATGGTCTGTAGCTTCATCTCTGAGCAGGAAGTCCAGCCAGAGAATGAATATCCATGCAGGATAAACTAAAGAACTACCAACCTATTCTAATAAACACATCCTTCCCTGATGTTAGAATAAATTCTTGGGTAAGTCAGAAAAGTTTGACCTCTATCTCTTTGCTTAATTGCTTCCCAGAAAGAGAGCAAACTTCAGGCGATGGAGCATAGGGGAGCTGGCTGGGCTTACACCTTCCAGCTCCTCTCTTTTATCACTGTCGTTCTACCTGGCCCTGGTCACATCATCTCTTCAGTCTACTCACTTTTCTTTCTTTCAATGGCACTGCCCGTTTTAATTCATTACTCTTCTTTGTATTGTAAGCAAATGGAAAAGTCAGCTATATAAAATAATTAGTAAAAAGTTCTCATTTGTGTAAGAGGATGATGACTAAACACAAACTGCTTTGTAATTGCAAAATACCCTAGGGAACCTATCGGGAAACCCCAAAACAAGATTTTTGTTCATTTCTTTCCTTTTTTTTTTTTTTTGTTCAATTGTTATTGAGCACCTACTATGTGCCAGACACCATTTTCAGTGTTTGAGATCCATCAGAAACAAAACAGATAAAATCCTTGCTCTCCTGGCACCCACAGATTTGATTTCCACATAATTTAGTAGTGCCCGTGCTGTCACCAGATTTCATAAGCTTGCCAACGTCGTGGTCAGGATAATATGATAGTCTTGACCAGGAATAGTATGGAGATATTTAGTCATTGGCTAATGGTAATTGTTACTTTTAGTTTTTTTTTTTTCTTTTTCCTATGCCTGTCTCGTTTCTTCTCTGTGGACCAGTATTGGCATTCATGCCTATCTCATTCTTTGACTGCTGCACATCTGGCTTTGTCCACAGCACGTTGAAGTGCATCAGCAAAATGTAAATCCCATCAAGGTCAGAGTATTGTTTAGAATTACAAAAAGGTGGTGGACATGTCTGGTCGGGCACAGTGACCTTCCCTAGCTGCACCCAACTTTGCACTGCCACTTGGTGAGATATTTATAAGATCACATGACTTCTTCAGGTAGAGGAACTTAAGCTGAAATAAATACAAAGTGATTTGTCAGATTGACCAGTGTAGAGGTCATTAATGACCTTCACTTTGGAAAGAAACGCATGAGATTCTGATAGCCATGAGCTGAGTCACATGTGCCTTAAACACTGGCTCTCTCCTTGTGACTTCTAGGCAACAACAAGATTTCTGATCACTCCCTGCTCTTCCAGTCCAGGAAAGAGTTGTCAGAGAGAGGTACTTAATCTAGCAATTCCTTTGTAAAGTGATTGTAGATTCATACAACTGGATTATATATTAAATCAGCAATAGTTAAGAGCCATGGAATCAGAACTTTTAAAGCAGGAAATGCCTTCTTCTTTTCATGTATTATCTCATGGATTGTATCTAACAACCCTGTGAGGTTGACATGAGTATTCCTATTTTATAGATGAGGAAACTGAGGCTCGCAGGAGTTAAATTATTTTTGTTCTTGGTCATATAACTAGTGACAGAACCTGGGAAAGAAACTATGCCTGATGTTGCAAATCCACTACTTTTTTGAGCCTGTTATGTTAGCTTCAGGGACCATGAGCAGGGCACATATTGTATTACGGACACTATGGGACAGAACTGCAAATCACCGGCACAGATCCTTTCCACAGGAACCTACAGACGTGCTGGCAGCAACTTGCATTATGGAGCACTGTCTTTATATGGTGCCCACTTTACAACCCCCCCATAAGATCAGGGCTAGTGCCATCATCCCATTTGACGGTGGATGTTGAGAAACTAGTTTAAAATTAGTGAGTGGTGGCTCTGGAATTAGAATAAACATCTTTCCTGGCTCTGGAGCCCATATTTTAACTTACGGCCTCTCCAGAGATGACATGGATGTACATGCGAAAAACAGCTAGACCCCATGTCCCGCGCTGGTGGAACAGGGCGCATGCAGAGCTGTAGAATCAGAATGAGAGTTGGCTGAGAGGGAGGAGCTAGCATTCTGGCCTGGAATAGCTAGGAAGGCTTTACAAAAATTCCTCAGAGAGTGAGAGTTCCCGAGGAAAGTGACATAGAGAAGAAATGGAAAAATAGCCCTCCTACAGTATGAGCAATAAAAATGCACGAGAAAGATTTAAGCACATTTACAGAGAAACACATTAAATGTTCACAAGCCCTTATGAACAGACATAAAAAATTGCAGACCCTAGTGTGGCAAACAATATGTCCAACTCCTCACCTAATAGGCCCTATTGGGGGAAGTGACTACATTGTCTCTTGTTTCCACCTTAGCCCGGCCCATTTGGCTTTAGCTATATTGGTCATCTTGAAGCTCTTAGACTATGCTCACATCTCAGAGCAAAAGCTTGTTAACCCTTCACAGCTTGTCAGAACTCCCTCCCTCATATTATAGGGACCTCTGTTCAAATGCCACCGCCCAGGGAGCCTTCCCTGACTGCTCTACCTAAAATAGCTCATGCCAGGCACTCAAGAACCCCAGCTCCTGCAATATTTTCATTTAGAGCCATTATCATTACCTGACATTAATTACATGCTTATTTATGTGTGTATTATCCATCTCCCATGTCACGTGGCAAATTCCGCAAGTGTAGCTTTTTATTACTATTTCTCTGGTGCCTAAAACAGGACCTGGCTGGCATGTCATAAACGTCCAATATGTATTGAATGCATGCATACGTGCATGGATATCGAACAATAAAGATAAGACATCTTAGGTGAATGTGAGATGAGAGTGAGCATTTCTCATGTTCTCTGTCTCTCAACATCATATTCTTTTCTCATTTCCCCAATTTAGGGTTTCCCTGGTTTCTTCTGGTTCTTCTGGAAAACAAGCAGGTCTATTTTTAGATCTCTCCTTGAGGAACCCTCATAGCTTTTAACAGAACCATAAAACAGATTGTGAACTCAGCCAGTACAAAGCAGACAGCCAGAACCTGAGTCCACAAAGAAGACTTGGCTACAAAGCAAATTTCCTTGGAATCAGGCACCAGGGAAACTGGTAGACAACCCTGCTGGTTCTGTTTTCTTGGGGCCAGCAGCCTGGGTCTGACTGGTGGTGCACCGTACGTTAATACTGAATGATGCTACGTAAGGTGCCTCTTTCTCCCAGTGCCCTCACCTGACTTTCCTTCTGAGCACATCTAGTCTCTGGCTCCAGACCTTGTCTACACTTTGCTCACAGTGCAGAACGTGCTCTGTGCTGTGGAGGTGGCATTTTGAATATTTGTTGGGACCTTTTGCCTTTTCCATTTGTGGTTCTTCCTCTGTCCCACCTAGCTCCATTTGCTCAGAGATGCTCTTAGATTCAGTCGTAGCCTTGGTGATTCTCTTAAGACTTCTCTGTACACACCATTGTTGCTGTGGGGCAGGTCTTAATTGCTCACTCAATAGGCCCAAGGAGTCTAAAGACAGTGTTGATGGGACTCACCTGTGTTGCTGTCTGGACCAGCTTTGGAATCACCTGGGAATAGATGCTCCCTCAGTATTCTAGAGAAACTACTGTGTTTCCCTGAAAATAAGTTCTACCCTGAAAATAAGCCCCAGTTAAGATCGTCAGCCAGACAGACGCAGTTAGTACCTTATGATGATGTCCTATGAAGATGACATGACTGTATTTGAATCAATGTAGATTGTTGTACATGACCAAATAAGACGTCCCCTGAAAATATGCCCTAAAGCATCTTTTGGAGCAAAAATTAATATAAGACCTGGTCTTACTTTGGGGGAGACACGGTAGTATCACCATAATTACTCTCCATGGCCCAGTTTTGGCCTGGCTGGACACCTGTGACGTAGATAGACACTACGTAGGAAATGGGAGTAGGGGCTGCTGCCACATTTGGGGTGTAGTCATTGATGCCAAGCAGAGGAGCTTTGTCATGAGTGCTCCTAACTGGGACATTAGGGAAACTGCTATGTCAAAAAGGAAAAGATAACCAAGGGGATGTCCTTGCCCATTTATAGGACTGCTTCTCTGTCTCTGAGACACGATGGCTCGTATTCTTCCAGCATTCTGAGACTTTCTCTCAACGTTCGCCACAGCCATCTTTACCTAGCTGCCTGGAAATCTCCCCTTTGGAGCCTGGCTGCTTTCCTGTGTGAAATCAAAATCATAGGTTTAAAGAGTTGGTTATCATCGTTTCCTCCACTTAGATTGAATCTCTGGGTTGCTGGGCGTTCTGGTTTCCTTGGTAGGTCCTTAGGCATATCTTTGCTGCCACATCCATTTCAAATTGATGGTTTCAGCATCCAGGGCCTTGGACAGATTTGCTCAGTGCCCAGCCCCAAAAAACACAACCACAACCACAACAACAAAGCCACATTTTGTATGTTATTTCTTTGTACTGAGATTTAGATCGTTTGGGATCTACTTTTAAAATACAGATAAGTAATTACCTGGACAAATGAAATGAAGGGGTTGAACTAAATGTTGTATAAGTTCTCTTGCTGTTTTAAAATTGTATGGTTTGATTTTGCCGTAAGAAGGCATGTCGATATACGTTGGAAGTGAAAATTCTGAGAAACTATAGTTCCATCAAAGCCTTGCTTTCATGCAGGAATGCTCATGACTCCTTCTGGACAGATGACTGTCTATTCTCCCAATTCTGCCAGGAAAGATCCCCCTCTGTAACCCATTTTCAAGTTTTATCTCCCTGAATATTAACTGTTTCCTCAGAATGTTCTCTCAGTTAAGATGATTTGTCCTCTGGGGGCCTTTCAGATGATCTAAGCCCATGTCTGCAGACTCACATGAACATACGATCCTCACTTCAGATAAACACATAATGCCTGTGGTTTCCATTTATTGTTGGCTGATTTCTCAGCACGATTCCACCGTAGAAGAACCAGAGGAAATACCCAAAATGAAGATGTGCTACGTCCCTTTCCTTGATGGCAGGGGTGAGGTGTAAGGGGATCACTCTGCCTGTTTAGGCTGGATGTAGACATTTTTGTTTGTTGCCCTAGGGAACTAACTAAAAACTGGAGTCCAATTTTTAAATGTTTAGGTTCACTCACGAGGTGGTGCACATCAGGGGCTTAAAGACTGACTTTTAAAGCCTGACTTTTGCCTGCTTGAGAGAGCTTTGCTCAGTGTGTGATCAACTGGTACTTGACAATCTCAGGCTAGGTTTTTTTGTTTTTTGTTTTTGGGTTGTTTTTTTTTTTATCAAAGATGATAGGGTGATGCAGACAGTTGAAGGGCCTGGAGGATAAAGAAACAAAAACAAAACAAAACATTTTTCCAAGCTCATCAAATAAAACACTCCATAAAAATAATTTTAACAAATGATAGTAGATAATGCATATTGCGTGTTTCTTCTGTGTCATGCACTTTGATAACTACATTTAAAACTCTTAACTTCATTTCTGTCTCCATTTTGGGAAACTAAGGAAAAAGCAACAACTGAAGTTCAGAGAAATATTAAGACATTTCCAAAGGTAATGAATCTGGTACTCAGCGGAGCTGAGAACGCAGGTCTGTCTGACTCCGGTACCCTCTCTCTTTAGCCACATGCTATATGGCCTGTAGTGACCAAACATTCTGCCATCTTGACTTGGTGAGCTCTGGGAAGGAAACTTTAGGTGGGCACCATAGAAGATGGGAGGGCATTTTGTAGTAGTGGATCTCTGATAATTGGATCATGTGGTTTTCTGGGTGCTACTGCTATAGCGTGGGTGCTGAGGACATCTTTCTCACCATCCACTTGAAAAGCCCTCCTAGGTTGAGGGAGAGAGGTGCCCATGAAGCTGAATATGCTTCAGTTTGCCTCATCTTCCAATCCCTTTGCCTCATCTCCAATGCCCTTCTGTAGGGAACTGGAACTTAAATATTTGGAGGGTAAATCCAGTGTTCCTCTCAACTCCTCTACTGTCCAATAGCCTGCACTCTCTGTACTTTCATATACTATAACATTTTCAGAACTAGAGGGTATTTTTAGAGACTGACTAGCCTATTTTTCTCTACCCTCTTCCCATTTTATAAAATAAACGTGGAGATGTTCAGGGGCATACCCAAGAAAGCATGGCTAATTAGCATCAGAGTTAACAAAAACCTTAATTTTTATAATTCCCACTACAGTGCCCTTTTCACACCACCATATCCCTTCTTAGAGGCAGCCTTTTCAAATCCTGTCCTTTCTTTCTTTCCTTCCTGCTTATTTTAAATTTCTCATTGTTTAAAAGTATCTCCTCCCTGCTCTTTCTACTCCTCTTTAGTGTTCTCATTTTTCCCTTCATTGTGTCTATGACTCTTCCTGTGCTATTTTTGAAGGTACATTGATGTTGAATAATATCCATTCCTATATCCAGTGCTAGTTAATATTTTCTTTGTGGTGGGGAGGGAAGTATGAAAGAAATGTGGGCTATGAACAGCTGTTACTGAGTTCTCCAAACAGGAAAGTACCCTGGGCTATTTTTAAGCCGTGCTTTCAAAGATGCACGACTGGGTACTGCCTCTCACCCCTGCAGCACGATGGGCTGTGTTTTCCAAGGTGCAGTTCAGAAAAGCTGTGGTGATTGTTTCTTCAAGAGTTTGTCTCCACCAAAGAGAGTTCCAGCCAATGACTGCCCTTGTGAAAAAGTGTGGGAAGACTGAGTTACAGGAAACATAATGACTTATTGAATGAAGTGGTGTCCATCAATGATTCTAATGAATAGATTACTAATTGTTTTTATTGAGAACAAAAACAATAAGGGGCTCTTCATCATGCTGGACCCTATTTAGCTGGATCAAAATGCTTGCTGAGAGGAAATGATATTTTTAAGAATCCACTACTCAACCAGTTATAGAATCTAAATTTCTGATACAAAATGAGGTCAATTCAACTGGTTGAACCCAAGTTCTGTTATTCACCTGTGTTGAATGTTAACCCATCTGTAGGCTCTGATTTGGTTTGAGACTGTATGTTCAGAAAGTTTTATATTTAAAATTTCAGATAAACACGAGGGATTGCCAATAATGTACCTCAGATGACGAAACAAATGCTTGTC
The DNA here is from genome assembly GCF_057876585.1 of Rhinolophus sinicus. Classification (NCBI taxonomy): domain Eukaryota; kingdom Metazoa; phylum Chordata; class Mammalia; order Chiroptera; family Rhinolophidae; genus Rhinolophus; species Rhinolophus sinicus. The sequence continues at coordinate 128,880,694 of NC_142517.1, read as the reverse complement.
ATCATTGTTATGTGGCTACCTTCATATTGTTGGAGTTGGAGTTTCCATCCCCCTCAAAATAATAAAAATGATGATGATGGTGATGCTCCTGTTGAAAACAATCATTGTCATCATCATCATCATCATCATCGTCTTCATCATTATAATGAAAAATTTCAAATGCAATTAAACTGAGAACTGAGGGGTCTTGCCTAAGATCTTTTTTCTTTAAAAACAAACAAGTAAAGAAGACATGGCATCTACCTACTTTGCCATCTAGTATAGTCACTGGCAACTCAGCTTTCTGAGAAAGAATGCAATGGACTTTTATAGGATGATCAGAGACTAACTGTCGTCTATTCTCGTCTATGTAATCTAGTCTATGTATTCTCTGTCATGCCATCTATTCTTTTTGGACTTTGTCACTACCAGTGTTTACATAGCCCTTTGGTATAGACACAGACTTGTGGTCTGTGTGTGTGCACACATGTGTATATTCATGTATATGCACAGACACTTATGCGTCTTTGCCGGTTAGCTACATGATTTGGAAGTGATTCTCTCAACACCATCAATCCATAGTTTTCTTCTCTCATATGGGCAGTTGACATCATACATCATCTCTTTTGCTTCACAGAGTTGTTGGGTACATCATATGTGGCAACTGACATGAAGACACCTTTGAAAGCTACAAGGGCTACTCCAGTATAAAGTAATAGTTCATTAATGGAATTTGTTAATTTGAGGCTAATCCCCCTACCCTAGTATTCAGCAAATAGGGTACCACAGAAGATATTTCCTATCACTGCTGAAAAAATTTGACCAAGCTGTCCACATACCTTTGGGTTTGGGTTCCTTTACAATCTACCCATGCTTGAGAGAAGAGCCAGTGTTAATAGTTTATTCTGTGGTCATGATATACTTTTCCTAAGTGAAGCTAATGGGCCTAAATTTATGACTTTGACCTTTGTAATAGTTCCTATCCAAGTGATAACACTGACACTGGGGCCACGTCTCTTTAGTCTCTAAAGTTTGGAGACCTTATTGATTTTCTTGGAAGATGTTTATATAATTCTGCAAGCAAATGTGGATATGAGGTGTGATCACAAATTATGGTGAATGGGTAAATTTTAAAAAATTATTACGGTAAAAGACACAGTGCCATTAATCCCCCTCCCCCCAAAAAAATAAAACAACACTTCCCCTTGCTTCAAACACACTTATCTCATCATCCTAGCCACCTTCTGAAGTAATTCTGGAAGTCCTCTTTTATGAGTGTCTTTAGTTGCGTTTTCATGGCTGCCTTGATGTCCTGAATCGATTCAAAACATTTTCCTTTCATGGTTATTTTGACTTTGGGGAAGAAGCAGAAGTCACATGATGCCAGATCTAGTGAATGAGGTGGATGAGAACATACCATACATTTTTTTCTTAATTTTATTGGGTAAGTGTGTTTTTTCATCAGCTCCAAGTCCAGTAGCTGTTTTCAGTCTATTTGCAGGGGGTGCAGCACACCATCCCATGCAGGAATTGAACCAGCAACCTTGTTGTTAACAGCAACAGCGCGCACTCTGACCAGCTGAGCCGTCCGGCCGCCCACCAGCAGCTCAATGGCAGCTCAGCTCAAGTCATTGTCTTCAATCTAGTTGTGGAGGGCGCAGTTCAGTGGACCATGTGGGAATCGAACCAGCAACCTTGTTGTTAAGAGCACGCACTCTAACCAGTTGAGCTAACTGGCTGCCCCATAATGTTTTTATTCGACATAAATTGCTGTACCAGAAGCCGTGTGTGACACAGAGCCTTTCCATTGTGATCACAAAATATGGTGAATGCTACTGCCGAGTGCCACAATGGAAAGGCAGGGATCTTCAGTACAGGAAGCAGCGTGTCAAACCTTAGTAACAATGTGTGATAGGTTTCAACTTGTTCGGTGAAGTCAGTCGGGTATGAGTTATGGTAGAGAGAAGGTGTGTTTTGAAGGATGCCATAAATCATCCTCCATCATGACAATGCTCCATGTCACACATCGCTTCTGGTACAACAATTTCTGTCAAATAAACACATCACAGTGTGTCCTCATCTACCTTATTCACCAGATCCGGCACCGTGCAACTTCTGGCTCTTCCCCAAAGTCAAAATAATTCAGGACTTCAAGGCAGCCATTACAGCACAACTAAAGACACTCACGAAAGAGGACTTCCAGAACTGCTTCAGAAAGTGGCAAGAACAATGGGATGAATATTTAAAGCGAGGGAGAGTATTTTAAAGGGTATTAATGGCAATGTATCTTTTACTGTAATTTTTTATTATTATTTAAACATTCACTGTATTGTTTGATCACATCTTGTACTTCCTCAAAAATATGGTCATCTATAAGCTGCCAAAAGTTCCATGGTAATGGGTAGATCAGTCCATTTGGAGAATTCTTGGGATACACCAGCCATATGCCGTTCAACACTTCAGTGAGTTAGAGGGCCAGTTGTGCTGTCTAGGGGAGGAACGATTCCAGGCTAAATGGTTCCTTTAGAGTACAGGAATCACAGCAAACAAAATGACCTATCATTTTTTCCTCCATGGAAATAATAGCAATGTTATTACATACTTATTTATTGTTTGTTCAATATTTGTCTTTTTTTCTTATGAGTATATTGTTTGTGGTCAGGGAGCCTGTTTGTCTCATTCCTTATTTTCACTCAGCATGAAGCTCATTAAGTGGCTCATTGAAGGCCTCCATGAGGGAGTAAATGGATGATGGAATGATAGACGTATACAACATCAAGCCAGAAAGGGTTTCATTTCTTCAATTAGCAGATGAAGAAACAAAACCACAGAATGTAATGATTTTGTACATTGTGTTGGTGGCAGTGTTGAAACTACTATCTAGATTTCTTAACTCAGTCTACAGTTCCTTTTATGGTATTATACTCCTATTAGGATTATAATCTACCCTTTCATATCATTTTAAGTGTAGCTTCTTGGTTCTAGGGCATACATTAGGGAGGTATGGACAAAGGCGTCTTTTCCCTGCATTAGGGATTCGGACTTGTCAACTCGGCGGCAGCACCAGGTGGTCCAGTGGAAGGATTTACTCACTATCAGGATGTTGGAACGCCAGCAGTGAACTCTTCCTGCCACGAAATTCCTAGAAGCAAAGCACAACCACATGAAGACAGGAAAGAAGCCAGGTGGTCTCCTGGTCCTTTTCAGCCTTCTGACTCAATCCTGAGGATTCAGCCAGGGTAGACATAACTCCCCATCTCCCCCTGAGGCCTGTCCTTTTAGAGGTGCAGTTCTGACAGAACAGCAATCAGAAATATAGCAAAAAAGGGTCAGGAGACTGACTGGTGGGCAAATTGGTCATTTGAAGGTCTCTCTAAACTTTTTTGAAGGACTCTTCCAAAACGGAGGATTTGGACAAAATTAAAGCCAAATGATTCTCCATCCAGGCTTTTCTTCCAAAACATAAATCCAAAGGAAATTAATATAATAAAATTATAATCGCAGGCCCTAAAATTTTAACTGCTAGAGTGACATTTAATGTTCAGACTCGAGACTCTAGCCATGGCTTTCAAACTTGGCCAAATATCAGAATCGCCAGGGAAACTCAGTCTACCTGCCAAAGATTCTGCTTCAGTAGTTTTAGGATGGGACCCAGGAATCTTCTTTGTTATTAATAGCACTGTGGTGATTCTAGTGATGGACTACATTTGGAAGCCACCATTCTAGAAAATTTCCAAATGGCAAGTTCTATTTTTGAACCCATTGTTCAAAACTAAGCTCATTGTTCAAAAACAAGCCTGTTGTTCTGGATTCTATTTTAGGGGATAAAAGGCTCACATTTAAAATATATATATATCTCCAAAGTTCCCAAAAAGTTACTAATGTCTAGTAAAATGCTGGATTTTTCTTAGCATTATTTATTTTATAAACCTAGCAGAGTGTGAAATACACACACCCATTTAGGGCTGGGAGAATCTTGGCCTCATTTGCAAGTTTCTCAGTGAGTGGGTTTTTATGATCTTGGCATTTGGTCAGCTAGACTTAGACTGCTCCTGTGTGGAGAGAATGCTGAGAGCCAAGGAGTTTCAACTTTGTCTCAACAATTCTTTAGTGGCGTTTATGTAAAACATTAACTTATGAGGTAGACTTAGACATCTGGAGAAATCATGACAGTAAAAGATAACAGATTAAGAATTAACAAGCACCAGATGCCCTATAATAATGTAGATTTTTGATTTGCAATTTCAGATGCTGGTTTTAGAAACATGGACACTTTTTAAGGATACGCTTATGCCTTTGGAGCCACTCAGCAATTATAATGATAGATTAGAGATAGGGGCAAAGAAAGATGATAGATAGATAGATAGATAGATAGATAGATAGATAGATAGATAGATAGATTGACTTGTACTTAATAGGAATCTAACCCATTTATTTGACATGAAAATGGAAAGTGGTATTTAGTGTATAGATAGTGTCTTGGGAAACCACTTGCATCTGTTTACAAATTCCTCACCTGGAGAAGTAGAAAATAATTTGTGTTTTCCTCCAAGGATTACTTAATCACATGAGTGGTCCTTAAGTGAGAAATAACAACAGGTGATGATTTCGGAGAGGTGGTAGATGAGCTAATAGAGAAGGTATAAAATCCCCTGGAGTCTTAGTCTTAGATGCCCAGGCGGTTATCAAGGAAACTCTGGATTTTAGCACTTCATCATGCCAGGTGTGGGCATTGGCAGAAACACCATGGGTCACTTGCCGGATGACTGTACAGCCCATCCATAATGTTAGTTTTCCAAGAGCCATTTGATAATACTATTAATGTTTCAAAATGTCTTGCCATCTAGAGCAATAACCACACTGATCGTCAGCAAGCTTTCTATACTTTCATATGTGCAGAAATTCCCTTCTATTATATAATAATATAATATGGGTCCTCTTAAAATCAGTTAGGGTGGTAAGGAACATAAATGGATTCCAGCTGGTACAAGTGAAGCAAGGGAGTTATTACAAGAGTGGAGGATAGGTCAGCATCAGAGTAAAAGCTGAATAATTTACCCTGGAAAGGTAAGAGGGCAGACTGGGAAACTCAACGTGAAGAGCTGTCTTAACTTGGGTTTTCCCCAAGGCAGAGCATAAGCCAAGGGCTTGGAACAGGCAGTTCATTTGGGAACTGAATCCAGGGGCTAAGAGTAAGGGAAAAGCAAGAATGAATCAGAGAAGAAGGGGAAAACCATTTAAAGGTGCATTATTGAAATGGCCACCACTGTGGGTAGCTGGTGGTCAGTCTGTCTGGCACCTTCTGAAGAGCAGTATCACCTACTCAAGAGATTGAAGGGACGTCACTAGTCGTGTAACCTCTGTGGGGTTAACTCCCTTTTACTTTCAGTGTTCTGCATGTCTGAGTGTGCCCTTGTGCCAGTGGCTGTAGCTACAGCATTAGTGAAACTCCAGAACAGAATGACGGTAGGACAAACAGCCAAGGAAAAACAAAAATAGAGTGCTATTACCAAAAGATGGAGGAACACTGACTGAGTCAAGCAAACCAATAGATATTCTTTCGGTGATGCTGGAGGGTGGTGTGTGTGTGTGTGTGTGTGTGTGTGTGTGTGTGTGTGTGTGTGAGAGAGAGAGAGAGAGAGAGAGAGACAGACAGAGAGAGAGAGAGACAGACAGAGAGAGAGACAGAGAGAGACAGAGAGAGAGACAGAGAGAGAGAGACAGAGAGACAGAGACAGAGAGACAGAGAGACAGAGAGACAGAGAGAGAGAGAGAGAGAGCGAGAGAGAACTTTATTACAACCTGGTAAGTTACTCATATTCACTGAGGCTTTCATCAATGCTGTTCCTTCTCCATTTGTCCAAATCTTACCTACCCCAAGACCCACATCTTCCACTAAGTCTTTCAGAGTAATTTATTCCTTACCAGTGTGTTCCTTTCTCTAAAGTTTTATCACAGTGTCACTACCACCCAGCTTAAACTTCAATTGTCCTCTAGGTCTTTAATGTTTAATCCAGTTCTTTTCCATGGTAGAAAAACATGAGATGTAACAGTAGCCAGAACAGTTAAAATTATTATTCTACAATGTATTGGTTATGCTATGTTCCCTTGGATAATCACTCCTTATACCTTGGTTACTTCATCAGTATGATGAGTATAGTAGTAATCACCTTATAAGTTCGTAAGGAGTACATCAAAGTGAACTGTGAAGTAACTGAATAAATGTTAGACATTGAATAATTAGTTGCTCCTCTGCTTTGATAACAAAGACCATGCCTTATACTTCTTTTGAATATTCCCCTAAAAAGTTGGTTCAGAATTCGTTCTCACTAGGGCTCAGGAATACTTGTTGATTATTCACACAAACTCAACTGTTGACAACTTTGAGCCAGAGGTTGCAAACTCTTGTGATCCATGGGGCATGTCCCTTAATGATGTGTTTGACCGTTACACATTTAAGAACTGAATTTTAAAGGCCAGCAATTTAACAAACTAGATATTTCATTTAAAAATGTAAATTGCTGCTTCTCTTGAAATATTTGGCTCACACTTCTGCATGGTACAATTCATTGGACCTAGTACCAGCTCCCCGCTTTAGACAAGGCATGGATTCTCCAGTTTGCCGCCCTCAGCACACCTTCACAAAATCTTAGGCCAGGAGTTCTTTAAACATTTCTAGTGTAAAACCTGAACCTTATGCATTTGTGTTTAAGACTTCGTCTTCTTCATGAGGGTAGAAAAGAGATGGAAATTTGCAATGCATTTTAGTTGACTACAGTGAGAGCCGTGAAACCACTGTCTTACCTTAAATATTTGCTGGTGTATGTGTCAGCAGTATTTATTGAGCATAATTATTAGAGCAACTGCATGAGCCATGGCAGTTTACGTAGTGCTCTGGCAGACAATAATTTTTATGAACTTCACCCACAGTTTTGCCTATTGAGATTGCAGGGCAGGTGGCATGATTATCCGCATTTAATGATAAGAAACCAAGCCTCAGAGAAATGAATAGAAAGGCTCAAGTGCCCAGTGCCAGGAAATGGTTGAGTTACTGACTCCAAATCCAGGTTTGTTTCTTTTGAAGAACATTTTAAAGAAAGCAAAGGTCATTGCCCTTGAGGAGTTCATTATTAAGAGAGGTTTCTTAGAAAACTGTAAGGAACCATGTCAAGGAGAGGTGTTGGGAATACCTGTGTATGTAATAGTGCAAAAGTAGGGATAAAGTGCCGGGGCCTTGCTGGCATGATTGCAGCCAGGTGACATTCATAGTGATGGATATGAGAGAGAAAGGGAGTTGGAAGCCAGATACTGAACTTGTGATTCTTTTTGCAGGGGCCCATATTTTCCCTTTATTTTTAAAGGTACAATGTAGACCCCATGAGAAACTGAATAACAGGAGAATGTTTATGGAACACACTGCCATGTAAATGTCCTGTACAACTCAGTACTTAAGTGGAAGATATGTAAAAGTCACACGCAGGGCATCAGTAGTCACTTGGTTTTCCTGGAAGAGAAAGAGCAGAATGTCCAAGCTGAAATAAATAAGCCAAGAAGGTGTTATAAAAAGGAGAAGGTACAGCTCTCCAATTGCATGCTAAGGGCAATGGTCAGAGTCCATTGACCTTGAACCTGTAGTAGGAGTAGCCAACTAGTCAGGTCACTAGGCTCGGACACCTGGACTCAAGGTCAAAGCTCCCTTCTCCATTCCGCTCTTCTGAGAAAGTAAAATTAGGGTCATATTGCTCAATAGCTTTGGAAAAAGTGTTTAATTGCTGCCCAGGATAGTTCAGATCAACCTTATGTTTTCTCCATAAGGGAGATATATAATTAAAACTGTGCTTTGTGGAAGAGTCTTGAAGCTATGCAATGAAAGAGGAAGGAAGGAAAGGTTGCCCGGAGCAAGACAGGGCAGATTCTATTGTGGTAGCCTGGAAATTTCAAATGGGGGACCGTGGCATGAATTCTAGCCTGACATCTAGCTCATGATGGGAAAGTGTTCAGAAAGAGGTAATTATAACAGCATCATCAGCACCACCTTATTGATTTAGGTACTATATATGGGAGGATCCGGGAAATCAGATGTATTTTCATAAAGAAAATATTAATTCGTAATATAAAAATCAATGTGCTCTATAAGAGCATGAAGGCTGTTCAGTGTGAATGGGGGAAGGCAAACTCAAGATGGATGGCTCTATTTAAACATTTTAAAATATAATTTTACCTGTTAATTTCATTTTTTCCCCTTTTATACTGATTAATATCATTGGCTCTAGGGGAAGAAAGAATGAAGAGTAAATTAAAAGTGTGGAGATTAGCTCCTCTACTAAAATGTGAAGGCACAGAGGGCATTGTATGGGGTTGCCCCCTGCTGCCTGGTGACCCATCCACCACTGACAAGGGCTCTGAAAGCTGAAGAATCTTGTCAGCAGAATTGAATCAGCATGAGCCTCTCCAATGCAAGGGCACCCCAATTAGAATTGATGAACCTTGGTTAATAAAAAGCCTTACAGGTTATATGAAGTTATATTTTATAACTGAAGAAAACCACAGTTATCGTAAAGTGTTTTTCCTTCATGCTTTAATGCTTAGTAAAAGATGAAAGGGAAACCTGACTTTGCATTCCACTAGGCAATGAGTGTTATTTTTGCTGAAAGAATGAATCAAAGGGCACTGTTGACGATACCTTTTTCTTACTGGGAAAAGACCTTCAGGGCTCCAGAAACTCTCTGGTTAAATTCAATCTTAGTTTTATATTTGATGGCTCTCAAATCACACGTGGGCTAAGGAGACTGGACAACTCCAGGAGTAAAAAGAAAGTCATGGATGGAAGATAAAGAATTTTTGGGTTTGACTTCCTCGCTGTCAGGCACAGTAGAGAATTTTTTTGTTTCTTTTTGTTTTGTTTTGTTTTGTTTCGGATGAAATAGGTGGGAGACAGCTGGCTCTTGGGTTGATGTATACATGTTCCCATTTCTAAATGCTGTGATTAATTGCACGCATGTGACAGATTACCTGGAGTTATGACAAGGGAATGCTGAGGCTTTTAGTCATTGTCATCCATCACACCCATCATATCCCTCCTGAAAGACAGGCCAAGATAATGCTGCTTGATCCAAATATCCCAGCGTTTATGTTAGATTACGTGGACCAACATTTTTTTTGGACATCTGTTGAAAGCATGGCTGAAATCTGGATGTTTCATTGTGGGAAATCTAGCATGTCACTGAGGAAGTACAAACAAAGGGACTCATGACATGTGTGACAAAATACTATATGCCCTGTCATAAAAAGGAGAGTTTGCCTTCATTTATTCATTCAGTTAATCTTTCTTCTTTTGGCCCTTCAAATATTTGTTGGACACACTACATTTGGAAATAAAAGAATCATAAGACCTAGGTTTTCCTCTTGAGCTTCTTACTTTGTGGTGGGAGTAACACTTATGTAAATAGCTTAATTGAAAGGAATGCTTTCATATAAATGTTAACAAAGTGCCATAGGAACAGAAAGGACAGTGCTACTCACCCTGTATGTGTGTGTACACATGAATGTGTGCATTGAGGAACAGATATTGGGCTCAGTTATGAGAAGACCAACTTGCAAATTTATGGGCCATGGGCTAAATTCAGCCAGCATATGGTTTCATGGTTTCAAATCCATTGCCAATATCTAAGAATCTGGAGATTTTGCTTAGAAATCTGGAATTCTGGCTTTTTTTGAAAAAAATCTAACCTCCCTTGGCAATAGCCTCAGGAGGATAATAGATAGGAAGTCGCTAGAGGCTGCTTCCTTATACAGAGCTCTTTTCCGTTGCCATTTTCTCGCTTTATGAATTTTTCCTACCTACTTGGTGTAGATACATATTTGAGTTGTAACTTTGCAGTAGTTGTTTGCCAGTAGGAAGAGCAAACTTGGGTATGAGTGAGGCTTTTCAGGCAGCCATATACAATGAGGGGCAAAGCTGAAAGCAGATGGGAACTGAGCACAGTTGGCAATTTTAGTATAGCAGGAAAGTAATTTTCACTGGACCAATTCTACAAAGTAAAGGTGGAAGAGTAAGCTGAGTCCAGATTTTAAAATGTGCATAGTTAGAAACTTAAATATGATCTTATACACTAATGGTTTTCAAAGTGTGGTTTCCCCAGACTCTTAGCATCAGCATCACCTGGGAACTTGTTAGAAAGGCCAGTTCTCTGGTCCTACCCCAGACCTAGTGAATGAGAGACTCTGGAGGGTGGACCCAGAAATCTCTGGTTTAACAAGCTCACCAGGTGATTTTGAAGCATGCTAAAGTTTGACAATGCTATAAGTTATATGTATATGTATATGTATATGTATATGTATATGTATATGTATATACACATATACATATATACATATATATGTATATATATGCATATATATACATACACACACATATATACATATATACACATATATACATATACATACATATATATATTAAAAAATCTAGTAAAGTTTTAATTGGGGGAGCTTTGTTTAAGATTAGACTGGTTGCAGTGGTGAGAAATTGTTAGTATGGAAACCAATTAGCAGACAATGATCATCTAAGCAAAAGATGATAAAGACCTGGATTAAGCCAGTGGCCATGTGGGAGCCAGTGAGAGAAGCAACCCAAGGTGTGAAAGAGATTTCTAGGGCAGCACTGAGGAAGACTTGAGATCTATTGGATGTGGAGGAAAGAGAGAGGAGATTCCAAGTGTAGTTGCTAACCTAAGACATTGGATGGATGGGGGTGCCATTACCTGAGAATGTCCACCCAGAGGGTACAACAGTTTCTAGGAGAAGTTAGTGTCTAGTATCTGGGAAAATCATTGAGGATACAGTGGGGATTACTTGGTATATTTTTGCTGGGTTAATAGACATATGTCTGGGGTTCTGGAGAATAATTTGGGAAGTGAGACCTTGATTATAGATGAGCTCATCTAGGGGAGAAGAGAAATGTGAAAAGAGGATAATTCATGAAACCAAAGAGAATCCCAATTGTTAAAGGATAGTTGGTGGAAGAGGAACTTATAAAAGGGAGAAGGAACAATAATCAATCCTTACAAAATAACCAAAGGACTGAAAATCCATGTGCACAAAGATGTCCCTCACAGGATTTTTCAAATGAGAAAAACAAAAAGCCACACTAATGTTTGATAGCAAGATAATTGATAAGAAATCTAAAGGAAAATTATACAGGCATTAGAAATGATAGTTATAAATCCCATAATATTTATGACATCATGAAAAGAAGTAAAATTTAAAAGTATGCATTATTTGTATAGAAGGTGATCACAGCTATGTAAAATTACACATAAAAAGGGTAGTTTGGTGCATTAAAATGGTAGAAGTAAGACCGTTTAGATGGTGAAATTGTGGTTGACTTTATCTTTGCTCTCAGAATTTTTTTATGTTGCTATATTACAGTTATTTCTAGAAGTTTATTCAATTTCTTTATCGTGAACAGTAAGTTGAAGTAAGGAGGAAACAATAAAATTTTATCACCAGCTACATTCCAAACTAAAGCATAACTTATGGTCTTAAAGTCTGAGACTTAAGAAAGATAACTTTGAAGGGGATGCAGGCAAGGCTTACATCATGTCCTGGGTGTCGTAGTGGCAGCCTGATTACGTAAGGGATAGCAGGACGGCAGATGGCTAGCCGTAAGGGAAGAGGAGTAGTATCTTATAAGTGGTACTTTAGGGAAAGGTTGACAAATGAGGAGTTTAACCTATGATGAAAAAACATTAGAGGAACCCACGCCATCTGTATAACTGATACATCAGTGGTCCTGATAAAACTCTTTCAGGTCATCAAAGGTGGAATTTTCTGAACGTTTATACCTTAACAAGCACAGCTTGAGTCTCCCCCTGCCTGGAAGCTTTTCCCTTCCAGCCCAGGTTTTTACTTCCCCTGATTTTAGAACCAGGTAATGGCACTAGCACTAGCCTCCTTTCAAAGGCAGACTGAATTTGAAACAACTGAATAACTAGAAAGAAACGCCATTTCTTCTAAGGAAGAGGATTGGCAAGATTGAAGGCTGGTCACGTAGACCAGGTGTTTCATGAAGGGCTTTTTGCTGTCTTGTTCTTTTCAGGATGAGTCCCATGGGTTAAGGAGAATGCAAAGCTTTGGCGAACTTCAATAACTATGACTATCCTAATAGTACTTAGAGTCCTTTGTTTGACAACAAAGGAAAAATGCACTGAAATGCTGAGAGAATGTCACTGCAGTGAAAATACTTTTATTGAAAACAAGGCATAAAATCAAAAACACAAATACGTTTTATTGGTCACAGGAAATTAAATGATTTTATAATTGGATCTTAGGTAAACCTATGGTAAAATTGAAAATTCTCCCAAAGAGAATCCTCCAAAACACCACGTTATGTCCATCTTTGTAACTTTTGGAAAAGGAGATGGCAGAGGTAGTGGTGTATATGGCTGTTATTGATAAAATTCCAAAACCAAGGAGATGATACAAGGGTGAGTCTTGATACACTGAAATATTACTGGGAAGATGCCATGAAGGGAGGTATGGAAGGTTATTGAAGTCTATAGGAAGACAGTCCTGTTGGGGGCCAAGCTGCCAAGTGTTGCTGGCTGTCCAAGCAACCTGCTAAGGAAGGAAGAGCCTGGGCTTGGAGCCAATAGACCCGAGTCTACATTCTGGATCAGTCCCCTACATCTCTGATTCTGTTTCTTCACCAATAAAATCTTCATCATCATAATGCCTGCCTTGGTAGTAAAGATGAAAGGGAATATTAAGGAAAAATGCCTTCCACACTACAAAGTGTTGTACAAAAGTTTATCTACATTTTTTTTTTTGAGTTATCTACCTTGGATTTTACATTAGTGCATTTTATACAGATTCTTTCAGAATATTGTATTTCTATATTCCTGCTCAGAATAACTTGTTTGTTGAGCTTGTGAGCTATTCCCAGAAGCCCCCAAGGTCTCAGGTAAACTGCCAGGTGAGCAGACCAAAGCATGGTTTGACCCAGAACCCACTGATGGGGCATTGGGAAATGTGGGCTCAACACTGTGTAGTCACTCCACATGACGATGCTGGGCTGAAATCCCCAAGATTGGTCCATTGGGATGCTCACTGAAATATATGGTTAACAGGAGGAAGAGATTGGATCATAAATCTCTGCAAGTAAGCCTTCTGAGGTAATATCTGATGCAGGAACCTCAAGGGAAACTAAATTCTTTAATCGATTGAAAACCTGCCTCACAAAAGCTTTTAAACATTTAAATACCATCATATAAATCAAGTTAGAAATACCCCACCAAGGAATAAAGGAGTTCTTGCCATGTAAAATATTAATTTATCTTTTCAAGGCAGAACAAACACTTTATTTAGAAGGACATGGGCAGGAGGTGGTGAAGAGAGCAGAAAATGTGGAATAAATTCCTAGCATTGATAGTGAATGCCCATTTAAATGTCTCAGGTCTTTGGGTTTTTTCCCCTGCTGAGAAGTGGGGTCCCTTGAAGTCATTTTCATGTCTTTGATTCCATATTCCATATTCCACGGCAATTGTTCCCAACTATTTATTGGAAAATGATCTACAATTGAACAATTGACTTCAGCCTGGAATTTAATAGATATGTTCCTGGAATTGCAAAGGAATGTTTGGAGTGATATTGGATTTTAATGAATCACAAAAGGGCAAACATCTACCCCATGGCCATTTCTTCATTTGCTACAATGTTCATGCGTTAGGAGTAAGACTGAAGCCAGCCTGGAAGACTACCAGAAAGGAAACTATATGATTAGCAAAGTTAAAACCTGATTTGCATCTAAAAAATGTAGTGTGTGCGCATTTATGTGCAAATGTAATGGAAAAAGGCTGTAGGTAAAGTGGCTAAAGCCTAAACAAAATAAACACTTAATTTTCTTTTATTGTACACTGTGACTATTAATAATATTATGGTACCAAGTCAGAAACATTAAGCCAAGCAGGGGAGCAATAAATGTTCCTAGACCGTGCACCACTGTTGATATTAGCAACTAATCGCTCCAGAGTTCACATAAAATGCAGATGGAAGTACAAAGAAGATATTCGATGAAGTCAGCAGTGGCTGCGAGCTGTTCACAGGTGAAACCAATAACTCAAGGGCCAGCTCAGCAGGGGCAGAGCCTGGGGAAGATAGCAAGAAAAGGGCTTTGTAAATCATGGCTTTCTAGCGTGTCTGTACCTATTGACATATGGATGTTCTTAAGCTTGTAAGGTTTTCGGTCTTAATTCAACTGGCAATATTGTTTGAGAATTCGCAAAGCTCTTTATTATTTGATCATTATCATAACTCACTGAGAGGGATAAGATGGCTGTTGTTCTTCACATTTTACAGATGAAGAAATCAGAGTTCTGAGTATGGTCACACAACAGGTAAGACTTAATAGTGAAACTCTAGGCTTGTAATTTCAGCTCTCATATTCTTTTGATGATTTTCCTTAAATCATATATATATATATATATGTACATTATCTCTCTCTCTCTCTCTCTCTCTCTATATATATATATATATATATATATATGTATATATACATATGTATATATACATATACATACATATGTATATGTGTGTGTATATATATATATATATATAATACATATATATGTATATAATATATGTCTATCTGTCTATCTGTCTGTCTGTCTGTCATGTAAAATGATATTTGGGACTTCCATTTCTGATGCTATCTAAGACCAGAAACCCCAAACAATCTTCCCAATAGTAAAGTTAAAATGCTGGTTAAAACAAACAAGCACGCAAACTCCCATAATTTTAAATGATTTCAAAGCTGGTACAAGAGCAAGGAGTCTGTAGAAGTAAAAAATTAAGTAACAACAAGAAATCGGAGGAAAGTGGGCACCAAAACACTTTGAGGGTACCTACCAATCCATTAGCTTCCACTCTGATGGCTTCATGGTGTGATGTAACCTGCAGAGAAAGCCCAGGAACCAGGAAGGTGAAACCAAAAAGGGCTGCAATCTCAGAGTGGTGAGAGCTGGACATAAGTTCACTGCCCAGAAGAGATCAACAAGGAAACTTACCAATGACGGCTAACTGGAACTTAAACAGATAATTCAGTTAAAAATTATTTAGGATTGGTGGGCAAAAGCAAATACATCCCTTCCCTAGAAAAATGCAACTTCAACCTGGGCTTCAATGCTTCCTACAAGTAATATCCCATAGAACATAGAACTTAGAGTTCAAATTACAAAATACAAAAGGAAACGTGGCATAATAAGTGAAAAACAGGATAAATAGTAGAGAGCCGAATCAGACTTGTAGAGACTTTGTGTTGGCTACATTGGGCACATAATATAAAATCTTTGTTTCCTGTTGTGTTTGAGATGGCTAGCTAGTCATAAAATTAATTTTCATCCAATCCAGGGTAATAGAAGTATAGGGTACATGACTACCTAGCTTGGCTCTGTTTCCCAGCTACTTTTGCAGTCATGTGTGGCCATGTAGTCAAGTTCTCACACATGGAGTATGAACAGAAGTGATGTGTATTGATGCCCCCTCTTGCCACTTCTCACTTGGCAGGAGCCCAGATGGGCGACAACCCAGCTTTAACCATGTACATGCTGACAGTGTCCTACAGGGTGGAGAAGCAATGTCTTAAATGGGATCTGGGTGTCTGAATGGGCACATCAAGACCTGAACCATTCACTTTGAGACCTGGTGAAAGATACACACCTCCTGGTTCTTGAGGTCTCTGTATTGTATTGTATTGTATTGTATTGTATTGTATTGTATTGTATTGTATTGTATTGTATTGTATTGTTGAAGCTCTAGCTTTACCCATCGATACATATCAGTTAAAAAATAAAAAAGGCTTGAAAATATAATCAACCCCCCAAAGATATTATTTAAAAACCAAGGAGATTTGAAAAAGAACAAAATAGAAGTTCTAGGAAAAAAGGCTGATTTCCATTCAATTTAGTCAACTCATAAAATACAAGATAATGCAGGTAAATGGAAAAAGTTACCCATATTTCTACCTTCCAAAGATACATCATGTTTACATTTGGAGCTTTTTCCTTCAAAGCACACAGCGCGAAGATTGCTGAAGACCAGGACTCCTAGTCCTCTCTGCATTCACTGGCCCCCATCCCATCTTCATTTAGCTGCAGTGAAATTTAGTGCTTTGTGTTGTTGTGCATAGAGAACATCACTTACATTTTCTCTGGACAATCAGAAGAGTCATTTATGCCTCCTCTTTTTAAAACTCAATGTGGGAAAACAGTTAATAAGTTTTCTTTTCTTTTCTTTTTTTTTTTTTTTTTTTAGTATTTCTAAAGAGATAGCTTTGTTTTTCTCTAACATTATAAATAATATATTGATGATTTAGCTTAAATATTGTGAATTATATATTTTGGCTTAATTTTGAAATGTTATTGAGACTAAATATTAGGTACTTTATAAAGAAGATATTTTAAGTAGAAAAATGTCTACAAGATACGGATGTTTTTCCTTAATGAAAATCTTGTTTTTTTGTTGTTTTATTTTTTCAAAATTAAACATTTTAGCAATTATTAATACATTTTGGAGCTATTTCTGCTCCAAAGGAAAATATAAACTATAAAGTTTATACATGACAATTCTAGTTAAAGTGAAGGGACTTTTCTTTCATGCTTTTATAATCATAATATGCATCTGCTCATGTTAAGTGTTATTCTAGTAAATGAGCTCAATTATTCCATTCTAAAAAGTGTAAATTAAATTTTAAATTTATTTAAAGCTGCAACATGA
Source organism: Rhinolophus sinicus (assembly GCF_057876585.1). Taxonomy (NCBI): domain Eukaryota; kingdom Metazoa; phylum Chordata; class Mammalia; order Chiroptera; family Rhinolophidae; genus Rhinolophus; species Rhinolophus sinicus. The sequence continues at coordinate 128,863,942 of NC_142517.1, read as the reverse complement.
TGTATATTGGTGGATATTTCTGAACTCCCTTTGATACTTAGTACTAATGGGATATTTACAGCAAAACCAGTGTTAGAATATATTGCTGAACTAGGTAATATACATAAAATTAAAATATAGTGGCCTTCCTCTTAAGATTTATTCTGCCATTAATCCTAAAATCAGGTAGCTCTCAGTAGACCTCAGCAATACAATAATTCATTAATGGATCTATTTCAGCTCTACGTGTCATTCAGCTTGGTAAGTGAGCAATTTAGAACTTCTGCTGAATATCAAAGCAGATAACTAGGAATGGAACCATATTGGGTGGTAAATATGTATGAGCTAATTTCCCTGTTAAGTTTGAAGGGTAAAAAGAGCAAAATGTAGTTAGTGGGCTCTTATTTATCCATCCAATGGGGACAGAGTACATACAATCTAAAATCATAAAACTAAACATTAGACAAGTGGCACTTTATCCTATCTGCTGATTGACTAGTAAAGGAAAAATGAACTGATGTGAGTTTCATGTTTTCTCCTTTTCTGTGTAAGTCTTATTCTTTCATGTACTTTCTAGTGTTTTAAATGATGAAACAGACATAATTCTGCACTCAATATTTGAAGCAAAAAAAAGTTTATTCTATATAGACCTATGCACATTTGAATAATATTTCGTATAAAAGTGATTCCTAATGAAAATGTAAGGTTCACATTCCTGACGATATATGTTAGATACTCATTATTACATATTTGTAGCTCTGTGTGCCTTTAGAAAGTCAATAACAGAGGCCAACTGGGCCATTCCACTTTTGGAGGATTCCAGTGCATTAAAGAATGTACAGATGCCAAACAGGAAAACTGTGCTGCATTTAAAAATTTTCCATTGAACAACTAATGTTAAATCATTCATGTAGTATTTTTTCAATATTTACAGTGTCTCTCACCATCCATAAGTATAGTTTCACTTGGAGATAACACAAGAACTCTAAATGTGAAGCTATTGATGGAGAGGGGAACTAGATTAAATGACCCCCAGCTCCTCTGTGATAAGGCCCTAGAGGACCCCTATAAAAATGTCCTTACATAAGCTAGGGAGACAAATTGTCAGTCCATGAAGCCTTGGGCTTTGCTTAGACTCACATCTCAATATGACAGAAATGTGCAAATGTACATGGAATCTGGCCTTGTGAGGAAAAACTCTAAGAGAATTCTCCCTTAGTCAGATGCCAAGTGCTGCAGTGGCTGTTGACCAGGCCTTTGTGTTATTCTTCTTCTCATGTGCTTAGCACTCGAGAGGAAAAAACGCAGATCTACAGAAAGTTCCAGCAAAGCTGGCACAGTCCATAACAAGCCAAAGATGAAATACATGTATATTTAGATTTCATAAGGCAGGAAATGACTCCAGTTTTCCTTAGGTGAAGTTTATGGTAGTCATAGGAAGCCATTTTAATTATTTTCCAATTTGACATCTATGTTGCAGATGAAATTCTCTGTAGGCCAGCCGATAATTTCCCCATCTCAATTTAACAACATTGATGAACTGGCCATTTAAATAGGTTGTGCCTGTGTTCTCAGATCCTGAGTTGTGTTTTTTTCCCCTCAAACCAGCCTCCTCTTTGGCCCATCAGTCCCTTCCCTTGCAATGCTTGTTGTATCCAGGAATGATTTTTTTTCATAAATTTTCTGAAGGAGAACAAATAACAATAACCAAAAGATTGTATTTCCCTGAGGTGGGCTTATTTTCCCCTGCGGTAGGTTTATCAGAGGTGACACTGAGAAGCTAAAGGACTCGGTGTGCCATTGTGGATTTAGAAGGTATGCATGGTGTGTGGATAGAGACTGGGCCACGTCCCATTCCATATTCCATCTGTTTTGATCTGACGACAGCCAAAGTTGCAGTGGCCCTTCTGCTTCTCACTGGCTCTGCACGTCTGAAATGTCTAGATGCCTAGTTCATAATGTTACTCACATTTTAAAATTGACCTTGATGCTTAGGATATGGCCTTCTAAAATTGTGGGGAGGGCGAGATGGGAACTTTCATGGGAGCAAGGAGCTTTGCTCTTACTGTTGAACTCCATGGTTAACACTAGCTCCCTCTCCTCTGCCCTGGCAACTAGTAGTTTTCACTAATCCAATAAATGTGACTCTAGCTAGTACCTGTCTGTACCTAGTCCAGTGGCAATGGATGGGCCCATTCCAACCTCAAAAAGTTCTCTTTAACTCTGTTTGTTTAGCTTAAACTGAGCAAATCTTTGCTGATGCTCATGGAGCTCAGAATTTTTAAGGTAGCTACCCAGCATGGCTGCGTATATCAGTAGAGCTCATAACAGATTTATTGGCTGCAGTGTGAGGAAACAGAGGCCTGACATCAAGACTGACAAGAGGGAATGATGAGGAAAGAACATACATGCTCACACACTAATTTAAGAAAAGGAAAAGGGACACAATCCTGTTTAGTTTTTGTCCTAGCACAATTGTCAGAAGTTTCAAGGATATCATTTTCTTCCTACAACCAATGATTTCGTAGAGCATGGAAAAAATTGGAAAAAGAATTTGGATTGAGTTACATGCTTAATTAAAAAACAAACAAACAAACAAACAACAACAACAACGAAACAGGGTGGAGTGCTGGGCAGCCCTCCGGAGCGCAGGCGGTACACCCCACCCGGCTCAGGTGGAGGCTGCGCGATTACTGTACTGACAGCCAAGGGCGCTGCTGAGGCCGGGAGTAGAGGGGACGTCCAGCCCCGAGTGAGCCCAGCTTCTGCAGATCAGGAGTTGGACCACAGAACCTTCCCTTCCTCCCAGCCCTTCCTCCTTCTGCAGAACGAAGCTCAATAGAACTTTGTGGTTTTGCCTTTTACTGAGGGGAAAGAAGCAGATGATGAGGAGAACATAATGTCGAAAGAAAAGTGATTCTGTCAATGCTGGTTGTCTCAACTGTAATTGTATTTCGGGAATATATCGACAGCCCAGAAGGCTCTTTCCTGTGGATGTATCACTCAAAAAACTTAGAACTTGATGTCAACGGCAGTCAGAAAGGCTGGTGGTTTCTGAGGTGGTTTAAGAATGGAACCCACAATCACCAAGGGGAAGAAGATACAGACAAAGACAAGGGACAACAGAAGGAAGACAATGAACAGGAGCTTCAGCTGTCAGACTGGTTTCATCCACAGAAATGCCCAGGGGTTGTGACAGTGACCGGATGGAAGGCGCCAGTTGTGTGGGAAGGCACTGACAACAGAGCCATCTTAGAAAATTACTGTGACAAACAGGAAATTACCATGGGTTAGGCGGGTTTTGCTACCGGAAGGTACATTGCGCATTACTTGGAGGAGCTCTTAATATCTGCGAACAGGCACTTCATGGCTGGCCACAAAGTCCTGTTTTACATCACAGTGGAACGACGTGTCCAGGTTGCCTTTGATAGAGTTCGGTCCTCTGGGTTCCTTCAGAGTGTTTGAGATCCAGCCTCAGAAGAGGGGGCAGGACATCAGCATGACATGAAGACCTTTGGGGAGCACATTCTGACTGACATCCAGCACGAGGTCAACTTCCTCTTCTTCATGGATGTGGGCCAGCTCTTCCAGGACACCTTTGGGGTAGAGACGTTGGGCCAGTCGTGGCTCAGCTTCAGGCCTGGTGGTACAAGGTACATCCTAACAAGCTATCAGAGGCAGAAGGCATCCACAGCATGAGAGGCGGAAGGCATCCACAGCATACATTCCGTTGGGCCAGGAGGATTTTTATTACCATGGGGCCGTTTTTGGAGGAACCCCCATTCAGGTCCTAAACATCACCAGGAATGCTTCAAGGGACTCCTCCAGGACAAGAAAAATGACAGAGAAACCAGGTGGCATGATGAAAGCCACCTAAACAAGTATGTCCTTCTCAACAAACCCACTAAAATCTTATCCCCAGAGTATTGCTGGGATTATCATGTAGGCCTGCCTTCAGGTATTAAGACTGTCAAGATAGCTTGGCAGACAAAAGAATATTATTTGGTTAGAAATAAAATCTGACTTTAGATTGTGCCAGTAGCTTTTTGAATTTGAGAGGATTATTCTGGCTACTATCTCAGAAAAGTAATACTTAAATTTAACTTTAAAAAAAATTAATGGAACACTAACCCAGCAAGTACAATCTATTCCTCCTTGTAACTTTGAGCCTTGTGGTATGGGAGAATGAACCTATGGTAATCAGGTGTGCATTCCCAGTGATTTTGTGTCTATTCATGGTTTGGGGGAAAAACTATCAGCTGAACCAGCCTCCCAATTTTTTTTTCTTAAATTTTTTTTTTGGGGGGGTCACAGGCAAAGGAAAAACCAGGAACACTCTGCATATGCCAGATAATGTACTATAGGAAAGGGTGCTAATGGAAGTGTTCGGCAACAAGATACAATTGTGGGGAGTTCCCCTGATTTCAGTATTTTCTTGTCTTTGCTGAGTCTGCAGCAACACAAACTTGCTTTGCAGCAGAACTCTTATTGAGGACACAGTTTACCTTGGCAATCCTCGAGTGGTTTCAATAGCAGATTGCTTCTGGCCATTTGTAGTCCATGTGCTTTTCTCTCTGAGTATTGTTGGGCTTCTTGTGGAAGATTGGTGGAGATTCTCAGTGGATATCATGAATGTTTAGAGTCACAGGGAATCTGAATGGGCCAGCAAGTGCTCAGGAAGTGAAAATAAAGCCTCAAAGTGAGTTTGCCATTAAATAGCGAAGAGAGAGTAGAAAGAGTGGGAGCAGTGCCACCTCAGAGGAAGTGGGGTTGGCGCTTAAATGCAGCATGGCTCCAGGTGTTGAATGGGAGGAGGACAATGTAGATTGTCTCCAGCCTCCTCCATCCCATGACAACCAGAGCAGGGGGGGACTTGAATGAAGATGCTTCTTGTTTTGCCCACATCACATTCAGTCTGCCAGATTCTGCAACTTGTGTCTTCAAATCCTGGCCAGAGGAGATGGATGGTGTTAGAGAAGACAAAGGCCTGCAGTGGACTGAAGAGGCATTTCCCACACCTGGGCCTCATGACAATCTGTTATTAGCAAGTCCCACTGCCACCTGCTCCAACCCTCAGGGTCCCTCAGCCTATCATGGCCCACTTGGAGGGCTGACATCACGGGGTAGATTGGAGGAAAAGCCCTCCCTTCAACTTACCTCCATTTCTGCCTGTCCTACCTGCAGTACTGGGGTGTAACAGCCAGATCCATTTGATAAAATGGCTAATTGATTTTATATCAGAAGGAGGGGGTGGCAATGGGAGACCCAGTCCTCGTGACTGAACAGCTTAACATTCAAGTCCCTTCTCTAAGAGAAGTTATGAAATCCTCTTATTATTTAAACTTAAGCAATTCAGTGTAAAGGAAGTTAGGAGGCAACATTTACATATATGTGCAGGTGTGTTTATATTTTGCTTGTGTCCCAGTTTAGGTGAATTTTTTCCATTTTTAAGTGATTTGTTTGAAGAACCATTGCCCTGGCTTGATGTTCAGTACAATGGGTTTCTCTGATAAAATGAAAAGTACATTTTCTCCACCGTTGCATGGTGCCTTCTACTTTTCACTTCTTGCCAAAAAATATCACAACCCAGCAAAACAAAACCAAACCAAGAAAAACCTTGCGGAAGCGTACTTTGTTAAAGAGAAAGAAGTCATGTGTCAGGACTCTCGCTTCTCTGTAACTCACCTTTTCTGGGATCCATTCTGGAGTAGGAGAAGTTAATGGTTTAAGTCCTAAACCAAAGAAATGATCTATCCTGAAAGAATATAGCAAAGGGCTGATATTTACTTTCTAGAGAATCTTGATTTTTAAAAAATATTCATTTAAATTTAAATCCCAAATGGACTAACCAAAGATCTCATTAACAGTCATTCTTAAACATTAAAAAATATCCCTGATTTACAATTAAATAAATAATTTTCTCAATTAAAAAAAAAAAAAAGCCGAGGGGGAGAAACTGGCCATTTAAGGATGGACTTTTGCATTTCTTTTTTTCAGATTACACAAATGAATGCTATTACTGGACTTAATGAGTTGCCTCACACTCCTTCCCACTTGTCCACTCATGAATGTTATTTTTGATGTATATTGATTGTTCTGAATGAAATACTTTGCATAAGATTTCGTTCCTTTAAGGTATCTAAACAGTGATTAATTTAAAATGTGTCTTCTCATCTTAAATATTTTATACTCGTCTTTGAGCCAGCTGTAGGAACCTTAGAAAGCATGCTATTTTGAAATACGGAGATTAAGGCAACATTGCCTGTCTGCCTTGGATGTGGCATAAGTGTTTCTGTGAACATCTCTTCCCTTCACGTCATTGGGAAAGAATTGTCAGTGGCAGCATTTGATATCTGACCAAGGGAAGAAGTGACTCTTTAAGGTCATAGTTTAGCTTTGGCTCTACACACCCTAGAGGCCATTATCTTAAAATGATACAAATTAAGTTATAAAATGGAAAGATGATTACATGATTAAAGGAGGTTAATAAATATCATTGAAATCTTAGCCTCAATGAGGCCACCAGAAACTACTTAATCCAATTTCCCCTGGCTCCAGGAAGGCCACATGGGGATAACTTTGTCAGACAGAATCTCTCTTCTCATCATAACTCTCTGAAGAAGTCAAGTCCCCTTTTTGTATGAACTATGGTGTAGCTTTGTCCTGAATAAACACATCTTCTTTCCTGGGGTTTCTTTGCTACCAGTGTTGCTCATTAGAGATGAAGCTCATAACTGTGGAGTAGTTATGGAAGAAACTGGTTGGACAATTCAGGAATTGAAATACAAAGATCTCATTACACTAATGACACTTATCCAACTGTCCCCTCACTAGATGCTTAATTTAGTAAGCATTTATATGGCTGCTGAGAAAAATGTGGTTAAATTTGTGGAGCTGCCATCTTTGGGGGCTGTTAAATTTTCCTCTACTTCAGAATATCTAGGAAATACATACTTCTGTTAAAAAAAAACAAAAAGGTCCGATTAAAAACAGTGTTTGCTTTATCCAACCTGTTCTTATTAATGGAAAAGCAACTTAAGACTAATCTATTACTGATTTTGTGTCAGAAGCCTTCTTCAAATTCACTAATAATAAGGCTATTATATTAAATAGGAACTGTGTACACCTGCAAATAAGAGATCTTAAATATAATGACTTAATGAAGAAAGGATTTATTTTTGTCCTGTGTGACATGATGACATGAGTTCAGGAGGAGGCAATCCAGACTTTATGTTGGTGACTCCTGGATATTATCAGAGACCTATACTCCTTTTATCTTCAGTCCCAATATTCCTATCATTTAGCTTCCATTTGCCAGGTCCTCCAAGGCCGCCTTAGGTCTCAACACAGTCAACACGAAGCCTAGGCAGGAAGAAGAGGGAGAGGGGAAGACAAAAGGGCTCCTGCCAATTCAGACCCCTATAAAGAGTTTTCCTGGAGCCCTTGCACAATGGCAATGCCTTCAGTTTACATTCCCATAGTTACCCCTGTCCTCAAGCAAGCCTAAGACTTGTCCTTTTTGGTTGGGTACATTGCTCCCCTTCCAATATTCGGGTTTTGTTAGTGAACCATAAACGGATTGATGAGGAGTTCCAGTCAACGTGGTGGATTAGGAAACGCTGTGCTTGTCTCTCTGACGACCACATCAGAATTACAACTATACAAAAACAATCATTGAGAATTGCCTGACGTCTAGCTGAAAAGAAGTTCTATAACTAAGGATATAAAGAAGAAGAAACCATATTAAGACTGGTAGGAGGGTTGGAGACCCTGATGGATATGGCCCACACCCACATGTGGCGGCTGAAAATCAGGAGGACTATCTCTGCTGTGCTGGTCCCACCTGAGGAGCAAGTGGTTCCAACCCCACATTAGTCTCCCCATCCCAGGGCTCCAGTGCCAGAAAGAGAAGTCCCCATAACTTCTGGCTGTGAAAACCAGCAGAGATTGTGGCTGAGTGAGATGTAAGGCTGCTGGAGCCCCAGATGATCCTCTTACATGGCCCATAAATGAACTTACTCACTAACAGACTCACTTGCTCTGAGCTCCAGCTCTCAGGCAGCAGCATGAAAGGTGCCAGAGACATATAGGGGAGGAATTCAATTGTCTGGCTGCAGGGTGAGGGCTGGAGGGGCAGCTTTCTCCCAGACAGAAGTGCTGACAGAAGCCATTGGTCCTTTGTTAAACCCTCCCCGCTCCCCGCATCCTGTGTGCAGATGTAGGCAGGCACCATATCTGAGTCTCCATTGACCTGGCTAACAGTGTTCACTCCATTCCCACCCACCCCCATGATTCCCAACTTATGGGCCCACTCAAGCCTCTTCCAGTGGCTTTTCCGTACAAATAACCTATCTTGGCTCATGCTGTAGACTTTCCTAAAATCTCTCAAACATTCACGAACCCCAAACAAGCAGCATCTGGCCTCAACATGTCCCATACCTCTTGCTAAGCAGCTCAAAACCTTGCACTAGTGGCAGCTGGCCTCAGTTATCAGATCAGCCTCTCCAAAGCACCTTCAAGCCCAGCACAAATGACAACCAGCTTCAGATCACTCTGTAGCTCATACCAAGTGGTAACAGGCAGTGGCTGACCTTGGCTTAGACCAGAGCCCCTCCCAGAGGTCCCAGAACCAACACACCAGTTGGCCAGCTTTAGACCACACCAGAGCACCACCCAACAACCTCTACAAAGACACACTGCACAGACACTAGAGCCATGCTAAAGGGAATCCTGCTTCATAGGGCCAGCCTCTGTACAATAGCTCCTCCACTGCAGTCACAGGCAGTCCTCATAACCAATCAGCCTGAGGGTCAATCCCTTCCATTGATGTACAAACATCAACTAAGTCTCAACTACAACAGGAAGGCACAAACAGCCCACACAAGGGCACAACTCAAACACCTGGCTCAGGTGACCAGGGAGAGAATGCCACTGGGCCCCACAGGACACCTATTATATAAGGCACGGCCACTCTACTAAGATGGGGAGACATAGCAGCCCTATCTAACACATAGAAACAAACACAGGGAGGCAGCCAAAATGAGGAGACAAAGAAATATGTCCCAAATAGGAGAACAGAACAAAGATCCAGAAAAAGAACTAAACAAAATGGAGATAAGTCCCTGATTTTAGCTTGTACTACAGGGCAACAGTAATCAAAACAGCATGGTATTGGCAGAAAAACAGACATGTAGATCAATGGAATAGAATTGAGAACCCAGAAATAAACCCCCATAAATACGGACAGATAATTTTTGACAAAGAAGCAAAAAACATACAATGGAGGAAAGACAGCCTCTTCAACAAATGATGCTGGGAGAATTGGAAAGCCACGTGCAAAATAATGAAACTGGACTGCTATCTGTCACCATGTACCAAATTAATTCAAAATGGATCAAAGACTTAAGCATAAGACCTGACACAATAAACTGCATAGAAGAAAACATAGGTACTAAACTTATGGACCTTGGGTTCAAAGAACATTTTATGAATTTGACTCCAAAGGCAAGGGAAGTAAAAGCTAAAATAAACGAATGGGACTATATGAAACTTAAAAGCTTCTGCACAGCAAAAGAAACCATTGACAAAATAAAGAGGCAACCAAGTGAAAGGGAGAAGATTTTTGCAAACAGTGCCTCCGATAAGGGGCTAGTATCCAAAATATACAAGGAACTCATGCAACTCAACAACAAAAAAACAAACAACCCAATTGAAAAATGGGCAGAGGACCTGAAGATACATTTCTCCAAAGAGGACATACAAATGGCAAATAGACATATGAAAAAATGCTCAACATCACTAATCATCAGAGAAATGCAAATAAAAACCACAATGAGATATCACCTCACCCCAGTCAGAATGGCTATCATCAACAAGACAAATAGTAACAAGTGTTGGAGAGGCCGTGGAGAAAAAGGAACCCTCATACACTGTTGGTGAGAATGCTGACTGGTGCAGCCGCTATGGAATGCAGTGTGGAGGGTCCTCAAAAAATTATGAATAGAATTACTGAATGACCCAGCAATCCAACTCCTAGGTATCTACCCAAAAAATCTGAAAACATTTATCCATAAAGACAAGTGTGCTCCAATGTTCATTGCAGCTTTATTTATGGTGGCCAAGACATGGAAACAACCAAAATGTCCTTCGATAGATGAATGGATAAAGAAGTTGTGGTATATATATACAATGGAATACTATTTGGCGGTAAGAAAAGATGCAATAGGACCATTTGGACAACATGGATGGATCTTGAGAATATAATGCTAAGCGAAATAAGTCAGACAGAAAAAGCAGAGAACCATGTGATTTCACTGATATGTGGTATATAAACCAAAAACAACAAAAGAACAAGGCAAACAAATGAGAAACAAAAACTCATAGACACAGACAATAGTTTAGTGGTTACCAGAGGGTAAGGGGGGAGGGGGTGGTAGATGAGGGTAAAGGAGATCAAATATATGGTGATGAAAGGAGAACTGACTCTGGGTGGTGAACACACAATGGGATTTATAGATGATGTAATACAGAATTGTACACCTGAAATCTATGTAACTTTACTAACAATTGTCACCCCAATAAACTTTAATTAAAAAAAAAGAAGGAAATAAAAAATGGAGATAAGCAATCTACCAGATAAAGAGTTCAAAACACTGGTAATGTGGAATGATCTCAGTGAGAACTTCAACAGAGAGATAGGAAACATAAAAATGGAGATAGAAAACATGAAAAAGAGCCAGTCAGAAATGAAGAATGCAATAATTAAAATGAAGAATACATTAGAGGGTATCAACAGTAGAACAGGTGAAACAGAAGATCAAATCAGCAATTTGGAAGACATAGTAGCAGAAAATACCAAATCAGAACAACAATAAAGAAAAAAAAATCCACAAAAATGGAGAGTTTATGAGCCTTTGGGACAACATCAAGCACATTAACATGTGCATCATAGGGGTACTAGGAGAAGTGAGAGAGAGCAAGCAATTGAAAACCTATGTGAAGAAAAAAAAATGTTGTAAAAGTCCCCTAATCTGGTGAAACAAATAGACATACAAACCCAGGAAGTGCAGAGACTCCCAAACAAGATGAACCCAAAGAGGCCCACACCAAGACACATCGTAATTAGAATGCCAAAGATTAAAGGCAAATAAAGAATCTTAAAAGCAGCAAGAGAAAAGCATTTAGTTACTTAAAAGGGAGCTCCCATAAGATTGCAAGCTGCTTTCTCAACAGAAACTTTGCAGGCCAGAAGGGATTGGCATGAAATATTCAAAGTGATGAAAATAAATGGCCTATAACCTAGATTACTCACCAAAGCTATCATTTGGCATCAAAGGATACATATAGAGTTTCCCAGACAAGACAAAGCTAAAGTTCATCACCACCAGACCAGTGGTGTAAGATAAGTTAAAGATACTTTTTTAAGAAGAAGAAGGAAAAAAAAAAGATTAAAAATATGGATAATAAAATGGCAATAACTACATCTGTATCAAGAATTACTTTAAAAGTGGATAGATTAAATGCTTCAATCAAAAGACTTAGGATGGCTGAATGGATGAGAAAACAAGACCCTTACATGTGCTGTCTACCAGAGACTCATTTCAGATTGAAAGACACACAAAGACCGAAAGTAAAAGGATGGAAAAAGATATTTCATGAAGATGGAAAGAAACAAACAAAAAGCTGGAGTGGCAGTACTTAGACAAAATAGACTTTAAAACAAAGGCTACAACAAGAGACAAGGACCCAATAATCCCACTTCTGGGTACTTATCTGAAGAAACCCAAAACACTTATTTGAAAAGACATCTGCATCCATATGTTCATTGCAGCATTGTTTACAATGGCCAAGGTATGGAGGCTACCTGGGGGTCCATTGATAGATGAATGGATAAAGAAGAGGTGGTACATATATACAATGGGATATTATTCATCCATAAAAAAGAATGAAATCTTGCCATGTGCAACAACATGGGTGGAGGGGCAGCCAATTAGCTCAGTTGGTTAGAGCAGATGCTGATAACACCAAGGTTGCCGGTTTGGCTGGTTTGTTTCCCGCATGGGCCCCTGGTGAGCTGCGCCCTCCTTTAGCAACATGGATGTCCTTGAGGGTATTGTACTGAATGGTGCAAGACAGAGAAAGACAAATGTCATATGATTCACTTATATGTGGAATCTAGAGAACAGGATAAATGAACAAACAAAACAGAAATAAGCTCATAGATACAGAGAGCATTTTGATGGTTGCCAGACTGTGTGTGTGTGCGGTGGGGGGGGGGGTGAAAAGGGGGAGGAGATTAAGAAGTACAAATTGGTAGTTACAAAATAGTCATGGGGCTGTAAAATACAGCATAGGGAATCTAGTCAATAATATGACAATAACTACCATGTTTCCCTGAAAATAAGACCTAACTAGAAAATAAGCCCTAGCTTGATTTTTCAGGATAACATCCCCTGAACATAAGCCCGAATGCATGTTTTGGAGCAAAAATTAATATAAGACCCAGTCTTATTTTCAGGGAAACACAGTATGTATGGTGTCAGATGCTTACCGGCTTTATCAGCATGATTGCTTCATAAGTTATATCAATGTCTAATCCTTGTGCTGTACACCTGGAACTAATATAATATTGTATGTCAACTATAATTGAAAAAAAATGTATATGTATGTATGTATATTTATTTATCTTAAAAAAGGAATGATGAAAATTTCACAGGAAACTCCCATTCTCTGCCACAGGTTTCATCCTTAATTTTTGTTTGTGGCAGGCCCTCACCTGGGATCACCAAGCAATGATTTAATTGCTCATAAAACAATAAATTTCCAGAGAATCAAACAATGGTTGATCCACCACTGCTCAAGAGATACAGAGCCTGGGTATTTATTCATTTTGGTACTGTTGGATATAGTGAACTTCAACTTCTGAGCTCCTGTGATTGAGAAAATTAGTGACCTTGTGTTTTTCCCTTGACTGATTTTTCTGGTGGATTTATTTACATCCAACCATGGCTGATGTAAGGCTTAATGCTTGTGAGATCTTAATTTGGCAGCTATTTGATTATCAGGATTTCAAACATTAAAAAGAGATTTATGATAACTTGGTTTCTCAAAGTGCAAAGACTTTTTCACGGAGGGGCCTTTATGCCCTTGTTTCATATTATCCATTTTTTTTCCCCTCAGGTGGTAAAAGTGGTGGAAAGAACATTTAGATATGAAGGCATCTTAGCTTCTAATCAGTACATGAGCCAGCAGTTAAATCCATGAAAGAAAGAAAAGGACCAAATGGGGATATATCCTCATATAGAACATTCTAGATATAATTACTCCATAGGTAGAACTTCTTAATGGATGTAATATGTAGGCCCACTGGTGAAAGAGTGTGGTGATTAATGTGGAGTAATAATGAAGACATTGGAAAATTTGTCTCATGAAAGTCTCCATTTGTCTATAATAAAGCCTGAAAGAGGGAAAAGCCGTAATTTTAGTATTCATAAAGGCATATAAAAAATTGACTTTGATTTAGAGAAGATGAAATGGATGTGAAGTGTATTGACATGTATCATGTTAGACTTTACAAAAAAGTATCTTAATTGTCAAGATTTTAAGATAGTATAATCATACCAAGAAAAATTGTGGAGCCTTGCTCTTTGGACTGTCTTTTCAGTATTGCTTGAAACAAATCCAGGCTTGATTAAAATTTTGTGACTGGTAGAAAACTTTGTTTCATCCAGTATTTTCACAAAGATTCTTATCTAAATCATCTTGAGATATTTTTTGAAAACTGACACATAGAGTTGGGTGAATTTGATGCAGAATATCTTAGTTTTCAAATAATTACTGTTAAATCTTTGAAAGTACTGTCTACAGATCTGGGATTGTTTTCATGGCTTTATTACTTCCTTTGATTGCTGCTGACCGAGTGCAGTTCAATGGATATAAATATCTCGTTAGTCATATTTCTCAGAGAAAATATGTTTATACCTTTCTCTTTGAACTCCATAAGAAAGGTCCTTTTGAAAATTGCTATTTGAACTTTCTATCGGCCCCAAATGGAAACTATTGCATTTAAAATCTGAAGGAATCTGCTCTATTAAAAAATGTTTCCATCCAAGCTCACCAAAGGTAAGTATCATGGTACATATTTGCTCAATTCAGACCCTTCGGGTACCATTATGAGCATCTGTCCAGATGTTTTGTCTCTGTGATAGGTCACATCCTAGTTTCCATTTTCGATTGAGTCCCAGAATCAAAAGACTATCTTGGGTTGTGCAAATAGTCTTTATAACTCTAGGTAAAATGTTTTGACCTATTAAAGAAAAGACAGAAAAGAAAAGAATCCCTGAAAGTATGTGCACCCACACAACCTGTTTATCCAGACAGCCTTGAAATTGTGAACTATCTATAGAATGTAGAAATGTTGATACTTAACTGGGCTTCATTGGTATGACAGGTGTGATTATTCTGATAATCTCAACCATGTTTAAAGCACTTCAATTCCTTTAGAAGCTGAGATCTGAATTGCTGAACAGACTCTTTTCTTGGACAGATAAGGGCTTGAGTTTACAAATGTTGTTTGATATACAATGTTGATAGCCAGTGTTGACACAAATGAATGTTTAATAAATATTGCATGGTTTGACATGAGTATGAGTAATATGTCATCTCAACAACACTTAGAACACTGTTACAGGTTTCCAAAGTGTTTCTACATTTTCTGAAGTCATGTCCCTGATAACCTAATTCAGGTAACCAACACAGTATTTGTCAATATCTTCAGAATGTTGAGGTATAATTCTTTACCAAATTCTGATTTTGAAGTCAGCAATGCTTTGCATATGGTAATCACCCAGAGGGTTAATTCTATTTAACTTATATTATCCAGTGTGCATACCTTGCTCTCCAAAAGCCAAATTCTCTTTTTTAATGAGTTTATAAGAGAAATTCGAACAATATTAGCTGAATTTCTTAGTTTCTTATCATAGGTGCCTAGTTTTTTTGAATTCTGGTCATTAAAAATGAACATGTATTGTCCCTTTTACTGATTTGCAACTGCCGACTAACATAAAAACAATTTAATTAACAGAAACTATTGCTGTTTTTCAGATATTAAAGTAAATTAAAAATATATGATAAATTCTAACATGTACGAGTAAATGACTGATTTGGAAATGATTAGAAGTGGTTCTCAAAACTTGACACTTTCTCCTAGGTCGTGTACTTATTTTCAACTTTATTTTTTATAATTTATCATCAATACGTTTCTAATTATGAACAAAATATATTTGCTCATTATAAATATATCCATAAGTGTTAAAAGAAAGAAAACTCACCCAACATTTTGGCCAGCCTGTCTGCTTTCCTTCCTTTCTTCTCATCATCTGTCCATCTGTCCAATCATTCATTTATTAGAGATCATGCCAGGTATATAATCTTTAATTTTTCTGTTTTCGTGAACACTATCTTATCCATGTTTTCATTATAAAATGTTAACAAACATTTTTACTGGCCACATTATATTCCATTGAATGAATAAATCTTATTTTATCAATTTCCAACTGAACGTTTTTCTTTCTTTTTTTGTTTTCATTATTTTAAATAGCAGAGAATATCTTGTACATAGGGATTTGCCACGTATATTACTAATGTCTTTGAAAATTTTATTGTAAGTGAAGTTATTTGATCAATGTTGTATAAAATATTTTCTTCAGTGTTTTTAAATTAGGTGGGATTTTTCATCTGTTAAAATTATTGCAGTTCATTTTAAAACTCTTGGTTGGTTTAAGGAGATGGAAGATTCCAGTGTTTTTTATCCTGTGCTTCTATAGTGTCTTGAAATCAATAGATAATAAATTTATTTCGATAATCTTTGCTCTGAAGACTTTCTAATTATCATGTTTTCTGATAAAGGTGATCTGATAAGTAGGAAAAATCAACATACATTGTTCAATTTAACAGATCTACCTTTAGAATTAGGTGATGGAGATAATAAAATACTTTAAGTTCTTTTGTTTTATTATAAAATGGAAACTATTTCTTTATTCATTACTGGATGATTTATTGGGGATTTTAGATCCTTCTTGTTTTGTATGTAAATTCACTTATTCAACAATGAATTTATTTATGAAGCAATGCTAGGAACAGGAGGAAAAACATGAAGGAGAGAGGATTCCTCAATATCTAGTGAGATAAAGAAATGTAGTCTTGTCTTTTTTCATCTGACTTATTTCACTTCATGTGATACTCCCAAGATCCATCCATGTTGTTGTAAATGGCAATATTTTATCATTGTTTATGGACAAGTAGTATTCAATTATGTCTTTGTACTGCATCTTCTTTAACCATTCATCAATCGAAGGACACTTGGGTTGCTTCCGTGGCTTGGCCATTGTAAATAATGCTGCAGTGAACATAGGGTACATAATTCTTTACAAATAAGTGTTTTCAGGTTTGCCAGGTATACACCTAGAAGAGGGGTTGCAAGAACCGCATAATTTCACACATATGTGGTATGTAAAAGAGAAAGCAACAAATGAATAAACAAAACAAACAAACTCATAGACACAGACAATAGTATGGTGGTTACCAGAGGTGGAGAGGGGTAGGGAGGAGAATAAAGAGGGTAAAGAGGGTAAAATATATAGTGACAGAAGGAAACTGGCATGGTGAGCATACAATGCAATATACAGATGGTGTATTATAACATTTTACACCTGAAGCTTATATAATATTATTAACTTACATTGCTCCAATAAATTTAATTTTAAAAAGGGATTTATTCTACTAAATTGTGGTAAGTTGAAAAGTAGCAACTTCAAATATGAGGGAATGGCAGCACAGTGGAAAGGTGCAAGGGCTATGCAAGGGAGGACTTGGGGCTGGGAATTCACAATGAGAGCATGTAAAAACGTGTTCACTTTGATTCCTCTTCCTGCATGTTTCACAGTCTAATTCCTGATGTTTCAGTCTTGTTCTCAATGGATTGACAGATTGATTTCACACTGCTTCCTCTGATTGCCTTTCTGTCATGTCAACATCCTACATTTTAGAAATTGTTAATGAGGGGCCATTTGGGAGGATTGTATCCGGGCAGGGAATGCATCCGCTGGCCCCACCTCCTCCTCTCCATCTCTGTGCCACTTAGATGCATGATTAGGAGTGACACTTCCTAGTGAGGTTCGGTGACAGTTTCTTCAATATATTATATATACCTTTCTTCATTCCATATTACCAGCCATAGGCCTAAATTTATAGCATATGTATTCTCCATCAATGGATTTCTTTCTTGGCTACATATTCCTTTTAGTCTGAGCTTTCCCTTATCCCATGAGCTTTCACGTAAACTACCTATAGAAAGGTTATTACAAGAGACAAAGGAGGACCCTGTCATTCCACTTCTAGGTGTCTGAAGAAACCCAAAACACTAATTCAAAAAGACATGTGTACCCCTATGTTCATGGCAGCATTATTCACAATAGTCAGTATATGGAAGAACCTAAGTGTCTATCAATTTATTAGTGGAGAAAGAAGAGGTAGTACATATATACAATGGGATATTTTTCAGCCATAAAATGAATGAAATCTTGCCATCTGCAATAACGTGGATGGACCTAGAAGGTATGATGTTAAATAAAATAAGTCAGACAGAAAAAGACAAATACCAGATGATCTCCTTATATGTAGAATTAAAAAACAGAATAAATGAACAAACAAAACAGAAACAGACTCATAGATACAGAGAACAAACTGATGGTTGCGAGGTAGGCAGGGGTTTTGGGGAATGGATGAAAAAGATAAAGGGATTAATAAGCAAAAAGTGGCAGTTGCAAAATAATCACGGGGATGTAAAGTATGGCCTGGGGAATATTGTCAATAGTAATAAGCATGTACGGTGTCAGATGGGTACTAGACTTATTGGGTTGATCACTTCGTAAGTTATATAAATGTCTAATCACTATGTTGTACACCTGAAACTAGTATAATATTGTATATCAACTGTAATTGAAAATTTGAAAAATTGTTTAACAAAAAAAGAACTAGTAGTTGTTTTCCCAGGCACTGAGCCTCTCCCAGTAGGCTGCATGTTACAGTTTGGTTCTTCAAATGGTGCCTTGTCCTGGGAACAGGGATGCCCTTCAGTGTGTCCTGGACTTGCATAAATGGGAAACAGTTCTCTCAAGGAGGGGAGGTTGCATTCTACATGGTGTTGTTTTTGAGCCAAGCATTATTATTTTTGGCCAGTTGGTCGTTTTCTTCTCAGTCTCAGAGAATTGAAATATTAATGTAGTGGAATGAGCTGGGTAGCTGTTTCAGGGGACTCATTTGCTCAATCACCTGTCCTAAAGAATGCTAAATAGAATCCTTTCTTTTCTATGAATTTTTTTCCTCTCTAAATATGCTGGTGCAGTTCACATGCAGCCCCCATTATTCAGTGTGTGTGTGTAACTGTGGAGTGTGAGGGGAGACCACCCACAATTCTATTATAAAAGGGAGTAGTGCCTATCACTCATTTGGGTCAAGGAGACTTGTCCTCAGTGGTACCTCTTAGTCAAGTGCCAAGTGGCAAAACCATATAGCTGCTTTAGTGCAGAAGAAGTCAAAGTCATAATTCATTTTCAGGCCCAGGTCTCTAAGATTGTGGGGTTACCTGGCATTAGCACAAGCAATGCTGATCATCTGGTTGACTGGTACTGATATGGTCACTCTCTCTGCTCTGCTATCTGGGAAAGTTTCATTCGAAAAATCAATGTGTTCTCAGTGAAGTGGATATGTTACCTTAGTGGGGGGCAAAGTGTGCTGTGCCTTTGAGTACTTGTCACATGGTTGTGGTGGCATTCCAGGAAAAAAGATCCATTAACAGACAGACAAGATATCACAACTCACTCTTCAGCAGAAAATGCCTTGCCTTTCCCTGATGTAATTGATTACTGGAAAGGATATTCATGTACAACTGAGGTATAAGCTTTCTGATATCTGCACATGAGGAGATCCTGGCCCAGTTCACTGAAATTTTGGCCGTCAATTTCTTTATAACAGAAATGTGGAGAAAGGTGAGGTGAGAGCTGCTTTCCAGGGAATTTGCTTTACCTTAATTGAGTGCTGCTGATGAACAGGACGTAGTGAAATCCATGACCATAACATTAGAGTGAAGGATGGCTTCTGGGTCTTACTTAAGTATTCCTGGTTAGGCTCTGCAGACTGCAACATTTCCTGCTTGCTCAGGGAGTAACCCCCCTGACAGGGAACAATCTACAAAGAGCATATTCATATTGCAGATAGAGTCTATGATAGAACATTAATATACCATAGTTAAGACTAAGACAACACAAAAGACAAGGAAAGAGGAAAGAAGAAATAGATATTATATATACCTTCCAGGTTGCAGGTGGACATGAATTGGGGAGAGGAGGGGAGGGCAGAGACTCTATTTAACCCAGCACACACAGATGGAGTAATACCTTAGTACATTTTTCTCTATCTTATTTTTTGGCAGAACATTCTTTTGGTTTTAGCATGTGGAAAGCTTTCACAAGGTTTCTCATTTTCCCCTTGTGGAAAAGGTGGGGAAATGTGGTCTGGATGTTAATACATGTGGTGGATTAGATCTTGGTTGAGTTATTGCCTCCAATGGGAGATTGATGTCAACCAGAAGGTTTCCGTGGCCTGCTACACACTTCTTTATATGGCCCTGGGGCTGTTCAACTTTTTGGTCAATGGTGAGTGAAGATAATAGAATCATATATTTCCCATTTGAGAATAGCACATGGTCGAATTTTTCAAAGTTTCAGCCAAAGAAAGATATTAAAGGATAAAGAAAGATGAAAAATGATATTTAATAGAAGTAAATGTGAAGTTTGACATGATTCTAAAATCAACTGTACAGTTAGAGCATCAGAGTTGTATTTGCCCAGTAGCTATGTGTACTTAAAGAGCTCCTGGTCATCTCAATGTGAAAAGGTAATGTGTGAACCTAAGGCTACATTGATGGAATGAGGGAGGCCCTTATTTTCCTCTATATTGGGCTGGTCAAATTATACTGAAAATAATTGTGTTCAATGGAGGTTACCAAATATTAAAAGAAATTGGATGGATGTTTTGGAATGTATTCAGAGAAGAATGGCCAAGAGAGAAAATGACTCAAGACGACATTACTTGAAAAATGGTTGGAACTTGGAATGTTAGCCTGAAGAACAGATGGGAGGAATCAGACTGAACAATTCAGCTTTTTTTTTTTTTTTTTTTTTAATCTTCGAATATCATTATTTTGTCTGTGAGGAAGAGGGATTCAACTTTAGCCTGTATTGCTCCACATGGCCAACTTTGGACAAATCAGTGAATGTTTCTGGGAGGTATATGTTTGATGCTCTTATGAAAAGACCTCCTTGCTGAGATTCGTGGCTTGCCTGACAGATGGTGAGTTCCTAGAGCTGAAGGTGCTCAAGCATAGGTGCACACCAATTTGACAGGGGGTTGTCATGGCAATTCAAACAGTCTATGGAAATTGTGCTATTGGGCCTCTAAGAGTCCTTATGTCTCTGAGTTTTATAACTTCTTTTGAAAGAAAATGCTGTTAAACGCTGTGAAATTTGGCGTAATGATGGTAATTATAAATTTTAACCTTCCTTTATGGTTCAAATCAATATGGCCTGTAAAAGAGAAAAGATGATAAAGTCAAGTGGATACAATCCATGATTTCAACTTTGACATGAAATCCATTTCAGATTGGCCTATAGATCTTGGAGAGTGTACAGTTTGGAAGTTGAAAAGTCACATTAAGAGGAATTGCTGTGTCGTAGGGAAAACCACTACATTTCATTGTTTACAGAATTCTCAAGGTTAGAAGGAACCTATTTCAAATTTTAGAGGTATCTGGGTTTAGTATTTCTATCTTTGGGTGAACATATATTCCCTGTGATCTATAAAATGCCATTCAAATACTTTGATAATTTCCCCTTATTCTAATATATCATAAAATTTCTTTACATATTCTGAGTATAAAATAAATTACTTCCAATCATTTTTGCCAAAGGCACAAGGGTGCTGAATCTTCAGGCTAAAGTTGAAGAAAACAGGAACAAAAGCCAGTGGCAGAAATTCAGTTTCTGATACACGTAAGATGAAAATTAATAGCCATTTGGGGACCATTGATTCATTTATTCGTTCATTGATCCACCAAAGACTTATAGAGCAGCTACTCTGTGAGAGGCAACAGGAATGTAAAGTGGCACCAAAACCCTCCTTCATCTTGCACTTTCAGTCTAGTAGGGAGAAATCATTTTATATAGTATTATCCATGCTCTTCTGGAGGCATTTACAGAGCGCATGGAACTATCAAAGGGCATCAAATCCACGATGGGGAAAAAAAGGCCACTAAGAACAGTCTATATCTTTGCTCATGTGAACGTCTTGCCTGTGTCTGTGTAAACAAAGGGGAAAGATGGTTAGAAAGATTAAGAAGCACAGAGAATAAAAGGCTATAACAGCTACAGAAATTTGGGTTCCTCTGTTATCAATAGGCTTCCATAAAGGGGAAAAATTCTTTACGGAAAAGCTGCCCAAACATGCACGTCTAGGCAGAGCTCAATTTGCAGCCTTTGGAGAAATCTTGGAGAAAATCGAATCAAGCATTTACATGTGCTACTTTTGTTTTAGATTTAGCACGGCTTTCCTCTTGACTGCTCAGGGTAAACAATTGGATTACTTGACATGACTTTATACAGACTGGATTAGTTAAATTTGGACTTGTTCTTCTCCCAAGTCAATGAAATGGCATGAGCTTCCCCATGCCAGAATAGTTCAGAGGTTTGATTTGTGGTAAAGAGTTTCCGGAAGTTTACAAATTGTGTCCTCCGCCCACCCCCACCCCCTTTTTCCCAAAATAAACATCAAACCTCTTATTGGTAAGAATGCTGACAAAGGGCAGGATAAATTCAGCAGAAGAATGATATTTGTTTTCATTTCAGAAGTTAACATAATCAAAATCTTATGGAGGAAAAAGTTAGAAGTATAAATTTAAAGTATATGAACGGACTTAAGACACTGATCTGCCAACCCATCTCTGCTTTATTCTGTTGCGGTGTCTGTTGCTTTGTGTTGGCCTGTCTATAATATGTGTAACAGGTGTGTTTGCTTTAGTCTGATAAGTATTTTCAGTGGTGAGCACAGGGCTGTATAAGCCAAATGTCCCACACATGTGGACAGATGATTGGAATTACTGTATGCGGAACCCTATCTCAGCAGAGTATAAAATAAATTACTGGCTACTCTGTAAAGTACCAAGATGAGGGCCACAGATAGTGGTGCAATACGACACTGCCCTGTGACTGTGAGTTTTCCTCTCTTTCAAATAAAGAAACAGACTTTGAAAATAAGTTATTAAACAGATTAACTCTGGGTTTATTACTTAATTTACACAAGAAGACTATTTTACTAAAAGCATGAGTTCAGGGACCTTGTAGTTTATCTCTGAATTCTACATGTGTCAGCAAAAGATGGAGTTTTCTCATAAATAATGAGCTTCTCCGGGGTCTAGGACCATTTGTTTACATGCCACTAGTGGCGTGGCTGCAGGGAGGGCAGCGAGTGGATGGTAGGTGGGGTTGGAGTGCAGAATTCCAGTACAAGAGTGTCTCCATATTGGTGCTCCTCACCATGAAGGCATGGACTTTATCCACACCCCATACAGACCCACCAGCTCCACTTCACCAGGGGCCCTTGCTTGGTTGCCTCTTGGCCTAACTGATCTTCCACATTTCATAGTATTGCGATTATGCTTGAAATTCCCCCAGTGGTCTTCCTTCATTGACTGCACTATTGGTCTCTTTCTCTGGTTCCTCTTCCTTTTCACCCAGTAATTATCTACCGTTCCAAGTTGTGTTCTCCGTCTTCTCTCCCATCTCTGCTCCTCCTTCCCCCTTGCTCTGCATTCTGTCCCCTTCCCGCCTTCACTTCTCACTGCCTTGCCCTGCCCCTCGCCTCTCTCGCTAGGTCGTCTCATCCCCTCCGCAAGTCCAGCTGTTACCTTTGCACAGATGCCTCCCAGATGTGCACCTTCAGCTTCGGTTATGCTTCTGAGCTTGAGTTTGACCTCCTTATTAGGCATCTTTATCTGGTAGTTGCAGGGATATATAAGCCATGCTCAGAATGAAGCTCATGTTAGAGAGGTAGCAGAGCTCGGTGGTCAAGGGCTTAGATTTTGGAGCCAGGCTACTTGGGTCCACCTCTTTCCTGTCTTCCTCGCTTAGTAGCTGGGTGATGTTTACCTCAGTGTCTTCATCATCAAAATAGGTATAATGATATTACCTAGCTCAAACAGTTGTGGTAGAAATTATATGAGTTATTACACATAAAAGGCTTAGAGATGCCTGGTACAGAGTAAGTATGTAAGTACTTGTTAGCTATATTCATTGTTTTTATTTCCTTTATCCTTCAAAGTCTCCAGGCTCCTGAAAGCTTCCCTTCTTTAAAATCAGATATATTTACAGTATCAACCTATCTTCTACTTGCTCAACTTGAACCACAGGACTTCCATTCTCTCACCTTCAACCTTCTCACCTTCACCTTCTCTCACCTTCTCACCTTCAGAGTAGAAGGTGAGACTCCACTCTCTCACCTTCAACCTTCTATAAATCGTTAAGCCTTTTAGATTTTCTAATTATGTTTCTCATCTCTCTGCCCTTTCTTTTTTCTCCATTTCCTATGATCACTGTGTTAATTCTTCCTTGGACACCTGGGAGAGCTTCCTACATTGGGTTCTGCACTTGTTCGGTCCTTGCCTCCTCTCATTGTAGGTCTGTTTTGCATTAAGACAAGGCTAGTTTTCCTGACACACTAACCTAATCATGCCATCTTCATTTGAAATCACCACCACCACCACCCTGCCACAAATACACACATGCTGAATACTAAATGATGTCTAAATCTCTTAGCTCAGTAATAAAGTCCTGTGCAACCTGTCTTTCTGACTTATTGAGCCTTTGTCATTTTCTCCAGGGACTCCATTTTATAGCAAGCTGCTCTAATCGCTCTTCCCTAACATTGCTTAGCTACCTTTTATGTCTGTGCTTTTGTTCACCTACTTCCCTGTCCTCTCCCTGCACTATCCCCTTACTCTCCCAGTGCTGTCACAATCCTGTCTGTCCTCTGCGACCAACTGGAATGACAGTCCACCTATTATGTCTTCTGGGATGACTGCAGTAAGAAGTGATTGTTCCCTGGAAGGACCAAATAGCACCTCATGTTTATTCCTCTGAGGCACATGTATTTGCTGCACACCAACTGTCTGAGTGTCGTGTACTGAGAGGATTTGGAATTCAAAGTTAGAGGATCTGGAATTTTAGCCCAAGGTCTGCAAAAGTGAGCCTCCATTTTCTTATTTGTAAAATGATAACAAGTATATCTCATTAAAAAAATGAGATTTTTATGAGAGTTAAATCTGATATGTGTCTATGCGTGCCTTAAAACTAGCATTTTTTTTTTTTTCAAACTAGTTTCACTTAAAAACTAGTTGCTTTGCATTTTATTTTTAACATCTTTCTATCTTCCACAACACCTTATATAATTTTGACTTTTCGGAATTTGTGTTGAATAATTATTTGCGAATAAACCCATATGATTCAACTGGTAAAACATTCTTACCA
The DNA here is from genome assembly GCF_057876585.1 of Rhinolophus sinicus. NCBI lineage: Eukaryota > Metazoa > Chordata > Mammalia > Chiroptera > Rhinolophidae > Rhinolophus > Rhinolophus sinicus. Next base: position 128,839,328 of record NC_142517.1, on the reverse strand, counting down.
TGAGTCCCTTCTTTTCAAAAACCCATCTCATTAATTGAGAGCTACCTCGATTTGGGAGGTATTTCAAGGCAGTGAGACATGAGAAAGTTAAATTTCTAATATGTTTGCAACTTGCCTTCTTGTGTAAGGAAAATCGCCTTTTAATAAATGATTTCCTCTCCCAAATGAATTACTCAGTCTCAATATATTGTTTTGGGGCCTCATGTGAAAGTAACAAAGTGATCTAAGATGTCATTGTTTATCATCATGTAGCATCTATTCTGTCCCCTTGAGATCTTAACAGACAAAGAATTAGTTAAAAGACTTGTGGGGACAGAGTCCCAGAGAGCAGTTTCCAGGCTCTCGGCCTCACGGGGAAAGGTGCTGGCTCGGTTATTAGATGGCTGTCAGCTATAATCAGATGGCCATCAGCTGTTACCAGTTGGCCATTAGCCACTGATATAACTGCCGTGGCTGTGCTACCAGGTGCAGATTGCAGCTAGCAAGTGGTGTTGGTTCGCAGAGAAGTGGCCGGTGGATTGCGGCTGGCAAGTGGGGTTAGCAAACACGGATGGTGGATTGTGGACCATCCATGCTTCCTGCACCGCCAGCAAGACTGGGGTGCAGGAAGACCCCTCGTTGGGGTACTGGTGGATGTTTGCTTTTGTGTCTCGACCAGCCGCCATTGAGAATATAGTGGTATGAATCCCCTATCTATGGGTCCGTTGCTGTTCCTTTTTGGCCTCACTGTATCCTGCGTTCTTGTGTGGGGAGCGGGAGCTGAGTCCCTGCATGACAAGACTTCATGTGGAGAGCACCATCATGGAGGAATCATATAAGAGAAGGTCCAAGAGGTCAGCCAAGGAGGGACCATTCGGAGAACAGATGGATTCAAAGGAGCAAGGAGGCCACCGCCCGGCCCAGGTGTCAGGCCTTGGGTTCAGAGGTGATGGCAATCAAGTGAGGGGAGAACTCTGACTTCTTGCTCTGTTTGAGCCAATAAAGTAGGAAAGCAACGATAAGAGTACGGGCAAGGCAAACACGGAAGGCTGGCAAATCCCCACAGATAACACCCAGGGTTAGAGAGAGGCTTCTAATAATCTCCTGGTCTCAGATTGCGGTCTCACATCTGTTATCTCTTTAGCACCCAGCTGGGATAAGGAGGGCAGGGTTCATTAATAGACAATGGGTCTCAACTTCCCTCTCATAGATTGATAAGGTATTTTCAGGCAATTCCAGGAGATGGATAACTCTAAAAAAAAAAAAGTATGTTTTATCTTGAATAGCTGTTTACAATTTGGCAAAGTTTCTGGAGCCCTCATTCCTTTATTTATTGCTTTCATGGTGCTTAAACAGCCTTAAAATGCTGCGGGTACTTCTCCAGATCGTGTTACTAAAACTTGAGGACACCAGTTCTTTATTCTTTCTGGTCTTTGCTTTCTTCATGTGAAGAATGAGCCCAGCTGTCAGTGTCCTGGACACCTACCAGCTTTATTTAACGATCTCATATAGGTGAATCATGAGAATGGGAATATTTACGTTTTTTTGTTTGTTTTTTAACTGCAATATAATTGACATAACATTATATTAGTTTCAGGCATACAACATGATTTGATATTTGCATATATTGCAAAACAATCACCACAATAAGTCTAGTTAATATATGTTACCATACTGAGTTACAGTTTTTTTTTTCCCGTGGTGAGAACTTTAAAAATCTATTCTCTTAGTAACTTTCAAATATGCGACATAATATTAACTACAGTAACAACCATGCTGTACTTTACATCCTCAGGATTCATTTATTTTATAAGTGGGAGTTTACACCTTTTGACTCCCTTCACCCATTTTGCCCATCCATTCCCCCTGCCTCTGGTAAGCACCAATCCGTTCTCTGTATCCATAAGCTTGGTTTTGTTGTTGTTTTTGTTTAGATTCCACATATACGTGAGATCACACAGTATTTGTCTTTCACTGTCTGACTTATTTCACTTAACATAATGCCCTCGAAGTCCATCTATTGCAAATGGCAAGATTTCTTTCTTTTTTGTTTCTTTTTAAGGCTGAGTAGTATTCCTTGTATACATAGTCATATCTTCTTTATCCATTCATCCATTGATGGACATTTAGGTGCTTTCCATGTCTTGGCTATTGTGAATAATTCTTTGAAGCACATGGGGGTGCATAAGAGAGGGAACGTTTTGGACAATGAAGTAGACTAAAAATAAAACCAAACAAGTGCAGGCCAATTAAAAAAATATATTTTTTAAAACAATTTCAAACATTTTTAGAAACACTTAACATGAATTGGGATGTCACAGATTCCTATCTTTGCTGTTTTTCTATGCCTTTTACATGCAATTAGGACCAGCCAGTTGCCCTGGGCAGGGGTTTGGAAATTGTCCAACACATGTCATTGAATAAGCTTGCCTTCTAGGTTCAAAAGTCAGCTGTCAAGGTAAAAGGCAGGAAAGATGACCAGGAAAATGCAAATAGACACAACAGGTCCCTTCCCTCATCCTTTCCTCTCCTACCCTCTGCCAGCAGAGGAAACAGCTCTGAGGTCTGAAGAAGAAAGAACAGGTTTGAAGTGGAAGCAGGTGACTCCAGGGTGTGCTGGGGCAGCAACTGATGGAAGCTGCTTGAAGCTTGGGGCTCAGAGAAAAGTGTGGCTGTCCAGGGGTGTGGGCTGGTGGAGGTGGGGCCACCTTGGAGCACATGCTCTGGGCTGTATGGCACACAGGAAGTGGCAGCAGGGTGATTCATGCCACAGGGCTGCAGTCAGCTCAGAGGTCTCGGGAAGTTCCTGCAAGAAGAGTCCAGAAGTGAACTGCAGGAGAGAGAGGGCAGTCTCATGGCGGCGCATCAGAATGAAGCAGGAGGGTCCCTGCCAGGGATGAACGGAACCTCAGTGCTTGGCCCTACCAGGTCATCTGAGTGGGAGTTAGGGGACCCTGCAGTTCAGCCAGTGACCATCACTGGAGGACTGCAGTTGCTTGTTTCTGCAAAAGTCTGGACTGGGAGAGAGACTCTAGAGCCAAGGCCAGCACTGAACTGAGAGAGAGCAGGACCAGGCAGTGGACTCGCTCTTCCCCTGTCTCCTGTAGGAGCTTGTGCAGCTCACACTGACCCCAGACAGGCAGGGCGAGGAAAGACAAGAGAGCATCTTGGTGCTGATGTGACTGTCCACTAAACCTGAATCCCTGAGAAAATTGGTTTAAGAAAACTCTGGATTGACTACTTTTAAGATTTTGGTTTTGTTTTTTACCATTAGGCTAGGTAGAGAGAGAAAAGCTACATCTTGGCAAGTATGTGTTTGGAGCTATGTAATTGATACAACTTAACAAAAAACAAAACAAAACAAAACAAAACAAAAAAACTAACACAGAGTTAGCCTCGAATGTCTTTTATCTTTATTAGAAACTAATAAGAAAAGAAAAGAAAAGAAAAGAAAAGAAAGAAAAGAAAAAAGAAAAGGAAATGAGTACGTAGAAATTTGCATGCAGTTGATGGTGGGGAGTTCTGGGAAGAGAACTCTGTGACTGCTTCTTTTTCCCAAGTGGAAATGCCTTCAAGCAGCTATCTGAGTGGCCCTCCCTGAGGCTGCCCAGCTTCCGGACTGAGCTGGCTCGGAATTGGCCTTTTCACTCAGCTTTGGCTAGTCTCAGAAGGGCACAAGTCTTCCCTTTCCGTAGTTCAAAAACACTTGTCAAGCGTGTAGTATAGTTCAAGTTTCACTCGGTGCTGGTGGACTAAAGGTGGGTGATGCATGGTCGGCACCAGGGAGCGGCGGGCCCACAGCCCGGGGGGCTATAGCTTTGAAGCCATCAATGTTGAAGCAGTACGATAGGGGAACCCCCCACTCAAGGGGCGGGCAGTGGAAGGAGCCTTAGGGAGGCTTTATGGTGGAGCTGATACCAGCACCATGGACCTGGGGTAGAGATTTGTGCTTTTCCTGGACTGATTAGAATAGAGAGAAAGATATAGAAAAGATGGGGTGGGAAAGAGAGGGAGAGAGGGGCTATCCATGTCATTTCTGCTCAGCCAAAGCCTTGGAAACCCAGGTTCATCTACAGGAAGTTCCATGTGAAGGACTAGGAGAGACTCAGCAAAATGGGGAGGCTGACAGATCAGTTTTTCCATGGTTTGTACAGCATTTACCCTTTTCTCTAAACTATGTTGAAAAGCATCATTTAAAAGTCAAAATGTCCATTTGTCAATGTTTCCTTTCCCTGATCATTGAATATGATGCTGCAGCCTCACCCCACCTCTTCATTCCTAACAGTTATTTCTTGGCCCATCTCTGACAGCTGAGCTGCTTAGCCCTTGCCTGTTGTTCACATAGGGATGATACTTTTGTCATGCCATTCTGTACCCAGCAAGGCTTGGCAGTAGTGCTGCCAAGAGGTGACTTCCTCCAACCTTAGGTCACATCTTGTCTTTTCTCTCATACTCTACCTACTGTGTGAGAGAAGGTACACTTCTGTACACACTCTACCTACTGTGTGCATCCAGAACACGGGGGTGATGGCATGAGGTATTAAGTGTGGTCTATGCCCCGAAGATACTTATAATCTGAACAGAGTGTCAAAAAATACACCCAGAAATGAGCTCACATTCAAAGCCATGAGGACTTGGGATACGTGTAAGAGTTTTCAGCCACAACACTGGCCAGTCTGTGCTGTGGGGCTGCCGTGTGCATTATAGGATATTTAGCAGCACCCCTGTACTCTACCCATTGCATGCCACTACCAAATTTTGTCAACAAAAAATGTCTCTAGACATTGCCAAATGTCCCCTGGTGGGCAAAATCACCCCCCATTGAGAAGTATGGTGCAAACAGTAAGTATCTCAGATGTCAGAGGGTCACTGCTAGGTGGCTTGTGGTAGTCTCAGGGGCGCTGGATCTCAGCAATGACTCAGTGATGGGGAAGGTTTTGATGTGTACAAAAGAATGGGGGGATCTTTCCAGAGGAATGTTCTCTTTGTCACACCCCCTCCCCACCTTCTTCTCTTTGTACAATTCTGCCTGGAGTCATTCACTCAGGCCAATTACTGTAATTCTTCCTATTTGATTTCCCTTCTAACGCCTTCCCTTCCTGCCTGCTTTGATTATTTACCTGACTCCTTTTCTCTCTCTGAACAGAGCTCAAGTGTGAGACAATATGTACCATTTCAGAAGGCCAGACCAGCCCCCTGTGTGTCTGATACCTCTCATGAGGACGCAGGTTTCATTCGACATGTACCCGAGGTTCCTGCAGAGAGCTGCAGATAACTGCTAATCTGTCTTCCTCCACACTCAACTTAGATTTTCCTATGAAACTGCATTCTCTGTGTTTCTTCAGTAGGTCCTTTTTGTGGTTACATTCTGAAAGCAGTGTGGGCACTGTTCTCATTTTCCCCCAAATTTGAAATGCATTTGAATCATACTTGGGAGTAAGAAAAAGAATGGTACCTGGAAGAGTTTTTAAGGCAGAGAGACTGAAAGAACAAGACTGAGATAGTGCAGACTCCATAAACATATAAATAAAATATCTTGGACATGGTATTAATTTCCCCTGAGTTTGTTTGGGAAATAGCTAAAGCAACTGGGATATCCTCTGAAGATTACATTTAAAAGAAATGGTGAGGGGAGAAGGGGAGGCGAGGAGGCTGGCAGCATGAAAGCTTTGTGGAATGGTGATTGGTAGAAGAGATCTGTTTCAAAGATTTTAAATACTGAATAGGTCACAGAGTTAGCTTATTATCTTAGTTCATGGTTCTTTTTGAGGCTGAGCTCACTCTGTCCCATTCCTTTGAATCCCCAGATTATTTTGCCAACTGCAAATTCACTGATGTGCATCTGACAGGCAATTTGTGTCTAGTCTTTCTTGGCAAGCGTTTTGTTTCCCAGTCCTGTGCATATATCTAGCTGGTTCAGTAATGCACCTTGGGCTGACCTAGCCCATTTGCTGCGAGAGCCTTAATTTTTAGACACTGATGAACTTCATTGGAAGTTTCGTTGAAAATCCAGTTCAATGTCAGACTCTGAGTCCCGACCTTTCATCCTCAGACATCTATTTTAGACAGGTTACTTATGCCTCTCCATTCAGACCATCTGTAGAGAAGACTGATATTCTCATAAACAATCTTTCAAACTGAGTATCAGGTTTGGCTTCAATTCTCCCTTCCAGGTCCAGCTTCCTACCTGATTATGGCAGGTCATAAATTGGTTGGGCTTTCCGACTGCTGGTAGCAGATGTGCAAGTTGTGGCAGAGGAAGGAAAAACATTGAACTAGACAACTCTGGTGTGTGTGTGTGTGTGTGTGTGTGTGTGTGTGTGTGTGTGTGTAGGCTGTGGAAGCTGTCTCAGTATGAGTGTTGCGTACTCTTATGTGGGACTTAAAAGGCAAGACTCTCTCTCTCTCTCTCTCTCTCTCTCTCTCTCTCTCTCTCTCTACATATATATATATATATATATATATATATATATATATATATATATATATATATATATTGTTTTTCTTAATAAAACTATAGATACAGAGTTTTACAAGACATTAAAAATTGACCAAGGTCATGTGTGTGTGTGTTAAGGAGGCTTACTCTTAATAACACTAAAGCCAAACACCTGTCTGTGTCAGGCACTCAGGGATCCACATGCATTAGTTCATTTATCCCTCATAATCTTGGGAGATAGATACCATTAGTATCCGTATTTCACAGATGAGGAAACTGAGGTACAGATATATTAATCAATTTGCCCAACAGCCAGAAGGTTTAGAATTGGGTGTGAGCTTAGGTAGTCTGGTTCTGGAGTCCACGTTCATGACCACTGCACGCCTTTCCCTCTCATATTCTAAAACTTTACTTATACCAGTATTTAGGTTCAACAAAGGAATGAGTACGGATTGAGCTTCTACTGCACGCTGGACACTGCACAAATGTCATATAATGTCATCACAACATGTGTATTGTTATATATTATGCCCATTGTGTAAATCTGGAAATTTAGACCCACGCAGATGTCAAGAGTCAGAGGTAGGACGAAAATTCCAGATTCTGTCTCCCAACCTTGTACCACCTCCTACACACACACACACACACACACACACACACACACACGCACACACATCAGCTGCATATAAAGAAATACTAATCAAGCTCCTACCATGTGTTTTGTGCTATGTGGACAGTGAAGAATATAAGTGCTGGCCAGTTTGTCCTTCAACTTACACCATCACAATGCAGATAATATACAAATAGAGAGAGAAAAAAAAATAGCAAAAAATGTGAAGTTCTATTGTGGTAAAATGTCGGTGTTTAAGATACAAAAGAAAAATGCCCCCAAGGAAAGCTTATAGAAGGGACATTTTTATGGAGAGAATAATTATAGGAACTGTACTCCTGGACAGTCACCATTTTAAAACATTTGGACTAACTATGTTAATTTACTTGTCAGATCTCATATCACAATTATTAGTCCATAAAACATGTTTCTGTGTTTCCTACTACTGCATAAAGTCTTATGGAGGAAGACAGCCTTGAACCTGAGCTGTGGTGGCTGGGAAGGCATGGGTAGGCTGAGATGGGTGCATGGCAGCTCTGCACTGTTTCAGCAGTGACAAGGCATATGGTGTACTCGGTGGGTAGTCAGGAGAGGGGACAGGTCAGAATGGTTATTTGCAGCATTTATACGTTCATTTTTCCTCCATAGGTGATGCTCAGTGTCATACAACTTTCCAGTCAGTCCCTGAATTGGTCAAGAACAATGGCCCAGCCTCCTCCAGGATCATATAAATAGATGGCATTGAAATAGGTCTTTGTTCCTGTATATGCCTAGACTTTTAAGTGTTGAATTGGCACTGTGGCCCCCTACATCTTTTTCTAGCTTCGTTAATCTTATTTGCAGCTTCTGCAAAGAGCAGTATATCCAAGTACAATCATTAATTGAATATGATTCAATCTGGTCCCATCTTTAATAAGAAACCAAAGAAGGAAATTCAATTAGGCTCACCCTTTCCATTTCAAAAGATCAAGTCCTCCCCTTTCACAGTTAAAATTATGAAAGATTATCTTCTTAGTAGAAGGTTACAGGAAAATTTGGATTCCTGTCAAATATTTAGTGTAATATCCCGGGATCGGGATTAATACAGCCTTTCAGCAGCTTGCTCTGAATTTCTGTCGATGCAATCTCTCTTTTGGAAACTTTTGAATAAAAGGCATTCTATACTCTTGTATGACTCAAAGTATTCAGCAGAAATGGTAACAAGATCAAACAGCTTTAGGACAAGTTATCATGCCTACCGGTCACGAAACTGCAGCCACCTCAAGCTCATTTTCATAGCTCCGTGTTAGTCTTCTAAGTCCTCAGAGAAAATTGAAATTATGGAAGCCAGGCTTTAAGTCTATGTGGATATTTGGGAGTTGATCTAAAATTACAAACAACAGCAGCAGTAAAAAAAAAAAAAAGAAAAAAGAAAAAAAGAAAGAAAAATGAAACAGGATAGACTAAAATATCACCTAATCATCTTTGTTTGGTAAAATTATTTCAAATACCCTTAGAGAATAATATTAATCATTGCTATTATTATTACTGTGACAGTTAAGATATATTGCATCAATGTTAAATTTCAGACACTCTAAGTGCTTTATTTTCTCAAACCTATGTCTGGTTGACTCCAAAGGCATTAGTTACAACCCCTGGACTGTAATCCCCACATTATACAGCTTTTTCAACCCGACTTAATAGGCCCACTTTGCCAAGAACGAAATATCTTCTATTATACTTTATGCAAAGTTATCTACAAATCTGTTTTGGGAATTCGTTACGTGTAAGTGACCGGGATTATTTTGTCCTCCCAAGCTTTATGTTGCAGTCTGATGGTATGATATGTCACAAGTATAATCATAAAAGAGTGCATTTATGCAGAGCTTTTCATGTCATTTCAATGAGTTCTGCCTCAGAGCACTGTTCAAACAGAAACCCTAGTGTCCCCTGGTATTCCAGCTAAAAAGGTAAATATTTGTACTAGGCACACTGCAGTCGTATTCCCAACGTTGGCAACAGCGTTCAGTTCTTTTCATGCCATGCTGCCAGCAGCTGGCACCCACCAACACCTGTGGTTCACACCGAAATCTGAGTCTTGGGATGGTGTTTTCTTTTCCACTAACGGGTTCTAGTGAACAAGTAAGGCGTGGACTTCAGTCGCCGCATTGCACAGTGAAGGAATAACAGTGGCTCCATTAGCAACTTAAGTTACAGAGATCCCGAGGGAGCACTGGCTTGGAATCTCTGCAGTCAAAGCCTTCTAACACAGTGCATTCACAAAGTATTTTTAAAGGCAGGCAAAGCCCTTCTTCAAATGAAATATTATTTGTAAGTCCAGCAAGTAAAATAGATAAAATAATAAGGGTGACTGTTTATTCATGGCTTTCTCTGTGCTAAACTCCCTGCATCATTGTCCTCGCTGTATTCTCAGAAAGACTACGTGAGATAGGCAGATTAATGTTCTCCATTCTAAAAGTGGCTTAGAAGGTTTAAATAACTTCCTAAAGTCATGTGTCCTCCTAGTGGAGGAACAAAATTCAAATGCAGGCCGTCTGACATCAGAACCTGAATCGTTGGCCATAAAACGCAGACGTGCCCTTGTGAGAACAGACATGTGCTGAGGTCATCCCCAGGAATTATGTAGACTCGGGTCCTCACCCAGCTGATGACCATGTGGAACTTATCCAACATCTCTAGGGCCCCGGAGAATACACAGAAGTACAAAAAGTAATATAAAGTTGAGAGAGAAGACTTAAATTTGCTCTCTAAAATCATATTTTTAAGGAGAGGATATTTGCCAATTTGTTTCTTTGTTTAGATGTTTTCATTGTAATCTGATCTTTTATTTTTAAAAGTTTTATTGAGATATAATTGACAAATAAAAATTGTACATATTTGTGGTGTACAATATGTTTCAATGTCCATATGCATTGTGAAAGATGACCACAGTCGTGCTAATTAACATACTTATGACCTCACGTAGTTATCTTTTTTGTAGATGTGGTGAGAACATGTAAGATCTACTATCTTAGCAACTTTCAAATACACAATGCAGTGTTATTATCTGTAGTCACATGCTGTACATCAGATCTCTAGAATTTATTCATAATGCATAACTGAAAATTTGCACCCTTTGACCAACATCTCCTATCTCCCTCACCCCTAGTCCCTGGCAACCACCGTTCTGCTCTCTGTTCCTGTGAGTTTGACTCTTAGATTCCACATGTAAGTGCGATTATGCTGTGTTTGTCTTTCTGTGTCTGGCTTATTTCATGTAGCATAATGTTTTCCAGTATCACTCATGTTGTAATAAATTACAGAATTTCCTTCTTTTTAAGGCTGAATAACATTTCAATATATATATGTGTATATATATATATATGGCACATTTTCTTTATTCATCCATCAATGGACACTTAGATTGATTCCATATCTTGGCTATTGTGAATGATGCTCCACTGAACACAGAGGGTGCAGATATTTGTGATACAGTTTTGTTTAGTGTTTTTTTTTTTTTTTTTAATAGAACTTCTTAAAGGTTGCTTCTGAAGATGATAAGATACTTTGTCAGTTCCTTCCTTCCTTCCTTCCTTCCTTCCTTCCTTCCTTCCTTCCTTCCTTCCTTCCTTCTTTTTTTGAACATTTACACATGTACCAAGTTTTAGGAACTGTATTAGTCATTGAGATTACAATAAAGAATGTGACTGTGTTTAGGGTCTCAGTGACCTCACAGGTAGGGTGACCACCACTTTATCATCCATGTTAGGGTACTCTTGAAAATAAAAGGGGACACTATTAATAATTAAAAGGGGACAATAGACCAAAGCCATGAGTGTCCTGAAAACTGACTCCTAGGGGGGAGTGGGGGATCCATATAGATATGACATCTTATACATATACTGATAAATATACTGATAGGCGCAGGTATAACATGCACATAGGAGTGGTACCCAAGCAAGATAAGACATAATACATTTCTTAGAAAGGTGATGCTGACACTGAGTCTTTAAGGATGAGTAGGCATTCACCAGGTGAAGGATGGGAATGGGCATGCTGAGCAGAGAAAAGGACATGGTTACAGGTGTGAAGTGGCAGGTTGTAGCTAGGGAGCTAGCAGCGACTAGAGCAAAACAGGTGAGGCAGAGAATGTCAAGACCTGAGTAGAAAGGCTAGGAAAAGTTAAGAAATTTGGGTGTCATTTCTAAATGATGGGCAGTCATTGAAGGAGTTTAAGCATAGTGGACAGATGAACAGTTTAGAAAGAGCAGCATGGTACTTCTTCTGATGTGGCCATGGGAAGACAAAACTAGAGCCAGAGAGGTGAGCAAGAGGAGCAATTCTCAAGTCTGACTGCACAACAGTAACTTGGGGAGCTTTAAAAATACTGATGTCTGGGCCCGATCCCATGCTGAATAAAACCACATTTCTGGGCGTGGATCCAGGCACTGGTCATCTTTTCAATTCTCCATGTGATTCTAATCTGAGAATCCCTGAGCTAGAAGCATGTTGGTTGAATACAGATAAGAGAGGACGATTTTAGAGTATACAATGGTAGTTGAATTTGAAAAAGAAAAAGAAAAGTAAATATAACTACAGCAAGAATTGATAATCAGTTGAATGGGGGTGTAGGAAAGGAGGTGAGCTGTTGAGGATGGTTCCCTGTTGGGGGTTCATGAGGATAATAGTGCCTGCAATTGAAGGAAAGAATTTCTGAAGAGCAGCTGCTTTACACAGGGAGACAGAGTTATATTTTGGTGATATAGAATGTGAAATGTCTCAAGGATAGCCAAGGAAAGTGTGCAGCATCACAAAAGCGGGGGGCCAATGTGGAACCCCAGAATTGAAGTAGCAGGTGAGAGAAGAGAACACCATAAAGGAGACAGAAAAAGAATAGAGATGACAAAGGGACTCCTGTAGTTGTCACTGTTCAATATGGTGGCCACTAGCTAAGTTCATTCTTCAGCTGATTTGATTAATGGGAAAGACCCTGACTCTTTCAATTAAAATCTTTGTAGGCTAGTACCTTCTCGAACTTACTTACATTCGTTCATTTACTCATTCTCTCATCTCACTCATTCACTTACCCACTCTCTTACATTTTTTCGGCCCGAGGAGAAAAACTGGTGATGCCACAACCAGAATATAGTGTGCACTCTAGAGGTTGGCTGTGTCCCAGCTTGGTAAAGCCAGTCTGTCTCCATTTTCAATGATATAAGCTGTGTGTCTCGTCATCTTTTACCTTGCGGTATCTAAAAAAAATAAAGAAAAAAATATGGCTCTCTTTTATTCCAGAAATGAGAAACTGCATTTCAGTGGTGAGTGATGTGACTACTAAATATGTAGATTAAAAAAAATTAAAATGACTCTGGGATTTTCCAGGATAAGAATTGGTTACAGATATTATGTTGTTTCAGATGTCATGGAGATTAAATAGCCCTGAATCAGCTCCTGAGCATTTTTATTAGTAAACCTGTGTCATTTGAAAATCTTTCCCTGAAACTTTCCCACCCACTCTCCAGCCCCCACTTAAATAAGGGAGTACTTAGGGGTAAGCTCAGAATCTCTACTTCATCGTCACCCATCCTAGATGGTGTCACAGCCACAGCTCTGTCAGTGAAGTGTTGAAGAGCAGGCCAGGGCTATTCCAAGAAAAAAGGACTTGCATTAATTCAGAGTCATTTAGATTTGTGTTAAGACTCTTACTTGTCTTTTATCTAATAGTGTTCATTGCTGTCTCATTATTCATTCTGCTGATGCATACAGGTGCACATAAGCTGCACCTCAAATTGTTTCTGAATTGCCCCTCAGTCCTGTGTTGAATTGTCATGCTTTGACGATATAAGAAAATGTCCTTTAAAGAAATCCTAGCAGAAAATCCTTTATAGTCCACCATTCATTCGGCCATTGTTTCTTGATAACCTACGAAGTGCTGGAGTGATGATGGGCACTGGAGAATACAGTTATATTAACTATATTTTCTAGATGTTCATAATCTCATATTGGAAAAATACATGGCCCGGCTATATACTGGACACTGTTCTAGAATGTTTTTATATATTTAACTCGGTTTATCTTCACAACAACGTTGTGAGATAGGTGTTGTCATTATCAACCCCATTTTGCAGATGAGGAAATGGAGGAATATAGCATTTAACAACACATTCCAAATCACACAGCAAATAGAGGCAGAATTGGGATTCAACCGGGGCTGTCTGACTCCAGTTTGTATTCTTACCCACTGTGCTTTACCTCCTTTTTCACACTCAACTGTGATCTCCAGTGTGAGACAAGAGGTAACCCCCCACCCCGAAATGAATTTATTTATAGAATGTCGGTTATTGGTTTATTTGTGGTTGACATTGAACTTCCTGTATATTAATGATTCTTGTAAAGGAGTGTTTTTAAGATAAATACTCTTTCTCTTCCTAGCAAGCATCGCCCGGCTAATTAGAAATAAAGAAAGAGGTAAACGTTTAGCTCACTGTGCATACCTTGGGTTATCTTTGAGAATTTTTGACCTCTTAAATCTAAAATATTTTTATAGGTATTCTTGGAATTTTTCTTTCATTCCAAGTGTTTAAGCAATACATATCTAGAGCAATGAGAGGCTGCTGTGTTTTAGAAGTCGTATATAAATATTTGCACAATACCAACCTTTGCTGGGCCACACAAACCAGACTCCGCCTTGGGTCCCATCAGGAGTTGCCCAGATTGCCTACACATCCAAAACTGTGTCTACTACCCAAACCAGACATCCTTGAGCTCTAGAAACATAAAGAAATTGATAGAAACAGGGCCCCAAAAGCACTTACAGAGCAATTTTATTAAGACTTGGGTTTCTGAGACAGTTTTGTTTTATCACTCAGCTATTATCTTGAATCTGCTCTTCACTCAAAGGTTTTTGTTGGCCTTAATTCAATTCTCTGCCTTCTGGGCTATCAGTGTTTTGTTGAGCACTTTTCCACTGAACAGATAACAGGATTTGGTGACAGTTTTCAATTGTGTTATCACCCAAACTTCTGTGGGTATTGGATTTCTTTGTGTAGGCTTGTCCCTGACTATGACTTATTTCAGCTATTTACTTCTTGCCCCCAAAAGTGGCCTGACTGAAAAATAACTCACTAATTCTTCCAGAATGAAAACCTGTAAAGGTGTTCATCAGCACACATGTAAATAATCTAGATGACCACCTGCGAGCTCCTGATCTATCATATAAATCAACTTACTAAAGAGATCCTTGGCCATTAGAAGGACAGGTTTCCCCCGCTATTCAAAAGTGGAGTGTTTCTATGAAAACTTTCCTAAGCCAAAATGGTGTAAAGCAAAGAAGCAATTACCATTATTAATCTCTATGTCTTTATTATGTTCACCATGATCAAGATGCTCAATTATGTCTAATTTTACACTGAGTATAATACCCTTTGGAGCTCTCTTAGGCTTTTCTGATACCTTAGGACACATATTGGTAACTTACACACAAACTAAATCGAAATAAAGGTCAGATGCTCACAGACACAGTTCAAAGCTCCGGTGACTTGATGCTGAGATGCTGAGTGTGGTTCCTGGGGCTGGAAATTCATGAAGCTTCTCTCTCTGCTGGGGTGCATGCTGCCTCTATAATAGTTCCTGTAAAACAGACACTGAGTGCTATTTCCTCTTTTTATCTTTTTTAAATAAAGGCCAAAATACTGTTTGGATATCTTTCTGTTAGCAAGAACAGGTCCTAATGTAAATCCTTTGTAAAAGCGAAGTGGCATAATGCAAACTTTTGAAAAGTGGGACATACCTGTATCACCTAAACTCCAGCCTTTACTGCTCCTTTTACACATTGGGAGGGCATGTCCTAAGTAAAAGGAAGCAAACTGGCAGAGAATTATGGTGACAGAGTTCTTTAAGTATCTGAGAATGGTTCCCATACACAACGGTGTCCATGGCTGACCACTCTTTGGTGTGACTTGCACAGAAGAGCAAATACAGTTAGTAAAATAAACAGAAAAGGATTTAATTTGCCAAGTTAATGACATTCAAATGGCAACGAAATATTGAAAAGCATTCCAATTTTCCCCTAAGTTATTCACTCTTTTAAAAAACTTGATCAGCTGATTTTCATGGGCAAGTAGTAAAACTTGTTCTTCCATGTTTTACTTGTGATATTATTCATCCATAAAGTAATTGCCACTATATTTCAATGTTCTGATTCTTTTACCCATTAACTCTCCTGTTGGGAACACAAAATATGGAGCAATCATGTGAATAAAGGTGTTCAACACAACAATGTTTAAAATACTGTAAGAATGAACTTCAATGCCCAGCAATGTAGAAATGGTTACAGAAATAATAATATCCCCATTTTACAGATGCGTCAAGTGGAAAGACTTTTATCCACTTGTCTTCTATGTGGCAGACACTGTTCCAGGTCTGAGACTACACTAATGAATAAATAATTACCATTTGCTACTGAGTCCGTGAAGTTTTAACTCCTGGCAGGAGAGTTATATACCAGTGATATTAACATGCCACCTTCCTAGCCAGGTATTTAGGTGGGCCAGTTTCATTGGTTAAAGATTGGCCTTAAACTTGCTGCTTGACAGACTTGTATCTGGAGCTGACGCAGTCAATGTGCGGGACAGATAACCTTGATGTTGTGCTTATCTGTGGCTTAATAGTAACAACAGGCCTGGGAACATTTGAGCAGCATGCAGGAAGGGAGGTGTGAAACTCTCAAAGCACTCAAGCATTCAGTGCTATTAGATCTGAAATCCAATGTTTGTAAGCTAGCTGAGTCTTCTGTTGACCTAAATAAACGTTTAGGGTAACAGCATTTCTGCTTGTCTTGTGTATGTTTTTTTTTTTTTTTTTTTAAACCTGTGTACTGGAAACAGAATATGAATAATGAATGAACACTTTTTATTGTATCTCATGAAACTATAATGATGCTAAGTTTGTTACATGACACAGATAATGTGGTAGTATTAGTCCTGCTGTTTGACTGTAAACTGTGATGTTCCCTGTTCAAAATTTAATGAGCTTTTTGCTGTGACAAAGGGCAACATTAGGCGTTTAAAGAAAATTCACTTTTCAACCTAATTTGCAGATATCGAAGCAAAAGTTAAGGAATGATAGATTTCATGATTTGGGTATTTATCTGATCCAAGTATTTGGCAAATGTGTGTATTTCAGAGGGAAACAAATTTTTATTTCTTCTAAACAAGACCCTCTCTCATATAGATGATTTTACAAAGTTATGAGTTACTAACAACCCTTGGGTTCTTGGGTTGTGCTTTCTTAACTTTTATTTTCACATCAATGGATTTGATTCTTCCCATTCACATGGAAACTTATGGTTTGTTTCTTGTTTTAGTGATAAAGGAAATTGTTTTTCTTTTCCCCTCACTTTCTTCTTTATTAACATCACCTTCACCCCCTCCTCCATGAAGAAGCACTTGCTTCTGAGGTTTAGATATCTTCCTAAAAAATGAAATAAAATAATCCTCTCATATATATGCAAATTACAAACCTTAGTCTGATATCAAAAAGTCCACTCACTAACCAGGTCCCCTGGCTCTCTCTGCCTCGGTGTTTCTGCAGGGTGGTAAAGCAACATGTTTTTCCTTCCCACTGCAGAGATCTCCACTGATTTTTCCAACAACTTCAGAATGTTTTCTCCCAGAATGAGTCCGTGAGGCAAAAAGGCCACACCAAGAAGCGACCTTTGGGCTTCCAAGTTGTGTACCTTAGAAATGGATCTCTCCCGCCTCTTTCACCAACGTGGGAGTGGACGGTGGTGAAAATGTCACATCAACATACAGTAATTCTATGCGGGAAGTATTAATAGATTACACATCTAAAGACAACCGGAAACCGCCAGTTTAAACATAGGAAACATTGGAGTGTGGGACTGACCAGCTTGACAGAAAAGCTGGGTTCTGTTGATATTTACCTTCGGGGGCATTCTTAACTCAATATTCTGAGATTCTCTCAAACGCGGTGCTAGTTTCATGTGTCTTGTCAGCACTTGGGCATCGCGGCAAAACTGATTCCCGACCCCCCTCAAAAAAGGGTTTTGATATTTTTATCTTCATTTTCTTTCCTGTTACTGCATAGTGTAAATAAGCATTATTGGTTTTATATTTATTTCCAGTTGCCTTAATATAGTCTCTGGTTTTTTAAAAGATTCTGTTATATTTCTTGAAAGTGCTAGATATACACGATTGCATGAGTAATTATTGTTTTCATATATTATTTTCTAATATTTGTATCATGTATTTCATTTTCACATCTTATTACATTTGCTAATTGCTCTAAAACAATGTTGAACAGTAAAGCAGTGATAGAGCACATCCTTATTTATGACTTTAATATGAATATATTTTATATTGGTTTCTGGTAAATAATTTATCATGCTTAGGAAGCTTCCTTGGATGTTATTTTACTTAACATCCAGAGTTCCTACAAAATTATAGTAAATGGTTTTTAGCACCTAATATGACCATATATTTTTCTTTTAATTTGTTAATATAAATTCAAGTATAATGTTGATTCATACTTACATAACTAAAATAAATATATCCGGTCATAGTTAATTTTATTATAAGGCTGAATACATTGTGCTAACACTCCATTTTAAATGAATTTAATTTTATAAATTAATTAGAGTTTCTTTGTCTATGCTAGGTTTATCACATTTCAGTATTAGGAGGAGATGCTGGCTTTGTAAAGTTCATTGTAAAACTTTTCTTTTTTTTTTCTTTTCTGTGACAATTTAAGTAAGAATTATGTATTACTTAAAATTCAGATAAAATTCAATTGGAATACCATATTTACTTATTTTAAAACAATAGATGTGTAGCAGTGTTTTTGTTTTGTTTTCTTCAGTTTTATAATTTTTGTATTTTAGTTATTTGTATTTTGCTTGAAAAATATTCCATTCCTAATGCAATGTCAGTGAATTGCACATAATGTCATTTTTCAAATTATTTCCCTACTCATCCATGTCTTATTTCTTAAGTTTTCATTGTGTACTTCTATCTTTTTTCCTTAATCAGGATGCCAGAGTATTGCTTATTTGTCTTTTTAAATAACCAGCTTTCAGTTTAATTCATCCTTTGTTTATTTGCTTGCTTGCCTGTTTGTTTTGCTGTTCCCCTATCTGGGACATTTTCCTTGAGATAGTTCATGCAGTTCTCCCTTCCTTATTATGAAAATCTCAGCTCAAATGCCTCTGGAAAAACTTCTCTGATCACCTTTCCTGGCCACACTCCCATTCCAGGACGTCCTATTGCATTACTCTATTTTATATTTTTTGTTACTTGTATCACTATCTAAAATCATATTTTGTTTTTTAAAATTTCAAATACACTTAATTTGTTAGAACAGTTTTAGGAAAATTGAGAAGGTAGTACAGAGTTCCCATATATTCCACGTCTAGTTTTCTCTGTGATTAACATCTTATAGTAGTGTGATACATTGGTCATAATTAATGATATTATTAATGAAAGATCATACTTTATTTAAATTTTCTTAGTTTTACCTAATGTTCTCTTTCTGTTCCAAGATCCCATCCCGAATGTCATGTCTCTGTAGGCTCCTTTTGGCTACTATAGTTTCTCAGTCTTTCCTTGTGTTTGAGGACCTTGAAAGTTTTGTGGCATATTGGTCAGGTAATTTGTAGGATGCCCCTCTATTGAAACTTGTCTGATTTTTTTCTCACAATTATACTGGGATTATGGGTTTTTGCCAGGAAGACCACAAGGGAAAAGTGCCTGTATCATCACATCATACCCAGGGTATATACTATCAACAAGATATATCACTGTTGACGTTGACCTTGATCACCTGGCTGAGGTACTGTTGTCAGGTTTCCCCACAGTAAAGTTACTTTTCCTCCCCTTTTCATATCGTACTTCAAGAGTAGAGAAATGTGTTCCTCCTCCCACTTCAGGGTAGAATATCTACATAAATTATTTATCTGTTTTTTTGTTGTTGTTCATCTACTTATTATTAGTTATCATCCATGCCATATCCACGGAATCTAGAAAAGTGACAAAAAATAAACAAAAAACAATTCATAGTCACTGTTCAATAAATGTTTGTTGAATCAATTAATGCATAAATTGATTACTAACAAATTTATTTTAATTTTTTCTATCCTCTCTGAGTTTATTTTTTCTCTAACTTCTTCAGTTTTTTAGGGTAAATAATTCATTTATTTTTAATCTTCCTTTTTAACATAAAACCATTAAGGTTATATATTTTCTTCTGAGTTCAGCTGCATCCTAGTTTTGATATAAAGTATTCTTGATTGTCTTATTCTAAATAATTTGTATTTTTATTGCATTTCTGATCACTTAGAAGACCATTTTTTTATTTATTTAACAGCACTTAGATTTTTGTGGGGTTTTTTGTTTTGTTTTGTTTTGTTTTTCTGTCCTTTCCTCATTCTCTACAAGGAATTTTAGTATTTTCTTTGTGGTCATATCATTTTCTTTGTGGTCAATCATTTTCTGTAAACTTACATCCCATGGCGATTAAAAGAAGACTAATGCATTTTCCATTCATAGCACACAAATTATCCACTTATACACACACACGTAAAGACTTTGTACTCAATCTCCCTCTGGTTCCCCACTGGAAATATTTAGAATTTTGGTTAGAGACTCATTGTGTTTGCCATTACAATATGCATCTTCTATTTCCAGAAAGAAAGCTTTTTAACCTTTATATTATTGTAATTCACTCTATGTTCTTGTTGGCCATTTAGATTTCACTTTAACTTTTAGTTATTCATTGCAGTTTCCACTACCTTATAGGCCTGAAATGCTCTCTTCTTTAAAATCCCTTATCCCCTTATTATCTGATAAAGTCCCTAGACTGATAGCTCCCCAAATTACTTTACGAAGAGGAATTGCATACACACTGTTTAGTAACGTGCTTCACCCAGACTAGTATGTATGTCTAAATACCAGCTTTCACTCCACATAGGTGTTTATTAGATTCTCTATCCTCCCATTCCAAAACAGACACTCTCTCAATCTGTATGTTGGAAACTTGCTTTCCTGCCCACTGATATTTCCGTTGTAAGCCTAAAACTCAGGCGTCCTCTCAGGCTCAATCCCCTACTTGGGGAGATGCTCAGAACAGAGGATGATGACCAGCCCACAGAGGGCACCCCACACACGCTGGTGCTACCCACTTGAAGTAGATCCCGGCATCCTGTAAGTCTTCCTTGTGGGAAAACCATGGACTCATTGGCCTTATTTAAAGTTTAACTACATTTTATGGCTTCCTTGACTATGAAGTTAACATTCACAAGACCCAGAAAACATAAATTACAATAATGCCTTTCAGTGTCTTGGTCAAAATGCTTTGAATTGCAGGGATGTTTTTATGTGTAAGACTCTATGAAATATTTTTAATGGAGGTATGTTCCCTCTTACCCTCAGCTTAAACAAATTCTAAAACGGGGCTTCTTAAGCGCTCATGTACCTTGAAGCCACCGGAGATTTTATAGGAATGCAGATTCTGAGTCAGGAGGTGTGGGGTGGGCAAGGTCTGTACATTTCTAACAAGCTCTAATGCTGCCAATATGGCTAGTCCTGTGGACCACACTTTGAGTAGCAAGGTGATAAAGTCCTTCTGGATTTTTTTTTAAATTTTGTTTTTGGATTTAGTTTCTCAGCCCCTCAAAAACAATCTCTGTAATTGGTGGACACATTTCATTTTTTTACATCCAAGTTTTCACCCGCTTTGAAAACCTGTATTATTTATTAGGCCTGGCTACAAATGATATTTGTTTCAAAAAGTTAACTGAATTCTAAAGAATCAGAATTTGCTGGCTTAGCCAAGGTGCAAAATAATTTATCATTTATCATGTAATATGAAGTCAGTTCCCAAGACGGACTTCTAACGTTATCTGAGTAATAGCAAGTTGAGTGAACATCCCATGGTCTGCCCAGGGCTATCCTGGATTTAGCACTGAAAGTCATGGTTCTTAGGAGGCCCCCAGTCCTGGGAAAACTGGGATAGTCACCAGCCACATTGGAAGGTCACAACCTGTCATCCCAAAGTGACCTCGGACAGGCATAGACCATTATCGTGGGGATGAAATGCCTTGCCCTGGTCACATGATGTGGATCGATGTTTCAAGTTCATTATCTATACTCTTCCTTTGTAGTGAGTACACAGTGCCACTGGCTTTCTAAAATAGAATAATATTTATTAAATTGGCTTTTGGGCAATTAGTTTTATTTTGGAACTTCTCTTTAAGATGACTTGTTAAGAAAACACTGAACTGTTTTTTTCTATTTTGTAAAGCTGGGTACAAAATTGGTGAACGGGATACATTTTAAATATTTTGTCGAAAACTGAAGTTTTCATGGTTTACGTCTGGAAATGTTAGTCACATTTGCTGGTTATTTTTCCATGGAATGTTAGTTATTTTACCACTCATAATATTAATGATATTATTATAAAATTTATCTCACATTTGCTAGAATTTACTAAAATTGCCTTTAAAAACTAATGAAGGTCATATAACATCCCTTTCCTTCTAATGGGATTGTAAGATAAGTGACACAAATCCATTGCAATTGAATCCAGAAATCCCTGGGCATTTGGCAATCAGTAGTAAGAATTGTTCCATTAATGATGCATAATATTTCCAATGCTAAATATGTGTTATTAAGCAAAAGAGGTTCTGAAAAAGTCTTGGTTTAAAAACAAGAACAAGCTTGAGTGTGGTAAAACTTCAGTTCAGTTTTGTGGTGATTCAACACGCGATGGAGATTTATTAAGGACTGAAATCAAACTGTGCTTCCAAGATGTGAAAGGGGCCTGGGGTCTGGAGCAGTGTTCTGCTTGTAATGACTGACTGACTAAAAACTATCTTTAGCCCCAACTAAGTAGTAGGTATTAGGTATGGGTCATCAGTGTTCATTGGAATGGTGGCAATGTCAGTTAGTATTTGTCAAAACCCTAAATACCTTGTAATAAAATATTGCAACAGACTAAATGTTTGCCTTAGAAACACTGGGGGAAGTGTCCATGTGGAACTGGACAGTTGCCTCGGAAGCTGACTAATAGAGCTGCTTCCATGCAGAGATGCTCTTGAGCTTGGAACATATCCCAAATTAGATATATTGAGATCCCCAGGCTGTGTTTTGCAATTCAAATATTCCTGCATTTTCCGTGGCAGCCTCTAAGGCTCCCCAGTGGTGAGGTCCTTTGAATGTTCACACAGGGGGGCTTTGTTCTCTGGTGCATAAAGCTGAAGTAAGGTTTGGTAGAAAAGGGATTGCGTGAGCATATGTGAGAGCTGCGCTTTGGTGGTAAACTCAAACTTTGAAAAAAAAAAAAAAATCCCTAAGTGAGTAGCTTTTGAGACTTTTGATCACAGATGGAGTTAAAGACAACAGTTTAGTATTTTGCCCGGGGCTCTGCAAGTCTATACATTATTTAAAAGATCTATCACCTGTTCGTTAAGCATCAGGAAATTTGGTGTTGCAAAAGTCATGGAAAGATTAAAAGGGTATATAACAGATACCTGTTTACCTGTGGCCCAGATTCATTTGTTTGACCAGGGGAAAATGTTACTCTGTTACCTGGATTCTTCTTCCCCTGGTCTTGAAGGATGTGTCCCAGGTAACGTCCTTTACTCACTGGGTTTGATTTGCTATTTCAAAGATCTGAGGAATCACCCATGTTTGCAATACCAGGGATCTGTAGGCTGCAGTAAGCTTTCCCTGTTGAGACATTTTTGTTCAAATATTCAGCCTTAGAAACAGCTAATACTCCAAAGAAAAAAGTGAGAAATGGCTGCCCTCTTTGGTTTAATACTCTGCGCTTGGCCTGTGATGCATCTGTAAGTAAGTAATCTGTAGAATGATGGAGCTGTCTGTGTTGAGTTTAAGCTCGTTGACGACAGAGGCCGTGTGTTCATCCTTCTTGTGTCTTCCCAGCTCTGGCTTGGCCCATTAGAGATGTCACTCTGAGTGTCATCATCTTTGGGGATTCTCTGGTCCCATTCACTCCATCTCTTGGCCGCCACCCTCGTATAGGAGAGTGCCGTGCACTCTGAGATCCAGCATCATATCATAGCACATACCATGGTGTCTTGTCTCTCTCCCCAACTCGACTCCGGGGATCAGATCTCTTGTTTCTGGATTCGCAGTGCCGAATGCTGCATGCACTCAACAGATGTTGAAAGGAATGAATGGAAGGCACTCAATAAAGTTTAGCTGAGTTGAATTGAATAGAGCAGGCACACCCTCTAGCTCTCGATGGGCTGGGATTTACTGCAGGTGATGTAATGTAACTTGACAGGGTAGTTAAATATTGACAGGCAGGAGGAAGCATACTGGCACTATTCAGAAAGAGGAAAGGGAGGTCTGACTGTGGCTGTCAGATCAGAGAGCTGAGGCTGTAAGGGGCCAAACTGATTGGCTTCAGTGGTCCTGATAACCCAGCGGGGTCACTCGCTGGCACACTTGACTTCTTCTCCAAGAGGTAAGGATTAGAGCCTGGATGGGAAGATAATGGATTGTGATGTGAGTAAATACAGAGTCTGAGCCTGTGGCTTGGAGATGGCTGGCCTCCCAGACATTCCCTGCTGGCTGCCCATTCATATACAGTATATAGCTCAGCCTGAGCCTCATGTAAGGCAAGGAGCATGAGTTCTATTTGAATCTGTCTCCCCTCTTCCCACCTTACAACACTGCCAAATGATTTGTGCTTTAATATAACCTCCTAAAGTGATTGGAGTTGGATGCTTGTTTGTGCGTTTTGAATGCTTAGCTGAGCAATTTGTCCATATGATTCATTTGTAAGTATTCTTTGATGCTACTGTTTAGAGACATACATAGCAATAGAATGAGGAGGTCGTAGAAATGTTCGGTGTTACCTGGATGCTGCTTTATATAGGCAGGGGTGGGATGGGGAGGAAGAGGTACCTTAGGCAATGTGTTTAGCTCTAATATTGAATGAGGCAGCAAGCTGAGGAGAGTTCAAGGCGAGTATTGGGTAAGGGAGAACATACCAACAGAAAGCAGAGAAATGGTTTAGGCAGGTCTAGATCTGCATTTAGAAAAGGCCACGCATCACCTTGAGGAAGAAATGCCCCATTTGATTTTTGAAAGGCTTTAATCATCTGGTGTGTCTTGGGATATCTTTTAAGAAAGGAAAGCTGGTGTCCTGCTCAAAAGTAAATAATCACATACAGCAATAAGAAACAAACAAGGCAAGTAGTCTTAAGTGTCTTTACTTGGCCTTCGGAGAAGGAGAAAATGCTGAGTGACTGACTTGGGTTCAACTCTCAGTTCCACAAGTAACTAGTTAAGGCAGCCTCATCGCTGTAAGCCTGTATTTCTTCATCTGTGAAATGGGCAGAATGAAACCTACGGGCCGGTTGCTGTGAGGCTTGACTAAAATAAAAAATATATATAAACATACTGGAGTTTGCCTGGCCGTACCAGTGTGTTTTTATATATATTATTTTATATGTGTTATTTTTGGGAAAATAGTAGTTCCCTTTTTCCCAAATTCAAAGGCTTATTCTGTTTTATGTTTCTTTAAATAACAGATTTATTGAGATATAATTCATAAACCATAATACCTACCCATTTTTAAAGTGTAACACTGGATAGTTTTTAGGATATTCACATAGTTGTGCAACCATCACCACAATCAATTTTGAAACATTTTCATCTTCACAAAAACAAACCTCATAACCTACTAGTGGTCATTCCCTGTTTCCTCTCAGTATCCCCAGTTCTGTGCAACATGAATCTACTTTCTGTCTCTACAGATTTTGCCTATTCTGGACATTTCACATAAATGGAATCATACAACATGTTACCTTTTGTGACTGGCTTCTTCCACTCACCATAATATTTTCAAGGTTCATGTATGCTGCAGTATATATCAGTACTTCATTTGCTAAATTATCAAATAATATTGTACTATATGGATATAAAACATTTTCTTTATCCATTCATTAGTTGATGCAAATTTAGGTTGTTTCTACTTTTAAGACTATTAAGAATAATACACTATGAAATTCATGTACAAATTTTTGTGTGGACCAATGTGTCTGTCTTACGTATGTTTTTAATATAATTATAAAACTAGATTCTCCCACCTTTCTGAGAAGTTATGAGAGATCACATTAGATAATATCGGGGGAGTCCACATTTTACCCAGCAGAACCTGAAGAAAATGAAAAAATGGTCAGCACTCTCCTTCAGAATATTGTGACACAAATTGGATCGTTGGCAATGTGTAAAGTCTTAGACAAAATAAATTTAAAAAAAAGCTGGCCTTCAGAATTAGCTTATGTGCATTTATATATGTTGAGTTCTATACACGTAATCACTGTAGGGTCACGTGTGTGTCAGGAATGTATGTCGACATTATGTTTTTCATTTGTTCCTTGCAGAAATAACCAGAATGTTCTTACTGATTGGGAAACTGGAAGCAGCATATGGGAGGGGAGGGACATCAAAGTGAAATGTTCCAATGGCCCAGGAAAATGAGATACTTGAATGAAATGGATGGTTAAAATAAGCAACTACTAAAATAAGCAATCATCATGTGAGCATGATGAGTCATTCTAAATCACTTGCAGCCCATTATCATGGAGACATTAGGGAGTGGTGATGACCGTGGCAAACTCAAGAGTACAGTCATAAGGCCACTTAGTGACAGAGATAAGTTCTGAGACATATGTCGTGCGAACTACATAGAGCGCACTGACACAAACCTAGAGGGTACAGCCTACTACACACCTGGGATTCCACCATCATTGACCAAAATATTGTTATGTGGTATATGACCATACATGTCCTATCTAAAAGGGCAGAAAATGTTGGCACCCCAGCTGATTGTACTCATGTAGGTACATGAGCTCATCTGACAAGGTCTTCTAATTTTCCAAGGCAGTTAATTTTCATTAAAAATAAAATCCACATTGTGGGCCAAATGCAATGTGCCTATGAACCCCATTTAACCCGCGGGAGATCTGTTTGTAGCCTTTCAAGTGGAGTACATCGTATTACCTGGTCGTCACAACATTTGCAGGCTAATTCCAGTGCTGTCTCCCTACTAATTGCATTATTCTTGGTTTGTCTCTGTTTCTTGGACCCTCTATTTTCTTTTGGAAAATAAGGGGAGGTTGAAGAAATGTGCTCAGTTGGTCTTTTTGCTTCTAATATTCTCGAGTTGCATAAGAGTTGTCCCGGTTCACAGTTCTGTCTCTGACAGCGGTGGACTAGAAGCAGTGTGGACAGAAAGCTGTGCGGCTTTCTCCCTGATGACACCCTTAAAAGGCAAAGGGTGCTCTTCACATCTCTTATAAGATGGATCTGCTGGTGACAAAATCTCTCTGCATGTGGCTGTGAAGATCCTTTCTTTTACCTTTATTTGGAAGGATACTGCCTCTGTAGATAAAATTCTAGGTGGACAAGTTTGTGTGTTTTCATTCTGTCTTTGTGACCGAATATGTTATTGGCCTGAACCTACTCGAGGGATAAAAAATTCTGTCACTTTATCACTGTGCTAAAACACTTATGTTTATTTATTTGTCTATTCTTTATTTATTTAAAACTTGCCTATTACAAGTACCACGGGCAATGGAGTTCTCTAGTTCTAGTACTTGAGGATTTGTGGAGAAATACTTCCAGGTAAAATGTGTAAGCCCTACAGAGACAACTGCCCAGCAACGAAAGTACTGTGTCTGCCTTGGGCCACCCAGCTGTGCCTGATGTTGGGCCGCAGACCTGGGAAACACAAGAATGAAATAACGGCCCGGGTGTCACCTTGAGCTGTGCTCTTTAGTGCTCTGTCCGTCCTTCTGGTCCCCCTTGATTCTCACACTGAGCATGACAGGAATAACTCGTGAAAACCATACTAAGAGAGCCCGGGCTCTGTCTACTTGGGAGTGGCCCTCAGGTCTGAACAGTCTGATTCTACATAATTGGGTTCAGTGTGCTTTTCATTCCTTTTATAATTTGCTTCTTAATGCAACCCTATGAGGTAGAACAGAGCTATGTCTCCATTTGACAGGCAAGGAAATGGAGGTTCAGTGCTTGTTGGATGTCTCAGAGTCTATTAGCAGCAGAACCGAAATCAGGATGCCCATCACCCAAGTTACTCATCAGTCACCAAGAGAATTCCCATCTAAACTAACTAAATCTTTAAAGCAAGGCCTAAGAAGTCCTGTGTAGCAGCTTCTAATACTATCCTCTGAGAAAATGTCAGTTGTAAGAGCAGTTGGTGAAGGCCAAAACCATATGTTGTACTGAGTTTCCTGAAAATCCGACCAGGTCTTATAATTTTTGCTCCAAAAGACGCATTAGGGCTTCTCTGCAGGGGATGTCATCCTGAAAAATCATGCTAGGGCTTATTTTCCCGTTAGGTCTCATTTTCGGGGAAACATGGTACATATGTAAGTCCAGTGGGCCTCTAAAATTTTCCTAATTACAGCCTGCATTCAGGAATATTTCCTTTTAAAACTCTTGACTGAACAATCTTACTTTTAAAGAAATAAATGTATTCGCCCATCACCGATTTAAGTGTTTAACAGCCTTCAGTTTATTACGATTATTATTATTTTTTACAAAGTTCAAAAATGTTGTGACATTGCAGTTTGCATTCATTTTCTCCAATTCCTTGTCTTCTCACTCAGAATGTTGAACAGCTGGCCACACTGACGACATAATAGCCCTTCTACCGTTGTGGCCTGCTTGGCCCACGCCACCTCCAGCCTCCCCTTCTCCAGGCAAAATAATACCAGGGCCATTTGGCCTTTGCTCCCAGGTCCCGTTTTGCCATCTTTTGATCTACATTGTGGTTCTCCTGTGAATCCTCTGTAGGAGGCCCAGAAGGACAATAGCTCCATCTTGTAAAAAGTGCACTGAGGCCTCTCAAATGAGAGGTCACAAAGCTGGGGGCTCCATCCCAACCCCTCGGATTAGCATATTTCCCACATTGTGCACTGCAGCCTTAGCTCTCTGCTGGGAAGCACACCTGCTGCCATTCAGGCCGTTCGCCGGCTGGTTGGCAGATTGACCTACTCAGCGCACAAAATCAACCTGGGAAAGTGAGGCAGAGATGGTTACATGCTGTGACATCTTTGGGAGTGCTTCAGGCTCACCTTGTGAGAGAGAAGTGCATGCCTTCCGGGGAAGGCAATTGGAGGTTAATGGGAAATTGCCATTTGGGGTTGTCACAAATCATGAGATGCTGGGAGAGCTGACCCTTCTGGATCCTCTGGGGCTGATCTGAGCAAAGTGCCAACTGTCAAGGGCCAATAATTGGAAGAACCAGATGAGCCAAATGGAAGAGACTTTGGTCCTCAAAAGAAACAAAATCCAAAAGAAAATAATATTCTTTTTATTTTAAATTATGCTCTCCAGGGAAAGAAAAAAAGATACTTTCATTATTCACATCAAAGCAGAAGAAAAAAAGTGTTTTTCACTTTAAGGAACATTTTAAAAGCAGGGTATCTGGCAACCCTTTTAATGAAGCTTGTATTTGTCACTCTAATTCTCAGCATTGCCCCACCTTTAGATGCATACAAAACCAAATATTTGGTGAGGAAAGGAGTTTTGTAAAATAAAAAGATGGCAGCACTCGGAGGCCACTTTTTCTTAAATTTAAAAAGTTGCACGTTGCTTTGGAACTCGAGTTTTCTCCAGGATAAACTCATATTTGATCCAAGGGCATAAGATGCTTCTCACACTAAGCTTAGATTGGAGAGTCTAGCCTGAGTCAAAATTCTATTGATTGGTAAAAACAGAAAATCATGTAAAAATCCTATAGAGTGTGTCTATTTCAATATGATATGAAATTGACTTTTCTGGAGAATGCCAAAGCAGATTGCTTTCAATGCCAAGTTGGACTTCAGCCCCCTTCCCCTGAAACTCCAGTTTAACAATAGAAGGGAACCCACATCTTTCTGATGATCTTCTTCATTCTCAAGAAAGAAGCCTGTGGTTTCCATTTGCTATGATCCTTCTCATCGAGATCGCACAGAAGATGGCTTCTTTTCTCTTCTAAAGGTGCCAAATTCTCAGAAATCCTGAGACTTTTTGCAAATGTGAAAATGTTGTTTCAGGAGAATATTTTCTCTCTCTCTCTCTCTCTCTCTCTCTCTCTCTCTTTCTCTCTCTCTCTCTCTCGTCTGAAAAGTGATTTCTGATGAACAAATCCAAAGGGCGTCTCTATTGATACTGTGTGGGAGATTTCCCATGTTTTAGAATTTAGAAAAGAGAACATATATGTTTACTAGGAAAGGATGACTGAAATTTTCACTAATTTCAATCTATGAAAGAAGGACCTCATCCACTGGATCCAGGGCCCCCAGTGGACCCTGACACAGAAGATGGTATTCTGTAGATAGGTGTTTAATGTATAATAACCTGCCACATTATGAAGGGGTAGGATAGACCTGAGGTTTATCAGGGCCAAACAGAAACCTGAAAATCTCTTAGCAGAGAGAACTGGCACTAAATGACAGATATAAATATTTCACTCAATCTGAATCACTTATTCTCAGAATCAAGCAAAGTTGCATATAATTTATCACTCACAATGGTGTTTTACTTTTGCTGAAATAAACTCATCTCTGGGAATCAAAACCATATTTGATTAACTATCATTATATATTCATTCAGAATAAGTGCATAATTTCAAAAATCTAAAGAGAAAATAGTTTCTCCCCACTGCCAAAAAAAAAAAAAAAAAAAAGCCTCTAAAAGAAAGCTTTTACATATAGAGAGGAGGACGGGTGGCTACAACAAAATATTTGAATAAGAAATAAAAATACTATTTTGACATGGAGTTCTAGTTGGGGAATTAGAATTTATCTTAATTAAGGAAGCAGCAAATTATTTGTATGTTCTGCTGCCCAATAGTCAATGGAACCCTGGTGACCGAACACACTTGTTCAGAGTAAGAGCCAAAGGCACTTTGACCTTTCAGCGTATTGTCTGAGGGAGTGATGGTCAGCTGGCTCCCAAAGTGAATGGGGCCTGCAGCTGCTCTGCCAGCTGGCCATCACACAGATGCAGCAGAAAACTTGGAGGGACTCATGGCCTTGCCAGATGCCTTATAGCAGGGTCCTGCTGATGCCTGCACAGTGCAAACCAATTCCAGATTTCATAGAAATGTCTTGGTTGGGATGTCATAGCCATTACTGTCAATCCAGCAACGTGAGCGCCTCACGTTTACAATTTAGTTTTCCAATTGCACGAGCTGTGGTCAGATCAGTGGCCACTGGCGACAGCCAAATAGGTCTATTGCAAGGTATTTCAGGTATACAATCTCTTAGGCTGTGTGTGACAGAGAGCAAATGGCAACATTAACAACCCACTTCTGTCAAGTGTGAACTAAGGCAGCATCAGTGGGGACTATAGGGTTGAATTAACCTGTATGA
Source organism: Rhinolophus sinicus (assembly GCF_057876585.1). Lineage (NCBI taxonomy): Eukaryota > Metazoa > Chordata > Mammalia > Chiroptera > Rhinolophidae > Rhinolophus > Rhinolophus sinicus. Next base: position 128,808,890 of record NC_142517.1, on the reverse strand, counting down.
CTAAACTGAATAAATATGAGGACATAATGGACAGAAGCAGCTTGGTCTGTGTATTTACTGATTTGGAAAACGGCTAAGCATAAAAGGAGCATATTGTGGGTCAGAGTTCAACACCAGGGAGGAATGAGAGAATCCTATCAGTGAATCCTTGACACAGCAGGCCACTTGAGGGACCATTAGCCAGGACCTACATCTGCCCCTGAATTTTAAATGCAATTTAACTCTCTTGGTAAGTTAACTCATGTGTTAAATAAAATGTAAAAAAATTATCATGCTTTCTGATGTTGTTAGTTTGTGTGCTGTAATATTCCACCCCTGTAGACTCTTTATGGGGGAAATCTGATGTTTTGTAGCTAAAACTGTGAGAGCACATCACTGTGTGAATGGCCTAACCAGGAAAAACAACATCTGAACATAATGTACAGTGGGAGGAGATGGTACTAGAAAGAGTGGATAATATACTGAGCAGACTAAGGATTGTACAAAGTATATTTTAAAAAAACACAAAGATGGACCTAAAAATGTGAGTCAATTTCATGCACTTTTTGGTGCAGCAAGAAATGACCTCAATTCATCCTCCCTGTCTTTACCCCACTGGCGTTTTTGCCCTTTGCTGCTTTAGTGATAATGGGAGCATTTGGCATTGCCTTTGGGGTAAATGATTCCATTTGAGCAATTTACCATGTGGAAACCAAAGGGGACAGATTTTTAATGTGGAAAATGTTTTAACCTCAGAAAACCAAAAAGAGACTCAGTTTGGAATGACACTTTGTCTTGGAATTGTAGAGAATGCATATACAGAAAGTTCCAATTAAACCATGTGTCTGGATATTTTCAATTTTGGTAAATTGGTCCTTACTAAATTCCTATTTCATAAATAATTTCAGAGCATTCGTGACTCAGAACTCACTATATTTTATATGGTTCCCGAGTTATGACGGAAATTGCTACGGCACAACGTTTAGTATGGCATTGATTTTTCTTGGAACCTATCCTAAGTGACGATAGAAGAATACTATAATAATACCTATTATGTGCACAGCCCCAAGGGGACCAGGACAGAGAGATGTCCTTGTGATCCCATGCAGGATGCAGTATTAAACTCCAGGCAAATCGTGCAAACTCAGATGACCTCTTGAACAGCCTAGGCCTCAACTCCATCACTCTTTATGGAAGAGTGCAAAAATCTAGTGCCACTGGGACCAGACAGATAACATAAATAAGTGGAGCCGGCTGGGGGGAGATTGGAGCAAAGTAAAGATTTCAATGCCTGTCTTGAGGAATCAAATGCTACTCTCATTCCTCTGATTGCTATGATGGGATAACATGTTATTGTGGAACATGGTATGGGCCTAGTGTTGCCAGAGCTTCCAACTTTTCAAGAATAGCTGGAAAATAGGATTTTTATATAAAATCTTCTGATTTATAAAGGTTAGCTCATTTTCTTACTTTTTTTGGGTGGGGGGGTGTGATAATTACAGATTTGCATGCAGTTGTATCAAGTAATACAGGGAGATCCCATACACTTTCTTTCCTGTTTTCCCAAATGGTAACGTCTTCATTACTGTAATATGTCACAAGCAGGAAATTGACAATTCATTGACCTTATTGGCTCATTCTTTTTAAACTCCACACAGACCAATCAAAGCGCATTTGAGGGACAGGGTTAACCTGTCTTACTATTTCTGTTTCCAACCTCTGTATTACAATCTTGCTAGATTTATGGGACCAGCCCATGCCTCCAGGTCCCCATCACTGAAGCTAGCAATGCTGTTTAGATCTTGCTAGAAGATGGACCTCTCCCAGCTCTTCCTTCCTAAATGCTTTTCCAGTCTGCTAATCTGAACCTCACACCCTCCTGCCTGTTAGTGTGTGCCCAGCTTGGACTGTGCTCTGATACTTGTGCCTTCTCTCCCCGCTGTACATCTCCACATGCCAGCCTCAGCTTCCACTTAAACTTGGTCGGCTCTGTGTGTGTCCTTCAGACAGGCCTGTTCCCACAGGCTCTGGCCTCAGACATGCCGTCTGAGCTCATAGGCATCTCATATTTGCTTTCTTCAAATTCCTTTCCACCTCTTCTTTCTCTCTTCCTCTCCACTGAAGGCAAACACTTCAAGGTGATGGATACCCGAAGTATTTATTTGTTTGTGCAGAACTTGGGAAATCTCAAATATTTATTTAAATAAAGTGAGTCATATTTTGGGGATTACAATTATGAGGTTATTTTATTTCTATTACATCTCATAAGAAGCCAGTTTTCTACTGTAAATGGCTTTGAGAGCTCTAAAAAATCAAATCAAATTAAAAAAAATGTGAATAAAGTCTTAGAGTCTTGGGGGTAGAAATATGCTTCTTAGAGTCTTGGGAATAGAAACATACTTCTAGATTTCCTTCTATTTTATAGTAAGTGAAGGAAAAATAGTCTTCAGTTTTGTCCAATTAATTGTTTCTGGATTGTTTTCACTGAACTCAGTGCCTTTTCCAACCCAAATGTAGGAATAGTTCGCATACAACAGTGTATTCATTCCTGGTCATCATGACAGAAGGTAGGAAGAGCCCTTACCATTACCAGAGAAGAAAGCATGCGAACTAGAGAGCTGAACTTTCTGAGTACCAAGGCTCGGGTCAGAATCAGGAGAACATGGCAGGGAAGAAACAAAGAGGCACAGCCTATTGCCCACACCCCCACACACTGACCATTATGACCCATGGCTGTTTAACAAACGGAGAAAACTAAACCTCAGAGAGGTTAAATCTGTGCTGCTCAAACTGGGATATATGGGACGTAGCAGGGATTATGAAAACCATACAATGAATAGCACGTAACTTCTTGGGCCATGAATTTTATTGGCATCAGCTGCACTGTTTGCTGAACAGGCTTGAACAGTTCGAGGGGGAAATGTCCCCATTACCTGTGCATTGATTATCTTAACTTTGACATATATTCTGTGCCAATGGAGCCAACAAGAAGCAGTAAATAGTGAGGTCATGGCCATAAATCCTGCCCGTTCTACATTATACCCGACATGAAGAGGCAAATGGAGATGAAAACGAAACTTGGGAGTTGTTACTACTGCCCTGTAGACATTGCCATGTATCAGAGCAACCTTGAGCCCTTGCTTTCCGTGGTCTTTGGTAAGGAAAAAGATGGAGTTTCCTTTTTTATAACATCTCTAGTACCAGATTTTATTAGTCATTAGTTCTGGTATGAGGACCTGTCTTAAATAAGCTCTTACCTTATTCCAGTTATTATGTCTAAAGGTTTTTTGATCATCTTGGTAAAAAGTCTGTTTTTATGTGATCTACAGTTTGGTCGTCCATAGCAAAATGTGGATAAATAAATGCATTTTATTATAGAGTCATCTCTTACAGAATTTCCCATGGACAGACATTTCTTTACTTTTTTGGAGTCCTGGCCTTCTTTACAAATATGATGAACCATATACACTGTTTCCTAGAACAGTATACACACACACACACACACACACACACACACACACAAGCTTGCTTTTCAGAGCTTTCACAGACCACTGAAGTCATTCATGGATCCATGAAGCCATCTAACAATACGGCCCAGATTAAAAACCCTTGCCCAAGTCTATAAGCTTCTTCATGACAAGGTTCATGAATTGTCTTAACTTGCATCTCCAATGTGTAGTTCACTGGCTGGCTAGGCAGATACTCAGTCGCTATCAGAGGATGCATGATTCCTACAAGACTGACGGAGTAGGAAATGTGTTTGAGCATTAGTAGTTATTATAACATAGGTGTTGTGTTTGGAACAGCATATTAGAATATTATAGATGTGACAAGACACACAGGACCTCTGTTGGCCACCCAGCAGGAGGAGTACGGGGGATATTCTGTCTGAGTCTGTGTCTGACTTTAGGACAATGGCAGTGTCCTCTGATCTCTGACACCAGGTGTATGCCGACTCCTTGCCTGGTCTTGCTGGGCTTGACGTGGGGCCATGCACACTTGCTATTCTGGCTTGGGGCATCAAAGCTGCCTCCCAATATCTCTTGTTTTTATTTCATGGATTTTGCCATAGTCCTGGCTTGAGGTGTAAGTCCATGAGCTCGTTTCCAGAGTCAGATTGTAGCAGGAAGGGAAGGTTCTAACCCTGGTATGGGAGGCTGGATATCAGGGGGGGTTGAAGCAGGGAGACTAATCTCCATGTTATGATGCCTGTAATTTACTTCAAAATGCTTTAGGCCAGTGTGATTTTAAGTATGTTCTACCTAGCTTAAATTTCAATTTCAGGGGCAGTCTGATTCCCTAATTGAGACTCTCCATTCCGAGGGGGCTAGGGGTCAGTCATACTCCAGCGGCAGCTTCTATAAGTTTTCAGCCAGCTGTGTATCTCTTAATACTTGAGGTTTTGTGAATAGTCAGAAATTACTTTTATTTCTGAAATTAGTGAATTGCTAATTAGCTTAATGAGTGTTAGAAGTGATCTCATTTGTGAAGTTCAAGGAATTAGGTACTCGATATTTGTGGATTAGTTATATATAGACGTAGAGACATTCAATACTGACGCATGAACAGGGTAGCAAGGCCTGGAGCTCGTCCTTCAGGGGTGGCCCTAAATCTTGCTTCCTATAAGTCTTTTTGTCCAGGCCTTGTTGCAAAGAGTTTTAGTTGCTTGGTGCCTACTACAAGGGCAACAGCATCTTGCCTCTGGATGACGCAGGAGAAGAGGTTGCAGCTCCCGGGCTAAGGGTTCCCGAATGGGGGTGCCCATGACTGAGACATGAGGCATGAGCTTTCATGAAAGGTGGTGAGGGGAGCACTAAAAGGACAGGGACATAGGACTTCCTTGAGCTTGCACAACAGGTTCTAAGAGCCATTTTTATGCCTGCTTGCTCATACATGTTTATTTAATAAATGTTTACATATGTATAGGAACATCTTATCTGAGGTTTGCTTTCATGATAACTCATTAGTAAGGTCAGACTTCTTTGGTAGATGTTCCAAAAGGAACCTTCATGTTTTGTGTCACCTAATTGGCTGAGGACAGTTCATGGCACTGTGGAGAATTTGCTTTCAAGAGAGATTTCATATATCAGCATCTCCTGTGGTACATGCAGGGTGGGTTTGGGTCTGTTCCTCTCTGATGTAGGTGATGTTGGATTTGCTAGCAGTTTCTGAGTGTGGGCCAGGATCGTGTCTCGTGAAGCTGAAGAATGAAAACATGGACCAGGGAGAAGCAAAAAGTTTTAAAAAAGAGGATAGTTTATTAGAGGCAGGAGAAGAGGTTGCAGCTCCCGGGCCATTCTAGCAATACGGCCCAGTAAATAGTGAGGTCATGGCCATGACCCCGAATGGGGGTGCCTGTGACTGAGGCAAAAGCTTTTACTTTTTTTACGCCTTCCCTTGCCTGCTTGGGGAAGGGGAGCTGTTTGAAGAAGGGAACTGTTTGAAGAAGGGAACTGGCGCCTTCTAATGAAATTAGTCTACCAGGTTTGTTCTGCTTGCCCATCCTAAAGGAATTAGCAAAGTAACCCACTCTTATCTATCAGATCTGCTCCATTTGTCAGGCCAAAAGGAATTTTATGATTAACTTCAGGGCCTTGTTACATTATGTCCTGGAGCAAAGGAGTGATTTCAAAACCTGAAGTTTTAGAATATGGCTGTCTATTCTTTATTCCACCAGAGGACCCCCCCCCGCCCCCCCCATCTACGTAGCAATCATACTAACTAACCTGTCTCACCTCCTCTTATCCCAGAGTCCAGATTCAAGTAGCAGCCCTGCCCGCCGTTCAGGGGCATGTTGTTCTCAGAGTAGAGGCAGAAGCGCAGGAGAGACAGGCAGAAAGGCTCTGCTTGGAATGGCAAACTGTGGCTTTTGCCCATGCTTTGTTGATCAAAGCTAGTTCCATGGCAAATCCCAAAGTTAATGGGGGTGGGAGGTGCTTTCTATTTCTCCCATCAGCAGGAAGGGGGAGAAAGGAGAATTGTGAACAGATGATACATTCTGTCATGCTCCAAGTTAAATGGGAAGGCCTTTTAGCATCCCCCTAGTCACCCAGGGAATGTCAACTCTAGTCAGTTCCTTAAGCTTTAACAAGTATGTGTTAAGTGCCATACGTTTGCTGCATGAGAGTGAGTCAGAAACGTGCAAGACCTAGACTTTGGCCTTGAGAAGCTTTATGTTTCAGAAAGGAGAAAGTATTACTTCTTTAGAGAGTGTATAAATTTATCTTGGAACACTGTTCAGATAGAGTTGAAAAAATACACATCCTACGCACAAAGAGAACACAACATTTGCACCATCCGAAAATCCATTGTAAGGGTAGCAATTGTAGGTTCATTGTTCCATTTTAGCAGCAGCTGGACTCCACACCTCTAGGACAGAGGAGAGATTGAGGGTTCTATGCCTTCCCTCTTTGTAGTCACACCTCCAATTAGATATGTCGCCCCCACTCAGCAGTGGGAAGGGAAAAGAAAAATATACTAGAAGGCCGGACCCAGGCCCCAGCTCTTCAATGGGCTGTGCAACTCTGAGAAACCATTCAAGGTTTTAGGACGCTCGGATTTCTCACTTATAAAATGGGGACTGTCAACTAGAGCATGAAGTCTGTGACCCTGAAAAGGTAGGTGGGAGGTGCCTTTGGGTTCCCCTGGGCCTAGGTCTCCTCCCCGTGGGGCACCTAAGGATTGTGAAAGCATTCTCACTTGTCCTCATGCTGGCTAACCTCGACCCTCTTGATTCTTCCCCTTCCCAAACACAAACTATAAAATCAATCGCACTTGTACACATGTGCAGTGTATTTGTTTTTATTTATAGTCCAACACTAGACTTTCTCTTCATTGCTATATGGTTTGAAGTCTCAGAAATTGTTGCATTTAAGCTGTAATGTTTTCTGTGTTCTACCCTGTGAGGGATGGCACTTATTTGAGGTCCTTTCTCAGGACAGTCATGATGGGATGCTGATTTCATAACAGCCAGATGGGAGTGAGGGCTGCTCACTCACGGTGTTGGGCATTTCTACGCAGGCCCTGGGCTCAGTGTGTGAAGTGGGCAGCCCAGTCACCTCACCACGTGGAGGGGTACAGGAAATGGGATTCTTTGCCTTCCCCCACTCCTTACTCAGCCCCCCGCCCCCCAGTCACATCTCATGTAAACCTCTTCCCAGCCTTGCTGAATTGTTTTGAATGCTGTGGTAAATGGATGATTCGTAAATGAAAGCTCAGGCAAACCTGGTTCAGACTGGAAACCACTCAAGCTTTTAAAAGAAGCCAGCAGGAGAGCCTAGGATTAGTTTGTTTTCTCTGTTTTCATAATGCACAGACAAGCCTGAAAGGGAAATAATATAGTTATCCTGAGAGCAAACACTTGTGTTTCTAAGAAAACTTGAAAATCTGCAATGATCAACACCTGAGCGATAGAATCTCCTTCCTTGCATGTTAAGACGAAATTTGGGGAGCGCTGATGTCTTCTTTAATACCTAGCAGATAAGCATTCCTTATCACAGAGCTCAGGCCTCTCTGTGCTTTGCAGATGCTCGTGTACGAGTTCACCTCTTTGGCAAAACAGACATGACTAGAGTCAAGTATGAACCTGTGGCACAGAAGTGCTCCATTTCCCACTTGGGGGAATGTTTTCTATGTGGTCTTCATGTGGCTCTCAGACATAGGAAAGTGCAAAAGAGTTGTGAGAAAGGTTAGATTTGTATTACAAACACTGCTGAGGCCTGACACCCCTTCCCACCCCCAATGGGAGAGAGAAGAGTTGGGGTTTGACAGGAACAAGGCAGATTTCCTGGAAGGAAGGTCCAGCGCTGGCTGGATGTGGACTTTGCTTCTTTCCTTCTTTGAGGTTAAAGAGCTAAACTGTGGTCTCCGTCAGTGTGTCTGGGAGGGAGGCAAAGTCAGTGTCTGCCCGGGCCTGGGAGTATGTTGAGTTTACTCAGCAGAAAGCTCTATGTGCATTCCTGCTACAAACACATTCCCAACTTTGATCTTTTATTAACCTAATTAATCATTAAACATTTTTTCCATTGAATTTTTTCTTAACTGTTTTTCAGTTTCTGTCTCTCTCTTCTTCCCCCCTCCCACCACCCCTCCCCCGCTCTCTTTCTTCTTTCCATCTTTATTAAGAGTTTTATTTTTTTACACAAATTCATGGCATACCAAGTGGGCATGAGGCAGGCCCAGCCTTGAGCAAAACTGTGGACCGGGGAGGTTGGGTTTTGAAGCCCTCCCTTTCTTTTCTCCTGTGTTATACTTTGTGTTCTTTCTTATCTTTAGGAGTCCAATCCCTTTGAGTGGAATTCTACTTCTCCAACGTGACCCCTTCTCCTATTAACCCACTTCTGCATACCTTTTCTCATATTTTGCCTTTCTCCAGAAACGTGCCCCGAGATTCATCAAAATGATTCCTGTGTGTGTGTGTGTGTGTGTGTGTGTGTGTGTGTGTGTGCGTGCAAATCAACTTAGTTAAATGAAGGGAAATTGTCTTCATTCTTCTGGGAGATGAGAGAATAACAATCTATACCAATACTAAGGTACAACTGCCTAAAACCCCCTCTACCCTCAACTCTTCAGTATTGCTTCTCATTTGAGATGCTGCTACTGATTTATTGATGACATGTGTGATTAAATACAATTCCAACATGATGGGAAAATATAACCTGCAGGAGCTTTGTAGAGAGTGCATTTTAAAAGCAATGGATCTTCAAATTAGGGGTTTTATAGAACTGTGAATTATTCCCCTGAAAATTGGATACCATCAAGGCATTGCCGGTGTCTTCTATTTTGCAAAGAAAGGACATCTTATGAAAACAATTGACATTAATTAATTCAACAAATGTGTATGAGCACCTGCTATGTTGGCTCCTGCTGTAGATACTGGGGATACTGTGTTAAAGAAGAGAGACAAGCCCCTGCTCGCATGAGGCTACATATCTAAGAGAAGAGACAGCAGCAGCATAGGAACACCTGAAAGATATGGATGCTAGGAAGTAAATTAATCAGAGGGGTGTGATGAGGCTGGACATGGAGGAAACTGGTGATGCATATGGATAGGCCAGTGAAATCTTTATTATACCTCCAGGATAATAAAGACCATAAATATACTACTATAATAAGGAGCCAGGCCTTCAAGGATCTGGAGGAGGAGCAATCCAGGGAGAAGGAACATCAAGTGCAAAGGTCCTGAGGTAGGAATGAGCTTGGCGTGGTGGGGAAGCAGAGAGGTCAGTGCAGAGTGTGATAAGCAAGGAAGTTTGTAGGAGGTGAAATAAGAAATGTAGGCAGGGGTCAGGTGGGCCTTGTAGGTCATGCTAGAGACTTTGAATGTTGTTCTAGCTGAACTCGGAAGTCTGAGGATTGGAGGTGACTCCCCAAATGCTCTTCTTTGCGTAATCTAACTGGTCAATTCAATGCTGGTGCAGAATTGACAGAAGACGGACAAGTTGAAAGTCAGGTCTGCAATCTAGGAGTAAAAATGATGGCTGAAGAGAGGAAGGAAAGTGGGTCATCAGCTATTCGCACCATTTAATAAAAGAAAGGATATATTAATATCACAAAAGTCAAGAGAAAAAGGCATTTGAAAAAAAGAACAATTGACAAACTTCCCAAGCTGGTAATTGTACTTTTGATACAAGTTGCTTAATTTGGGACTCTTTTTCAACCTTTCAGTAGGACAGGGAGCCCGGATGTTTATTTTCCTCCCAACTACATTTTCCTCCCAACTACGGTTAAAATGTAGTTTCAATTAGGTGTGTTGACAACTGGAAACCAATCTCTTAATTCATTGAATTCAGAATACTCAGGGGAAGGAGAAGGAAGCTGAGGCTTAGAAGCTGCAGTACCGGACCCTGGAGAAAGCAGGCTACAGGCCACCTAGGTGCAGAGCAAGCCCGGAAAGCCACCGGGATGACCAGGGAAACTCACCTCCCCCCACACACTGCCTGGCCTGGCTGCAGGCCAGCTGTGGGAGCCTCAATGATTGAACATAGCAGTTAAGTGTTTTCATTCTTTGTACCACCTGACAGGTGACATAAGGATGAGCTGAAATGATGCGAATTCTCTTTATTCTATTTAATCAAAGGGAATTGGGGGCTGGTGGAGGTGAGTGGTAGAATTCTTACAGCATCATAGGGAATGTGGTCAGAGTAGGGACCTTCTACAAGGCAGTACTTGCAAAGGGGGTGGCAGGAAGGCAACCAGGGACAAACGCAGTTTGCACCATCCACTGTTAGCTGATGGTCAGTCAGCCTAGAGTTCTTACAATGATACCAGTATACGGACTTTCCTAAAAATCTTATACATTTCACATGGAGGTGAAATACAGTCATTTTGAACCAATCGTCTTGGGTTGAATGTTAGACATTCAGATTTTAAAAAACTCAATAAACTTTTGGTGGCTAGACTAAATACTTTCAGTAACACATACAAGACATAACTTGAAACACTATGCGGTCACACACGCCTGCCACAGGCCATTTACTTTACTCTTATGAGGTGCTGGCTAAAATAAATTTAATTAAATCCATTTCGGTATAGTTTTTAATAATATGTAATTACCAATTGTCACTAATAATCAGTGATGCATGGTATTTTAATTGTCCATTAATCATTTCCTTTATAAAATAAATGCCTTAATCCTAATGAATTTAGTTTTACATTATTTGTTTTAGAAGTGAATTTTGGCAGACCCACTTTATTAGTAATGACCTAGGACTTTCTTAGCTGTCTGAAGCAGAATCAACAAATCACACTGCTACCTGGTTTTGTGGTATGATTTCTTTCTTTCAAAGCTGTTCAAATGTAAGTGGTGTGCCACCTTGGGCTTGGAAATCTTTCTCCATTGGGACATAAAACTGAACTCTGGTCAGTTACTTCTACAACTGAAATAATGTTTCTGTTCCTTAAAAATCACTAGAAATTGTTAGAGAAATGTGACCAGGTGAGTAAATAAGGGTGTAGTGCCACCAAAGAGCTTTGTCTTATATTTTACATTGTTCTGAAATCATTGCCGTGGGTGACTCCAGCTCTTCTCTCATCTGGCAACTGCCCTATCTCTACAAGCTAAAGGGAAATAAGTTTTTTTCCCATCAGTTACCAAACCCAGCATCCCAACTCAAGCTCCCCAAACCCCCACCTCCACTTCCCATCTAAGCTCCTTTCTCATCTCCTCCCACCTCTGGATGACCAGGCTCTTAACACCTAATTCTCACGAGGCCCTTCTGGATGGATCGGCCTTCAGTACAGTGTCATCCGCGGGCTTGAGGGCTCCCAGTGCCAGCCAATCTTTGACAAAATTGCAAATGGAGTCATTGTTCTTTGGCGCCTGGGGTTTCCTAAACACCCTAGGTTTCTGCCTTTTCCACTATCTAGTCCTCAAAAGTAACTAACCTTCTGGATTGACTCCCAACTAAAATGCTCATGGATGATTAATCTGAAAGACACATGACTTTAAAGCATCCCTGATGCAACGATGGAGGCTGATAGGAAGACACCCTCCGGGAGGGCATGAAAGATGTGGTCTCCTTCCTTGAGCTGACTCTGGAGAGGTCAGGGAAGGCAGGTTTTGAAAACCACAGACAGAATAGACTAATGTAGTTGGTCCCAGAGAAGGTTCCAGAAGAGAGAAGCTTGGGGAGGTAGGCAAGAGCAAGGCCCTCTTTGCCAGGATGAGAAGTTACTAAACTTTACTCAATGGGCACAGGAAACTCATGACGGTGAAAGGAAAGGGGGAGGTTCTTATAAGAGCCCATGTGAAACCCTGACTTGAAAACCGGGGTGGAAAGAAGACACCACTTACCATAGTTCTCTACTCCCAAAGCCACACTAACCCAGGCCCTCAGAGCTGTCCCATCTCCTCTTTGAGAGAAATGCCTACCCTTACCTTTCATCTGTCACTGGCTGATGCCTCACCAGCTCAGTAATTCTCCACCCAGCTTCAGTTGGGACTTGCCAATAAAATGTTTTCTATGTTCCTACCTACCTGTCGTAGTCTACGCTTCTAAATTCTCCCCATTCTGGCCTATGTCCTCCAGTAAAAGAAACAAAAAACTTTCCTTGTGCCCATTGAGTAAAGTTTAGTAACCTGCACTCTACCCTAAACCTGCACTCAGCTCAAATCCCAGATTCCTCTGATTTTACCCTAAGTTTATCTTACCAAGTGCCTCATTTACACATGCACACTAAATGCCTACCCTCCCATTAGGCAGCCATGTCACCAGACTTCGGTATTAATTCACAATGTGCCAAAGGTGCAGATGTGCCTGGACCAACCCAGCAGGAAGTCTTTGTGAGATGCAGCAGGCCAAGCCTGTTCCCTTCAAGATTAGAGATCCCTCTGGTGACATTTGCATTTTACTTGGAGACAAAGCAATTTGACTGTAATAGTGACAGATCATGAACTAGTGAGCATGATAGGATGGATATTTACGGGTTTTGTTTTTTGTTTTATTTTTTTTCTCTATTTGTGGTATATATTATGTGGGAGAATATAGCAATAATTTTTATTTTTATATGTTTAAGTTTCCTTGAGTTCCCTTCATGTTAAAATTAGAACTATCATTTTCCTTATTTGAAAAAAAATGATAAAATCTCATTGTGGAAAGGATGAGTAGACATTCACTAACAATTGACTATACAATATTATGTAACAATCTGTCCAGCATTGCTCTAGTTACTGCCAGGATCACACAGAATGTAAATTCCCAGAGAGAATCATTATGCATATTTTCACATAGTAGAGATTATACTGCCACTAGATATCCTGATTCTATCACTTCACCTTCTTTCATGATTAGTTCCTGTGACTAAAATATATTCATATATACATTATTTTTCACAACTGCAGACTATTCTAGAACATATGCAGCCAGTTGTTCTCTCTGGATATTTAAGTCTCTTCTAAATGTGAACAGAGCTGCTGTTTATCCACAACTGCTAATTGTATTGCCAGAGGATACATTTATAACCCTAAAATAAGTCATAGAATTGTTATTGGTCAAGCAACTCCAAACGAATTACAAATATGCTAAATTTCAAATGTATGTGCAGCATTCTACCAAAATTTCTTAATTTTGAGTAGTCAGATTTTTAAGTCTGTGAATATGTTTGATATATTTTATCAGTACATATTAAGTTTCAACCAGTTATTTTTGCATTTAATTTTTTAATTACAAAATACATTTGACTCAGTATCACCAGGTAACACACTGAGGTTACGACATCTCCTAAAACCGCCAGGCACTATATCCTGAACTTATAGTTAATGTAGAAATTAGACAATTTATTTACATACCTATCCCCTAGTAGAGTAAATGCACCTTGATAGAGGGTCTGACCTTTCTGTGCCTAGCACACTGCCTGACACATACTGGAAATCAGCTCTTTTGGAATTGAACTGACTTTGTCTTAATTCGGTTCTCAAAGCATGGACATCATTATATGTTATGCTTTTTACTGGCTTCGTTCAGCTCTTTCCTTGCAGAATATATCTATCTTGTGGTATATTAAACTAGAATTGTGATATTTTATGGGTTATAGATTTCGTTCAATTGTTGTGGTAGCTGGGAACATTAAACCATAAAATAGAAAAAGGTTGAAATAGTATTGCCATTTAAAACTCTTTTGTGATTTTCTTTTAATAAATAGCATTTAGAATTAAAATTTACCTTGGCTTCTAATTTTATTAATAATGCTTAATTACAGCATACTTATTTTTAATCATGTTAGAGATTATATTAACACAAAATCAGCATTTTATATATGAGTCACAACTTTAAAGAAAAGTAAATAAAAAATAAATGGATACCATTTAATCATTGCATTCATTTCCTAGGGCTGCTGCAACAAGTGACCATAATCTTGGTTGCTTAAAACAACAGAAAATTTTCTCTCACAATTCTGGGAGCTAGACGTTCGAAATCAGGTAGGGCTCGGTAGGCTCTGAAGGCTCTAGGGGAGAGTCCCACGTTGCTTCTTCCAGTTTCTGTTGGCTTCTGGTCATGCCTTGGCTTGCGGCTGCGATCTCTGCCTCCATCCTCACGTGGTCTTCTTCACCCATCTCTTCTCTTGGTATCTGTCCTCTTAGTGTCTCTTATAAAGACACTATTGGATTTAGGGCCTATCAAATAATACAAGATCATTTCATCTGAAGATCCTTAACTTAGTGCATTCACAAAGCCACTTTTTCCAAAGAAGATCACAGTCACAGGTTCCAGGGGTTAGGCTATGGGCATATGTTTGTAGGGGCCATGACTCAACCCACTACAATCATTGGCTGAGAACGTTAAACTTCATATGTTGCTCTACTGACAACTGGAAACTGGATTTTGAGAGACTGAAAATTGCAATCTTCTTCAATACCCAACTATTTTATGTGTTAATCTGCAAAGGAAAAGGATGAATAACTGCCAGATGGGGAAAGCGTGGCGGGTGGGGGGTGGAGGGCGGATGAGATACTTAGAACCAAAAAGTAATTTTAAAATATTTAAGAGTGCTGGGTAAGGAAGATTGAGATTAAAAATGGAAAGACTTTTGTTTGCCAAAAATATGTTTTTGCAGACATACAGTATTACAGACCTGCTTTATATATTTATGTAGCAATTTAATAGGAGCCAAAAATGTGGTCAATATCAATGGAACTTTTCTGTTTTAAATTGGCATGACTTTATGTGTAAACTGACCAGTTTTCACAGTTACTTAAGCGTATTTAAATTGGGAGAACTACTGAGACCCCTAAGTCCTCCCCTTTTTTCATTAATTTTGATACACAAAAGTCTATCTGTACTGTGCCAGATGGTCAGAAATGGAGCCCACACCAGCTACTTGAAAATGTAATGAATGAATCAAGTTAGTTCTCTTGTATGTATTTCTAAATATTATTGAAGGTTTCACACTGTCCCTTTTAATAATCTGCAAAAAGTCTTCTTATTTATGAGGATTTCTCCTCACTGGAAACATTGAGGGGTGGGATTTAAAATCTCATATAAAATGCCGAAAATGAAATCCTGCAGTAGGCTTTCCCAATTTGAATTCTTGCCTATCAATATGTATAGAGTCTTAGAACCGCTCTTCTCTCCCTGCCAAAACTACCCTATACCCCAGCTCCGTAATGATAGCTGGCTTTTTAATCTTTGGGTCAAAGAGTTGTTATTTATCTGTGCAGTCAATACTCTGGGACTCTGCTGACGACAGAGCCCTCCATAACCTCATTTCCTGCTTTCTGCACACACTGCCCCTCCCATTGGCCCACAGTTTCCACTGCCCCCTTAGCTTTTCTTTTCCTTTGTTTGGTGTTCTTTGTACCTTTTGTGACAAAGATTGTAAGAAGCAGAACCTCACTGAGGCTAGCTCAAGTAGAGTGAGCGTATTTTGTTGCAAGCCTCCATAGTTCCCTCTAAAAGGAATTACACCGGGCAAGGCATTGAACCTGGGACCCAGGAAGCCCTCAGTGATCTGGGAGGTGGTCTCTGTGTTGATATTTTTCTGATTTTCTGTGTGTTTCTTTATCTCGATGTGGTGGCTCCTCTCTGAAATTTTTCTTTTTCTTCCCCAGTACTCTCTAAAACAGGGGTGTCCAAACTGCGGCCCGTGGGCCAACTGCGGCCTGCAATCCATTGCTAATTGGTCCGCAGCAAATTCTAAAAATATATTTAGTTTACTTAAATAAACCAGGTGAGGCAATACATCACCTCGAGTGAGTGGCCCGGCTGTTTGTGTATTTTACCGCATATGACCCTTGGTGAAAACCGTTGAAAACGTTTGGACACCCCTGCTCTAAAACGTGGCCTCTGCAGCTCAGTCTTAGTTTATGTGGCTTTGGACGCCATTATCTGTGATGCGAATTCCCAGCCCAACTGCATGTTATAAACTTCCACCCACATTCTTATACTATGTACTTCTTGATGATTTTGATTGGCTGACTTTGAGTCAGGTGTTCAAAATTCATTCAATCACATCCACCAAATAGTGCGCTGCCCATCTCCTGCGGCAAGGGTTGTTAAAATTGGGGTGCCTCCTTCTCTCCATTCTGCTTTCCACACAGCTCCATCCACTGGGCTTTGCTCCCAATCTCCCCACACATTTTTCTCTAAGAACATCAGTGTTGATGTAGCAGACAATTTTGCCATCCCTGAAAATTTATTGTTGCTATTTTTTATACTCTCCAGCGAGAATATGCATGTGTTTAAAATGGACACATTTTCTACTTCTCATATTCATCAAATTTTAAAAAATATGGTTCAGAGTGATTCCATTGACTAGTCATATTGGTCAGATTGTTATTTTGTACTGAGACAATTTGGATAATTCAATGAAATACACTCCTTTTGATGTATTAAATTATACCAAGTCAAGATCTTTCATATTAGTATGCCAGATTTCTACCAAAGATTACCTTATGTTAGTGTTTTCCATCTTAAGAGTTTCTTCTCAATGACTTTGAGTTTCTGTTCCAAAAGAGTCACCTAGGATGTGAGAAAAGAAGACACAGTTGTCAATTCCCTGGGGATCAGGCTCTGCTCTTATGTAAGAACCAGAGGGTTGAACATTTGCCAGAAGGAAATTCATACTTGAGCTCTTCCTCATCTCTCTGCTAAGCAACACCAAGTGCTTGGCAGAATCTCCACCCACCCAGGAGCCCCTCCTTGCTTCTCCATGAGCTAACACTGAGAGGGAGGCTGACTCTGATATAGGACTTTACAGAAGTTTCTCCCCAAATCAATGCATCACATAACTGATGTTTGAAATTGCACAGAGCTCACCTCCTTTGGTTTAGATCTCCTTGCCTGAGAATCTCTGGAGAGTCACATATAAGAATTACCAGTAGCAAGAACAATGCTAGCCCATGTATTGCCTTTGTGCAAGTTAGAAAAAGCATCCCTTCTTGTACAGATTAGAAACTTTTTATAATGTACAGACTTATATGAAAACAAGATTTACATTCATCTGCTGGGGAGTTGTACTAAATATAAATATCTACAGTGTTATGTTGGGGTACTCTTAGTGTACTCTTACTCACTATAACCAAAGTGATATTAGTCAGCAGCCCCAGAGCTGCTTTATTACTTAATCCCCCAAAATGCATCAGTGTTTTTCTGCAAGCAGATTTTGAGAATCAGTATAAAAGACGCAACAAAGTACCCCAGTAGACAAAGAGTGGACACTGAGGTTAGATGGAAAGAACAGACTGGGAACAAAGGTACCCTTCAAAATTGCATTAAATTTCGATTGAATTACATTGGGAAGGTAGTTACCAGAAAGGTATCTTTGGAAAACATTTTCAGATCTCATTGACTACGCTGTTCTTCTGTTCCAAGCGGTTGCAATCAAATGGTGAAATAAACTCAAATATGAAAAGACAATACAATAAGGATTATTTTAGATTGCTTTCTATAGAGTTGGGTAAACAGCCATAAACACAAACCTTATTTTTAAAAATAAAATGATGGGAAGAAAGAGTGTTTAGAGTCTGAGAGGTAAGCAAAGATGTTTAAGAGATTTTTTTGAATTATTTTTAAGATTTTTTTTTAATGAAAGAATGAGGAAACAAGATTGATTTTGTTGTGTTATGTATATTTTATTAGAAGAGTGGTCCAACCTGACATGAATTATCCTAGCTGGGTATAAATGGTTTTTGGTGATCTGTAATATGCAAGGTTCTGTGATTACTTCTTTATAAAAGTTGCTTTCCCAATTTAATCGTCACACCATTCTCACATGATAGGGATTTTATCTACATCTCACGTAATAGGAAAGCTCAGAGCATTTGGCAGAGCTGAATTTCAATCTAACTCCATATAACTATAAGCCTGTATCTTTCCAATTATAATTGCTGCTCTACAAACTCGTTTGAATAATAATAATGGTAAAGCTATTACTATCGTGTTTCCCCGAAAATAAGACCTAGCCAGACCATCAGCTCTAATGCATCCTTTGGAGCAAAAATTAATGTAAGACCTGTTCTTATTTTACTATAATATAAGACCCGGTATATAATATAATATAATATAATATAATATAATATAATATAATATAATTAATATAATATAATATAATATAATATAATATAATATAATATAATATAAATACCGGGTCTTATATTAATTTTTGCTCCAAAAGATGCATTAGAGCTGATGGTCTGGCTAGGTCTTATTTTTGGGGAAACACGGTATGTGTTGTGGGTTGAATTGTAGCCCCTAAAAACTCATTTTATTTAAAAATAATTTCTATTTATATCTATTATTAAATTGAAGTTCTAACTCCCAGTACTTGAGAATGTGACCTGATGTGGAGATAGGGTCTCTACACAGGTAATCAACTTAAAATAAGGTCATTAGCATGGGCTCCAATCCAATATGAATGGTGTCCTTATGAAAAGGAGAAATTGGACAGACACATGAGGAAAACACCATGTAAGGATAAAGGCAGCGGTGGGATGATGTGTCTACACCAAGGAGTATCAAGATGCCAGCAAACTCCCAGAAGGTAGAGGGAGGTCTGGAACAGATTCTCTCTCACAGTCCTCAGAAGGAACCAATCCTGCTGAGACCTTCATCTTTGGACTTCAGGCCTCCGGAACTGTGAGAAAGTAAATTTCTATTGTTTAAGTCACTTAGTTTGTGGTACTTTGTTACAGCTGACCTAGCAAACTGATAAACTGTGTGTCTTAATTCAGATGGTCAGAAGCCAAGGGTAAGTACCTGAATCCTATGCTGGTGTCTTAATATGATGTGAAAAGCATATGAGGACCACTATGGGTTTGGAGAAAGGAAATGCTTAGCATGGGATAAACGATTCTTATTCGCTGTATACCAGCTGGGGTCACCTTGGCTGGGAGAGCTGAGCCTGGATAAATGGGAGCCCCTGAAAATTTAAATAGCCCTTGCAACCACATTGTTCATTTAGCTGGAGTTTTGTTTTATGCCTACTAATTTTGTTTCTCCCTTTTATTGGAATGGACAAAGTTCATTGAACTTTATGTACCTTGATTAAACTCCAAGCAGAATTTTATGACATTGCTTAGTTGGCCAACTTTGCTGGCCATATCTGTTGTATTTTACATGTCTTGGTGATTCAGTCCCTCTTCCAGGATATTCTCACAGGCAATCGATGGGAAAGTTGAAAGGGAAAGAAAATGTGAGGGGGAGAGGGAAAGAGAGAGACTTATGGAAGCGGTGTTTTGGGTAGGGAGATAAATTACCTATATGCAACAGTTTGGGTCTTGAGGAAAATAGAAGGTTTGTCGGTGAAAATAGGGTAATTTTTCTAGAAACTAACAAAAACTACGACACAATGACCTGATAATTCTAAGAATCCCTTCAAAATACTTATATACACAACTCAATTACTGGAAGGGCAGTCTCTCTCCTGCATGTGACTCACAAGGCCAATTGGTAACCAACACCATTCAATGTGAAAGATTTACTTGCTCTTAGCTGTTCTGACCTAAAGAAGCCTCGGATATTTTGTTTGCAAGCAAATCTTGAGCCTCAGACATTACATACGAGCAGAAGAGGACTCCTCATAGAGGTGTTGAAGAGTGTTTCTGTGAATGGGTGTTTCTGGATGAGATTAAGTTAGTTACAAAATACTGCCAGCTCACCCATCTTTCTTAGATGGACAGTGCCATGAAAATGGAAGCTGGCAGGCCCTGGCAGGCATGCTCCTTACACATCCCAGCTTGGGTTCTCTCATTAACCTCTCAGAAAGCTTTCATCTGTTAATCTGAACTGTTAATTTCTTAAGTAAGA
The DNA here is from genome assembly GCF_057876585.1 of Rhinolophus sinicus. NCBI lineage: Eukaryota > Metazoa > Chordata > Mammalia > Chiroptera > Rhinolophidae > Rhinolophus > Rhinolophus sinicus. The sequence continues at coordinate 128,789,169 of NC_142517.1, read as the reverse complement.
AATGCATTTCCTATTTAGACTAAGATGTTACATAACTGGTTTCTCATGGATAATAATAACAATAAGAGTAGCAGCTGACATGTAGTAAATATTTACTGTTGGCAAGCATACTACGTAGTATTTTATTTATCTCATTTAATATTTCCAAAAGAAGAGTGGCAATGATTTCTTGTATTATTTCAAGATCAAGTAAATACATCTGTCTTTTAATTATTTCTGTTCACTGAGGTGAGGCAGATCCTGGGTTAGGCATTTTCTCATATGATTTAAAGCTTTGATTCTATCTCCCTGGGCCTGCCTTGAGGCCAAGGAATTGTAATTTCTTTGGTCTGCTTTCTCTTCATGCCTTTCTGGTGACTTCTTTGATGAATTGAGTTGCCTTTCCCCTTATGTGACCTAATTCTGTCGTATGTCTTTTGAGGCTCCTCCTCCAAAATGGTACCTAGGGTTTTTTTAAAGAATTCTCACTAGGTGTTTATTCATTTGGATAATGATAATCATTTTCAAAGCCCATACTAAAAGGTTCTAATATTCTTATTCCTTTTGCCACCAAAAACTTTTTAGGGTAAAGACTATAATCCCAACTTTAGTTTTTTATCGTTCCAGTGCATATGTTCTTGCTGGTTTCCAGCTGCCCTCAGACAGCAGCCTGCACCACCATATCCACCCTCTTCATCTGACTAATGCATATCCATTCTTAGTTCTTGTCTTAGATGTCCCATCTTCTCAGTTTTCCTTGACCCCTACATCTGAATTGAAGGACCTTGCTAGATATTCCCATGCACTTGGCCTACCATAGCCCAGTCTCACTATTTTGTAATTGTGTATTTACTGTCTGAATACCTCCTACCAACAGTTCAAAGGCAAGGACCAGACTTAGGTCACTGATGCCTAATATGGTGTCTGACTTCTAAAAGCCAATCCAGAACAGTTGCTGAAAGGGTGAATGAAGAATGAATGTCTCTATCCTCACATTTACCAAATTGTGTGATTACATATACAAATCACCCATTCATTATACAGAGAGCATCTCTGCAAAGAAGGGCAGGGCTCTTTCTAACTCATGTTTGTGTTCTGAGTACCCAGCACATGACCTGTTCACAAATAGGTGGCAAATGAAGGAACAAGGAAACAGGGACCAAGATCCCTGATAAGACTTTCTCATGTCATCTTTCATGATATTTCTTGGCAGTTGATGCTCAGAAGAAGGAGAAACTCTGATATTTGGTTTGCTTCTGATTCCTTCCTCCCACTAATGGCCTTTGAACAAAGCATAACAATTTTCCTTTCCCATATTTATAGCACCAAGTTTCTTAGCCATCATTTGTTTTGCTTCATAGACAGGAGATGACTTAGAGAAGAAAAGGTCCCCATGGTGGGAAGAGTGAGTAAAGTTGCTGTTTATTAATTTCAATTTGTTTTATAGGCTGGGTTATACAGGATTCCTGAAAAGAGGTGGTAGAACTAATGTTTTTATAAATATTGAAAACTGCTGGCTTTACATATCAATCTGTGATGCTGCAGTAACTCAGTGTGAAACATGAATATAATTTATGTGTAGTTATAAACAGCAACAGTTCCCTGGAGATTCCAGGTCCATTTTATAGGTTGAAACATGCTTGGGTTTTGTTTGTAATTAAAACTGCAAGAATTTTTTTTTTATTAAGTACTGCTCACACTTCAGTGGTTCACTGAATATTTCAAGGGCCTCTGGTGATAACTGCTAGTCAAGTGCAGATAAACGTGAAATGATTTGAATATATAAGCACATTTTTGATAACGGAAAGCTTTCATGTGCTAAACTAAAGTTTAAACAACTTGGAACGAAGAGGTGGAACCAACAAGTGCTTAAAATGTTACTGGCTGGAGGAATTTGACAAGGTCAAACTGAGTTTATTACTTGGTGGCTTTGTGGTTTCCACTCAAATCTCTAATAAAATAAGCATAATGTCTCATTCCTCCTGTGGAAAGCTCGGTCCACTCATTCATGTCCTTGGTATGTCATCCAAAAGCCTAGTTTCCAAAAAGAGCTTGTTGGTTTGAATGCAGGGCTGTCAGGTCAGTCAATAGCACGTCATGCAGCAGACCAGCGTCGTTACGTATTTCATTGTATAACTTGGTTTCTGTCCTGAGATGACTCTAGACTCAATCTCTGCTGAGAACTTTCTCTGAAAAACAACCAAATTATGAGAAGCTGTCAGGTCAGTTTTAGGCTGTATTGCTTTCTAAAAGTGTCATTTTACATCTGTCTTATGATTTAATACTATACACACTCTCTCTATATTCTTGGAAAGTTATAGTGAGCTACAGTCTCCTGATGATGAAATAAATTGTCTTGTTTGTATTCGAGTGTAATGGGCCTTTGGGGTACATGTTAAGAGTTTAGAGGAAAATAAACTGTTTCTGGACTTTGATAAATGAACAAAAAAGATAAAATACATTTATTAGATTCTAAGCTTCTTAAGTGCAAGCAGCATTTTATTCATCCCATAAGTAGCCATTGTGCTAGGTTCTGAAAATATAAAGACAAAAGAAACAATAATGATATAGTCATAGTAACTGTCTTTAGGGATTTCATCCTCTAATGGGGAAAGCAGAAACAAAGACAGGTAATTACGCTTGTTTTTAGTGGTATGCTACTTAAGATATGCACTTAGTATAACAGCAATACAATTAATCAAAGAGTATGGGATGGGGAAGGGGTGAGTTTTGCAGACAGAGATGACTGAGCAAAGTCATGGGTGTGGGGTGAGAAAGACCCTAGCTGAGTAATGCAAGTTGTAAGACATTTTGTGTTGCTGTAGCCTTAATCGTGGGTTAGAAATTCATTTTAATTGAGGCTAGAGAGTTATATAGGGCCAGATCTTGGAGAGCACTGTGTGTCAGGGTACACACTTCAGATTTTACTTTTGAGCAAAGGAAAACCAGGACATGAGTCAAATTTCCCTTCACACAGTTTACTCTGGTGATTCTGCTGAAGATAGGACTGTAAGTAGCAACATAGAGGCAGGAAAACCCATCAGCAGCCTTAGTGAGATGATGGGGGCTCAATTGAGGTCCTGGGTGGGTACTACTTACGTGGATGGACACAACATTTTAGAGACAACAGCCAGTTTTGAGGATGAGTGGTGGGAGTGCAGGAGAGAGGGATGAGAAGCAAGACTCGCAGGTTTGAAACTTGGGAGACCAGATGGCTGATGGGGCCAAGAAGATGCAGAGGGAGCAATGGGTTCAGTGGGAACTGAAACATTTTTTGACACATTTAATTTGGCTTGTCCATGGGTCACTCAAATCAACATTTCCAACATGTAATTAGATACGCGAGTGTAAATATCAGGGTGGATGTTTGGACTGAATATTTAGCCTTGTGGGCTCTCAAGAATTAGATGGTAGTTAGCACCATGATAGAGGCAGAGAGCTCTCTGGGGGAGAGGGGAGGGAATACAGGTGAGAAGAGCAGGGAAGCTGAGGATAGAAATATTCAGAACATCAACATAAAAGAAGGATATAGCTATACATATATCCACCTTCTCAGGGCCCAACACAATGCTTGGTGCACGTGAAATTTTCAATAGGTAAAAATAAATAAATTATCCATGAATCAATTCCGAACATATGAATAAAATTTAAAAGGTACACACGTTTTAAGGTAGTGGGTCTCACCCCTTTGTAAACAGTGGAGTCCATGAAGAGCGTTTACAAAATTGTCAGTGACCAAAGCCCCACTCTTTCGAGATCTGACTTAATTGTTCTGGGGTGAGACTTAGACAAAGGCAGATGCACATGTGTGTGTGTGTTTCAGTATGCGAGGGATCCCAATGTGAGGCCAAGGTTAAGAACTACCACTCGAGAGAAAATGAAGAGTCAGCTGGAAAGGGTAATGAGGAGGTGGAAGCCCTGCTGGGGAAATGGGAAAGCAGCCAAGAGAAAAGCAAGAAGTGTTGTCCTTTCAAGAAAAAGGGAAAATTAAAATTAGAAAGAGCATATTTTGTAAGAAACCAGGCAAAGATCTTAGCCTGAGAAAGAATTAGATCGAGGGAGCAGGATTACAAGGAGGAACTAGTATGGAAATGGGTCCATGTTCCTCCCGGCATTGGGCCATGTGTGTGTAGCTTTCTGTCCTCTCTGGTATGCACATAATAGGTACATTAAACTGGAAAGTCAAGGAGCTAGTTAGTCATCACTGACTTATACCCAGACCATTCCCAGGGGCAAAACTAGTCTCCAATTATAAAATAGAAGCTACTGGAAGCTGTTTTCCCCCTCTTGGGGCCTGAAGGGTACCACGCATGGACTTGTCCTGTTAGATTGGGGTATGTGTACACAAGTATTGATAACAGTGGGTCTGGTCACCAGGAATTGCCCACAGGGCGCAGCTCAATTTCTTTGCATAGTTTTACTAATAGGCAAGTGTCATCCTGTGTATGTTACCTCCCTTTCTTAGTTGCAGGTATATGTTGGGGGTAAGGTTGAAAGCTGTTTTGTTGCTGCAGATTTGATTGAGATGATACAAGTATTTTCCTGAAAGCCATACTGTTGGATTCTAAAGGCTAACTTCAGTTTCAGGATTCTATTGTTGAAGAAACAAGGCACTGAATGGTCACTGAAAAAGCAAAGTCATTTTGTATGAAAAGAATTTCGTTCATTACTCAACATTGGAGTTCTCTGGCAAACGGGAGAAAGGGAGAGAGTGCGTGCACGAGGGTGAAGGGGTGGGACAGAGAGAGCCTGCACCCACATGAATGTAGGGGCAAGCACTGGACCGTACATTCTAATGGCTTTAAGTCTTTTGAAAACACTTTGATCTGCTTGTCAGAAGTATGTGCATCATTTAGGGCAGTTAATTATCAGCTTTGGGTGTTGGAAACTGCTTTAAGACTATGATCTAGAGCAGGGGAACCTTGTGTTCTCTGTTGTCCTACATGCTGAATCTCTAATAAATGCCAGAGCATTAGGAATTGCCCTCTGCTTATGTTGTTGATGGTTCTCAGGTTAATCACTGTCCCATGCCTGGACTTACCTTGAGTAACTATGTTCTTAGCATCTTTGCCTCAAATTACAAGATTGACACCTGGGTGGGAAAATAAATCTGAGAGGACAAGACATGAAAGCATGGCAGTCATGTCTGAACCCAGAGAATGGCTGGCTTGGATCTTAGGATATCCATGGCTCCCCAGAATAGGCCATTTTACAGAAGTATGCTGGCGAGCTTTATGAATGACTGATACAACTAAAGAGCTACTTTCCCTCAGAAATCCTAGAATACATCACTCTCATATATGCCTGGAATCTGTGAATGATTATTATACTAGTTGATTCATAAGCAGTGGCATAAGCTTAAATACCAAGCCTTCGTTTTTATTCATTCATTCATTCATTCATTCATTCATTCATTCATGCAATATTTACTGGGTGTCTGCTATGTGTCAGAGTTTGATTAGCCACTGAGGATAAAATGGTGAGCTAAGAAGGACACAGGCTGTTCTCACAGTTTGCAGATTACTGAGAACAGAGTGGTGGGTAAGGAGGAAGACATTGATTAGAGAATGCCCGAATGTATGAATATAAACTAATGCGGAGTCTTCCTAAGGAAACAAATATTTATCCATGAGAGTATATTATAGAGCAGCGCCTTATACTGGGGAATCTGAAAAGGCTGCTTTGAGGAAGTGAATTGGAGCTGAGATATAAAAGATGGAAAAGGATCCAGAAAGAAGAGGTAGCTTGTGTAAAGGGCCAGTGGCAAAAGGAATCATGAAGGTTGGGGAACTGCAAGAGAATCAGCATGTTGGCATGAAGAGATTTAGGGAAGAGGTACAGGGTGAGGCAGGAGAGATGGATGGGTCAGGTCAAGTAGGGATTTGAAGTTCATGTTAAAACCTATGAGAAGGTATGTGATATTGTCAGGATTTTGATTTGGAAAAAAATAAAACAAAACATTCTGGCCGCTGTGTAGCGAACAGATTGAGGAAAGGGGCATAATAAAATGTGAGAAGACCAGTTTATAAGTTATTGCAGAAGTCTAGGCCAGAGATGGGGGTCTTTAAGACTAGCATAGTAATGGGGAAGATACAGAGAAGTGGGTAATGCCCAGGATATTTGGGATAAAATTGACCGTGGCATTGATTGGATTTGAGATTGAGGAAGAGTGAGGAGTCAGGGATGATTTCTAGTCTTATCCTGCAGAACGGTCTGGATTAGTGGTTTTACTGACAGGGAATGGCGAGAAGAGGAGGACTCCATTTAGGGTGGTATTGCTTTGGCAGGGATGGGCAATGCGACCCATGAGTTTAGTTTTTAATGTAAGTTTGAGTATCTTTGGGAGACCTAAGCGCAGATGTTTTGCAAGTACAGCCTGAAAGCTGACCTGTGAAATTCCTTCCTGATACCCTCACATCTAGGCTTCTGGGAGTAGCTGTGCAGTGCCCCCTGGAGGACCTTCCTATTTTGTAGCTTATCTCCACTCTACTTGATGGCTGGTTATATACACCCTTGTACCGAGGGACATGGTCCATCATTACGTGAATTTGTTTTTCTCCCCTAGGACTAAGGGATGCTGTGGTTCTCTATCTCCAAATCTATATTCATATCTGTACCCAGTTTATCCCACCAGTGGCTGCTGTGGCTTTAGGAGCCATTTGGTACAGTGAGAAAAATCCTGGTTAGATTGATTACCAGTTGGGCTCTGCCATAACTATCTGGTGATTTGGCCATTGTGATTTCCCTAAATCAGTATTTCCTCCTGTGTGAGAGAAACAATTGAACTAGACAGTCTGGTTCTCATGTTCAGTGATTCTAATTTCTGATCTCAATCTCTGCTAATCAGATAGTTTGGGGAATGAAATAAATATGTTTCTAGATATTGAGAGTAATCTCTGGCCATTTCAGGATTGCTCACATTTGGTTTGCTCACCCAACAGGGCCTCCATTACCCATCCTTCATGTATCATCCATTGATCAGGTTATATCATTGCTAGTGATTTTTAGATAAGGATGGATAAGTATTTCTTCTTAAATGCTGACTTTGATCAATGGGCCATGGCTACCTGTTGTACTCTGTTGAGAAAGATTCTGGTGCAGCATCTTGTTTGTGATGAGAAAACATCATAACTGATTGGCGATGTGTGTCATTGGTAAAGGACTGAGAGTGGTAGCACCATAAGTGCATGCCTCGCCATCCCAGTTCTGCAATCTGGTATCTGTTTGCCTTGCCAATGCCTGGGCATTATCTGGTGGTTAAAACAAGTAATTGCAGGATTATACTTTCCCAAACTTATTCTGGAGCTGAAATTTTCCACCGTCTTTTATTGTGTTGAGTTCTAATGTCATTTCCAATAATTTGGTGGGATAACAGAGAGCTAAATATATGTATAGTTCATCTTGTCTTGTTCACTGGTTCACACTGTTTAGCACCTCCTGCAGAAAATGTAAGTTGTCTACTTTTCTGTTTTTAAAAGGACAATCTAATTGAAATAAATCAATCTTTCTGTGAAGGTTAAGATTCATGCAGGAAGTCAGGACGAGATGTCTAAACTAAGCTTCTCAACTTTCATGTGCAATCCTATCAGTTGGGGAATCTTGTTAAAATCCAGATTTTGGAATTCGAGTCCCATACATTGTGATTCAGTAGGTGTAGGTGGGTCCTGAGATTCTGACAAGCTGCTTGTCTGGGACCACGCATAGAATAGCAAATGTCTAAACAGCACTAATAATTGTGCACAAACAAAGATGGAGGTAGATAAATGAGAAGAGCTGAATGTTTGGAGAGTAGCCATACTATAAGACTTCTTACTTTTGACAAATATTACTGCTTCCTAAATTGTCTGTATGAATTTATTTTTATATGATTGTCTTGTTTTTCCGAAGAGTAGAATGCAGGAATGAAAAATACCAGTTGATGGAGGTCTTGGTTAATTGCATTCCAGACAATTAAAGTTTTATTGAGCTTTTAGAACACTCAATATATACCACAAAATGGAGTTACTTAATTGTAATTTTCTTTTTAAAAATTTAATTGTTTTATTTAACTACAAAAACGATACATGATCCCTGTTAGAAAGTCAGACAATGCAGAAGTGCATAAAATAGAAAGTGAAAACACATCCGCTCCCAAACACTACCCCTCAGATTTAATAGCACCGTTAAATAGTTTGAACAGTGTGATGTGACCAATTAGACTTTTCCCCTGTGCTTGTGTAAATCTTGTCTGTCTGTGTATTTACATACATATGCAAATAAATAATTTAGAGGGAAAAACATATAAAAGTCTTTTTTCCTTTCTAAAAAGGGGAAGTAGATTTTGCGTCCCACAGGATGAGATTCAAAGGAGCCCAAAGTAAAGATTTTCTCTCTCCTTTCCTCTTATGTTTCTGTACTTTACCTTTTGATACTTAAAATATATTTTAAACATCTTCCCAAATAAATGCAGACACCTATTTGCTTGCCAGTATTTTAATTGTGCCGGGCTGGTTCCCTTTATCTGACTATAAATCCCAATTTTTATTCTTTTACATCTCACAAAATATCTTATATAGGAATGGATATGAGATCCCTGGTAAATAAATGACTGACGCATTTTACTGTACTTTGAAGTATCCTGACATCACCGTGGGTTATTTTCTCAGATCTGGGATTTAATGTTAATAATAATACTTATTCACCTAGTCCATAAGTATTTACTGAGCAACTACTATGTGCCAGGCATTGAGCATCTACCTATCAGATACTGGGGGTACAAAAATGAATAAATGAGGAGGCCATCATTCCTGCCCACATCTTGCTGACAATCCAAGTAAAGATAAAGGGTCTGGGTTGTTTTACTGCCATTTTACTCTAGATGATGAGACTTGTTCTCTTGTGAGTTTTAAAAGAGAACAAGAAACTCCTGGTAACTTTTCTCCCTTTATTTTACACAAAAGGATGAGACCATCACTAGCCCTGAGATTTTTTTTTCTCCAGCTTTGGCTAGAATCCAGTTTGGTGAAATACATCTGGAGGTCAGATGCAGGGTGGGACAGTGCAGAAAATAATTCTCTCTTTGTGAATGCTTCAAAGGACATGCAAGGGCAAGACTTAAAAGCTGTTATTATTTTCAACTGAGAGAGATATGCATATTGGGATTTAAAGAAAAAAAATGGTGGGCTTTATTAACTTATTTGTTAGGGCAATGGAGTGTGAAATAATATGTTTATTTTTGGACCAATGCAGAGGAGGAATGTGAATTTATGTTGCAGATTGAACTAATGTTCTATGTAAACCCTATTTTGCATTAGGCACCATTAGTGTGTTATGTAAATAGAGTTCTGTCATTACACAGAGACTACCTTATTGACAAGGCAGCTCTTAATAACATGGGTACATTATCTGGATATTGAGAGCACCAGGATTTATTCTTCTGTGGTGTAAGTTACTTTATTATCAGGGTTTCTTATAAAGCTCGTTTATTGAAATAATTAGAAACAAATTGCTCACATTCCCATTGGTAGGATAAGCTCCTTAACAAATCATTACTCCACAATCATTCCAGATTGGGCTTCTGGAAAAATACCCTTACAAACTTTTATCAGGAAGCGTGATGACTATTATATAGGTTTTAAGTTTAATACTTGATAATCTTCTGACAAGAGTTGAGCAGCACTTAATGAGCTTAGCCTCTCTGCTCTTAGGATATTCTGAATGCTGGTGAGAAGGAATGGAGGAAGGTTTACTCCTTTCAGTGAATTTTCTAGGTGGCATATGCTGCTTTCCCTCACATACCCTCGCCTGCCTGTGGGCACTCCCTGACAAGGCCTGGGAAGGAAGGTCAGACAGGTTAGTTATACCTGCAGCTCCCTCTTCAGTGCTGCCCCCACCCCCTTTCACCCCCACCCTCCACCCCCGGCCTGTGGTTTGCATGTTTGGAAGAAAGCTATGCCTTCCAATCTGACTTCAGGCAATTGGATACAAAAATTGGCAAATGAGAGCTAAGAAACTGGATTCAGATTCTCCAAACTGGTTACTCTGTGAAAATTTGAGTTTATCTAAGAATGCAGATTGTTTTGTACTTGTAATTTATCTAAAAAGAGGGGAAAAAATCTGACAGCACCATTTTAATGTTAGCACTAGATTTTATTTTATTTATTTATTTATTTATTTTTCCCAATCCACTGATCTGTCTTATCTCTTTGGTTAAGTTCAGATTTTTCCAAACTTCAGCCATTTGGGTCTAACCATCACGGTTTTCCTTATCATAGTAAGATCTGTGCTATAATTTACTTTACTTATAATTGTTTATGTCAATTCTTTTTTTTAAACTTAGTATAAACATGAGAGAGTATATTAATGAAATCATGAGGTTAGTTTTATTACAAACCAATTATAGGAAGTTAGTTTTATTTATTTAATTATTTTATTCTAATACATACAAAAAGAAATACACAGGTGTTCAGGTATAAGTACATTTTTCTGTGAGCTGCCTACAATCATTCCGTAAAATCCCAGGGGTGCACGGAACACCCCTTGGGAAACCCTGCTTTTGTCCAAGCTTGGTCTCCCTGTGACTGCCGATATCTGGGGAAGTTGTGAAAGCAGCCCCGGCCCTGGCTGGTTGTCCTGCTCCCTGCCTGGGTCAGACCTTGCATGTGACTCATGACACCAACCAAGGCCAGTTTGGGGCCCAGACCTTGGCTGGTTCCATCACAAACCTGGTCCAGCTGTCACCTCCCTCGTCACAGTACCTGCTTCTGTCTTCCATATGTCATGTGCTTTTTAGAACACTGAGACTGCTACCTTACCTCTAAACATCACACTGCTTTGCACATGGGAGGTGGTCTGTGAATTATTTCCAGGTAAATGGAGGGGGTGGGGGATGCATTGGATACCTAGCCAGGCAGAAATCAAAGGTGCCACTTAAACTTATTTTCTAACTTCCCTTTGCTCTACCTCAGAGCTCTTGCATGAAATGCTTTTGTTAAATGTGTTTACTTTTCTCCCAGTTTTGGTCCAAGTGAGAGATGGTAATGGGAATAATTTAATCCTTCTTACTTGCTTAGTGGATTTTAAACAGTGAGGTTGGTGACAAAATTCTTTGCTGCAGCATTCACCGAAAACTTAATAAGGCTGTTGCAACATTTTTCCTATACTTATTATTTCAGCTTGTGTGCTTTTCAGAATCCACTGATACACTTAATAATTTGAAACTGGCTAGTGCAAATAATTTATACTTGGCTTTAGAATTAGTAGAAACATTGAGTTTTGTGGCAGACTTTCTCTTTTAATTGTATATTATTTTGACAGTGTTAAGCTAAAATAAGGGATAATAGAGATATGTGGGTTTCTGGTGGCTGGTCGCAAATGGATAAGAGAGCTCAGTGTATACCAGTAGGAACACATTTTGATGACTCAGAGAAACAGGAGTAGACACTTACCTATAGGGCTTCTTAAAAAATGTGTTAGATTTCCCTATATCTTTTATTTAGGAAACTCCTGAACATTATGTTTGATATCTCAGGCATTTTGCCCATGAGCACAGTCCCCTGAACTGATTCCAGGCTTCTTTGCAGAGCTGTGACATTGCATGTGCTTTTGCACAAAGGAATCCAGGTTTCCTCCAGGAATGGGACATATCAACAGCAACTTTGCCTTGATTTCACATGGGAATCCCCAGCAAAATCTAGTGCTGCTGTGGACTAGATCTTACCAACTGTGCTTTTCTGCCTTTCATATTTGTAGTCTCAGCGTGATCGAGATGGGAAATGACAAGAGATGAAATCGGAAAGATAGGTAAGCCCTAAATGCTCTCGACTTGATTCTATAGACAGTGAGAAGCCACTGGAAGGTTTTAAGCAGGAGAGTGTGGTGATCAGATCTGTGCTTTAGAAAGATCTCTGCAGCTGCCTTTTGCAGGGTAGGTGAATGGAGGGATGAGACAGGCAAATTGGTTAGGAAATCTTTGCAAGGGTCTCAATGAGGCTTGGTTAAGACTGAAGTTTAATGACTGTTGCCATGAGGATGGAAGGAAGGGGATGTATCTCAAGTGCATTTAGAATGTAGATGCAAGAGAACTTGGTGGCATAGTACTTTGGCACATGGAGGAGAAAAAAGGAGCTGGGGATGACACTCCAATTCCTGGTTTGTGTGAATGGGTGAATGGTGCCACACCTTACATGGTTGTAGTCAGAGGTGACATCTGAGATTCAGATGTCAGTGACAATTTATTGGAATTTGCTCCTAAATTTCTAACACCATTGCCTTTATAAATCATCTATTTTGGTTAGCTTTGAGTATATGTGCTCAATTTGAGATATCATCTGTCATGTATTGGAGATAATTCATCATTTCTGATAACCACCTCTTTGTAAATTCATTCATTCATTCATTCAACAGCTGTTTTTTGGGGTTTACTGATATTATGCTGCAGACTTGTACCAAGTCTGACACTCTGCTCATCCTTATTGTACCTATGGCTGATTGCATTTTCCAGCCCTTTCTGGGGGGAATTACCGTACTTCCCTGAATGCCTAGCCGGGCCTTTGGTCCTGGAGAGCCAAGGTCCTTGACTTGGTCTTAAGGGCTACATTCTGAAGCACTGTCTGCCCAGCCTGTGCTCGTCTTCTAAACATGACACTCAGTTCCCTTTTAAACTTCCTGTATTCATTTATGCACCTATTCTTAAAAATCCTGGCTTTCAGATTATTATTCATTGGTTTGTCAGATATTTAAATATATGCTAGATTCATTTCATTGGACTCATTTCACAGTTCTGGCCACCGCTGGCCTACTTTTGTCTTCTTACAATATTACCAATACCCTAAAAGAATACCAATATATTATCTTACCTCTGGTGTCCTGCACCTGTAATTCCTTTCTGACATTTTCTTTCTATACTCTAAGGACTGGACACATGGCACTAATATATAAGCATAAAAACACAATGGACTACTAATCATGTCTAACATTTAGTGAGTATTCACCATGTGCTAGGCCTTTTGAAAAATATGTACGTTAAATCATCTCAACAATCCTATATTCTAGGTAGCATTTTATTATTTCAATTTTATAGATGAGGAAATTGAGACTTGAAAAGGGTACATAACATAACCAAAATCACATGAACCAAGCAGAAGAATTAAGACTGGAACCCAAGGGAATCTGTTTCCAGGAACTTTCCTTTTAACTTACGTTGTGTTCTAAATAACAGATAAGTCTTAAAAGAGTTCTGGGAAATGTAACACATTTAAAGAGAGCAGATCTTAAGTTAATTGAATGAATATCTAATTTGGGGACTTTGAACCAAAACCAGTCATGGTAGAGACACTTTAGATGCCCACGGGCATGATGCGTTGGGCTGGGTGAGGAAGACTTATGGAATCATAACATGGCTCTACTCACTTGCCAACTTGTATCATCTTTGAAACTAGGCTGTGAAAGCAACTGCAAAGAGGACTCTCTCAAAAGGTATATTCATTGAGAAGTTGCTTGGATAGTGGCTTGTCTAAGGGGCCAGGGATTTCTTCCAAGGATTTGTAGACTGGCCTGGATCCACGTAGAATGGCTGAGTCACTGGAGCCTATTTTGAGCTCCCCAAAAAGTTTCTTCAACTTCCTTGCCATCCTACGGGGAAGTGTTCATATCATTAGAATCACCGCCACTGAGACATTAGGGCACCCTGATCTGAAGTCCAATTACACTGCGTTCCCAGAACCCAAGTGAGTTCTATAAAGACGATGCTGGTATTGAAAGGAAGGGCACAACCCGGAAAGTGCCTGTGATAGTAACAGGTGAAGGGTGAGGAAGTTCTGAGTCATAGTGATTGCAGTGGGCTCAAAGGGAAATGGGGAAGTTGAAGGATGTTTGTAAAGAAGAGGAGTGAGTAGCAAGGTCAAACATTTTATTCATCATATAACAGGTAGTAATCTGAGTCCCCAAAACTGTCCTGATTCAGTTGGTCTATAATAAGGTCTGAAAATACTGGGGTTGCTACAAAAATGTATACACATTTTAACAGATGTTATCTATTTATTACTTTTCGAAATTGAATTGAATTATGGTAGCAATGTGTAGTGTGACATTCGCTCAAAAGATATTTTTGGGAATGATTGATTTTATTTCCAACAAGTATTACAATTTTAATAACATTTTTTTCCTTTCTTAAAATTTGTGTACATTTTTTTTTTTGGCACCCTCTGTATGTACTATTTAAATGATCCCCAAGGTGATTTTTTGGTCAGTGAATCTTTAGCTGGTTTTGAAGTTGGACACAAACATAAAAAATACTTCCAAGGATATCAGCTTTTGAATCCAAGAAGAATATTATTGCCACTGACAAAAATGGCTGAGCTACTGAACATGGGGAAAAGAAACATGGGTTTTTGAATAAGCATGCAGTGATGAGATATTGAGAAAGTACCCTCTATAATCAGGAGGAAGTAGGAAGCAGACCATTTTATTAAGTCTCCTCCACGCTTAGATTCCCACATAGTTTCTTTTTTCCCTATGGGATGTGTCCACCTGCCAGCCTATCGTACCCCCCATTATTCCTATAATAAAACCCTCATGGCAGACACTCAGTCTCCTCAGTGACCTCCAACCAGCCATGTACTTGCCCACCCCCACCATCATTGCTCATAACAGTCGACCCCCCTTATACTCTCTCTCCCTGAGTTGTCCTTACATGAATCCTATTTATCCTTCAAGGGCCAACTCAAATCTCATCTCCATTGCCAGCACCAACACGACTCTCTTTTCTGTCTAATTGTGGTTCTTCTGGGTCTGCTCACTCATTTGGCCTTAAAGCCATTATTTAACCTTGAATGTATGCATTCATTTTTCACTAAGCTCTATTGTAAACACTGAGGAGAGAGACTTAAGATCAATTCCACTCTTCATCCCTTACAAAATCTAGTATGATAATATGCCTGTAAATATTTAAGGGCAGGGTTGCATTGAAGCATTTGTTGAAGCCCAGAAACTCAAAGAATTTGTGAGAACGTGTTAAAAAAAAACAGCAGGGTTAGCTCAGCAACAAGTGAGAGGAGGAGAAAGCCCAATAAAAAAATCCTCAGAGGTTTGGAGGCAGAACAAGGAGAGGGCAGCGCATTAGCCCAGGATAGAAAAAATGTTTGATAAGGAGCGGTTGGTGCTCAGTCTTTATTGATTCAGAGGCTGCATGAGAGCATATATTATTTTTATAGTAAAATAGAGGATGTACGAACTTTGTGTAGCAGATTGTATGTAACGGAACTCACTCTTCCATTCAAATGTAAAGAAATATTTATTGAATGCTTACTGTGTTCCAGATACTATGGATATTATCTATATTATCTACTAATATTACACACAGGTTTATTCCTAACTTCTGCCGCAGACATCATTGCAGGCAATCTCCATGCCCCTTGATGCCATTTGAAAACCATGAGTTATGTTATTTCACGTTGCATTAAGGAGCACATGGCATTCGTTTTCATGGAAATCTAACTAAGCACAGATGTCTGATTGTACCTTCTCGCTGAGGGATTTAACTCTAAAACACGGGCAACATTTTTTTTTTTTTATCTCCCACATGCTTTGATTATACGCTTGAGTATTGAAGTTCTCTTTTCAATGATGGTTTAAAAGAATCCTAATGGCAAGAAGTGAGAGTCTGAGTTCTAATCCATGACTGATGGTATAGTGCACAAATATTTGTTGCTGCAAAACCAGCAGATTTTCTTTTGTGCAGGCCCATGGGTCTTAGCTGATTAGTGACAACCCTTTCTATTTTGAAACACACATAGGTATTTTCAGATCTTTCTTCTTGTTTTCTACCAGGAACTATATTGAGAAGCAAAGATTTATCTTTTACTCGTCTGGCAACTGAGAATCAGTGTCTTCCTGTAGTCTCCATGGGGTTAGGAGGCATATTATGAGAGTTGGCAAATTCACTTGAATGAATCTCATTTGTTACTTTCAGGTCAATAAGCATCTTAAGCATTCCCGGGCCTGCAATGCTCCCTGTGTCATATCCCATAACTTCTAAGCAGGGTGCTCCCTGGAGAAGAGTTAACCAAAAGAAATGTAATCCTTTAAGTCTTACATAGGACATACTTGAGTTAAAAAAAATAAAATAAAATAACCCAAAGAATGAGTCCATTTTGATGACCAGGTATTTAAAAAAAAAAAAAATGCTAAAAATACATTAGCGCAACTTTTTTTAACCGACTTCATTAACTTCTTGAAATGGCATACACATTAATAGGATTTTTATTATGAATTCTTCTAATTTGTTTATAGGAGGCTCTGAAAGGGGTCTTCTTATTTTCTTGAGTCTAGCTATGCATTGATGAGACTCATTAAGCATAATGGAATCTGGCAATTTATCACCCAGATTAAACGCCCTTTCCACGTGACCTCCATTTCCCCTTTATATTTGGAGGCACCTCCCTGGCATCCATCAAGGTCTCAGTGTAATTTCCCAGTTTTCTCAGTAACAGAATCTCCACACAGTCAGACATACCCTTCCTGTCCCGCGCTGCCCTTCCTCCTCCCCGCGCTGACATGAATACCCACTTCTTTTGATTCAAGTGAAGTTGTAAAAAGTACACAGAGTTAAGCTGTTTGGATAAATGCAATCTTGCCTTTTCTATCATTTCTTTCCCAAGCCTTTTCTGGTCATATTTCTTCACTGGAGCCTTGTTCTTTAGGGAACTATCAGAAATCAATGCCCTTTACAAATGCTAAACGTCTCTTTCTTGTTATGAATGGAACATTAGCCACCTAAGGTCTCTGTCTTCCCCCATCGTGACTAATAGGATTGTAATTTCATCAAGGTCTCCAATGACATCCGAAACCATACCAGTGAAACGCTAAGTGGATTTGGATGTCACCTGATCTTCAAGATGAAATTCAAAGCACTGTCTATTTAAAGGTTCAGAGGCAGCGGGGTCCCAGCTAAAGCCACCACGCTGACCCAATCGAGGTGTCCCTGATGGGGCACACTGGATGAAGCTAATAAATCATTTCTTAAAAAAACACTTCAAACTAAATGTAGGATACCTAAGCAAACACGGGGAAGACACAACTACTTGAATTTTAGTCCATCTCCTACATGTATAGTCCCTCCTTTCTCTTTTACAAGTAAATCAAAACATTTAAAAGTGAATTAAGCCATGTAAGATCCTTTTCCAACATGCAAAGAAAATGCTATTGATCTAGTGTTCATTTTTTGAAGATCTTGCTCATTCTTTTTTTTTTTTTTCTTTGTTGTTTTCCTTTAATTGGTATTGACATATCTGTCTTCCATATTTTCAGCCTAGACCCGTGTTTGCAA
The DNA here is from genome assembly GCF_057876585.1 of Rhinolophus sinicus. Lineage (NCBI taxonomy): Eukaryota > Metazoa > Chordata > Mammalia > Chiroptera > Rhinolophidae > Rhinolophus > Rhinolophus sinicus. The sequence goes on along the minus strand of NC_142517.1, from coordinate 128,771,885 downwards.
TAGCTGCGTGAAATGAGAGGAGCATGAATGGCTTAAGCTTGAGAACAGAATCAAACTACATTGCAGATTGGAAGTTTGAACCAGGCCCCGTGCCTCAGTCCCCAAATCTAAAATAATGATAGTATTCAAAGTATCTCTATAGTATCTAAATACTTAGGGTAGAATTTTAATGAACAAAAGCACTTAATGATTTCCTTATTTTTCGCTAGCCTTTCTGAGGTAGATAATGTCACTTAAACCATCTGTCTCTGTCAAGGGATCACTGTTTTCGGATGCATTCATTCAAACCATGTTCATTCTGTGGGATCTTTGTGACTCAACCTTTTGCTTCCACCCCTAATTCTGATCCTTTGTCAATCTCCACGGCCCATCATCACTTCCATAGCCCTGTATCTGGCTTCTTAGACTTCAGTATCGCTCTGTCAGTCTGTTACACACTGCTGGAAGACTTACACCTGCTAAGTCACATGGCTTCTGTCACGTCGTTTCCTTGATGAAAGTTACCCATAGCTCCCATTTCTTTCTACATCAAATCTAAACCACTTCTTCTTTGGTTTTCAAAGCCTTGCATGACCTGGTCCCACTCCACATGTGCAGTCCTGTCCCCACTATTCCCCAGCACATATAACCTCTTATCTCTTCTGTCAATCATTGGTCATGCTGTCTGGATATGTCCCTGTAGAAATATCTTTCCTGACCTTAGCCTTTTCAAAGCATCGCCATCTTTTACCCATGGCGCCTTCCCTGGTACTTTAAAATCTTATCTTCTAATCCTCTGAATTCATAGGGATTTGTGGTAGATGTAGTGCAAGTTATACTTCATTCTCTTTTATTTGAGATTTATATGTGCCTCCCCCCACTTCTAAAAGGATTTGTAGCAGTTACTTAAGTAGACAGCATCTTGTAATGTTTGATCATTGCTTCCTACCTACATTTCTTATCTCTTCTACTCAGTCATTAGCTCCTCCAAGACAGGAGCCGTCTCTCATGCTTCATTTTGAAATGTACCATGGGAAAATGGAGAGGACGTAGGGCGAGGAGCTAAAGGACTTAAGCCCAGATACCATTTTCCTACAAATTAACAATGTGACTTCCAGTGAATTCCTTAAACCTTGAGGAATGAAATTATATATAAATTGATACAAATTGCATTTTTCACCAAAGGAAAAAAAGGTTTTTTTTTTTTTTTTTTCATTCATGAAAATAATACTTTCTCATTAATACAAAAAAATAATAATATAGAAACACTTGAAGAAGAAATTAAAAATCAGCTGAACTTGTACTACCCTGAGATAAACACCGTTACCATTTTGGTATTTATCATTTCACATAGATTTTTTTTTTAACCCATGTGCACACAAGGGTGAGAGATCTCTCTGTCTACCTACATACCTATTCATCTATCTAATAATGGGAAAAATACTTATATCTTGGCAGCTTTTCCCACTTACCAATAAAAGATGTATATATTTTCACTTCACTAAATTATGGCAGTGTATGGATATTAAAGAGTATATAGTCCCTTCTTAAAAACACATTTTAGAGAATTACATAAGAATAGACATACATACTGACTGCAGAAAGGGGTGTATAACCTCCAATTTGTCACCTTTGATGAGACATCTCTACCTTTCCTTTTACTTTGTCTTCCTAATTGAACATTAATTTACTGGCTTCAGTTCAGTGGGTGTTTAATTGGGCTGAAGTCTCCACTTGCATCTCCTCATGAACTATAGCTCTGTTTCTGTCACAGTCCCTTAGCGCAATCCCAGCACCCAAACAACTCTAAAAGTCAATTGTTTTCTTTATTTTTTAAAGGTTTGGTCCAACTCAGTTGACGGAAAAATCTGATGTACTTTGGTGTGAGGGAACTTATAGTTTTTATTTAAGTCATTTGGTACAACTATTTATATGTTTCAGTTCAGAAACATTAATCCATTTGACTATGAGTTGCCACCCAAGTCCTTGCTGGGAGCGATACATAGTATAGAATATATATTCTCTATTCATTGTCTAATAAATACAAATATTCTGAATTCCAAAATGCATCTGGTACAAAGGGTTTTGAGTAAGAGATTGTAGCCCTATCTTAAATTTATGAGATCTACAATCCCTGTGATTAAAATCAGCACTTCGTTTTACTAGTTTTCCATCATTAAAAAAAAAAAAAAAAAAAAAAAAAAAGGTATTGGCTATTACAGCAGTAGTTTTCAAACTTTTATTCTCCTTTTGGGCTCCGGAAAAGAAAATCTCACTGGTGCGGAGATAAAGGTGAAGTCCCTCTCTGTAGAGAGGAAGCCAGTACTGGGGTGTGCTGGGTTTCTCCTTCACTCACCCAAGGGTCCCCTCTACTGTGATCTGGTGAAAAGAGCTGCAGCGAAAGTAAACAATTTCTCAGGCCTGAGATACCAAGGAGGGCACTGTCTGTAGCCACAATGAACCAGGACACTGGCCAGGCAGGGAGTGTCACCTTCCCATAGATGGGAAGAGTTTTGTGGTTAATGTTTCTGCTGTTGTTTTGTTCTGATTTTCTTTTTTGGTCAGATGAATAAAAGCTGACATTTAGCATATAAGAAGAATTGTGAGGAGGCTCCACGGAAGCCAGATTATTTCAAGGTTGCACGTATGGGAGTTGAAGACCACTTGACTACAAATTTATTAACCAATCCATATTTGAGACATTTATGTCAGTTTCACACAGTAAATCAAGCCATGGTGAACATAAATGTACCTATATTATTGTGTATTCATATTATCACGTCCTTATGATAAATTCCGAGAGTAGAAGTGTTTCATATACAATTTAAAACTACTGTATATATTGTCGGATTGTCCTCCAGAAAGATCATACCAATTTACATCCCATATGACCCTGAAAGTCTCTTCATGTCCTGATTTTAAGAGCCATCAAATCAATAAGAAGTGTTTAACAATGCTTTCTTACTGTTTTTGTTTAATTTCTGGTATATTACAATTTTTAAGTGTCACATGAATTTAATAAACACTGAAAAAGGATGTTTCATCCAAACATATTTTTTCAGTTGCTGGATTTAATTAAAATTTTTATTTAAGATTTCAATTGCCAATATATTTTTTAATTCTCTAATAGATTTCTGACTTTATCTTCTTTACTGTTTTACTATTGTTAAAAGATTTATAAAGAAAGATTCTTGAAATGGAAATTATTACTTATAATGGTTATAAAAAATTGCAAAAACAAACTATCAAAAAAAAAATTGTCCAGTAAACTGTTTTTCCCACTTCTGCAGGGTTTTCTCTTTTTCTGTGTGTGTGTGCGTGTGTGTGTGTGTGTGTGTGTGTGTGATAAACCAATCTTTTCACCGCTTTTTTTTTTTTACTATGTGTTTTAAATGTATGCTATCAGGAAAGTGTCTATAACTTTAATAAGCGTATATTGTTGAATAAGTCGTTTTCTGTAGAAATATTGATGACTAACATCTTACAAGAATATTTTAGTGCAGGATACACCTCTGCTACCTTAATTATTAACATCTTTTCTTTTTTCCCTCACAATGACTGAATCATAGAGTGAACACATTTCAAATCAAATAAAGCTATAGTTTTAAGATGGTATAAATCTAACAAGAAATATGAGAGAAAAATGTTGAGATCCGGGAAACTTATAGAAATCATGTCAATGAATAAAAAGAGTCTCTTTATGGCCTCCATAATTATGTCTGTAGAGTAGAGTGATGAGTCTTCAGAGTATTCACAGTAAAGTCTTGTGGTATCCAGTTGCAATTTTAAAGTGGGCTATATGCTGAAGAGAATGTTAAAAAATAAACTCCCCTTGCCTTCATGGGACTTGCGTCTTTCAACCTAAATATATAGAATCATGTTGTGTGTGTGTGTGTGTGTGTGTGTGTGTGTGTGTGTTAACTTTTTTTTTTTCTATGTGGTTGGATCCTGGAAAAGTCATCCTTCTAGTACCATCATTTAATACGCTTGGCTCATAGTTGGAACAGGCAGTCAGGGGCTAGCCTGGTACATAATAGGTACGGAGTGAGTATTTGGTACATGACCCTAGGAGGTCTGGTCTTTTGGGGTTCAGTACACATAAATGAGGGGTCCATTTCTGTCAGTCAACATGCTTCATCAGCTAGTAGGGATCCAGTGAGGAATAGGAAATAAACCAGGATGCTCATGGCCCAGTGCTTATTCCAATAATGTGGCCGTTGTTGAGAAAGAACTAATACTACTGTTGCTTGTGGTTTGCAACAATTTGTTAATTGGAACTACCATGTGTGTTTGCGCATGTGTGTGTAGGCTACGTGTCAGTTTATTGACGTTGTTATCTGTTAAAACGATAAGAACTACTGACATTGTGAATCCCTGGTATGTGTGATACGTGGAGTACACAACATCATTTCTGTGGTGTTCTTGCCAAACACGTAACCTGAGTTCAATCATGAGGAAAACACCAGACAAACCCAAATTGAGAGACATTTGACAAAAATTACTAGTTGATATTTTTCTGAAGTGTCGAGAACATGAAAGACAGGGAAAGACTGAGAAACAGTTACTGATTGGAGGAGACTAAGGAGAGAGAACAACTCACTGTGAAGTGGGATCCTAGGTAGGATCCTGGCAGAGAAAAAGAGCCTTAGTGGAAAAACTGTTGAAATTTGAGTAAGGTCTTTTGTTTTGTTTGTATTGTACCAATGTGAATTTCTGGGTTCTCACCATTATGCTGTATTTATATAATACGTTAACATTAGGGGAAGCTGGATGAGGAATATCATGGGAATTCTGTACTATTTTGCAATTGTTCAGTTTAGAATTTGTTGAAAATATTCAAAAAACATATCTTTCATAGGAACTGCTGTTAGCTTCCTTCAGACACTTCAAAGAGTTAATTTTTAATCATTCGAATAAGAGTTTATCTTTAATGAAGTTAGGCTTGTTAATGTAAATCAATTGCCCCAGCATATGATGGTTAGAAGATCAGAGTCAGGAAGACAGTGTTTCTTTCCAGCTCTGCCTGTTATCGTACATGTGACCTTGGAGCATTACTTAGCTTCTCTGGGCCTTGAATTTTTCATCTATAAATGTGGAATGTTGATGATGATGATGATCGTGATGGTGATGATGGTGATGATGATACTAACACTTCATGAAAGAGTTGAGAGCGTTAAATGAAATAACATAAGTATTTAACACAGTGGCTAGGACATAGTGAGTGCTTTATAAATATTAGTTGTTGCTCCTGGTATTATTATTTAAATTTATTTTATTTACTCAGCAGTAAAGTCTAAATAATGTCACAAGGATTAAATGAGTTATTGTATCTGCAATAATATGTGTTTTTGGCATAGTCCCTGCTAAATAATGTGTAGTTGCTACTATCATCCATCCATCCATCCATCCAATCCATCATCTGTCCATCTAAATGTCCACCCCGTATTTTTGAGGGTCTCTATGTATTGGAAGTGGGCATGTATATATTGTGAAAGGCACTGCTATTAATCTTGAGCAAAAGGAGCGACCATAGTAAGATATGTCTTTTAGGTGTTCAGCACATTACAATCCATGAAGAACTTCCCCATATGTTATTTCATTGGATACCTTCTGAAGAAGCATTTGCTGTAGTTACCATTTCTCTTAATGTGGATAATGAAAATGAGTATCTGAGAGATTATGATACATCCTAGCTTATGTGACTAGTGAGGAGTGACAAACGTTTTCTGTAAAGGACCCAGTAGTAAATACTTTGGCTCTGTGGGCCATATAGTCTTTGTTGCAATTCAACTCTGCCATTGAAACCCAAAAGCAGTCATAGACAGTAGGTGAACAAATATGTGGGCTGTGTTCCAAAGAAACCCCTGATGTACAAAATCAAGACGTGGGCCTGTATTTGTGAACCCCTGAACTAGTCAGTGCAAAGCTGTTCCTCAACTTTCTATTTCTGCCTCCAGGTTTAAGCATCTCATGGTTCTCTGTTGCATCGTTTCAGCACAGTTGTTAGGCAGAGAACACCGCAGTATGTGTTCTGAAATTTCACTTAACTAAAATGATCATCTAGTCCCTATTTCTATATCCTGTTTCCTGGTCATCAAGAAATATTAAACACTCAGCAGAAATCCAGATTAATTTTGCCTCTCAGTCTGGTTACCTTTTCCAAAAAGATATGAATAGGAGTTGGTTTTTTGGTTGTTTTGTTTGTTTTTTTGGTAGGGAGGGGATAATCAGCTTATCTGATTTGTAGTTTCTAAATGCTTTTTCCTTTGATTTAGAAAATTAAAAAAAAATTCTGAATTGTTCTTAAAAAAACAAATCCATTTCTTGCTTTTAATATGAGCCCCTCTCTGACTTGTCATGATTCCCCAAAGATTGCCAACAATGCTTCCACAGTCTCACATGAGGTCCTTTTATTATTGCTCAGTATAATTTATTGCTGAGACTTGGATTTATTCAAAGCAGCTGGCTGATCTCCCTTGAATCTCTTCACTTATCTCGGCCTTCATGTTTTCCTCTTCTTTACAACTTGGAGATCATTTGCCTTGATAGCAATGGTGGAAGCAACATAGGAATTGATGATTCTGCTTTCTCCTTAGCTTCTATTAGCATTACATCATTTGCGCCAAGCAATGCGTCCATCCCATCCTTGTTCTCATCTGACTCGCAATCCAGTCTTAACCTAACCCTACTCCTTGTTAATCTCATCAGGTTTTGTAAACCATAATTTACCCTGGACTTTTTGACACAGTTTTTACACATTTTTCTCTTTCTTTCTTGATTGTTTGACCTTCTATCCACACATCATAATGCTTATTATTCTCATGTGATTACAGAACCAAAATAAACTTACAAATTGAAAATTACACAAGCTATAAAATTCAAAAATATGCCATGAATTAGTATGATAGTGATATTTTGCTGAAACATTTGCTAGACTTGAGACTGGAATGTGGTCTTCTGTGGTCTTTTCTACTAGGAGAAGGTTCTTTTGAGCTTGGCTGCCCTGCGCAGTCTTGTGATGGATGATGATTCAATTGTCTCTTCAATTTTTACCCTTCAAGCTGTACAATGTTTGTTACTTTAATGTGTGAGCATATCATCTTTGCCTTTACTTGTGGCTTGGATATGCCATTTATCCACGAAGTCTACCTTTTCGTAAGTGTTTCCTTTTACTAGCTTTTAACAACATCATGAATAAAGTACAAAGAAGACATTGAACCACATGGCAGTATTTCTTTAGAAGTTGTTTATAAATACATTCAGAATATACCTAATATTCACTTTATACCATTGAAATGAGATAAAAAGTTTAAAGATATTTATTGAGATTTTGTGGATCCGTAAAAATATGACTTTGGATACTGAAGAAATCCCTGAATCTATACTTTGAACTCTGCTTAAGAAATATTGACTGAGACAACCAAATCCCTTTGACTTTTTCTAAACATTCAGCTCTTTGCTCCCCAAATTATCCTCCTTACTCTTCTAGCCATTCTTGAACTGGACATGTCTTATTAGGCTCTGAAATTCTTGTATTCTCTATTAGAATGTCAAAGCCACTGGAGAGCCCACTGCAAGTTTCTTTGTTATCATTGCTCTACCTGAAGTAAAGCAGGGCGTGTGTGTTGGTTGTGTGGTGGGTGAGGTTCTCCCTCTCATCTCAGATGCACGTGCCAAGAAAAGACCCAAAGCCCTGGCTAGCCATATGATAGGGGTCTGTGGCTGCCTCTGAAGACCTCCACAAGGAGTCTCCAGCCACCAGAGTAGGTCCTTGCCTCCTGCTTGAGGTTGACCTTTGCCATCTCACACCTATCACGTGTGAGATGGTTATGAGTCCTCCCTCTGAGCTGGTACTTTTTCCCTTCTATGAGAAGACCCTCAAACCACTTACTGGTTCCAGTTCCTTCTGACTCTATTTTGATTTGCCATGATCTTCCATTCATCACTCATCAGCCTTTTGAAACTGGTTTTATTTTCCATCCACATTCTTATAAAAGTTTTCTCCTATTTTCCTCCATGAAGAAATCTATTATTTTTGGAAACGTTTATTTTTTCTGACCAATTAGGGCATAGAGAACAATACCCCAATATCTGTCACCTGCTCTGGTACTTGTCAGACATTAACAGGGATGTCTGGTACAGATGATTGTCAGACTCTGGAAAGAAAGCACTTCATTACATTACCATCAGGACAATGAAAGGAATCCCTTGCTTTCTAGACTTACCTGGTACTGGGCTGAATTGCAGTCCTTTGTTAGCCTCCCTAAAATTTCTACGGGAGCCCTGACAAGCAAACCTCCTCTTCGTTAAGTCTGTTTATTAGGCTTCCTTTTTATACTTCTCTTATCCATACTGGAAATAGACATTTTCATTATATCTATCCTCTCCTCTTTCTTTCTCTCACTCTTTTCTGTTCTTTCTCCTCTTTCCCTCAACTTTTTATGGGTTACTCACCACCCTGGTTTATACAAAATAATGTCAGCTCTGCCTTTCAAAGGAACCCACAAACACAGGGCATGATTTCCCTGTTCCAGAGCATCTCACTCAGTCTCTCCAGCTCTCTTCCCTTGCTTCTTTCTCTTCTCCTTGCCTGTTTCCTCTGTTCCAATTGGATTTCCATCTGGGTACCCACGGTATCAAATCATCCTGGGTGAAAACCATACTCTTTCCAGAATTGGTTTGTTTGGAAAATTGGTAACTAGGTTGTGTTTTTGGACAAAGTGTTCCTTAGGAATTGTTTCTATAATTGGTCTGCCTTGAATTAGAAATTTGACTTCTCTAACATCTGTATTTATTCTGGATGTCACTCTCCTGATGGCCAGCTGCTGGATTCACTGGCATTCTCTTCCACTTAGGAATGTTTCTGTGCAAAAATCAGTCATGATCTTGAGATCAGCTTCGCCATTTGAAGGCAAAGAGAGAGACCCATGTGAGTTTTCTAATGATAATCAATGTGATATTTCAGGACTTTCCTCATCCTAGGCTGACAGTGGGGAGTTCAGGCAAGAAAGATATAAAATCATAATCTTGTTGGGTGATGTGAAGTTTGCCTTCTATTGTTTAGCTCACTGTCTTTGGTCTGAGTTGCCTTTGACTAATATCAAATAATCGTTTTTACCCTGAGATCCCACCTGCAAATAGTTCCTGCCATAGAAGAAAGACAAATGATTATTAATTAGGTTGCTATATCAGCCCTTAATTTATCACAGTAGTTTAACATGTTCTCTAAAATTGTGTTTTCTAAGTTATGATATACCATAAATATATATATATATATATATATATATATATATATAACTTATTTGGGGTCTTTTCCTAAAGGATGCAGGCAAGAGTTCAGCTGGTGTTCAAAAAGGAACCATGTTATAAGTTCTTTGTAAATCTTGAGAAGTTGACCTGGCTGCACTGAAGTGCTTCATCTTCTTGGTGAATTCAATAACTTTTCTGGTTGTGTTATTTATAAAATAACTTTTACTTGTAGATATTCAAATATATGCACTTGGTTATAATCCAAGAGAAAATAAGGGGGGTGGGGTGGGGTGGGATAGATTCCTGAGTCATTAGTGTGGAGAATTATCTCAAACACAATTGATTTTCCTCATGGCAAATCACACAAAATCTCCATAGCAACTTCACATAATTATGCATAAGATTTCAGTGCAGTAACAAAACTAAGCCCAGAAGAAATTGTAAAGAATAATGATGTAGGGTGAAACAGATATAGGGGTAGGTGGCACCTGGAAAGTTTGAAGGGAGATAGTTCTAAGATGTGAAAAATGCACAAAGAACAAAAAGATTGCTTGCTTTGTGCTTTGGAGAGTATGGTTTAAGTCACACTGCATTGTCTGGAAGTTGGAGACTGGGGGCTGCAGAATCTACTGATAATACTGAGGTGCCTGCTAGAACTGCCATTGTTATAGGAATGTCAGCATTTCTATTATATTTTTTTCTGAGTTTATAACAACTATAAGAAAGTTTCTCTAGACAATATGCTGGCATACTAGCTTGAAATAAATTATTTTATAATTATTTTTTGAATGTATAAAACTTGCTTGAGCTTTTATATTTGAAAAGAAAAAACAACAACTGTAGAAGCACTCAGATATGCAAATAATACAAGTTTAGTTACTATGAAACATAACTGAGGTGCTGTAACACAAACATTCCTTGCAATTTAAATGATTATTATTTTTTGCAAATGTTAGCACGTACAGCTATCTCGTGGTTGGGTACGAGAGTTCCCAATATAAAGTTATTTACTAATAGATCAGTATCAGCGTATGGGTTTGTTAACAGCCATTTATAAAGCATGTCACTGCCCTATAATCAGGAAGGATATCCACAGCTTAATCCAGAAATACATGTAAAGAAAGAGGATGACAATTTCTGGAAAGTCCAAAACCACAACAGAACATTGAGAGATTAGGTGGTTTTCATGGGTAAAAGAACAAGAGAATGTGACATACTCAATTAGGTTCAACATGTATTAATTCCATTGGTACTATGACTGATTTCAAAATCAGTGCTAGAAACATAAAGGTGACTTTCACTTCGTTTGTGTAATGGGAATATTTGGAGTCTAGAGTAAGAAACAGATACGTAACTGGTTAATTTTAATGTAACATAGTAAATATTGAGTTATGCTAGGCTTATATTGGACTATAGCAGAGGGACATGTAACCAAACAGCTTCTGGAGGAGACTTGATAAGTACTAAAGGGAAAAAGTGTCAACCAGGTGAAGAAGGGTGAGGGCAACATTTCAGACAAAGGGAATGGCATAAGCAAAGGTATGAACTAATGCAATGTGTTCAGGGAAATAACAACTATCTCTTTGGTATTACCAGAGCCTAAAGCAAAGAGTGGAGGGAAATGGGGTTAAATCTGTAGGAGGCACACTGCTCAGGTCAGGACTTTTCTGCCAAATAAATGACCCCAAAAAGTTGCTCTTAAAGCGATGGGAGCTACTGAATTACTGAAGTGTTTAAAGCAAGCTAGTAACATGACTGGATTTGCATTATGGGTAGATGCCCCAGGTTCATTTTGGAAAGCGGAATTAGCAGGGAAAGATTAAAATAAAGGAGTTTGTTAAAGAGGTCATTTCTGAAGCACAAACCTTTCCAGTGACTCATCCACTTTGTCCCAAATACCAAGTATAATCTCCATGCAAGCCCATTTCTGCCTAACCATGAGGATCTTTACTTGAACTCATTATTTTGAAGGTGATGTTAGCTATGTCCTCTTAACATTAAGATGTTAATTAAATTGGTTTAATTTTGTATTATGGAAACTATTCTCATTTTAAGGACAGATTTAGTCCATTTCTTTGCTTTCAAGCAGAACGTCTAAGTGATTATGGGCACATAAAAATTTATGCTATTTTAAGGGCTATAAGAAAAAAATCTATTTCACACTAATTTGTGTGTGTGTGTGTGTGGTGTATCACCTAACTAATACGAATAAGTGCTGGATGGCTATAGTTTGGGAAGAACAGACAAGAAATAGTACAATACCTAGGGCAGGAAAAGCATGCATTCTTTTAATTTCATCTGTCTATCAACCAACATCTTTGAGGGCCTGCTGGGCATCAGGGATTGTTCTGAGCAAGAATGTGTGGTAGTGATGTATGAAACAGACTTCGAACTTAACATTGTGGAGATTATGATCCAGCCAGGATGACTGACATTGATCAAATAAATGTATTTATTTATCTCGAAAGAATTAATGCAAATATATCTCAAACTTTATCTAAGCCTTGCTTTTCAAGTTGATCAAGACTCTCAGTTCGTTGGCATTTGCCAGCTGTCCACTGCTTGCCTTTGAATTGTATGACAAGGACGGTTGACAGTGAACACGGCTCCCTGGAAAATAACTTGAAGGCCTCCCCACCTCTTATTACAATGCAAATACTAACTTTATCATATCTCCTATTATCCCTAAATTCTAATTAAAAAGTCTGATGGACTCCAATATCAGTCATACAATTTTAGGCAATCCTCCCCATCTACAATGTTTCTGGAAACTCTTTGCTGTCAAATTTAAGGCGTCCTTTGCAGTAGAGTCCCTGGGAAGAGGTTAATTTTTCCAGGTGTGTGGGTACATAGGAAAAGGAATGAAGTCAAGTCAAAGTCAGAAAAAAAAAAGGAAAACAGAAAACAGTTGATAATAAGTAATCACAATACTATAAAATCTCTTGACTCAAAATAAAACAGAATGCACACCACAAATCTGCTGTAACTATGAGGAAAGAAAATATTTCCAGCTGCAGTTGAACCTTTTGAAAATAAAAATTCATAGAAAAAAATTACCTCTTGTAAGTGATATTAGCATATCATATCTTGAGAAGTTCTGTCTGTTAATATGAATCATAATAAGATTATTTGTCAGTAGATATATGCAGAACTTTTTATTCAAATCTCAGTACATTTTATTTGCATATAAAGTGGCACATTTATATTCAACAATAACTAGCCCTGAAGAAGTGATATTTAATAGGCAGATACAATTATCCCAGTCAGGCCATAAACATTCTTTTAGGGCAATTGCTATAGTTTAAGATAGCCTCATAATCACGCTTGTGAAGTACTAAGCTATTACCAAACTGAGCTACAGAAGAATTTAAGCTACAAAAATATTGTGATTTCATTTGAATAAAATATCAAGTTTTCACTTATCTACCATTTTAGGAGTTATAAACATAAGGTCAATGAGCTATTACATTTTTATTCTTAATTCCGTATGAAAGCTTCAAACAATTATTTTAAGTACAATTGCTAACAACTGTAAATATTTTATTCCCTACCATGTTAACCACCTAGAACTCTTTTCTCTTTCATCTAAGATGATGGCATTATATGGAAAGTAGTTAGAATATATCTAATTAATGATTATGGTCATTTCAAGCTTCCTTTTCAGGATGTCTTATTGCGCGCCGTACATACATAGGCACCATTTTGACCAAGTATTGTTTTCTTAAGATTTGGGGATGTGATTCCGAGATAGCTATAATGTCTCAATATTTTAGAAAGCATATGTGGTCTTGCATGCAAATTAGACAAAATAGAAGTTAACTTATTTTAGCCATCCTATTTTGGGAAGAGGCGTTCTGTTAGGAATTCAAAGGCTTGGGCTGTCAAATTGCTTCTATCGTTAATAATCTGAATGTTAATTCAATTATCTTCTATCAGACCTTCATATCTATTAGGTGATGTATCAGACCAACTGCTAAGAATGCTCCAGGACAACACAGCTGGAGATTGTGTTCCTTAAATCAACCTGGTGTGTAATGATAAGATCAAGTGGGTGTGTAGGCAAGAATCAAAATGAGAAATGTGGTCGCTGAGGTGGAGAAGGTGGCTGAACAAGTCATGAGGAGTCTGAAGTCAGTGTTACAAGCATAGGGAAGAATTGAGAAGTCAGAGAGATGTGAAAACAGTCATAGCAAATGCCCTAATGTTACCCTGTCTGGCCAACTTTTAGAGAGACCTGTGCTCAGATGTCTAGGGAAGGAACTGATCAGGGAAACCCAGACCAGAGGGTGTGTCGAGGGCCTTTTACCCTAAAAACTGTGTAAATGTCTTCTCTCTTAGGATATTAGGCAATAATCCAGTTTGTTCCCAAAATGCTTTTTGTCTTTTGGTGACAGTAATGCATAATTCACGTCTCAGATTTGCACACTGATTTTACAAGGTCTCAATGCTAATGCTCTTCTGGGATTTTGTTTTGTTTTGTTTTTTGTTTTATGAAGTTTCCTTCCCTTGAGTTTATGAATAACTGCATTCTAATTGAGAATTCAGTGTCCTCTGCAGAGTCCAAGTTTGTTTGGACAGCCCAAAGTTTCTTTCAAAGCCTGTCCACCCAGAACCTTGGCCCAGCCTTCAGCTTCTAACAAGACAAGCTTGTTTGGCAAAAAGCTATGGACTCACAAGACAGGCAGCCTTCCTTTTTTGGCTTTTGGCTCTTATTTTGCCAACATCTGGACAATGGATCCTGAGCCAGTTTCTCAGCATATGTTCTGGAAATTCCGTTCAAATTGACATTGAGAAATTAGTTTGGCTAGTATAAAACTGCCTCATTTTGGCCCGCAAACCGGTGAGATTTCTGGCCAGTCTTCTGCGGTAGATACCTATCTCATGGCGTTCAGGCCGTCTATCTAAATCACTGGCGGTCCCACCTGTTCAGATCATTCTCTGAATGGGAACACAAGCTCTCGTTGTATGTGCAGAGAGCGCTCACCCTCATCCTTCTACCCCGAACCACTCAGCCCCAAAGTGGCGGAGGCTAGTGTTTCCACTACCAAGATACTTCTGTGGGCATGTGCTTAGGTATTCCTAGCTCACCCTCTCCTCTTCCTGGGCCTCTGCCCAATACACTCTTGATAAGGGTTTGGTGCTGTAGTCTGTGCCTCATAAATTATGCCATATTGTGTCTGGACAGCTCTTGGCTTAGGAGCAGTAGTGCCTCATTCATTCATTCATTATTCATTCATCCGTGTGTTCTTTCAAGACATGTTTGTTAAACACCTAACACTTACTTGTCAGACACAATGTTAGATACTAGGGAGACAGCAGGGGCAAAGTAAACAAAAATCCCTGCCCTCATGGAGCTTGCATTACCCTGCGGAAGACATTATGAAGAAAATAAGTAAGCAAAATGTATAGAAGATACTGAGTGCTCTGGGTAAACAGAAGCAGGGAGGGGGTAAGGAAAACTTAAAAGTAAGGCCATGGGTAAGACTGTCTTCTGAGGGTAGACCTGAAGGAGGGAGGAGATGAGCCAGAGGGAATTCAAGAGAGAAGGCAGGTTGCAGGGCACCGTCGCCCCTCCAGAAGCACACTGGGATGCGGAAGCCTCGGAGGGGTTTGGGTAGGAGTGACCTGACATGACTTAGGTTTTACCAGCATCATGCTAGCTGCTCTAAAGCACAAGAGCAGAAGCAGGGAGACCTGTCTAGAGGCTGATGCGATAATCAAGGTGGATCAGGGTGGTGGGAAGTGGATATGGTGGCAGCAGTAGGATTCTAAATGTATTTTGAAGAGAAAGCGGACATGTTATCCCAATGGATGTGATATGTGGTAGAGAGAAAAGGAAGAGTCAGAGAAGTCACCCAGATTTGGCCTGGGTCACAGCAAGGATCACACTGCATGACTGAGACAGGGAGACAGAGGCGGGGCAGGTGCCGTATGAGGAGACAGTGCCGGCTGGAGAGCATTAAGTCTTCGCTGCATGAAACAAGCAAATGATCTTAGATGCAGGGAAAATGATACAATTGAAATAACTTTAGCCAAAAAATAAGAGCTAACATTCACCTAATTGTGACTGCGTGTTAAGCACTGCACATTTCTCAGTCAACCCTCACAAGAATTACATAGGGTACACAACTTTATTAATTATAATAATAGTAATAATTATATATTTAATTACAGTTATTACATAACTTCATTATTATGACAATTATTATTAGAGGGTAGATGGCTATCATTATTATTACTGTGATATATATTAATTATATATGATTACTACCATTTACAGATGAAACAAAGTTAAGGGTCAAAGAAGTTAAATTACTGCCATAAAGTTCCTCGGTTTATGGGTAGCAAGTTTTAAACTTGGGTCTGTTGCACTCCGAAGTTGGGTTTTTTAAAATGATACATTCAGCCACATGGGCAGCAACCTCCAAAGGTGATACAGTGATTTTTGCTTTTGCTTTTTCCTGAAGCCATGAAGCCCTTTGCTTTGTTGCCCATGAACCTGTAAGCTAAGCTGTTATCCATTCAGTCCACAGCCAAGAAGTAATTATCTCCCGTGTGGCAAGTTCCATGCTGGCTCTGGCGATATGATGTTGTACAAACCCAAATATGCCCCCAACCTTCTTACAGCTTATTCTTACTTATAGAAACCAATATAAACTCACAACTACGAGAAGTGAGTCAAAGGAGAGGTCCAGGGTGTGGTGAGGTCACTTAACAGAGGAATGTGACCTAGTCTGCAGAAGGAGTGATGATTTAATGGAACTCACACAAGTAGGGACTAAGTAGGCAAAAGAAGAGGAGCATTACAAACACAGAGAACATGTGCTAGGGCCACGTGGCAGGAAGAAACATTGATCATCCTGCATCTCATCCCAGGAAGTTGAAGGTCTGTGTCATGGGGGCTCAGGAGCAAGAAATGGAGTGGTATAAAACAAAAGCTACACAGGGGTCTCCATAGGCAGGACCAGACATACACAGCTCAGACTGGGATGCCAACATAATTTATCATCCAAACCGCCACGCTTTAGAGTGTGCTAAAATGCTAAATGGGATAGTTTGTTGGCACGTGTTTGAGAAACAGGTCTGTCCCTGCCAAGCAGGATGATGGTCATACTGTTTATGGGCCAGTTTAAGGACTTTATCCTTATTGGAAGAGTTGATGGGCAGCCATTAATAGGTTTAGCAAAGGAAGGAGCGTTGGCATGATCAGGTTTGCATTTTGAAAGGATCACTCTGGATTTAGTTAGCAGTATTGTACAAACATCCATCTCCTAGATATTATGTTTATGGTTATGTAAAATGTTATCATTGGGAAACCCAGGTAACAGCTACAGGGAACTGTTAATTTTGCAACTTCTCATGAGGTTACAAAACATTATTTCAAACTGAAAAAAAAAAAAAAAAGTTTACTGTAGATTCTGAGAACAGATAAGAGATGAGCTGATCAGTGGACATTTGATCCTTTCCAAAACATCCATGGAGACATTTGGTCTATGCCAAAGGTCCTTGATATTCGGTCCTATCAAAAATGTCCATGCTTAGAAAATGTCCCTAGATTCAAATAGCCCATAATGTTTATTTCTATTTTTGGTTTACAGAATTAATATGTGAAAATGCCATCCTGTTTTATTGGTCCAATAATTGTATGATAGCCATATTGCCAATAATAACCCTTCTTGCCTTAGTAGCCTAGCTGGTAATAGCACAAGGGGGGAGGTAGATGGGTCGTGGTTTGAATGTTGCAGAAGAGCAGGGTTTATATTAACAATGCTCACCAAATATCTCCATGGATATTTTTAGACAGGGCCAAATATCCTGCCAAGGGAAGGGCCAGTTGGAAATACAGATTTTGGTGGAGATGAGGCTAGTTCTGTAGACCATGCAAGAGTTGAGGGCAAGTTAGTATAAAGGAGTTGGAAAGAAATGAACTGATTCAAGAGATATTTAAGCTATAAAGCCAATAGGCTATTCTAGACAACTCATTTCTTTGTGTTCTTTGAGATGCCCTACCAAGAGTTTCCCTAGAAGAAGAAGAGAAGGAAAGGGGCATTGGGGCTACCCTTCTAACACACAGTTTTCCCTCCATTCCTCTTCCTAGGGTGGTCAGAGTAGGGCCCAGGAAAAGCAAATCCATTCATCATGTTATCATCTCTTCACTTCTTACTAGGGAAACAAGATGACTTTTCTCCAAAGCAAAGGACACAGAATAGGGATTACAGAGTTTGAATTTACCCCATACAAATAATGAAAATATGCCCCTCCCCTTTTTATAGGTAGAGAGGAAGCAGTGGAAAGGAAAGAGTTGACAGGACTTTTATAGATTAAGAGGTGGGAGATAGAAAGGATCTGTGTTAAAAATAAACGGCTTTTGGAGGGGAAAAAAAAGCTTGCAGTTATTTTGGGGAGAGAATATTTTTTATCATTCAGCACAAGAGAGAAGACACCAGTACTGGAAGACTTCTAACAAGAAATATTTTGGTATTTACTTATTTTTCCTTATTTTTTTGCACGCCTTTAGGGATTTTCTAAACTTTAGGTCGTCTTTGTTATGTGTCTTCTGATTTCTTGTTAGTCCTTCCCAATTGAGTAGAGGTTACAATCTTGATAAGACAATCACTTTGGCTGGATATTGAATTTCATTCATTAACCATCATTAGGAAATCTTTGTCTGCATTGGTTTTTACAGCATGGGCATGGCAGGAGTCAGGAAGGAAAACAGTCTCTTTGCTTTGAGGATGTTTGGACCTGTATTTCTCATGATCAAGAGCATACAAGTTGCTGTACTATATGAGAGTTAGTGGTGGCCTCAGTGGCTGTCAGAGGCGGGCATTTGGGGATGTAGGAAGTGATGACAGTGGCACAGTATTGCTGTCACATTTTTCTTCATAGTTTCTGAGAACTACTTCCACCCAAAAAAGGAAATGTAGATTTTGTGTTTTGTCACACTAGAGAGCTGCATAAAATAAATGGATGGAGATTCATAATATTGGAATTATTTCTAAACAATATTTTCCAAGTAAAACTATATAAGAATAGCCCCCTGCTTACTAAATGGTTATTTTTTTAAAGTTACTTGTTTGAAACTTGGAATGGATTTTTCCCCCAGCTTTATTGAGGTATAACTGGCAAACAAAAGTTGTATATATTTAATTTTGTGTATGTATGTGAGAATACTTAAGACCTACCCTCTTAGCAAATTTCAAGGACATTTTGCCAGTTGAAACAACCTGGGTGAACCTGGAGGACATTATGCTAAGTGGAATAAATCAAACACACAAAGACAAATATTGCATGATTTCACTTATATATGGAATCTAAAAAAGTCAAGTCTCACACCCTGAACAAATTTCCCAAGGACTTTCCAATACCCTGGCCACCTTCAGTTACTTCACTTCCTTTATCCACAGTGATGTTTTGCTCTACTCCATCTCAACTCCTGTGTCATATCCCGAACCACCTCCAAAATCTCAGGGTAGTCATCCCATTCACGGACCACAATCTCCTCTCTTCCCAGAAGACATGAGCAAGCAGCCTCAATTTTATCAAGACATTTAGTTCTTTGGTTCTACCCTGTCTTTCCTGTTTCTTGTCCAATTTAACTCCTCTAAAAATAAATCCATACCACCTACCATTGCACAACAATTACATCAAAATTGCTTGGGGGTGGGACCTAGGTGTTAGTATTTTTCAAAGCTCCTTGGCGATTATGATGTGTATCCAGGATTGAGAACCATTGCTACATCTTCTGAGCATCAAGACACCCAGTTCTCTAGATAAGTTGATGGGAAAGAAATCTCTTTTAGACTGTTAATAAATATTAATATGGATTTCAACAGAATCATTCTGGAAATTGAGAAACCCTTAATAACGGTAACTTCAGGAACATGGAGAACTCACCAGACATCCTATCTCCTTATAAAAGATTGCCTCCTTCCCAGGCCCTTAAAGGCTCAGCATCTGTCATTATTCTCTAAGACACTGGTTCTGAAATGATGCTCCAGTGATGTAATCACTATCATCGATTTGTATCTCTTCATTTGGAACCTCTCCTCTGAGCCACAGACTTTTGTGTATCCTGCTACCTACTTGACATCTCTACTTGGATGTCAATAACTTGCACCTAAAATGGCCAAAACCGAACTCCTGGTTTTCCCTCTGCACCCGCTCTTGCCTCAGTGTTCTCCATCTCAGTGAATGATGCCACATAATACCATGTTTACCCAAAAATAAGACCTAACTGGAAAACAAGCCCTAGCATGATTTTTCAGGATGACATCCCCTGAACATAAGCCCTAGTGTGTCTTTTGGAGCAAAAATTAATATAAGACCTGGTCTTATTTTCGGGGAAACATGGTAACTAAGCTTATTGCTCACATAGTAGCTAAACCTAAGAGAAGTTCGTGCGATTGCCTTTGACTCCTCACTTGCCCTCTCCCCTCCAATTCATAAATCACTTTTGGTAGGTCTACCTGTCAATACTATTCCAAACCTGAGCATTTTTCATCACCTCCACCTCTACCACTCCACTTTGAGCCATTTTCACCTCTTATCTAGATTTCTGCACTACTCTCCTCATTCCTCATCCTGTTTTCACCTTCTTGGAGAGCGCTTTTGTGTTTCCTCTCTACAGCAACCAGACCAATTCTTTAAAAATATAAGTCAGGTCACATCATTGCCCTGTTCAAAACTCTTCATTGACTCCCCCATCTCGTCATAAAAAATTCAAATTCCACCCAGTTGCCAACAAAGCCATATGACTTAGCCCTTGCCTACCTCTCTTCTCACAATGGCCTTTCTGTTCTTCAGACATACACGGTATTTCCTGCCTCAGGACCTTTGTGCTTGCTGTCTCTCCCCCACTACCTCTAACTCTCTACGTCATAATTTCATGGCTTCTTTTCATTCATGTCTCTGCTTAAACATCATTAGCCAAAGAATTATTCCAACCACCTGCATAAAAGAGCCACCATTCCTTTCAGTATCCCTGTCACACTCTGCTTCTTCGTGTCATGTCCAGGCATGAGTTGGAGCTGGTTTGCACTGCTCTTCAGAGCTGACTGTAAACATTGGGATCACATTGGCAGTTAGCGATTGTCCAGGGTGGGAGATTTACACTATGACAAAAACTACAAATTAAGCTCTCCCTTCCCCAAGCTTGTTGTTAAACATTTATACCACTGCTTCTCAGTACGTGAATTCAGATTATACACTCATGTGTGTTGTTCTGACTCCCTTGGTAGAATTTAAGCACAGGGGCTTAGTATGGCTTTTGCATATGCTCATATCCTGTCTATGAGAGTACCTGGTCATAGTTGGCATTTAGTCATTGTTTACTGGATGGATGGATAGATGGGTGGGTGGATGGAAGTCAGATTTTTGTGGTTTCATCCCAATTTTCAGAAATAAAATTTTTCAAATGGTTGAATTGCTTATTTTTATCTCCCTTATAATTTTCTTATCTTTTGGTGACTGCAGTATACCTCTGCTCTGAGTACAGGTAGCAAAAGATTATTTTTCTCTTTTCTTTCTTTTCCTTTCCTTTCCTTCCTTTCTTTCCCTTTCCTTTCTTCCCCTTCCCTTCTCTTTCCTTTCCTTCCTTCTTTTTCTCTCTCTCTCTTTCCCATGTGACTTCCTTTTGTAGGCCTATCACACTTGTTCTTTTCTGTTAATAAATTTTTTCTTCCTTTCATGTATCTGTCTAAATTAAACTTGTTAATATTTTTGGTGTTCTACAGAGTAGCCATAGAGACTAGAAACCCAGGCAAATATACATAACGAATAGCATAGCGATACCACATCACACTGCATGATATGTTTAGTGACATAACATGGTAAATTTAATCTGTTGTCCCTTGTGAGTAGTGCCCTAGTTCAAAGCAACGTGCAAATTATAACAAGTGCAGTCATTAACACGGCATGTCCATCCATCACCACATTTGCATCTGTGATGCATTTTCTTGGAGAATTTGAGTCTCAGATTTCCACGCAATAAACCTTCACCTTTAGCCTACCTTAGAAGATGGAAACAAGGGAGTTTATATCTGGTGAGTCCGTGGCCCACTTTCCAGGGTCACTTCCTCCCATCTAGTTTTGGAGATCATCTTCTCACCTGTCTCACTGTTCTGACATGAAGAGATGGTATCCTGTCCTATGGGAACCACTCTGGTGACCTGCCCCTAACCTGTCAAGTGTGGACACCAATTAATCACAACAGGGTGAACTCTGTCCAAAAGTCCCCTGGGTTTTTAGACTTTGAGGCCACCTGAACAAAGAGCATGGTAACGTCTGGGTGCATTAGAGAACACTTTTCCTAAAAGAGCTCACTCGGGGATGCAGGAGCTAAATGATTCCACCCTGTGCCTGCTCAGTGCAGACTGGGATGGAGCGGGGGAACTGTTGTGCAATAGTCACAAAGCTCAAAGAACACAGTGCCTTTAAAAAAGCATAATGCATAAGGCCGGTGAGGACAGCCATGCAGACTGTCCAGGGCTCTCTGAGTCTTGTTCGCACAGTTGATTCTGTGTGGGCTGAAGGTGATCCACATGGCAAGGAGGACCTGGGAGGCAGCCTTGTCACTTGTCTCCTCCTTATTGACCTGAAGCACATTCTGCTCCCTCTGTGTCCCAAAGGACAGAGTTTGTCACAACGTGGTTTGTGCATCATCTGCATCAGATCATCTGTGACACTAGTTATAATGTAGATTCCTGGGTCCCACCCCACACCCATTGCATCAAACTCTCAGTAAATGTAAGTTTTCGTTTTGCCTTCTGTGTTCCCTTTCCCCGAAGCCCTAAAGACTGTTTAGGCTCATCTTTTAGTCTTCCATTCATCAGTCCTCACTTACCATGGATTACGTTGAATATTATGAAATTGCCAAGATCTTGTCATGTCTGAGTGGTAAAAATGACAATCTAATGTGATCCTAAATAATGCTAAATTCCAGGTCCTGTCCCAGGTGCTGGAACTACAGAGACAAAAATACAAACAGTCCTTGACCTCAGGATGCTCAGTGTGTGGGTGGAGAGGCATCTGTGTAAAGAGATAGATAGGGTAGTTATGTGTGGTGGGTGCTGTGCTACTCAATAGTGCTAAGTTTTAAGGGACATTTGAATGCCAGTATTGTGAAATATAGATAAGTTTAAACTTATTTAGATAAATTCTCAGATGACAGATTGATAATAGATTTTTGAGGGAAGTTACACATTGTGATTAATGTCAAGAAAAAGCATGTATGGTAGAGTGATGGTTTTCAATGGTGGATATCTGAGGAGGGGGAGAATAAAATATAAAGATCACTGCTAGTGGTTACCAGAGGGTAAAGGGGGGTGGGGGGTGGGAGATGAGGGTAAGGGGGATCAAATATATGGTGATGGAAGGAGAACTGACTCTGGGTGGTGAACACACAATAGGATTTATAGATGATGTAATACAGAATTGTACACCTGAAATCTATGTAACTTTACTAACAATTGTCACCCCAATAAATTTAAAAAATAAATAAATAAAAAATAAGATCACTGGAAGGTCTCTATTGAATTACATATTTTACCCCCAAGGCAGCATCTGCCATATTCCTCTAAGAAAGGGAGCCCATACCCCCACACATCTCAGAAGCACTGCCTGAAGGAGTTATTATTAGTGGCGGCAGTAAATCATAACCTTCAGGTGTACAGGCACAGAAAAAATAAAAATAAAAAAGAGAGAGAACAACTGCTCATTTCCAGAGTGATAAATCAGAGATAGGTGCTAGATCTGACCAAGGTGATAATTTCTCATGTTGCTATATTTTGACATACAACTGTATATAGACTCTAATAAATGTTTTTTTTATGGGATAAATGTGGTTGTGGGAAATGAGAAGGAATAGATTTGATCTAATGGTCTTAGTATTCATTTAGAACTGGATAGCAGTTAATGGAATTGGCAAAAATGGCAAGGGATTGTATCTAAATACAATAGTTTTGGCAATGTTCCTTGAAAAGTCTAGAAACTGTGATGCCCCTGAGGATGTGAACTGGCTACAGAGATAGGAAAGGAAATAGTGCAATAAGACATGAGAAATGGAATTCTAGGTGCTAGGGTGCCTTTTCTTTTTCTAAATACTCTTTTAAGATCCAGAATAATCTCATTCTTCTACAAGGAAACCCCTGTCTACTCTAGCAAGTATTACCATCTCTGAATTCTTATTCTCTTTACTATTTTATGTCACTCATATGTTTATTAAGTCTACAATTATGGGTCATTCATTACTTCTTTCTTGGCTTCATCAACTGGACTATAAAGATCTTTGAGGCAAGTATTATATCTTACTTGTCTTCTCTTTCTCCATCTTTGTCAAAAATATCCAGAGCCATTTCTATAAATCAGAACAATTGAATTATATAGGACCCAACTTAATGCATAATGAAGTTATACCTTGATAAATATTTGTGGACTGTAGAGAGAGAAGAAATAAAAGAAGAAGGCTGAGATTCCCAATGTTTCAAATACCATGAGCTCTTTTTTCTTCTTATTATTAAATTTATTGGGGTGAGTGACAATGATTAGTAAAATTACGCAGGTTTCAAGTGTACATTTCTGTAATATGTCATCTGTATATCACATTATGTGCTTACCACCCAGAGTCAGTTCTCTTGCCATCACCATATATTTGACCCCCTTTACCCTCCTCTACCAACCCTGGCCCCCCTTACACTTTGGTAACTGCTAAACTGTTGTCTGTGTCTATGAGTTTTTATTTCTGTATTTGTTTTTCTTGTTCCGTTGTTGCTTTCAGTTTTGTATTCCACATTTGAGTGAAGTCATATGGTTCATGAGCTCTTTTGGGAAAACTTAGTTTGGCCAGAGGAAAGGATTTTTTAAGGGGACATGAGTTCTTTGAACATTCTTTAAAATGAAAAAAAAAAAAAAAAAACAACAAGAACAAGATTAGTTCTTTTTCATTCCTAAAGTGATAGCTACAGTCTATTATCATCAATTTAAACAAAAGGGCATTTACCTCCAAGCTACTAAAAAATACTAGTCAACTCCAGATAGTTGTAAATAACTTGCTATTACTGTGATCTGATGTAATTCTTAAATGCTTGCCCTTTGTTTCATGAAAAGCCAGCCTTTGTGTGTGTCAGCTGGTATAATTAGAAAGCAATAATCTGCTGGCCATGGAGTATGTATTTTGGGAAGTTCTATAAAGACAAAGTGTGCGAGGCATGGGATGGGGATTGGCTTTCCAACCCCAGGAAGCTAAAATAGCCAGATGATTGTTGGTAACGGTCAATGGATTTGCTTCTGAAACCAAGTATTAAAACCCAAGTACAGTATAAGGTATAGAGTCAGTGGAACTGTAACAGCTATATACGATGTCAGAGGGGTAGTAGATTGGGGGAGGGGGATATCACTTTGTGAGGGGTATAAATATCTAACTATTACATTGTTTTGTACACCTGAAACTAAAACAAACAAACAAACAAACAACAACAACAATATAAAAAACAGGACAAAAACCAAGACCAAGTCAATATTCTACAGTTGTAGCCGGTATCCACTGACTCACTTTTAATTAATTTGTAGTCTGTTAAATGTATGGCCTACTCATAGGATGGGACAGAAAGGGCAAATACCAGTGAAAGACAGTTTCAAAAGAAAGTGAGATTACTATTTTAAATAACTAGCTATTCTTTCTTAAAGTTAACATGCGTAGCGCTTTATCGGTGGCTAATTATAAACTGAAGAATCACCTTGTCAAAAGACAGCCTATCTTTTTCAGTCTGGCTCGAGATTTTCTTAATTCTATTCCTCCATTGGTATGAAGCAGAGGGCTATCTGTCTTAGTAGAAATAAATTAATGGCTGCACGGAGCATATTAGGATGTTTGTTTAAAATATGGCTACTCCTTCTCTGTTCCCAGCAGCCCAGCCCACTTTTTCAATTAGCTCCCCTTCACACACAGAGAGATGCTTAAATGTCAAAAGTCATGGAATTCTTCCTTCCTCCTTGTTCTAAAGTCTAGGCCTTCAAAGAACCAAGCAACCCACTGTTTATATGCTTATTAAAAATAGCTCAGGGGCATGGATACACAGCCCAGGGGACCTGTTTCATAGGACATTTTCTTTTTTTTTCAGTGACTTAATGTTGTGTTCTTTTTAAAGATCAAAAGAAAAAAATTCCATAAACTTCTCATTACTTCTAGGAGACTCTTCTGGCAGATTCATTTTTTAAAAAAATGCATACAAACTTAAGGTTTCTCTCTGTTGCTAAAGAGACAAGGGAGGAAAGAGAAACAGAGAAGATGGTTAGTTCAATTCTCAAGAAATTATATTAGCAACTTCGATTTTTTTTCTACTGCAAATAACCACAGCAGATCGTATAGCAACGGTGAAATGGCCTTGTATTTTAAAGAAGCACATGTGTCATAACATTTTTTATTGAAAAGAAAGAATACTTGGCTAGAGTAAAACAGATAATTGTTGGGTTCTAGTCTCGATGGCACCACTAAGCACTTAATAGATCTTGTGCTTTAGCAAATCAGTTATGCCTCAGTTTTCTTACATACCAAATAGGATCTGTATTGTATTACCTTTGCTGGAATGCTGTGAGAATGAAAAGAACTAATTCAGTGACAGTGCAATAGGATTTCATGTCTCAGAATGAGAGCTGCACTATAAGTCTGAGGTGTGTTATCCAGTTGCTAGTGTATGAGTCTAGGCTTTCTTAGGCTGTAGGTGCTTATGTAGTTTATGCCATTGTTAATGAGTTGGAATGCAATGACAGTCCAGGCGTGTGTATTGTTTTTCCCAGAAGAATTTCATTCTCATTGGTAAGAAATGTTGTGTTCTTATAGAACTTCCACATGTTCAAATATTTATTGGTGTCCTTAGAGAATAGGGTGTTACCGCCACTTTGGCAGAACTTGATTCCACTACTTCACACCATGAAAAACCAAGTGCCTGTGATGATAAGTTGCTATATTTTTTCCTTAACCAAATTATTCAAATTCGAAATTTGACTTAAACAAACGAACAAACAAACAAAATTCAATAAACTCATGTGATCCCAGCCATGTGCTTTTAACCATTCTGAGAAACTTTACTATTCCATGTTAATATTAAAATCCAGACTTGTTGAAAATCTGATTCAAGCATAAGTACTTAATGCAATAAAACATTTTTAAACATCTGAGTGTAGCACATATCATAGTGTTTGTTTATAGTCTAAAGAATAAGTTATCAAATTTGAGGGTAAAATTGTTCAAGCATATGCATTCTCTGCTATAGCATGAATTTCATCGTAAGGATGGTTTGTTGTTCTTTCCAAGGAGGTTGGTATTTGGTATAAGGAGTATATTAGTCAGCTCAGGCTGCTGTAACAAAGTGTCACAGACTGAGTGGCCTAAACAACAGACATATATTTGATTGCAGTCATGGAAGCTAGAAGTATGAGGTCAAGGTGCTGGCAGGTTTGGTTTCTTCTGAGGCGTCCCTCATACGCTTACAGGTAGCTGTCTTCTGGCTGTGTGTTCACATGGTTTTGTCTCAGTCTATGCATGTATCTGATTTCTCTCTCCCTGAGTCCTAATCTCCTCTTCTTATAAAGACAGCCACCAGTCATGTTGGATTAGGGCTACCCTAACAATCCCATTTTAACTTAAGTACCTCTTTAAAGGTCCTATCTCAAAATATAGCCCCATTCTGAATTTTGGTGGGATACAGTTCACCCCAAAACAATGAGGAAAATTCTTTCTACATCAGTCTGATTTGAATCCATCCCTGTAACAGAGACATTTAGCAGAGCATTCATGCAGAACTCCAGTTTATTAACTATTCCTTCCATAAACCTTCATCTTAAACCAGGTTACCCTGAATTTGGACCATCAAAGACATGAGAAAGGTCAAGCCAAAGAGGACGAATTTAGATGAAGTTCAAGGAGTATAGCTAAATAATGGCAGAACTAGGTTTAAAACCCAGGTATGCTGAGTGTAGACTGAATATGCCATGGGAAAAATAAAAATTTGTCACATTGACATATTTGTAAGTTGCATCCTTTATAATAATAAAATGAAGAAGAGTGGGGCTGAGGGTGCGGAGGGAGGCATAAAGCACAATTGAAAAGAGGCCTAGAGGGTATGATGCTAAGTGAAATAAGTGAAACAGAGAAAGACAAATACCATATGATCCCACTTACATGTGGAATCCAAAGAACAGAATAAATGAAGAAACACACAGAAACGGACTCATAGACATAGAAAGCAAACTGATGGTTGCCAGATAGGAGGGAGCTTGGGAGGGCTGGGTGAAAAAGGTGAAGAGATTAAGAAGTACAAATTGGTAGTTACGAAATAGTCATGGGGCTGTAAAGTACAGCATAGGGAATACAGTCAATTATATTGTAATAACTATGTATGGTGCCAGGTGGATACTAGAGTTATCATGGGATCACTTTGTAAATTATATAAATGTCTAACCACTATGCTGTACACCTGAAACTAATATAAAATAATATTGAATGTCAGCTGTAGTTGAAAAATAAAATAAAGAAATAAATAAATAAAAAAGAGGCTTGACTTCTAGTACAGCCACAGAAAGTTTATTTATTTATCACAGAAGCCTCTAAAGAATCTAGCAATTGGAGTTATTTGGTATTTGTCATAACAATGTCGCTTATATGTCTCTCTACTAGGATTATGGGGACAAATCTGGGTGACATTATATAATGTCTGCTCTGTTCCTGGAGCAGTGAGTCAAAGTAGGGACGTGCTTCTGCCTGTCACATTTAGAGGTGGAATCAATCTTATCAGCTATTTCTGTAGCAAAAGAGAAGTTGTTACCTGAAAAGCATAACCTTGCACTTCAATGCCGGAGTAATGGGGAAAGTACTCATATCTCCCAGCTTATTATTACATGACCTGGAATTAGGATTACCATCTTGTCACACTGAGTGGTTCTCCCTTTCACTTCAACTCACTAACTCCATTAATATATATGAAAATATTAATTGTGCCTTGCTTCTAACTCACCTTCTGTGGTTTCATACATTTCTCTCTACAACTCACTTGGATTTGAACCATTACCCAGAAAATCGTGCCCAAGGGCAAAATCATGAAGAAGCTCAATCCTTAAGTTAAAACATATTCACTTCAACTGTTTGCACTTGGTGGGGTTAAGGGAAAGAAGAAAGCATGGCCTTTTGAATCAGAAGACCTGGGTTTGATTTTACAGCTCAGCCATTTATCAGCTATTTGATAGAGCACAGATTACATTCCTTGTCTGAGCCTGTTTTCTTATCTGTAAGAAGGATAATAATAATAAGTACCTAGCCAGATAACTGTAAGGAATAGAAAAAATATATATTTTATTGAGTTGAATGCCGGGCACACCTAAGACATTCACTAAATGATGCCTATCTCGTCCCTGCTTTTTTCTTGAAGCTCTAAGATGTAATGGCTCTTTTAGTAGATAGAGGGTGTGATTTTCCAACCGTGTGTACTGGTCAAAGGCCTACACCTCTTCACTCTTGGAATATCAGATACTTCAGACTGTAAAATTCAGAAATTTCTACCTACTTCAGTACTGATATAGTATATAATAATCAGCAATATCTTTTCAAGAGCAAAAATGCCTTGAGAAACACCAAATACTACATAAAGTGTCAAACATGAAGCTTGACTAGCCACTTATTTTGCTTTTAGGAATTTATATCCCAATTTTTATACCCTGATTAGCATGTGAAATCAATTTTGGAACTGAGAGAATAAAATATCAGTTCTAATTACTTCACTTAGCAAAGTAATTCTTAAAGATGGTGATAATTTTCATAATAGGCAATTGATTACAATAGTAATGTGAGAAGTGAACAATCATTTAAACTCAGCCTTTAAGAGGCTTTTTACGACACCACATAATATGCAAAAATAAAGATACGTATGCACAATCAATATATCATTAGGCTAAAATATTATTGTTTTACTTTTTATGGCTCCTTATACTATGTGATTTTATGGAACAAATGCCAGATTTAAAATGAAGGAGATTTACTGTACAGGTAAGATACATATATAGGATTAAGGAGCTTTGTGTAATTGCTTTCCTTTGGCGACATACCCAGCCCCAAACACCAAATGGATTTCGAGCTCTCTCTGTACATGAATTATAATATTCACAGCTTTTGCTTGCATATGTTTGTCCAACTAAAGGAGAAGGAAAAGGTATACTCATCCCAGCTAACGCACCAATCGGTAGTCATATAGGAAGAATTACAGTTGATCCTTGAACAACACAGGGGTTAGGGGTGCCAACCCCCTGTGCAGTCGAAAATCTGTGCATAATTTTGACTCCCCCAAAATGTAAGCATTAATACTTTTACTGATATCATAAACAGTTAACACATATTTTGTCTGTTATACAAGGTTGTACAATTAAGTTCACGAATTTGCTGCAAACACGTTGCTAAAATTTTGGTATCAGACAGATTATTCATTATGAATTTGTACCAAAAAGTTAACCAAGGTTACTATTTGGAAGTGCTAAAAAGCCGGCGTGAAAAAATTAGACAACCTGAACTTTTCACCAACAATTCATGGCTCTTGCATCATGACAATGCAGCAACTCACACGGCACTGTCTTTGAGGGAGTTTTTAGCCAGTAAACAAATAACTGCATTGGAACACCCTCCCTGCTCACCTGATCTGGCCCCCAGTGACTTCTTTCTTTACCCGAAGACAAAGGAAATATTGAAAGGAAGAGATTTTGATGACATTCAGGACATCAAGGGTAATACAACAACAGCTCTGATGGCCATTCCAGAAAAAGAGTTCCAAAATTGCTTTGAAGGGTAGACTAGGCACTGGCATCAGTGCATAGCTTCCCAAGGTGAGTACTTTGCAGGTGACTATAGTGATATTCGGCTATGAGGTATGTAGCCTTTTTTCTAGGGTGAGTTCTCGAACTTAATTATCATACGTCATATGTATTATATACTGTACTCTTAAAGTAAGCTAGAGAAAAGAAATTGTTATTTAAAAATTACAAGGAAAAGGAAAATCATTTATAGTATTTAATTTTTTAAAAATTTGCATATAAGTGGAACTGTATAGTTCAAGGTCAACTGTACCAGCAATCTGGGAACTAGGATCTGGGTTATATTTCTGTTGTGAAAGATAGCACTATTCTTATTTGAAGTAAAATGTATACTTTGATTAAGAGTAAGGGGGAAAAAACTATATCACAGCAATTATAGCTCAGAAGGCAGATTTGTATCCCAGCTCCACTGACACATTTCACAGGTACCATGGAAGGTTTGGCAAGTTACTTTCCCCTCTGTGCCTTGGTTTGACTATCTTTAAAATGTGGATGATTACACCATTGCGCCATATGAAACTTAAGGAAGGTACCTTATGTAAAACACTCAGCACAATGCATATCACGTAATTATTACTCAGAAAATGTTTACCATTATTAAAGGGGGCAGTGAACAACCACAAGTCAGTGTACATGTGCTTGGATTTCTATCCATCTTCCATTCCCAGCAAAGAGCCAGCTCAGCCAGGGTTTAAAGGAGCTGATCCCTCTCACCAAGATGAAAACTTAACACCAATAGCTGTGTTCTGCATTCATGTAAGGGGCACGCACCCTAATTCAGGGATTTTGCTACTTACTTGCTGGCAAGGCATCTGTTTCTCCATACTTCAATTAGCATGCACTGCTATTTCGCCTTTAAGACATGCAGCAGTTCTCTTAAACAGGACAATTGTTAATGGGGCACAGCTTGATAACAAAGCCAAATATACAAGAACTCAATTGAAGGACATTCTTTTTGTGTAGAAATACGGGAAAGTGGTAAAAGGTGGTGTAAATGCAGAGTGATAGAAGGAGCTGGACTTGGGAGGTAGACAGTCATGGGATTGGCTCTCCACTCTGCCACTCCCTGCCTATGCGACCTCAGGCATGTTGCTTAACTTTTGTGAGCAATTACTTCTAAATGGGGATGATAATAGGTACTTGCTGGGAAGACTCAATAAAATAAGATTGGGAACATGAAGTGCCCAAGCTGGCATCTATCACAGGGCATGCCCTGCATGGCACATAAACTTTTAACCACCACCACCACGATGGTGTCACCATGCTGTGCCAATTCAATCCTCAAGAGGGATGGTTAACCCTTACAGAGTCAGCTTTTCAAGTATTAATTCACGTGATTATCTTAAAATCCATGTGAAGTAGGAATCATCATTAGTATTATCCCCATTTTTCAGATGAGGAAACTGAGGCACAAAGTAGCTGAGGGACTTGCCCACAGTCAAACAACCAGCGAGTTGCAGAGCCAGACTTTGACTCCAGCATCCACACTCATACTGTTGAAATGAATCGTCTCTCAAGGGATTGGTAACTGGCTTCCTCCCCTGCCTCTCCTTCTCGTAGTAAATTGAGTCTCTTCTGTAGCACTTACCACACTGTTTCGTTCTGGAGTCACAGATTTACATACGCACTTGCCTGCCTTGGGAGGCTACAAGGTCCTTCCTGCTGTCTTCATCACTTTCAGTTCCTCAAGGTACCCAATGCAGTCCCCAATTTATGTAGGTGAGCAACATATGGTACAAAAAAAAAAAAAACGAGGCAAAAAGGATTTGAGACGTTTTCTCTGGCAGGAAAGTATTGTCCCATGGTGTTTTGCAATGCAGTCTGTTTGCCTCTCAGGACCTTTTCAGACATGACTATAAAAAGTACTGAAGAAGATGGGACAATGCTAGGCTGCCACCACGCCTGATTCTACTACTAATTCAATGGTGTTCAAAGGGCTAATAGGGACCGTAGCTGTAGAAATGAATGACCATTGAGTCTTTCTCCACGACTTCACTTCCACACTCTATTTGTTGAGTTCCTCAAGACCATGGCTCTTCCTAGTCATGGGAGGAAGGGGAGAGCATTAATATTGATTGGTAATGTGTTTTTAGGCTGAGTGGGCTTCAAAGTCAGGACAAATGACCCCAGAGCCTGTGCTCTTCCAATGGACCATGTTGCTCACCAGTGACCTCTTCAAACCCCAGGACCCAGGTTTTACCTTAAAAAATAAAATAAATAACTGAATCTATACATAATCATCCCCTGTTTGGGGTTTCTGATTTTTATTGTTGTTGGTCTAGAACAACTCTGAAATGAATTAACCACCTATCACCTAAAAACACTTGGAGCTGCTAGTCAGAGCAATAGAAGTTGCATTTGCTGAGCTAACTCTGGGAAGATTTAATTTGTAGAGGCTGTGTGTTCATTCTGCCAGCGGACATTAAGGGAAAATTCAGAGAAATAATGGCAAATTTTAGGCTCATAATTATTCTGAGAAGAACTGTCAAGGACTCTCATTGTTGGATAATAGAAACTCCATTTTTTAAAATCAGAATTTCCTCTCAAAAGAGTGTCTTTTAGAGAAGTTGTGTCGAGTGGTACACCTCTGTAGAGAGAGATTTGTTACTGAGACCCTCGGCCCATAGCTCATGTGTCTAACCCTTCATTGGATATCGACATGCTGTCTAACTCTGAGCCAGTCATTTAACCTCCCACCTCGGGTCACACATCTGTGAAGTGAGAAAAAGGTTACAGCTCTCCCTCAGAAGAGAAACAAATAGCAGGGTAAAGGAACGCTTACATTTTTTTTCTGGAATAATAGACGGCAAGGGTGTATGTATGAGTTTATCACTAACTCCAAAATCCTTACTTTTTTTTGGTTCAATTACATGGAACATTTTTCTAAAATGTTCATGTCATAAGCACATGCATGCCAATAATTATATCTTTAAATAACAACTATATGATTATTGCCTCGAGGTCCATATTCTAAAACCCATCCTCTATGTAAGAAGCTAGATAGAGATTGGATCACTGAACTGACTCCAGGAAAAGCGCTGAACTTTGTTTCTTTGGCTGAAATGAGAATATGTTCTTGAGTATTGATTCTTTCTTCTAAAACTGGAGTATTAAACCTGATTCTGGTTAATTAGATCCATCCATTTGTTGGATTCTGGTTAATAGAGGCTTGCCACATTTATTTAGAATGGAGTGTTTCATCTGGTGCTTGATAGTGTGTACAAGGCAATTTCTTTAGCACAGAGAGGCAAAGGTGCATTAAAAATTAGCTCCAGAGGAAATGTTATCTTGAGCATATTTTGTTGGGGTATTTGACTCTCTAGCCTAGAAACAATTAAGACATCCCTGTTAGATGAAAAACTCCAAAGTGACACTCGGAAGTTTTCCTGAGGGCACTCTTTCTCTCTGTCACCTAGAATCTTTTTTGTTGATTGCTCAGAGATGGTGGAGTTAGACAGGAGTTGACACATATGTGACACACACATACATACATGAATACATACATGAACATAGCTGCCTGGGAAAGAAAAAGACCTAATTCTTGACAGTTGTGTAAATAGCATCCACTCCCACCAGTTGGAAAACCATCAGATAAATAGCCCAACTTTCTCTCCAGGGTCACTGTGCTCAAACCAAGGGAGCAGGAAAGGAAAGTCAATATGGTTTGTCACTTTCTGTGGGGGAATGTGGTGTGCTCCCTTAAGGGACAGGTCATAGTTACCGGAAGGGCACTCTTGTGTGCCCTTTCTGGCAGCTTTCCATACCCTTAATTGGCACCCCAGGTGACAGCAACCTGCAGGCCAGCTGCTGTCACTAAGGTTCAGCCACTTAAAATCAGTCCTGGTTTGCCTGTTTATGCACTTAAGTGGAAAAGCAGTACCCAAGTTGTTCCCAAGATTTAGCGAGGACACAATAATTGCTTTCCTTTCAATGGCAGGTGATGCATTTGCCACCAAGGAGTATGACACGCTGTTGCTCTCACTCATAACAGGAGCAACGGGAGAGAAACGCAGGAGGAAATAGAAAATGTCAAAGAGCTCGGGGTTGGAAATTGCATTTTGCAGATGCCATTAAGCTCTGTCAGGAGAGAAGATGAAAATGCTAATTGGCAACTTTAGTTATGTTTTATTTTCTGCAATTGCTGAGTAAGTCATCAGATGATGCTGTTTAGTCGTTAATGTAAAACTTTAGAGAAATCCTTCAACTGTTTGCTATTCATCTTTTACCCCTTCCACAAAGGTGTCTTATACTACCATATCCTGCCAGCAAGAAAACGAGAAAGAGTATAAATATTTATATTCAACCCAAGAACTGATAAAAGTTAATTTGCATAGCACAAGAGTATTAATTATTTTGTAAAAATTTGGTATCAGTCAAGGACAATTAAGATATCTTGTCTATTTTACATAAAACTACACACATGTACACATACACACACATGCACTTTTGCAGACATATTCACCCGGAGTTTTTTTTCATCTGTAAAATAAGTATAATAATAGTATATACCATGTTGGTGTGTGTTTTTGTATGTGTGCATCTGTGTGTAGATTAAATAAGTTAATATAAGTGCATGGTACAGAATATATGCTAAACATGTTTAGCTGTCACTACACTATATGATACAGAAAGTTATACATCAAAATAATTAAGAGGCTTGCAAACTATTTTTTATTAATAGATATTTTATGCCACAAATATGTACTTTTATAAGGCAACACACATCTTTTTAAAAAATTAATTATTGATATATTTGGTAATGAGACAAAAAAACAAAACAAATGAACAAACAAAAAAACTCTTGTTTTCTTGCCCACATTCTCTTTCAAATCTGGAAAATAATGCCCAGTATTACATTCTCTGTACTTTTCGTAGCATCTTAGCCACTGACCTCTCAGGTCAAAGGTTACTACTGCTCAGGAATAATTGGAGAAACTTGAAACAACAGATTCCTCAGACTTGTCCCAAACCCACCATTAGAAGACAAGACTCCACATCTTAAGACTCCACAGGTGATTTCATAAAGTTGGACAGAGCAATGGTCTTGGATCACCAATGCTTTCCTGAACATTTGGAATCCAGTGTGTGGGAGGTCTATATTACATTGCTAGGGCTGCCATAACAAAGTACCAACTACCACAGGCTGAGAGACTTAAACAACAGAAATCTTTTCTCTCACAGTTCTAGAAGTTCAAGATCAAGATGGTGTCAGGGTTGGTTTCATCCTGAGGCCTCTCTCATAGGCTTATAGAGGACCGTATTTTCACAATGTCTCCACATGGTCTCTCCTCTGTGCCTTTCTGCATCCTAATCTCCTCTTCTTATAAGGACACCAGTCACATTGGATTAGATCCTGCCCAAAGACATTATTTAATATTAATTACCTCTTTAAAGACCGTCTCTTCAAAGAAATTCACATTCTGAGGTACTAGGTGTTAGACCATAACCATATGAATTTGGTGGGGGACAGAATTCAGCCGATAACAGAGTCCTTTGTCTTCTTTAATGTATCCAACATTCTGGAATCTTTAGGCATTACAAAATGCACAATCTTTCTCTGCATTAGCTCTGATGAATACATTAATTAATAGAATAATAATTTAATATGTCATGGTGCAAATATTCTCCCTTGTATATAACTTGAATTTTGACAATTTGGGTAAGTTAATGTTACGCCCGTTGGTCAGTCCCCTTCCATTTCTCTCCAAATGCCCGGCCCATCTCCCACCTCTGCATTTCGTTGGCTTTATTCTCTTTTGTTCTTCTTTAAGGCTTGGTATTCTTTATTAAAACTGATGATGTCTTTGGTAGGTAAATTCCATCTCAAATGCCTCTGCTTACATCTCTATTATTTTTTTCTTTTCCTAAGTCAACTGGAAAACTGTGAAGTATTTTAGACCTATCTGGTATTCCTTCTTCTCTTAAAGTGCTGTCCGTAGCCTCTCCTCCGTTTCCCACTGGCCACTTGGTTATCCCCTGCTTTCTCCTTGTCTACCCACAGGCCTGTGGATGGAGAAGGGGGAGGAGCTAGTAAGGTGAGACTGGAAGGTAGAACCAATCCTGATGGCTCTCTCAGTGTAGCCTCTACCTTGAAACAGTCCAAGTGTTCTCCTTCTTATGCTTGTTCAACAGCTTGGTGAAAACTTAATTCCACTTTCTGAAAATTTAATGGAGAATATTTTATAGCTGATATATGTGGGTAAAGGAAACAGTTAAAGGGAACTCTAAATGTTTCCTTAAACTAATTCCTTTTTATTGTCTTACTTTTTCTTTATAATAAGAGGTTCATAGTAACTACAGGGCATTTTGACTTAAAGCATATATTTAATCATTTGTCTTATGATTATGGATACCCTAGGGGAATAAAATTCTAATATTATGATTGCTGTAAGGTTTTCTTCCCATGAAAGTTGCCAGCATTTAATGATATTTCAGTAATACTCATCTGAGGTTGAAATGTAAGTTCATTTTAAATTAAACATAAGACATGCATCTAGTCTGCCTTTCAAATAAAATTTATATATATATATATATTTCCGTTTGTAGATGGGTCTATGGACCTCACTGGATGAGCTGGTTGCTTTCACTCCTTGTTACCAACAACACATCATAATTGAGTTCACAGGGTCTGATTTTCCCCCATGCTTCTATTATGTGTTCATTATTTTGTGCTCTTAAATATTTAACACTGGCTGTCAAAGTATGTCAAGTACTGCCCAGGCCATGGTGACTCCAGGAGCTGTATCTGGTGGTGAGAGAAGTCAGAAAGTGTTAATCACTTTCAATGTACTTCTAGTTCTGCTTCTGTCGTTGAGTCTCAGTTTTTTTCTCCTAAAATATGTTAAGTTTTAAATATCTTGATCCTCAAAGGAGCTCAATTGGTCTGTTTAAAACAAGATAGATAAAAATCCCAATCTATGTCAAGCTTCATATATTGTGCTATCTCCATTTCCCCAAGTCTCTATTCTCTATTTTCCACCTGAACCTGGCTTAATGAGTGTGATGATGAGTGAATTTGGGGACTGAGTACAGGATTTCCTATTTGCAGGACCTCTTATAAATGAACATGGAAAGATTACCATAGTCTATTCTATGACCATGGTAGTGAGAGGCGGCATGATGGAACGGAAAGAATGTTGCTTTGTACACAGGTAAAGAGCCATGATTTCAAACCTTGGTTCTACCAACTAGATAACCTTGGGCTGAATGGTGATAGGTGAAGAGTAGATTGGACCACTGAGTAAGCGCTGAGGATGTGTATGGTACCTGGTATACATCGCAGTTTCTCAGTCTCGACACAGTTGATATTTTGGACTCCATAATTCTTTGTTGTGGGGACAGTCCTGAACATTGTAGATGGATAGCAGTATCCCTCGCTTCTACCCACTAGCTGCCAGTACTGTCTCCCCTCCGCCCCCAGGTATGACAACCAACAATGTCTCCAGTGGCACAGTTACTCCCCCCAGTGAGAAGCACCAGTACACTGTGGATTGTAGACCCTTTAAGTATACGTAGCTCTCTCATCTTAAGAAGAATCCAAGGCTAAGGAAGGAAAAAAAAAAATTAAGAAGTTTTTAAAGGCCCTACGAATTTTAGGCAACTATATTAAATGTAATTACCAATTTTTAAAATATACAGAAAATCTTAACAAATGCTGTGTTCCCAGATCCTAGAAATGAGAGGGTTATTTCTCTCCATTTCTTCCATTACTAACACTGTTTTAGTGTTTTCTGAGTCCTCAAAAAAATTATTGTTTACTCAGACCAATCAGTGTATTAGGTCACCAACTCACGTAACAATCAGAGTCACGAATCTACATTTTCTCTTGGAAAATACTAAGATCATTAAAAAGCAATGCCACTGGGGCGCTAATAACATCTCTTTGCCTAGAATTGGAATTTAAATGTTCCGGAGATCCTTTCTCGCTTAATATAGGGAAAAGATAAAAACAATTGAGATGCTAAAGATGCAGCATTTGGTAGCAAGCTTTTAGGAGGGAAAAAAAGGGAAAAAGAAATAACCCAAGTGGGAGCAGTGATGTTTCCATCTGCTAAATACCACATTCAGACAAGATACTAGCTAGCTGCTGAGGGCAAAGCCTGGCACGAGAAATTCAGTTCCAGGTTTTTCCCATTTTTACCTGCCCTTGAAAATTACCATAGGTTGCCTAGTAAATCCCCAAGTCTATTTTCTGGAGTTGCTGACTCAGAAGGTTTGGGGTTGTGCCCAGAAATGGGTAATTTTAAGACGCTCCCTAGGGGACATTTATGATCCAGTAGGATTAGGAGACACTGAAGCCTAACCCCTTGCTACTCACAGTGTGACCCATGAGCCAATAGCAGCAACTAGGACTTTGTGAGGATCAGATTCTGAGTCCGTAGGTCAGATTTAGGACCTAAGACTCGGCGTTTCTCACCGGCACCCAGCAGATGCTGGTGTTTCAGGTCTGTGCGCTCCCCTTTGAGCAGAGAGGCTCCTGGTGACTGTGGGCAGGGTGAGCCCTCATTAAATCCTCCATGTGAGTGACTCCCTGGCTCTCTCACAGATAGGTCATTAGAAATGAGGTAAAGGTCCATGGAGATGGTGGTGTGGAATGATAGAATTCTTCACTGTTAATATCCATGATGTCCAGAATTCCAGGATTCTGTAAAGTAGTTCACATGAAGGGCTAGAAAGTGTCTCTGAAGGAAGGCAGGACTGTTACCTGCTGTGTCAGGACTTCGGCCCCCCCTGGTCCCCATTTTCTCAGCTCTGTGGCAGGCTTTGTTGCTCTTCAATCAAGGGTTTCCTAAGTGGCTGCTGTTTCTCGGCCAGAAATGCTGAGCCATTCACCCCTCAAGCTGTCCACCCTCCGGAATGAGTAAGAGAAAAGAGTGGCCTATATTTATTATATAAAGATTATGTTTCTCTATTGATTGTAACTGCCGGGAGGCAGCATTGCCACTGGGTCTGTTGTGACATCCATTGAATGGCGTCACCTTTCCTGACCATAGTGCACACCGTTGGCAGCTTTTTATTGATAAAATCAGGTAGAAGTGAACATCTTAGGCATGTTGGAGAAGGGAAAGGTAGCCA
This sequence comes from Rhinolophus sinicus, assembly GCF_057876585.1. NCBI lineage: Eukaryota > Metazoa > Chordata > Mammalia > Chiroptera > Rhinolophidae > Rhinolophus > Rhinolophus sinicus. The sequence goes on along the minus strand of NC_142517.1, from coordinate 128,732,732 downwards.
CACTGCACCGTGTGATGGTGATGGCTGTTACAAATGCTGAAGCTGCTCGCCTCAAACCTAGCAGAGAAGAGAGGATGACCTTCAGACATTAGTTCCTGCAAAACCGCACTGACTGTGGTTGGGTCCAAAGCCCATCCTTGGATCCGTCGACATCTCCAGAGGCCTATGATGGCTGCTGACTGCCTTGCATTCAAGTCTCAGGCTCCACCGTAGGAGTGGGGATAGAGAGCCACAGGGCAGAGGAGAAGTGAGTCCTCCAAAGAAAGGGGCTTCCTGCTCTCCAGAATCACGCATGTCCATTGCACGCACCCACCAATAACTCTGAGCAATGCAATGCCGCCTAAACTGGTCACTATAGTAGAGTGGTCTATAGAAACTACAGATGCAAGAGCTTAGGGAACGGAGAACTGAAATCATAAAAATGAGTTAGAGACCATGAAAATCTCTCAGAAAACTGCACCTCCAAGGCCCTGTACTCAGAATGAAATCCGGTTTCTGCTAGAAGAGTACCTTCTTGTCAGGTTGATGTAGACACCCAGGGGAATACACATGCAGTCTTTGCAAGCTGCAGTAGTCTCATTTTCACACAGTATTCGGACCCATCCTTCCTTCCTCAAAGGTTAGCATGCGTGCTTTGGAGACACTGAGTCCTGGTTCCAGTTTCTCTGGCTCTCCCTCACTAGCTATGTCTATCTGGGAAAGTGGCTTAACTTGTTAAAGCTGTAGTTCTTCATTTCTAAAGTAAGATAACAGTGCCTTCTCCCTCCCTCCCTGGTAGTTGTAAAGATTATATATGGCAGTGATGAAGGGAACCCTGTCTATTTTTATCACCATTATATTCAATAGTTCCTAGCACTAAACATAGCAGATGCTCGAGTGAATAACCACCTCAGCAATTTGTTGAGTGAATAAATAGAAGAATTCTAAAAGCGCTTAGCATACAGTATGGGCTTTAAAATATGTATTTTTTTTCTTTATTACAACTGATACTTATGTGTGACCGTCACACTTTCATTTTATTTGGCTAAAATCAGCCCTTCTTTGTGAAGTCTAAGTGAAATTTTTGAAGAAATCCTGGGAATTTCTCTCTGTGCCCTGGTTTCAGATGCTCATCTCTCTGTCGCCCAACTAGGAAGCTACAATGCGGCTGATAGTTTCCAGAAGTCTTTCCGGCAGTTCCATCTGACTCAGCCGGCTGTGAACCAGACTTTCCTACTCTGACAGCATCGTTTAAAATATTTTTTGTTTAATTCCAAGTAAATATTTTTAAACGATATTCTTGGTGAGTCAGTTTTGTGGTCACAAATAAGCCCAGAGAAACTTAAATACCATTCAGGCCTTTGCACTCTCTAAGTTGGGTGTTTTTATTCCCTTGTACCATCACGGAGGGGAAACTGAGGTTTGCACAGTAGGCCTGGTTTGCTCCTCACCCGCTTCTGGTTTGTACATGGACAGGTAAGCTACATTTAATGCAGTCCAGCCTTCCTGAAGTTTTCATTTCAAACTTTGGCTGTAGCTTGGAAAACTAATGGGGTCAAAAGATGTATGTGAGGGCAGGTATTTTTAGAATTCAATCCTGAAAATCAAGATTTCTATCTGGAGCTCAGGATCTATCTCACACAGCTAAGATGACTCTGCGCCACTCCCATAGGAGTTCCTGGGAGTTCCTTTGGGCATAACTGCAGATTGCTAATGCCAGGTCCTGGGTAGGGCAAACACTTCTCACTGTGAGAAGCTGAGATCAGCTAAAGGCTCCGGTCTTGTAGAAAACTATTAGGAATTATTATTATTATTATTATCATTATTATTATTATTATCATTATTATTAAATATGTATTCACAGGGCCTCTGCCCTTTAAAAATATGGTTTGGGTTGGGACAGTGATTAACTGTAATTTACATCTCTGTCAGATTCCCCAGACAATTGTACTGGTTCTGCCCATTTTAGCAGCTATAACAAAAATGGGAGAAAAGAAAATAAGATATGATACATGAATTGCCTGTGTTTCAGTGATCCATGCAGCTAATATTTGCTGAGTTTTTTTCTTTGTGCCAGACACTATCTTAATAATTTTGCATGCATTTTCTGATTTCATTTTTGTTTTATTGGTTTCATATGATCACCAAAACGGAGTTAAAGAGAATTGTTAAATACTTATAAATTATTATCTTATTTACTAAACTATTTTCCCTACTTTTACTGAAACTGAGACCTCCTTGAAAACAGACTTGTGATAAACATTCAACAAATGCTTGTTGAATGAGTGGATGGAAGGATACATAGATAGGTGGGTAAATGAACATTTATTTGCAGCCAGTCTAGATGTAAGGATATTAATTAAATCTTTCTTTCCACACTCAAAATCATAGAGGCCTTAGAGTCTAGGTCTCAGTTGTAGGGGTTCAGGGGTCTCAGAGTGTGTTTCCTAGACCAGTAGCATCACCATCTCCTGGGAACTTGTTAGAAATGCAGGCTCTCAGTTCATGCCCCAGGAACTCTGGGGGTGGGGCTCAGCAATCTGTGTTTTAACAAGTCCTGCAGGTGATTCTGTTGCTTAGTGAAGTTTGCTAACCACTGACCTGGCCCCGCCTCCTCGTTTTATAAATAAGGAAATGGCGGCCCAGAGGAGTCAAGGTCCGTATAGCACGTGTGCATCCTATGGTCCGTTCCCAGCGCAGAGAATCATTTGTATGGTGGGTACTAAAATAAATGATTTAACTACCGGTGTTTTTACAGATTAGAAGGACTATGCCTGCTTAATCAAATCTATTGACTTTCTGCTAAGAATACCTGGTATATAAAATATGGGCTTTACGAAAGTGATGAATTAGGCTAATATTCACTTTACAAAACCGATTCTGTTTGTTGTATAAAAATTAGATACACATACAATATTTACAGAAACAACTTTTTGGTAAACACTAAATGCAAACACTTCATTTATGATTTAGCTAATTAAATTTAATATTGGGCTAAGGCAAGGAATATTTCTAGTTAATGTGGAGAACGCAGTACTGGTAAATTAGAGAGAATTAAATAGCTACTGCTTTGCAATTGGGACTTAATCTTGTCACTGTCCTGATTTTGTTCTGTTTTTTTAATTAAAGTGAGATAAAGGGGAAAGGGTTAAATATATTGTATATGGCTAGGGAATGTTTTATTGTCAAGTTTGGGATGTAGCAAGAAGGTAGGTGACTGAAGCAGTCAGGTGCTTTTAACAGCCAGCCCCGACAGGTAACTAGGTGTGTCCATGTATCAACACCAGGCAGACACGGCCCTTTTATCACTCATTTCCCCCTTTCCTTTTTAAAAAATAGCTCTACCATGACTGTCTTCTTATTAAATCTGTCACAGAGAAATGCAGCTTTCTAAATACTAGAGTTTCCTCCTAGCTTTACTATAGCTTTGGCTTCTTTTTGCCAAAAACATGCTACGAAAATCTGTTTGTGTCATTATATATTCAGTACTAATATGGGGAAGTGCTTGACTACTGTAGATTCTAGAGTAACAGAATTGTGCCCAGAGCCTCGTTATCCTCTGATAAAAGATGATGTGAAAGATCAAAAGTCCACCATTCATTTATTTTCTTTTTATTTTTTTTTAATTAAAGTTTATTGGGGTGATAATGGTTAGTAAAGTTACTAGGTTTCAAGGGCACAATTCTGTATTACATCATCCATATATCACGTTGTGTGTTCACCACCCAGAGTCAGTTCTCCTTCTATCACCATGTATTTGGCTCCCTTTACCTTTGTCTACCACCTCCCCTCCCCACTTACCCTCTGGTAACCACTAAACTATTGTCTATGTCTACCAGTTTTTGTTTCTTTGTTTTTTTTCCTTTGTTGCTTTCAGTTTTATATACCACGTATCAGTGATACGGTTCTCGACTTTTTCCGGCTTATTTCATTTAGCATAATAATCTCAAGATCCATCCAAGTTGTCGCAAATGGCACTGTTTCATCTTTTCTTATGGCAGAATAGTATTCCATTGTGTATATGTGCCAGATCTTCTTCATTTATTTCTAATAGGAGACAGCAAAGTATATTATAAGTAGCAAAGCTGGGTCGTCAATAACGAATCAGTGTGGAGTAAATGTAAACCAAGAATACAACTGAGTCTGACCTGGTTGAAGCACTGTTCCCACTGAAGGGTGCTGAGCAGTAACTGATCTCACAGCCCAGCATCCAGGGTTCGGCACAGCAGTGATGCTAACCGGTCTGTCTGTGGGGGTCTGATCTGGGGTGGTATTGACAATGGAGCCCTCTGAGAATGCGCCCTCAGGAAGAGAGTGAGCCTTTGGTTCCACAGCAGTCCACTGGGATAAAGCAAGACCTGGGTCAGTGAGTGGGCTTACGGAAGAATCAGCCACTCCTTTAGTGGATAGTGGTGAGCAAAAATGTCTCCTGGAATTAGATCTGGTCAGCAGCACTCACATTTAGGGCTAGGCCCACTCCCAGGGAGAAATTTGGGGCATTTTTTAGAAAAACTGAACCCCAGTGATAAGGAATGTGCAAATAAAGTAGGAGTAATAAAGGACAAGTGTGATCATGATAGAATGACGAATTGTCTCAGTTTGCCCAAGACTTCCCCAGGGTTAGCAGGAAAAGCTCCATACCCTGAGAAACCTCTCAGTCCTGGGGAAACAGGAATGGACTACAGCTCAAGTGGCCAGGAAGCATGTAGAGCCGAAGCCCCCTATTTCCCAGCAAGGATAACAGACATAGAATTCTGCCAGTGAGAGGAGGGCCGGTGGGGTGTTTACAGAGGGACTTAGGGAGAGCCTAGAAAGTCAATTCTCTCCAGCCTGGGGCAAGCAGGAACTGAGCAGTAATTACATTTTAGAGACATTCCAAAATAGAAGTTTGGCTTTGTTTTTCTGGTAACTAGTAAATGATAGCACTGAGTCCTTCATAAATAATTCCAGGCTGAAAGACACTCCATCTGGTCAATGATAGCTGAGATGGCCTAGTACAAAAGCAGAGGCCTCATGGCTTCTACTTCTTCTGATTCTTGCCTCCATACACGTGCTGCCCACAGAGTCTGCAGAATTTTCCACCTCTCCTTGCAGTTAGTTTTGTTTGATCCAAATGAATAATAATATTGGAGGCTGGAATTAGATTCACCTGCAGTTTACCCTCAATTTGCAGCCTTTCAGTCATAAAAAGGATCCCTTTCATGTTAACTGGCCTTATTCTTGAGTGTGATTCGTTATTATGGCAAATTTAATTTTGCATGAAAAGCATGATAACGAATTATGTGGCATTTGCATACTCAGAACAAATTCCCCAAAATATTTGCATAAATTTTTTGATGTTCTTTTTGACTCAACAACCTCATCGTAGAAAATTGCCTTTCTAAATTGATTTAACACATCTGCCTTGTCAAAGTGTGGCTAATTTTCATCAAAAATAAGAATTAGGATAGTTAAATTATTGTCTACTGGTAAGTGAACTGTGTCTGTATTGCTACCTCAAATATGTATTTGTAAAAGTGGAGTTCCTGTCTTGGGTGGTTGTCCCAGTAGAAAGCACTTGCATGACTCTTCAGATCCCAAACGTTGCACAGTCCATCCATTGAAGGATTTTAGCCACTTAACGCTTTAAAGACAGAATACATAAAGAAAATAAAAATTAAAAAAATGAAAGTAACAGCACAGATACACCTGCTACCATTATTTTTATCATGGGTACTGATCTCATGCTGATTTTTAGAATGGCACCTTCATCATTAGTACAAATATTGCCTTCACAGCAGTGCAGCTATTGCTGGTTTTGCATTGAGATATATTTAAAAATGAGATTAAAAAAAAGTGATTAAAAAATACACCCCTCAAATACTGAATACTGATGGCAACTCGATAAATTAATTATAGGTTTAAGTGTTTAGTTGATCTTAAATTGGGGGGACACGTGAGTAATGAGTGACTATAGTGAGGATGGACTGTTAACTTATTGACCATTTATTAAACACACTAACTTTGTGGTTCTCAGAGTCAAGTAGGATCAGGATCCCCCGAGGACTTGCTGAAAACATATTGCTGGGTCCCACCTGTTGAATTTCTGACTTAGTGGGTGCGCGGAAAAGCCCCAGTGTTTGCATTTCTAACATCTTTGCAGGTGACACTAATGCCCCTGGTCAGGAGACCACACTAGGAGAAATGCTGACTTAGATCCTAATTATTAGAAGGATATATTTTTGTGAAGTGGTATTATCTGACGCTAAAGGACCATTTTGGTCAGAGCTGGTACACCAAGAGGAGAAAGCCAGCAGGTGCCCAGGTGATGGCAAATGATGAGTTGCTGGGTTATGACCCTGCTTCTCTTCAGAGATGGACTGGCACAGAGATGGGAACTCTGGGCACAAGGTCTCTCTCTAAATTAAAAGTTGCAATGTGTGATAATATGTCTCTCTAGACTTTCCCAGTGGGAGTGTTAAAGTCTCCTGTAACCACATACTTCATTTGTCTTGCCCTTTAAGAGAGAAGAAACTTGGTTTTTCCTGAATCAGAAAGACTTTCCACAGTCAGGGCAGAAAGGTTTCCTAATTATCTTTCAAACAAGAGAACAGTACTGTTTCCTTTGGGCTGTATTAGCCTCAGGGTTACCACTAATAAAATAACTTTTTAATCAGGAGCAGTAATCATTTTGTAACACAAGACACTTGGGGCACGGTGGATAAGAATCTGAAATTTCTTCACATATAACAAGCTATAGAGCTGAGGGTAGAAGATGCCAGGACACAGATCATATTTAATCCTGTGTCTTTGTTGAGAAAAATGAAGATGTTTGCTACTGAGGTCATCTTCTACTTCATAAGTCCTTTCATCCTCCAAAACCATGCTAAAATCTTGTATTATTGACAGTTGATTCTGTAGGCATACTTCTGGAAGTTGTTTATCTTAATATTAGAGAATTAACTACAGTGTAGGCTCAGGGTCCAGAGGTAAAGTTGAAGGAGAAAATTATTTAAAGTATCAGAGGAGTGCACATTTTCCCATTGCTCCCCGTTCTACTTTCTCCCTTGGCAGAGCTAATTCTGCAACTAGAAAGAGGGGACTACCCCATGAAAATGTAGGCAGCCCCCTGATGCAGTCTATATTCAGAAGGCAGAGTCCCATTGCCAAAAGAGGGTCCTCACTCTTACCTTCCTACCTTCTTGTTCCCACTAGGCATTTTCCCGGTCATAGTTACAGACCTGAAAGGCAGAGTGGCAGCCAGATGTGGCCTGCTTTGCACTCGTTCCTGTTATACCATAATGATCTTGGTGTAGTGAACCATACTGAAATACTCTACAAATTAACTGGTCCTCAGGGAGCTAAGTTTCTTTCTGCAGAGTTGGCCTCTTCCTGGCAGATGTTGGGCAAGTGTAAGTGTCTTCAGCACTAGGGTTGGCACAGCTAAAGAAATGATGTAGGGCTCTCCACATTACATTAGAAGTCCTCCAAGATGACAGCTCTGACTGAGAAGGTTCTACTGAGCAGGCCCAGTGTCTGCTGCAGAGGCTTCAGTGAATTCAAGCTCTGATTTACTTCTTTCTTAGTCACCTATACCCACCCAGAAACCAACCCCCAAGCCCCACCCCAGCCTTATGGTTCTGTCTCCCCAGGATGAAATTAATCTCAGTAGAGGACAGTTCTTTATTATCCTGAGGAATAAAGCAATAATTCTTTATTCCTTGCTCCTTCCTTGTTAGTATGTGTGGGGAGGGGTATGGACACAGAATGCTACATTTAAATTAATCACACAGACTGTTGCCCAAGAGACACCTCCTACTTTTTCTATGTTTCATCTGAATTTGGAATTCTCTGACTCAGCCGTCATCTTCATGGTAGTTTTCTTTTTGGAATTACTCTTCTGACTCCCAGAATTCTTCATAATTTCAAGTCCACTTTCATACTTTGTAATGATAATAGAGATTTATTCTGTGTATGTGTGTGTGTTTGTGTGTGTGTGTGTGTGTGTGTGTGTGTGTGTGTGCACATATACCCTGCAGAATATTACAGCGGAAAAGGCTGCTCTGAGAGGACAGCATATCTCCTCAGGGCCTCCATCCTTTATTTCCTAAGGTGTGTGGCAGAAGGACACCTGTCATCTCCCATAATACACCCCTTGATCTTAATATAGAGACCAGATTTAGGGGTAAGAGGTAGACATGGTCATCAATAGTGGTAATTCATATGTTCTGCCTTTTTTGTTGTTGTTTTAGAAAATGAAACAAGACAGCGCTAACGTTTCTCTTTACCAAAACAAGTCTAAATGTTTAAAAACTTAATTAAAACAATAGCCTGCAGCCACAAAAGTGAGAAAAACTGGTAAAGTTTATTACTTTCATTTTCTGAGTTTTACAATGAAAATATAGACATAAAGGCGATCTGACCCTGAGTACCACCCATCCCCATGCAGAGACAGTAGAGTAGACTTTGAAACACCTCACTCCCAAGATGAATGTTCTTTCCTCCATTGCGAATCATTCACAGTGTCCACAAGTGAGAGATGCAGTTTAACAGGCGACATACTCTAATCTATGAATCCACAGATACTTTGAGGCTCAGAAAATAAAATCCAAATAGGGTTTATATGTTAATACACAAATGTATAATCCCTCCTCAATAGGAAATAGCCCATCTCTTGAGTGAAGTCCCTTACTAAGGATGAATACAAAAATAAAACAAAATAAGATAGAATAGAATAAAATAAAAATTTACAGCCCTCCTGTGTGGCTAAGGGCATCTTCCTAGGATAGGTAGCCCAAGTTTTCCCAGGAGAGTTCCTGGCTCCAACATGTATAGAACCTTCTGCTCTTTTTCTAAAACATCTTTATGTCCGCAGTCTTGTTCCCTAATAATATGGGAATGTCAACAGACTTCAAGGCCCTGACTACGCTCAGTAGAGTAGGTGTTGTGGGTCGATCAGAGAAAGGTTTGATTTGTCCATTTATTGTTGGTGATTGGTTAGTTTAGTTTTGTTGACCTAATAGGTCCTCAGAAATGACAGAAACCTCCATATGGGAGACCATTCTCCAAAGATGCCCCAGGGGGAACTGGCAATATCTTCTCCCTAGTTCTTGTTAAAATTAGATCTTCAGGCCCCACCTAACTTCCAGGCTTACAGAACTGAATCTCTGAGCTGAGACCTGGAATCTGCCATTTTCCCAAATGCCTCCTAGCCTCTCAGGAGCACTGAACTTTAAGAACTACATGGGATTAGCTTCCAGACAAAATGACAGAGTAGGTACGCACTTGTTTGCCTCCTCCAATGACCACATCAAAATTACAATGAAAGTAAAGAATAACAATCAATGAGAATCACCTGAAGTCTAGCAGAACAGAGTTCTATAACTAAGGACATACAGAAGAAGTCAAGTCGAGACTGGTATGAGAGGCAGAGATGCGCAACAGGCTGGTCCCATACCCACATGTGGCAGTTAGAAATCAGAAGGTCCCCCGTGATAATCAAGGAGACCCACAACCCACACCAGGCTCCCCAGCCCTGGGTTCCATTGCTGGGAGAGAAATCCCCATAATTTCAGACTATGAAAACCAGAGGAGATTGTGGCTGAGAGATAGAGGGTGGCTGGCTCATGCTGCAGATGTTTCTAAAATCTTTCAAAGGTTCACAAACCCCAAACAAGTAGCATCTGGCCTCAGTGTGCCCTGTAACTCTTGCTAAGCAACCCCAGACCCAGCCCAGTGACAGTCAGCCCCTGTTCACAGCCTAGCATCCCCCACCTCCAAGTCCACTACAACTGGCAACCATCTGCAGATCACTTTGTAGCTTACACCAAATGGGCACAGGCACCAGTGACCTTGGCCTGCACCAGAGCCACTCCCAAGAGGCCCCAGAAACAACATATGTGGAGGACAGCTTCAGACCACCCCAGAGCACCACCCAATCACCTCCATGAATTACACACCCAGAGGACAGACTTGGCAAGCGCCAAAGCCCTGCTAAAGCAAATCCTGCTCCATAAGGTCAGCCCCTACACAACAGCTCCTCCATTTTAGTCCCTGCCTGTCCTCACAACCAATCAGCCTGAAGCTCAATCCCTCTTACTGACTTATAAATAGCAATCAAGGCTCAACTACAACAGGAAGGCACACGCAGCCAACACCTAGACCACCTGGCTCAGGTGACCAGGGAGATTGTATCACTGGGCCCAACATGACACCTACTTCATAAGGCCACTCTACTAAGACTGGGAGACATAGCGGCTCTACCTAATTCATAGAAACAAACACATGGAGGCAGCTGCAATAAGGAGAGAAGGAAATATTTCCCAATTGAAAGAACAGAACAGAGCTCCAGAAAAAGAGCTAAACAAAATGGAGACAATCAGTCTACTGGATTCAGAGCTCAAAATACTGGTTATAGGGATGCTCGATGATCTCAGTGAGAACTTCAGTGAAGAGATAGGAAACATAAAAATGGAGATAGAAAACATAAAAAAGAACCAGTCAGAAATGAAGAATACAATAACTGAATGAAGAATGCATTAGAGGGAATCAACAGTAGATTAGACAAAGGAGAGGCCTGAATCAACAATTTGGAAGTTAAGGTAGCAGAAAACCCTCAATCAATACAGCAAAAAGAAGAAAAAAAAAAATCCCCCCCCAAAAAAGAGAGATTATTTAAGGGGTTTCTGGGACAACATTAAGTATAAAGACACTCATATCATAGGTGTACCAGAAGGAGAAGAGAGAGAGAGCAAGTAATTGAAACTTATTTGAAGAAACAATGATGAAAGACTTCCCTAACCTGGTGAAGGAAATAGACATACAAGTGCAGAGTCCCAAACAAGATGAAACCAAAGAGGCCCACACCAAGACACATCATAATTTAAATGCCAAAGGTGAAAGACAATGAGAGACTCTTAAAACCTGCAAGACAAAAGCAGTTAGTTACCTACAAGGGAGCTCCATAAGACTGTAAGATGTTTTCCCAACAGAAACTTTGCAGGCCAAAGGGATTGCCATGAAATATTTAAAGTGATGAAAATCAAGAACCTACAACCGAGAGTATTCTATCTAGCAAGGCTGTCACTTAAAATTGGAGGACAGTTCAAGAGCATCCCACTCAAGAAAAAGCTAAAGTAGTTCTTCACTACCAAACCAGTATTACAAGAAATGTTAAAGGGTCTCCTTTAAAGGGGAAAATAAACAGATAAAAAATATGGATAATAAAATGGCAATAACTGCATATCTATCAACAATTACTTTAAATGTAAATAGATTAAATGTTCCAATCAAGAGACATTGGGTAGCTGAATGGATAAGAAAATAAGACCCTTACATGTGCTGCCTGTAAGAGATTCACTTCAGATTAAAAAACACACAGAGACTGAAAGTAAAAGAATGGAAAAAAAGATATTTCATGGAAAAAAAAAAAAAAAGCTAGGTAGTAATACTTATACCAGACAAAATAAACCTTTAAATGAAAGGCTATAAGAAGAGACAAAGAAGAACCCAGTAATCACAATTCAGGGTATTTATCTGAAAAAACCCAAAACGCTACTTTGACGGGATGTATGCATCCATATGTTCATTGCAGTGTTGTTACAATGACCAAGATGTGGAGGCAGCCTGGGTGTTCATCGATGGATGAAAGGATAAAAAAGAGGTGGTGCATACATACAATGGGATATTTTTAAGGCATAAAGAAATAATGAAATCTTGCCATCTGTAACTACATGGATGGACCTAGAAGGTTTTATGTTGAGTGAAATCAGACAGAGAAAGATAAATGCCATATGATTTCACTTATATGTGGGATCTACAGAACAAAACAAACAAAATAGAAACAAGTTCAGAGATGCAGAGAATATTCTGATGGTTGCTGGATTGGGGGGGGTGAACAGGGGGAGGGGATAAAGAAATACAAATTGGTAGTTACTTAATAGTCATGGGGATGTAAAGTATAGCATAGGGAATATAGGCAATAATATTGTAATAACTATGTATGGTGTCAGATGGGTACTAGACTTAATCAGGGCAATCACTTCATAAGTTATATAAATGTCTAATCACTATATTGTGCACCTGAAACTAATATATTGTATCTCAACTGTAATTAAAATATATATAAAATTTCTAGAAATTATATTTTATAGAAAACTTTGTTCATACTCCCTTTCCACTCCTGGCATCTGATTTTTACTTTAGTTTCTGAGTGAGGACTTTGGAAAGTCTACTCAACTAAAATTGTTTTTGTCAGTCCCCTGAGTGCCTCCATATTGGCAAGTGCTGTGGTCAATTTGGGGCTTGTGTTACCTGACCATTGACTGTATTTGGCAATCTCTTCTTGAAGCACTTTGTTCTGGAATACTAGTTTCTCATTCTTCTCTCGCTACTTCGCCTTCATTTATTGGCTTATTCTTTTCCTCCCAACCTCCAGTTACTGGGTCCTGTCCTCTGAAGTACCATTCCTTCCTCAGGCAATCTCAATTCAGTCTCATGGTTCCAATCACTCCCTCTACACACTCTGAAATCCCAAATTCCTGTCTCCCAGGCCTGTTTCCTGAAGATGAATGTCCCTGTCAACATCTCCTCTCCCATGTGCAATAGGCGTCTCAAACAACTGCCCAAAGGAGAACAATTTACTCAATACCCCTTGCACAAACATGCTTCTTCTATAATCTTTTCTCTGTCATTAAATGTTGCATCATCCAATTGCTTAGGACAAAAACAAAATATTATCTTTGAGTCTCCATTTTCCTCATTCTCGATTCAATCCATCAGTAAATTCTGTCACCTCGATCTTCAGATCACATCTTGACCCCAACAATTTATTATTCTCCTGGTGACATCCCTAGTCCAAGTGGCTATCATGTCATTCCAATAATCTCCAACTGGTCTCCCTAGTTGTACTCCTGTGCTTACACCCCCCACACCCCCATTTCTGCAGTTAACAGTCGCCAGAGGTATTGTTCTCAAATTTATGTGAGATTGTTCCATTCCTCAAATCACATCCCACAGAGATTGCTCCCTGCTTCGTTGAGAGCAAAAGACAAAGTCCTTGTAAAGTCTGTGAGACCTTATGATCTGTCTCCTCCCCATATCCCATGTCCGTGCTCCGGCCACACTGGCCTCAGTGCCGTTCCTGGAACTTGCCGGCATACTCATGCCTCAAGGTCTTTGTTCATCTCTCTTCCTAGGCTGGGCCTTCCAAGATAGTCACCTGGTTTACTTCCCTCATTTCCGTTAGGTCTTTCCTCAAATGTTGTCTCTTCCTGCATTAGTCTATGCTAACTCTGCTTCTGTAGCTCAGCTTCTCCTCCTTTCCCCTTTGTTTCTTTAATTTTTCCACATAGCACTTACTATTATTATGTCTGTCTCCTCCACAAAAACATAACTTTCATAAAGGCAGACTTTTGTCTGTATGGTTCATGGCTGGAGTCCCTGGCCCAGAAGAGAGCCTGAATATAATTGACACTCAAAAATATCTGTTGAACAATTGAATTTGGCATTATTTACACTGGTCTTACTAATTTCTTTTAGAGGACAGGGAACGATAGTGATGGCAAGCCATACACTAATCCCTGTTTCCATCGTCAGTGGTTATTAAAGGAAAGGATGTCTTCCAGACCAGCAGCATCAGAATCACCTGGGAGCTCATTAAAGATGCACATTCTGGGGCTCCATCTGACACTCACTGAATTAGAAACTTTGGGGTTGGGCTCAACAGTCTGGTTTCACCAGCCATCCAGGTGATTCTGATGAACAAAGGACCATTAATACACATATCAGTAAACAAATGTGTTATTCTCCCCAGGTGATGTTTCAACCCTGGTCAAGTGCATCAGTCTCTTAAAATGCCTTAAGACTCTGTGAATACCATTGGTGCCATCTTACTTCTTGACATCTATTTACAAGTCATGTACTGGATGCTGGGATTGCAGAGTTTGCATCTTGGCCTTTCCAGGAAAAGCAAGAAGCCTGGCTTCACCAGAGTCCCAGGGCTGCTTGGAGAGAATAACAGGAGATAAAATTAGAACGTAACTGACCAAATTTTGAAAGGCATTGATAATGGTAGGCTCAGGGTCCATGACACACTGTAACGAGTGAAATTGGAATTCTGTGATCCAATATTTGAGTGGAAGAAAACATGTGAAAAGTATAGGGATTCCATGGATAGCAGTCAATTCCTGCTGTGTTTTGATGTGATACTGGGATTTGGAATAGTCCTTGACCTTGCTGTGGCCAAACTCTTCTACTTAAAGTAGCTGGTGACTTAACTGAGATTTTCCACTTGCGTAAGACTCTGTCAGTGTCTCTCCATCAAAGTAAGACTCAAAGTTGAAATGAGGACTCTGCTAGCCATGTCATTTTTATTTTTATGGTGACTGAACTCTTTCTTTTCTTCTTTTTTTTAATATATATAATCTACTGCCATGCTGACAAATGATAAGTTTCTGACTTGCAGAACTTTAAGATAGATTGAATTATTTTTCATTGCCTCAGGAAAAAAACAAAAAACTAATCTTAAAATAAGTCATTTTTTTCTACCTAAATGAATTTCTTTATTTGACCAAGATATACTTATCTCCTAAACTGCTATAAAAGTGATATGTAAGAAAATAGTATAGGCCACTAAGAAGTACAATAATTGCTTCTCTTTTTCACTTAAAACAAAATATAACTCTTGGTTTTTGTTTTTTTTCTTAAAGAATATCTAGGTATCAGTAATAGCCTCTTTGTAAAATTTGATAATTAAGAAATGCTGTGTTTGGATTTATTCCATTTATTAGAATAGAGTGCCGAATATGAAACTACAGTTGAAATTTTGCCCTTGGCCTTGCTGAGCCAGGACAGGGGAATCAAAGCAAAACCAAAGCCAACCATACACAGATTATGCAATCCATATGAACTTGGAGGTTTATTCCTGGCTTTGTTTTATGGCTTTGAGTATAGCCAGATCCTCCTAAGTGAGGGGAATGGCGGGCGGGAGGGGGGGGTGTTCTTCCGACTTTAGTCTCTGTCTTACCAATATAGATACTACTTTGAGGGCAGTTAGCTATGGGAAGCGCAGTCTCTACTTTAATTTGGCCTGGGGCAGTGAAAAATGTTCTAGATTGAGTGATTGCCTTATCATATTGTTTGATCAGGAGCAGATCGTTTAACCATAATCTGAGCCTTAGTTTTCTAAATTGAAATGACTCAAAGATACAGAGGATCAAAGGAGAATGAATGCTAAGTCACTTTGGAAAACTATAATGGATGCCAAAGTGCTTTGGAAAACGTTATAATTTTGATTAAACTGTACTATAAATTATAAGTTATATTGATAAAACTTAATTGATTAAACTATATTAATCAGGATGTTATATTAATTAAGATGTTAAGTTGGCTGCTTAGTATTTCACTTTATCTGTTTGCCATGTTAAATTTCAAAAGAAATGGCTAATACTTATTGTGTTACTTAATATATAGACTCAAGTGCAGTAACAAAGAGACCCCAAAATAGAGTTTTAAATAAGATACAGATGTATTTCTTTTTCATGTAAGAGGCCAAAGGGAAGATGAGGGTGGGCGGACAGCTGCTTTAAAGATCAATCAGTTCCACCATCCTCAACATGGACCTTCTGTTTCTAGGCCCAAGGTTATTACCATTCCAAGCTAGGAGAAGAAGGTGTAATGGACACGTAGCTTGTCTTTAGGCTGGAGATTCCTTGGATATTGCATGCATCATTTTTGTTCACATCGCATTGGCTAGAACCCAGTCACATGTTTATACCTAGCTTGCTGGGAAGCAGAATCTCTGGCTCAGGAGCCATGTGTTCAGCAGAAACTGGGGAGGAGCAGGAGCTGTCTTTAAAAGAAATAAGGAAAACTACACAGTGGGGACAGTTTAGTAGTACGTAGTCTCCGACAAATTGAGGTGCATTGTACTTAAAGTTCTGCTAAACTGTACTTACAGTTTGCTTGACATTGATTGCTTTGCCTTGATACTGAATAGCAGGTGGTAAAACTTTTCATTGTTGTGGCTACTATATGTCTATAGTCTGTAACTATTAATTGATATTTATTAAATTTTCACACATGACAGAAGTTACAGAGATGTAGTTTCTCTGTGGGGTTCGCTATTCATCATTCTATCCATTATCCCTCCGCTTGATAACAAATTTTGGTTACGACTTTTTGCATTGTGTTGATCTTGGACAATCTATATGACTTGGAATAGATAAGCAACGTGCCTAACTCTTCCTTAGCGTTATGAGATCAGAAGAACACACTGAGTTTGCAAAATTGTCAATATGTTATCTTCGAGATGCCATTTCTGGTTTATACTAATAAAATAAAAGTGAGTAGACAGTAATTTTGGAAAACTGCCTAATGTCTCTATGACCATTATAACCTTTTTAATTAAAAAGTAGTTCTGGAAAATCTAACTTACTAGCCTTGTAATTTCAGATTCTCTTGTTATGAGACTGATTACATTCAGGTAATTAATTAATCACACCTTTATTTATTTAACATAACTTTGTTGACTACTTGTGATGTTCCAATGGCACTGCTAGATGTTGAAGGATACAAAAATGAAGTAAGATGCTTTGAAGAGTTGTTGCACCTCAAAGGGACCTGTTTGGTACATAGCTGGATACACAGGATTGGACCTTAAGAGGGTCATCTAGCATGGAGATAAATATTTGGGAGCCTCCAGATTTTTGGTAATTGTTTAACCCTAGCAGTCTATTGGCTTTCCAAGCAGAAAGTGAAAAGCACACCTAGAATAGAACCCTACCCTTGATACATGGGGGCTGGAAGAAGAAGGACGAAAGAATTAGACAAAGATTTCAGAGCAATAGAAGGAGACAGGAAGACCTTTCAGAAAATACCAGGGAGGGAGAGGTATGATTTAAAATGTCAGGTGCCTCAGGGCCTACCTATAAGATAAGGAACAAGCAATATCCTGAGGTTTCACCTTGTGGAGGTCATTGTGGCCGTACGCAGCAGTTCCACTGAATAGTCTGCCGTGGAAGCAAGGTTCAGTTGTTTGAAAAGTAAATGGGAAAGAGGAATTAAAAATGGCTAATGGAGTAATAGTAGCAGTGAGATCAATCTATTTAATCTGGGATTCCTGAATTGTTTGTTGTGTTTAACATTTAAAAAAATCTCTGTGGAAGAATTTATGTTGACACAGATGCCAGTCAAGATTGAGAGGCACCTATCTATTACTTTGCTCTATAATTTCAAAAACGGGCATATTTTAGTGTTTAACATTCACCATGCAAATATATGATGTGAGGTGACAAAATAATTTTAAATTATTTAAGGTGACCTTGAATCTATTAAGGTGACAAAATAATTTTTGAGGGAAGCATCACTTGTTATGATAGTAATTTCCTAATTGTGGAAACTCCTGTATCTAATGATAGTTCTGTTGAGTTGAACAGGTAGCCTTCTGGCGTGTGCTTCTTTGCCCAAAGGTGATTGGGAATACTACATTAGTAGTGACAAAATTGCTGACGGGATCTAACAGGCTCTGCCATATATAACACTGATTACAGCATGAAGATTATTTAGAGGGTTTTGAGATCTCTGCAAGCTTTGATTTAGTATTGTATTTTAAACTCCACTTACAACGAATGATACACGAGATCCTCACATCATTAGAATATAATGGGCTTTACTCAGAACTGCCCTAGATCAGACAATAGAAATTTACATTAAATGGGCTTATGCCACACAGATATGCAATGTACAATATACTTATAAACCTCTAATCATTTTAAAGGTTTCATACTAATTACCTTGAAATGCACATTAAAGAAGTGAAAAGCAAATTTCCTGAAATATAGTTCCAAGATGATTCTAATTTGCATAAGTTTTAGTCAAGGAACAGGTGTCTTTTTAATGCTGTACCTTTGTAAAAAAAATATATAACCTATTATATGTCTTGGTATAACTTGGTATTCCTCTCCAATCCTAACTTGGGTGAAATACTTTTAGCAGAACACTGACAAAGGCGAGTAAAAAACAAAAAACAAACAAACAAAAAAAAACAAAAAAAAAAGGGGCTTCATTGTTTCAAATACCAGCTTAGCTTTAGAACAATATAAAGGAAACTGTTTCATAGTGCTATTTTATTTTTTGCATTCTGTGACTTCATTTTTTAAAATATTTTTATTAAAATATAGATAGCATACAATATTATACATGTTTCTTTGTCTCCCAATTTTGGCTGCCTCCCTCTGTTTGTTTCTGTGTATTAGGTAGGGTTGCTATGTCTCCCAGACTTAGTAGAATGGCCTTATGTAGTAGGTGTCCTGTGGGGCCCCGTGCCACAGTCTCCCTGGTCACTAGAGCTGGGTGCTCCAGTTTTGTCCCTTGTGTGGGCTGTGTGTGTCCTCCTGTTATAGTTGAGCCTTGGTTGCTCTTTGCACATCGCTAGGTGGAACTGACCCTTGGGCTCAGTGGTTGTGAGGACTGATTATGACTACAGTGGAGGAGCTGCTCTGCACGGCTGATCCTACGGAGCAGGATTCACTTTAGCAGGGTTGTGGTGTCTGCCCAATGTGCCCTTTGAGTGTGTCATCCTTGGATGTGGCTGGGTGATGCTTCAGCTTTGTTTGAAGCTGACCACTGGGTATGCTAGTTTCAGGGCCACCTGGGAAGGGACTTACTGCAGGCCAAGTTCAGCTGCAGCCTGTTACCTGCCAGGGCCACCTGACATGAGCCATAAAGCAATCTGCAGATGGCTGCTGCCTGCACTATGCTTAGAGGTACCTTGAGAGGCCAAGCCTTGAACTAGTGCCAGGCTTAGGGCTGCTCAGCCAGAGGTACAGGACACGCTGAAGCCAGATGCTGATTGTTTGAGTTTTGTTAACCTTTGAGAGACTTGAGGAAATTCTGCAGCATGAGCCAAGGCAGGTGGTTTGTATGCAAAAGCCACTGGAAGTGACTTGAGTGTACCCAAAAGTTGGGTGGGGTGGGGTGTCGGGGAATCAGGGTGAGTGAACTGCCTTAGCTAGGTTGATAGAGACTCAGGTATGGCGTTTGCGTGCATCTGCATGAAGGGTATGGGGAGGGCTCAACAAAGAAATAATGGCTTCCACCAGCTCCTCCATCAGGGAGAAACCTGCCCCTCTAGCCCTCACCCTGGAGCCAGAAAACTCAGTTCCTCCCTGTATGTCCTTTTTGCCTTTCGAGTTGGAGCTCAAAGTGAGTGTGTCCATCAGTGATTAAGGCCATACATGGGCCCTTTAAGAGGAGCACCTGTGAGTGCAGTCACCCACTAACCTACTCAGCCACAATCTCTGCTGGTTTTCACAGTCAGAAATTATGGGGACTTCTCTCCCTGGGACTGGAACCCTGGAATGGGGAGCCTGGTGCAGTGCTGGGACCTCTCGCTCCTCCTAGGGTACAGCTGGGATATCCTTCCCAACTTTTAATGGTCAAATGTGTGTTGGACCAGGCCGTTCTGTATCTCTCTTCCTCCGACCAGTCTTGAGGTGGCTTCTTCTGTATATCCTTAGTTGTAGGGCTTCGGTTCAGCTAGACTTCAGGTGATTCTCAATGATATATTTTTTGTAGTTTAGTTTTAATTTTGATGTGGTTGGAAGAGAAGGTAAGCACAGTGTTTACCTACTTTGCTATCTTGACCAGGAAAAAAAAGTTATCGTTGTAGTTTGGGATCTAGCTGTCTAAAATGTAATTATAATAAACCTTTGTGTATGATATTTTCAGTGGCTTTATTTTTCTAAATAATCACTTTTTCAATTTGTAAAATGAGCATATAATATTTTAAAATCATAGAAAGAGAAAAGTATACGAGAGACGTTAAATTAACCATAATACTACCATACATGTTTGCTTTATTTTCTTTTAATCTTTGTATATATTTTCAAAATAATGATAAAAAGGATTATGCTGTTTTACATCCTACTTTCATTTAATATTATACTCTGTTTTCTATTTTATTGTATGTTCTTTACAAATTTAAGGAATTGTGTATTTCTTCAGATGGATAAAGTATGCTTTATTTTAATCATTCTTATATATTTGGAAGCTAAGACTACCCATTTTTTTCATATTGTCAGAAATATTTTAGTTTGATTATTTACTCAAGATGTTTCCTAGACATGGAATTTTTGGATCAAATGTACATGGATATTTTACATTTCATGACATAAATTACCAAATTACTTTCCCCAACTCTTACATATGTAGGCAAAACACACCCTTGTACTTAAGCTTTTTGACTATCAAGTCAAGTACAGCAAAATAATTTTGGCCTTATGTGCAAAGAGATTTTTCTGTCCTCCTGCTTCTCTCTTTTTCTTCCTCCTCACTCTGTACACCTCAAAGGCACATGATGTTCATTCTACATCTTCCTTCTGGAATATTTATGTTTCTTTAATTTTATAATCATATTTACATCTTTAGATGTAAGAATTTATTTACATTTTTTTTAAATCTTCCTTTTATATTGTGAGTTTCATATATATTTTCTAAATTCAACCCTGAGGTATAGAATGTAGGTACATACATACTTGCATACACCTATATACATATATCTGTTAATGTACTTTTTATTAATCTCATAGGTACTTGGTACAAATGTGTATATATACATATACCTTTAAGTTTAAAATAAACATATATACATGAATATTTCAGTTTTTAATTAGAATAGATGCTTTATTTTCTGAACTCATGCATACCCGAGAATGACTTTCTGTGGCTTTGTTATATGTTTAGGGATACTTATGGGTTAAGACTCAAAGGTCTGTCTGTGTATCTCATTTCAATGGACATCTGGGGTGGCCAGAAGCTATGGAGCCAGTTTTAGCTCCTTAGTAGGAAACCCTTAGGTCTGGGGTTTTTTCCCTCACTACTTTTATTCAGCTCTTATCACTGTGAATGTGTGGATAGTTTTCCATAAATTCCACGTGGGATGTGCTTAGCCCATCCAATGTGTATAATCAAGTCTTTTTTCTCTTCTATTCTGAAATGTTTCTTTAATTATCATTTTTTATTATTGTTTATATTCCAAACCTTGTCAAATAATCAAAAGCTAGAATTGTTAGTCAAACCTACATTTTGTAACATAATATCCATTGTGTCTCTACTCATTTTCATCTTTATCCTTTACTTAATTTACCTAGATTATTAAGTTTGTCCTCCACAGGACTGTGTATGTGTTTTCATTGTCAATTCTATTATAGCTAATAGGGATTTGTCGTAAGGAAAATGAGGAGAAAAGAATGTTCATCAAGTTAATAACTATACTTCAACAGAGTCTTAGTGTGCTGAGTGACATGGAAAGTACAAGCTGGCAAAGCAAGGCTTAGGGAACTGAGTTTTCATAGATAATGTGTTATAGATTGAACACTGACACCAAGGAAAACAGAGCTATGGATATATGTTTCCCTTCTAGGTCACAGCAGTTTTAGTCTTCACTAACTGAATTATACTATATAACTAAATCATAACATAGAACTGAAAGCAGGCTTAGCAAATATTTAAGTACCTGTACTGGGTTGGGGAATTTGACTTCTTTCTAGATGTTATTGAAAAATAGATTTCGTCCCTGTGACCAGTTCAGTGCCAATACACCAAAGTCTATTGCCCATTCTTCTTTGAAGCACCACTTCATGGTGGGGAAATTCATTCCATAATAAAATCACAATGTAGAAATCAAAAGTTTTCAATTCTACTATTGCAATTTACATTTCTTTGAAATTCTTAGTTCACTCACTCCCTTCTTATTTCATTATCTTTTCAGCTCACCCTGTTGTTTTTAATTCTGCTCTCTCATTTTATCTCAGTGTTTCTTAACCTTTCCCCACATTTCAGAGAGACCAGGTCTTTCTGGATACTACTGAACAGGTTAAGGCTCTGTCTAAAATGCTTTCATATTTTTCGTGTAAGTCATTTTCAGGCTGATGCCTTTTCCTTTGATTGAGGGTGACGTTGATGTTCTCTTTCTCTTGCACTCCAGTACTTCTTCAGAGGCCCCGTGTTGTATATCTTCAATTTACTCATTCTGGAATGATCCATCCAGATCCTGGGATCACCAGTAGACCATAGATTCCACTTTCTGTCTATTTGCATTCGTAGAACTCTTTTCTCTAAGCTCTCCCAATATCCAGTGTTTCAGGCAATTTGGGGAGCTCTGTTATACTGAGGTGGAATCTTGCCATGCCCTGTCTTCCTGCCTATGCCTTTGATACTTTGGAATTTTGGAGTCCCTGTATAATAACATTCAGTGTGCACTTTGCATCCAAGGTCTTGCTACAGGTGCCGTAGCTACAACATTATACTTGCTGTGACTGTAGCTCTAATGGGTACTACCACTGCCATCACCCTTCATTGTTTTCTTAAAGTTAACCTTCAAATGAATGAATAAAAGTGGTTGCCAGTAGAATAGTCCTGTTTTATTCTTAAAGAATATTAGGAATTTCTCATTAGTTAACAAATTTCTCTAATTCAGGAGCCAGATGATAAATGTATGAGAGCGCTGCCTGACATTTTTAGGTAGGAAAAAGGATGATTTCATTTAACCAAAAGCACATATAAGCATCATATCTTTTCCCCCCCTGAATCCATTTCCATTGGAGAGGGTGGGAGGGTCAGAGGGGTAGGGGGAGGGAAGGGGGGAGAGAGAGAGAATTTGTGTGTGTCGGGGGATGTAGGTGTTGTCTAGACTAGACAATACCCAAATAAATACCCAGCTAAGATATATTGGATGTTAGAAGTAAGAGTGCTATGGAGAAAAATAAAGCTAAAAAGAAAGGTGGAGAATCCATACTTCCAATTTCCCATTATTATGTGGTTTAAAATGTCATCAAAGTTATTTTTATGGAAAATTGAGTGAAGCTATTTTAATCGAAAACAGTCAGTATTGTTATTTGAAGTAGCTTTTAAACCACAAGCCATTTATACTTACATTTAATGACTGAAGATCTGTATGATTACTATTAATCTCTGCTGTGTGATATTATGAAAAAGGCTATGCTCACTGCTTGGCAGACACTATGATATATGCTTGCTTAAGCTATTTTATTTAATCCTTACAACACCTGTATAAGTTAAGTATTATTTATCCCTCAGAAGATGAAGAAAATAAGCCTTAGAGAGATTAAATAACTGGCCCGAGGGAGCATAGCTAACAAATACCAAAACCAGGATTTGAACCTAAATTTCTATGATCCAAAAGTCATATTTGTAATGACTACACCTTTCAGCTTCAAGCTGAAGCAGAATGAACAAAACAACAAATCCATTGGTTTTAATCCAAACTGTTTTCCAGAGCTTGCACGGGATTTGGCCCCTGCCTACCTCTCCAACTTCATTTTAGACTACATAGGCCATGCTCTTTACTCTCAGCCCCCTTGGTTTCCTTTCTGTTCCTTAAGTACCTCATTTCGAGGGCCTTTGAATATGCTGTTTCCTTTCCTCTCCCCCTTTTCTCTATGTCTTTGCCTCTTCCTTCTCTTCCAGGTGCTAGCTCACATGTCATTTGCTCAGAGTCCTCTTCTGACCACTGTATATAAAGAACATGCCCCTCCCAATTAAGTCTCTCCTATCACCTGTTATTTCCTTCATAGCCTGTAACCCATCTGAAATGAGTCTCTTCACATATTTGTTATGTCTGTCTCTACAGACTGTAAGCTCTTTGAGGGTAGGAACCTTCCACCTCTTTGTTATTACTGTATCTACTGAACTTAGATTTCAAGTACTCCTCTAACAGATGTTGAGGAAACAATTGAAGGAAAAAAAATGGGTGAATGACTTTGAAATTCATATGTTTGTTTCTACTTGGGAATGGCATCTTTAATTTTTTTCGATGAAATGTATTTGAAAATGCCTTTATTAATTTTGAGTGTTCTAAAGCATATGTAAGCCTTGATCAGGATACTTAATATCATCACAAACTATTATAGCTTCCTGCAGTAAAAGATGTCTGCTTTGGTTTTGATATGCCCTGTGGTCTTGTTAAAATAACTAACCTGAAAATGAACATTATTTAATAAGAATATAACTCTCTGTTTATCTGCATTAGAATGACAGTGTTGTAGAATCATAACAAAATTTTAGCTACATAAGGACTTAGTATACTTTCTAATCTAACTGAAATATTGTAGAAATGTAAGAAGGCTTCTCAAAAGCTATCTGGGTAGATCCAGGTCTAGAAAAATGGAACAAGACACTTCCCATTATATTAGAGAAATTCTTATTGTGTTTCTTCTACTTGTTCCCCCCTCACCCATTATAGTGAATATTCCTATAGGAGCAATAGATTATCTATAGCATTTAATGAAAATAAATAAATATGTATTTCAGAAAGAATAGTTCTAAGTTGATCTCAAATCCATAAGAAATGAAACAATAGCTTTCATGGGAGCCATGACACTGAAATCATTGCAAGTTATTCCATATAAGGCAGCTATAATATAGACACAGAGGCCCACAGGCTAGAGCTTCAATTAGAAAGAAAAAGATGTGTCAGGTTCAGGATAAAACAAAAATCATCAAATTTTATATACTGTATTTTGTTCCACAGTTGGCAATTGAAACTACTACATATGAACCTCATATTCAGAAACCACAATTTTTTTTTTAAAAATCAGGTTATCAATAACCTATGAATATTTTGGAGTCATGCTTACATGACAAAGGGATTCCTCATTCTTCAGAAATGTTTCTTGAAAATACTGTTTGATTTACAAACATAAATTTATACACATTTCTAAAACACAAGATATGCCTTGCCATTATGTCTTCTTAGAAGCCAAAGATTTATTTTCTAAGAGTCAGGGAAAGCAAAAGCAAACTACAGTGTCTGTTTCTATAAAGGAGATGAAGAAAATGGACATGTGTTTCATCAATGTAAATGATATGTCCAGTGAATGTCGGCAGTGGACATATAAAGCATTCTATAAAGTTCAAAGATACTGTTTTCGCTAGGAGGTGACCCTTGTAATACCAGTGTAATCAAGACCTGCATTGTCTATCTTATTATTCTTTTAAGGTCAGCAGCAACATTGGCTCACTTACTTTTATATGGTAGAGTATGGAACCCAGTGTAGGTGACTGTGAAATTTAGCTTTTGTTCTATGAATAAGAGGATTTTTTATGCTGACTCTGTAGAACGCCAGTTCTCTTCAGTGCTTTGTTTATAGAATGATCACACGATATGGGGGAAATATTATTCATCCCCAAATAACTATGCATATAAATCGTAGAAACATAGGCTGCTAGGGACCAAGGAATTATCTTGTCAAAAATCTTCCTTGTAGAGATGAAGCTAGTCTTAGAGTCCTGGTGACCATTGTAATGAGGATTTATTTGTTTTTGTGTGTTTGTACGTGCAGGAGTACATGGATTCCAATAAATACATTGAGCATCTGCTAACTCAACTCGAGGAGCAACACAGAAGCCTCTGGAGGTGAGTGAAATCCATGTCCTCAATTTATGGCGGTCTCTACAGCTTTGGTCTTGATCACAGACGCAGGGAATTGGAAAATGGTCTCTTGTTCCACTTGATCCAAGAGCATCACTGGGGGTAAGAATCACCAGAGGCTACCTAGAGGATTCTGTTCCTTTAATTAAAGTAAAGCAACGGTGCCAAAAGTTGTCGGTGAGTGAAAGATCTGCTCAGAGCTGGAAGGATGGTAGAGATTATGAACCTTGTCAAGATCAGTGAATTAATTTTTCCAGGGTGACATGGCAACCTTATGTTGTGGAACCTAAATTATCTGACCCTTGCTTTCTTAAATATTATTTAAGTCTTTCTGTAATTGAAACAAAGGACATTTCTGCTTAAAAATTCTACTCTTCACATTAAAGAAGAATATTTTAAGAATGCTGTTGTATAGGTTTCTAATGTTTAGTATTTGTTCTGCATGCTGGGTTCTGATTCTCAGTAAGAAAAGGTATGTGAAAATACTTGTGCAGGTAAATTGGAAAAAGAAGTTAGTATCACAGAAGTTGTATTTTCAAGTTATTGGTTTCCTGGGGGCCTCTTGGGAATTGAGAGAGGCAAAGATGGTTGTGATGTTATTAATGAGATATTTAGGGTCCCTGGTCATGTTCTTTATAGGTGTTGCTATGGAATCTGAATTCTTTTTGCTAAATTCCTACAACTCGTGTTATCTGGACTAAATATGCTAGTGTTTAATTACACGATGCTCACATTGCACTGGAAGTGTTTCATATAATTAGCTTTGTCTTCCTGTGGTCAATAAACCCCTAAGGTTCTTTATTTCTTATCCCTCGTGGCATGGAACAGAGTGCGCTCTCTGACCACAGAGATGGTGGGTAAATAATTGCTAACATTGTGGCTTTCTCGTCCACTCTCATCCTAGTCCATCACCATTGGTCTCTGTACCAGGCTATACTGCCCTTTCTTCATGAACCCTTGAAACAAATCCTAATAACCTTGAAATTTGTCCTCCTGCGGAAATCTAGTTCTGGGGTAAAGTGCCCAGTACTTTCATTTGCCCTACTCTTATATTAGTTTTCCTGCTAGAGAACCGATTTATGGTTATAGTAATAGACAATGTTCTATTTCAATACATAGAAAAATTGCTAAGATATAATAGAAGTGTGTAATTTTTAAGTCTGCTTGTCACTAACAGACACACCAGTTAATTTTATATAACTTGATGCAATATTTGTTAGATTTGTTTTTGAGAGCTATAACCTGGTGTTCATATAGTTTTCTATTGTGAGCCAGTATATTGTGTTAATATAATCAACAACAATGTGTTTATGGTTATGTGTCTTTAGAGTCATATTTTCCATAGATCTAATACAAAGTATATTTAAAAGGTTATTTTACTGAATAACATTTTCTTTCAGCTACTTGAATAGTCTGTTATCTTCTAAGAGAAAAATACACCAAAATTATGAATACCACCTGACGAAAGAAATTTAGAGTTTAATTTGGTCAGTAAGTGTGTCTTATACACATCACGGAGAAGGAGTAATGGTTTCACAGGTCTTTGAACCAAATTCCTGCATGGAAAGAATATGTTTCTGCTTTCTCAAGGCAGCTAATAAAACTCTTTTGGTCTTCTCCAATATGATTAAATTACAGTCCAATTTCAGGCACTGAATTAACCTAACACAAAGCGCTTAGAATTTTGTGTGCACTCACTTCCATTATCCTTCAGAAATTGAATTATTGTTTGTGAAGAAGCATAACCTTATATATAGTGCTAGAGGATCTAATAAAACTACATTTGAATAACAAGAAAGGGCAATAATGACATTTGAATAATCAGAATAACTACCAGTGAGAAAATGGAAATGGGTAGTATTGAAAAGAAAATGAAAACTGATAATAGCATGTTTATATACTATTTATTGAATAATGCAATTGATTATATTTTATGAACAGATCTTGACTGACTTAAAGTGATAGGCTTTTCGATGATTATTACAATGTCATAATAGCAGCTGTGTGGCTAAATTGTTTTTGGTGAAGCATATGTGAGTGACAGTGAGCAGTGTGGGGAATTCTTTCTGGTAATGATTACATTTTTTAAATGCTTTCTTGAGTATGGGTAGAATCTATGATGTGCAGAGGATCATGGTGACAGCATGTCATGTATACAAGCACAACTGGATTGTCTGAAGTTAAACAAATGTTCCCATAACTCAGTATAAACCTTTTTCTGACTTCATTATGCTTTTGATTTGTAGCTGGTAAAATTTTCATGGAGTGGTCTACTTGTCATTGCTCCTGGTACTATCTCATGGCCTTCCATTTATAATTGAGCTAACGTGTAACTTAAAAGAAAAGACAAATTCTGAATATTTAGTTCTTCCACCCGTAATGGTAGTCATCATTAATTTATGGCCACAATGTTTGAGGATCGATCAAAAGCGTGGTAGACACATGTCATATTGTGCTTGACACTTGCTGAGTGAAAAATGGGTTGGACAAATGGTAGGAGATTGGGTACAAGAATTAAGTCTCTCCTTATTTTCATGGAGGGGGTGCTATTTGTCTTTAATAGGTTTTAGTCATTTCTTATAGCATAACCATCTGCTGTGACACAAATATATTGTGGTAATCATACTCTTAAGATAACTGGTTATTTTGGGGCCCTGTTTAGTATTCTACTGAAATAGACCTATAATCTATCTCTGGGTTTTCAAATTGCTAAGGAATTTGTGAAGTCCAAATATAGCTATCTAGCAATGAGCAGTCATTTAGCTCAACTGTCTTTTTTTGACACCTATGGAGTCAGAATCTAGAACTTAGTCTAAGACTTGAGTACAAGTCTGGGTGTGTTGTATTTGCTCTGCATCTCCCTGCTTGATGATGAAAAAGAAACATACCCATGGCAACTTGTTTACTGGTTGATGTTGAAATATGATCATCAATTTCTGCATGTTTGTTTTAATATGGAAAGTTAAAATTAGGAAAAAAACGCTCATTTGCACTTAATGATTTTTATAACATTTGTTACTATTTCCGATTTGGCTAAATATATCTGTGATTGACAAAGATTGTAAGAAAACAACTGCTAAGAGTATCTGTCTTCTACATATGATAGAAATCCTTATCTATTTGCAACCTCAAATTAAGAGGTTAGAATAAACACAAATAGTTTGAAAATGCAAATCAAATTCATGAATACTTATGGTATTAGTGACTTTTTCATGGCACATATGTGAAGTTATGTATAAAAAAATGGAAACAGCATAATGCTATAGAAGTGGGAAGAGGGCTGGACTGGAGGTTTCAGAGGCTTGGACTCTGGTCCTGGCCTGCCAAACTGGCTGTTGGGTGACATCTGAGGCTGTTTCCTTATCTGTAAAAAGAAGGTATCGATATAGCTAGGATTTAAGATTACTAAGCACCGAGATTATGTGAAACATAATGTCTGAAGTCCTACTACATTTATATAGCGTGTTAGACATGTATAATCTCATTTTCTCTCTGACACTTAAATACTACGTAATGATCAACTAGTATGATACGTATAGTATAGAAATCTTCAAGAACATGAGTAGCAATGACTACTATAACAGAAATGCTTAAAAATTTGCCAGTAACTCAACCAGATATTGTCAAAGTGCTTATTTCAAATTTTCATAGCTCAAATTGAAGAAAGTGTTATCAGTAGCCTATAAATAAAGTAGATGGGCATGACTAAAATTAAATGACAATATCTGGTGAAATGCAGAGTGCTACCTGCCAGCCAACAGATGGCAGATCACCAAAAGTCCCATTTGAACAGCTTTAACTAGGCTAGGGTTTCTCAATTCAGGCAGTATTGACATTTGGGGCCAGGTCATTCCTTATCATGGGTGGGAGTGGGGTTGTCCTGTCCATTATAAGATGTCTGGCATAATCCCTAGTCACTGTTATTGGTGTTTTAAGTAAAATAAAGGTACGGTGTGGTCAAATTTGAAATATACTACGTAAAACCAAGTTTTAAAATGATTTTAATTGCAGAACTTTTCAGAGCCAGTTATATAGCTAACATGTGTTATACACATCAAATATAGGACATCAAATATAATTCTGACTTCTTAAAATAATCTGTCATATTTTTCTTGAAGTACCTACTTGAATTAAGGTTCCAAGAAATATATTTTGGGAAATGGTGATCTATCCAGTTTGAAAGCCAAATATACAAAAACATGGCTTGTACCCTCTTCCTCTCCTCCTTCTCCCTACCCCTTCACTGGTACTCGGTGAAAGGGATGGGTGACTTAGTAAAAGGGCAGCTAGTACTGTGAGGAGCCTGAGTTGTTGGTAAAAGGGGAAAGTAGGTATGTGGAAAAGCCAATGCCAACTTCTTTACCATTTTCTTGATGGGTAGCCCAAGCCTCAATACCAAATTCCAAGAATTTGAAGAACGATTGATGACAAGCTATGTTGACCATAGTAAAGCACTTAACTCCTGCTTCCCCAGGAAGAGAAATGGGTTCTGCATCACCAAGGGGAGGACAAGCCTTCCTTCAAAAGCGTGACTAGATCCCTGGTTGTAACAAGATTGCCTAAGGCCTATCCCTTCCAACAATAAAATGATGATTTCAGTACATCTAAAATTCTTAAAAATAGTCTTTTGTTTTTTGGCTTATATGTGATTCTTAGTCTAAGGAGAGAGATAGGAAAAAATGGGCAAAAGCTTTCTTTTTATTCTCATCATGGTTCAAAATGTTACTTTTAAGTAGAGTGAACATTGAAATAAAATGGTCTATATTCCAAATATTCATTCATGTTCTCCAAAATTTTGATATATTTATGTATTTTTGGGATATAGATAATTGGCACCAGTGCCTACAGTTTGTCAGTGCTAACCTTAACTTCTGTAAACTGTGAATGAGTGATATTAAAATTGCTTACTGAGAGGCCCCATGCTATTCTATCCTTGGGAAAAGAAAATTATTTGCTAATGTGTTATCTAGAAACTGTTTTGTAGTTGTGAAATAGAGATAATAAGCAAAAGCACATATGCCCCAAGAAAAGTCAAGCCCAGAACCTCTCAGAGATTTACTTTCTATGCATCTTGGGTCTCCGAATCATATTATCCAGGCATCTTAAGAATTAGCATGGCTCTATCCTCATGGGGTTAATTTACGTAGACTAAGGAGATGCAAAGTATGAAACAGGTTGCCTTTGCTGTAATCATACATTTCCACTGGGAGATCTTAATTGGCAACAAGTAAAATTGCTCTGCATGAATTCTCAGTGGTGGACACCACATAAAATAAGAACTGTGAATTTTTTTTTTTTTTTAATTCCCATCAAGAGAAAAAGAGGCTATCTCTGGGGGACAGAATGGATAGCAAACAAAGAGAGAGCTCGGTGTTCTGCAAGAGCAATAAAAGCTCTGAAAGTAAAACCTCATGCTATGCCAACTCAATAACAGCACATGGTTTCCCAGCTCTGCATTCAGGTCTCACTCTGCTGAAGTCAAAGAAGGCCAGGGTTAGCAAGCTTTACATAATCTTCCCCTCCGCTCAACCCTTGAGCTGGATTTCTATCATAGCTGTATTCAGGGCAAGTGTAAGCAAGAGGGCCACCCTGGAAACCCATCATTGTCACTTCTCAATTACCCACCAGGCGTTGTTTCAGAGATGCAGCCAGTCCCAGACCCCTGCCAAGATAAGAGTCTTGCCTCTAAGTCGTGCCCTCTGCCCAGCCCTAGGGAGAATAAATCAGGGCTCTGGAAATTGGGTATTGCCACATGTTTCAACAGTTATGTCATCCCTGAGCAGTGATGGGGAGGGCTATGGGCTGAGCCGTTTCCCAAAGGATACTTATTATAGACTGATGGTTCTGCTTTATAGAAGCAAAGGAACATTTAGGCTTCTTCTCATTAGCTCTGAAGCCCCTGATGAAATGGCACGGCTGTCTTGAAGGTGACTTGCTCAGCAATAGAAGGGGCTTGTAGAACTAAGTCCAGGAAGATATCTGTATTGACTGAAACAGAAGATCACCCAGGTTCATATTTGACCTGATACTTTAGGATTCATCAACATTATCGTTTATCTAGGTGATCTGTTTGGTATACATGTTTATCTACTTTGGGGGTTGCCTAGTGTTTGAACCCAGGTCTTCCGGGACAAGGAGATACAAAAAAGGTTAGACTGAAACTCTACAGGAGCTTTATGTGTCTGATTCCCTGTTTCTTATCAAATCTTTCCACCCTTCTATTTTTTTTTTTTTTTTTTTTTGAAGGGACATCCTAATCCAGCAGAGAACACACACTTAGGTCCTAACCCAATAAATGTAAAAAGTAGACTATTTAAAATCATATGGGTGATGAACACACAATGGGATTTATAGATGATGTAATACAGAATTGTACACCTGAAATCTAGGTAATTTCACTAACAATTGTCACCCCAATAAATTTAATAAAATTAAATTTAAAAAATAAAAAATCATATGGGTTGCATTTCATCCTCTTTACCCCAAATCTTGTTTGCAAAAAATGAACATACATTTACTGTAAAACAGGTTTTTTTTTTGTTTGTTTTTTTTTTTTTAGAGACTCTACTTCAAATGTCCAAAAGTTTCCCAAAGAAGTTTGTGTTTCGATCTGAGTCCTGAGTAGGAGCAGCTCTAGTGGAGTGAGGGCAGATGAAGAATTGCTTACGGAATAGATTGAATTTGAACTGCCTGTAAGGATTTTAGTATAACTATGCATATGATGATGGGAAATTCAGGTCTAGAGTTCTTTATAGTTAATATATAAACTGCAGTATGGATAGAGGCATTAGATTAACCTACAAAGATATAAAATTGCCCTCTAATGTAACTAAGGAAATATCCTTACTTCACAGATGGATTTACTGCAGCTATGGGAAGCTTGAGTTGAATAATAGCGTATAAGTAGGTCCACAGATGATTTGAAAATAATTCAACTTGTAATTTAAACAGGTTTATATTCTTCAAGAAACACTCTCAAAGTACCAAACATATTTCAACATCAATAGGATTTGGGGGTCACCCAGAGAAATTTACCACTATTTAATCAAAAAACATTTGGCTTGAAATACGTTTGTTATTTTTAGATCCATGCTTATCTTAATATGACGGCCAGGAAACTAATGTGATTTATTTATCTGAAATTAAAATAAAGAGCCTCGAGCAAAAGGCATTTTGCAGATTTATTTGGGGTAATAAAGATCACAAATACTCCCTACTAAGTTGAAAGAAGAAAAACTCCAGCAGGCAAACATATAAATGACTGCTCAA
The DNA here is from genome assembly GCF_057876585.1 of Rhinolophus sinicus. Lineage (NCBI taxonomy): Eukaryota > Metazoa > Chordata > Mammalia > Chiroptera > Rhinolophidae > Rhinolophus > Rhinolophus sinicus. The sequence continues at coordinate 128,700,055 of NC_142517.1, read as the reverse complement.
CAGAGATGCATGTGTTCAGGTCAACGTGCATCAACAGTAGGAATGACAAAGTGCCTGTTTTTTGTTTGTTTGTTTGTTTGTTTTTGGAAGGAGGAATTAAATGGGTAATTTACCATGGCCTTCTATTTAATTTAAATTTTAATGGAAAAATAAACAAACAAACACTAACTTGTTAGTGCGTGAGCATACTTTTGATTTTGTTTTAAGGGGGATTGGTTTGTAGGATTTAATTTTATATGTATCTCTATATGGGTAACTGGAGTTAAAAGGAGTAATTTTTTTGCTTAACTCCACTCCCCATTTTTTTTTTTTTTTTTTTACCTTTCCATGGTCAGAGGCCTGGAAGGGAGTTCTAGCACCCCACTTTCATACCCCGCCCTTAACTCCAGGGAGAGGTGTTTGGGCCTCTCTGAAAACAGGAAATACAAAATGGATTTTTTTTTCTCCTCAAAGTTTTTAACGATGGTGCATTGTATACTTTTGTACTATATTACAAATTAGACATCATAAATAATCCCACAAAGAACTGAGGGTGGAAAGGTGCCCTGAATCAAAGAATCGGGAATAGGTTGATGAAACTATGAAGTAGTTGGTAGAAAGCACACATTAGATAGCTCAGGGCAGAGAAAACTTCTACGAATGTGAACATCTGTTGCAGGGTTGGTTGAGGTCAACAACCCGTGGCTGGTTTCCTGGCCCAGAAACCCTCATGAGTTTGCTTTACTGGAACTTGACTTACTTGTTGCTCAGGGTTTGCCCTCTTCTGAACACTCACTGAATAAGTATTATATACTGGAGTGCCAAAAAAAGTACACATTTTAAGAGGTGTTATCTATGTATTACTTTTTGAAGTTGAATTGAATTACGGTAGCAATGTGTAGTATGACGTTTGCTCAAAAGATGGCATTAATCAAATGAAGGCTAGCATCGTCATTCATTGTATTGCAATTTGAATACAGTTTTTTTCCTTTCTTAAAATGTGTATACATTTTTTTGGCACCCTCTGTATGTACCCTCTATGGAGATTATTGTAGATTTTTCACTGGAGGTAAATGTCTGCCTGAGAGAGAAGAAGCACTGTAGCTTTCAATTCTGCATTACTACCTTAACCAGCTTTTACTAGTAGGGAGATCTCTCGCTTAGACCTGGGGATGCTCTGCATGTTGTTGCCTTTCCTCTCCACTTCCCAATTATGAGGCCAACACTTCAGCAAAATACCCCAAACAGGTGCCGGACAGTGGCTCTATCCTTACCCTCAGTGACCTCTGCACCAGTTCTAACCATGCAGCTCTCAATCTCAGTCTGTCTTATTTCCTAATTATCTCACGATGGTGGGTTTTGTAGTCCTAAGGTCTTTGACCTGTAGGACCAAGTCTTCTCATTCCCCATGTCCCTCCTAGTGCTTAGCATATGACATAGAATTTGAAAATAAAACTGCCTATCTTGAAAGCGTAGAGACAGCTGGAAGTGTGCTTTAGTTATCTTTATACTTAAGTGACTTAGCACGTTATAGATGTTCAATGCATTTCTTAAGCCATTGAAGGAATGCGTGATGATTCAACAAGAGAATTGACTAAAGGAGCATGTGTTCATTAGCAATGAGCCCACCTTTATTGGGAAGACCATATAAGAAACAAGTCAAGCAAGTATAGCAAAGTCATTTGTCTCCGTGGCGTGCAAATGCTGAAACTGGCATTTGTCTCCGTGGCATGCAAATGCTGAAACTGGCACTTGCACAGTTTCAAGGTAGTTACTGTTAGGACGTTAAAGATGGAATATTTAATGAAAATGTAAACATGATAGTGGTATGTAAAGCAAGGAAGAATGCTTGTTTCACTATACTCGTTTATGCTGCTTTCAAAATTCAGTCATAAAGAAGTCTTAATGTATGTCATGTCTGCATGATGGGTCATTATGTATCCCATGGAAGACTCTAACCAGTAACAATAATAAAGTGTGTATTTCTGCCTCCAATTTTACTCCATTTATCTACCAATTTTATCTTGAGCTGCAAACAACCTCATCAATAGAAGCAATGAAAACATATCTCATAATTTTTAAAGAAAGGAATTAAGAAGAGACTGTGGTAGGTAAAAGTAAACAAATAAATAGTAAATCAATGATAAAAATCAAGGCCTAAAATAGTAGGGTATTTTTTTCCCCACTGCGAATAAAGTCAGTTAGAGAAAAATTATAGACACAAAGACCAAGCTCCTTTTAGAAATAGAATCATGGCTTAACCTGAAGACCTACAAAGGTGGTATTTACAGAGAAGTTCTCGAGAATTTTGGCAAGACGGACATACACTTGAAGTCAGAGGGGAATTCAAAATAAATGATGACATAGGCTGCCAAATGGAGGGTGAGTTGTCAAAGGATTGATTAGTGGCATGGAAGACAATGTGGGGAAATAAAGTAAAAAGGTGAAAAATGAGAACAACCAGCGACTAAAGTAAATTTTCATTTTATTAGCTAAGTGCTTTAGATAACCTAGTTATTCATAAGGGGTACTTTCCATCTCCTAAAATATTACTGATATGCATTCTAGCCCAGGTGGGACTGGTATTTGGAGGCATACCAATACAGTCGGGTTCTCTGTTCTGATTGGTTGGTGACTGTGTTGTACTGTTGCTAAGTTCTAAAAATATCCCTGGTGTATTCCCTGCAGTGTGGCGCTCAGGTCCTGAGTCTACCCCTTACTGCATAGTTCTGGGAAAGTCATTTAGGCATTCTGGACCTCTGTTTCCCATTGGTAATGAGACAGGGTTGAAGTAAGTGATTTTAACAGCCCTTTCTTTAGAGTTAACAATCTTTAATTCTTACCAGTTATCTTGGTAGGACAGTTGAAAGGTTGGGTGATGAAGCCAGAAGAGAAATGATAGATATATAGAATTACGGATAGTTAGAAGTGACAGTTTCCCTTCCTGAAAGAAGGGAAAAAAATATTTTTTATGTACCTAGTTTTCTTTAAGCTCTAACTCTTGGGCTGTGTCTTGGCACTGAACATTCCAGAGGTAATAAAACAGCATGCTGGCAGACCCAGGGCACCAGAGCAGGGCCAGAATCTGTGACCACTTTCAAAAGGGTTTCCAGGAAATTGTTCTATTGAATAATGTTTAAGTTTCCACAGAAGCTATGAACACAGCACGGGGCAAAAATGAAAGTCAATTGCACAATATTAAAAAAAAGAAAAGAAAAGGGCAGCTCTGGGGTTTTGGTCCCTATTAAGGGAAATTGCATTGTCTTATGATGTTTCTTTAGTATTCCCTGGAGATTCACATACTCACTGGCTAATTGAAAGTCAGAATGTGTATTTACCTGGATTTATTCATGTTTCTTGTCTAATTGATTTTCCTGTATTTCTGCTCTGCAAATAAAGATATGAATGGGGTCAGTTACAGAGAGCTGCTCTAAAAGAGAGGTTCTTTGGATCAGACACACAGTTTAGGATTTTGACCTTTGGGACCGTTTGTTACCAAGATGATGTAATTGAAAATATACCAAAAGCTACATCTATCCAATAATACCTTTCCCACTGGACTGCCTGGAATTCTCATGCTTGAAATAAAGGAAATGGGGTGCCCAGAAAATCACCTTTGAGATCTGTACTTACCACCTAAGAAGTGTCCTAGTATTACTCTCTTTGCTCCTTGTAATATCAAGGATTAGTTTGCCAAATTATATACCTGTGGAAATCTGAGTCCTGGAAATTTTTTTAGCAAAGTCAAGGATGTTTAGAATGGAAGAAAGGAAGTCGTATTGAAAACATTACAGTACAAAGCTCAATATTTCTATTTCTAGCCACATGTGTCCTTACCAATCCAGATTTTCTGCATTACTCATTATTCCTATATATATACTCTCTCGTTGTCTTGGACTGCATTCCAGACAAGTCCTACCATCCCTCAAGGCACAGCCCAGATCCTCCTGCTCTATAGCTCCTCAGGCCAACTCCTCAGCTGGCCTAGGCACCATCCCACTCCCCGCCCCCTCCCCCCCACACACACACAAACTTGAAACTACTACTTGTACACATAGTGATTTACGTCCTGTAAAAACTCCAAAATGATTCCAAGTACCTTAATTTTGACTGTACAAATATCATCAGCACCTGGCTTTCCTTTCTATTCTACATCAAATGGTGGCAAGCGTGCATGATAGGTGTTCAGGGTTGAACATAATAGGTATTCAGCTAATATATTGACTGATTTTCTTGAACAGGGGAATTAAAAGTTCTATGTTGTACTTTTGCTAATAATACCATATCAAGAGGATTTATTTCAGCTGTCAGGTAAGGATATTACAAACCAGGGAGTGTCCCGTGACTAAAATGGAATGAGGCGCAGAATGCTAAATTAATAATGGTAAGAGAAATTAGAGACATTTAGTTTGACAAATAGATAACTAAGGGATAGAACTGATTGTTTCTAAAATGTAGTAAGTTGTGTTGTGGAGAGGGATCAGCTGCAGCACCCTAGGATATTCCTGAGGAAAGAACTGGTAAACCAACTGTCGAAGTTAGAACCTGAGAGATGGTTACTCGGCACTAGAAAGGAATGTTCTAACACTTACTACCTCTAATGTGGAGAAAGGAGTTCTTGAGAGAGTGAGCTCTGTACCACTGCAAGTGTCAAAGCAAAAGCTGGGTGGCCATCTTTCAGATGTCATGTACAGCAGATTCTGTTACAATGGATAGGAATAGTACAGACTCCCCTCGTGGTGGATGATTCGTCAGCTGGCTTTCTCTCTCTGGCCCCAATGCTGCCATCGGTCGCTCTACTTGTAATGCCCATTTCCTTGTCTGTGTACCATCCTTTTTAAATAATTGAAGACAGTTTTACAGCTTTTTCCTCAGTCTTCACTTTAACAAAGGAAGCAATGTAGGTTCTTCCGTTGTTCCTCATACAACTTATTTTTCACACCCCACTTAATTGTGCCCACCTACTGGACGTATTCTAGTTTGTCAGTTTTTCTCTTAACATATGGGGCTCTAATATAAACATAACACATTTTATTATGACCAGATTACAAATTCAGTTACAGTCATGCTTTGAGAGAAGATTGTTATTCTAACTTTATGATTTTTCCTCCAGTGGTACTAATTGTTAATAACCTTTAGGCAAAATACCTAAAATTCTAGCATTGCATCATGCATATCCAGTTACTCTCTTGTGGACTCAAAGAATATAAATCATTATTTCAAGAAAGGGCAAAGAGTGTTTTAAATTTAAACTATCTGTTCTTTTTTTTCTATGCTGCTCCTTTAGTCCCTGATTTTCTTTTTTTTTAAATTGCCTTCCTTGTCTTGTTTCACATCTTCTTTTCCCTAATGCCAAGGCTTTATTTATGGTTGAGAGGTCAGATCCAAATTAACAATTACAAGTAAATTAGGTCATTCGTGATCTTGGTAGAACTTTTATTGGATAATTACTCTGACCTTCAGAAGGAAGAAGGGAGTGAGCTTCAGATTGTCACTGAAATGAACAATTATTAATCTGACATTTATAATTCCAAGGTTAAGGAATAATCTTAGAAGGATTAATGTTAGAAATAAGAAACAAAGTTCATGAGAAAATAGTTATCGAGAGCATAAAGTGGATAGAACTATTGGATGTTCTACTGAAGACAGATTAAAGATTATAGATGTTCGTCATGATGTCCATTTAGATCTTTCCAATTTCAGCTGTAGTATGACAGTAGTTTATGCATTTTATAAAAGAAGATCACTTTTGAAGATGCATTATGCTAAGAGTTTCAGATCTTTCATTTTGGAAATCCAGTCCAATGCCCCTTTTTTTGTGCTGCTTTCTCTCCCTCCCCTGCCACCCCATATCTCTGAGAGGTTTATTTCTGGCCTGTTTACTACATTAGCAGGCAAGTTTATTTTTCTTGCTTGATGCTAAACCATTGTTGTAGGAGTTCCATTTCCAGGCAGTTTTAAATTAGAGCCATTATTTTCCTCCTCATAATTTTAAAGTTAACATTTGAAAATCACTTTCAACTTTCACTTTCAACTTTGGCTAACAGCTGAAAAATGATGGTGTGAAGTTTGCATTCATCTTTGTCACGTTGGTGAAAGTCTTGCAATAAATATAGTATAGATTATTTTTCCTGTCAAATACTGCTAGACATTGTAGTAAATGAATTAGCTGGGACTGTTGTCAGATGGATGTCCTGATATTGTCACAGAGAAGGCATGAGCTGAAATCAGGAGAAAGGCAAAAGCTGATTCACTTGTCAGCAGGAAACCTTCTGAGGGGGTCAGTTAGGGTGTCTTGGGAAGATCATTTTGGAAAGCAGATAGGTAGATATGAGAGAGGGCTGCTGACGTTTATGATCCAATGAGCTCTTTTTCCCAAGGAACATTCAACTCAACTCTGCAGTGGGTTGCAAATGTGAGTGCTCTAGATATAGGGATAATATAAGGCCATGTTATCAAGCAGTGAGAAGAAATTTTTGAATTTCTGTATGGCTATTTGCATATGTTTATGGGAAAACCACAAAAAGTTCAGAGGTTCAGAATGTCTGGAAGGTTTCCTGCTTCTGATCTGAGCAAACCGAAGAAGAAAGGGTGGATAAATCCTTACAAAACTTTCTCATGGGATTTCCAAGAGCTGATTCTTCATGTAAAGTTAGAATGTGGAACAATCTCTATGCTTCTGTTTGGGAACACATGTAGATATAGTTATCTTGGTCCATAGATCGCCAAAGATTGGTTCCTTGACTGTCCGCTTTCTATTCACAAACACAGCAGCCTAGCAGTTTCTTGTGGCGTCCAAAATGCAGCACGTGGAGGCTTTCACCCATGGAAACAATTGTCATGAAGCATCATGGCCCCATGCCATCTCTGTCTTGGCAGAGCTGGCAGAGCAGGGTCTCTTTGATGTTGACTTCAATCATTCATAACATGACCCAAACATAGTATTTTTTCTTATTAACTGTGATGAGCCTGTCATTAATTTATATGAGCCGTTTAAAAAAAAAATGTTTGTATTTCTAAATTCTCCCACTTCTTGTTAGGTAATAAATTCCATAAACGTAATCCCAACTTTGTGGAATAGGGCTTCCATTTTTTTGGCCTAAACACACCCAGGCTTCAAGTGGTGACCCCTTCAATTAGGCATTTTAGGGTTCAATGATAATTTCATGTTTATTCATATTATTTATAATCTTATAGACACAGTCATTTTGTAACTGACACAGAATGCTCACAGAGTAGCTCTGGACTCGTTTTTGTTTTCTTGATTATTTTATCTTTATTTAAAATATTTTTTTCCCATCCCTCCAATCCCCTTCCCTTTGGCAACCATCATCTTGTTCTCTGTATCTATGGGCCTGGGCCTGTTTATCTTTTGTTTACTCCTTTTTCTTTTTAAAGATTCCACATATCAGTGAAATCATACAGTATTTGTATTTCTCCGTCTGACTTATTTCACTTAAAATATTACCCTCTAGATCCTTGAATGTTGTTGCAGATGGCAAGATTTCATTCTTTTTTATTGCTAAGTAATATTCCTTTATATATATATATATATATAACTACATCTTTTTTATTTGTTCATCTATCTATGGACAACTAGGTTGGTTACATATCTTGGCTATTGTAAATAATGCTGCAATGAACATAGGGATGCATATATCTTTTTGAATTAATATTTTTGTTTTCTTCAGGTAAATACCCAGAAATGGAATTGCTGGGGTCATATGGCAGCCACATTTTTAATTATTTGAGGCATCTCCATACTGGTTTCCATAGTGGCTCCACTGATTTACAATCCAACCAACAGTGCATAAGGGTTCCCTTTTCTCTACATTCTCTCCAACACTTGTTATTTATTGATTTGTTTGTGTGTGTGTGTGTGTGTGTGTGTGTGTGTGTGTGTGTGTATTTGATGATAGCCATTTGGACAGGTATGAGGTCGTATCTCATTGTGCTTTTGATATGTATTTCCCTGAGAATTAGCGATGTTGAGCATCTTCTTTGGAGAAATGTCTTTTCAGGTCCTCTGAACATTTTTTAATTTGATTGTTCGGTTTTTTTGTTGTTGTTAAGAGATGTGAGTTACTTATATATTTTGGATATTAACACCTCATCAGATATATCATTTGTGAATACCTTCTCCCGTTCAGTAGGTTGTCTTTTGTTTTGTTGATGGTTTCCTTCACTGTGCAAAACCTTTTTATTTTGATGTATCCCCATTTGTTTATTTTTTCTTTTGTTGCCCTTGCCTTAGTAGACATATCCAAAAAGATATTGCTACGACTGATGTTGAAGAGTTTACTGCCTATGTTTGCTTCTAGAAGTTTTATGGTGTCAGGTCTTACATTTAAGTCTTTAATTCATTTTGAGTTTATTCTTGTACATGGTCCAGTTTCATTTTCTTTCATGTATCTGTACAGTTTTCCCAACACCACTTATTGAAGACACTGTCTTTATTCCATTGTACATTCTTGCCTCCTTTGTTGTAGACTAATTGACTATATAAGTGACAATTTATTTCTGGGCTCTCTATTCCATTGATCTATGTATCTGCTTTTATGCCAGTACCATATTGTTTTGGTTATTTTAGCATTGTAGTATAGCCAAATAAATCTTGAGAAAAAAACAAATTGAGAGGCATCATGCTCGTTGATTTCAAACCAAATTCGTTTATGGTTTAAACCAACGTATGCTTCAGTATTATGGTAGAAGTTCTAGTCTTGGGCCTGCCACTCTGTAATCCTGAGGAAATCATTCGGACACTTCACCCTTCATCTGTACAGCAGAAATTTGAGCTGAAATTCCTTTTCAGTTCTAAAGATCTTTTGAATTTGTGACCATTTAGAAAAATGTAGACTGTGGAGCTTACGTGGGAAGATTACTGACATAAAAGTCAAATCAAATAGCCATTTTAAAAATCATAATTAATATTTTGGAGGAGGAATAGCAGGAAGTTTTAGAAACATAGACAAATTGTGGAATGAAGCCTTCTAAAGTGGGCTGCAGAATTATTATTTGTGTCTTTTTAAGCTTATTTTTTCTCTCTCTTCTCCAAAAAGCATTCCCTTATTCGCTACTGAAAATGGAGCTCTCCATATTCTGTATGTCCATAAAATTTGGCATGTGTATGCAGTAGAGAACTTACCGTATTTTGCCATGTATAATGCACACTTTTTTGCCCAAATTTGTGAGGGAAAAATAAGGATGCGCATATACATGGGTTGTACTAATTCTGTATCTATATAAATGTTTTTAATTATTTTGTTTATGCTTATGAGTTAAAAGTGTAACTCTAGAAATTAATAATGACATGTACGCAAAATAATACCCTGGGATACGATAATCAGTTTTGTTGAACTTATGACGAACTTGCAAGGATGAAGAGTTCTTGGCCTTCTATATCGTAAATTTGTTACCACTACATAAAATTTCTTGTACCCTGTATGTGTTCTTCTGTTTTCTAATTATTTGTTACATAACATTTCTTTTACATAATGTGTTTAAAAATAAACGCTAAAATTCCTCTATAATACAAAAACCAAGTACCTAAATGTAAACAAATAAAATTTTGAATTAAAAAATTAAAACAAAACATTTTTTCCCTGAAAGTTTGGGCCAAAAAATGTGGATGTGCATTATACACATGAGGGCATTACACACAGCAAAATACGGGATTTCATTCTGTCACAGGTAATTTACTAACATCTCTATCTCCCTTGTTAACTAGTAAGCTCCTGAAAGAGGAAATTGTGTCTGCTCATCCCTTCACCTGGTTCCTAACCATCTAGAATTGTTTGAATGTATATGGATATATGAATGGTCATGTGTGGCCATGGATGGTCATGGATAGATGGCCAAGGATGGTTAGTCATGGATTCAGAGCTCTCTCACTGGTGCCAGTGCTGAAGCAGCAGCAGCTCTGACTTGAATGAACAAGGCGATCAGTCCACCACTTGCTGTGTTTCTATATGTCCTAGACTCTGGTTCTTGGTTTAGTTTCTCTTTGTTCTCCTTCCTCTTCTTCCATTACTGCCTTTGTCCATTCTAGTAGGAGTCTTCTACTTTACCTCTCATATTTAGCCTGATGGAAGCCTTATAAACCACATATTCAGAGGGATTCATTTATATACTGTATTACTCAAATGTATATACTATGTACCACCCCTACCCGACATCCTCCACTCACTGTGTCCATGTTACATGTTCACACCCTAAATTCATCTTCTGACCATCATATTTCATAAGACCTATTATCAATTTGGGTGTCTTTATCTCCCTGGTCATCTATCTTCTGTTAAACTAAATCATTACCCCACTAATAGCTTGTCTCCTGCTTCCTGGATCAATGTTATTTAGAAGGAAGACCTGGCATTTTGATCTCTTTCATTTGGTCATGGGCCTTTTCCTAAGAATCTTTCTCATCGACATCCCTGCTGGGTCCAACTCAACATTCCTAAGACTGCCCTCCTATCTGTCATTGTCTCTGAAGAGCAGTGTGGCAAATACAAAGCTTGAAATGAAACAACAGTAGCACTTGACTGTATGCTAGTACTCATCTAAGCACTTTACAAGTATTAACTCATTTAATCTTTATAATTCTATGAGGTTTAGTATTTGAAAAGACATTTTACAAATGAGGAAAGTGAAGCACAGACAATTAACGAGTCTGGCCTAAGGATTGGGTCCTTCATCCTTATCTTAAACATTCAGTGAGTTGTTAATAAATATTTCCAGCTCTATCCCTTATAGGTACATAATAGGATTGCAACTCCTGCTCCCTTGTGGTTAGGAATGGTTCGTATTACTCATCTGGCCAATAACTTGTTATCAGAAGTGACATTTCAAGTTCAAGCATTTAATTGTAGATGTACAATCCTCCAACATAGTTTTTTGTTTTGATATGACAACCAGCAGTGCTCAAGATAATGGTTTGTCTAAAGCTAGGTCATAGAATGATTGCCATGAGCAGAGGTCTCTGCCAATACACAATATGAGGAAGAAATATGCCTTCATGGCAAACCACAGATGTCTAGGGGGTGGTCTTTTACTATAGTATCACCTACTCTATCCTGACTCCATATACAGGCCAAATACTATAAAGGCAGAAGAGATTCTCTGTGGTACCTAGAATATATTTCCTAAAAATTAATAATTTATTATAGTGCTATCTTATTTATTTTATTTTATTTATTGTGGTGACAATGGTTAGTATAATTACATAGGTTTCAAGTATATAATTCTGTATTACATCATCTATATAATCACTTGTGTGCTCACCACCCAGAGTCAGTTCTACTTCTATCACCGCATGTTTGACCCCCTTTACCCTCTTCTACTGTTCCCCTCCCCATTTACCCTCTGGTGACCACTAAACTTATTTCAATCCTTTAAGTACCAATTTCAGCTGTAGTTTTTTTCTTTATCTCATCCCAAATATATCTCCAGAATATATCTCAAAATTATATTCCTTTCATAGGATACTCTGGGGTCCATTTTTGTTAATATTATTTTAAATTTACTTAATTGCCCAGATAATAGCTTTGCAGCTTTAAGATATTACAAGATATTCTAGAAATTTAATAAATGTTCTATTCCTATTTCGTAAAAATAGATTTAAAAAATCTATGTTTACAATTTGGGAAAATACAATAATCTTGAATGCTCAAAGGACAAAATGAAACTTTATAAGCAACTATAATTGTCTTTGTAAAAAAAGTTATAGTGGATATCCATTCATTAGGAGCACTGCATTTTAATTATCTAGAAATAATCTTAGCTGTAGTTATTGCTCGCCATAAAAAGTTAATTTAGGTTTAATTTTTAAAAGTTAATTAGCTAAAATGATTCTTATTCTTACTATTGAAAATGAAATGTCTCCACATTCCGCAGGAGTGTATATGCTGTAGAACAACTTGTGTCAGAAACTTGAGGGCTCATTAAAATTTATAACAGGTATTTAATTATCATAGTTATTTCAAATTGTAACTCAAAATTATACGTATTTGTAGTTTTTAAAATTATAGTCATTCATGTTTATAATAGCTTGTGAGACGGCAATATTTTCTAGAGTAGGGGTCGGCAAACTTTTCTATTAAGGGCCAGCTATTAGGTTGGTGCAAAAGTCATTGGGGTTTAAACGGTTAAAAATAATTGCAAAAATGCAATTACTTTTGCACCAACCTAATAATAAATATTTTCAACTTTACTGGCTATATCCTTATGGTCACAGTCGCAACTACTCAACTAGGTAGCTGGAGATCAAAAGATGCCACAGACAATAGTGAAGTGAGTGGGTGTGACTGTGTTCTAATACAATTTTATTTGGTAAAATAGGCAAGATTTTGCCTTTGGGTGCTAATTCCTGTTCTAGAGTGAGTTTTTCAAAAGCCCTTTTTTATATTGTTTTGCAACACTGTACATACCAGCTCCTGAAGGATTGCTTGCTGGTCCTCATAAATTTGATTTTCTGTCACCATGTCTTTCTAAGAACTGCTCCATTAAGCCCTGAGGCACTACAAGCTCCATCAGTCTGTCTGGTGGCTGGAGTGCTGTGAAGTGGATGAGGAAACCTCACAGACAACTGAGTTGTCTCCATGAATTCCTTTTGTGGCCCTAAATATGACATAAACTCAATTTCTCCATCCATAAAGCAAGCAGGAATAGTAGTTCTAGGTCCCTTTCAGTGATCATGTTCTTTTTATAATTCTATTATTAAAAACATTAAAAAATTCAGATCCATAAATCATCAAGTAAAAATTACGAGGAATAATAGTTCTTTGTAAAAGTCTCAGCACCTAGTAAAAAAAATCCACATGATTAACTTTTCGTTAGAGTTCCTAAAAAATGTTTACACTTATTATTTTCATAGGACTGCATTCTATAGGTTGTTGAAAACCATAGAAGCTACCCCCACGCTAGGGGAGAAGATAGATAATTAATTTCCTAAATTTGCGTTTAGTTTGACTATATTCCACCTTCACCCTGATGCAGCCATTTCAAGTATGTGTGGATATTCATCTGAGACCTGATTTTGGTGGGTTTGGGCAAATGTAAAGTAAGTCTATGTATACATGAGGGTAGTTTTTCCCCTTCTTTGCATTTAGGTTATTGCTTTGCTTATAGGTTCCCAACTATAAAGGGGGTATTCTGATAAAAGTAACTTATCAGCATATGTTTACACACACACACACACACACACACACACACACACACACACACACAGTTGAGACTTGAGCAATGCTGGAGTAAGGGTGCCAACCCTCTGCACAGTTGAAAATCTGCATATAACTTTTGACTCCCCAGAAACTTAGTTGTCCTCAGCATCTGCAGGGGATTGGTTCCAGGACCACCATGGATACCAAACTCCATGGATGCTTAAATGCCCTATATAAAATGGCATAGAGCAATGCATACAGTTTGCCTTTTGCATTTGTGGACTATCAACTGCAGGTTGAAAACAGTGCAGGTATAGAGTGGAAAAAAAAAAATCTGTGTATAAGTGGACCTGAGCAGTACAAACCTGTTATTCAAGGGTCAACTATATGCACACATACTAATAATATGTATGTGTATATACACATATGTACATTCATACTAACATATGTAATATACACATGCACTAAATTCACAAGACAGTCTAAAGACAGAATATGAATGCAAACATAAAATATTCAGAAGATATGCTGTTAAAAATTGAGGTCATGAACCTTGTCTGGCTTAAGGACCATATGAACTTCTGCCTGGCAAAATATCTGATGTAATAGTTACTTAATAAATGATTGTTGGATGAATAACTATATTAATTAAAGAATATTAATCTTTAAGTTTCAAAAATGGAATGATTAATAGAAAAATGGGTATATGTTTTTTTGTTGTTGTTGTTACCAAGCCCCGGAAGAATAACCAGGCACAACTTAAGTGCATTCCGTGTATAAATTTTATTAATGATTATAATGCTATCATAGAACAATGATATGCTCAGTTGTGATTGAAAAAAATGTGAGAAGTCCAGCACTGTACATTGCTGTGCTGAATTCAGCCCTGGACCCTAGCCACAGAGGTTTAATTACTGAGGAAAACAATTTTATTAATTAAGACTGGTTATGATAGGACAGAAACTTAATAAGAACCATGAAAAAGTTATAATAGACAACAATCTGGGATAAATCCAATATTAATAATCCTTATTATATTAGTTATATAGGATAGCTTTGTTCAAAAATGAAATTTCTTAAAACAAAAGGATTGCTTTGCCCTAATAGTTTTAAAATCAGCACCCATTTATTCAGTGCTACTAGGTAGAAAATAGCATAGAAACTGCCCAACAAAAGGTTACAAAGTTGAAGAGTAGTTTATAACCCAACCCCAAAAGATAAGGCAAGCCATGAAAAAAGAATAAAAAGGAGTATATGAAGAGCATGGATAAGTTGGAGACATTTCAAACAATCACAAACAATGCAGCAATAAATAGCCATGTGCCCATGTATTTTTGTATTGTTAGAAGTGTACTTTCGGTAAATTTCAGAAAGTGAGAGTGTTCAATCAAGTGGAAAATACACGTGGAGTTTTGTTGAATGTGGCCAAATTTTTTTTGCCAAGAAAGTTGCATCAAATTTATATTTTCACCAGCAATGTATGACGCTGTGTGACGCACAGTCTCATTAATATAATGAATTTTTAAATGTTTAAGTTTCCTCCAATCTGACAGATGAGAAATGGTATCTCAGTGTAGTTTTAATTTGTATTTCTCCAATTATAAGTAAGCTTGAATATCTCTTCAGATGTTCAAAGACCACTTTCATATCATTTTGTGCATTGTCTGCCCATGACATTTGCCCATTTTTCTATTAAGTCGTTGGTATTTGCCCCTGATTTTCAGAGTTTTTTGTATACCTTTATTAAACTTTATGATATATTATAAATATTTTCTCCCAGCTTGTCAGTAGCCTTTTGATTTTTTCTGTGTGTTTGTTTTGCTGTCTGCAGTCAGCAGTAAAGCCCCCTGAAGATGCCTGGGTCCTAATTCCCAGAGCCTGTAAATGTGTTACCTTACGTGGCAAAAGGTACCTTGAAGATGTGATTATATTATGGGTCCTCAGATGGAGAGAGTATTCTGGATGACTCAGGTGGGCCCAACATCATCACAAGGGTCCTAAACGCTAATAACCATGCTTGGCTGTGGTGAAAAGGAGATACAACACTGGAATAAAGGATCAGAGAGCTGCAACATTGCTGGCTTTGAATATGGAGGAAAAGGCCAGGAGCCAAGGATTGTAGCAACGTTTAGGAAGCTAGGAAGGCAAGGAAACATTTTCCTCTAGAACCTTTGGAAAGCAGTGCAGCCCTCCAGACATTTTGATTTTAGACTAGTTGGAAGCCTGGCCTATGAACTACAAGGTAGTGACTTTGTGTTGTTTTAAGTCACTAAATTTGTGATAATTTATTATAACAGCCATAGAACACTAATATACCATGCTATTTTAAATTTAGGTGGCCAAATTTATTCATCTTTTATTGCATTTGGAATTTGAATCAGTATTAGATTATACTCCCAGGTTATAAAGGAATCCATTTTTTTCTTGAATTTGTATGGTCTCCTTTTTTACATTTAGATTCCTGATGTATTTGGAGTATATGTGTGTGCATGGTTTGAGGTATGAATATAATGTTCTGTTAGATCAAATGGCCAACCAGCTGTCCCAGCATTGTTTCTTTAAAAACCCCATCATTGACTTAGTAGTTTGAGATTCCATCTTTATCGTGTAGTGTGTTTCCGTATGTACTTGGGCCTGTCCCTGCCCTGTTTATCCATGCACCAGCACCGCACCATTTTTATTACAGGAGTATTACAGTATGTTAATGGTATGGTGGAATTAGTTTTTCTTTTACAGTTTTTCTTTCTCAGTGTTTTCCTGGCTAGTCTTGCAAGTTTTCTCATATGAACTTTAGTATTAACTCGTCTAGCTCCCAAAAAATCTTGTTGGTATTTTTTTTTTTTTTTTTTTTGGAATTGTGATAATTTTATACAGTATCTTAGAACTGACATCTTTATAATGTTGAGTGATTCTGTCTAGAACAGTGAATGACTTATTTCTTCAGTTCTATTTTTATGACTTTAGGAGTTTTAAAGTTTTCTTCTGGTTTTTTTACATTTCTTCCTAAGTATTTTACCTTCTTTGTTGGTAAATGAGGTTTTCTATCCCAGTATAACCTCTAACAGGTTATTAGTGTATGAAGGTGACTGAGTTCTGTATATTAATTTTTACTGAATCTGAGTTTTTATCATTGGGTTGATCTGAATTAATTTTGTCATTGATTCACATCGTTTTCAGGCATAGTACCACACCATCTGCAAATACGGTTTTTACTTTTTTTCCCCCAAGTCTATACCTCTACTTGATTTATCTTATATAATTGCACTGACTACAATATAATGTTGAATAAGTAGAAGAGATAGTGGGTACCTTGCCTTTTTCCTGATTTTACTAGATATGCCTGGAATAATTCTCCACTAAGTGAGATACTGGTATTAGGACTAAGGATGTGTGTGTGTGTGTGTGTGTGTGTGTGTGTGTGTGTGTTGCATGTTTTATCATGTTAAGAAAACATACATCAATTTCTATCTTCTTGAGTTTTCATCGGTAAGGTATTAAATTTTGTTAAGGCCTTTAAAATATCTATAAAGAGAATCATACAATTGTTCTAATTATATTTACTAATGTGGTATATTATATTAATGATTTAATATTGAGCCAAATACAAGTGGCTTTGGTCATGGAGTATTTTTTAATGTGATATTGCATTGTTTTACTCATATATATTTAGTATTTTAGTATACTCATATTTATGTTTTCTTCTGCCCTTCCAGGATTTTTTTTTTTTTTAATCAAGTTATGTAGTGGAATATTTAAAAAGGAATAAGCTGGATTTTGGTTTCTTAACTAGGTTTATTGCTTTTCTGTTTTCTACTTAATTATATTTTTCTCTTATACTTGCCTTCTGCTGTCTTTTGGTTATTTTTTCCTCTTCTTTTTGGCCTTTTGAGCTGAGAACTTAGTTTATTTATGTTTTTTAATTTGTGTTGTTAAATTTGCTTAAGGCTATTAAGTTTTTGGGACAACTGCTTTTTTATTTTTTATTTTCAATTACAGTTGTCATGCAATATTATTTTATAATAGCTTCAGGTGGACAGTATATTGGTTAGACATTTATATTATTTATGAAGTGATCCTTGCAGTATGTCTAGTACACCCCTGGCACCATACGTAGCTGTTACGATATTATTTACTATATTTCCTGTGCTGTACTTTACATCCAGTGACTATTTTGTAACTGCCAATTTGTACTTCTTAATCCTGCCACCTTTTTGCCCCAACCCTCTAAACCCCCTCCCATCTGGCAACCATCCATTTGTTCTCTGTATCCATGAGTCTCTGTACCTTTCCCTCTGGTAACCACTAAATTGTTGTCTGTGTCTGTGAGTTTTTGTCTTGTTTGTTCATTGCTTTCAGTTTTATATCCCACATATGAGTGAAATCAGATGGTTCTCGACATTTTCTGTCTGACTTATTTCGCTCAACGTGATAATTCTCAAGATCCATCCATGTTGTCGCAAATGGCACTACTCCATCTTTTCTTATGGCCAAGAAGTATTCCATTGTGTATATATACATCTTCTTTATCCAATCATCTATGAAAGGACACTTTGTTTTTTTCTGTTTTGGCCACCGTGAATAATGCTGCAATGGACATAGGGTTACATATATCTTTATGGATAAATGTTTTCAGATTTTTGGGGTAGATACCGAGAAGAGAGATTCCTGGATCATATGGTAATTCTGTTCTTAATTTTTTGAGGAATGTCCACACTGTTTTTCATAGTGGCTGTACCAATTTACAATCCTACCAGCAGTATATGAGGGTTTCTTTCCTCCCACAACTTCTCCAACACTTGTTCGT
Organism: Rhinolophus sinicus; assembly: GCF_057876585.1. Classification (NCBI taxonomy): domain Eukaryota; kingdom Metazoa; phylum Chordata; class Mammalia; order Chiroptera; family Rhinolophidae; genus Rhinolophus; species Rhinolophus sinicus. Next base: position 128,682,118 of record NC_142517.1, on the reverse strand, counting down.
ACTTGTCTTGTTGATAATAGCCATTCTAATACTATGGCCTTTTGGGGAAAATATAAATTGTCTTATCTAGTAAGTGCTAAAGAAAGACTAAGTCTTCTGATTACTCCCTCTGAGCCTTACATATATATTTTCTAATTTGAAAAACAGGAATAAATAATACCAACTTTGTAGAGCTGTTGAAAAAAATCACAAATAATATAGGAAAAGTTCCTGATATGTAGTAGGTGCTCAATAAATGGGTAATTATACCAGCTCATATTTATTGAGCCATTGCCAGGTACCAGGCACTACCTTCAGAGCACTTCATTGTGTTTTGTTTCATTTATTTGTTTCTGTTTGTTTGTTCACTAATTTTATTCCTTAGATTCCACAAGTAAATGAAATCATATGGTATTTGTCTTTCTCAGTCTGACTTATTTCATGTAGCATAACACTCTCTAGGTCCATCCATATTGTCACAAATGATAAGATTTCATTCTTTTTTATGGCTGAGTAATATCCCATTGCACATATGTATCATATCTTCTTTATCCAGTTGTCTATTGATGGGTACTTAGGTTGCTTCCATATCTTGCCTATTGTAAATAATGCTGCAGTGAACATAGGGGTGCATATGTCTTTTCAAATTAGTGTTTTGGATTTCTTTGGATAAATACCCAGAGGTGGAATTGCTGGGTTGTGACCACTGCTTAAATGCAGCCAGTTGTTTTCATTATATGTAAGAAACTTTTACATTTTAGTTTGAATTCTCTCTTTCATTCAAGACCTGCTTTAAAAGTTAGTTTTCTAATTCAGAGGATGGAGGGCTTTTTCATTTTAGATTTTGTCGATAATTTATTGTTAGATTGCTTTGCTCTCAGTGAGTGTTTATACTATTCTACTTTATAGAACTTGCTGATGTTTCCCTTAAGACTTAATATATAATGAATTTGTGTATATTCCATGTGTGTTTGTACATGTGAGTGACACTTTCCCTTCAGCATGTGCATAGACCTGGGGCTGTTGTGTGTTAGAGTCTGAGCACCTTCACTTTTATTGCATGTGTTCAAATTGTTCCCACCTGAAATATACAGGAGTCCCTGTTTCCACACATCCTCACACACACATACTGCATTCAGAATGATTATTTTTTCTACTATGAGAGATATGAAGTGATATGTCATTATTGTTTTGATTTGTGTTTTCTTAGTAATGAGATTGAGTATTTTAATATGGTTATTACTGTTTAATTATCTTCTTCTGTGAACTGCCTATTCATATGCTTTCTATTTTGTAAAAATGTCCTACACATTTGCAATTCTCTATAAATTTGGGATAGTGATGCTTATTAGGATATACATGTTTCAAAAAGTTTCTTCTAGTCTGTGCCTTGAATTTTCATTATCCATATGGTTCTTTTTTCTTCCAGGGGTTCAAAAATGTCATGTGATGAAACACTTCAATATACTTTGCAGCCTAATGATATAAAAGTATTCTCCAAAGCATTCTTCAGAAAGTTGGATAGATTTGCTGTTCACATTTAGTGGGGTTTTTTTAGACTTTAGTTTTTTAAGAGTAGTTTCAGGTTAACAATAAAATTAAGAGGAAGGGGCAGAGATTTTGCATATACCCTTTGCCTCCACACATGCATAGCCTTCCCTGATTAATGAACATCAGTCACTAGAATGGTACATTTTTACCAAGGATAAACCTACGTTGACACATCATAATCACCCAAAGTTCATAGTTTACCTTAGGGTTCACTCTTGGTGGTGTCCATTCTGTGGATTTGGACAAATTTATGAGGACATATATCCATCATTAACATTTATGCGGAATATTTTTACTGCCCTAAAAATTCCCTGTCTATTCATCTCGCCCTCTCCCCTGACTCCTGGGAACCACTGATCTTTTTATGGAACCGTACAATATATATAGCCTTCTCAAATTGACCTCTTCTACTTAGAAATATACATTTATGGTTCCTCCATGTCTTGTTATGGCTTGATAGCTCATTTCTTTTTAATGCTGAATAATATTTCATTGTCTGAATTACCATAGTATATTTATCCATTCACCTACTAAAGGACATCTTTGTTACTTCCAAGTTGGCATTTATGAATATAAGCCTCTATAAGCATCCATGTTCAGGTTTTTATGCAGACATAAGTTCTTAACTTCTTTGGGTAAATACCAAGGAACAAGATTGCTTGATCACATGGTACGAGTGTATTTAGTTTTGTAAGAAACTGTCAAATTGTCCTCCGAACTGGCTTTACTGTTTTTCATTCCCACCAGAAATGCATGCGAGTTTCTGTCTTAACACTTCCTCACCACCATTTGGTGTTGTGCTAGATTTTTACCATCCTAACAGGTATGTAGTGGTTTCATTGATGACATAATGTGGAGTATCTTTTCATATGCTTATTTCCCACTGCTATAGCTTCTTTGGTGAGGTGTTTATTAAGGTCTTCGGCCAATTTTTTGTTTTTAGTCAGGTTGTTTGTTTTCTTATTGTTGAGTTTTAAGAGTTGTTTGTATACTTTGGATAACAGTTCTTTATCAGATATGTATTTTACAAATATTTTCTTACAGTCTGTGGTTTGTCTTCTCATTCTCTTGATATTGTATTTCAAAGAGCAGAAGTTTTTTAATTTTAATGAAGTTCAGCTTATCAATAATTTTTTTCATGGATTATGTGTTTGGTGTTGTATCTAAAGCGATATCACTGTACCTAGGTTATCTGGGTTTTATCCTACATCATTTAGAAGTTTTATAGTTTTGAGTTTTATATTTAGGTCTATGATCCATTTTTAAGTTACTTTGTGCAAAGTCTGTGACCAGATTCATTATTTTCTTTTTTCTTTTTGCATGTGAGTGTCCAGTTGTTCAGCACCATTTGTTGAAGAGACTATCTTTGTTCCATTATATTATGTGTTCTGCTTTGTCAAAGATCAGTTGACTGTGTTTATGGGGGTCTATCTCTGGTCTTTCCATTCTGTTCCATTGATCTGTTTGTCTATTCTTTTGCCAACACCACACTGTTTTGGTTACTGTAGTTTTATAGTAAGTCTTGAACTTGGGTAGTTTCAGTCCCCTAACTTTGTTCTTCTCCCTCATACATTTAGTTTTTAATCCAAGTTTAATTTTTTGTGAATGATCTGATGTAGGATTCTTATAAATTTTGTCAATTTTATTTAGATAATAAGTTGACCTGATGTGGATAGTCAAATGTTTCAAGAATCAATCCTTTCCCAACTAATTAATGATACCATTTCTATCATATACCTCAATTCCTTATATCTGGGTCTATTTCTAGGCTCTCTTTCTATTCTGTTGATGCATTTATCTCACCTGTTTAATTACCTACCTTTATAATATGGTGCCTGACCCCTTTATGGATGTTAGTGGAGTCACCCTTCTTAAAGATAACTTGGTTATTTTTTGCTTTTTTCTCTTTTATAGGAATTAGAAAATTAGCTGGTAAAGTTCAGTGTATAAACCTACTGGGATTTTGATTGACAATGTTTCATGTTTAAAGATGAAGTCAGGAGTTTGGTCTTTTAATATATCACTATAATATTTTTCTAATTACTTCTTATTTTATGCCCTTTGATAAAGTACTGTATAATATTTTATATTTATATAAACATCTTTATATTTATTTTATGTACCTTCTAGTTTGTTTGATTATACTATTTTAAATGGGATCTTCTAAAAATGGTATATTTCTGAAAATACATATTTATAACAATTTTCTAATAATAATGTTAGAGATACTATCTGTTTTAGTATGTTGCTCTTTCAATGTAGTAAACATGATACTCTCTTAATATATCTGATAATTTGCTCTAGGTTCTCCACAATTTTCTATGGAGATAATAATATTGACTATAAATAATGACTTTTTAAATTAGTTTCAGCTGTACAAACAATGTAATAGACATTTACACCCCTCACAAAGTGATGACACTTTCCCCCAAATAATGATGGTTTTGTTCATCATTTTCTAGATCTTATATCGTTGGTCTCTTTTCTTTATGTTGTTCTAAGACCTTATAGAAAATGTTGAACAGAAGCGATGATACAGGCATCATTGTCTAGAGCAAGGATTTAAAGGAAATGCACTTAAATTTCACAGTGTGCCAAAGATTTTTTGGTAGACACGCTTTATCAACTTAAGGGAGTTCCCATCTATTTATAGTTTGCAAAAGCTTTTTGCTATTTTTTTTAATCATAAGTAAATATTAAATGTTAAAATTTTCAGCATCTGTTGAAATTATATATTATTTTTAACTTTCTCAAAGTATGCTTTTAAGAAATTAATAGATTGTTCTGGGGCCAAATCATTTTTGCATTATAGAAAAAATTTTTTTGGTCATGCCATATTATTATTGCTGTTATCATTACTACTATTATTATTTTTCACATTAATGGATTTTGAGCCTTCATTCATTATTTTTGAGCCTTCATTCATTATTTTTTCTTTCCCATATAACCCATGTTTTCTTTTAGTATTGAGGTTTTCCTAGATGACTCATAAAAGTCCCTCCTCCTCCTCCTCCTCCTCCTCCTCCTCCTCCTCCTCCTCCTCTCTCCATTCTCTCACCCTTCTTTTCTTTCTTTCTCTCCCTCCCCTCTTCTCTTTCTACTCCCTGAAACTCTTTCCATAAGTTATGGCTATTAGACTTTTTGTATAGTTTTCAAGTTTTGAAAAAAATTGCCTTGAAAACATCTGGGACCACAATACAATAATAAAAAGACAAATGACCCAATTTAAAAGTGGTCATAGGACTTATAAAGAAATTTCTCCAAGGAAGACAAACAAATGACCAAGAAGCACATGAAAAAATACAGATCATCATTAGCCATTAGGAAAACGCAGATCAGAATCACAATGAGATAACATTTTTTTTTTTTTTTTTTGCCTACTAGGATGGCTATAATCAATAAAAAATAATATATGTTTGAGAGCATATGGATAAATCAGAAGCCTCATATATTGCTGTTGAGAATGTAAAATGGTGTAGCTGCTTTGGAAAACACTTTAGTAGTCCCTCAAAATGTTAAACATAGTTATGCTAGGACCCATTATACACACACACACACACATATATGGCATATGTCCACACAAAAACGTGTACATAAATGTTTTTAGCTGCATTTTTTACAGTAGCCAAAAAATGGAGATAATATAAATGGCCGTTAACTGATGAATGGAAAATAAAATATGCTATACGCCTACAATGGAATATTATTTGGCATTAAGAAGGACTGAAATACTGATAAATGCTATAACATGGACAAAACATTATGCTACGTGAAAGAAGCCAAATACAAAAGGTCACCTATTACATGACTGCATTTATATGAAATGTCTAGAATAGGCAAATTTGTAGAGATAGAAAGTAGATTATCGATCAATGAAGTACTGATACGTGCTATAACATGGACGAATCTTGAAAACATTATGCTAAGTAAAAGAAACCAAACACAAAAGGCCACATATTGTATGATTGCATGTATATGAAATGTCCAGCATAGGGAAATTTATAGAGATAAAAATATGGGTAAAGAATGAGGAGTGACTGCTAATAGGTGCTGTGGTTTTCTTTCTGAGTGATAAAAATCTTCTAAACTTAAATGAGGATGATGGTTGTACAACTTGCATATGCAAAAAAACAAATGAATTGTACACTTTAGGTGAATTTTATGGTATGTGAATTATATCTCAATAAAGATGGTAAAGCAATCTGGGCTTCTTGGTTACACAGTGGTAATTTTTTTTTGTCAACTACTGAGTTGTTCAATATCCTGTTGATTCTTGAGTGAGTTTTATTAAAAGTTGTTTTTTATTTTTATTTTAGGACGTTGATCATTTAACCTATGTTTGAAATTTATTGCTGTAAAGTTACTCATAGTGAAGTAGTCATATTATTTTAAATCTCTGTTGTATCCTTAGTTATATACCCTTTTTTACTTTTGAGCTTATTGATCTATCTCCTCTGTTTTTTATTATCTAAGCAGGTACTGTTTATTGATCCTTTATTAATGCTTTGTGTTCTTTTTTATTAGACTTTGATTTTCTCTTTATTGCTTCTTTTATTTTACTCATTTGTTGTTATTCTTTTTCTATACTCTTTGGTTGATGCTTCGCACATTAATTTTCAATTTTTCTTCATTTTTAGAATATGCACTAAATTATTAAATTATTAAATTATTAAATTATTAAATTATTAAATTATTTCTCTGTGTACTGCTTTAGTTCCTTCTATCTTATGAGTTTTAATACATAGTGTTCTAATTTTAAGACACCAAATTTCACTTTTTCTAATTCCTTTATATTTAGTTATTGATCTGTGGATTTTAGAAGTATTGTTTTCATTTTTTGATGAAGAACAAATTCAAATATATGGAAAAATTAAAAGACCAAGGCACTAAAACTCTCATCTCTCCAAAATAGGGTCAACAAACATTAGCATTTTTGTTTCATACATATTTTTCACAAAGTGAGTGGTAAACACCATGATACTTCAACCCTAAATACTTTATCATGTGTCTTCTAAAAAGAAGGACCACTTCCTTTATAACCACAATATTATTTTTACTTTAGCAAAATTAATAAGAATTATCTTATTCAGTACCTGCCTTAATTACATTTCTCTAATTGTTCCCAAAATGTCTTTGATAGCTGTTTATCATGGACCAAGATCCAATCAAAATAGTTTCATTTTGTTATGTCTTATCTCTTTTAATTTGTTTTAGTCCCTCTACTGTCTTTCACCCATAGACACTGACTTTTTGAAGAGCTCCATATGCTATTCTGCATAAGGTTCATTGTTTCCGTTTGATGTGATTTATATGATTCTCTATCTTCCTTACTTCTTGTAAATTGGAGATTATGTCAGAGGCCTTACTTAGATTCAGGTTAAATAAGATTTTTTTTTTTGCAAGAATATTTCAGAAGTGATATTATACACTTCTCATATAGCATCACATAAGGAGGAACCAGTCAGGTGATCTCTGCCTTGTATAATATTTTCCCTTTATAATTAGAAAAAAATCAGGAGGTGATATTTGGTACTGTATGAATATTCTACTCCCCATCAATCTGTTACCTAATGGCTTTAGCATCTATTGGCAGTCCTTATTTGGATCTGTTATTTCATTGGGGATTATAAAATGGTGTTATTTCTGAGGGAAGCTTTCTTCTCAAATGGGTAAGCACTATAATTCCCCTATCCAAAAAAAAAAAAAAAAAAAGAAGAAGTTTTTAGTCTTTTAAAAGTCTTTTTATTAAGTTTTAATTTACATGCAATAAAATTCACCAATTTTTATGTGTACAATTTTGATGAGTTTGACAAAATATACAATTTTGTAACCACCACCACAGTCATGATATAGAATATTTTCCACATTCCACGTACTTCCCTTGTGCCTCCTCTCCGTCAGTCCTTTCTCCATCATCAGCCCCAGACAGCTACTGATCTGCTTTTTGTCGCTGGAGTTTTTTAGAATCAAATGGAATCAAACCAAAGCCAGTCAAAAGTATGTCATTCTTTCACTTCGCATAATGCCTTTGAGATTCATGTATGTTATTACGTTTATCAACAGTTGGTTCCTTTTTATTACTGAGTAGTATTCCGTGGTATGGACGGATCTACCACAGGTTTTTTTTTTTTCTATTTACAAGTTGATGGAAATTTGGATTGTTTCCGGTTTGGGGATATGATGAATAAAACTGCTGTAAACATTTGTGTGCAAGTCTTTGTGTCAACACATGTTTTCACTTCTGTTGGGTAAATACCCAGGAGTGGGGCTGCTGAATGGTCTCTCTTTTTTTCATTATTATTAAAATGTATTGAGGTGACAATGGTCAACAAAACAACATAGGTTTCAAGTGTATAATTCTATAGTTCGTCATCTACATAGTGCATTATGTGTTCACCAGCCAGAATAGTCTGTTAAATGTATGTTTAATTTGATGAGAAACTGCCAATTGGTTTTCCAAATATGCTGTATAACATTCTACGGTCTCATCAGCAATGTATGAGAATTTAAGTTGTTCTACATCATTGCTAATTCTTGATATTGTTAGTCTTTGCAGCATACTGTGCAGCATAAGACATTTAATCCCTTCATGGCTCATGATTTGATTCAGCACACACTGAATAGCTGTCATGTGCCTGATCCTTACCTAGGTGTGGGGACATCCTGGATGTTGTATTTTAAACAGACAGTAGACAATTAATTCATCCAGTAACTTGGATAAACTCTACCATAGCTTTCCTGTATATTCCTTTTGGTTTTCTATGGAGACAGTCATATCAGGAAACTATGACTAGCAGATCATTCCCTTTTTCTTGAAATACCTTCTTTACTAGGTGTCTTGGGGTTTGCTGGTTTGCTTTTTCTCTCCCCAGACACCACTTGGGGTGGTCTTCTTTGATGGTTCCTCTTCATCTTCTTGACTTTTAACAGTTGAAGTGCCTTTCAGGATTCAATCCTCAAACACTTTCTCTTTTCTAACTGAACTCACAGACTTAATGATCCCCATCTGATGGATTTAATTTAACTAGCTATACTTTATACAACTCCAAATTTACATCTCCAACCTGGACTGGTGCCCTAAACACTATACTTGAGTATTTATTTGACCGCCGACTCAATATCTCATTTTGGTTGGCAAACATCAATAATAACAATAACATCTACCAATACAAAGCCGACTAACACAAACTCTACCACCACAAACATTTATATAGTGCTTAACAACAGCTAGGGACTATTCTAAGAGCTTTACATAAATTAACTATTTTTAAAATTTAGTTTAATAGGCATCCCAATCTTAACATATCCAAAATCGAACCCCTATTCCACCAAAATTTGCTCTACCTATAGTCTTCCCCATTTCAATAAACAGCATCTTCATCCATTTGGTTGCTAAGGCCCAAAGCTTGGAACTACTCTTCAGTCCTTTTTCTTTTTTCTTTTTCAAAACCCTCCTTTGAGCAAATAGTATTGGCTGTAAATTCTAAACAATCCCAAATTGTCACGGATTCTCATTCTCTTTCTTGCTCTGGCCCTGTCTAAAGCATCTTCCCTAATGTAGTTTCTTGCAATGGCCTAATAACAGATCTCCCCTTTCCTGCTTTTTCCCATGTAATTAATTCACAACATGGTAGCTAGAGAGATCCATTAAACAAAAGTCAGATCATGAAACTCCTCTGCTCAAAATCCTCTTTGTCCGTGTCCTCCCATATTGCTCAGAGTAAAACCAAAGGCTTTAGTGTATCTGGTAGGTCCCACCCAGTGACCTGTCTGTCCTCTAAGCCTACCCCCATTAACCCTCTCCCCTCAGTGTGTCCCATCCCTCCTGCCTCACTGCTGTTTCTAGATTTCACCAGGCACAGTCATATCTAAGTAGTTGTCCTTGACTTACTTACTGGAGAGAGGAACACTTGAACCTCATTTTACCTCACCTATTAAGGCATAGTGATGTATATGATTTTTTTTTCCTGCAAATTCTTTTTTATTATTATTAGTTTCAGGTGTACAAAGCAATGTAATAGACCTTTATACCCCTCACAGAGTGACAATCCCCCCCAATTTCCTACCCCTTTAACATCATATATAACTGTTATAATACCATTGGCTATGTTCCCTATGCTGTACTTTACATCCCCTGGAAAAAAAAAAAAAAAAAAAAAAAAAATATATATATATATATATATATATATATATATATATATATATTATAGTTGATATTCAATGTTATTCTACTTCAGCTTCAGGTGTACAGCAGAGTGGTCAGGAATCTACACAGTCTATGAAGTGATCCCCCTGATAAGTCCAGTGCCCATCTGGCACCCTACATAATCTTTACAACATTATTGATTATTTTCTCCATACTGCATTTCATATCCCTATGACTATATTTTGACTACCAATTTGTACTTACTAATCCCCTCACCTTTTCCCTCATCCCCAACCCCTTCCCATTTAGCAACCATCAGTTTTTTCTCTATATCTCTGAATCTATTTCTGTTTTGTTTGCTCATGCATTCTGTTCTTTATATCCCACATATAAGTGAGATCATATGGTATTTGTCTTTCTCAGTCTGACTTATTTCACTTAGAATAATATTCTCTAGGTCCATCCATGTTTTTGCAAATGGTAATATTGCATTCTTCTTTAAGGCTGAGTAATACTCCATTGTACAAATGTACCCCAGATTCTTTATCTAATTGTCTGTTGATGGGCATTTCAGTTGTTTCCATGTCTTGGCTATTGGGCATAGTGCTGCAATAAACATAGGGGTGCGTGTATTTTTTGAATTGGTGTTTTGGATTTATTTGGATAAATACCCAGGAGGGGAATTGCTGGGTCATAAGGTAGTTCTATTTTTTAAGTTTTTTGAGGAACATCCATACTGTTTTCCATAGTGGCTGCCCCAATCTGCAATTCCACCAACAGTGCACAAGGGTTCCCTTTTCTTCACATCCTCACCAACACTTGTTGTTTGTTTATTTATTGATGATAACCATTCTGACAGGAGTGAGGTGATATCTCATTGTGGTTTTTATTTGCATTTCTCTGATGATCAGTGATGTTGAGCATCTTTTCATCTGTCTGTTGGCCATTTGGGTGTCCTCTTTAACTCTGACCTGTAAATGAAGACTTCAAGCTATCGGTATTCATGCAGTGCCCATAGTACTGTTGTAAGCACCACTGGGATACAAAATAAGTAGAAGACACAGTCTCGGCCTAGATAAGTGGGTGCTTAATGTGGCTTGCTGATATTTCTCAACTACAGCATAAAACGAAGTAATGATTTGAATAGAGCTTTAAATTAAATTCTATTCAATTCCTACAGTATACTATTTTTGCCTACTTCTTACACCTACCTGAATAAATGACTTACAAATTTTCCCCTTCAACTTTTCAACTGACGATTTGTTTACCCAATAAATTATTTCACCAACAAATACTGTCATTTGGTATAATTGAGTATTTCCTAACACTTGGGAAGAATGTACAAAACCAGGCATAATCCAATTGGTTGTATGTATTCTTTATGCTTTAAGACTTGTCGATGTATATCTAGGACCACTTTTATATTTATTATTATTTTAAAAAAACTTTGCCATAATCCCTGTAAACCTATCACCAGTAGAAGTATGTGTAGTTATATTGAAGTGGCATATTAAAATACTTCAAAGTATATTATTGAAAGGAGCGCATTATTTCACTTGCAGAAAAAAAATTAAAGAAATATCAGTTTTGAAAATAATTATTTTTTAATAAAAGTCTTCTTTAAAGAGACTATTTCCGTGAGAAAATGGGGAGGGGGAATGAGAATTCTTTAAATTCAAAACGGGGCTAAATTGTGTTCAGCATTTTCTTGCCCAAAGCAGATTTTCCTTTTATCTCTCAAAAATGCCAACAGGAGGCGAAGGCCCGAGCTTCTTGGACGATTACACTCCAGCTCTCTCCATAAGCTTTATTCCCAAATGTACTTGGGAACCAACTTCAGACTCCAGACAAATGACTGGTAGTTCCAGCTCTTACCTGCCAATTACAATACTTCGGGTGGGTATCTGTGCCAGTCTCTGGGTCAGCCTAATGATAAGATTATAGGACCTGTTTGTTTAGTTCATTAGCAGAAATTTGTTCCACCCAGACACAGCAAGCGGCTGTTTGTGGTGAGCGTGGGGGTGGGGTATACCAGGGGCCCGCCTGGATGGATTGGTTTTTCTTACTAGGAAGTGGGAAAGGAAAGCACTATTTCCCCTTTGGGATCCCTATTTCCCTCTTTCAGTTCCTCTGTTTGGGCCAGACAATAGAAGCGTTTAGGCCCCCTTCTCCTGGCACCCAGTCCCTGTCGTCCCCTCGTCCCCTCTTTCCCTCCCCACCCCTCACCCACCAGCTTTCCCAACTCGGGCTCCAGGCGGAGATTTGTCAGAACCGTTCGGTTGAGACTGATTATGATTGCAGCAGATGGGCTGGATTTGACAGCCCGATTCTAAGCAGCTTCTGATGGGGGGGGGGGGGGCGGAGGGGCGGAGAGGGGGAGACGGTGGGGGGCGGGAATCTATGGGCCGGAGCTGTCTAGTACAAGCACACCAGCGCAGCCGGGCCAGGAGCTCCTGGGCAGCTGTTTAACGCGCGCCTCCAGGAGGAAAGTGGCACTCAGACCCGAGGGGCTCCACGAACGCCAGTGAAACACCCCATTGCCGAGAGGGCACGGAGACACCCAGAGGCAGGAGCAGGGGGACCAGTGGAACACAAAGCGGAAGAGAGCGAGGGAGCACGGTGTCCTGGCTACCCCCAGCGGTAGGCTGGCTGTGGAGCGCGCGTGGCCCAGGCTACCTCCGCGGACTCCGGGCATGGCAAGTTTGCCAACTCCGGGCTCTGCGTCCAGCGCCTTGCTGCCCCCGAAGTGACAGCACTGCAGTCTCTGCCCCGGGGGGGGGAGGCGCCCACCCCGCCCCCGACCCACTGCAAAATGCTCCAACACAGTCCAGGTAAGGAGATGCCAGCCCGCTCCGGTCCCAGGCGCGCCCCCAGCGCAAGGCTGCCATGACCTCTCCCTCTGCTCCCTCTGCCCCCACTAGTCCTGGCTGACTCCCTGCTTCTGTGCTTCCCTTGTGGTCTCTTGGGTGCATCTCAGCACTCGACCGCCCTCCCTCACTGTAGCCCTTTTTTTCCTCCTTACCAGATCCCAACACCAGGGGGAGAAGTTTGGGTAGGAGGCGCGAGGTTATGGGCTCTCTTCCCACGCGTCCGCGCGCCTGGACACCGGAGGCTGGAAGGTGGGTGGGAACCAGGTGGGTGTGTGTGCTCTCATGCATCTTCCCGGCTCCACGTAGTCCCTGCCCCGCACAGCGCGCAAGCACACACACACACACACACACACACACACACACACACACACACACACACCCCTTTCCACCTGCGGGTCCTCCCTTTTGTGCTGGAAGTAAAAATGAAAACATGCACACGTGGAGACACAATTCCACGCGGGCAGACACAATTCCACGCGGGCATCCTCCGGAAACTCCTGAGGGGTGCGGGTGGAGAGGGGTGGCAAGGATAAGCGGATCTTGAGTACTCTGACCCTCCCAAGTGCAGGAGCAACGCGTCTTCTGCCCCTTGGCTTTGGCTCCTTATCCAGGTGCTAGCAGAGCGACGTCCCCCAAGGGGGCCTGGAGGCTGCTGTACTTGGCATGGGCATTGCTGTGCCACCAGACTCCCCCCGACCCCCACTCCGAGGGGCCAGCCTAGACCTCTGCCTGGCCTGGCCCCAGCAGGGTATGCCCGCCTCCCCTACCCACCTCACCAGTGGGTCCCTGACCTTGTCTACCCAACAGTTCAGGTCCTCTAGCCCTGGCCGCCCCTCCCTTTATGGGGCCGCCCCAGCTCGCCAAGAGCTATAAGTGTGTGCCCTGTTGCTACTGGCAACTGCCTGTGCAGAAAGCTCAGCCGCCAAAGCTGCTTAATGCTGATTGATGGGCAGAAATACGATATTTTCTGGAGCTTAGTGGGCGCTGGTGCAGGGGCCCTCCCTGCCACTGGAGCCTTTTAGGACGCCTGGGTAGCAAGCAGCCTTCCTTCCCTCCTAGGCCCCACCCTACCCCACCCCTTAGTAAAAAGGGGCCTTTAGGATATCCTCATCCCCTAGGGTTAAATTTGATGTCCGCTTTTCCTTTCCTCGGTAACCAGCAGCCGCCCCAGAGTTTCCCTTTTTATTCTCCAGGCTTCTGTTGAGTCAGATAAAGGAGGCCCCAGTTTGTGGACACCACCATCTTCTTTTCTATTTTCATCCCCCACCTCCTCACACCCCTCCCTACACATAGGTGCTTAAAATGGATCACCTCTTTAAGGAGCAGAACTATTCCTGCAAATGCTCATGAAAGCATTTTCCCAAAATAATTCATTTCATATCAATAACTCTGCCTCAGCTACCTACTGTTCTCCTCCCACCGCAGCCTCTTCCCTCTTCCCACAGAGAGTCTGTCATTTTCACCCCTAGCAAGACAGGGGCTGGGGAATAAGCTTGCACTTAGAATGCTCAGTGCTGAGATGATAACCTTTGCTGCTTCTGGGTGTTTTATTTATTTATTTTTCATTTTATCCCCCTCCAGCTCATTACCCCTTCCTGTTTCTGAGATGGCAGCCTCCTTTTTCAGAGCACATGAACTAATACAAATTTTCTGGGTAATAGAAATTCCTGCCCCAATCTATACCTCTTCTCTCCCTCCCTAATACTGACTGCAAAGGGACACATTTCATCATCAAACAAGTTCTCTTCAGAAGGACATTTTGTTCTGCAGTATTTTTTTTCCAGCACCCTGGTAATTTTGGCAGAGTATTTTCATTACCTAAATCATCACGCCTAGCTTTGTTTTGCCTGTTGACATTCATTTGGAAAGCCATGTGATGTTTTAAAGTCATTCATTCATTCATTCAGTCATCCAAACAAAACTTCCTTGAGAGGCTCTGCTGTGTTGGGTACCAATGTAGACCTGGGTTGGGAATGAAACAAAGACAAGGCCCAAATGGCTCTCAGCATTTTAAAACCTACATTACAGCTGGATTGTGGTTATTGCCATGATGACTAGTATTATAACAGCACCCTACATTAGACCAGGACTTCACAGTTTACAAAAGGCTTTCATAGGCATTATCTCCTTTAATCCCAGCAGCAGGAATTTTAAATAGCAGGGATTCCACCAAAAGGCCCAGTAACACTCACCAGTCCTGCTTAACCAAAAAGAAAAAGAATATTGCACATCATCCCAACAGCTGATGGAGCTTTAAAACACAGAATAAACAATTCAGAAGCAGCTTATGGAGCTTAGTTACAGGAATGTAGTTTGGGGAAGTTGCGTGAGATGCATGTAACATGCACATTACCAGGAAGTCATCATGGGAAAACACTCCATTGTAGGGCTGATCCCCCAGTGAGCTGCTGGCTGCTGGAGGTAGATGCTTCCCGTGTCCTAGACTGGTGTCTTCTCCTAGGACCTAAAACGAGATAAAAGTGTGAGCACTAAGGTGCTGAGAGACTAGCAAATTAAGCACAATGAGTAGGCAGTGAAGTTACTTTCTTTAGTTACAAGGCATTCTTGAGATATCTGCAAGTTTCTAGCATATATTTACTTTAGAAATGGAGCAATTTTCTGTACTGAGAGCACAAAAAAGGAGTGTGTGTGCCTTGTCTGGGCCACATGAAGACAAAGTTTTGATCATTTTTACTCATTACTTGGAAAACCGGGGCTATATCAGGTGGGTAAGTGGCAGTTTCTCTCTTTTCTTATTTACAGTTATGCACCACTTAGCAACAGGGATGTATTCTGAGAAATGTGTCCTTAGGTGATTTTTGTCATTGTGCAAACATCACAGAGCGCACTTACACAGAACTGATGGGGTAGCCTACTACCGTAATTGTATGTGCTGTACTTTTATACAAGTAGCAGTGCAGTAGGTTTGTTTGCACCAGCATCACTACAAATGCATAATGTGATGAGCTGTGATGTTACTATAGCTCTATAGCTACCACATCACTAGGTGATCAGAATTTTTCAGCTCCCCTCCTCTTTTTTTTTTTCCAGTATCTTTATTATCTTATGGGACCACCATCCTTATATGCAATCTGTCATTGATAGACATATTGTTATATGGCATATGACTGCATAGGGAGAACATGCAGAAAGATCTCATGTAGATTTGTTCATTTTCTCTTCTTCAACAGGGAAGGTAGCCGTTCCTCACTTCTCAGGTGTGAATATCAGTAATGACTTTCCTCCAAAAATGACTTCTAGAATGCCAGCTGATATTTATAAAATTTGGTTGGCATTTCAGACGTCGTGTTAATCCCCTAGTTTATCATTTGGAAACGTTTTATTCAACGAAGTTTGTTTTGCAAGCAAGGTGGTATATCATAGGGAACTTATGGCCAGAGGCTGGCTGTGGATATGGCTAGGTCACAGATAAAGCAAGCAGGTAATCACAAGGTAAGGTCTGTTATTAGGAAAGAATGGAGATACCAAGGAAACTTTTTATTGCTTAGCACCATGAGGCTTCGTGGGAACTTTTAGATGTGTAGTATTTTTGTTGTTGTTGTTGTTGAGAATTTATTACTCAAGCTTGTTAGAGTTGTCCTTCAGTATCCATGGGTGATTAGTTCCAGGACCCCAGCGGATACTAAAATCCATGGATGTTTAAATCCTCTACATAAAATGGCATAGGATTTGCACATAACTTATGCACACGCTCCCATATACTTTGAGTCATCTCTAGATTTCTTTTTTTTTTTTAATTTATTGGGGTGACAATTGTTAGTAAAATTACATAGATTTCAGGTGTACAATTCTGTATTACATCATCTATAAATCCCATTGTGTGTTCACCACCCAGAGTCACTTCTCCTTCCATCACCATATATTTGAAGCCCCTTAGATTTCTTATAGTACCTAATACAATGAAAATGCTATGTAAATAGTTGTATTGTTTAGGGAACAATGGCAAGAAAAAAAAAGTCTGTGTATGTTCAATGCAGATACAACTGTCGTAGGCCTAACTGCATAGTATTTAGCACACCATCATACACCGCGCATGTCAATAACAACGTCACTTCTTTCTTTCCCCCAATATTTTCTATTTGCAGTTGGTTGAATCTGCAGATATGGAAACTGCATATATGGAGGGCTGACTATACTCTGTATTTGGCATTCCTGTGTATTATTTTCATTCTTAGACATTATAGCATCTTATTCTAGAGCTGAACTTGTATCTTTCAGTTGGTTGTATGTCAGTGCAAATCACATAATAAAAAAATGTAATATGGGAAGTTAGATTGGACCTGGTGGGCTGTCCTCTGACAGGGGACTTCATCACCTTCTGCTGGATCCTGGAGGTTTTCAAATGGAGTTTAGAGAGAAGTGCGTTTGATTCCAACCTTAGGCCGTGTACTCTTCTGATTTTCCTATTTCACATGAGAGACTTGAGCGGAGAAAAGCTGTGGGTACGCGATGATGGCTGACGTCACTCTGGTTCAGCGTTGTCAGTCTTCCCTATGACTTTCCAAGCTAGGGCTCTACTATTTATGCATTCATTCAATAAATATTTGTTGAGAATTTTTAGAGAACAGGCTCTGCATTCCAAGCCTTCTTGCTTTTGCTGCAGAACTGTACCATTTTATGCTCAACCAATAGGCATGTTCCTTTTGAATACCTGACAGTTTCACCCTTTGGGGTTCCTGTAGGTATAGTTTAAAGAAGCAGAAGAGGATAGGTGAGAGGCTTTCCTGCTGCAGTGAAGTAATATATTATCACTGCTGAGGGCTGCTCCCTCCAACTGGTGTTGCTTCCTGGAAGTTATACTCTTCTACCTTCTTTCTCCCAGTAAACTCTGCTTTCAATGTACCCTTCAGCTCAAACTTCTTGGACAGTAGGTGGTAATGGATTAAGTCAACAATCCCTGTGAATTTGTTGTTCACCACAGATAGCATAGCCATTTCATATTACTTGACCTAGGAACATATGAACATAGCCTACGGAGTGCTTTTAAGACAATGCATG
Source organism: Rhinolophus sinicus (assembly GCF_057876585.1). Taxonomy (NCBI): domain Eukaryota; kingdom Metazoa; phylum Chordata; class Mammalia; order Chiroptera; family Rhinolophidae; genus Rhinolophus; species Rhinolophus sinicus. The sequence continues at coordinate 128,664,553 of NC_142517.1, read as the reverse complement.
CCAGTATCTAGATTCTCAGGTACAGTAGTAGGTGCAGAGGGTTTTGAGGAAGGGAGAGAAACTAATTATTTTATGTTGTGTTTGAAGATGTTGAAAGTAGGTCATAGCACTTACTGCTGCTACATGTAAGACTGCGGCCTCTAAATGGATTGTGAATTTAGAGTGTTACTGAAACTGCATGTTTCATAGCAGGTGGTTATAAGTTCAACCTTGGGAGTCTTGGGGCCCTGGGCTCAACACCTAATACCATCGTTTACTGTTGATGTGATTTGAGACAAAGTTATTAACCTCTCACGAACCTCAGTTTCCTTATCTATAAAATAGAAAGAAATATTGCATACATTTATAAGTTGTTAAGAATAAAATCTAATATATATCAAGGGCTAAAAACAGTACCAAATGCACAAGAATACTAGTATATCTGCTGTGGTCTCTCCATGTTGTTTTCATATTGGTTGGGACCTAATAAGACTGCCTTTTCCACATTTATCTCTGAACCATCTCCCAGCTCCTCACAGAAAACAACTATTACAGGGAAGTTATAATTTACAGCAGTTACATCTATCTTCAGAAGGAGCACATGCCTTCCACAAGTATGATGGGAGATGATACCCTAATAATCTTTGAAGTGTAAACACTTTAATCTGTAAGATAAAACTGGAAAGTTTCCATAGAGGAAAAACTGAGGGTTGCTAGATGGGCGGTGGGGGGGGGTTAGGGGAAAGGTGAGGGGTTTAGAAAATAGTTGGTAACCACAAGATGGGCACAGGGTTTTGAAAATTAATTTGGGGAACGTAAGCAATAATGTAAAGAATTTGTAGGGTATCCGATGGACACGTGTCCCATTTGGGAGACCACCTCAGGGGTGGTGATGTAGATGCCTGATCTCTGCACTGCACACCTGGCACACCTGAAGTTGAACGATAATGAATGCCAACTATAATTATATATATATATATATATATACATATATATATATATATATATATATATATATATATATATATGTATATATATATATGTATGTATATGGTTACAGGAAGCAGAATACAGCATTAGGAATAGAGACAGTGGAAATGTAATGGCTCTGTGCGAAGTCAGAGAGATAATGGATGGGGGGAGAGGGGATCACACAGTGTGCGGGATATAAATGATAAACGTCTAAGTATTGCTTTGTCTTGTGCACCTGGAACTAATAAAAAAAATAAACAACTGGAAAGTTTCAGTTAACATTAAATTCATCAAATGCCTGGGAAAGACACTGTGCTGGGCCACAAGAGGTGCAGAAAAGGAAATACAGTCCTTAGCTTTCAAGCTGGAAGAGAGGAGGGGATGATATAATTAAAAAAAATAATAACAGCATAATAACAAGAAGCATCATCATAATTAAGACACTGTCACTTACCAAGCCCTGGTGTGTGTCAGGTACATTGTTTATTAAAGGCAGTAGTCTTGATATCTGTGAGACACATGTCATTTTCTCTGTTATAAAGATATTATATAATAAGGTGACTGAGTTACATAGTGGTGTTATCAACAAGATACTGTGGGTTGCAAAAGACTGACCAGTAAGGTTACCTCCGGTGGTTTTTGCTGTTGCTTTGAATGAATTGTTTGGAAATGTTGAACGTGATTTATTTAATAATTACATTATCCACAGTTGTATTTGGGTTCAACAATCTCTTGGTCTCCTATACTCTGTTCACAGCATTATAGAAATGAGAGAAAGAAAAGACTGGGCTTTGTTCACCAGCCAGCAAGGAATTTATTCTCTTCCCTTTCTCAGTTCTTTGTTCATGTTCATTGCAAATGCCTCCAGGGAAAATATCTTACTTCGCTCAGTAGGTTCTTCCTTAGTCAAAGACCACATTATCATCAATAATTTTTCTAATTTATTTGTTTTTTCTATTCCATGAGATTTAGGCTACTGACACTTTCTCTAATTAAATTTATATCAACTTTTATACACACACGTGTGCATGTGTCAAATGGTAAGTGTGGCATAATAAAACAGCATAGATGAGTTCAATCTTGGCATCCTAATAAAACAGTCTGCAGCACACATTTCACCCGACGCAGATTCAGATCAACTTTACTTCCCCAGACTGTTCTTCTTTTGTTTTTCTTTTTAGTCACTTGGTTTTTGTTTGTTCGTTTGTTTTTGTTTTTCCCTAAATGTGTTAATATTCTAATATTGCAGTGTAGTTCTCCCTACCTCCTCCCAGATAACAAGTGTCCAAACTCAGCTGTCGCTCTCCATTTTTTTCCCCTTGAGATTGTATGAAATGAGCTGTCTTCTCAAATGTCTGCAGTGGTGGTGTATCTTAGGAACTCTAAATTTGCCCTGATTACTGTAACATGAAAGGGGATTCACATAGGCTATCTAAATATTTCACTGTGCATATGAATTTTAAACTTTCTGAATGATGTCTTTAAGGGAAACATGTTTAACTCAAAAAGAATTAGACTGATCTTTACAACTCACCATCCACTGTGTTCCAGTTTAAAGGAATCACAACAATAAAAATGTTCCCACCAAACGCTGAATTTTGATGTGTAACCAGGAGACCTCCTTTCCTTCCTTATTTTATACACTTGTTCATTCATGAATTTATTCAACAGTCTGTTTAAGGTGTCTGCCATGGGTCAGACAATGTGTTGGACTTAGAGTGAATATGCCCAATGTCCATTAATCTAATACTGAACATTTAGTAACAGAAAGTCATAGGTTCTCAAAAGAAACAAATAAATAAATAAAATAAACACACAAATTTGACACTGCATACTTCTGCTCACTTCCTGTTTTTGACAGCTTTTAGGTATTACTTAGTTTAGGCTATCTCATCTTCATTACGTTATTAAACCATTTTAAATTGTTCTTTCATTTCACGAAGACCTTCAGAATGTAGAAACTTTTGTTCCTCTGTACCTGATTTCCCCTGAGACATTTTCAGTTGTCATTATTGCTCAATGCTCACTGCTTAGTAGGTATTCAACAAATATTTGTTGCATAAAGGTCAGGACAGAAAGAACTAAGGTTATTTAGGAATTTACTGTATTAAGAATTAGAAAATTATCTGATTTGGGATTTAACATACCCCAAAAGACCTGCCTTTTTTTTTTTTTTTTTTTTTTCCCTCCTGAAAATCATTATGTCTACCTGAGATCAGGTCAGGGAATGTATTCTCTTTTTCACTGGACAGTCCATTGTAGGGTTTGGTGGACATGGCCTTGTGTCTGTGGTTTCTCCTTAGACATTTCAGCACGGGTGATGATTTTGAAGAAGTTTTGGAATCCTAGGCTTTTGGTGGACATCCCTCACCCACTTTGCTAAATTGTGATTACTCTGAGAATTTCATTCTGTCTTACATGATTTCCCTCTTGCTCTTCCTACACTGACATATTTGGAGAAATCCACTTTATTTTCATTAAAAGATATAATTTATTTAACACTTGCACTGCACAAGACCTTGTTCCACATTTCATGAATTCATAGGAACTTGTTATAAAATGTAATTAGTTATGTTAGTTATAAAATTAATTATAAAATGCAACTGTCCTTAAGGAGTTTATAATCCATGTGGAGAAACAGGGCACAGACCTGTAAAGTACCAAAAACACTGAGTATGGAGCACGTGAAATAGAAAAAGGAAATCAGCATAACAGGATGTTGCAAGATGACATGATGCATGAAGGATAGGCTTTCTGGGGAACACAGTCTGACCTGAGTTGAACTTAGACATGAGGAGAAAGAAGGAGAGAGATCTAATCAGGAAAGGGCTTGCCCTCAGGCTCTGAGTCAGGCACGAGAGCAGCCCTGGAAGAGGAGTAGGCACTAAAGATGGAAAGGTAGTGGGGGCCGCACTGATATGGGTCAGGTCATGCCCACTAAGCAACCTGGACTTTTTCCCCTGAGCTAGCATTTCCCAAGGCACCTCTCCTTGGACGAGTAGTGCTGCTGGGTGTTGCAGGTGTGTTAGTCAAACAAGTTTCCATGGTTGAAAAGTAAGAAAAGCTGAGAGAAAATTAAAGAAAAAAAGTGTTCTCCTGCAGACATTCTTAGAGGCTTGAATATGCCAATCTGCATTGTGAATCCCTAAGACTTTCCCAAAACATTGTAAATCACCAAATCCATTTTTATTGGAGCATCTTGGGAGGGTAGTTTTCTGTGGCTCCTATTTGGGGAAATGCTGTTGGAGGCCATTGATGATTCTGAGTCAGAGGCTATATGGATGAAAGGTGTCAGGAACGTGAACTTGAAAATGGTGTATAGTGGGGCCTGAGGGGTTGCCAAGGATAATTAGGAGGCTGGCTGGATCAAGCAGGACATGATAAAGGCCTGGATTGGGGGGGGGGGCATGAAAATGGGAAAGAAAGGGTAGATTTCATGAACCCTACTGAATGACCAGATGAAAAAGAGTTGCCAAGATGCGAGAATCAAGAATGGCTCCAAACTTTTAGATTATTTTGCATTAGAAGCCTCATGTCACGAACTCACTCTCTACACAGTCCCAAACTTCTAAATCTTCTACTATACATGCCAGTCAAAAGCAAAGAAGTACTCCAAATGGACTACAAATATGAGAAAGGGGTGTCTTTGCAGGCTCGAGCCTTTTTGGGATGGCTCTCTATAGTTTAAATGCTTCCTCAATAAACATGTACTAAACATAGCCCGGCCATTTCAAGCTGCATTTCAGCTGTAATATTGCCATAAATGACTCTGTGCAGTCATTAGAGCTCCTTGCACTGGGATATGGCCTGTATATGCCAAGGCAGTGTCTGCAGCACAGAGAAGAAATTCTATACCCACTGTTGGGAATCTGGTTAAGGGCACTTTTGTCTGGCTGAGGGTACCTTTGTTGGTTTTCTTCATCATGGGGGGCTTTATTAGAAACAGTGGGCCCAGTAGATAAGTCACACAGATTTTGTCACCAGCTTCCTTGAGTTTATTCATTCCCAGAGATGCAAAGATTTCAGTGTATGATGTTAAATCCCATCATTTGCCTGTTTGGTCTCCAAGGACCAGACTATAGGTCTATTCTCAGTCTTCACATCCTGTTTAATCTGTGTGCAGGAAGTTATGCATCTGGCTTTCGGTTTTCACATCAGATTACACAGATTTACGATTTTTCTTTCCCATGATTATTTTCTATTTTTGAGAAATGTTCTTAACACTCCTTTCCAGATAGGCAGCAGGGTAAAGGAATGAAATAAAATGAAAAAAGCTTTGCTGCTTTTTCTCTAGAATCATTCATCGAAGTAATTAGTTACAATAAGCTTCTCAGTTTTCTTACATATCTGAATTTAAGTGCATTTAGCTGCTTAATTAATAACTAACTTATTCTTGAAATTTAGTGTTTTCCATTCCTATACCTGTTATACCTCTGTTCATGTATCTGGGAGCTTGCAAATGATTCAAAGTAGTGGTCATTAGTCTTAATATTTCTAAATATTTTTCTCTTTTATTGTTTGGAATTCCATAAAGTGTCTAAATCATTTTGATTCTCCAGTTGTATTGCTTATTTGCACTTCCAGTGGCCTTGAAAATCCAGAGTTGTGTTTCAATGTGCTTCTTGCTTGACAGAGCTCTGCCCATTGGTGTCTTATTGTTAAATGAACTGTATTATGTAGACGTATCGTTGTCCTTGAGCATGTCATCTACTTGAGGCTAAAGAAGTTCATGTTCATGCCCAAGTTCTTCATGTGGCTGTCCTCATTTGGCTAAATCTATATATTTGCAAAATTCCTCCTTTCCTTTCATGGGTAGTGATTGTGTGTGCTCCATGAGTGTGTTATAGACTGATGACTGTAGAGGGAAAAATGGGACTGGTATGATGTGTCCAGCCTACTTGTGCAGAATCATTATTGTTTGGTTACTTAGAATTAAATGGCCTTCTCTTGCTATACGAATCTAGGAGAGAAGGCATGGAGGATGAGAGAAACAGAGAGAGAGGACATGCCAGCTTAGAAGAAGGCACCTATTTTGGACACAGTAGTCAGTGAATGGCTTCTCGTATGCTAGATTTAAATGGAAACTTTTGCTTTGTTTTAAACTATAGAAGGTGTTTTTCACTTCATTAATTATAGAGTGCTCATCAGTGATATATCACCAACATATGCGGCCACATTCATTTTCTAATTAGATGGTTGTAATACACTCAGATTTTTATAGTTATCTTTTTAAAAACAAAAATGAAAACAAAACCACAATTGAATACACTTGTAAGAAGACTGACCCTGACATTTTACACATGGATTTAAGAGTACTTTTCAGAGTCTTATACATGTTATTTGATAAAATAAAAATAAATGTGAACATCATATTATTGTTCATAATAATAAAACAATTGTAACAGCATTTTAGGAAGGTTGGAACAAAGACGTGCCAAATCAACCACAATCACCCATAGTAGTTGTTATTCTGTGGGTACAACTTTTCCTAATGGGATTCTTAATGCAAAGTTAACTGGTTTCCTCCTCACAGTTTCTGTTTTCATGTAATTAGCTTTAAGAAGAGTATGTAAGTTTCCCTTTTGTTCAGTGAACAAATAAGAATGTCACTATAAGTATAAGCATACACATGGATTATACATATTATATATTAATGCAGAGATGAAAACCATTACCCCCGAACTAAGTCACATAGGCAAAAATCAGATAGATCAGATTATATTTTTAACTTTATCCTTAGTTTATTTAAAACTTTTTATTGTGGCATTAAACAAATTGCTTTATTGGTCTTAATTTATCTATTGTTCTTTTCACTTTGAAGTCACAATATTTAATTTATTCATATACTAGAAAATATGTATGTTTTGGGGCCTTTGGAAAAGTATCATTTCAAATCCATAAGAGAAAGCATGCTCCTTACCACCACCTGTTATTTCCTATTCAGGACATGGCACATACTTTGTTCATTATTAAAACTCTCATTTTTAATTCTATAATTTAAGCTGTATGCACTTATCGTATTCTGGTATGAGATTTTACTTCCAATAAAAGAATGTTCTATAAGTTGGTGAGAATATCGGTGACATTATTTGTTTCCCAAAACAAAATAAAAGCTGCTAAAAGAATTCTAGGTAATGACTTTGGAAGATTATTTTAATGCTCTTAGCTGCCACTGCCCACCCAAGAGGCAGAGTTGCTTTTTATGAAAATTCTTATATCTCATTTTATTTATAGAGCCGATAACTTCACATATTCACTTCTTGCCAGGCAGTGTATGTAGCCAGGATCTATTTCGTACTTCATTCCTGCTATCCAGAACCACTAGGGAACCTCTCTTTGCCTAGTATGTCAGGACTGGGAGTCTTCTCCACACACATACCCAAAGCCATCACTCACACACACCATCCCCGCCCTTGTGCCCCCCCCCCCCCCCCGGAACAAAACTCACATAACTCAGTGGATCAAGGGGATGGGGAATACAGCCATTCACTAGAAGCCAAAAGTTTCTGCTTTTCATGGCTTTGCCTCCAAAAATATTAATGAAGAAGTGATGTATTAAATACTTGTCTTTGAGTTTGTTTTATTTTCTATTTTTTTAAAAAAAGTGATGTGTCCCAAAACCCTGGAAACAAAACAGTATTTATATGAACATTTATCCTGGAGGGAAGCAGGAAAATGCAAATAGTTTGGAACTGGGAACTTCTGTGACATATATGAAGCAGTGAAAAGTCAAGTTAATTCAACATATCTTCACGTTTGTATAGGACATTTTTTTTTCATCTTTGTTTTGCCAAATTTCCTCATATTGAATATGTCATTTTGATCCCACAACAACCACAGAATCTAAAAGCATTTTATTATTATCATTTTTTAAAAGAAACTTTTTTGGTAATCAAATTGCTTGTTCAATTTCACACAGTTAGTGATTAGGTCAGAAGTCAAGTTCAAGTTTCCAGGCTTCTAGTTGAGAGCTATTTGCACTGTAACACATGTCTTCCATTGATATTAAAATAAGTGTCTAAGAATTAGCAACATTTTTTTGTTGTTGTCGTTGTTGTTCAACCCAATTATCCACCTCTTTGTCAGGGACGAGTAATCAATGTGATATATTTTGTGAAAAGTATGACATATTTATTAAGAAAATGGGTTTTGTCGTCACAGCTGAGTTCCAAATCTATATCTAATCCTGGATAACTTAACGTTACCCAACCACATGTGTAAATTAGTATCCCAGTGCCCATCTCAAACTATTAGAGTGAAGATTAATTTAGAGGATATATGTGAAGGGTGAGACATACTCCTATAGTAAAGGTTCAGGTGATGATTGCTCTCCCTTCCTCTTCCTCCTCTTCGTTGTTATTATTATCTTTTACTGCACAATAAATAATCCCCAAGTTTAGGATTTAAAAAAAACTACAGGCTGTCCTCAAATACATCCTTTCTTTATAATGTTGATGAGGCGCCATAGGAAATTAACTGTCCTTTATATCAATTAGCCTATGGCACAATTGGTTTTGTTATGTAATTTCGCTTAAGGTTGTGGAAACTATCCACGTTGTTCAGTGAGCACTTACTGTCCATTGTTCTCAATTGCGTGAGTTGATTGGGCTCAGCTGAGTAGTTCTTCTGCTCGTCCTGATGTTGGCTGGGGCTGTAGTCATCTGGAGGCTCTGTCAGGTTATAGTGTCCACGATGGCTCTATAGTGTCCACATATCTGGCGCTTGGGTGGGGATGGCTGGAATACCAGTCTCAGTGGGGTGCTGGGTTGGCTGGATCTCTGTCTCACTCCCTGTAGTTTTTCCACATGGTCTCTCCAACAGGACTTCTTACATGGTGACTCAGGGCAGAAATAGAGCCTTCTAGACTTTCTTGAGGCTAAGTTCTAGAACAGGTAGGATGTTACTCCTGCCATGTGCTGTAGGTTATAGGGATTCACAGGACCAACCTATTTTTAGTGAGGGAGGGGACTGTACCAGGACATGGATCTCTAGAGGCATGGGTCGGGTCATTATGGGGTCATCTTGGGAGACCAACTACCACAGCCATCGTCATCCTTGAAAGTTTTCCCCAGGCTTTTGTAGTGGAGCCACAAATAAGACAACACCAATCTTTCTGTGAACAGAAGACTAATGCTTCTGTCTGGCAGTTCATGGAAGGCAGACAACCTGATTGCAAAGAACATGCTAGAGTCCAGTGTTCTTTATCACTGTGAGGTCACAACGACAGACATGCTGGTGGAGCATGTCTGGGCGGGGTTTGGTGATAATGCCACCTCATATTTGAATTTATAATTTTAAACCACTTTTACGTATATTGCCCCCTTTTATCTCACTGTAATACACATAGGTTTAGCCTATATCCCCATTTTATAGGTAAAGAAACTGAAGCTAGGAGTTTAAATGACCTTTCCGATGGCACAACGCCTGAAAAGGCAGAAATAGAGTTCCAATCCAGGGCTTCTGCAACTGAGATGTTGCGTCGCTATCTTGGTTCCATTCTGGGGATAAATGTTAGGACACATGGTACATTGGTGGGGGTGGGGTTAGGAGGAGGGAGCCGTGAGGAGGTCTAATGAGTGGAAGTGTTGAAAGGAAGAGTGGGAAAGTAGATAAGATGTGGGCTCACAGAATGCTTCCTAATTCCGCCACTTTTACTGTGTGAATTCTAGCCTTCAAAATTACTGTTCTACAGTTTTCATTTACTTTTTATTGGGTGTGGGTGGTGGACTGTCTATTCCATAAAACAGGGAAGAATAACAGTTGCCTTAACCACTTTGTAGGCTTGCCATCACTGTTAAATGAAGTTAATTTTGTAAAGGGGCCAGCAGAGTGGCCAGCCTATAGCTGATGTCCAAGGCTTGGTAATTCTTCCTTCCTCTTTCCCTGTATATCTTAAGTAATCTGTTTTCTGAGGCACAGAGCTGCGTGTGGATTATATTTTGAAATGCGTTGAGCTTTATCACTGTACTTTGTGTCCTCACAATGAGTGGAGAAAATTGGAGGATGCTTGCCTGGTTTCCTGTCAGGAAAAGTTATTGTTGCTAGGGAGAGGCATCTTTACCTGGAAACACAGACCTGGTTATTCTGTAAGAGGGCTGGTGATGCAAAAAACTCCTCTGTCCAGTGTGCAGCCCGCAGAGTCTTCACCTCACATGCCACGAACGTCTCCGTCTGTCCACCTATCCCAGGCTCACCACCTACTTGAGGAGGATGGTGGCTTGCCTTTGTAAGAGGCTGCTTCAGAAGATTATTCTGGACATTGGAACAAATTCCACTAACAGCGCCTCGGTCCCAAATTAAGTTGGTAGACACTGTGCGCTAGGACTTTAGACGCCTTCTGGACCCTTTTTTGGCTGGCATTGAAAGGAACGCTTTCTCCGTTTGCATTGGGTGGTACTTCCAGGCAGCCTGACTCTGGTCTCAGAAACCTCTGGTCTATAAAAAGCATGGCTGAACTCATTTCCACAAGGAGGTAGGTAAAGGTTAGTGCATCTTCCTTTGCCAATATCAATGTCAGGGCAGAAGAAGTGTGTCCTTGGAGTTTAGAAGTGATTGGCTCACGGCTGCAGTGCTCTGCTCACAGACCTGGCATCGGGCAGCACTGCCAGGGTCCCAGCTCCCGCCAGTGACAGGATGTCTGTGAGTCGGGGTGCTGTGGAGAGCTTGTGTTTGTGTGTGTCTGCTTGGCTGTGGCTAGAACACAACCTGTGATGAGAACGGAAGCTCAAAGCATCTTTCTCTTCAACCACTTCTAGGCATTGGGGGTACATCAAAACCAAAATGAGCCGATGCATTTATTTCCTCTTTTTTTTTTTTTTTTTTTTTAAAGACCTCTCACGAAAGTGATTGTATACCTTTGCTGCCTGGGACTCCCCTCATTGCTAAGAAACATCTCTCCTGAAAACCAAGCTTCTGTTCTCATTTGTTTAATCAGGAGATGTGAGGATTAGATTCTCATCCTCTGAATAATAATGCTTTAGGTGTTGGACGGGCACCGTTAACTCAAGGCAGCTACCTTCCCTCCACATTCTGCAGCTCCAATTTTTGAACTCAAGGTCTGTGAAGTAATTTTTTCCTAAAGAAATTAAAAATATATATTTTAATGAGTTATGGCCGAGGCCGAACATGAGATGTCCTCGTAGTTTCAGTGTTAAAGCCTCCATTTCAGAGACCCACTCAAATCAACAAAGTGGGCTCAATTATTCACCGGGCAGAAATATGCATTTGTTATCATGTCAGGTCTTCATTGCTATGAAAAGGAATAAGCTTTTAAAAATAAATGTTAAGAGTTCATGTTTCTTTGTATACACTGATTTCATTTGTATTTTCTAAACATTCCATTGAAATTCTTATTGAGTAGCATAAACTTCTATTTTACATTAAAGTTGGGTACAGTGCCTTGCAGAGTCAATAATACATGATTTTGTATGCTTTTTTTTCCCCTCCTCATCTGCTATATGCTGAGTACTGTGTTTCACTTAGTTGTCTTCCTTCAATCCCCTGTGCCTGACAATGTCAGAGCCATGTCACCAAGTAAGGACCAGCACAATTACACAAGGTCTGGCATGTCCTGGGAAGGCCTGACCTGTCCTTGGGGAATCTCAGTGGCAGTTACAGGGTCTCGGTCAAAATGTATACATTTGTCTGTTTTCTGCTACACTGCTCTGACTGTGATTAGCAGCCGATATTTGCTTTCAGGGCTAATAAAAATAAATCTGAGAGAATTTGTTTCCTATGTGGGTTCTTTTCCACGGAGGAGTTAGCAGGCAGTGAGATGCCCAGGAGGGCAGAGGCTGCCTGAGAAGTAGATGGCCTTGTCCTCTGCTTCCCTTTGCAGTCTCAGGAGGCTTGTCAGGGCATGGTCTCTCAGCACCCCTGAAGTGTGGCGTGTACCCAGATTCATCTCTACTGTGAGACAGTGCCCTCAGCCAGAGAGAACATCATGTCCGTCCCCATGATGGATGCCAGGGGTGAGACAGGGCTCAGCCACCCAGGGTTTCCACTAGGAGTGAAATGGGAAGCGGGTCCCACACTTCTCCTGTCCCCCCTTGCTTGTGATCTCACCAGCTGGCCCACCCTAGGTTACGGCGCTGTAGGCTTGAGCTCCCAGAGGCTGTCCTGGCTGCACATGTCCTCCGTTGTCCCACTTCATTGGGGCACTACTCAGAGTCAGCTCACTGACAGTTGTTTCTGATAAAGGTTTATCACGTAGCTGTGGATTAATATGGATTCTGCCTGAGAAACCTTTGTACATTTCATCGAAACCTCAGAGGTTCGAACCCAGTGTTTTTCCTTGTGTTCTGGAGCCCATTCCCCGATGACTTCTCAGAAACCCGATATTTTCAGATATCCTGTCATTTCTCTGTTTAAAACCTCTCTCCTTAGATTGAAGTAAAATAAATAAACAAACAAACAAATAAATTCTTCCCTGTGGCCTAGGAGTTGGACCTGAATGGGCCTATCTTCTATTCCGACTTCCCTTTTATCCACCCGCTCTCCTTTGCTTGCAAAGCACATTGCTGGCTTCCTGCCTCCTTTTTCCAGGTTAAACCTGTCTCTTCATCTTTCAGGTCCTAGCTGAAGGTTCCTTCCTCCACAGACTAGGTCAGGACCCCCAAACCTCCCCCCATGTACTTCCATGGCCATTGTTTTAGTCAGCTCTGGCTGCTATAACAAAACCACAGACTGGGTGGTCTAAACAGCAGACATTTCCTTCTCATCATTTTGGATATTGAAAGTCCAAAATCAAGGTGCCGACTAATTTGATGTCTGGTGAGGAATCTCTTTCTGGCTTGCAGGCTGCTGCCTTTTTGCTGTGTTCTTCTGTGTCTCCTTTTGTAAGGATACAAATCTCGTCCAGGAAGACCCCACCCTCATGCCTTCATTAAGTCCTAAAGGCCCCATCTTCACCTGTCTTTCCATTGGGGATTAGAGCTGCAGCATGATACATTGGGGGTAGGGACACAGAATTCAGTCCATAGAAGGCATTATATGTCTCCTCTGTAGCTCTTACAGCATTTGCTGTTTTCATTTTGAGTTAGATGGTCAGCTTCATAAATGTAGAGAATGTGTCTCCATTGTTTTTTAATGAGTACCAAGCACAGAGCTAGCATGTGGGAGATGTTCAGTAAATATTTACAGGGAAGGAAGAAGAAAACAAAGGAAGAAAGATGCTGGGATCAGGTTAGGCTGGGGAGAATGGTACCCAGAGCAGTCTGGGAGAGTGTATCCGTTTATGATTGCTGCTGTAACAAATTACCACAAATTTAGTGGCTTACAACAGCACACATTTATTATCTTATATTAATAGTTCTAGAGGTCAGCCGTCTGAATAGGTTTTGCAATCCTAAGGTCAAGGTGTTGGCAGGGCTGACTTCCTTCTGGAGGCTCTTGAGGAGAATCCATTCCCTTGGTTTTTCTAGCTTGGAAGCTACCTGCATTTCTTGGCTAATGTCACACTTCAGCAATTGGATCACTCTGACCTCTGCGTCCACTGTCAGGTCTCCTCTTCTGACACTGACCTTCCTTGCCTCCCTCTTATAAGGACCCTTGTGCTAAAATTGGAACCACCCAGATAATTCAGGATCATCTCAAGCTCCTTAACTTACTCATACCTTCAAAGTCCCTTTTGCCACATAGCGTAACATTTTCACAGGCTCCGGGGACTAGGCTGTGGACATGTAAATGGTGATAGGGGACATTGACTGACCTATCACAGAGAGTGTTTGAGACAGGGAGAGGTGGTGTCAGCCAGAGCACATGTAAATCACAGCTAGGAGAGTCGGGAATATGCTCAAAGCTGGAGCTATGACTACCAGAAAAGTCATGAAAAATAAAATGAGGAACATGTTTATGATGGGTTAAGCTGTTCTGGGGCTGCAGTAAGAGATATGAGCCAGTGGGGCCTTTTAATGTGATCTCCACCTAGCAGTGTTATGCCAGGCTTAAGGCTCACCAGTGGCGTTGCTTCCAAAGAATAAGGAACACAGGCTGGATGCAGAGTCCATGCTCAGCAAAGGCTTGCTGATGGCCAGATGGAGTTCAGATCGATAGCAAGGCTAAAGGCTGATTTGAGTGACCCCCAGAGTGTGTACAAGGTTTTTTTCTTCATGCAGCTCAGCTCCAGTCATCCACGTAGCCTCACTAACTGATGAGGGTACTTTTGAGTCAGAGTCCAGTCCAGACCAGGTACCTTAGGACATGACTCCCTCTGAAAATCCATGCGGGACCATCGGCCAGCCTGGGGTTGCCCAGAATGTATTTCTCCACCTTGGGGAAGTTGGTGACCACTGTACCTCTCAAGCATGAAGTGGAGAAGGGAGCACCAGGGCCAGAACTAGAGTTGGCAAGAGAAGTGCGTGTGACACAGCATTCATTCAAGGAGGCATCGGTCTGGAGACCACTCACTAAACCCTTTATCTGCCCATTTGAGGTGTGTGTCTGATGGCTGCATTTGCAGGTGTGTGATACAGTTCCTTCCTTGTCTCTGTGTATTCCAAGTGAATGCCTACGTTGATATTCTCCACTCTAGAGTTGTGAATATGAGGGCTTTCGACATGTTCATTTTTGTATCAGAGCCATGATGATTGTTGAAAGCAATACTGGATGTAATAGGAGGATGTGGTTTATCTTCCTGGAGTGGGCAGGGTGGGGGGAATTCAAAGATTCCTGTATTTGTTTCCTGTATTTGTTTCCTGTTGCCACTGTAGCAACTTACTGTAAACTTTAAGAGGCTGAAAACAATGCAAATGAATTATCCTGAAATTCTGGAGGCCAGGAGTCCTATAGTCAAGTTGTCGACAGGGCTGGGTTGCTTCTGGAGGCTCCAGGGGAGGGTCTGCTCCTTGTCTTCCCATCTTCTAAAGGCTGCTCCCATTCCTCGGATTGTGATCCCTTCCAGCAATGGGATCACTCTGATCTCTGCTTCCATCTTCCATGGTCTCATCTCCTTCTGTGACTCCAATTCCCCTGCATCCCTTTTATAAGGACCCTGGTAATTACACAGAGCCCACACAGATAGTCAAGGATAATCTCCCTATCTCAAGATTCTTAATCACACCTGGGAAGTCCCTTTTGCCATGTAAGTTAATCAATTCACACCTTTGGTGATTAGAATATAGACATCTATTTTTGGAGAGGAGAAGGGCATTATTTTGCCAACCACAACTGCCCCAATGGGCACATGCAGCTATCGGATGTGATGCAGATTGTGGGATGGGGAAGGGGGATAACTGCAGGCACATCCTTAGCCCAGGATGAATGGATTTAGGGGCATTCTCCTTGATAGAATCTAAGGAAGGGAAAAAAAAAAAGAGAAAGTGAGATACTGAGAAACATGGGAAGGTAGGACCAACCTAAAACTCAGTGGCGAGGAGAGGATTATTTCCCCTTGAACTGAGAATTTATAAATTAGAATTTAGGAAGGAAGACATAGATTTTCCCGAGGACCAGCATTGGGTCTGTTTCACTGGTAGAGGGATGAGTGGGGATAGGCTGGGATTCAGTGTGTTCTCTGTGCTAGGTCAGTCTGAGCAAACATATAAACACTTCAAGTGTATGTAGAAGAGAACTTTAAAGCTTACGTGCAGCTCACATTAGCTAGTCTTGTCCCCCACATTTTATAAATTAGAAACCTAAAGCTTAGAAAGTTCAAATGGGTTGACCAATGATTCTTGGCAAGTTGATGTCAGAATTTGGCCTAGAAACAGGGGCTCTTGGCTGCAGTACTACTTTGTCCCCAGTATACCAGAGTTCCTCTCTGAAATGATCTCATGTGCATATACCCCTCAGTGCCAACAATAGAGGAAGGGCAATGTGAGGGGAGCATGGGGCGAGGATACATGCCCTATCTTCATGCAGAAACCACATGTTGCCTTTGGGTTGATGGATCCCTGGATGGTTTTGTTTGAGGAAGAGATGGACAAAAAAGCAACCCTTTGTGAGTAGCGTCTGGCAGGAGGTGACGCAGAGCTCGTGTGTGACTGGATGGAGGTTTAGGAATAGATAGTCTCAAACCAAAGCCATGCATGTGAACTCACCCACTTAGTCAATGTAGCATGATAATTCTGCCATTTTCTAAAAATGACTATCATGGAATCAGGGGAGGTCATGTGACTGGCTGACATGAAAGCGACTGCACAATGACAAATTCATTACTGGTTCCCCTTTTAGCACTGAGCCCATTTTCTTCCCAGGAAGTAAGAGAATCGTTTATCCAGGCTATCCATGCAGCTTTTTGGGATGGATTCCTAAACTGTTTTGAACACTTCATCAGTAATGTGATGGGTCAATTAGTAAGGATTCAACACATGACCTTATTGGCAGAGACTACAGATACCCTGATAGGATGTTAAAAGTTTCAGTTCCTAATATAGTAACATATTTAAAGTATTTTAGAGTAATTCTGGAACCAGTAACCTGAGCCAAACATGACTTAAGTAACCTCAGCAGAAACTAGGATGTGAGGCGGGGAAAAGAATTGCAAAAGCATGGGTATGAGGAAAGGCAGATCTCTGCAGAAGAGGAAGTGAATGTACGTGTGAGAGACCACATGCCTGCCTACCTCCATGTCGGCTGCCTGGGTTCAGAACGAATGAAGGCCTTCTCCACTCCCAGTGTGAGCTTCTATGGAGAAGACATATATTCATATATGTAAGTGGGTCTTTATTCATGGATAGTGTCCCAAAATCAATGCTTTGTGGCGCTGATTGGAACGCTTTTCTGCGTAAGACCTCCTTGGGTTCGTAGTGATTTTTTTTTTTTCAATTTAAAGTAATGGGGGTGGATATGTGGGTAGATGCCGCTTATGGAATTTTAATCTCATGCTGTGAAATTTGAAGGGGTTGGGGAATTTTTGTTATTTTAATTAAATGCTGCAAAATTTTACAGGGGTAGGAAATTAACATAGAATAAAATTGCTCTACTTAAAAATATATTTTTAACATTTGTCACAGGTTTTATATCAACATCATTAATGTCACTAGCATAAAACAACCATTAGTCTTACCAAGACTAGATTTGTGTAGTGAAAATGATGTAGAAACATAACTATCAAGATAATTTAAAGAGAAGACAACTCACAGTCATGCCTCAAATGGCTAGTTATTTGACCCTTCACAGCTAGGGCTATGTATATCGTGTGTTTCCAAGTTTAAAAATACAAAGTAACATTACTTAATATAGTACATGTGATTTAAATAATTCTGTTTGCAAAGTCTCAACATTTGCTAGGTAGATTAGGTGGGAAGAATCGAATGTAGGATATGGTTAAATTCCCACCTCATTTGATGTTATTAAAAGGAGTGTTGGATTAAGTTGCCCCTGGAAAACAGGGCATTTAGTGAGGAGTAAATAACCCTAAGGCTTAAGCAGGAACTAGGGAGAGTCTGAATGTCATCTTACTCTAGGCTTTTACTCTAGATTCTCACTCTAGACTCAATACTGTGTTTCCCTGAAAATAAGACTTAGTCGGACCATCTGCTCTAATGCGTCTTTTGGAGCAATAATTAATATACGATCCAGTCTTATTTTAATATAAGACTGGGTATAATATAATGTAATGTAATATAATATAATGTAATGTAATATAATATAATATAATATAATATAATATAATATAATATAATATAATATAATTCTAGGTCTTATATAATGTAATATAGTATAAGACTGAATCTTATATTATTGCTCCAAAAGATGCATTAGAACTGATGGTCTGGTTAGATCTTATTTTGGAGGAAACACGGTACCACCTGGCTGCTCATTCATTTACTGGGCAACTCTTCATCATTTATCGTTCTTTGGCACACATTCAGCCTTTCCTTGTTCAATTGCATTCTACAGAACTCCATTTCTGGAGGAGTGTTTTTCCAACTATTTTAACTGCAAACCACAGGAAGACATACATTATATATTTTAACTCAATGCACATATACAGTTGACCCTTGAACAAGGTGGGGGTTAGGGGTACCAACACCTGCTGCAGTCGAAAATCTGCATGTAACATTTGATGCCCCCAAACTACTAATAGCCTATTATCGACCAGGATGTCTTACCAATAACATAAAGAGCCGATTAACACTCATAGCATCTGGTATATAGGTACAGCCACAGAAAAGAAAACATATGGGCCAGTGACATTACAAGTAATGGCAATTTATATACATTCTTACCTCAGAGAAGAGGAGAAATAGAGAAATGTCAAGAAGCAAAGGTATTTCTTGGAGCATATCAAGCAGATTTAACAAATGTTTACCCTTCATTATTTGGAATTATGACTCCTTGTAGCCTTATTTAGAAAGGCCTTCTAAGTTAAATCCATGGTATCAATCAAATATGGTAGCTTCAGCTAGTAAATACCTGAGCTAAAGCTAGAAAGGGCTTAGATAAGTTGAACGCACTAAAAAAATGAAGCCTCCAGCCATGGGATCGTGAGGTTAAGAAGTAGTTTTATTTTATATGGTTTGAAGGGAAGAGGACCAATTGGCCTTTAAAAGATAGTTTCCATAGCTACTGGGCTGAATCAAAGGAAAATGCTGTCACAGCATTTCCCCCCCTTGCTACCTTACCTGCTTTATGGTAGCTACCAAGGCAAGTATTTTTCAGGAGCCCAGTTATTCCATAGATGAAATGCTATAAAATGCTTCAATCTAGTGTCTGTTAAAAGCAGACTTGCTTTGTTGTGAGAATCTCGTCACAAAACCAAGGTGTGACTAGAATGGCTTTCTGTTCAGAAAAGACTTGTAGAAAAGGTTCTCTACAGGTAAAACTTTGTTGAGCAGCTCCCTGCCAATTGAAATTCTACTTTGTGATTTAAAAAGTGGGGGCTGCACTTAAATTATAGAGGAATCCAGGCTGTACTTCTTTCAGACTTTTTTTTTTTTTTTTAAGATGACTATGATGAACAATTTCTCAAAGGGCCCTAAAAGTGATGGCTTTTGACTCTTCATTATAATAAGGTCCACCAAAAACAATATATGCTTAAAATATAAAAGATGCATTATTATGACATAGTTTCCGTTTTCATTTTGGGAAACTATACATTGAGTCATATTACGTTACTCTAGTTTTGTAGTCATCTAACATTTGTGTCAATGTTGCTCTGATCTTTTGTACAAAGTACTCTATCCTATAGGTCTTGAATTAAAGAAACCTCCTCAATAATGACCGGCAAAATACAAGAGGAGGAGCAACAGACATTCATTTTTGCTTTAATATTTATGTGTTGATTTAGAATTGTGCAATTTTTCAATGACTTCATTATTTTTCAGAAGTGTTTTTCAAATCATTTATATTTCTTTTAAAGCTAGTAGGTAACAGCTAATTTCTGTGAAGGATCTGGCTGATATCACATACAGTAGCTGTATTATTTCCAGGAGTGTACCAGAGCTTGTATTGAAATGGTTAATGGTGGCATCTCCATGGGCCACCCGCTCCAGTCACCCTTGTAAACCCGCAGGACAGTTTAGAAGTGCGAGCTGGCTCAGTAAATGAGTATAGCTTCAAGACAGATACCTTGCCTCCTCATTCCAACAAGGTTGCTCCTTTGAAGCCCCTAGAAATTCTGGAATCACCATTGTTTGTCTCTGGATGTCACTTCCTCGCCAGAGCCAATTTCTTATTTTTAAAGCATACTTATTTTTTTGAAAGCAAAGCCATCTCCCTTTCTGTATAGTGGATTGTGATTCCAGGAACAAGTCAGAGTTGTTTTTCCTGAATATCCTAACAGCTGTTTTTATTGTTAAAAGAAAAGAAAACTAAAACAGAGTGTTTACCAAGTCGATTTTGACAGCATTGGCTATTTTCAGAAATTGGATGATTCAAAATAGAGATGGAACTCTTCTGTCTTAGTCATGTTTATTTTTTAATGTCCAAAATATCACTATAATACATATCACTCATCTCATCCTGAAGTTCAGTTATCTAGGAAACAAGCCTGGGGAAGAGCCAATTGGACAAAAACACATTCCTGGGATATCTGAAAGGAGGATGCTGATTAGCCCTCTGCAGATATGAAGGAGGAACAGAGAGCTGTGTGGCAGGGGAGATAAAAGTAGGAGAGGAGAAAAAGCCATTCATTCCTCAGAATGAGAGGAGAAAGGGTCACCACAGACAGGCATATCTCATGTCCCAGGAACTTCTGTTGGAAACGAATGTCAGTCCCAGGATATGACTTGTTGCATCCATTGCTGAGGACCAGATAAATGCCTGTATTTATAAATACAAATTATATTTTGCAAACCTCATGTAAATACATCTTCTAGAAAGCTCCGAAAGTCAGGGCTGGGAATTACCAGTGATTTTTGATAATTTTTGTCAAATACCTCGAGCTCTTCAATAACAGTATTAAAAAAAAAAAAAAAGACCAACATGCAATCTTATATTTATTGCTGATGAGTAGCACTGCTATTTCTGAAATGAAACCCAAAAGAGGGAGGGAAGAGAGCTCTTTGACATTTGAAAGCAAACAATCTCTGGAATGAAATTCCAGAAAATATCAATAGTTGTTTATAAGCACAGTGTGGGAACGTGGCCCAAAAGCAAAGCCCAGGAGCTTCACTAACCCCTGTCACTTACTCTCTAAAAGCCACTTTTCTTTGCTTGATAGTCTCAGACTCAAAGCAGAAAGTGACACCATGTTGAGGATTATATTCTAGAATAAGAGAATGATAAAGTAAGAAAGCTTAGAAACTCATGATGGTTTCTAGATGTACCCAAAGTTTAGCAGCTGATAATGTGGGGAGGATGGATGCAAGAGAGCAAAATGTAATCAAATGCTTTTATGTGGAATAAGATGAATCGTCTACCCTGAATGAAAATAGAGGCCAACAGCAGCCGTCCAGCGCATGCTTTGTAAATCACATTATTAGAGATTGCTTGAAGCCTTCACCTAGTATTTTATATGGAGGTGGTTGGTGGTGCCGCCATATGCTGGCTTGGGCCTGAGCCAGGGCAGCACACAGGAAGCCTTCTGCATTCCAGCCGTCCACTCCTGCCTGGCAAAAAGCACTTTTTGTATGTGGTGTAAGTGGCCAAGTTATTTGTACACAATGGGAAGCTGAAATTTCATTTCCACATGAAATTAGTGAATAATGGCTTTCAAGACACACTGAATAAGCATGCCCAAGACACAGTCAGCATTTTAAGTCTTTCTACAGGGCGCCAGCCATCTGGATGAAAAATAAATCAGTGATGTAGCTACTTTGGGGACCTCAGACGTGAGGCAAGGGGAGAGCAAAGTGTATGGATGTTGTACCGAAGCGTCTGCTTTGCACCAGGGTTTGCTGTGGTCGAGGTTTGTCACATCCGTGATTCCATGTCACTTGTACTGATTTACCAAGCCACGGATGCATATGCCTTCATTGTAATGCTGTCTACCATGTATCTGTTTAATGCTTTTGTCTTCCTATTTTTTTTTCCAAAATATGTTTACACATTAATTTTGGATTTTAGGCTCCAAGAGAGCAAGTTTTCTATCTGCGTGACTAGGTTCTTAACTGCAGAGTACACGACTCTAGAATTTATACTTTCAATGATGGTGAATTGTATATTTCCTCCAAATGATAATGGTAAGATCTCCTTTTCTGGTAAGTTAAAGATCAGTTGTTAAAACATGATTTCAGAAAATCTGATTTCATTTTTGGTAGTGTGTGATTAGAAAAAATAAGGCCAAGTTTATTTAGTTTTAGGGAGTAAGATGTTGATAATTTGTCTATGTATAATAATTAAAACTAAAGCATAGAAACGAAAATGAGAAGCAGATGGAAACATGCCCTAAGTGAGTATGAACATTTGTTCTAAAACATAGAAGAAGTGCTGGCGAGGTGTATAATCATTTTCTTTCAATTATACCTGATTTTGATGTTTTAAAATTGTTGGAAAGTGGTTTCAGCTTTATTTTACCTTCCTTTGGTTTCCTTCAAAAATGCTTTGGAATTTAGCATATTAATGGGTATAAATGAAAAGCAGTGACATTTGAAGGAAATGGGCAGTTAATGGGCAATAAAATAATTTCTTGGTTTGAGAATTTGGGGGTGTAGGAGAAATCAGAATCTAGCTGGCACAATCAGATACTCTGATTTTCCTAGTCTGGTTCCCTAGTAGAAATCGTTAAGAGCATACTGGAAGAAATGAAGTACAAATGGGCTTCCTTAATTTGCTAGAATTCCATGGTATAGTATTTCACAGAATATATTGTTCAAAATGTGCGTCAAGAACGGAACTGTTTGTTGCATGCTTCTGTGAATTTGTTGGTTCACATACTGCTCTAAATAAATGGGCCATCAGCTGGAGTCTCACTATCCTTTGCAATTTGAGCTATGCACTGAAAATATATTAGTTATAATGGGATTTAGCTTGTAATTTTGTAGTGTGAGCTATGCACATTAATTAATTTTGAGGCAGCTGCTCATTAAAAATTCTTTCGGTAAACACAATAAGTGAACATATTTTGGAAGATGCTAGGACATGGTGTATTAAATGGAGTTTGATAAGTGCGTTTGGCTGATTTCATTGGTAGGCGTTATGGGAATCCAGCACGATTGACTCTAAAATGGTATTTTAATACTAGTTTTTACATTATTGATTTTACGTATAACATAAGGATCTAATAAAGGAGTTGCGTTGGTTATTAACCTGATATAGAAGATATAGTCCATAGACCTATGTATCTGGAAGGGGACTTACAAGACCCTCTCTTACCCATTCCTCTTGCTTTGTAATGAGGAAGCAAACCAGAAAGGTTAGGATTTAACTGGAACCATACGCCTGCATGGTAGCGCTGGAAGCAAGGAGCTGAGTCTCTGACACTTTAAATGCTCTTTCGGCCCTACCTGTGGTCAAACATGACTTGACTGTGTTTTGTGTAGGGAAGAAGGAGATAAGGTGAGACATTACCGCAGAGCCAGTTTATTTGAAAATGAGAAAGAATGCTTTGCTTTGGAGGGTGCTCAGCTTGGGCTGCCTGGAAAAGTTTTGGAGACTTTTCCGGAAGTTGTTTAAAAAAAGGCTAGACAGGTGTGGATAGTAGAGATATTACCCTGATGGAAGGACCAAGAAGATTTCTTCAGCTGCCTTCTCAGAGCTGTGATTTACAGATTGCTTCATGTGATCTAGTTTTTCCATCCAATGTTATCATTTCTAGGAAGTTATGTATTCAATTCACCCTCCCTGAGACCTATGCTAAAAACATATTTCAGTGTTCCTTCACCGTGCTAGGACCTCCAGACATACTTGTACATTCATTTCCTCAGCCTTGAGTAAAGGTACACTCTGAATCACAATCTTGTAATAAATAGAGTGCTGGAAGTAATTTAGTTCATAGCTTTTGGTAACTGTTTTCTTTTTGTCATACTCAGTATTTTATTCCTATTTCTTTGGGGGCTGCATTGTTTGGCTTTGGATTTGGAATAATGGCACTATAGTCTGCATATATTTGGAAGAGTTAAGATGGTGAATCAATTTTTCTCACAGAAGGCACATGCCGCTCGGACATCTGCCTCTCAGAACAATGTTGACAGAACGCCTCTCAAATAAATGTTCTTTCTATTGACTCATTTGACCACATCCCCATGTAAGAGAGATGAACGCAAGAATGGAAGGGAGGTGGGGAAGATGTATTGGAAACATGTTAGAATGTATTGAGTTGTGATAACATGTTACTCACCATTTACCTGAAAGTGAGACATTCACAATTCTATGTGATAGAGATGTTAGGCTTTGTTGTGGTAACAAATAAATTCTCAACATGTAGTGGCATAGCGAATAAATATATTTCTTGCTCAGATAATAGAACTAGGTGTTTATTCAGATTTAGAGGGGCGCTTTTCTCCATGAATTTATTAAATAAAGGACCCAGGCTTGTGGAAGCTCTACTGTGTTCAAATTTCATTTTCCAAGGTTGCTCTAGGGTCCCTCCCTATCCCAGTATGCCAGAAGAGGGAAACTGCATAGAACCATCTTTAGAAGGCTTTTATGGGTCAAACTTATGGGTAACAGAAATCACTGTACTCAGAATTCCTTGGCTGGAATCCTAACTGCAAAGGAGGCAGGGAATTGTAGTTTATATCTGTGTCTAGAAAAAGAGGAAATGGATTTGGGTAAATATCTAACAATCATACACAGACACACACACACACACACTCACGTGTATATTACATGTGTTTAGTATTAGTTGTTCCATATACATGTAATTTTGTTTGTGTGCTCTTGTGTGTCTATTGTGTATGTGTGTATATATATGTATATATATATACAGTTCTATATGTACACTATACATATGAACACACAGCAGTACACACACATGCACAAACACACACACACACACACACACACACACACACACACACACTAGTTCCCCTTTATCCGTGGAGGATACGTTCCAAGACCTCCAGTGGATGCATACAACTGCAGATAGTACTGCACCCTATATATACTGTGTTTTTTCCTATACAGACATACCTATGATAAAGTTAAATTTATGAATTAGTCACAGTAGGAGATTAATAACAATAACTAGTAATAAAAAAGAGCAATTATAACAATGTACTGTAATAAAAATTCTGCGAATGTGGTCTCTCTCTCTCTAGATATCTTATTGTACTGTGCTCACCCTTTTACTTAAAGGCAGCACTTGGCAAAGCCTGCTCTCGGGCACATGCTAATTGCCAGCATCACTACTCTTGTACTTTGGAGCCATTATCAGTAAGTAAAATACGGGTGATTTGAACATAAGCACTGGGATTCTGTGAGAGTTGACCTGCTAACCAAGATGGCTACTAAGTGACTAATGGGCGGGGAGCATATACAGCATGGAGACGCTGCACAAAGGGGAGTCACGTCCTGGGCAGGACAGAATGGGACACTGAGAGATTTCATCATGCTACTCAGAATACGCGCAATTTCAAACGTATGAATTGTTTAATTCTGGAATTTTCTGTTTAATATTTTTGGACTGTGGTTAACTGTCCAAAGGGACTGAAATCACAGAAAGTGAAATTGTGGATAAGGGGGACTATTGTATAGGGTGTGTGTGCGTGTGATAACACAAAATAAATCGCTTTGTGTTAAATCTGTCCTGAGAGTGAATTAGTGTTTTTGAAAGTTTATCAGTGCAGTTCATATTTAAATTATTGAATCCTTTTGCTTTCTTTTTCTGCTCATCCTTGATGTCAGGATTGAATTCTTTTGTCACTGGACATATGCCCAGAATCCTTACAGTTATCCGAGACTTTTCCCTCTTTCGGGTTCCCATCAGCATCTCCCTAGTGCATAGAGTGGAGCCACTAAGAGGGCAGAGGGCACTAAGGAAAGAAGCCTGATTAGAAACGGACTGTCAGGTTCACTTTAAATACAGCCCAGTTGGTCCCTGTGGGCAGAGACGTGCTTCATTCTCAGCAGCAAGGCGTCAGCTCTCAGCTTCCCAGGCATTTGGTGTGAGGGTACCTCCGTGGCAATGGCCTACTGAGTGATTGAGTTCGCTCATCTGATCCTATTTCTCTCCAGCAGCCTCAAATAGAAGACCTCTTCAGATCCTAAGCCTGGGAAAGGACATACAATCACATCCATATTGTTTTAAAAGCAGAGGGACATGAGAAAGGGATAAAATTGGTGCTAATAATGCCAAAGTGCATAAATTTTCCGTCACTTCACTAAGCCAACCAAGTTCAAGATAATAGCAATAATGTTCTCTCTTGCTTGAGAGCATAGGACAAGTTTTCATTGGCAAGTGGGGGCGCTCGCTTTCCAATACCTCTCTACCAGCCAGAAACAAGGCGGGCAGAATCCAGGACCCCTATCTTCTGGCTAACTTAATTATTGTACTTGCGATTTGCTTTGGTTTGGATGGCGAAAGGGACTGGACAGTGAAGGCGAAAGGTGCTGGTTCAAACTAGTCTCAGTACATGAGGTCTCCCTCCCACCCCTCTGGAATTGTAGCTGCATTATTTTTCAAGTATCCCTGTTACTAGAGCTGAACTGATAAAGTGGTCCCTAGAGAAGCCTGGCTTTAATGTGGCAACGAGGCACCTTTTTAAAGGGTTATTTTCAAAGCACCAGCCTCATTTCAGTAACATTTTTCTTCCTTTGCAGTTACATCTTCAATTGTATTTATCACCTTGCAGTGCATTTGTTGACAAGTCTATCTCACCTACTAGATTGTGAGCTTCAGAAAGGTTGCTCTATGTTATGTTCTCCTGGGACGCTTAGGTGGCTGGCTCAGAGAGGAACTCAGTGAATGTGAATGGAACTAATGCATATCAAAGAAATAAATAAGTTGTATGTAGATAGATGCTTTCCATATCTTGAAAAGCTTTTTTTAAAAAAATATCCTTAATACAGTATTCTAAACCTTTAGTGTCCTTTAGTATCATATTATCATTCTTTTATCCATCTAATATTTTAATTAAATACCTGCCTAGGTTCTTGATTCTGAGTTAGTGAAATCTGAATTAAAGTGGTCTTATCTTTACTAAGATAGTTACTTTGTTATACTTTTATACACACACTCACACACACACACAAAAGATCAATCTTTGCATAGGAATATCATAATTTGTCATAATTAATCAAAGTACAGCTTTTTTTTTTTTTTTACTATTTAATAAATACTCTGATGTTTCCTAAAGTTAAATTCTAGATTCATGGACTAAAAGCATTTCTTGTTGGTGATTTCCTGCTCCTATGTTTGCTTTATGTTATAATCCTGTATTTGTTACTAACAAGATGACTTTGTAATTGAAACATATAGAGATAATAGACATGTCACTGACATACTTGTTTGAATTACCATTTTAATTGATTTGCTTGAAGGTTTTTGCATAAAAGACTATATTTTTTCTAATTAGCAGAGTTCATAGCATATTTTCTGGCAACATTAGCCTGACCTGGAAATCAGATGCCTTTTGATTAATTATAAATATCTCAATATTTCTCACTTCTACTAATATATTGACTTTAATGACAGATTTAAATGCAATTTAATTTTTATGTCCTCTTCTATGAAATACAGTGAATGTGAGTTTGATATTTTCCATTGTGTTGCTTGCAGACACTTCAGAGGATCCTGGTTTTAGGTAGGGAACATTCCCTGAATGCCTACTTGTGCTAGCCACTTGACCAAATTACTAACCTACATTTTCTCGGACCTAAAAACAACTGGCTGAGCAAGTACAGTTGATTCTCATAATTCATGAAGTTATGTTCTATAAAGTCACTGCAAACTCTGAATTAGTGAATACTGAACCATCGTTCCTAGGGGAAATACAGATTCGTGTGAACCTCTGGTCATAACATTTTCATCAAGTGATCAGTACCTAAACTTCATGTATGTTCTATGTGTGTTTCTGTTTAAAGACACCTTAGTTAAAATATACTGTTGATTGATTACCTCATGGCAAACGGCCCTGCAACTCACCCCTGAATGAAGCTTATCTAACACATGCATTTTATCTGTAAGACACATCACAGACTTTTTGTGTTTAGGAGCAATAGATAGTCTTTCAGAACCATGTTTGGGGGCCATTTTAAACAGCAAAATCACCAACAGAAAAATGGAAAAGTGCAAAAGATATGTCACGAAAAACATGGAAAAGTGCAAAAGATGTGTCTTGGAAAGGACACTTGTTGCACAGTGTCATCTTGTTCAACCTTAGCTAGGAGCATGCACTTTGTTGACTCAGTTTTTTTTTTGCTCCTCTGTTCATGTTTGCAAATGATGGTGAAAGCACTTCAACTAGTGACTTGGGGGGTGCAAATACATTTTATTGAGTAGGCAAGTTTGCAGATGTATCATATATAAACAATGCGGAATGACTATACTGTTACCCGTTTAAAAATAAAGAATCTGAGACTTTAATGTTAAGTAACTTCAGTTTAATAAGCATCTACTAAGGCCTAATGTGCACTGATCACTATATTGAGCAAGACATGGTCCGTCACTCCAGACTGACGCCCTAGTCGCTAATTGGCCTAAGAGTCTGTGTCTATGTTCATACGGATGTTTAGCTAAAAATGAATTGCTGACTCTAAGTACATTTACTACGTCATTCTTCCTTTAACATTTGTCACTCCTTTAAAAAGCAAAGCCAATCTTTGAAACTTTAGAAAAATCTTTTAAAAGTAAAATTTGATGTCAAGTCTTCTGTTACCTTTCTCTGAAAATTAGAATGAATTCATATGGGTTAGCCCAAAGCCAAGAGCTGAGAGTCAAAAGTGGAAGAGAAGTCAACAAAAATGCAAGCTATGCTGGATTTCATCCCTGACAGACCTTGCCAGAGATGAGCAATGTGTTAAAGAATGCACAATGGTCGGAATTGAAATTAGTGTTCCTAAAGCTGGTTTATTGCTCATGGAGGATCAGTGCTAGAGAGATGTAGACCTGCCATTTTTCAAAATAGACGTATCAGAGTCCAAAAAAACTAATCGTCCCATAGTTTGAACTGAATAGGGAACTAATACATTTTATTTAAGGACTGAGTTTTATTGAGAAGTAAACTCAAAAGCACTTAGATGTGTGTTCAAATCATCCTTATTGCTGATTTGTTCCATTCTATGTGAATGCCTTGAAATTCCCCCATGTGCTTCAGTTCATAATGGTCTTATCTCATTGCCATCGTACCTTACAGAAATTGGAGTTTTATCCTTGAAACTTAAACCCTCAGCGAACCACCAGCCTGGAAAACCCTTCACAAGACCGTGCCTTTCATGATATTCTGGACTTCTCCAAATCTAGACCTTTCCCCAACACCTCATCAGAATGTGCTTCTCTGAACTACATGCCTGAATATCCTAGTTTGAACTCGATGAACGGTGCTCTTGAATATCTGTGATAGCTTGGGGCATGGTCTGTTTGCAACTCCTAGCCTTGCTCTCTGGTCTTTCTTGCCATAGATCCTGCTTGGGGAGGGGTCGTGGGGGGAAGCAGTCATTGTTGGTGTCACCCTTAGTTTGATCATGTTTCAAAAGCAGAGTAAAATTCCACGAAAAGCCAACAACTAACTAGGTTCCACAGAAATCTCTGCAGTGAGTGGTTAGAAGGGGTATAGTGCAGTGGTTTAAAGTGTATCCTATTCATTTGGAGGTCTGATTTCTGGTCTGTAAAACGGAGAGAATTTTTAGGATTCAATAAAATAATACGTGCAGGAGCGTCTAGGACAGTAACTGCCACATATTAATGGCTCAGTAAGTACCAGCTAATTGTATAATGGATTTTTTTACTCTTTGTCAACTCTAGCAAGTTACCAACATAGTCTTTGAAACACCTTATTGGATTACACTTAGTGTGTAAAATTATTCGTATTTAAATATAGTTACATGTACATATTATGTATGCATATATAAAGTTATGAATACGGAACATCCATATTCAATAGATTCTTTATAAATCTGGACTTGTAAAAATATTCACTCTATTTTGATTTTTTTATTTCAGTGCAGTTTAATGTGCTATATCTGCAAAATAATATTAATATGGGGATTCTAGCCAGAATGTGAAAATAATACCACTTATGGCCTACTTGTACTTACAGGAAATGGGCATTGGTAAGATCATGAACCGATGTAGTATTTTACAAGGTCTAGCTTTTAGAGGGCAGGGGCCATTGTGTATGTGTGTACTTTTCAAAACCTTGTGTCTTCTATAATAACTAACAGGTCAACGAATATAATGTTAAATGAAGAATTACCAGGAGTTGTATTGTCAGCCTTTCTTGTTTCTCTCTGAAGGTTCTTCTTTCCTTTAACATCTTCCTCCCCCGCAACCACATACTGACACTGGCTGATTTTTACAGCTCTGCAGGTTTTCCTGGGGAGCCACAGTATCCACTCTTGGACTCACATGACAGCAAAGCTGGTCGGTTGAATAGATTCGGTGCAGTTCCTTCTGCAAGTGCTTATCTTGTGCACTGGTTGCCTTGTAATTGTTATTACTTTGAGAAAGCATTTCTTTTTCATCTTTACAATCAGATTATATAGAAGGAGACTTTTTCCTATTGAGGTATATTCTTATCAGGATGTTTTTCTTCTATTTTATAAATAATCGTATTATTAAACAGAGGATGAGCCTCCCTTGCAGTGAGTGCCAAAGGAAACAATACAATAGGCATGTGCAGTGGGGGGTTAGCTAGATAGAGCAGCTATCTTGTTTTTCTTCCTTGCCTTTAATCAATGCGCATATTCTCTTAAAACTTTCTTATCCATCTTTAGTGGGCACTGTTTGTGAATTTCCTTCCTTTCTTCCTTTCTTTTTGTGACAGTGTTTCTGTTTCTTTCATTTATCAAGGTGTCACATACAACAGTCTGATAATATTGTACTAAAGAAAGACATTCTCCATGTGCAAGAGAATCTGTTTGTTGCTGGGTTTGCATTTCTTTTTTTTGTTTTGTTTTGTTTTGTTTTGTTTTGGACTTACTAGGACGTTGCTGGTTGTCTTGCCCTTCATCTTACAAATGTGTTTCAGCTCCGGACTTTGTCTATCAGTAATTTTTTCTTGATGAATTGAGCCATCTCCAAAGCAGATATATTGTCCTGCTTTAATGGAATCCCCATCGATGACAATCTATTTTTATTGTGATTTTCGACTATTGTACCTTTCTTGTATATGGGTGCCTACAGAATCCATTTCTCTTTGTTTTGTGTTCTCTTTTGTCTTTTAGTCATGAGAATGTAGCCAGGGAGCAAAGAAAAAAACACAAAGCTTTTGTAATCAAGAATGTTTTCAGCTACAAGTCTTAGTTTTATTATTATCTACTAAAAAATGCATCTTTCTTTACCTATTTAGTTATAGGGGAAATGATTTTGCTAGAAACCACGCAAAACTTTAGGGAACATCTTTCTTCTGGGCTTGGGGAAATAGCTGGAATAAAAGTAAAGGGACCAAACCCCTTAGCAATTTACACATTCTGTTTGTGTCTATGTAAAATTTATTAATCTCCAGTACATTTCTTTTAGAGAAGAAAATTTAGAAATCATTAAAGTAATAAGTGCCAGAAATAACTTGGTTTTATTTGTCACCCACAACAGTAAAAAGAAGCTATAGCTGCCTCTAGTAGTTTTTATTTTCTGAAGATTGATCCTATCTGTTGCTTGACTCAGTTTTTTGTTGGATATGATAGTCATTGTAATCATTATTATTTCAGAGAAAATAGCTGGTGAGTTATGTATAGTAAGTAACTGCCGAATAAAGCTTTTGACATAATAGCTTGGTTTCTGTTTTATGTCTCAGTTTAGCTAAACCCTGATACTTACTCAATCCTACCAACCTGCTTCACATGTGAGCTTCGTAAAACGGGGCTCTGTTATTGTATCTTTATGAGTAACCTCTTTGGCTTTTATGAAGAGGTCAGATTAAAACCCCATAAGGTGCTCAGTAACATGGAGTGAATGAATTTGTTAATTGGGCATTTAACGTGTGTTTCAGTCTATCCAGATATGCTCATGTTTCCAAGTGTTTTTCTAGTAAATGCTATCAGCCCTGGAAACAACACTATTTGGCTCCCTTGGATAATGACTCTGTTCTATTGGGTTTTGCTCTTCACCTGAGTTTTATTTTTGTCTTGGAGATTTTTAGGCTCTTGGACCCTCCATTTCCTCATATCTAAAATGAGGTGGTGCTGTCAAAAATCTCTTTGGGCCCCCACTTTAGTAGCCTGTGATTTCTGAGATGGATTAGAGGAGCGCACATAGTATCTTTTTCTTGGGCATAAGAGTTGTCAGTACCTGCTTATTACATCTGGAGTGGTGCCCTCAAAACAAGTTGTGTGGAACATTAATTGGCAAGAACCTTCCCATAAAATGTTACACATAAACAAATCGAAGCCGATCAAAACTCATGAAACAAAGAAACTGGTCAAAGTTATCTAATTCTTCACCGTTAGAAGCAAAGAGATAGCAGCTATTATTATCTTAATAAAATTGTGTTCCACAGATGGGAAAGCTGATGTTTAACTCTGTTTCCAAAAAGATAGCTGAAGGAAATGGTAGAGGAATAGCCTCATGGCCAAGGGAAATTTTGTGAAAAGAAAATGGCCTGGAGGCTTTGGGTCAGCCATATTAAATCCCAGAATTGTCCACCAATAGATGAGATTACTGGGTGATAAGGGATCATTGAAGACAAGAAGTTTGCAAAAAGCCCAGAGGGCAACCAGCTAATGTGAGAACTGAGTTGAAAGGATTTGAGACCAAGAAAAGCATTTGATTTTAGTATATAGCTTTGGGAATATTTTCTCTAGTAGTCTTTTCAGTACTTGTATCTTTTTCAGGTGAGTATCTGGCTCACTAATACTTATCTTATGCCATTATAGATGAAAGTAACTGTAAGAATGAACACTTCTGTAGAGCTTATCATGTGTCAGCCACTGTTCTACATGCTTTATAAAAATAACTCCTTGAATCCCGGCAACGACCTTAGAAGCAGGTAGGACTTTGACTCAGAGAGTGTATGAGTCAAGAGACTCAGTTATGTCTCAGAAACAAGTGGCCCATGAATCCTACTGAGTTAGAACAAGGATGGTATGTTTCTTACTCTGCTAGATGTCTGAGATGTGTCTGCTGCTCTGCATCCTCACTCCAGGACCCAGGCCAACCTCTTTCTCAAACATTGCTGGTCATAATGAGAGAAGAAAACATGGCAGACCTTGTGCTGGCTCTTCAAGTTCTGCTCAGAAGTTACACATGTTTCTTCCGCTTACATTTCATTGGCCACAGCAAGTCCTATGCCAAGCCTGATGTCAGTGGGGTGGGGGAAGTAAAATCCTCCCACAAAAAGGGGTAATGCATGTTTATAAATAATGACACACTCTTAACAGAGAGGGTAAGTAACGTTCTCTAGATCAATGGGCTGGTAACTGGAAGAGCTGGGATTTGAACCCATGTAATCTAGATCTACAGTCTGTTTCTGTTAACCATAATTCTAGTCTCCCAAAGGGAATTGAAATGGATTTTGAGGGCTCCTTAAATTCATATAGAGTTTTTAGTGTCCATATTTCTGGATAACCACATGCAATGTAAAAATTATAACTCCAGCTAGAATCACATGGAGAGCATATCATTAAGATTAAGAATGCGGACTTTGGAGACAAAAGTGCCAAATCCTGACATCATCACTTACTAGTAGCTCCAAGACATTGGGGAAGACACTTAATCTCTTTGTGCCTTATTTTCATTGTGTGTAAAATGAGGATAATAATAGTACCTATCTCATGTTTAGGATGAAGATGATATGAATTAATAACCTACTATAAAGTGTTTGCAATATAATCACTATATGAGTATTAACTGTTGTTATTATTACTCTTATTCTCCTTTTTTCCCCTTAGTTTCAGGTTTACAAAACAATGTAATAATTAGACATTTATACCCCTCATAAAATGGTAACGCTCCCAAATCTACTACCCCTCTGACATCGCATAAAGCTGTTACAATACCATTGACTATATTCCCTATGCTGTGCTTTACATTCCGTGACTATATGTGTGTGTGTATGTGTGTGTGTGTGTGTGTGTGTGTGTGTGTGTGTGTGTGTGTGTGTGTGTGTATTTGACATTCAATGTTATTCTACTTCAGCTTCAGGTGTACAGCGCAGTGATCAAACATCTACACAGTCTATGAAGTGATCCCCCTGATAAGTCCAGTGCCCATCTGGCACTCTACATAATCTTTACAATATTACTGATCATATTCTCTATACTGTATTTCATATCCTCGTGTCTGTTTTGTGGCTACCAATTTGTACTTTCTAATACCTTTACCTCCTTCCCCATCCCACCCCCTTCCATCTAGCAACATCAATTTTTTCCTCTATATCTCTGATTCTATTTCTGTTTTGTTTATTCGTTTATTCTGTTCTTTAGATTCCACATATGAGTGAGATCATATGGTATTTGTCTTTCTCAGTCTGACTTATTTCACTTAGCATACATGTAACCAAAATGTGTTCAACTACTACTGCTCACCACTTCATCTACCTTCAGGGATGGTGGGTGGCTGCCATCTTTCAGAAAGTGGCTTTTTATTGTCTCTGAATCACTTGCTGCTTGCCTTTCCCTTCTCTTGTTTTAAGATACAAAAGATACCTTCATTTTTTTGTTTATTTTTCTTTCTCTCACTGTGTCAATAAAACATGGTAATTTTAAGTGCTTAGGTTTATTTACATATAAACAGAAAGTTTACAATAACCTATTTTGACAGAATTAATGTTTCTGCCTGGTTGTTGTATTGTTACTATTCTTTAAAAAACATCTGCTATTGTTTGCATAGTTGCTTTCCTGTTTTCTAAAGCAGTTTTACCTCTGTTGAGAGTATCCTAGATGGTAATAGATCTGCGAATGTTTTCCTTCTCATTAGGCTCTTACCTGGTATAACATCAATTATTTCACACATTGGTTTCTACTCATTTCTCATCTCAGACATGATTAGGCTCTGTTTTCTCATCAGTATCTTCTCCTTTCCCTCTAAAGTTTCCCATTGTTGACATTTTTGTTGCATTTTAGCTGCTCATCAACTCAGATACCAGTTTAATATTGTACATATTTGGCCATGATTAGATTGTTTGCAAAGAATACAGGGGAGTATGAGATTCTCTTTTATTTTCTAGATTTTCTAAATTGGTATTCCTTTAAAAGTGCCTGTGTGTTTTTTGAAATCTTATTGTTGGCGCTTTGAACAGTCTTGCTGATAATGGTGTGATGGATAGGAAATGGAAGAGGAAGATACTTCCTGATTTGTTTGTGTCTCCTGAGAGTGTACTCTCTGGTTCTAATATTATACATAGTGTGTGAGCATGTACACCATGTTTCATAGCTGATAAGATTTCTAGGAGTATGTTCAATATAAATTGCTGACAGTGGCAACAGTAAGACAATATACAGAAAGCAATATATTGACTAAAGGCTCATTACGTATTCTAAAAGGAAGAAATGAGGAATGTGCTCAATATAAAATTTTGAGTCACAGTGATAGTCAAGGGGTCAAGATAATATGAAGAATGCAAGATATAGGCTCAGTTCGAGCCAATTATTTTAACAGGAAACCTCAAATGGAGTTAGCCCACTTAAAATGAATGCAAAAATTATTGAGTTGAAAAATAAGATGTGGTTGTATATTGGGTTCAAGTGAAGATTAATTGGGAAATATATAGAAAGCATTTTCCAAAGAAAGGACGGCATACTTGAAGTGCATACGTGGTCAACCCACGTGGGAGATTCTAACAATTGTTTAGTTCTCTGAGAACATTCCGCAGCCTGCCATGGGGAGGAGCAAGCCTAAGACTGTGCTACTTGACCCTGATCAATCCAGAGTGTGTACTTCACCTAAGCTATGCCAATCGGTATCTTATTCCATGGAATCTAAAATGTGAAACTGATGGGAAATAGAAACCAGGAGTCCCCAGCCTGAGCCAAAGGCCTCCTGAGAGCATCTAGTGAGAAGGCGTATGAATTCTTGCTGCACAGGCCCCTAAGGGGCCCTGGTTCCTGCTCTTCCTAGGGTTGAGGGGTTCAGTTGCTCCTGGAATACCATTACCTGTTTAATAAAATGTCTTATCTTTCTGATTCGAGCTGGAGTTTGTTACTGTCACTTGCAACCAGGAGAAACCAAACTCATACAATTCACATGAAAAGATTAGAAAAGAATCTAATCAGGTTACAAAGCTCAATAGTGAAAATAATTTTGAAAGGAAACCAGGAGAGTGTGGTTTTGATAGATATTGGACTCACTGAAGTGAATTGGCAAATGAGCAAAGCATTAAAAATTATCCTTCCCGAATGGTGTAGGGAAGGTTAAGTTGAATGGTTTATAAAAATCCGAAAATGTATAGTGCTTCTGAGGTTTGATAATAGTTCTGCTGGGTAGATACCTGAATGAATGAGGGCCTGGGTATGGTTTCTGTCTGTAGACAGACCAGTTCCAAGACCACAGGCCACCTAACTCGTCACCTGCAAGGGAACAATGCACATCCCTGTAATGAGTGTGGCAACCACACTAAATGTATTTGCAAACCATCCCCACTCTGGAAGACCAGCTACGTCAATATTCTTACAATAGAGCATCAAGGCAGCCCCTTATCTTACACTGAACCTCACAGCAGACTTTGTAAAAAGAAAATGAAGATGAATGTAAAAGTACTAAAAATGTCTTTCTCGCTGAGATAATGGTACCTGCAGAGGTTTAGATATGAAGTGTGCCATTGAATCATTCATATAGGCTTCTTGACTCTTAGGAAATGGCATGTAAAAGATGCACATTCCTAAGATTAAAAAAAAAAAAAAGCTTTGCAATAAATAGTTTATAGTTCGATAGTCATAAATTCTTACGGTTGGCTTCTGACTTTTTATGACTCTTAGAACCTTGTATGAAATGTGACTGCCATGTCTTCTATAAAGACTTCCTTGAGAAGTAAACACTCCTGCAGAAAATATATTATACTTTGCTTGGGGCTCCCATTATGTTTTACCAAGTGATGTGTATATGTTTATATAGAGAGATGGATTATATTCAGACACATATAGCTGATAGATTTTATATTAAAATAGAAGTATATCTGAATATATTTGTTTGCTAGGGCTGCTGTATCAAAGTCCCACACACTGGGTGGCATAAACAATAGAAATTTATTGTCTCACAGTTTTCTGGAGGCTGGGAGTCTGAGATCAAGGAGTCGGCAGGGTTGCTTCCTCCCCAGGACTGGGAGGGTGTATGCCTCTCGCCTAGCTTCTGGCAATTTGTGGGCAGTCTTCAGTGGTCTTTGGCTTTGTGCGTGCATCACCCCAATCTCTTCTTTCATCTTCACATGGTGATTTCCCTGTGTGTGTCTATCCTTAAATTTACCTTTTAATTTTTTTAAAAGAATTTCAGTCATATTGGATTAAGGCCCACTCTAATTACCTCATTTTAACTTCATTACCTTTGTAAAGACCTTATATCTATATAAGGTCTTATTCTGAGGTCCTGGGGTTAGGTCTCATCATAGGACTTTTTTTTTTTTTTTTTTTTTTTTTGGTGGTGGGAGGACACAATTCAACCCGTAACACTGGATATAGACAATGCTTTCTGAGACAGAATGCTCCATGACTCCAGGGGTTAAGCCTCACTCATCATTGTGTCTCCGTAGAACCTAGCAAACTTCCTCCAACATTGTAT
Source organism: Rhinolophus sinicus (assembly GCF_057876585.1). Lineage (NCBI taxonomy): Eukaryota > Metazoa > Chordata > Mammalia > Chiroptera > Rhinolophidae > Rhinolophus > Rhinolophus sinicus. Next base: position 128,627,472 of record NC_142517.1, on the reverse strand, counting down.
GCAGTACATTTGTGGAATGAATTGATGACATTGCCAGTCTATCCTAAAGACCACCATTTTGCTTAGTGGAATTTACCTTATATGTGTGGCTCATTCCTTAAATGAAGGAAAGAGCTTTTAGCGTATAGACTACACTGTATTATAGTCCACTGGGCTTTTTCCTTCATTACTTCTTTTGACTTCTTCCTTCAAGAACTCACAAGCCTTATTTTTCTGAGGCTAGACAGATGGCTTAAATCCGCTCACAGAGACTGTCTTGGGACCTTCATGAAAACAGAGACAGAATGAGATTTCAGGGCCATTGATAACTGAAAGCCATGGAAACTAAATTAATTGCCACATAAGGGCTGTTGTCACTCATACCCACAGGTACGTCATGCTCCTTAGGAGATGGTTACCATGTGTTTTTCTAAGAATTCCCTTTCTTTATTAAACTATACATAGCCCATCACTTTTGAGTGGTACCAATTGATGGAAGAAAATCAAATATTGCTAGTAAAATTCTGTTGTTATACAAAATTTTTCTTAATTGCCAGACATAAAACAGACCTAGATGTGTCTTTTTAGTGAAATTTTGATATTAAGAGAAGAAATATGGGGGCAGTGAATGAAAAAATTCCAAGGATTCTTAGAAATTCCAAGTTTCTTAGAAAACACGGAAACATAAGGACTCCTCATTCAGAAATCTAGGTTTTTCAGAAGTGAATATTAAGTTTAAGAAATGAAGTGGTTCTTCAATGATTCGTCAAAAGTATATCTCAAGGGAATCTTTTATTGAAGTCCCTGAACTGACTTTACACTCAAGAAAGACGTTATTGTAAGAGTTAAGAATAGAAATTCCTTTATTGAAGTTTGGGGAGCTTTTGTTTGTTTGTTTGTTTGTTTTTTGCTTTAATATGTATATTTTGGAAACACATTAGGTAGGAGAGCTTTGGGATTTTACTCTGCCCTTGCCAAAGAGAGGAGGAGAAGAAAATGCAGTTACTTTAATTCTACAGGGTGAAAATTAGTAGAGCCTGCATTTATCAGAAATGTTGTGATTAGAGCATGTATTATTTCAGTGAAAACTAACAGTTCCAAGCAGAGAGAAAAAGGAGAAAACCCAGAAGGAGAAGTTTACTTATTTACTAACAAGAGCATATGGTACATCTCAAATGTTTAGAACACTACCCGTGTGGTGGTAGTCGTAGGTATTGCAGGTACCTTGTGTGGTTTTATTAGCACATTTTGTTAAGCTCTGGGGCATGGAACTAACTTCTGATGCTGAATATAGGTGAAGGCCGACTGTGGTCTTGCTTCAAGTCCGTGAGGCCATCTTTGCCCTGAAGCATGAGGATGTGTTTTCACCTTGGACATACAAAGACTATAAAATTCCAGCCCTCTGGGTCTTACAGCTCAGTAGGGGAGATAGCCAGGTAGGCTAATACTTGCAGTATTGTGGATGGCGCAAGTGACTATGGATGAATCAGTGAATCACTACATGAAAACGTGGGTGCAATCTGAAACTCCAGTTTTGAGAGTAGAAGAACATTCAGTAGACAACAATTTTGAGAATACTTACATGGCCTAAAATTTAGGAAACTTTGGGAAAATACTCAAGAAATTTAGAAAATTAGAAGCAAAATTTTTTTAGAAAGCTTCAGAAAACCCAATAAGGACAAATACATGGATAAAAGACCTCCAGAAAGATAGGCAACTAAAATTAGGATATTTGTTTTTTTTTTTTTTTTTTTTTTTTTTTTTTTTCTCTCTCTCTCTCTCTCTCTCTCTCTCTCTCTCTCTCTCTCTCTCTCTCTCTCTCTGGAGGGAGTTTGTTAATAAGCACAGAGCACAACATTTTGGAACTACCGCTCTCACCCAAAGTCAGTGGCGTGTGTGTGTTGGCCCTTTTAAGTCCCGTTGCCTCCATTATTGCTGCACAAAATCATGTGAAGGTCACCAATTTAGAACCCACTCTCCACTTACTGACTTTTATGCATTGTGGGTGTGAAGAGATTCCCCTAACTTATGTAATAAAATGGCAGTTTTTGGGTGATTTAAGATTTTGAGACCAACACCAACGTGTATTGGAAAAAGTGTACAAAGATGTTTTTCATCTGGGTCATGCTCCAAAAGTTTCACTAAAATGTGCTCTCACCCTGAATATCAGAGCAGATGAGTAATTAAATAATCTGCTTTGGAAAGGCTAATTAATTTAACCATTACTCAGGGACTGCTGCCACCGGTCTCTCCATCTGCCCACTTGACAGGTGCACCTGGCACTAGGCATTGTCCTGCCGCTGTGCTGGGCCACTCCCCAGGAAGCCTCTGTGTGTACAGAGAATGGGCCTATGCTTCCTGGGGGGACAGACCTGCTCTCCTCACACACGTACCAGGTCACCACCACACTCAGAAATGGGGAAAGCTGATGATTTATTGAAACTTCTAAAACAGATTTTAGAGTGTGACTCTGTGCCCCGTGGTATACATGAGAGTAATTGTCTATCTAATTTCCTCTTAGGCATTTGATGAGATCTTTGTAGGGAAGAAATACAGGGGGATGTTAATTGAAACAAAACCTACGCCTGAGCATAGGCTTATATCATTAGTATTTTTCTTCTACTCTGCCAGAAATGTGGGTTCATAGCACTTGGAATTCAATGTGTTCCCTGAAACGTTGTATCACTGGTTTTCTTATTGATTGGCATTAAAATAGTCAAGAATGTGTTTCATCCTTGGAGACCCCAATCATTTCTTGCATTATTTGTGATTTCTTCCCTAGCAGTAGAGACAGTAGTAATGGATATATATATATATATATATATATATATATATATATATATGTATGTATTTTTCAAATATGTAAAAACATGCATGGTTGTATTTAAACATAAGAGCAATAGCATGATGGGCATGTTTTCCAGCCTCCTTGAGTCTCAGTTTCCCCATGGAAGATAGGTATTACTGTGCACCAACAGCGCTTACACTGTGGACCAGCGGGCTCCAGGGGCTCTGTGACTTTGGAGGTATATAGGCCAACACTATTTTTATAAGAAAACTAAGACATAATTTGCCTTTTTCACGCTCATTCTCTTCTGGGCAGACTGTAGTTTGCCAGAGGCTACTCATTCAGCCTATAACATTGCAGCAAACTAAATACAGAAACAGATATGAGAATCCAGATGTTGTTTTTGTTATCCATACATTCAAGACATCTATAAAGTATAAAACAGTGCCATTCTTTTTACTAATTTTTGTTTCAGAATCTATATTATATGTATTTCACAATTAGATGTTGTTTATGTTAACCTTTAATGTATTATTATTTTAAATAAATTAATGTATATTTTAAAGTCTCCATTTTACTTTTGAATATAATAAATATCGATGGATAAAACCAACGTAAACAAAAGCTCCTTGGAGTTCTCAGCGATTTTGTTCAGAATGTAAAGAGGTTCTGAATCCAAGAAGATCGAAAATCATTGCTGTATATCATACCAATGATAATAATATATACCTACCTCACAGGATTGTTTGAGGTTCACATATTTCATGTAAAATATTTAGAATTGGGCTTGACATTGTAACTATTCAATAAATATTGCTATTACTACTATATTTTTAATCTATGACATGATGTATTGGAATGGAAAAGGCTAAGGAAGTCAGTCAACTATCTAGGTAAGAATTGACCTGGATAAAGTTATGACCCAAAAGGGGCAGAGATTGGAGCTAGACTGAAATCAATACCATCACATTCAAAAGTCTTAAAGAATTTAGGGAATAACACAATCAAAAGATGTAATAGAGATTCTTTACAATTACAGTATTTGTGGGGACAGACCTGTGTTTCTATGACTTGTTGCTAAAAACCTGAATGTGAACTTTAAAAAATAATTTTCTTAAAAAGAGTAGAATGCACCTTCCCATTTAAAGGAAGTTAATTCTCGATTTTTTAAATGGAATTATTACCCAACATTGATTTTGAAACCCTGCTTTGAACACCCAGCACTTGTCTTGTGCTTGTTAAGTCTCATGACAATGACAATGGCTTGCTGAGGTGTGCTCTCTGTCTATTAGATCCCGAGCTCTTTGAATTTGGAACCACCTTATTTGTCTTTATTTCCCAGGCCAGACCTAGAGTAAATGTACATTAAATGTTTGCTGAATGAATTAGAATTTTCATCAACATTGGATTATATAGTCAGAGCAGAATATTACAAGTTAGAGGGATAGATAGAGAGATAGATAGATGACAGATAATACATAGAAATAACAGAGTTTTAAATTCTTTAGAATTTAGGGGCTTAACCTAACAATTAGAACTAACATGAAGTTACTGTTTTTGTGGGGTATTATGGGATTCTTTAATACCACAATATCTTTATTCCAATAAAGAAAATTGGCTTGAGTTTGTAAGAGGCCCAAGACTTTTTTTTAAAATACATATATAAGCAACTTAGTTGTTATACTTTATTTTGCTAGAGAAGTCAAGTAGAAATTGCCCAAATTAGTGGCAGTTCCATCAAAACACACCGCGTGTTTACTAGATTGACAGCTTACTGGCTGTGCCTTTAGAGCCGCACTTTTCAAATTGCACTGTTTGTACAGAGCAGTTTGGGGCAATGAGCCTGACAATGAGCAGAAATAATTCTTCACACTTACCCTGAGTGCTTGTGCAGCTCTTCCTTCAGGGCATCCTCAGGGGGGTACCATCTGCCTGGTGGAGAGCAGGGCTGCACCGTTTTATTCTCACCCATTCAGGATGGGTGCTGGCTTCCTTTCGAGTGGCAATAGAACATTGATTGGCCTGCAGACTGGCCTGCCTTCCACACTCGTGCAACAGATGGCTCTGCGGTGCCCTTAAGTTTGAGGTGTCCACACATCACAGACTGAATGTATCCCCCCTTTACAAGCTGCTTTCTCCTTGGGGAATGCTTTGCTAAACTTGCTAACGTTTCAAGTCTTTTCTGGATTTTACAAATGCCAACATCCTGTTGGTTTCAGTGAGGACAGCCTTTCCCTGGGCTTAACTTGCAGATGTTTCAGTCGTAATCTGCAGATCCATCGCTCATATCAATAATTTGGTTGTTGTTTATTATTTTCTTCAGTTGATATTTTCTGGGACTATATGGAAGGACTATATAAACCTGGGGCTAATTTGCCATTTATGTATAAAATTGAATAGGAAATGTAGCTCTATTTTATTCTTGTTAGAGATAAAATTTTTCTTTGCATTTAACTGAAACAGAAGTACGTGTTGTGATCCCTTCTGTTTCACTGTGTATATTCTTTATATCCTTCTTTTATTCCTATTCTGTCAATAAGGGCCCACAGCTTTCAAAAAAAAGTATGCCTGGACATTTGTTTTACAATCATAAAGTCAGTACCACCTCCATAATGAGAGCTACTTGTTTTGCAACAAACACAAAGCGATGCATTGCAAAAGCACAGTTGTCAGTTTCTAGCAGACAGCTAAGTAAGGACTTCAGATAGGAGCAACAGTGTATGTGTATGTGAGTGTGTTTAATTTGCCTTGGGTAGCATACAAGTCAAGGATTCTTTATTTTTTGCACAAAGCTGTTTTTAAGAACCCTGAATTTGCATGAAAAAGATACTGGTCCCAGTTGGTTTCACACATATATTGGGACTGTGGGGAGTTGAAGATGTGTTTGCCAAGGGACTAATAAACCAAGGGCAAATGAGATTACTGTAAAAAAAAAAAGAAAGAAAGAAAAAGAAAAAGACACAGCTATTTATTTTTAATACCTTGATAAAGTTGATCATTTGAACCTGGAAATGCTAACATCTAGCAATCCTGAAAATTTTATCGGTGATGATTTCACTCATTTAACAGCTCCATCACTTAATTTTAATAAGAAATGACTACTCATCTTTCTTAAAAAATAAAAAAAATAAAAATTTCTACTGAGAAAAACTCCTGCTGATATAAAATACACACACATGGAATTTCAAGGACTTGAAAACTTGGGGAGCTAGAAAGTATGGTACCTCAAAAAAAATCCTACTTTTTTAACCTTGAAACCCACTTTTCAATGAAATATTTCAAAAACCTAGTATATAAAATAGTTCAAATTTTTTTTTTTTTTTTGTAGTGGGACTTATCTAGCACTGATCTTGCCCTCCCACCAAACAGAAGACCCTGGGCTGTTACTTGGAACCCTTATGGGGTCTTTGCGCCATGATATTATGTGTTGCGTTTCCTGCATAAATGATCTAAATCAATTACAGAGCATGGTCCCAAAGTGACACTTGCATTTGCTGCTCTAAGAATTATTCTGCTTCACCACCTAACTATTTTCCCTCAGGGTAGCTCCCAAATAACTAGACATAAGCATTTTCCAAGTTGAAATGAACAGGACTAGGTTGCCAGGCTAGGACTGGGGATTGTGTTTCCTCTGACCCAGACTACCCTGAGATTTTCCATGTTTCCGTCACACATTTCCACATGGCTGATTGAAATTGGGCACATCTCTGTTCACGTGGTGGGAGATCAAAGCTGGGGTCGATGTTTCTAGTTGATACAAATGTTACCCTCTGTTCCACCAAATCAAAAGGCTAACATGCTGCCAAATTGGAGATGACCCTTTCATGTTGGTTTATTCATATTTTCTTTCTTTATCGAACGCCAAAAAGTACAGTGTGTGGGCAGATCACAAAATTTCATGATTTATTAATGTTCTTAAAAAATCTGTGTAATGGCTAAAACCATTGAAATTTTCTTTTGAATTGAGTAAGATTTGACAAGCACCTATATACTGTGTGATAATCTCTAATAGTTTTATAAAGACAATCTATTTAAAGGATAAAATAGTGATGTTTCTAACCTTTAAACTATATTAGGACTCATCATTTAGAAGGATGATAGTGTTAAGATTAGACTCTTGCTCTGTTTTTAGAAAGGTACTCTTTATACTATTGTTCTTGTACAAAATTAACATGTTATTAGCATATATATTAAGTCTTTCTCTGAAGATTCAGTAATTAGGAATGATGATTCCAGGAAATTTTCCAGAACATTCTTCTATTTTTAATTCTGTATCTTCTGGGTAGCATTCTCAAAGTGTGTTCCTGGGATCCTGGGTGTTCCCAAGACCCTTTCAAAGGATTTGAAATGTCAAAACTGTTTTCATAGTAACACTACGATGATATTTGCATCTTTTATTTGCATTCTTTTATGAGAGTAAAACGGAGTTTCCTAGAAACTACAAGACATGTGCTGTTGCAACAGATTGAATGCAGAAGCAGATATGAGAATCCATTAAGTCACACATTAAAGATATTTGCAAAATTTTAAAGCAGTGTTGCTCTTCTCATGAAAAATATTTTAATTTGGGAATATAGGATTATTTTTTCATAAAAATGTTTTGCTTATGTTAACATGTGTTTATTATTTTAACAAATTCATAAATATTTTTAAAACTGTTTTCATTTATATGTAACAGTTATCAATAACTATAACCCACACAAACTTAAGCTCCTTTGGGACCTCAAAAATTTTTCAGAGTGAAAAAGGGTCCTATGACTCAAATATGAGTATTTGACCCCTGCTATTCTACTATCCCCCTATTTAGTGTTCTTATATAGAAAATTCACTTTGTTGACGCTTCCTCAGGATTTACCAGGTAGACTGTGGAAGCTGTGCTTTTCATAATTTGAAATGAGTGTAAAAAAAGCTTTTGTGGCCAACCAGAGCCAGAAGGTGCCCTGTGGGAATCATCGTGTGTGCAAATGTGTGTGCTGTAACCATGTAAATGCACAATGGTAGTATTAGCAAAAACTTTATTATGTTATATTAGGCAAGTTGGTATTAGGTTCTGTGACTGGTTCCTCATTCAACAAATCACGAACATTTATTTTGTTCCTACTGAGTGACCCTTCATAGATGCTACAGAGATGAACTAAGTATGATCTCAACATACAGAGAAGCAGCTGGTACCGTGAGATATTAACTACAGCACAACGGACCGCGTGAAAAAGTACATCAATCAGCATTTTTTTGGCTGCCACTGTTGTGGTCCAGGAGGAATGAATGGGCTTATTTGGAGGAAAATATTTACTGAATAAACAAGCGAGGAAAATATAAAACTGTGTATAATATAGTTTAGACTCGAAGTTAAATATACCTGTATTCAGTATACAGAGAAATGAGGTAGATGCGTTCAGGAGTTGTTATATTCACTTAATTATCATCATTAGCATCAGTTTCTGGGGCTCTGGTAATGTTCTGGATTTTAAGTTAGATGGTAGTAACAAGGATATAGTCTCTTCATGATTATTTATCAAGCTGTGCACTTGTGATTTCCTAATTTTTCTGTGTATGCCATACTTCAATGAAAGAGGTACAAAAATTTAAACTTTTAAATTTAAAATCTCACTATAGAATGTTAAACTGCTTGCAGTATGCATTTTAAAATATTTATCTGAAGGCTCCTTTATGCTTATAGTCAGTCCTTATTTTTCTTTCATTTACCAAAGCTTTTTAGTGTGTTCTTCTTTTCAAGATCATGACAATGAATCACTTGGTGCTGAGCCTTCAGTTTGTAAATAATCTGTTGAGGTCTTTCCCTATCTCTCTCCTTATCTCTCTCTCTCTCCCTTCTTCCCTCCCTCCCTCCCTCCCTCTCTTTCTCTCAATGAATTTACCATAATGTCTTTAGTAAAAATAAAATGAAGTAATCAACCAGTTTAAAAATACATACTTTTGAAAAGTTTTTAATCAAAGTAATACACGTACATAGTTTGGAAATCAAATACAATGATAAGGTTTATAACATGTACACCCCTCTCTCCTTACCTCCAGATCGTACTGCCCTACACAGCCACTTTCCGTTTTTTGTTTTTTTTTTTACCTGTATATTCTGGGTTTTTCATCTTTGTATTTAAATAATATGCTTGTACTTTTGTTACTAGATGGGTCACTTTCAGCCATTACATATTGTCTTCCTATTACAGAAGATAAGGATTTAGTGTTTCCATACCACCTGTCTTTCAACACTTTCCCTTCTCCCTAATTTTTTCATTGTTATAAATTAATTCAATTAATTGAATTGGTAAAATGAAGTAAATCCCATTCACAGCTGAGTCTGCAGAATTCTAGAATTGCATATACAAAATAACATCACTTTTTCCTAGAGTTCATAATTGCCGTTATCTGCGATTGGCTTAGATTTTCATGTCCCAGTCCCAGATTCTTAACAGGCTTTTCGACGGAAACACTAAAAGTCCTCTCAATATTTACAAACACATAGGTCAATTTATTTTTTTTCTTTTATTTTTTTTTAAATTAAATTTATTGCGGTGACATTGGTTGGTAAAATTACATAGGTTTCAAGTGTACAATTCTATAATACATTGCATTGTGTGTTCACCACCCAGAGTCAGTTCTCCTTCCATCACCATATATTTAACCCCCTTTATCCTCCTCTACCATCCCCCATTCCCCCTTACACTTTGGTAACCACTAAACTGCTGTCTGTGTCCATGATTTTTCATTTTTTTGTCTTGTTCATTTGTTTCTTTCAGTTTTATATCCCACATATGAGCGAAGTCATATTTATTTTTGATCAACTTTGTTTTTTCTGGGAGTCATCCTGATTATTTCCATCCTCTTGCTGAAACCAGGATTGGTTGTTCTCTAAATTCCTATATAACTATTTGTTTGTGCAGGGTCATCTTTTTACAAATAATAATAATAATAATAATGAGGAGGAGGAGGCGGAGGAGGAGGAGAAGAAGGAGAAGTTATTTTTCTCCTCTTTTGTATGGGATTCCTTGTTTCCTGATATTCACATCTTGCTCTTTATTTAGTTTGGCAGAATTATACATTCCAGTGAGAAAGAATTTATCAATTAGTTTGGTACAAAATTTGACATAATAAGACTTCTAATCCATGAATGTGGTGTGTCTGTGTGTATGTGTTTGTATACAACTATATAAATATATTGCTGTGAATATATATATAGTTGTGAATAATATATATATGTATATATGTATATATACATATTTTTTTTTCACCTTTAGTTGTTCTAAGCAGTGTTTTGTAGTTTTCAGTGTAGCTGTGCTGTGCAACATGTCCATTGATAAATTTCTTCCCTAACTATTTTATTTTTGACACTATTATAAGTAGATTTAAAAAAAATATTTATTTTCTAATTATTTGATGCTAGTATGTAAAAACACAATGGATTTTTATGTATTGACTTATGTCCCTTGACTTTGCTAAATTCACTTATTTGTATAGTTGTTTTGTAAATTCCTTAAAATTTTCTATTTAGATAATTATGTCATCTGTGAATAGAGACAGTTTTACCCCTTTCTTTTTGATATTTGCGCTTTTTGTTTCTTTTTCTTACCCTATCAAACTGGGTAGGAGTTTTGCCTGTCTTTGAACTGTACATATATGAATCATAAAGTATATTCTGTTCTCTATTTGCTTCTTTCACTCAACACAATGTTTGTGGTATTCCATGTGTTGTAGTGATTAAGAATAGATTATTTCTTCTCAGTACTTTATAGTATTCCAATGTATAACCATGTCCAAGTTTATCCATTCTATTGTACCAGGGTATGTGCATTTTCAGTTTAAAGCCGTTAAAATGCTTCTGCGAACATTCTAGTACACATCTTTTATGTGAACATGTTACCGTGTTTCCCCTAAAATAATAGCTAGCAGGACAATCAACTCTAATGCATCTTTTAGAGCAAAAATTAATATAATACCCAGTATTACATTATACATGACCCGATATATTATATTATATTATATTATATTATATTATATTATATTATATTATATTATATTATAGTATAGTATATTATGGCCCGGTCTTATATTATAGAGCAAGAAAGAAATAAAAATAATTTAAAATATGTATGAGCTAAGTTGATACAGAAAGGACACAGAAAACATTTTAAAATTATATATTTTAATGAATTTAAAGTGAAGCTTTTACTCAGCATTCAACATTTATTTGGCTATTATAAAACCCAAAGCAAAAAATCTCTTTCATGACACTCAGTGAAAACAATGCACTAATGACCAATCACTTTAAATATTTATAGAAAGTTTAGTGGAGGAAGTGAGCTAAACCACGGAAGGAGTTCCTCTGGAGACCTCCAAAGAATGTTTCAAAGCCATGCCAGTGTGCCTCTACTCTGAGAAAAATGGTCAAGTAACCATGCGCTTTTGTTTCTCCAGGGAGAAGCTGGCTGTGGCTCGACTGCAGCGAGAAGTTGTCCAAAGGAGAAGTGAGGGGGCAATGGTAAGTTCTGGCTGCTCTCTCCTGATTCTGAACCTCCCTTCCAAAGGTCTCTGGCTTAAAAGGCATTTTGTCTCATTAAGGATATCTAAGGAAAAGAGTTGCTTGCAGTAAACTGAATGCTGTCTTGGTAAATAATGTGTTTATAATGTAGTTAAGTCAGCTCTACCATTTGCAGAGTCAGAGAGAGAGAGAGAGAGAGAGAGAGAGAGAGAGAGAGAGAGAGAGAGAGAGAGATTAATTAAGAAAAATAGCTATTTGGGCTTTGAAGAGCATGTTCCAATGTTCAAAGGGTTATAAGGCTTTATTTTCTGAAGGCGTATTGGATGCCCAGACTTCCAGCTGTGAGCACACTAGCCATAAATGAGCAATCTTGAATTTTCAGACAAGGACAGTTAACACAATTCAAGCTTCTCAGTTCTTCGAACTTAAAAACAAACAACCTAAAAGTACACTGCAATGTTTGCTAACGTAATTGTCTCTTATCCTTTTCACTCTTCACTCTTCACTATCTGCAGTGTGTTACCCCAGTCCTTTTCAGCATGTATCATTTAGAAAACTGATGTTTCCTTGTGTTTTGAATTGTACTAAAAATCAATATGGTTGTTTTTGGTCCATAGCAACTTCATTTCATAGACTCTCTTTGCCAAAGTATCTGCCTGTGTGCTACTCTAACATCAGAGACGACTGTCTGGGGACCCACGGAATGTATGTGGGGATTAACTGCTGCTGCTACCTCTGAGAGGGGAAAAAAAAAAAATATATATATATATATATATATAATTATATATATATATATATATATATATATATATATATATATATATATCACCAGATTTTTTTTCTTGCGTAAGCCAAAACAATGGCACATGTGCAATTTTTCAGCAAAAGAATTAGCTTTTTTTGAAAAAGAGAAGTGATGCATTTTTAGATTCTGAAGTGTGCTTCCATTTGATTTTGAGAGTTAGGTTAGAATTCATCCATTGAAAACACTGAAATCTGTAATTTGTAAGATATGCTGGCCTCACACTTTTCTCAGCAGGGAAAGCAAAGGGCTGGAGCAACAGGCTGAATGTTGAGTGGGAACTGGGAGGTACCGTGGCCCTTGAGATGCTAAAATAACTTAGGTGTCACATTGTTTGCTCATGATCTTAATGCAAAGAGAATCTTGAATGTTCAAATAATACGAAGCAACTGCTCACAAGCATCTTTAAGCAATGAACTGGAAATAAATGGGAGAAAATGAAGGTTTGGTCAAATAGCGACCTGAAAATGTTCAATCTGGGCTTTTACTGCAGTGCAAAATGTTTAGGGCTAGGCCATTCTGCAATATTTCGGTCTTTTGTTTAGGGCTAGCTCCTGTTCATCAGTTATGTTCGAATTGAATTTGAGGAAGTGACTTAACTTTTCTAGGTCTCAGTTTCTTCATCTTTAAAATGAGGAGGTTGGAACTGAGTGCTTCCATTAGCTTAGTGGGTCATACTACTGAACATTTGCTCATGTACTTGTTTTATAATGGGGTACTTTATCTGGTAATAGCTAAGTGTTACTTAAGTTCATAAAAAGAACAGGCATCTAAAGAATGTATCTTTCTGATTCTAACAGAGAATGGGCCTGAGTTGAAATCATCACAGACTGGTAACTCTCTGGGCTTTTACAAAATAAAACCTTTCTAAGAAACATTATAGAAGTAATTGTTCAGTACAGAAAATACCCAGACAGCACAGAGAAGCTAAAAGATGATTCTGGTTGCTCAAAAAATGACTTTGGAAAAGTTACCAGTGTTTTATTATTCTTGATATAACGATGGCAATGAAAAAGAAATCTTATGTATGTATTGATTGATTTGGCAAACATTCATTGAGCACCTGCTATGCGTCCAGCACTATTCTAGGCACTGAGGAAACCTCAGTGAAGAAAAAAAAAAAAAAAACAGGCAAAAATCTGAGAGCTTACACTCTAGTGGTTGGGGAAACATATCCAATGGACTTAAGAGTATTAGATGGTGGAAGCAGGTATGAGAAAATAAGATCTGGGGAGGGGAGGTTGGGAATTCTAGGGGATCACTATTTTAAATGGAGTGTTCATAGTAGTAAACTACTGAAAAGTTAGTGTTTGAACAAAACTTGAAGGAGGTGAAGGAATGAACCATGGTGATGTGTGAGGGGAGGAGCATTCCCAGGTGAGGAGATCAACCAGAGCAAAGGCGGGAGTCCTCGAGGCACAGCCTGGAGACAGGATGGGGGACCAAGTGGTGAGTCATCAAGTTCCCCAGGGATCTCTGACTCCTGCTGTGAGTGACTGGAGCCATTGGAAGGCTTTGAATGAGGCTGTGATATGATCTGATTTACTACTATTCATATTACAGTTATTTCCCCATTCCATAATTTATCACACCTCAGTTCCTCAAAGACACCATAAGCCCTGATTTTCACTAATGTCCTTTATTTTGTTTCCTTCTCCCTTTTTCAATATTTTCCCCCCTGCCTTGCCTAGTCAAACCCCACTGAGTTTTCTACTTAATTATATGCTTCAGCTTTTCTGCTCCTAGGATTCATTTATTTCTGAAGTCCCGATTCTTTCATCTGACAGCTCCTTAAATCAGGCAGTTCTATTAATCCTCTAAATTTAATTCTTGCTGTTACAAGTCCAGAATTTTTGTCACGTCTATAGCAGAAATGGAAAGCAGTTTATCACAACCAGATCACCTCATGTTTTAAAAGACTACCATTTATAGTGTTCTATATTTTTATCCACATGAAAAGAAAAATGATATGGAAAAAGTTATTTAAGAAACATTTTCACAAAAGCTATCTAATTGAGGCAGAGGTTTATTTTTAAAATCGTCAATGAACCTGTTATAATCAAAATCTTTAATGCAAAGCATGCCCTTATAAAAATGTGACTGTATGCAATAAATCTCTTATACGTTTAAGATAGTACCCAAGGCACAATTTTTGAGATATTGATTTTAATTTTTAACATACTTTTTATTTTGGAATAATTTTAGGCTTATAGTAAAGTTGTACACCTGCATACTCTTTAACCAGTTTTCTAATACTAACACTTAACATAATTATTGTATAATTATCAAAACTAAAAGATTTACATTGGCATGTTACCATTAACTGAACTCCAGATTCTGTTAGTTTCACCAGGTTTTCCAGTAATATTCCTTTTCTGATCTAGAATGCAATCCATGGTACTGCACTGCATGTAGAGAGATTTCTTTTTAATGGCTAGTTGACACATATGGGGGAGGAAGAAGAACTTGAGCTTGAGCACCTACTGTGTGAGTGAGTCAGGTCTGGATTTAAAGTCCAGGTGTACCAGTTGTTAGTCGTGTGACCTCATGCATCTTACTTTAGTGGTTTTTATCACTTCTGTATGCTCTTTTGTTCTGTTAACTCAAGTCTTTGAGAATGCTTTCTTTTGGTATATTAGATATTTCATATTTGTTTCCTGTGTCCTAAATTCTTTCTTCCATAAAATAACTGTCAACTTTGTTTTCCTACTTACCTGTCATTATTCTTCACAAACTGCTCTAAGAGTGTATGTACTTCTCTTCACTCTGGGAAATTGTGTTTTAGCCTGTGCTCTGTATCAGTGGCTTGGTTTACTACAGCATCTATTCTGTCCTTAAGACTTTAATGTCATCTTAAATTTTCTTATATGTAAAAAGGTCCATTCCACGCCAAGAGTATAAAGATATTCAGTTTCGTTATCTTTTAGAATGCATATAGTTCTTATTTTCCTTCATGTAAATCTTCATAAATTCTATGTGGAATTAAGTTGGTAGGAATCAAAAATGTTATCGCAAATTGATAGTTAATTTTGCGACATCATTTATTGAATTATCTAACTTTTACTATCACCTTTAGCATAACTCAAATACCCATATCAATCTAGGTTAATTATTTGACTGCTTATACTTTTCCTTTAACCATTGTATATTCTTATACTATTCTAAATTATTTTAATTACTTGAAATTTAGTTTGTTAATATTTTGTAAGCCAAGTTCCTTCTGATCATATTTTTTTTCTCCAAATTTGTAAAGACAGTTTTACTTATTGAATAGAAGTACGTGTTCATTAGTTAAAAATATGTATTTGGATTTAAAAAAATAGCAAAAATGTTTTTATGTGTATTTATGACACAAAATATCTCACAGAGAGTATTTCAAATGATATAAACAATGGCTTAAGTGTATTTGCTGTTTTCTTACGTTTACTTTTTTTTTTTTTTAATTTAAAGGACTATTGCTTCTACCACTGTTAATTTGTTTTTGTTTTGGATGGAAGAGATATGAATATCTACACTGTATTAATATCCTACCAAACACAATTTTTAAAATGCTTGAGTAAGTTATGTAAAACCTCAATAGTCTGTGGCTTCTTTTCATCTCAGTGATTAATTTTTATTTGGGAAAAAGAAAAATACCAATTCTTCATTAGTCATCTCAAGGCAATAAGGAAACACAGGATCCCTATTTACCCTGTTACAAGATCCCATATATCCAGATATTCAGAGATAGTCAGACACTAGCTGGGTGTTACCCTACTGTACCATCATCTAAATTTATAATCATACCTCATTTTTTCCATAGTGAACATCCAAGGATTAATGATCAAAGATTGAGATATTGACAGTTATTTTAGGTAGTTGAGAAAAAAAGAAGAATTTGAGGAAGTAGGGAGATCAGAATTTTTGGATCCCCATTGTTGGAGAATGGGGCAAACTTATAGCGTCAGTCGCCCTTGCCAGATCTGCTCATTCAGTTCCGCCGTATGAACAGTCAGCTATGGTGCTGATACTGGGGTTGGCTGGGTTAGCTGATGATATAAGCTTGGACAAAAACACTTGGAAGGAACTTCACGCCTATGTCCTGTATCTGTTCATGGTTTCTTGTGGGTCTCAATTTAAAACAGAGATCTCTTCTTTTAATATCCGCATTGTATTTGAGAGATTTACACCTAGTCTTATTTTTAACCTACTTGTTCCCTGCCTTCAACAGCATGTGAGTTTCTTTTTCCTTTTAGTAACGTATTATAAAAAAGCAAAAGTAACATTGTCGGATACCTGTTAGTTCAACAAGAAAAAAATAATTTCTTTCAACTTACGAGACACGTAAAAACTGGAACATTGCACAAAACCCAGGAGACATTGCTGTGGGGAACTGTCAGGATTTGGCCTAGTATGCCTTTCTTCTTGCCATTGCTGAACAGCTGTATAGTCTGACCTCTGGCAGACAAAATGCAGCCAAAAAGGGAAATTCACACTTTGAAAACCCAGGAACAAGAGGGACATGGAACTATCTATAGTGCCTAAACATGCCAGCTCCTACTGCTAGCTTTCCTGGGGTCAGGTTTTGGGTTTTGATGGAATTACAAGATGGCTGTTCACAGTAGCCCAGTGGATGATACAACTGGTTTTCTAATTGCTAGTAGTCAAGAAAGGGAGGTTAGGATGGGTACAAGGTGAATTAAGCTTTTTTTTCTGTTTTTCTTTAAATTGAGATATCATTGACATGTTAGTTTCAGATATATAACATAATGATTTGAGATAATCACCACCACAATAAGGCTAATTAACATCCATGACCATACTTAGACTGTTTTTTTCCCTTGTGATTGAGAGCTTTTAAGATCTACTCACTTAGCAACTTACAAATAGTCAATACAGCATTATTAACTATAGTTACCATGCTGTACATTATATCCTCAGGACTTATTTATTATATAACTGAAAAGTTTTACCTTTTGAACCCCCTCCCCCACCACTAGCAACCATCAATCTCTGTATCTTTGAGTTCATTTTTTAAAGATACCATATATAAGTGAGATCATAGAGTATTTGTTTGACTTATTTCGCTTAGCATAATGCCCTCAAGGTCCACCCATGTTGTTGCAAATGGCAGGATTTCCTGCTTTTTTATGGCTTAACCAGATATATATATATATATATATATATATATATATATATATATATATATACACACACACACACACACACATATATATACATATATATATATATACATATGCATAACTGTATATATAACATTTTTTATTCATCTGTTGATGAATGCTTAGATTGTTTCCATTTCTTGGTTATTGTAAATAACACTGCAGTAAACATGGGTATACAGCTATCTTTTGAAGACAGTGATTTTATTTCCTTTGCATAAATACCTAGAAGTAGAATAGCTGGAAATATGGTGGTTCTATTTTTAATTTTGGGAGGAAACGTCATACGGTTTTCTATAGTGGCTGCACCAATTTACATTCCTACCAAGAGTGCACAGAGTTCCCTTTCTCCACATCCTCAAAAGCACTTTTTTCTTGTCTTTTTTATGATAGCCAGTCTAATAAGTGGGAGGTGATAATCTCATTGTGATCTTGATGTGAATTCCATGATTAGTGATGTTGAGCACCTTTTCATGTACCTGTTGGCCATCTCTATGTCTTCTTTGGAAAAATACCTATTTAAATCCTCTGCCCATTTTTCACTGGATTGTTTAGTTTTTTGCTGTTGAATTCTATGAGTTCTTTTACATTTTGGATATTAACCCCTTATCAGATATGTGATTTGCAAATATTTTCTCCCATTTGGTATGTTGGCTTTTTATTTTGTTAATGATTTCCTTTGCTATGCAGAGGCTTTTTACTTTGATGTCGTCTTATTTGCTTATTTTTGCATTTGTTACCTTTGCTTTTGATTCAGATCCAAAAAATCATTGCTAAGACTGATATCAAGGAACTTACTGCCTATGTTCTCTTCTAGGAGTTTTATGTTCAAGTCTTACATTCAAGTCTTTATCCATTTTGAGTTAAATTTTGTGTATAGGGTGAAATAGTGGTCCAATTTCTTTCTTTTTTTTTTTTTTTTTAATGTGACTCTCCAATTTTCCCAGCACCATTTATTGAAAAGACTGTCTTTTTCCCCATTGTATATTAATGACTCCTTTGTCGTAAATTAATTGACCATATACACATGGGTTTATTTCTGGGCTCTATTCTGTTTCCTTGATCTATGTGTCTGTTTTTATAACAATGCAATACAGTTTTGATTATTGTACCTTTGTAATGTAGTTTGAAATCAGGAACTGTGATATCTCCAACTTGGTTCTTTTTTCTCAATATTGCTTTAGTTATTCATGGTTTCTGTGCTCCCATACAAATTTTGGGATTGTTTGCTTCATTTCTGTGAAAAAATGGCATTGGGTGTTTGATAGGAATGCATTAAATCTGTAGGTTGCTTTGAGTATTATGGATATGTTAATATTATTCTTTTCAATACATAAGCATGGCATATATTTCCATTTATTTGTATATTCTTCAATTTTTATCATCAATGTCTTATGGTTTGCAGTGTACAGGTCTTTCATCTCCTTGGTTAAATTTGCTCCTAGGTATTTATTCTTTTGATGAAATTATAAGTAAGATTGCTTTCTTAATATTTCTTTCTGATAGTTTATTATCAGTGTATAGAAATGCAAATGAATTTGGAAAAACTGGGATTTTGGCAGCATAGACAGTTTGGATTTGTCTGTGTTAACATACTGGTGTTAGAAACAGTCATGGCAGTTGAGTTTAAAGTATCATCCAAAGAACAGAAGCAACTGGGACAATACATCATTCACAGTGTTTGTCATTGGCTGAAGAATTTCCACAAAACATATTTGGAAAAAAGCCAGGACAGTTTTTTTTTCTTGCTTACAAAAGCCAAGTTAATAATTTAAAAAGCCAAGTGGACATGACTTTCTAAGAGTTTAAAACGGTAAGTGCCAAACTTCAAGACAGGTTTCTGTGTATTTACAAAATTTTGGAAATAGACCCCTTATATTATTATTTTTTAAATGTATCTATTCAACATATCCAGCAGAGAATAAAAATGAAGTCCTTGCTTCCATGAAATTTATAATATAAAATATTTATTGTACAAGTGCATCAGTGTCATACCTTTTATGATTTCTGTCTACAGTCAGTAATATCAGAAATCAATAACAGCCAAAAAATTGGCTAACTTTGAAATTTATGTAGAATATTTTAAGTAATTCATTTTTGAACAAGCAAAAGGGAAATTCAAAATGCTGAAACTGAATGAGAATGGAAACAGTACATATACACAAACTTATGAGATGTAATCAAATGAATACTTAGGGTGAAATGTGTAGCTTTAAATGCATGTAGTAGAAAAAGAAAAGATTTAAAATTGATTAGTCTCCAACCCAAGCAGTAATAAAGAATAATAAAATAAATCTAAGGAAATAAAAGGAAAGAAGCAATGAAATAAAAAACAAAGCAATGAAGCACAAAATGAAGAAATAGCAGAAAATTTTTAGCAACACCAATTTATTCATATACACATAAAAATTGTAAGACATTCAGAGATGTGAACACTAGGTATTTGATGATATTAAGAATTATTTTTAATATTTAGGTTTAATCTTGATATTATGGTTGTGTGTTTTTTTAAGTCCTTATTGATTGGAGGTACATACAGAAATATTTACCACTGAAATGCTCCAATGTTTGGTTTGCTTCTAAATAATAATGGAAGAGGGAAGTAGGTGGAGGTTCAGATGAAAAAAAACAACAAAAAAGAACATTGTCCATATTTGTTAACTATGGAAATTGAGGCTATGTTATATTTTTCTTCCTAATTTTATAAATGTTTAAATGTTTTGTATTTTTTAAATGATATGCCCTCCCTCCCTAAAAAGCTGCTAGACTGTGATGATTTTACAGAGGAGTTCAACCAGATCTTTAGTGAAGGACATACTGTTTTATACAAACTGGTGCTGTAAAAAGAAAACGAGAGGACTATCTCTAACTCACTGTTTTAAAATAAGCTTTTCATTAGAATAGTTATATATTTACCAAAAAATTGCAAAGAGAGTACAGGATTTTTCCATATGTCCCATACCCAGTTCCCCAATTACTAACATCTTACATTCGTGTTGTACATTTGTCACAACTGATGGACTGATATTGATACATTAACAAAAGTCCATACTTTATTCAAATTTTCATAGTTATACCTGAAGTCCTTTTTCTGTTTCAGGATCCCATCCAGGACACACATTGCATTTACCTGTCAGGTCTCCTTAAGCTCTTCTTTGTTGTGACTGATTCTCAGACTTTCTTTGTTTCTGATGTAGTGGACAGTTTTGAGGAGAACTGGTTAGGTATTTGGGGGGCGTTGTCTGATGTGTTTCTCATGATTAGACTGAAATATGTTTTGGGGAGGTAGACCACAAGTTAAAGTGCCATTTTCATCACATCATATCAAGGTTGCATGTTATCTGTCTAACTTATCACTATTTAGGTGAGCCTTGGTCACATGGCTGAGGCAATGTTTGTCAGGTTTCCACTGTGAAGTTCCTCTCCCCCCACCCCTTTCCATATGTCCTCTTTGGAAGAAATCACTATGCACAGTTCACACTTAAGGAGTGCAAACATCCTTTGAGGGTAGAGTATCTACATAAATTGTTTTGAATTCTTCTGCATGAAATATGTGTCTCTTCTTGTCCATTTATTTATTCAATCATTAATATCACCGTGAATGTGTAGCTATTTACTTTATACTCTGGGTTATAAACCAATATAAACTAGTTCATTTTGTTGCTCAATTTGTTCCAGCTCTGGCTATTAGTAACTCTTTTAATTGGCTCCTTTGGCTCTCTAACATATTCCCATCAGTGTTTTTATATGTTTCCTTCCTTCCTTCCTTCCTTCCTTCCTTCCTTCCTTCCTTCCTTCCTTCCTTCCTTTCTTCCTTCCTTCCTTCCTTGTTTCTTTTCCTTTCTTCCCCCTCCCTCCCTCCCTCCCTCCCTCCCTCCCTCCCTCCCTCCCTCCCTTCCTTCCTTCCTTCCTTCCTTGTTTCTTTCCCTTTCTCCCTCCTTCCCTCCCTCCCTCCTGCAACAATCTTAGAATCAGGCATTTTTTCCAGGGAACACGGGTTCCTTTTAATGGACAAACATATTTAAAGTCAAGATCTGGGTGCTAGGTGCCAACTCACTTTTTTAAGGCTTCGTTTAAGTAGTATTTATTCCCAAAATGCAATGGTTGCTTAGCATTAGAAAATGTACTAATATAATTGACACAAGTAATAAACAAAGAAAACAAAACCTCAATAGCTGTAGAATCAAACATTTGATAAAATTCAATATCAGTTCATAACAATATTTTTTAAAATGTAGTTGGCCAAGAATAAATGGAAATTTCCTTAAAGTGATAAAGGGTGTCTACTGAAAATCTTCAATAAACATTGTGTTTAATGGTGAAATGTTAGAAGCATTCCTTTTAAATTCCATAACCAGAACAGGATGCGTCCTACCACCACTTCTGTTCACTGTTGTGTGTCTGATCCTAACTAGTGTGATAAAATAAGTGATATAAAGGTTGGGGATGAAAAGCACCATTTGTATTATTTAAAAATAATAATTATCTAAATAGAAAATCGAAGGGAATCTTCAGACAAACTTAAAAAACAGCTGGATATAAAATGAATGTACAAAAAAGTCAAGAGAATTCCTACACATCAATCATCAACTGTTTTTTTCGGTAGTGCCACCACTTTAAATAGCTTTTCTATCTTTCATTAAATTTATTGGGGTGACATTGGCTAGTAAAATTATACAGGTTTCAAGTATACAATTCTATAATACATCACCTGTATATTGCATTGTGTGCTCACCACCCAGAGTCAGTTTTCCTTCCACCACCATATATTTGGTCCCCTTTTCCCTCATCTCCCACCCCCTAACTCCCCTTATTTATAAAGTTTAGTTTTAAAAGATAGTACTTAAAATAGTTTTAAAAAATTTTACAGGAATAAATCGAAAAAGGAATGTATTTAATGTTGATGGACACATTGTTAAAGAGTATAAAGAGAGACCCAACTTAATGGAGAGATATGTCATATATTCTTGGAAGAGAAGGCACAGAGGTATCAACTTACCCCAAAGTGATTTATACACGCCATGTAATTACAATCAGAATACCAGCAGGGTTTTCACAAAATACCAAAAGATCATCCTAATGTTAACATGAAAAAATGTAGGTTTAAGTATAGATGATACAATTTTGAAGAAAGATAATACGAGGAAATTGCATCCTACCACTCATGAAGATTTATTATAGAGCTAAATCAATTAAATCAATGTAGTGTTGGGCAATGCTCAAAAACATATTATTGAAAAATAAGTAGAAAAAATTAACATGTATAGGAACAACACACACCAAATTTAGGATAATGAATGCTTCTGGGAGGTGGGGAAGGCTTAAGGTATATCCATTTATTTAATTTGTTAATGAAGCATCTATCATAAAATGTTTTTAAAAATCTATTAAATCTGGATGGAGTTAAGCGATGTCTCATATTTCTGAAATATTTTCTGAATTTTAAAAATATTTCATCTTAACCATCCTAAGTGAATTTAAATTAAAATGTGGAAATTAAAAAAAGAAAGGAAGGAAGGAAGGAAGGAAGGAAGGAAGGAAGGAAGGAAAAAAGGAAGGAAGAAAGAAAGAAGGAAAACATAATGCCATCACAAGAGAAGATAGGGTAAATTAAAAGAAAAGAATAGATTGCTCAGAGGAATGTGTTAGAAAATATGTTATTTTATGACTGGGGCAGAGTGAAGGCATGTCTCAGGATGACACCAGGAACATAAATTGTGAAGGTAAACGATGGAGATTAGACATGGTAAAAAGCACTTACTGCTGTTGAGGTTTCATAAACCAAGTTCATAAATGATCATAAATACCCCCTTTTTTTAAATTGCAACACATACAGTAGATATAAAGACATAAAATTCTAGGAATTTTTAGAGAAATTCAGAACAATGCTGTGGACTACATACTAGCTGGGTTCAATCTTAAGCTGTGTTTGAAAAATTGGATCAGTCTACAGCCTCTTAGATTTCCCTTGGATTCTTCCAAGTAGAAATAGTATTCCTGAAGAGTGCGTATACTCACCACGTAGCAGTGCCCATACAGTTAACATCTTTCTAACCCCACGACTGGCCAACAGTAAGATTTAGGTTAAATGCCCACCTTCCTTTTATTCCAAGTCAGATACTGGAGACATAGACAGTGTTCTACCAGGAAACTTGGAAACTAGGCAGAATTCGTTCCATTTTCTAACTAGGCAGGAATTTTAGAAGACTACTTAAGCCCCCAAAAGAGTCTCCTAATCCCTCAGGTGGCTGAAATGGCTTTCTATGCCTGTGTATTTTGTGTTTGAAAAGGGGTCAGGAAGGAGTAGGACAACATAAGCATGACACTTTCACTTCTTTTTGTACTTTAAAAAGTTGAAGTAAAATTGACATACAGTGAAATGCACATATGTTAATGGTCCAATTTGATGAGTTCCGACAGATGTATTTAGTTGTGAAACCAATATCCCAATTGAGGCATAGAATGTTTTTAGTGTCATAGAGAGCTCCTTCTTAACCCATCTCAGTCACACATTTCCACCCTTGCATAAATAGCCATTGATAAACTTTGTATAATTATGTATTAACTTTGCCTGTCCTTGAATTTTATATAAACGTATGCATATGATATATAATAAACTATGTATTCTTTTGTGTTTGGCTTCTTTCCTTTAACATAATGTTTTTGAGATTCATCCATGTATTTTTTGAGTGGAATAGTATTTCATTTTATGAATATATTATAATGTTTATCCAGTTTGCTTTTGACAGAAATTCGGGTTCTTTCCAATTTGGCCTGTTATAAATGAGGCAGTTATGAAATTCTCGTACAGTTCTTTTTGCGGACATATCAGTGCATTATCAGATACATGATTTGCAAATTCCTTATCCCACTGTACAGGATTTCTTTTCACTTTCTTGATGGTATCTTTCAAAACAATTATTTTCTTTTAATTTTGAAGAATTCCGATTTCTTTTTTCTTTTGTCATATCTTTTTGTGTCATATCTAAGAAAGCTTGCCTGACCTAATGTCACAAAGATTTTCCTCTAAGAGTTTTATAGTTCTAGCTCTTACATGTAAGTCTGCAATACATTTTGAGTTATTTTTTGTGTTTGAGGAAGGGGTCCAACTTCTTTTGTATGTGGCTATCCAGTTATCCCAGCACCATCTGTTGAAAAGCCTGTTCTTTCCCCCATTGTCTTGGCACCCTTGTTGAAATCAATTGACGTGAATGTGAAGGTTTATTTTTTGGCTTTCAATTCTACTCTATTGACCTCTAGGTCTATCCTTATGGTGGTAGAATGCTGTCTTAATTACTAGAGCAATCAAGTGACCAGCATTACTTTGTGGTAAGTTTGGAAATTGCGAAGTAGGTATCCTCCAACTTCATTCTTCTTTTTCAAATGTTTTCTTCTAGGAGTTGGCATCTATTGTTTTTTGTTGTTTTTTTTTCATTTCACTTGAGATTCTTTTTTTTTTTTTTTTGTATGACGACTAATTTTTTCAATGACATTTGGGTATAATGTTATGAAACTCTGGCCCTTTGGGTATTATGTTGTAAAACTCTAGACCTTGTTTGAACCTTCTGCATTGCCAGGCTTCCACTGACACTGCTCAGCAGGAAGAGCGGGAGGCTCTGCTTGTTACTGCCGCATTAGGGACAAAGCCTAGGTTCTCTGTCAGCCTCCACTGACACCCAAGGTGGTGCTTCTCATTACTTCTGGGCAGGGGTGGGAGTTCCAACTCCCTAGTAGGCCTCCACTGATATCCTCCCTGGATGGGAGAGGGATGGGAGCGCCTTGTTCCTGTTCCCCACCTGGCCGCCACTGCCACTAAGGGCTTTGGCCTCATTACCAGGGAGCAATGGTGAAAAATACTGCCCCTGTACTAGGCCTTCTCTGGTCTCATCCTGGAGGGCAGAGGGTGGCAGGGGAGAGCCCATTACTATTGGGCAGAGGTGGAAGTCTAGACTTCCCAGGTGGTCTCTGCTTACACTGTGGGGTCAGGAAGATCATTACCACCTGACGAGGATGAAGGTCCTGGCTCTCTGTCCCGCCTTCTTTGACACCACACCTAATGGGTGTGTTGAAGTGTCTCATGATAGCCTCACAGCTGTGGAAATGTAGACTAGAAAATACCAGGGATAGAAGTGGAGACTT
Organism: Rhinolophus sinicus; assembly: GCF_057876585.1. NCBI lineage: Eukaryota > Metazoa > Chordata > Mammalia > Chiroptera > Rhinolophidae > Rhinolophus > Rhinolophus sinicus. The sequence goes on along the minus strand of NC_142517.1, from coordinate 128,602,105 downwards.
CAAATACGACCACTTCTCTCACAAACTTATAGTATGAAAGCAACCAAATATTGAGATGATCGCTATGGGGAAGGGGGAGAAATGGAATTAAAGGAAGAGGTTTTATTTTGTTTTGTTTTGTTTTTGTTTTAAATCATGGCTGGCATAGTGTGTGTTTACATTCTGAGAATATCTGTGTGGTTGAAGAGGGTAAAATGGGGCTGAGGGAGGCTGCACAGGAATGGCTCGGGCGTTCAGTTATGGATCCCCACTTCCTTTCTCACATTTCTCTTCACAGTGTGGTGGTGGGGGTGGGGATGGGGGTAGACTAGGGGACAGAATGAAATCCCTTTTCTCTGGCACACAGTGTGCCTTTCTTCTTTTTCTTTTCTTTGCTTGCCACAACAATGAGCTCTGCAGAGCCTGAATCATTATTAGCCTAACCAAATGCTGTGATTGTGGCTAGATGGAAAACACACACTGTATGGAGGCTTTTTGTATCATATGTAAAGGGTGAAAACCTCCTGTGTCACTAAAATTCTTATAATGTTCACTCCATTTTTTCTAAACTGAAATCATCGGCAGCCTGGGTTATTTAGTTCAAACCCACAATAACTTTTAAGATAATATTTATACTGGAACTTTTGGGTTTCATGTTTTCAAAAATACTGATTTCTTAACACCTCAGGGTAAGAGGTTTTCTATACTAGCAATGTTTTCAGCTCAATGAGGAATTAATTAGAGGATATTATATAAACTTAAACACATTTGCTTCTAGCATGTGGGCTTCAGACCCCTGTGGTTGGGGAAGGGGAGTGGGGTTTGAACAAGTAGGACAAAGAAAATATTGCAAAGAGAGCTATTGCAGACACTGTAAATCCACATTTAAATGTGAGTTTTAAAACAGATTTATTAAAATAGTCTGTTTTTTTTGTATACATGCACTCATAGATGTATATATTATTGTGACAAATAATATACAAAATCATTTAAAAATAAGTCCATGATTGCTTTCGTTCATCAGGTGTTTTCTAATCAAAGGACACAAAGGGAACAAAACTTACTATCACATGGAAATGTTTAAGGTTAGAAATGTTTAAGGTTATGCAGTTTTATAGTTGTTACAAAAATACTAGTTTAACCAAAGAAATATGAATAACAGTCTCTCCAAAGAACAGAACGTGAGTATAAACCTAAAGCAAGTGTATTTAATAGAAGGCGCTAGCAATTTCGAAGGTTCTTAAAGTGATGTTTGGTGCATTTAAAAAAAAAAAGAAGAAAGTGGTTCCATCTGTTACTTTCTATTTCTAACAAAAGGGGGGAAGGGGGATCATTTTGATCAATGTTCTTTTAATTCTTGGACTTGGTATAAAATAAATCACAGTGTTATGGCAATTCATTTATAGAGGTTAAAATGATATGATGTGGCTTTTCATGGTGACATGGGTTTCACTTGCTGAGCGCCTGGGACTTTGATTTGCCATATTACCTGCTGTGGTTTAAGTGATGCAAAATAATTATTGGGGCTTCCTTGTCACACTGTCCTATTCCACACCTGCACCCTTTTGTTGGGAGCCCGACAGGGATGCTAGATTTGAGGTCTCCACTGAATAGACGTCCTCCCTGCGAAGTCCTCCTGCACTGGATTGATTTATGGATGTATCAGGCTCTTTGTTAGCATGTAAACCTCTAATTAATTTAAAACCCTCTGTAGAGAAATTAAACTCCTAGTTAAGATTTTTAACAGACTCAGATGGTGCTAATAATGGGAAGCGAGTCCTATTAATGGATTTACCATGGTCACTGGCTGCCATACTTCACAATGAAGGCTGGTATATGGAGCTTGGGGTGTACTCTCAAATAAAGAATGGGCTGTCAAGAAATCATTCCGTTGTTGCCCTTAACCCAATTAGGCTTATCATTGGTGTTCTAGCTTCCCATCTGTGGGTGAAGACAGAGGACAGGATAAGGGAAAGAGGAAAAGCTGTTCGGATTGCATAAAGCTCCAATCAGATGTTTCTCTTCAACTTGTGACTCCAAGTTAACTATCGACTGCTAGAATTAGCCTTGGTATAGATCAGAGCAGGAAAATCAAGGCAGTTCTCAGAATGTTCTAAGAATAGATGGATAAGAGGTCTGAAATCACTACCCAAAAATGCTATGCCTGTAAATTATTGTGAAAAACAATGCATTCTAAGTGGGCTAGGTATGCAAATGTAACAGATGAAACTGTATCAACTTGAAAACAGATGAATTCCTCTTTAAGTTTGGTTATGGAAAGACTTTCTAACTATGACTCAAATTCCAGATACGATAAAAGGCTGATAAATTTCACGTGAAAATTAAACACCTTTGCATGAACAAAAACACTGTAAACAAAGTCAAAAGACAGCTGATATACTAGAACATAATATTAGCAATGTACATCAAAACAAAGTGTTAATATACCTAACATATAAAAATCCCTTAAAAGTGAGGCTCAAAAGACCAAAAATCCAATAGCAAAAAAAATGGGAGAGACACTCTTTTGTTTTTCAAAGGAGGGTACATCTCATGATGGCCCATATGGGGCTCGAACCAGCAACCTTGGTGTTATTAGCACCATGCTCTAACCAACGGAGCTAACCAGCCACCCCCAGGAAAGACACTCTTATTCATTATTGGTGGGTGTGCAAATTGGTGCAATCCTTCTGAAGGGAAATTTGGTAACAGATAACAACATTACATATGTACTTACCTTGAGACCTAGCAATCCTATTTCTAGGAATCTATTTTTACAATACACCTGCAACGATATAAAAGTACACAAGCACAAAGTTGATTCATTTCAGCATTGTTTTGTAATTGCAAAATACTAGAAACAACCTGAATGTCCATACATCAGAGTTTGGTTGAGTAAATTACAGTATAGACACAGTGCAGGACTAGGCAGTTGTTGGGAGGAGGGGAAGTGGTGGTGCAGAGATCTCTATGAATAGATCTGGAGTAATTTCTAGGGCATCTTTCTGCATAGCTCTACTCCTCGAGGCATAGTAATGTTTCATATATCCCCTATATACTCCAAGATAAGCACATAATTAAAACCAGTCAGGATGTGTGGGGAACCCAAAATGGAATATAAACAGTAACATATTAGCCTAACTGTATTGTAGATTAATAGATACAGAGAAGTGGGTGCAGAAAAGAACCAACCTAAGTAACGGTGACAAAAGATATTTTGATTACCTACTGTAAGGCCAAAGATAGAGAATTGTAATTGTATGCTGTAATCTAGTAGTTAAGATGTTTCTCACCAGGGTATGGGCTAGAAATTCTGAAGCAAGCCTTGTTTGTTTACTAGAACTAAACAAATAATTATATTATAGATAATTGTAGATAGTGAGAACTGGGTTTTTATTCTTAGAGAAAGAAATTATAAATAAGGAAAGGGAGAATGCTAAAATGAACTCTATGGTGTTTAGGATCAGAGGTTATCAGTAAAAACTCATGGTTGTACAGTTGTGCGTATCTTTTTCACATATACACACATATTTTGTATACTCAACTCACACACACACACAATGATATGTACAGAAATGTAGATATATGTGTATGCATAGGCTACTGCATATACATACGTTCCCTGGCTCTGTCCACTGAAAGGGCGTAAAGCAATAGCATTCCACTCACAGTGATACACCTAGAGCTCACACTTGGTTTCCGAACAGTATTCTCCAATAAAATGAACTGAGACTCTTTAGAGATGTGATTGATTCCAGACCTGAAGCAGGAAATACAAGATGGACTTGAAATATTTTGTTGTGTCAGAAAGTAAGGAAATGCCCCCAAATAGATGGGAATTTCTGAAAAGAACACAGGATCCAACCTGAAGGAGCTCTTAATGGCGAAAGCTGGAAAAATATGAGCAACAAAATTAGGTAAATAACCTCAGTATTGAAGTTAATCTGTAAAATAATATAAATTTCTGTGAGTCCATACTGATAGGTGCTAAAAATTAATGGGCAGAAGTTTGAGGAAATATATAATTTGCGTAGTCTGAAAGTATCTCATCCAAGATATATATTAAATACAAAAGTGACTTTACAGTAAAGAAACCTGGTAGACACGACCTCAGCTAAATGATCATGATAAACAGCACCAATATTAAGATGTAGTGGCCTCATGAACCGCTTCATGCAATGCGCTGTGAAGAACACATTGTGCATGCGTGTGTGTGTGTGTGTGTGTGTGTGTGATTGTGTGTGCGCGCATGTGGTATTCTTGGTTAAAAATACATAACCTAAAATCAGTAATATCCCAAGACAGCCAAATTGAAGGACATCTACAAAATAATTGATCAGTACTCTTAATGATTTTCAAGGTTAGAAAAGTCAGCGAAAGACTGAGGAACTGTTACAAACTAGAAGGGATTAAGGAGACATGACAATACATGCAACATGGGATCCTGGAAAATGGAAAGTGTGTTAGTAGAAAAATGGAAGCAATGTATATAAGGTCTTTAATTTAGTAAATGGTATTATACCAATATTAATTACACACATTTTATTTATCATTGAAAAAAAACGTAGTGCATATTTTCCTCTCGTCTCTCCAATCTCCTTATCCCATTTCCAACTTTCTGGTAAATCTATTATATGTGGTTATGAGTAATGATAGATATTTCCATATCCATTTCCTTTCTTCCAGCTCCCCCCAGAGTTGCAATATGTGTCTTTATAAGAAAGAACAGAAAATATGACATATCCCCAAGTTGTCTTTGGTGATATCCCACCCCCAACTTCCTGTCACTTCCAAATCTAGAGTTTACCTAATCTTCATTGAGGGTGGGGGTGGGGGGAGACCAAACAAAATATCTGGGTCTTCGCTGGTTGACTCTGGCATGAGGATGCATCCTTTTGCCTTTCTGAACTTGGACCTTCTATCTGGAACCACAATGTATTGTTTCCAGCACTGATGCTTTTTCATAAGGACATGATAAATCTGGGCTATAGCCTCCAGCAAGTGGAAAATTTGTGATCCAGAAACATTGGGATTATTTGGGAGGAAGCAAATATAATTTAGTAATCAAGGAAATGTTAAGAGACAAAATGTGTGTGGGGGGGAGGGTATCTAAATGGGCTCTTCCGCTTGAAATGTTAGGATTATTTTTTGTTTTTATTTATTTTGTGCGTGTGTGTGTTTAACCATTTATTGGGCCTCTGTAATATTCAGCCTGTTAGGATTCATTTAGGAAGTGGCACATCCATGCATCATCAATGCATCATTTTGTGATGCTGTTGCAATTCATATAAGCATAGATATTTGGTACCACTCTACGGTTGTCTACATTTCGGGGTTAATGATAAAGAATTATGTAGTTGGGGCTCAAATCTTTATTTCTCATAAAGAAAATGTTCTTTCTCAAAGTGTCCCTTTATAAGACTTCTTGTAGGTATGTGCTAAAAGATATTTTTAATGTTGTAAGTTTGACCTCATGAAAAGTCAAGATGTTATTTAAATAAACATTTTGGCATATTAACAAACTTACTTGGTCTCAGACAAATGTTGTTAATGGTAATTTTTCAAACTAGTATTTAGTTCTTCTTTCAGTCCTTACATCCATGCACACTTTTGCAGGAATGGCTTCCTTTTACGAGACCCAAAGGTCAAAAGACTATTTCTTATTATTTAAAGAACAACTTAGTTGTTTTAACCCCGAATGTCATTACGAATTACTTTGTTCGTGTTTCATGTTTCTCTATCCCAAAGCAGGACTTTATTCCCTCCTCTCTCATTATTACATCTCTTATTAGGATTAGTATCAGAGTACAAGAGCTCTGTAGGGTTTGTCATGGTCTGGTTCCCTTGTTTGGGGCATTGCGTTGACAAATATTTCTGGAGCTGGGAGAGGGATAGGCTAGGCCCCTTTCTTCTCAAAGAATTTTATTATTGCTTCAGGCTTTCCACCAGAAGAGGGAGCCACACTCATTTAAAATCCATGTTCTTTTCCCAGCAAGTTCCAGGTGGAGTGCTGGTGGCAAGGTACTCTGAGCAAGAAGGCACCAGACCTTCATGTGTGCAGTGGGAGGGAGACTGCCTCAGAGAAGAGCACCACAGGCTGATGGCATGAGAATATTTTCAGCCCTGTAATGAGTAGATATGTTCTAATGCCTTTCTCTATTAAAACAACAACAATAACAAACAAGCAAACAAACAAAAAACAGCAAAAAAAAAAACAACACCTTTTTTTTTTGTTTTTTAAAGCATGTGTATCGCCAAACCCCACAAGTCTTCTCAGCTGGGGGATCACATCTCTGTTGGATTAAAAGGATTGGATTTTTTTTTTTTTAAGATTGTTATTAAAATATAGCTAACATGCAATATTATATTAGTTTTAGGTAAACGGATTAGATTTTTAACTAAACATATAATAGCTAACTTTTCCTTATCGCTCCACAAAACGACTCTCTCTTCTTTTGTGGGACTGATATCACAGTATGAAAAATAGGTGGTAGCCTTTATAATATAATTTGAAAGCTGCCTTCAAAGCATTCTGCCTCAAAATTTTCTCCCTATCTTTCTCCCTACCTGTTCAAGTGTTTAAAATGAAAGTGTGAAAATTTGATTCATTTGGATTATTACATTTTGCTTCAGAGTCTTAAAATTATCAATATTTCCAATATGGTGATATCTTAATCTGTCAGGAGCCATTTAAATGTATATACTAGATTAGTTTATTAGACTGAGAAAGCTTATCATCTGAGTGATTTAACTAGGAGATGGATGTGTGTGTTTTTTCTTTAAATTGCCATTTTATTTTGCTGAGAATATTTAATATGAGATCTACTGTCTTAACAAAATTTTAAGTGATGATACATTATTGTTGACTGTAGACAGTGTTGTATTTCAGATCTCTAGAACTACTTATCTTACTTAATGAAACTTTATGCCCATTGATTAGTAACTCTCCATTCCACCCCCACCAACCAACTCCTGGCAGTTACCATTATAATACTTGAGTTTATGAATTTGACTGTTCTAGCTCTCTTGTATAAGTAGAATCATGCAGTATTTGTCTTTCTATGCTTGGCTTATTTCACTTAAAATAATGTCCTCAAGGTTTATCCACATTGTAATTCCTCCCTTTAGAAGGCTAAGTAATATTCCATTGTATGTATTAGGTGGGTGCAAAAGTTATTGCAGTTTTTGCAATGCTTTTTAACCTTTTAAACCGCAATTACTTTTGCACCAACCTTATATCTACCATATTTTTCTTTATTGGTAGATGGACATTAAGGTCTTTCTACATTTGGGAATTGTGAATAGTGCTGGAATGAACATGGCAGTACCAATGAGATGGTTGTGGAGAGAGGTTGTTCCTATGTTGAGAAATGTCTCGGGTCCAAAATAAAAGCATAAACAAGGTGGGACCTCAACAAAGACAGTATGGAAAGGATGTTTGGAAAAAAGAGAATACAGATGGCTTCAGATTATTCGTCCACGGCACAATTGACCTGAATGGAATCTTGTCAACAGCCTCCGTAAGATAAGGTGTGTGCATTCCCAATGTTGCCAGGACATGGAGAGAATTTCTCATTAGAGTAGGGCATCAGCTGTTTCTTCTCCATTTTTCCCACCTGTTACAGTCATATGAACACAGCATTGAATAAGAAAGGTAGGGATGATACCAGGAGTCACGGGGCAGACTTTGTTGTAATCATCGCAGTCCTTTCAGAGCCCACGATGATAGCAACAACAATACACTATGGGTAATGATGACAGGAGCTAATATTTGTGGAACATTTTTTCTCCCTAAGCTCTACACAAGCTCTTTACAACAACCCGTGGTAGTGGTTATTATTGTTAATACCCCATTGCCCTAGTTCAGAGAAGTTAAATAACTTGCCCAAGTCCCACAGCTAAGAAGTCACATGGCTGGTTTTTGAATTCCATCTGACCCCAAAGCCCAAGGTTCCATCTATATCCCTTCCATTTTTACAAGAAACCCCCAAATGCAATGAAATCATTTAACCCAATATTTTCCTCTTTGAAAATGCCTGTCTTTTTAAAGATAATGGCTTTTGTGTGAATCACTAAGACTGATATGGAATATAATATTAGGTCCATACTAAAATTATTTATAAAGAAGTCATCCAAGGCAAAACATTTTCTAAAAGTCAATGTCTGTTATTGCAGTTTTCTTGTACTGTAAGTTAGGAATACAGTGCATCTTCTGCATCTGTTGGTTTCTTTATTGCTTCACATACCCTAAGTTGTATGGTGACACCTTGTATGCTTGATGACCCATTCAGTGCCTTACTGAGGCAGCCACGTCTAGGTATTTGCTATTAAATCTAAATTCCACCTGGTCCATTTCATGTCAGATTAGTTTTTCAACTGCACAAAAACAATCCTATTTTCTAACTGGCAACACATGGATTTCCACTACTCTAGGTAGCACTCTTGTGGGGAACTGGCCTGATGCGTGAGCAGGTGTGGGCTCGCCACACACACTAATGACTGTGAGTGGGAGTCATTTTAATGTAAAAGTGTCGGGCTCAGCAGTCCTGATAAACTCTCATCAGAAGTCCCCGCAGGCGGCAAGCAGAGTCTGGATGCTTACAGCAGCAGTCCTAGGTTAATATTGTAACAAAAGGGAAGCTGCATATAACTGCTGATAAAAGATGGCAGCAACACTCTGCACCAGGAAGCTAGATGACAAACTATCTAGCTGTTACGTCAGTAAAGCTCTACAATGCCCTGGGTGTGAGCCTTCTTGAAAGGCAAACAGATGTGCGGTTTCATCTGTGCATTTGGACCTAATTGGGAAAGAAAAGATTTCCATCTTGATTAGCGGGAGTGAGATGTATGGTAGCCCATCTAACTAAAGGTTTCAAGATCAGGGTGGTGGTGAATGTGTAGAAACAAAACAACACTCAGAGCACTTGATAGGTCGCTCTTCCACTTAATGCAGTGAACTTTGGTATTTCCAGGTCAGGGTAGTTAGGCGAGAATGCTGAGAATTATTCAGAAGTCTTTGTCCTGCCTTTATGATGTTTGCTCTATTGTGTGCATCTGCTGCCTCTGACAAATGCTGATATATTTTTCTTATGTGCTCACCCTTATGCTAGGATGCTGGGTCCAGGGCTGGGCTCTATGACTTTGAAAGGCTGCTGATGAAGACTGGGGAGGAGAATGACTAGCATGGTTCCTTAGCGCTAGGACCACCTGGAAAGGGGCAGCCTTTCCGTTTGTTGGGCTATGTATGTAGAACACAGAGACTCTGTCCATGGTACAGAGAGGAAGTACTGGGCCTGGGTAAACTCTTGGACCACACATTGAGGAATCCACTCTTTATTTGAGGGGTAGTTTCAATTTCTTTGCTATGAAAACGGCACCATTAATATGAACAACAAGTGTGACCTTACAAAAATGCAATAAAATTGCCTTAGTGAATATTAAACATGGATAATAAAAATGTGTACATTATATCTTATTTTTTTCTTCCTGGAGTCAGAGAAGAGAAAGCTGTTTTTCGTCTCAGCCTTTAGTCTCAAAATTCCTGCGAAGAGTGGATGAGTCTATAGCAAACTGAATTCAGTGACTCTCTACAGACTCTAAAGAGGAAGTGAGCTTTCCAGAAAGTGCAGCAGGCAAAGCAGAGGAAGGGAGCGAGGCAGTAGGGAGGATACATTCTGATGACTCCACACAACAATAGATCTCTTCCACTGAGCCATTGCCCAAATGATACCTGTGGGTTTGGGCATCCCTATAATGGAAGGGACCCCACAGACATCTCTGTCAATAATGTACAGGAATTAATCTATTAGGGAAAAGCTGGTTGGATGCTTTTCACATTGTAATGTGCTATTCTGAACAAGGTAGATTCAGGCAAGTTCTATGGTCAAGAAATTTTATCATTTGAAATTTACTCTGGAAGACTAGTTTGACAACATTTTTAGTCAAAGTTGTGGCTTCGTAGAATAGTGGTTAAGTTTGGGCTCTACAACCATGTTGTCTGACTGAATCTTGACTCTCGCTTTGTGACCTTGGACACATATGTTACTTTATCTCTCCAGGTCTGAGTTTCCTAATTATAGAGTGGGAATAGTAATTTTACTTACCATGTTTCCCCGAAAATAAGCCCTAGCCGGACAATCAGCCCTAATGCATCTTTTGGAGCAAAAAATACGGGGATACACAGTAGTTCTAGGGCCATTGAGAGGATTCTGTGAGTTGTCACATAAAGCACATAAAAGACTGCTTTGCTAATGGTAGCACACAATTAAAAACAGCTATTAATATCCTATTATCACTATTATCATAATTATATTATGGCATTGACGCTGACTTATTAAATCAGATCATATGTGTATACTCGTCATGGGCATGAGTGTACCAGGATAGAGAGTTGAGGAGAATTTACTCTTATGTAAATAAGAAGAAAATTTACTGTTATGTGAATAAGAAGTAAATTCTTTCATAGAAAATGGAATTTTCAAAAGATGGTAACATAGGAAGATCCTGAACTTATATCCTCCCGTGAACATACTGAGTCTAAAAGTACATATGGAACAATTTCCTCTGAATAAAACTTAAAGGCTGGTTGAATGACAACTAGACATTTAGCACACAAGAAGAAAACCACATCAAAGGGTAAGAGAGTCTGGGACACAATCTCATCATAAGCCCCACCTCTGGCATGGCCACCCACAACCAGGAGGGAACTCAAAACCTGGAGCTTCTCCCTGAGGAGCAAAGGGGTCAAACCCCACATCAGGCACCCCATTATTTGAGATACAAGCCTGAGAGATGAACTCCACAAATATATAACATTGAAAAACAATGGGGCTTGTGTCCCAAGACCCACAAGACTTTAGCAATCTGAGAAATGGCTGTTTAAAAATCAGGTTTTTTGTTGTTGTTGCTATTAAGTTGTATGAGCTCCTTACATACTTTGCATATTACCATTTGCAAATATCTTCTCCCATTCAGTAAGTTGTCTTTTTGTTTTGTTGATGGTTTCCTTCGCTGTACAAAAACTTTTTAGTTTGATGTACACCCATTTGTTTGTATTTTCTTTTGTTTCCCTTGCCTGGGAAAAACATGTCCAAAAATATATTGCTAAGGATGATGGCAAAGAGTTTACTGCCTATGTTTTCTTCTAGGAGTTTTATGATTTTAAATTTAAGTCTTTAATCGATTTTGAGTTTATTTTTGTACATGGTATAAGAAAGTGGTCTAGTATCATTTTAAGAGAAATGGTTCTTAAGAGGCTCGGGTATTCAGATTCACCTGCCCCAGGGCCCAGTTCAGAAGCAGCTGATTATAGTAAAATAAGACTGGGTCTTACATTAATTTTTGCTCCAAAAGATGTATTAGAGCTGATTGTCCGGCTAGGTCTTATTTTCGCGGAAACAGAGTACTTCCCAGGGAATACCTGTTGGTCACCTAGCTCTGGAAGCCATGGAAGTTCCTGGTCTTGTGGAACTGTAATAATTGGTGTTACCCAGAAGGAAGTTAATATTCCTGTCTGGGGTGTAATTTAAATAAATTGAATAATTTATAATGTAATAATTTTTCAAATGAAATTTTCAACCTTTAGAGGGCATGTGATCAAATGTTATTTTACAAATGAAGAAATTGAGGCCCCAAATTACTTGACTTCCATAAGGTGATATGGCTAGTTCATGCCAAAGACAGAAGTATAAGCTAATCCCTTTTCAGTACATTTTGGTCATGGGTATCATGTGCAGAACAGTTGATTTGGAATGAGGAGACCAGAGTCCATTACTTTACTTCAGTATATACTACTTCAAACAAATCTCTTAACCTCTAAAGACATTTTCTCATCTATAACATAATAAGGTTTTCTGATCTGCCTACCTTCAGGGTGTAAGGGTCAAATATATGAATATGATTTACGAACTCTAAAGAACTCTGCAAATGATAGCCTTGATTATTGTTGCATCATGCACCATGAAACAGTTTAGCGATGATCTACACTGGGATTATTCTCAGTGACAGCAAAGGTATGATTTGTTGTAATGATTTATCTTAGATCGTTCAATGATAGCTATATCATTGCACTACCTGCAACCCCTCAGTGATATGCAAATCAATGGGCCAAGCACATTATGTGACAGCTTTTTTTTCAGTTTATCATCTGTCATCCCAATACTGAGTATCGCCACTTAAAGTTTTTATTATCACAAAGGAACTTGATTTTTTTTTATACACATACAACTCTATTGCATTTATGTAAGTAGATTTCTGAGAGAGGCCACAGTTTGGAGGGATTTCTTTACTGGCCACAACCTGTTTACCTCAAGACCCAAAAGGTACTAGGGCCACAAGAAAACATTTGAGCTGAAATTTTGGATTTGTTCATGATTTAGATTTGTGGTGCTTAATTCAGAGACAGTCCCAGGTAATCGTATCATACAATACAGTCCGGTGATCACAAACCGTCTCAAAGGGAAAATAGGTAAAGTTAACTGACAGAGACTACTGAAAAGAAAACTTATTTTAATTCCCAATCTGTAGAAATGTCAGCCTCCTAAAACCAGATTTCAAGTTTTAAAGTCTTTTTGGTAGCTGTTGTTCAGTTCTTTTTGCTTATGTATATGATGAATTTTGAAGAGAGTTCAAGACTATGCAGAAATGAAAGACATTGTGTGGCTTGGATAATGTGAGCTATTCTCTAAAAGTAAGGATTTTAAATGTAAAAGTATAAGATGAATCAGTAATGAAACATTCTTCATTATCCTATTGGGCATATGTGTATTTAAATTTAAGGTAGGGGAAACTAGCCTAGGGAAATAATACAAAAGACATAGGGAAAAATTATGTAAAGCAAGACCTTCATTTCAGCACTATTCAAAAGGGCAAAAAATGAAGTAATATAAGTGACTGAAAATCAAGACAGAGATTTAAGTAAAATATGGTGTAGTAGCTCCCCCTTACCTGTGGTTTCCCTTTCCACAGTTTCAGTTGCCCATAGTCAGTTATGGTCCAAAAATATGAAATGGAAAGTTGCAGAAATAAACAATGCATACGTTTTAAATTGTGTGCTGTTCTGAGTATCGTGATGAAATCTGTGCCATCCCACTCTGTCTTGCTTGGGACAGGAACCAACGCTTTGTCCAGTACATCCATGCTGTATACTCTACCAAGCAATTAGTCCCCTAGTGGGTGCCTAGTTATCAGATCAACTGTCGGACGATTGCAGTGCTTATGTTCAAGTAACCCTTATTTTACTTAATAATGTCATATTCACCTCACTTCATCTCATCAGGTAGGCATTTTATCATCTCACATCATCATAAGAAGAAGAATCGTGAGTACTTTACAATAAGATACTTGGAGAGAAAGTGAGAGAGAGAAACTACATTCGCATAACTTTTTATTACAGTATATTATTATAATTGGTCTATTTTATTATTAGTTACTGTTGTTAATCTCTTACTGTGCCTAATGTAGAAATTAAACTATCACAGGAAAAAACATAGTGTATATATGGTCTGTACTATCAGAGGTTTCAGGCATCCACTGGGGGGTCTTTGAATATATTGCTAATGGATAAAGGGGGACTATAGTACAGCCAATCTGTGGAATATCATGCAGCCATTTAAATTTTTATGAAGACTATGTGGCAACATGAAACAATTATTCATGATGTAATGTTAGACAAGATACCAAATTGTATGTAAATTATGACTACATCTCTAAAGTGTGAACCAGGTAAAATGATTACACTACATTGAGGTACACTGCATTAAAATAATGTTTTTATTGTTTTCTTCTCAAATTTCAGAATTCCTTATCCCTGGAAAATTCCTTTTCCTTTCTTTGTATGACTGCCTCTTCATCCTCTACTCTTTGTGTGGATGTTGCCTCCTTGGACAGATCTTCCCTGATGCACCCCACCCCATTACTTCCATCACGGTACCCCATGTGATGCTGCCAGAACATGCTCCTTAGTTTGTCTGGTGTCTGTGGAGAACAGAGACCACATCTCCTTCTGTGTACAGCAGTAAACAAAGCACCCACCATAGAGTAGGCACTCGAACATTTGTGGACGTATAAATGCTAATGGAATTAACCAAAAAACAATACAATTTTTCAACATAAACTGAACTGACAAGACAATGACTAAGTCAGAGACCAGTGTAGTAATTTTTGTGTTGGAAAATCATCCTTTTATGAGAATAAAAGGCTTAGTATTCTTATCAGGGCTCTGCCTTTTTGTGCAACAATGTACCTACAGAGCTGATGAATCATTCATTAGAAGGTACCTGAGGAGACTGGAATTTGGTGCCAGCGATGGTGGGTGGTCTTGAAGGCATGACCTCTGGATCTTAGTGACACCAGTGGAGCATTTTTGTTTCACAATCTAAAGCTTAGACCCAGCAGAACCCAACATTTCTCTTTGTTGTCAGCCCTGGACATCCTGCTTGTTCTGTCTCCCCGGCTCTTTTTCCTGCAGTTCTCTTCTGCTAAGAGGTTCAGTTCACTCCTCTCCCAAGGCATGCAGCTGTAGTCCATTCATTTTTACTGCTATATACATTGCAAGGGTATACTACCGTTTATCCATTCTGCTACTGAGATAACTTTGGGCTGCTTCTACAGACAACACTGAATAGGAACCCTGTAAGAGTTTCTTGAAGGCACTTCCTAATCGAATTGCTAGGTCATAGTCTATAAGCAACTTGAACTTGACCATACAATGCCAAGTTGTTTTCCAAGGGACTCATGCAGTTTGCAGTCCCACCAGCAGTGTAGGAGTGTTCTTGCTACTCTACATCAGAGGTTATCACTCTTGGTGCTTTTGACATCTTGGGCCAGATCATTCTTTGTTGGGGCTGTGGTGAGGGCAGCCTGTGGGTGGTGGGATGTTTAGCAGCACTCCTAACCTCTGCCTCCTAGATGTCAGTATCACCCTTCTCTCAGTGTAACCACCGAAAATGTCTCCAGAAATGGCCAAATGTCCCCTGAAGGAGGGGAGGCAAACCCATCCTCTTTTGAGAACTGCGGTTCTATGTCTTCGTCAACATTTAGAATTATCTAGTCTCTGTTGGCACTTGTTACCATCGCAAATCCTAGCATGTTGTACAGACCGATTATACCTCAGAGGAGGAATGTCTTCCAGTGTCCAAACACAGCTTATTGCTTCATGTTAAGGTGTTTTCTCATACTTGTCTTCTAAAACAGGTTCTTTCATTTCCGATTTTCAGGGCGACCTTAATAAACCAACACCCATGCTTTAAGTTTTAATTAGGAAAGATCTACGCAAAGAAGAAATTCCAAGGAAACTAGAGGGCAGAGGTTTAGGGACCTGGGCAAGCCAGGCCTGCGTGTGGCCATTGATAGGCTGAGAGTCCATAAGTCACATTCAGAACTGCCAAGAATAGGGACTTGAGTAGCAGAGGGAATGGAAATAGGCCAGAAGAGGAGCAGAATCTTGTCCAAACAATGATGCAGCACCTCTACCCTGTGGTTTGTGCATTTGTGCTGTAAGACACAGCAGTAGAATGCATAATCATGCATTAGATTTGCTTAGTGTCCTGTTACTATTTTATTGAATTCAGCAAAGACAAAGAAAAGGAGGTAAATAGGTACCCAGGAGTAAGTAAACAACCACACCAAGTCCCACAGCTAGAAAGAGGCAGAACCTGGATTCAAACTCAGCTTTTGCTCCAGAGCCGGAGTTTTACCTTCTACTTGTGCTGTTCTCCCTTCTCTTGCGCTGATGAGCTATATTTGAAAATGGAAACAAAGCAGCAATTTGGACGAAGAATTTTTTGCACCTTAGTTGTTTATATGGATGGGCCACTACAGATTGTTGAAAGAGATTAATTTACCCATCGTGAAAAAAAATATTTACCTGCCTTGAAGGGAGTTTTTTCTGTGCTTTGCATTTCCACAGCATGGATTTGTGCACAGGAACCATTTGAAATTGAGTTCTTGCCTTTGGGTTTAGAATTGTTTTCTCATTGTTTGCTGGGCCTAACTTCCTTTATATGGTCTGTTTTCTTAGGCATTGCTGGGTTTAAAGTAGGCGTTCAATTGACGCTTGTTTTGTTCAGTGGAGATATGCCCTTATTTAAGTCATCTAAGTTTTAAGAACCCAGACTTACAAAACAGATAAATTATTCAGTCTAGATACACAAAGAAAAGGCTCTTATCCAATTTACAAGCCTGCCTCCAAATAACAAGGTTCTTTGAATTGAAATTCATCTAATGTAATTACTACTTGACAGAGGAACTATAAGTTAAGGTGTTAAGGTAACAGAAATAAAAATTCATTTGAAAGGAGAATAAAAGTCAATAGGAAAGTGGAAAATGTCCAAACAAACAAATCAACAACAACCACAAAATTAAACTCCTCACTAAACCTTTTCAAGAACACATAGGTAAATATCATCTCAGCATCTATGCTTTGGAAAATTCCTCAGACAGAAGCTCTGCATGTCAGCGTTCCAGTGCCAAGTGATTTTTATTCTGAAGTTTTACTGAGGCAAAAATAGACAGTTGGCTTGACTTAGTGTTGACCAACCACTACCAGTGGTAAGGAGATGTTCCAAGATGTCTGAGAATTTTGGGCAAGTTAAGTATTTGTCACCAGTTCCCTATGGACCTCTTTATTGCCTGGTGAGCTGAGGAAGCCAGGCTACAATCCCAGTAGGTTGCCAGGCAGTCGAGAACTGCCGATAAGAGAAGATTTGGGTTCAGTGCCTCTACCAACAGAGGTAATCAAGGCAAAGCAGGAGAATCAGGTGTGATGTGAGAACACCAGTGCCTGTGGGGCCTTCGGGACCGATCATGAGGGCAGAAACAGAAAAGCTGAAATGCTGGGATAGCATCATCTGAAGTGGTAGTCCTTTAATCCCCCTCGAGGGTTTCCAAGTGCTGTTTGGGGTGTTTTCTTTTTTACTTTTAAGTTCCTTGAAACTTAATCTTCCATGTTTTTTAAACACATAAATGTGAAACATTTTAGAACAGTTTTCGCCTCTGTTGAGATGTCGCATGACACCTGAGTTTCCTTGAGCAGTTTTCTTTTATACTTCACCTTTTATGGGACTGAAAACATCACCCTAGTTCTCTAGTGCCATCTTTATGTCACTGAACCTTCACCGTAATGCATTTTCTTACCTGGGAAACAATAACATATGGCTGCTTGGGGGATCCTTCTCCTGAAAAACACTTGGTTTACAAACACAGTTATTTTAACTGCAGAAAGTAATTTAAAAGGAGTCACAAGTGGCTTTGAAAGCTCTCAATTTCCTGGCCCGCCTTCTTAAAAGACTATTTGTTGTGAAGATGTAAAGACTTGAGTGCTATATTTCTTATATTAAAAAATAAAAGTATTGCGTCAAGGAAGTCAATTTTGTGCTTAAAGAAGTGAAAATAGGGCACGCAGTGTGTGGAGGTTGATCAGAGTAATAGGTTAGTACCAAGGGTGTTCAAGAAAGAATTTAGAGCTTCTATACATTGCTTTGATTCCCCGCCCCCCAACAGTAACTTGCTGTATTTCCAACGATAAATAAATGTTCTACTTCTTTTTCCCCAAAATAAATACGATGCTGCAGCTTAAAATATTGTATTTATAGTTCACTTTCCACAGAACAATCCCTTTTCACCTTAAGATGCTGTAACTGTTGTAAGTGTGGGTACAGTGCTTTTAAAATTAAAAAAAAAAATTTTGTACAGATTAATCTTTAGCACAGAGTGGATTTTAAATGCAGTAATTAAGTGATTTCTTACAAAAACTTAAAAGAATCTGCTAGCACTACTCATTGGCTGTGATAGAAATTACCTAAAACTTTAAAAATGTTTCTTCTTGGCCTTTTGCCTATTTACATAGAATATCCTTTCTGAGGAGGCTAGCGGTGTGATTGTGAAAAACATATGCTTTCAAAAATGGTGAATGCCTTATTATAGATTCTGCGTATGAACTTTGCAAGAGGATACAAAATAAGAACAGGGAGGTTCAAATCTGATCCAAGTCATGTGAAGCTTCTTTAGTCTGAACGTATATTTCAAAGGTTTTCCAAGAAATTAAGACAAATCTGTACTTTTCACCCTGGCTGTAGATTCTTGGTGCTTGTAGAAATGTCATTGGGTATAGTTCCGGGGGGTCCACACATCTCAGGTGCTGCTGGCATAAAAAATAAAATGAACCTTCCTCGGACAAGCCTGAAGTTTGGGGGTGAAATTACTTTTCAAAACTTGAATCTCACTTGAGAATTTCTAAAACTTAATTTTAAAAACGGTCTATGCCTTTAAATTTTCACCTGAGAAATATGCTAGCCATGGGAAGACCACCATGCTTGGCGAGCTGACATGTAATGCTGACATTGGGACGCTAGGTGGTGCTTTTCCAGCTTGGTTGGAAGGCTGACTCTCAGAGCATCAATGTTAGAGGTAGATGTGTAGGACAGTCAAAGTGGTTGATGCACCAACGAGGGACCCATATGCTTGAATTAAAAATGGGGCTACAAGTGTATTTCTGTGGGACAAAGTCTAAATTTAGCATTGATTTCACTGTTACTAGGCATGTAGGGTTTGAATATCTTTTTAGATGGACTAATTTTCAGTGAGCACATACAGGGTTCATGCTGAGCATAGAACACTGTTTTAGGTTCAAGACAATTACATGAGTGATGGGTCTTGGCTCTAGTCTCATAGAGGATGCAAATGCAGAGGTTACTAAGCAATTTATCAACAAGCAGAAGACAGTTCATTACTAATACGATATGTAAAGCAGAGTAGCCTCCTTAGAAATCGATTATCATATGGATTTTTCCTAAAGAAGAAAACTCTGGGACTGAGCCTTGGAACCGCATGTAGGAAGTTCTAAGAGAGGAAAGAGGCAGAAAGTAGGAAGAAGGAATAAATCATATGCCTAAATGGTCCAGTTTGGACACACTGGAAAGTATATTATTAATGAAGGGCTTTCAGTGCGGGTCGAAGTTGTTGTTTGACACATGTAATTCTCAAACCTTATGTTAGCCATCATGATGGGTTGAATTATGCCCCACCCAAATTCATATGTTGAAGCCCTAACTCCCAGTACCTCAGAACGTGACTTTATCTGAAAATAGAGTCACTGAAGTATATTTAGTTAGGATGAGGTCCTAAAGCAGTAAGATAAACCCCTAATCCAATGACTGGAGTCCTCATAAAAAAGGGACATTTGGAAACAGACATGCGCATAGAGAGAAGGTTGGAGTTATACTGCCACAAGCTAACGAACTACCAAAAGGTAAGAGAGAAGCCTGAAACAGATACCTCCCTAGAGCTTTTAGAGGGAGCGTGGCCCTGCTGACACCTTGATTTCAGACTCTGGCCTCCAGAACTGTGAGAGAATAAATTTCTGTTGCTATAAGTCATGTATTTTGTGGTCCTTTGTTACAGCAGCCCTGGCCAACTAAAGCAGCCATGAAATCTTGGTTCAAATGCAGTCCTACCCAGCAATTTAATATCTAAAGCCTATCAATGTGGAAATGCTCTAATTAAAGAAGGGATGGGCAGAGGGGCTCAGGTACCCACTCACATGCATGGACAGCTTCTCCTTCCTTTGCTCCTTAATACCCACTTTGGTCTAAGACCCCTAAGAATAATTTTCAAACCACTGCTTAATTCACGAGCCTTTCTATTCAGGCTAATCAACAATATTCACTCTTCCAATTGAGCTTTTTTTTTTTTTTTTTTTTTTTTTTTTTTTTCCCCCACACTCACCCCACTTGCTTGTTGCTGCCCCGTTGCCATGTTGTTTCACTGTTTAAAACGTCTTCATCTAGTACTGTCTTTATTCAACCAAGTCAAATTCTATTTCCTGCATAAAGCCCTCTGTGACTCCTGTAAGCCTCCTTGGCTTTTCTCTCCAAATCCTTTCAAAACTAATAGGACCATGCCAGTGGTTCTCATCAGACTCTGCATCTTTTACTCAATTATGGAATGCATATCTTTATAGAGGCATACAGAGGCATATCTCTCACCCTCCATGGAGATCATGCATAGGGTCTTCACTTTCATTTTCTATTGCTGCCATAGCAAATTGTATACATTGTGAAAGTTAAAGCAAGGCATGTATAATATTTTCTGTAAGTTCTGTAAGTTAGAAGTCTGTTTTGGCTTGACTGGTTTCTCTGCTCCTGGTCTCACAAGGCCCAGTTCAAGGTGTTGGTCAGCTGGGCTCTTATTGGGAGACTCTGGGAAGAACCACTTCCAAGTTCGTTCACGTTGTTGGCAGAATCTGGTTCTCTGCAGTTGTGGGACTGAGGGCCTCATTTTCCTTCAACTAGTGGTGGTGGAGGTAAAGGTGAGAGGGAATAAAGAACAAATGTAATTCATGACTTTGGCTGTTAAAAACAATGGAAGCTCCTAGACATCTCCTTCCAGTTCAATATGTGGCTCCAATAGCTCAGAGCCAGTAATAGTGCATCGAATCCTTCTGTCTCTGGGAAGCTCTCTGACTTTTCCTTCTGCCATATCTCTCTGCCTCCAGACAGAGAAGTTCTCTGCTAAAGGCTTATGGGATTAGATTAGCCCCACCCTTATAATCCAGGATAATCTTCCTATGTTAAAGTCCCTAACTTTAATTACATCCGCAAAACCCCTTTTACCAAACTCACAGGTTCCAGGGATTAGGGTGCAGATGTCTATGGGAGGACATTATCTAGTCTTCCATTGTTTTTAACAGCCAAACTCATGAATTACATTTGTTCTTCATTCCCTCTCACCTTTACCTCTACCACCAGTGCCTAGAATATTAACTTTAGTTGTTGATTGATTAATTGAATGATTGATCATCAGTGAGGCACCATTTGTGTTGTTAAACCGATGGTTAATGATCTATATTATATTTGGGAAGATTGTTTTGCTGATTGAATATAAAATGGATTGAGACCATAAAATACTGAAGGTATATAGACTAGCAGGTCGTGAACCTCATGTAGAAATGAGCTAATAAATGATGTAACTCTGGAGTTGTTATGGAAATGGAGACTAGAGCAGCCTCGTTTTTTCTGAGTTGTCGATAGGACACCAGGATGCAACTACTAGAGTAGGCGGGCCTTTATTTATGTGTCTGGCACAAAATCTCAGTGATATTTTTCAAGGAGCAAATGAATGAATATAGCACAATGAATTTCCTAATTCACAATTCAAAATGAATTCAAAATGTAAAACCTCCATTCTGAAGATTGAAGTGTGTGTTGCTCTTCATGTTCTTAAAATTAAATGGAGGAACATTTGTAATCATCTTGGATTTCCCTTAACAGCCCAGAAAAAAAGAAAAAAAAAAATTATCTGTAGGCAACCGTTTGTTTTCTTCACATTTACCCACATTACCTGTTTCTATAGCTGCATGCAAATACTGAAATTGAAGAACACAATGGCGGCAAATACACTCAGCACTTGCCTCAAATAGATTCCAATGAAACCCTCCCTAATCAAGAGCAAACCAAGAGATGGACTATTTTAAATTCCCTAAAGGATCATTGTATGATATACACACACACACACACACACACACACACACACACACACACGCACGGAGCGATACCCCTCTCTCTGGCTACCCATACCTTTTTTCATTTAGAACACATTCACCCTTTAATTGAATTGCATACAATTTTTTGTCACATAGCAACCATGTAACTACCCCTCAATGAGGTAAAGAATTAGCCATTATACCTTCAGTTACAGGGGGGATTTGTAAGGCAAAGGAAGAATCATTTTCTCAGTTGAAAGTACTTTAATTCATTGGATTATATGGATCTTTTTAAAAATGAAAAAATCAAAAGTAATTAAATAAGCATTTTTATTAGTAAGACATATTTAGTAGTGTTACTTGCAACTGATCCATCAATGACATGAGGCCTTTGTTTCTCTTCTATGAATTTTCCTCTCTTTTGTCCCAGTATTTCCCAAAGTGAGAGCCAAGTATAAATTCACCAGCCTTTAAATACCTAAAGTGCTCATTCTTATGGAGATTCCTGGGCCACATATTTTGATTTATATTTTCTGGGAGTACATCTTCAAAAAAATTCCTTTAAAAACAATAACAAAACAACAACAACAACAAAACCACCTTCCCAAACAAAAGTGTGAAAACCATAAATCAAAACACACACTGCAGTTACTCTTTTCACAATAAACCCTCAATAATATTAGCTAAATATAGAATCTCTTTCCCCTTTTAAAATCTGTAAATCCCATGCAGATAGGAACCTTTTCCTCTATGTGTTGCAATTGTATTAAAATAGGAGCAGAATAAGTACTGGTCCTTTAGAGGTGTACCTTTTCATAGGCAATGGTAGACAGATTGAAGACGGATGTGTTCAATGCCATTATTGCACTATGACAATACCTATGCTTGAACTTTGGTGGATACACGAAAGTAGGACACCATTTGGTAGGCCCTTTGGTTGCCTACAGCCTGATCTAAGAGATGAAACACAAGTACGTTTAATAGCAATGACATTGGTAGATTCCAGATGTCAGGTATGGGCAGTAACTATTAAAAGTGTTTGAGGCAATGAGAAATCATTGTGGTTTGGCAGTAACAGGATTGGAGCTAGATTCTGATAGATGCCTCTGCTAATGAGTAGCAAATGGTTTCAAGCAAGGGGTGTAGTATGACACAGAGTTGGAGATATTTAGAATGTGTTCCAGGTACAAGTATGTGCACAGCACCAGGAGTGGAGAGTTAGCATAAACAAAGTGGTGAGAATTGATGTGAGAAGTTAGCTTGGGACCAGCTTGTGAAGAATCTCACGTGTAAAAAAATAAGTGTGGATCATGTTAGTCGGATAGTTAGTAGGATCCATCACATATGGAAAGTCATAATCAGAGATTTAAGATATAAAACTGATTAAAGGAATGGGAGATTAGAGATAAGGAAACAGGTCTGAAGGCCTAATACAATTATCTAGTTCATGCATAATATAATCATGAAGCAGAGTTGCAGAAATGGGAATGGAGAGGAGACGGATTCAACTATTATTGTGGAAGAAGAACCAACACCCAACATGTTAGTGATCAATCTTTGCTTATTGGAACAAAGTGTTGAAGAAAGAAATTGGGATTTGGTGTTTGGAAACAATTTATATGAAAGGCATATGTAATCTATAATTCATATAAATTGGTTAATGAGTCAGTCTACTAGCTATTAATATCGTTATCTAGATGATCTTTACCTATCTTTTTTATCTCTCTTTCTTTCAATTACAGTTGACATTCAGTGTTATTTTATATTAGTTTCAGGTGTATAGCACAGTGATTAGACATTTATATATTTATCAAATTATCTCCCACTAAATCTAGCACCCATCTGGCACAATACATAGTTATTACAATATTATTCACTATATTCCCTGTGCTGAACTTTACATCCCATGAAAGTGTTCTGATTTAAATGTCAATCTCATCAAAAAAACACCTCACAGAAATATCTAGAATAATGGTTGACAACATATCTGGCTGTTATGTCCAAGCCAAATTGAAACATAAAATTAACCATCATTGTCCTGTCGAGTGAGTCACTTTGAGAAGGATAGTGACTTTTGGTGGAAGGACATTAGTAGCTTAGAAGTAGCTTCCTGTCGGGGAGGGAGCTGTGGCAGTGGTTCTCAAAGTGGTGCTCTGGCCAGCAGCAGCAGCATCACCTGAGAACTTGTTAGAAATGCAGAGTCTCAGGTTCCCCAAGCTCTACTGAATCAGAAATACTGGAAATGGGACACAACAATCTGCATATTGATAAGTTCTTTTCTTTGTGATTTCAAGATACTCCAAACACAAGCTACATATTGAGTTAGGTAAATAAAGTACTTCCCTCTTTGCTTCCTCGCTCTGATCTCCTGATGGGGCTCCTTGTGCAGACCTGACTGGAAATTGGAGGGCACAAAACCCATTAATGAAGGCCAAATAGTTTAGCTTCCCAGGGCAGGGATCAATGTGAAAGGTAGAAAATGAATCAAGAAGGTCAAAAGGAAAATATCCTGTGGCATTAAGGAACATACAGACTAGGAAGTCCCTCACAGAGAAATAATAGTTCAGATTTTAGCATAGTTGGAATTGCCACAGCAGAGACTTTAGGAAGAAAGAAAAGTAGGCCAGGTGTAGAATCTAAGCCTAACACACTTGTTTACTTGTTGGGAATGTCTTCTGATTTTTCTTCTAGAATCACGTTTCATCTTGAACTCACTGGTGAACTGAACTGGCGTTTTGCTTGGTTAAGACTATAAGTCGGAATCCTTAATTTCCCAATCAGAACACTGTCTCTGACTGCTTTCTATAAAGCACCTGCCTGTCTCTAACCCACAACACACAGGCTATTTACCCTTGTGGTGCTGACTGAGAATTCAGTTACAATTGATTGTGGTCCAGCACTTACAAAAGTCTTGCTTGAGACATCTGGTCTTTGAGAGGGTGTGGCTAATGGACAAATGATTCCTCTGTGACCTTTAAGTGTCATTGCAACGGTACATTGTGTACATAATCAGAATGTCTGATGCCTAGCCCATACTATTTCTGACCCTCACAGAAATTATTGTGTTAACATTTAATGTGATACCTTTAGCTCATATGGGTTGCAATAATAATACTAATCATTCGAAGAGCTTCTCTATGCCGTTTGTTGATTGATTGTTCAGTAAAATCTTATTGAACACCTGCTCTCCACCAGACAATTATTACATTGAGGTCCTTGTACTCAAGTCGTTCATACTCTAGCAAATGACGCAGAAACATGAACGGTTACAATATACTAGACCAGAGTATGATTGGAAGACGGAAGAGGAGGGACTCGTTTTACTCAAGAGAAGTAAAGAAAGCTTCAAGGAGGAGGAAATGTTTAAAGTGGCCTTGGTAAATGAGTAGGAGTTTGCCAAATAGACAAAGGGATGGGATTTGTTGAGAGAGAAGATACTCTAGGACCAGGAGAAAAAGCAACCGTAGGGAGGCCTGGAGGTGTGCCAGGAGGGAGTGGCGGGAAAGGGGCTGGGATTGATGAAACTGGGTTACCAAGGCTTTCTATTGTATGCCTAGTTTAAACTCTCTCCTGAAGGTGGAAGAGAGACGTTAAGGGTCTGGGAGCCCTAGATTAATCTTACTGGATTTGAGTAGAGCAGGTTTGATATTTTGAAGCTATGAAACCAGTTTATTTGTTGACTTTTGAAAAAATGGATAGTCTTCATTTTTTAGAGCACTTGTATAGAAAAAATTGAGCAAAAATTACAGTTCCCATTATTACCCTTCCCCACACACCCCTGCATTTCCCGTTATTAACCTCTTGCATTAGTGTGGTACATTTGTTACCCTTAGTGAACCAATATCACTACATTATTAAGACCGTATTGAACTTTACATTACATGAATTCCGTAGTTCAATTAGGGTTCAGTCTTTGTTGTACAGTTCTATGGGTTTTGACAAATATATCCACTGTTACAGAATCAGACAGAGTACAGTTTCACTGACATAAGAATCCCGTGTGTGACACCTGTCCATCCATCCCTCCGTCCCTGAACCCCTGGCAACCACTGATCATTTTACTATCTCTATAGGTTTCTCTTTCCTAGAATGTTATGTAGTTGAAATCATATATTCTGATCGGCCTTTTCCCTTAGTAATATGCATTTAAAGTCCCTTTATGTCTTTTCATGGTCTGATAATTCATTTCTTTTAAATCACCAAATATTTCATTGTATGAATGTACTAGTCTGTTTATCCATTCATCTATGAAAAGATATCTTGATTGCTTCCAAGTTTTTTTCAATAATGAATAGGAATGCAATAAATACTAATGTGCAGGTTTTGTGTGGACATATGTTTTCAACTCATTTGGATAAATACCCACGATCACCATTGCTGGATTACGTAGGAAACCTATGTTTAGCTTCGTAAGACACTGCCAAACTGTCCTCGAAACTGGCTGTACCGTTATGCATTCTCACCAGCAATGGATGATATAATTCCTATTGTTTCACATCCTTACCAGCATTTGGTGTTGTTAGTGTTTTGGGTTTTAGTCTTCCTAAAAAGTATATAGGGTTATGTTATTGCTCTTTTAATTTTTCCAGTTCCCTAGTAACATATGATGCTGAGCATTTGCTTATTTGCCATCTGTATATCTTCTTTGGTGAGGTATCTCTTCAGATCTTTTTAATTTGATTATTTGTTTTCTTATTATTGAGTTTTAGAGTTCTTTGAATATTTTGGTTACCAGCCCCTTATTAGATACGTGTTTTGCAAAGACGTTCTCCCAGTCTGTGACTTGTCTTTTCATTTTTTTAACAGTGTCTTTTACAGAGTGTATGCTTTTAATTTTAATGAAGTCCAGATTATAATGTTTTTTCTTTCATGGATCATGCTTTTGATGCTGTAGCTAAGTCACCTACATTTGCTCCTGTTTTTTTGCTGTTGTTTGCTCCTGGTTTTTTTGTTGTTTTTGTTGTTTGTTTGTTGTCTTTTAACTTTTTATTGAAGCATAATGTACATACAGAAAAGTGCACATATTGGTATAGCTCACTGAATTTTCACAAATGGAACCTGTGAATGAGTGCCCAAGTCAACAAATAGAATTATTAGCAAATGATCAGACATCAATTTGGAAGGAATGTTAACATAGGACAGTTACTTTAAACATAAAGTAAAATGACTTCAAAGAACAGTCCTACTTAAAAGGGGTATCACTGACTAGATTTTCATTATCTTCAGGACAGGAAACTTGTCTTAATTCTGAATTGAATTGGCAACACCTATTGAGTGCCTGGCATGAAGTAAGCAATTACTGAGTAGTCAATGAATGAATTAACTAATGTAAGAGGCGTGATGCATTAGGATTAAGAAAACAAATCATTTCTGTGGGCAAGATACTCAAGGAACCAGTGATGAAGGAAAAAAAAAATGGGGGTCATTATAGACCAAAAGTTAGATAAAAAACATTAATCAGCCGTTATTTGTTGACCACATGTTATATGTACTTCAACAAGCAAATGAGAGGCTCCCGGTAGAGGGGGACTCTTTGTGTTGGGGGGATAAGGTAGGGTGGTACTTGGGATACGAAAGTGGGGAGGCAGCATTGAGCATTGGGGTTTCCTAAGATCAATCAGTGGTTCTTTGCTTGAGCTTGACATTAACCTAACTCTTGTTATAGTTTTTTAAATCTGTTTGTTATAATCATTTTTAAAGGAATGTGAAAATAAGAAATCTGGCAAAAATAGTCCAAAACTAGTGGCAAGCCTTCACAAATATACTTCACGTAAGGGTAAAGATAAAAGAAGTGGCATGTCTATTAATAGAAGGCTGTTCTTTCCTGGAATAAATCATTTTTATGAAGAGTTGGGAGACTAATTGTTTCTTAGATTTGTAGAAGTCCAAACAAGGAATTAAATTGAGACACAAAATATTTTTTGGTAAAACATAAGGCAAAATGTATTTACTTCCAGGATGATAAACTGCTGCACTAAAGAGAGAAACTGGATTTTCTTTTTCTTGGAAACCATCAAGAAATAGGGAGACCATGATTAGTTGTGAGCAATTGAAGCATGTCCCTGCCTGTTAACAGAAACTGTCTCTGTGGCCCCCAAATGCTATTTTTACTTTAAAAAAGGGCAAAAGTAATATAAAAATTAAACACATGCATGAAACACACAAGTTGAACTGTGGATATGCTGACAACATTTCACTAAATAGCAAACTTTTCAAGACCCTAATGGAGGAAGGAGCTTGAAAGATGTTTGTCACATTTGTATAAGTGCTGCAATGCAAAGCTGTGCTATATTCTGCCTTTGAGATTTGCTATCAGTCAGTAAACATTGATATGATACAGTGGAAATGACTTCCACATTGCCCATAACCCTATAAACCCCTGGCATTTACCGACAACTGAGGTTTCTCTGCAAACTCCAGAACACCACTTTTGGAGGCAAATTCTATCACCCTGATGGCATTTTCTAGTTTTATTTGATCTTGAAAAGCATTTCATTATGTTTAATTTAGGGAAATGAGATTTCTTTAATTACTATCAGTTGCAGCTATTAGAGGCTCAATTACATTTGCAAATTCATGTTTAAGAGCTTTATGGGTTTTCAGATAAAAAAAATTCGCGTTCTAACAGCGCCCATTAAAAGTTACTATTCCTCCCTTTGGTGCCCAGGCTTCCAAGAGAGAAGATAGGTTTTATAGCACAAAATAAATAATGCTAGAAGCTGAGGATTAGCCTAAATAGGATTTAGAATTACTCATTTGAATAAATTAGATATTTCATTAAATAAATTGGTTCATCAAATATGTTTACAGATGCTCTTCCTTTGGGCTTTCATATACACTGGGCTGTACAGCGGGAAAGGTCAGGAGACGTGGCTCACTAACTAGGGATGCAGCTGGTTCTCATCCATGTGCATGCTGAGCCCTGGTCATAGTCCTACCGGTGTAGGTGATGTTGGATCTGCCGGCAGTTTCTGGGTGTGGGCCGGGATCCTGTCTCGTGAAGCCGAAGAATGGACACACGAACCAGGGAGAGGCAAAAAGTTTTAAAAAGAGGATAGTTTATTAGAGGCAGGAGAAGAGGTTGTAGCTCCTGAGCGGGAGGGTGTCCCGAATGGGGGGTGCCACATGACTGAGGCAAAAGCTCTTACTTTTATACCTTCCCTTGCCTGCTTGGGGAAGGGGAGATGCTTGAAGAAGGGAACTTATTTGAAGAAGGGAACTGGCGCCTTCTAATGAAATTTGTCTACCAGGTTTGTTCTGCTTGCCCATCTTAAAGGAATTAGCAAAGTAACCCACTCTTTATCTGTCAGATCTGCTCCATTTGTCAGGCCAAAAGGAATTTTATGATTAACCTCAAGGCCTTGTCACATTATGTCCTGGAGGGAAGGAGTGGTTTCAGAACCTGGAGTTTTAGGATATGGCTGTCTTTGTTTATTCCACCAGGGACCTCCCTGTCTGCCTAGGCAAATGCTAACTCTCCTGTATCACTACAGTGAGTTATATGTCACCACTCTCACGTCTTGAGCAGTATCTCCCTGAAGGATTGTATGAGGGGGTCCACATAACTTCCAATTTATTGGTCTCTTGAATTCGATCAGTGGTTTTAGAAGTGACTCCAATTTTATGTGCTCAGGAGATTCTGGTTCACATAATTAGATAGTTATTGCCTGTAAGAAAGCTTTCCCCAAGCTGGGTGTCGCCCTTATTCTCAGTTACAGTAGCATTAATTAGTTTTTTCCCCTTATAGATTATAAAGAGATAAATAAAGTAATTCCTACATTGACGTCTAGAGAAGATTGGCACCTGCAGTGAAGGGCCCATAATAGGGGATTGGCCTTCTCATTCCTAGTCAGAGTGTATTTCATCTGCAGCTTCTGGAAGAACACCTTGCGTGTGGTAGGTATCTAGTAAATGCTGGTGGACGTAATTTGTTGGACTGCCTGCAAGTCAGAAGCAGCCACCGTGTTTCCCTGAAAATGAGACCTAGCCGGACCATCAGCTCTAATGCATCTTTTGGAGCAAAAATTAGTATAGGACCTGGTCTTATTTTACTATAAGACCCAGTCTTATATAATATGAGATAAGACCAGGTCTTATATAATATATACTATCATATAATATAATATAATACCGGGCCTTATATTAATTTTTGCTCCAAAAGACACATTAGAGCTGATTGTCCATCTAGGTCTAATTTTCGGGGAAACATGGCATTTGCTGTACAGCTACAATGAGACCAGACTTTGTCCATCCACTTGATGGCAATTGTGAGCTAAGGCATAGAGGTGCTATCTTGGAACAAGAAATAAAAAGCATCTTTTGAAAAACCTTGGGGTTGGTTCATTGAATTGCTTCACTGTAATGCAAAACCATCTTTGTTGGCAGGAAGTACCAAGAGCTGCTAATAAAAATTGTAAACGCCTTTGTTGCTGTTTGTCTCGGATAAACACATGCGAGTTTCAGATGATTTAAAATCATTGTTCCTTGATTTCTTTTCTGCTAATAAACACAGAGGCGAGAAAATTTCATAATTTATTTCAGGTGTATGCATTTGAATGGCTTGTTTTTTTGTGTATTGTATTTGCAAGTGTTTAGTTCTATTATTCTCAACTTGCTTTAGCATTTACCCAGGCCACTAAATACTTACTGATGGAAATTTGGGTTATAAGCTTTAGTAATGTGGTGTCTGAGTGGAATAGTGCATTAAGGAGAGAATTCCACGTGGTGCATTTCTGTGGCAACCTTGTGTGTGCTGCTGGCTGCTCATGCCTCATACCCACCACGAGTTCCCACTGAAATCTGCATTAAGAGAGCAAATCATGTGATGGACAAAAAATTGGAAGGCAAGTGTTTACAAAAGCCAGGCAACTCACAGTTCAGAATGTGTAAAACAAAAGTCCCACATATAAATATGCCTTGCATTTGGAGTCTAAAAATGCAACAACTTCATTTCAAAAAAGATAGTGCCATTTAAAACTGTCCTGGAACAGAAGTCTCCTGAAACACAGGTCATTGTTATTTACATTTTGGACCCTCATTTCATCTAGCCACTGCTCTTTTGCTGACTTTGTCACCAGAGAAGAGATAAAAATGAATAGGAACATACGATTGCAATGGTTTGAAACCATGATAAAGGACAGAAGCATATTAATTGTTATTCTCAGAAAGTTTAGAATTCAATAGCTGTCTAATTTAATAAAGTCTTGTTACAGTGGGGTCATTCAGCTGTATGAAACTTATAAAAATTGTAATAAGCACTGGAGTCAATGCAATCTTTTTTTTAATTCTTGGGGGTAGTAGTTTTTCATGCTGTCCATTCTCTGGCAAGCTGCAATATGCTGCAGAGTTGTTTGTCAATGCCTGGGTTTATTTTCATAAGAAAGTATTGATTACAGAGTGAAAAACATTTAGTTTAACAGCAATCAATGAGTAACAGACAAAAGGACATTTGAAGTTTTGAAGTCTTTAAAATATGAACTAAATGTACAATCTGGGGAGTTAGATTATTGATAAAAGAGGCCTGACCAAAGGGCTGTTACAAACTCTAGATTGCAAATTTACTTTTTCTCTTCTACATCAACTCAGATGCTGTGACGTAGGAGACTTAATTACTGGCTGTGGAGGAAAGTTAAAACTTATTTAGCACATAGTAAATATTAAACTTTTGGTAAATGAAGAAATATTTTTTCGGTTTCGACCTATAAAATGCACACTGAAGGGTCTTATAGTACACTTTGAGTTGCTTGATTTTAATGAGTTGTTAGAGTTAATATTTTATTTCAGCATCTGGGAATACATAATAGAAAAGCATTTAAAGGTGTCATCTCCTGTCTCAGAGGCTCTTGGAATATTAAAGGAAAACAAAATGCTTATCTGTATAACTAGATAATCATTTATCTATATATATGTTAAAATTGATACCTAAAATTATCTAATGCCAAAATTAGATTGACATGAAGTAGGCCCTTTTTAAATTATTACTGAAATAAAGTAACTTGAATAATCCCTAACACTAAACAACACTGGCAGCAAATGAGTACAGACGCTATTTTCTCTCAGGTGGAGGGAAGGAGTATCTGTTCCTAGTTGAGAATAAGAAGAGACATTGGCTATGGCTCAGCACCAAGTGGTAAATGTATTTCTATGTATAACACAAAACTGGTGCCTTTATACAGAGATATAATCATAGATTAAAATATATATTTCCTAGCAGCCTGACAAGCACAAATATTACATGATTTCCAGAATTGCTCAAGATTAGTCCTTTCTGGAAAATGCAAACTTTACTTTTTGATTGTTGACAGTGGCTACAATTTCATTCAATTGGAAGGAAGGTGTATCAAATTGTGTTTGTTTCTCGATAATAGTAAGACAATTCCCCATCCCCATGGCTTCTGGGAAGTTTATGAATTTGGGATAAAAGAAATACCATCTCCTGGAAAATAAATGACTAGAATTGATTCCTTTTCATGAGATGTCCATTGATAATGTATATTAAGTGTTCACAAACTGTGACTGAGCCGCCCCCACTTCCCCACCTGTTTTTGTAAATAATTTTATTGGAAAACATCCACACCTGTCTATGCTGAGTTTCATCCTATAATGGTGGAACTCACTAGTTGCAATGCAGATGGTATGGCCCATAAAGTCTAAGGTATTTACCATCTGAGCTCATGCAGAAAGTTTGCAAGCCTTGCTCTAGATAGTCATGCTTTGCCGGCTCGTTGTTTGATATGTGATCATTATAATATTCTTAAAGGCAAAGACCATCGTTATTTTTTGAAGACCATCTATTAAATCTCTTTAACAGGTCCCACCGTCAGTAACAGGTCATAGAAAGGGAGAGGCTTAGTGACAGCTGGTTCACTGGTTGAGGAAAAAGTTTACTAGACCAGGAAAGAAACTCCTTGGTAAAAAAAAAAAAAAAAAAAGTGGAAAAAGTGGCAATCAAGCTCTATGAACCTGGAATCAGATTGCCTGAGCTCAGACTCTGGCTCTGTCATTTATTTCCAATGGTTTTAGCTTCATAATCTTAAAAAAAAAAAAAAAAAAAAAATTGCTTTGGAAATAGTGCCTGCTGCCCAGTGGATATAGAAGTGCTTAGAACACTCTGCCAGGATTCATCATCAGTACCACTCTTATTTGTGATGTAGGAATATCTCTTATTTTTTCTTTTCTATTTTATTTTCATTCACTTGATTTGTTCTGGAATTGTTTTTGTAATTTCTTTGTGACTAGGCAGGTGTCCTTGAAAAGTACATACATGTTTGTTTGTCCTACCCATCCAAGGGGCTACTGCCACAAGCCATGGTGCAGATTTAATATCTGTGGCTGCCATCTTGTTGAGTAGATGGATCCTTTTTACATAAAAAGGAAAATGAAATAAAGCCGCAGACTCCCTGTGTATAACGCAGGAGTTCGACTCCTGGCAGTGTCTTGGATCTGGCGAGGCCCAAAAAAGGACAATGGAGCTGTAGGTAAAGGGTTCATACCACAATTTTATTCTCGAGGTGGCTGGTGGAGACACAGGAAGCAGCATCTGCCAACACCCCAACAAGGGGTCTTCCTGCACCACAGTCTTGATAGCTGCTGGACAAGACGCAGGAAGTAGGATGCACAACATCCATGCTTGCTGACGTAGCCACAGCAGTTATATAGCATACAGAATAATAGTGGCTTACAGCCAGCTGGCTACATAAGGGGGTGGGGGAGAGTGGGAGGGCGTGGCCAGGTGGCCAGTACTTTTCCACATGAGGACAAGAGCCTGGAAACTGCTTTCCTGGCCCTGTCCCAACACTGTGTTATAGCAGTTATACTTTTATTTATTTAGCAACTGCTTAGAAATAATGTTCAGTGTACAGAACCCTTTGTAATGTATGGACTATGTATAGTTCCTTCTGATTTAAGGTGAGAGCTGCTGTTCTAGGCATTTGCATGTAATGACTTGGTGTGCCTATGCAATGGCACATGTTTTGCTTGACCGTGGTAATTAATGGCAGTTAAATCTCATTAATTGGAACCATTTTCTCTATATATGTTGAATCTGATTCATTGATCAAAAAGTCTGGAGGTCCTAGCCTATATAAAGATGTGCACTTGTGAGGCAAACATCAATATCCTATTCCTACAAAAGTGAAGGAACCGCATTTCATAATATTCAAAGCTGGGTAAAAAAACTTAGCTTTTAACATTTTTGCTTTCTGAAGATGGAGGTGAAATTTTCTAGGAAGGTTTTAAAAGACACTAATGTGATAATGATTAAAATGTTTTATGATCTTGCCAATCACTTTTTCATCTTCATTAGGGGTTTAATTTTTGAGCTTATGTATAAAGGCTTACATTGCAAAGGAAAGCAATTTATAAATGTAGACAAAAGCTTTACATATAAACCCTGTTCCAGACACAAACTCCCACCAATCTCTTGAAAATCTGCTCTTCTTTCAATTGCCTGGGAAAGAAGACTTCAGAGAGGAGGGTTGAGTGTTTTTGCACAGCCACAAAGATTTATGGTGGCTGGATAACCCTGGACAGTTAGCAACTTTTGGGACCTTAGTTGGACCTAGTGATCTAAAGTGTCTTTCTAAGTGTAATGACTTTCATTTCCCTTTGATTATAAGACCTATAGAAAGGGGAAAATATTAATGTGTCTGTGTGGAAACCTCACTTAACAGTTTGGTTGTGTTCATTTAAGTCTGACTAAGCCATCCAGGAGAGACCAATTTCAAATAAGAGAAAGCTAAACATTCGGCCAGGAGTGGAAACTGGGGAGAAGCTAGGAGATTACGAAAAGGGCACCGGAGAACACAGTTTCTGATGCTCACTTAAATTGCACACAGAAGAGCTATAGTCATGACCTAGAAATTTCTACTGTGAGCTTTTCTATACCCAGCCATGTGTCAGACTGACATTTGATTAGTGGTAACTATAGTCTATATTGGCCTATTTTTCATGACTATTATTTGTACCATGTGGTGCTATGTTTTCTATTTGCTTCCTCTTGTGACTATTTCCTACCACTCAGAAACTGAGATTATCTATCATAATCTTCCCTATTAATGTGGTTAGCCAAGGGTTAGTGCACTTTAAAAAGAAGTACAGATGGTCTTTTAAGAATATACATCATTCCCTTACTAAAGATTAAGCGTACACACTCAGCTCATGTATAGGTCTTTAATGATTTCCTGATAAAAATGACCTATCTGTTTAACCTTACCTCTCTGAAATAACATGAACTCTAATTATACAATATGTAATATTTTCAGTTTCTTCTAACTTTGATAATTGTATGAAATGAAATACTAAAGCATCGAGCAAAAACTCATGATTAGTTCCACATTGATATTTTAAATTATAGCTGACCTTTTAACAGGATGATAGAATGCAAAAATTTACATTTGCTAACAGGGATAAGGCAAACTGCTAAATATCATGTTGTTTTAAATTTTCAGGTTTCTGATATAGTCTAGTATTGTAATATAGTGGAAGCTGGCTATATAAAAACCAATTCAAATGTTCTCGAGTCCTTGTAACTATTTGGAGAGACTTTTCAACAGTGAAATTGGAAGTATGAAGGCATTCTAGTGTGTTTTTCAAATGAATAAAAATTATTTGTGAGAAATTAATATTAATTACTGGGTTCCCAGAAGCCATTTCTCTGGTAGAATTAAAATGAAAGCTTCAGCAGTACCTTGTACAGCCTGCTGTTGATGTTATAATTATTCTCCTTTTTTAGAAGAGTGAATAATTATCATAGCAAATATTCTAATTTTCCATACACATAATTACACCCATTCACTGAAGAAAGGAAGGAATATAAGGATTCTTCCTCTGACTAGATTTTTCCTCCTACAGCTCTATAAAATCTAGTAGGATGAACAAAATAGAATAGTAAAATGTGCTATCTTTAAAAAATGGAATTATAGATGCCTTTTAAGGAAACCACGCAAATCCTCTAAGAAAAGAAAGTTTTGACTTGATAAGAGTGAAAATGACTAGTCAGGCAAGAGATTTAAACATGAAGTTTAGGATTACAATCTCTGGGCTGTTAGGGAAAAGCAAAGATGAGAACAAACAAAGGCAATGGTAAGGAAAATAAGATGGCAAACAGGGTGAACTGTATCTATGGGGTTTTTAAACCAAAGAAAATCTCATCCCATTATCCTTAGCATCTGCCAACATGAAAGAATGATCAAAGAATGAAAGTTGTAACTGATACAAACTTTGCAAACCTAGAGCTAGCTGCCATCTAAGAAAAAGGAAGCAGTGGGATGTCAAGAGGATTCAGCTTAAGTCACCAAGAATGTATGGAACGCTTCTGGAATGCTAGGTGATATATTCTCTGGCGTTTCATTACCAAGCACAAGGCCCAATCCTGCTTAAAGAAAAGCATGCTCTTTGAAGAGATAGGGGATAATAATTATATATGAAATGTTTAGCAAAATATATAACATCATGCAATTAAAAAAAACTAAGTTAAATGTTAGGAGAATATTGTGATAAACCATAAATTAGGTGGGCAGTGAAGTAAGAGATACATCAGGGTGGAGAAGGCAGAACAAGTGTCCACCTTTATAGTGAATATAGCTGAAGTTCAGGATTAGAGTGTAGAAGAGAAAATAAAAGATCTTAGAATCCTCTAAATTAAAGAGCAAGGGGAGGAAATATAGTGACTCAAAGTTTGAAATGGAAAGTAAATCTGCTGGAGAAAGTCACTCATTCTCCACTGGCCATTATGGGGTAAAGACAGAAAAGTTACAGAGTGTGCAGGTGAAATGGGGAATAAGTAAATCTAGATCACTCTAAAGTACACAGATTGGTTCAGGGCCAAGAACTGGAAGTTAAAAATCCCTAAGAGAACTGAAACCTGCTCCCTTCCTTGTATAAAATACACTGTATCCACAGAACAGAAAAGAGTATTTAAGACTTCAATCAAGTAGGAAGGCACTTAATAAAATTGACTTCTGAGGACCCCTAAAGGGAAAGAATAATTAATAGCTACTGTTCATTGTGATCAATTAACATGACAACAGAGAAAGATCTGTGACCTGGGAAGAGAATGAATCATTGACTTCTTATAAAAGGACCCAATGGTGGGTAATTGAAGCTGTTTTCTAAGTAGAGAATTGAGCCTTTGACCAAATAAAGGAAACATTGGGGTAAGGGGAAAGAATGTGTCTGAATTAGGCAGTTGGCTATGGATACCAGGGTTACTACTAACTTGGTTTCTTACTTAATGTCTTGCTTTCTTGGTCAGCCCCCCAACTCATCAGAT
The DNA here is from genome assembly GCF_057876585.1 of Rhinolophus sinicus. NCBI lineage: Eukaryota > Metazoa > Chordata > Mammalia > Chiroptera > Rhinolophidae > Rhinolophus > Rhinolophus sinicus. The sequence continues at coordinate 128,565,377 of NC_142517.1, read as the reverse complement.
TTTCAAAGATTTTGGAGGAAATATTTTTTTTCTGAGAAGCTTGTTGATGGACGTTGGGTTCAAAGAGGATTTTATGAATTTTACCTCAGAGGCAAGGGAAGTAAAAGCAGAAATAAATGAATGGGACTATATTAAATATAAAAGCTTCTGCACAGCAAAAGAAACCATGAACAAAACAAAGAGGCAACCAACCAACTGGGAGAAGGTATTGGTAAACAATGCCTGCAATAAGGGGCTGATATCCAAAATATATAAAGCACTCATATAACTCAAAAACAAACAAACAAACAAACAAACAAAAAAACCCACTCCAATTAAAAAATGGGGAGAGGACCTGAACAGATACTTCTTCCAAGAAGACATACAAATGGCCAAAAGATATATGAAAAAATACTCAACTTCACTAGCTATTAGGGAAATGCAAATCAAAACCACAATGAGATACCACCTCACACCTGTTAGAATGGTTATCATCAACAAGACAAATCATAACAAGTGTGGGAGAGGCTGTGGAGAAAAAGGAACCCTCGCACACTGCTGGTGGGAATGTAAATTGGTACAGTTGCTATGGAAAACAGTATGGAGGTTTCTCAAAAAATTAAGAATAGAATTACCATAAGACCCAGGAATCCCTTTCCTGGATATCTACCCAAAAAATCTGAAAACATTTCTCCATAAAGATATGTATGTACCCCAATGTTCATTACAGCATTATTTCCAAGACATGGAAACAACCAGTGTCCTTTGATAGATGATTTTATAAAGAATATGTGGTCTCATATATGCACAATGGAATACTACTCAGCCATGAGGAAAGATGAAATAGTGCCATTTACGACAAAATGGATAGATCTTGAGATTATTATGCTAAGCAAAATAAGTCAGACAGAAAAAGTCAAGAACCATTTGACTTCACTCATATGTGGGATGTAAAATTGAAGGCAACAAGAGAATTAGACAGACAAAGAAACAAAAACTCATAGACACAGCATATGGTGTAGTGGTTACCAGAGGGCAAGTGGGGAGGAGAAGGTAAAGGGGGTCAAATATATGGCGATGACAGGAGAACTAACAGTGGTGAGCACACAATGTGATATACAGATGATGTACTATAGAAATGTACACTTGAAACCTATGTAATTTTACTAACCAGTGTCATCCCAATAAATTTAATACCATGTTTCCCCCAAAATAAGACCTAACTGAAAAATAAACCCCAGCATGATTTTTCAGGGTGACATCCCCTGAACATAAGCCCTAATGCATCTTTTAGAGCAAAAATTAATATAAGACCTGGTCTTATTTTGGGGGAAACACGGTAAAAAAAAATGAAAAGAAAAGAAAAAGTCAGTGAGCCAGAAAACCCTGTAGAAAGGCCTTTCTGATCTCAAGGAACCATTGCTCATGAATAACGTTAATAAAAAAGTCATTGTTTATCCCTGTTCCAGTAGTCTTTCACTTCTGGAATCCACCCTAAGGAAGAATTATCTTGCTCAGACATCATTTAGATTCTGTCATTCTATCAACATCTACTGAGACCTACAGTTATTTGGGAACCAAATTAAAACCAATGCCTCTGGGGTCTATGTTTCACTACCTCTCTTCCCGGTTGTGTAATGCTCAGTGTTACCATTTTAACACTGCCTTGGCTATTTTACACTAGCAAAGAAAATCTTGCTCTCAGTCTCTTAAACCTGCAGCTTCACCCACCTAATTATCCATACAAGGATGCCAGTTACCTTGGTCATTATCAAATGAAATCCATACAATGACTAACACCAATATCTGTACATCCTGCACACAAATTATAGATGTTATATCTCATTTTACTTGTCAAATCATTAGTAATTATGTTTTTCTTGCTGTTGCAGGGGAGGAAAAATTCCCCTCTATCCACTTGAGGCTTCTGATTGGTCCTAAGAATTACACTGATATAAGATTCACAGGAGAAAAGCATACAAATTTTATTAAATTTTCACATGTACACAGCCTTCACAAGAGAATGAAGACCAGAAGAAGTGACCAGAGCAGAAAGCTTTTATACATTTTAGACAAAGAAACAATCCATTTGTGAAGAATAGACAAGACAGAGGGGTTTGGGTTAGGGGTAGCAGGTGGCAAAGATTAGTTTAACAAGGTTTGTTTGTATACATATCTCAGCCCCAAATTCTCTGCTCTGGTGATCAGAATGTCTTCCTTTCTCCTGGGTATAGAGAGGGCATCTCTCACATGAGGGTTATATGACCTGCTTCAGGGAAGAAGGGCCAAGGGGTATGGGAGGTCAGAGAGAATTTCCTGCTTTTGTGTTTTCTCAATCTCCTTCACCTTAAGGTATTGAATATTCCAAGGTGCCATATTTGGGAGTGATGTCTTCTAAACCCATCACTGTGGTTGTGGTTAGTTTCATGAATGCATGAAATGTGAGAGTTGAAAGGAAGCTTAGGATTTTAGAAAGAGGGCCAAAGAGGGTAATTGCATTTCCCAAAGTTGCGTAGCTAGTTAATGGGAGAACCAAAACGATAATAATGCAGACTACTAGCCTCATGCTTTCTCCACCATAGGAATCATGACGGTGAAAATCATGACACTCAAAGTGATGAAAAATGTGGGAAGTGAATCAATGTATAACTTTCTGTCCTTTTTTTCCAGCTGTATGACAATATAAATCAAAACAGCATTACTTTATATTGTTAATGCAGTATTACTATTTTATTCTTCATTTGTAGCCCTAGTTGAAAATAACAGTTTACTGACTATACGCATAAAACACTTAATTTTCTTTCTTGAAGGATATCATCTTTTGTTATAATTTGTTCCAACATAACTTTGTAGTCCATATGAGTCTTGACATGCCAAATCTTCATTTTATCATGTTTTCTGCACAACCTACTTTGAAAATACTCCTCCTATAAGGTTCACGTCTATATAATTTTGCTAAGTAATACACATACACATGATTTTTGCCTAACAAAATGTAATCGTATGGAGTGATTCACCTGGGACACTTCTCTTGTTGAGTTCCTGTCTAGCAGTCTAATATCGAGGACATTTTTAAGATCCTCGTAAGTGCCCATCTGTCTTCTTTACCCTTGAAATTTCTTCCCCCTCCCCCACCGTCTCCTCACTCACCTTTCCTCTTGCACTTTTTTTTTTTTTTTAAACCAAGCTTCTTTCTTTCTTTTTTTCCTTAGAATAAAAGCTTTGTCTGTCTTTGGCAATGTTATCAGCACTGCGGATGTATATTGGGCAGTTCCTATCCTAGAATCTCAAAATCGGATTCTGATTCTTCTATTACAGCCAACACTACAGGCTTTAAAAAAATCAATTCTTAAGTTCCTTATCTGTTTCTCTGCTTCTAGGATAACTGGATCTTTCATAACTAATGGGGATATTGAATTCAGGGAGCCTTATGGGGAAAATATATTCCAATTTATGTAAAAAACAAAAATGTGGCTGCAGTTAGTTGTAACAACGAATGCTTAATTTTGACCCATTTTACATTGGCTTGATAGAATTGGTTAATACAGAATTTTTCCATTAAAAACTAGTTTTCATGAAAACATAACAGTTTAATTTTGTTGATGGTATATGTTTGATTTACAGACTTCTGAAGAAAAGTAATCACTTGTTAATTTTCAATTTGCAATAGGTAGTAAGAGAATTAGAATGGTTATTCTAGGACTCTGTGTAATCTTAAAATGTTTCAACATACATTGGATGTTGATTAGTAAGCATGTGGCTATATCTGTGACTGTCTGGACATGAATTAATAAGCAAATCTAAGCAGATCTTGAAGTTCTAAATTTATTATTGAGTATTAATTACATGCTTTATGTCTGTATCATTGAATCAAATGTACTTATCTTATCTAGCAATCTTTTTAACTTAAAATCCCCATTGCACTATATGTAACTTGTTTGTCAGATTCCACATTTCTTTAATTAGTTCACTTTTTTTCATCAATACCCAGAAATACCATTTCATCCCTATGACCTTCTCTAATGAGCTCTGTTCTTTTCTCATTACCTTTTAGATTCTTTGTTTTTAATCCAAGGGTGTTAATATCCCCCCTCCATAATTCTTTGATCATAAAATATTATTCAGTACGAATATTATAACTTGAACACATTTCAGGAAATCTTTTGAAACAGAAACATAGAGTTTTCTGTATATAAAGTCTGACAATTAAGTGCACAAACTTGTTGCAACGATGCTGCTAACCTTTTTTGACATCAGAGGGATTATTCATTATGAATTTGTACCAACTGGACAAACAGTTAACCAAATTTATTATTTGAAAGTGATGAAAAGGCTGCATGAAAAAGTTAGACGTCCTGAACTTTTCGCCAATAGTTGATGGCTCTTGCATCGCAATGTACCAGCTCACATGGCACTGTCTGTGAGGCAGTTTTTAGACAGTAAACAAATAACTGTATTGGAACACCCTCCCTACTCACCTGATCTCAGGGACTTCTTCCTTTACCTGAAGATAAAGGAAATATTGAAAGGAGGCATTTTGACAACATTCAGGACATCAAGGGTAATACGATGACAGCTCTGATGGCCATTCCAGAAAAAGAGTTCCAGAATTGATTTGAAAGGTGGACCAGGCCCTGGCATCGGTGCATAGCTTCCCAAGGGGAGTACTTTGAAGGTGACCATAGTGATATTCAGCAATGAGGTACATAGCCCTTTTTGTAGGATGAGGTTGTGAACTTAATTGTCCGACTTCGTATTGTCATGTATCTCTTAAGCATCGAGTCAACAGAGAATATTTTGAGATAAGTTGATGCCTCATGTCAGTCACTAAACAGGGCTCACATGGAGTGTTTGGAGTGTGTGAGATGTGCCTCTCCTGTTATGGTGGATAGTTCACTTAACATGACCATACATGGTGGCACTAGAATTTCCACCGCAAGTAAAGAAGATTCCTTTTTTCCAAGTTCTTCAAATATTCTGTAACAAACTTTACAGAATACAGAATAACAAACTACCAGTGTTATCACCCACTGATATAAGTAGAATTGCTAAATATAGTTAGATCTAGGGTAGAGGTATTCGTTAACTTTCTATATTTGAAATCTGTATGTTAACCCCTGCAGTTTTGGCACCACAGAGCAAGCCATCTGTTTAAAATCATACTAGGTAGTGGGATTAAAAAAATAATGTCTCTTATGGAAGTCTAAACACAGGGTTATATACATTTTAGATAGCATCTGTGATTAAGTTAGTCTCTCAGTTCTTACATTAAAATATGTTTTAAAATGAATTTCCCCTCACTATTCGAGTTTAATCCAGTTACAACACATACACATTTTGAGCTTTTTAAAGAAATTATAACAACAATATTTATTTAACATGGAGCGATCATTAAAGACTCAAGTATTTATAAATTTATCAAAAGTAGCTAAACTATATTAGATAATATAAGCCATAATATATTAGCCATATCTTATTTTGTTATGGAACTTTCAAGCTTTTATAGTGCTTTACCATACATTATTTTTCTCATTCCTCACAGTGATACTATGACATTGGCTTGGGCAATTTTACTCACCCTGATATACAGAGAAAACTAGCTAAAAATAGTCAAGTTTTAAGTTAAGTGGCTCGTCCAAAACCATTTGACTAGCAAACGGTGGGGTCTAAACTATAAGTTGGTAGCATTCACCATCCTCTATTGAACTATTTTCCCATTCTGTTATTTAGCTTCTTAATTCAGTTCTTTCTCCACAGAGTAGTCAGATAATCTTTGCAAAATCTTTATCAGATCCTAGTACTCACTTGATTAGACCTTGGTAATGAGTTATTATTTCATTAAGGATATAATCCCACATCATTAATATGGCCTTCATGGTCCCCCATGCTCTGTGTCTTACTGGTCCACCTTTATCATATGTCGCTCCCAACCCCTTGTTCACCGGGCTCCCGGCGCACAATTTTCTCTTTGTTCTTCCCATCTGTGACTAAAGACTTCCCCTTCACTACTCACCCTGCCCAGAGTGCTGGTACCTACTAAACATCACAGACATCTCAGTTTAAACATTAATTCCTCAGGGAAGTCTTTCTCTAATCCACCGAACAAAATCAGTTCCTCTTTCTGTCATCTTTCAGCAAACCCTTAATTAGCTATCATTGTATTCTAATATATTTACCTGTGTGATGGTTTACTTAGTACCTGCCTTCTCTGTTGTGTGCAAGTCTACTGCCGTCAGAAGCCATTGCTGGTCTTTTTGAGTTTATTTGGCTCATTGCTGGTCTTCTTCTCTGGTTTAGTTCCTGTCACATAGTAACTGCTCAGTAAACAATTATGTTCTGAGAGAATGAATAAATCCATGTGGATGTGTGCACTCAGCTCGGCTGTAACATGACATATGTGCTCCTGAAGATCACAGCACAGGGCTTGTGGGAAAAGTGGAACTGGAACACGGTACTCAAAATCTTTGTCAGTGACACATAAAAAAAGATAGGAACCTACGAAAAATGGCAGCTAAGTTTTCATGTATTAAATGACTATGAAATACATGAATAATACACTAAATATGACCCTTTACCCTGAAAAGGCATGTAGTTGGCTTCTGGAAGTGCCCACTGGCAAGTTGTACTAGCAGCTATGGATGGCAGTCACTCATAACATGGGTGGTAGACTGAGGGTGCTGGTCAGTCGCTCAGAGATGTGTGTGATTTGTGTATTTCTGTACTAGGTCCCCCGGGTGTAGTTTTCTGTGTTTGCTTCATGTTTCTCGTGAATGAAATTGGGCATATGCAAATGTGAGATTTGTGTCATGCTCAAATTGCCCCTGCTATATCAACTGCATTGGAATAAGTTTGCACTTTTAAGATAAGTGTTGTAGCAGAACTGACTGTATTAGGGGGGAAAAGAATGGGGACTTGGGGTCCAAGAAACTTGATTCTGGTCCCAGAGCTGTCATTTCTGACCTGGGCAAACTCCTTCCCTCTCTTGACTCCATTTTCTTTATCTTTAAATGGAGTCGCTAACAACTGACTTTGCTGAATTGTTCTGAGGGACTAGATACAGCATTGAAAGTGGGATCATTTTGTAAAATGTGATGTGCTCTCCAAATTGAAATTTTTTCTCATAGGACTTATTTCAGAGTCAGAGATTGCAGCAGAACAAGAACACAGGGTGGAAAGTGCACCCACTTGGAGTCACCTGTTGTTGAGAAGAGCATTCAAACCTGCCTTTTGAATGAGAGTGAAGCCCATGTCTCTGAAGGGAAGGAAGAGACATAGCTGGCAAAGTTTCCCGGGAACATGTCTTTCATGTCACTTCTTAGATTCAGCCCTAGAGATGTCGCCACAGAAATTTAGTAACCCAGGTTTCTGTGATATTGTCTTTTACTTACTGCTCTTCAGTACCTAATGGCACCATATAAATAACACCCAACCGTTCTCTCTCGACTCCCTTTCAATCTCCCTGCTGTAAAAGAAACACAGCAAACCTGTGGGAGAAAATCAAAATTACTTTGAGGATAAATCAGTTTACACCCAGGATACAGCTAGCCCCCCCCCCAAAAAAAAAAAAAAGATAAAAAGAAAAATATCTGGCCAGTCCTTTGATACACTCTCTTGCTACATTTAGCCATGTTTTATAATTTAGATAAGAATTTTTTTCCATAGTTTTGGAAATATATACCTTTTGAAAAGACCAAATTTTAGTAAACAACTTTTGTCTTTATTAGTCTTAGAATTCCCTAAAACTTTCTCTATGTTGTAAGGATATCATTTATATTTGAAAAGGCATTAATCAAGTAAACAGAAAGATTATACATATGGAAAACTTTCTTCCTTATTAGATTTTGGGGATTCTTTAATATAGAAATTAGTGAATCTATGTTAACATTCTTTACTTTTGAAGAAAGGGACATTTTATCTGTAAAACTTCACACCCTTCATAGGATATGCATTTGAAAATGTAACGTACACCATTTTTTATTGCCTGTTTCTGAAATCAAAGCACAGCCTTTCCAATTCGATAATATGACTTATTCAAGTTCCTTCTAATCCATTGTGTCTATACAGAGAGTAGTGCTGTTGATTATGAGTAATAACTAAGTAAAGAGTTTATATTTTAATTTATCTTTATGTGGTAAAATATAAAACTTTCCATTTTAACTATTTTTACAGGGATGCAACTTTAATTACTATATTTCTCTCCCATAACCATGTTTTTCTTCCTTTCCAAAGCTACTGGAGAGTGACAGAATAAAGATTTGATTTTGACTTTTCGTTTTCTGATTCCAATAGAAGTAACTGATTGGGAGGTTAAAAATGGACCATTGGATAATTAGGGACATAGAAGTTACATCCCTGACTTAGCAAAAGGCCAGCTTCATAATCAATAAGCAAATATATTTTCAGTAGTACTGTGCATTGGGTAATAGGCTGTCAAAATATACATGTACATTAGACAGAGTCCGAATCTCAAGCAAGTGTTCATGTAGTTGGAGAATTATAATAAATGCACTTGAAAAATAATAACAGAAAATAGTAAGTAAGGACCTGCAGGGTATAAAGATAGTAGGTGCTGATGAAACTCAAGGCAGGGAAATAACAAGGAAGTGATAAGGGAAACAATCTAGAGCAGATGGTTGAAAGCTGAGCCTGGAAGGAACCTTAGGCTTTGAATAGAGAGACTGCAGAGAGCTTTCAAAGCAGAAGGAAGAGCATGGTGAAAGGTACAGAGGCAGCGTGGTATGTGAGTATTTTCAGATGACCTTGATTCATTTCCAGATTATGATCTAATGTTTCCTTCATGGTCTTCAGGAGAACTTTTCCCACATGAATTAGAGCTGGAGAAAATCTATCTTTGCTATCACTTCCTGTAAATATGCCCTGTGTAATGGATCCTATTTCATCCTGGGTAAAGCATGGTAGAGTCATAGTGTTTAACGTATTTGGAAACTGAGGTCTCGGCTTCTCTTCTTTCCCTTTAAGAATTTAGGTTCCTCATAATCAGGTATTGAGTCTTTGGTTTTCATCATAGACTATATATCCTGTATGCAAAGTTCTTAATTTAGTAACAGCAATAACTATAACGGCATGACATGCTAAAACAACAAGAACAACAACAAAAACAGTAGCAACAGCAAAAGAAAAGCAAAAACATTAGCATGGTTGAATTAGTAATATCAGGAGTATAGTGAAGGAGGAATATGTCTCTGTGAGTCCCCAGGTGATGTAGGGGACTTTGGAGTGAATGAGTGAGTGCCGGGATTGTGTTTTGTGAGACCCGAAGAATGGAAACGCGGACCCAGGAGAGGCAAAGAGTTTTAAAAAGAGGATAATTTATTGAAAGCCAAGGGTCAGAGCTCCCAAGCGGGAGGGTGTCCTGAATGGGGGTGACCCGTGACTGAGGCAAAAGCTCCTACTTTTATACCTTCCCTTGTCTGTTTGGGGAAGGGGAGCTGTTTGAAGAAGGGAACTTATTTGAAGAAGGGAACTGGTGCCTTCTAATAAAATTTGTCTACCAGGTTTGTTCTGCTTGCCCATCCTAAAGGAATTAGCAAAGTAACCCACTCTTATCTATCAGATCTGCTCCATTTGTCAGGCCAAAGGAATTTTATGATTAATCTCAAGGCGTTGTTATATTATATCCTGGAGCAAAGGAGTGATTTCAAAACCTGGAGTTTTAGGATATGGCTGTCTTTGTTTATTCCACCAGGGACCTCCCTGTCTACCTAGCAACAGGCAAGCTAACCCGTCTCAGTAGGAGGCTCTAATCTTGTGTGCTTTTTACCAGTTCCAGGAATGAGTTTTGCTGAACCATTTATTTTGGGTCATCTCATCCCTCTTTTAATCCCTGACACTGATTTGTGAGATGCGCTAGTTTTCTGGGATTATAAATACAGTGGGTGGTTTAGCTTAATTTTGCCTGTGAAAACCTAACTGGACAAAATAAAAACGAATTCTTTAACATTATTCTTATGAGTTCTATAGTCTAATTAACTTGAAATTCTTGACCCTTCTATAAAACAGTAATTTTCTCTTTAAAGCATATACTAGAGATTGAAGAGATGAAATAATTCTGAACAGGCACTAATGATCTCAGTCATTATTACTTGAATTATTATGTATGTGATAGTCTTATTGGGTCATAGATCTTCATATCTGCACAGGAAGCCACCTGGTTGAGTGGAAATTATTTAAGCATTAGAGTCAAATCAGCCAGGATTGAAAACCTGTTACCTTCTGGTTTTTATGATAAATTACTTAGATGTCTCTGATCCTTGGTTTCCTTGTCTATAATAAGAGATTAATGATAGAACCTACTTCATAGGGTTGTAACAAGGATGAAATTAATACATATTATGTGTGTGTGTGTGTGTATATGGAATATATATATATATATATATATATATATATATTATATACACACACATATATATAATCCATTTTAGCCCTTAGTAACCGACAGCCATTACTAATTATTTTTGTCATAATATTTAAGAAGCAGCTTCTTAAAAATCATTTCCTTTGTGTCTTTTATAGCATGAGAAGCTGATACATGAATTGGAAGAGGAGAGACACTTGCGTCTTCAGAGTGAGAAGCGGCTGCAGGAGGTGACACTGGAGTCCGAACGCAACAGAATTCAGATGCGTGGCCTGCAGCAGCAGTTCTCCAGGTATTGTAATGAACTGGGCTTCTTCAGAAGGTGCATCTCTCCCTGCACCAATCACACCTTTGCTTGCATTTCCACTGCAAGATTCTGTTACATCTGACTAGCTAATTCCCCAAACGGTTTAGACCTTGTCTTCTGGCCAAGGTATTATTGCATTTGAACCAATTTTCTGAAACTGTTCATTCATACCTCACGTAGTCTTGGATTTATTGAACCTGGTTGTCTTTTTTTCCCGGATGGCTTTCCAACAGGTCTTACAGCAAGATGCAGTGAATTTGTGGCTCATTGGTATGTCCTGTGAAAGGCTAGCCAGGAGGATGAAATTTCACTGGTCAGGTCATCTAATCCTATTTTAAGGTAGAAAGAGAGTATATCTAATTATCCAGTAAGCTATTACTCATCACTTAGAGGAAACATTTAAGAGTAGTTAAAAAAAAAAAAAAATCGATGAGCCTCTTTCCTTTAAAAAGATACAACTTGAATTTGAGAAGATTCTGAAAAAGTAGCTCTTCTTAGATTCCATTCCAGCTCAGTCAGAATCTTTCCGTTTTCAATTGTAGTTAATACAGGACTAGGTGAAGGTTCAGCTTGTTATTTAAAATCTATTCAGTTCCTTGGAACTGAAAACAGTAACTTGTGCAATTGCAGTCCTGGGACCAAACATGGTACCCTGTGAGGGACAGTGTACTTGCATTTCTATATTTCACTTCACCATTTGCAAACTCAGGAAAATAGTTTTTGTGTTTTCTCCCCCCAGAAGTTCTCCCAGGCAGAAGCCTGGGAGATGCTGCCCTTAAATTTTCAAGATCAAACTATGTGCATCTTATCTTTGATTTACCATTGGGATTCGGATATGATCAGTGATGGATAATATAGCTTCCTCATTATGAGGCTTTTATAATGATTCTTAATTTTCAGGTGTGTTGTGGGGCGAGACCCCAGTTGAGCCTCCAAGTAATTTACCTCATTGTGTCTAATACCATAAATGTGTGCTACATTGATTTAGAGGCTTCTTGAAGGAACAGGGTAGGAAGGATGGATGACTCCTCTGTGTTCAGAGTCATAATTTAACACCCTGTTCAACTCTTCAAGCCCATGATAATACAGAAATGCACTGATCAATATTTTAACAAATGCATGTCCCACCCCTCACAGGCTATTACTTATACAACCTTGTGCTTGATTTTTCACTCAGTTTGATGGCAACTCTCACTTTATAACTCCCAACTTGACGTAATAGAGCCCCACTCCGAAGCAACTTTAAAACAAGCACTGCTTTGTAATACTTGCCGTTTTAATGCTATAGGAAAGGAGGAGGCCGATCTTGCTACCCTGGCACTAATTAAGATGTCTCTGTATTCAAACCATTGATTTACAGGGCATGAGGCACATCATACAGTAAGTTATTTTTATATGACGCTAGGTCATCTGCTGTAAATCAAGTGGCAATCCCATACAGATTTGAGCTGCACAAGAGCCAGTCCACATCCCAGGCTGAAAGAGAAGATAATTATATGTAAAACAAACAGTGGTTGGTTTTACATACTGCTTCTGTGCAGATTTTTTCCCCCCAGTATAATAAATTTTCTTATGTAAAGCTTCATTGAAACTGAAAAGTTCAAATCCAATTACAACCAGACAACTAACGTAAATGAGCAAACGATGGGGGGAAAGCACATATAACAGAGATAATTACACAATAATTTAACTCGACCTGCTAAACCATTTCTGATTGCCTTTCACATTTTAAACTTTGATTTACAAGCTATTTCTAATTATGCTTATTTAAACAATCTTATTATAATATTAAGTCTTGTAAAATTATCAGAACATGCCTGTAGTGCATTACTTTGGACAGGGTCAGCATCTAAATGCTCATATAAATAATTTCTATAATCTAAATTATTGTATTGAATTAAAAATGTATATCCTCAATTTCCTCCTTTTTTTCTGAGTTAATGAGTTTATTTTATACATGATAACATCTGAGATGTGGACTTTTTTTGAGTATTTTTCATGGGATGAAGTTACTTTTAAAAATAATGCCAATAACTCACATTTTCAAAGGCTGTGAAAAGGCTCACAATAAAAGATAGTTGTACAATAAGGCTGATAAAATAAAAACAGAAAATAGAGACCCTGAAAGGGGAATGTCACAAGGAATCATACTTACAGAGCCCAAAGTATTTTCTGAGAATGAGCATTTAATTTAGCTTTAAGATTCCTGGCAGACAAGATAAAAAGGAATACACAAGAGGGTATGTAACTCTTATCTCATAGGCAAAGGCTACTACTCTTTAAAGAGAAATTTCTGGTCCTAAATTCATAATAGAATGCATCACAAAGGCCCCTTTATAGGTGGCATTGAAGGATATAACAGACTATGGTCCACGATGGGGCAATTTAGGATTAATTCTTAGAGGTGGTACCACTTCTGCTATGTCACTTCTATCTACAAAGTTAAGCAGCTTCTGAATTTCATACTACATGAATTAGGAATGATGGGTTCATGTCTAAGTGATAGCAAGGAAAATAAGAAGAACTCCAGTGTTCAAGTTTTTCAAGTCAAGCTCTATACTGCAAGTTCATGGGGACATCTAAACAGATATGTGTTGTATCTTTCTAATATGTCTTTTATAAACCGGGGGCATAGAGGCATGAGATCCTGAAGGCTGGGCTGAGTTGTGTGAAGTATATGCCTGGTATATCTGATAGCATTGTAGCCATGGGAATATCTAAACGGTAGTTAAGGAAATTCTGAGTCTCAGATTCGGGGATAAGGTGAGGTATTAGAGGGGAAGTGAGTAATTAAGAAGTTGGGGCAATAGGTGTGTGTGTGTGTCTGTGTGAATTAGAGTGTTAGAGTTCAGGTGTCAGAATAAACAATTCAGGAAAATTAGTCAAAGGCCTGATTTTATGCAATTTCAGCTAAGCGATGGGTCTGGTGGCTTGAAGGCATCAAACTCAAACACTTGTGTTTATCTGTGGTACCAAGTAATGAGATCACTTAGGTGGTACAAATCTATAAACATGTTTGAATGAGTAGATCTCTTTTATGTCACCACCAAACCTTCATCCATAATCTCTTACTCCCTCTTGACCTTTGATTATGGTATACTGATCAGCAGTGGTCCAAAATTTGGGCAATTAAAAAAAAAAAAAAAAAGATGGAGCAGAGATTACATAATCAGCTCTAAGCTCATAAATCAGAAATTGCTTGTACTGAAGGTGATTCAGGCAGCCATCACCAACTTTATCGAGACCATTTACATTCTTTAATGTAAATACAGAGAAGAAAAAGATACTTTCTAATTAAGCCTTCTCCATAGATGGAGCATTTCAATAAGGTGATACTTAATAGGCAGATGGTAGTATCCATAGGGCTGCCCCTTCTTCGTCTTATTATTTGTTGATATATATCAAAGATGTTTTCTAGATGTCCTAATGCTTGTTTAACCCATTGTCTGTGTGATATACATGGCTGGGCATATTTTCTAGGGGGTTAGTTTTGTGATCCCCTATAATTCCAACTGTCTCCACCATCCCTTTAACTGTTTGAATTGTGGTTGTGCAGCAAGCCGAGGTTAATGATGTGACTGGTGTTGTGGCACTGCTTTCCCTCCTACCGTGTTTCCCTGAAAATGAGACCGTGCTGGACAATCAGCTCTAATGTGTCTTTTGGAGCAAAAATTAATATACGACCAGGTATTATATTATATTATATTATATTATATTATATTATATTATATTATACCTAGTCTTATAGTAAAATGAGACCGGGTCTTATATTAATTTTTGCTCCAAAAGATGCATTAGAGCTGATTGTCCGGCTCGGTCTTATTTTTGGGGAAACATGGTATGTAAAAACGATTGGTGTTTGAACCCCCAGCCTCACCAGTCTACCTTGAGTGAAGGAAGTGTTTGTGCATCAGCTAGAGTCACCTGGAGAAGCACTTGCAGGAATACTGTCTCCAGTGAGGTGGGGTACTTAGAGGTGGAGTAACAATGAGTGTTTTTTTCTTTTAAAAAACAGAGATGCGAAGAAATAAACAACTCTACAGAATACTGATTTCATGCAAACCATGCATGATTTGCACATGTATTGTAGTCAGTTTCTTTGGAAACAGTCTAATCAATATGTAGATTTTTACCGAAAGCTGCTGTTCTTATCAGACAATCACCACTTCTATAGTGTGTACCGTAAGACAGAACACAGGATGTGTCCTCAAAACATATGCAACCCAGATAGAGAAGCCTTTATGCACATATATGAACAAAACAACACGTTTATAGCTTAGCTATAAACGAAGGGAAATTTTGTCCAAAATTAGGACAACCAGATTTCATATTTGTAATGGGCATTTTATCATAAATCAAGCCTGATGAAATCAATAATTGTGTAGTGATACTAGCCATAATAATATCTGTGTTTATTATGTGACAGCTCTATGTGGCAATATGTTTGAAGCTTTAAATTAGAATCAACCTGGTGGACCCACAAGCAGACAGACATGTTCTGTGAACTATTGACAGTGAGCAAACCACATCATACCCAAAGCACCATCAGGAATCAGTGTTTCTTTACGCCTTGAAATGTTCCACACGTTTCAGGTGTGCGTGTGTGTGTGTGTGTGTGTGTGTGTGTGTGTGTGTGTGTGTTTACGCCATGCAGTGCAAATTTAAGTAAAGGGAACAATTAAGCTTTGTTCTCCATAATTGACCTGGATAGTTCAAAATCACCCACATGAAGCCCATACTTTCACTCTTTACCAACAGGATTTCTCTGCACCTGTTTTGACCTTCTCTCCCTGCACTGTTTCCCTGCCTTGAAGCTGTGTCTTTGCTTACTGTAACGAGGAGGATTTCTCCTATCACAGTTGATTGCTATGCGTAAATGCAGTCAGCTGTATGCTGAATTTCAAGGAGACAGAAATGGAGATAGTTTGACGGCTTAGCTTGCTCACTGGGTGCTGTTTACATCAACAGCTCTCAGAGACTTTATGGAATCCTAGGGTTCATTTTCAGCTGCCTATTTGGAAGTGGTAGGCACCTGGCATAGAAGTGTGTGTTGAAGAGGATAATATGCCCTTAAATGTTCTACCCACGTATTCCCTTCTGCCTCTGTATCTGTCTGGTACATTAAAAGAACATTTTCTGTACATCTTTAGAAGGAGTAAAGCATAACAAGAAAAGCTGCCAATTGACCTTTGGACAATCAACAGCACGGAGCTCTCCTGCTCTTCTTCTGCTTCTGTTCCCACCTTGGACCGTTCTTCAACCTTAACCCATCACCAAGGCCAGCTCTCCTAAGTGCCTCGTTCTTCCTGATGAATACAGAGGGCGATTTTCTATTGATTTGGAGTTGCTATTTCCACACTATCAGCAGTATTTCTGGCTGAGACTTCATAGAAATGGAGGCCTCTCTTCTGCTCCTCTGAGTAAATCTACCAAAAATTTAAAATGGCAAAGTGACATTGGTTCAATGATACATTTTCTTCAAATTACAACAGATGAAAGAAAAGATTTTAAATGGCATCTTTTAAACTGCCTGGTTAACATAATATGGAGCATAGATTGATGTCAGAAGTTTATATCTTAGTGATCTAGCGTGTAAGCTCTCTCTTGAGCAAAGCAGAGGGAAGTTAAAACCAACTATATAGAGAAGGGAAAAAACGAAGGCCATTTTCAGCTCCCTGAACAACTATTAACTCAATGCTGAACACTCCTTTATTTCTTTGTATTTCTGTTTCTGTGTGAGACATGATGACACTGTCACAGTTTCTTCTTAAATTCTTAATAGAGCTCTCTGTTGTTGAGCAGACAACATAAACATCGTATTGCCTATTATACTTCCCTGGTCGAGAAAAAAATATCAACACAGCACATACTTCCAATTTCATTTCAAAGAGCACTTTACTGTTAAATAGGTTTTCTAGAACCTGGTTCTAGTCCCACTTCACCTAGCTTAATAACTTCGGTTAAGCAATTTGACCTTTCTGGATCTCAATGTGCTCATTTGTAAAATGAGGAAGTGGCATTGCATTATAGTTTTGCAGTGCTTTTAATGCTTTTTGAAAGACAGTGTATTTGAACTGAAATGCATGTATTGGGTGAAGTTGTAACATAACCAGGCTTTCCTGGAGTTCTCACAACCAGGCTTTTGTGTTGAGCACTTACTCGTCACGTTGTCATCGCAGTGAAGCTCTGTGGGACTGGGCTTTCATCGGGACTATGTTGGTTACCTGACTCTGGAGAGGTTGAGATTAGAAAACTGCCAAGCCGGGATGAAATATTTCTGTTGAGAACAGCCACAATGGAATATTGAGGAACTTGACTGGCCAGAGGAAGCTAAGATCCTCTGCAGTAGACATAATGGTTATTGCGCGTGGCTCTGATGTTGTCTGCTTTAGGATTTATTTGAACTGGTTTGGGAAAAAGCCTGAAGAGAGAGAACTTTATGACAACCAGAATTGTTTTCACTTCTAAATGATTTCTCTGAAGAAACAGCCATCAGTAGAAACACCAGTGATTTAGTGTCTCCTCTATACATTTTTTCAATTACTTATTATAAATCTCAGTGTGTTACTATCCCCACTCCAACATACCTTTTCTTTTAAGAAATAAATGCAAAATATAGAAGAATATGGTTTTGTTCTTAATTAGAAACTAAATTTTTTATTACTCTCAACAATGAATACTTATTTGGTCAGGTTTACAGAAAATCCATTTTTAGGTGTATACTTTGATTAGTTTTTACAAGCATATATCATCATGTAATCATCACTGCAATCAAGAAATAGAATATCTCATGCCCCTGAAAAATTCCCTTAGTGCCCTTGTTGTTGGTTCCCTCTCCATGCCTTCAGCCCCTGGCAAGGACTGATCTGATTCCTCTCCCTATGGTTTTTCTTTTTTCCAGAAAGCCTTGTAATTGAAGTATTTAACTTTTTTGTGTCTGGCTTTTTTCACTTTTAGCTGGTCTTTTGAGAGCCATCCTTTTGCTGCATCAGTATTGCCTAGTAATATTCCATCGAATAGAAGTACCACCATTTCTTTTTTCCATTCAACTGCTGATGAGTGTCTTCCAGTTTTTGATTAGTATAAAGTTCTTACTATAAATATGCAACTTTCATGCTCAGGTCTTAGTGTGTTTTCAGTTCTTTGGGGCATGAAATTAGGAAAGGGATTACTGAGTCATATAGTAAGACTATCCAAGGGGTAGAGAACATTTCTCACATACCCATGACCTTTGCTATGGCAGGCAGTCAATAAATATTTGTTTGTTGATGAAAGGAAGGAAGGAAGGAAGGAAGGAAGGAAGGAAGGAAGGAAGGAAGGAAGGAAGGAAGGAAAGAAAGAGAGAAAGATTTTCACCAAAATAGAAAGATCCAGCCAGCATTTTATTCTGAAAGACTTAATCATATGGATGAATTTTAAAGATAGTATGTTTATGATAAAAAGTTGCTTCCAAGGGAGGCTATAGTATGACCATTTCTGGGGATCTTTAAATTTTTGATAATAGTCATCATTCTTAGAGTTTTAAACCATGATGGCCTGGGAGGATAAAGATCCGATTTCCTATTCCTGGGCTTCTGTGATGGAGTTCTCACCTATAAAAGATGAGTTGACTGTTTTAGAATATCCTTTGCAGAATTCCTGCCTGCAGGGCACTAAATGGAATTTGGTGCGTTGAAAGTTTACTTCCCTTAGGATGAAGTTTACTTTCAGAGAGTATTTTATGACCCTCAGATAACATTTATACCAGTCTGTCTATGGAAGCAGTCTCACTAATGAGGACGTTTGTTCTGATTACCTTTTTGGTTTATAAGCAGTGCATTTAATGAATGGTGTTCCTGCAGAATATATCTCTTGAGTGCTGATTGTAAACACCCGGATCTGTTCTTTGGGCTCCTTTGTTTAATTTGTGGAAATAATTCAGTTAAGATGGTCCTTGTTATAAATGTCTACATCTGTTACTAACAAACAGCCTCCAGCTTTCAAGAATGTTTCTGCAGAACAAAGTAGGGAATTAGCTATACTGAAGCTATGGGATTTTGACAAAAGAAAGGTGTTGTAGTTTTTATTAAATTGTGTTTCAGAATTCTTTTCACATTTCTCCTGACCAAAAGTTTTCACCTATTGCTTGTAGCCGCAGCAAGTGACAGAATGCATTTTCTCAAAATACAGACATGAGTTTCTTTTTACATAATTAGCTCCGATAACACTTCAAGCTGTTAGGTTTTATAATGAGCATTTTTATTAATATTGATATTAACATGGCCACAAAAATGACTATATTTAACACCTCTTTTATTTTTCGATGTTTCCAAAACCATTCCCTACATTATTTCATTCAGTTCTCACTATAACCTTATAAATAGTGGGCGGGGCATATAGTAATTTAACTAAATACAATATTGAAATCTAAAAAAAATGAAGTAACTTGTTTTTGATCACATGGCTAGATAGACCCCAATCATATAGAACCCAGGACTCTTGACTTCTGGTCAACTATTCCTTCTAGTCTCTCATTTATTCATTTTGTAGTTCGTGATCCATGATAGAAAGTGACGTTTCAAGTGATACTGGAAGCAAATATATTTCATACAGATTTGAGCCTTGATCGTACTTCACATTTTCTGCCGCTGATGGTGTTTCTTAAACTCGATCATCACCACCTGACTGAGACTGTAACCAAGAAAAACTTGGGCCAGAGGGATAAACACAATCATATCAAATTAAATGGAAAGTTTGGTAAATACCATTTTCTCATTTCAAAATTCATAGAGAGGGTCCAGTCATTGTATCTTTAGTGCTACTTTTATGGTATACTTTCTTAGCATATTTTGGTACTGCATTTTCAAACCAGCTGGGCTAATGATTAAATTAGTGTTTGCAGACATCTAGACTTCCATGAAATTACAATTACATTTAATACATGGACTACATAGTTACTGAATTTAGCTAGGATGACTCAAATTTCTTCTTTGCAGTTGGCTTGGACATTATGTATTTAGCTCATAAAACCCAGTTCCGGATTAACCTTCTCCTGATCCCTTTTGAACATCCTACTTTCCTCACTTAATTACTGCACAGACTTTAAACACATAATTCTATTTTTCCTTGCTAGCATTTTTGGATCTCAATATGATGTATTCCACCCACCCCGGTAGACTATAAACGTCTTATAGTTCTAGGCTGATATATAGTGGGTGCTCAGTAAAGATTGTAATAAATGAATAAAGTAGTATTTCCAATGGGCCTTGTTGCTGTTCTAAGCTACCATTTACTAAGCCCTCACTGTGGGTGGCTTTTGGCCATCTCGGTGCATCATATTTACCTAAATAATTTTCAGATTTCTGATTAATTTTAAATTTATTCAATTAAATATTTTTAAATTCAGATAGTATTGTTGCGTTAAGAGTAAGATTTGCAGGCATTATTAGAATTAGTATGGCAATTGTTTTTTAAAAAATGACAAAATTGCTTTGACTCTGTGCTAGGCAAGGTGGGGGGTACAAAAGAAGGAAATCACGTACCTTGTCCATAAGGATCTTACGGTAAAGGTAAAAATGGAGTCACACTGAAAAAAAACAAACAAACAAAAAAAAAAAAAACTAACAGACAAAATCAAATCTTATCTGCAAGAAAGGAAGAAAAAAAATTACCTAAGAAAATCTTTGCAAGCAAGAAAGGGATTCCTTTGAAGTGAGCATTGCAGCTATGTGTAGGTGAGGATTTAAAAGGGAACTGAAGGAAGAACATTTTAGGTTCAGAGAACAGAAAACAAAGGCCTACAGGTATGAGTATTCGCAGTAGGATGCTAACAGCTGTGTGTTTCTGGAGCGCGGTTCCTCTAAGGCTCTTATCTAAGCACACTCGCCATTTGAATCAGGATTTCATCCTTCCCTTGCATCTTGGGTAGTGAAAGAATGCCTGGCCTACCTTTGCAGAGTTGATGTTGTGAATATCTCAATCATGCAAGTCAATCTTACTTTGAAACCTTTCCTGAAGCCCAGCGGTCACCTTTGATGTCAGAAGCACTTTGAGAATTGATTTCTATTCCCTCTGCAATTCGCATTATTGTCAAGAGAGTCTCCAATGAAGCAGTAATATATTTAGTATACTTCCAATATGCACGACACATATAACGCTTACGAGTCTATTGCCTTTTCAGAAACAATCACCGAAGCACAAGCTGTGTTATCGGGAAATACCCTACAGGTCTTTGTAATAGATTTGAATGGCTTCAAGATTCTGCCGACCCAGACATTCTAAGCAGTCTCTCTTGTGTAAAGAATTGAGTAGTAAGGCTATAGTTACTGCCTCAATGCACCTAAAGCCCAGTTCAGGAAGGGCCAGGACCTTGGGGTTACAAAGACAGTAATCATCCATTACTTACTAAAACGTGGGGAGATGAAGGACTAAGTCTAAATGCACAAGGAGAGAACTCTTAGGTGTGAACAGCAGCAAAATTTCACAATTGAAATTTCTACAGTGATCCTTTAAACATAAGGTATATGACATGCATATGTTTAATTTACTCATTTTTTTCTTAATATTTAAGGAGAACTTACTATGTGCCAGGTACTATTCTAGGTACCAGGGAGATAGCAGTAAAACAAAACACAAAAATGTACCTTCCTTATGGAGGAACCATCATGCTGCATGCAATTTAATTTTTATAACAACCATCCATGGAAAATATTCAAATTATCTCTCTTTTACAGATGAGGAAACGGAGACTCATATGGATTAAATAACTTACCATTGTCTTACTTGAATGTATTACAATTGGGATTTAAACTCAGACAGCGTGGCTTTTAACCATTACACCTTTTCCTGTTTCTGTTAACCATAAGAGAACAACTGAGCTAATATTTATTGAATATTGACCTTGTACTAGTTGCTTTTTTGGATGCTTTAAACATGTAATCTCATTGCTTACAATCCTGTGATAGAGTATTGTATCCATATTTTATTGATAAGGAAAATAAGACCCAGAGAGGTTAAATAATTTGCAAAAGGTCACAGCCACTAAAGAGCTGAGTCAGGATTCAACTTAGGTCTGTCTGTCCCTTAAGATATATTCTCTTTTTACTGTACACTACAAAATATAATAGATGTTAAGCATGTCAAAAATTCAGTATTTGCTTCAATGCAATCTTTATCTTTGACACAAGTAAATATAGTCAGTGTTTTGGATACGTAATGAATTTTTCTTCCAATGTTTTTGAGAACCTATGTGTATCCATTGCTTCAGATATGTTCTACATGGCTGAAAAATGTTGCATAAGACACAAAACATTGTTTTAGGCATATATTTTCAAGCCAACTCAATCTATAACTTATAAAACCTGGTAATAATTAAGTTACAATATTATTGTGCCATTTTCCAGAATCACTTGATCAATGAACCTTTAACAATTTAAGAAATTCATCTTTAGTAAAATTTGAAGTAAATGTTAGGTATAAAAGTGGTCATTTGTGGAGTCCAACATTCTTTCCTCTATAGTACTTCTCAAAATATACTCATCTAGGCTTCCTCCTTGTTTTTAATATTTCAATGAATATTTCTTCTTTTTCTCATATAAATATAATCATCAAATCACCAGAAGGAAGAGGAAAAAGCAGGTAGAGGAAAGTAAAAAACGAAAGTGCAACAAAGCAAATACATCTACCTGTAAATTTAGTTGATGACAAAAGTACACAGAGAAAAATTATTTGGAGTATTTCAACACATAGACATTTATACATTTGTAGCTGGATATATTAAGGACAAAAAGAAACATGCATTATGTTGTACACCTAAAACTCAGA
The DNA here is from genome assembly GCF_057876585.1 of Rhinolophus sinicus. Taxonomy (NCBI): domain Eukaryota; kingdom Metazoa; phylum Chordata; class Mammalia; order Chiroptera; family Rhinolophidae; genus Rhinolophus; species Rhinolophus sinicus. The sequence continues at coordinate 128,542,914 of NC_142517.1, read as the reverse complement.
CAATGTTATGTGTCAAATAAATACATAATGGAAAAAATAAATTCAATTATCTGGAAAAAAAAAGAAACACACACAAAAATATAATTGTTTTCAGTAATCATATTTTTGGAGCTAGTGTTGGATTGTTATTCTGAGACTGTTAGTAAAAGTACTCATGATCCAATTTGAAAAGGCTCTTACCAGTCAAAAATGTCTCAATTTGTGCATCAATATGAATAATAACAGCAGCATATTGAAATGTATCTGTTATGTTTAAATCCTTTTGTTCGTAATGATACAAAACAACCCCAACACAACCTTTAGCGGATGCTAGGGAACCAACTCGTTATTTTTGAAACTGGTAAATAAAGGAAAAGAATCAAGCATTTACCCTGTCTTTCCTTTAAGAACTGTAACTAAATCACTGTTGGGGGAAGGGGAATTTCTCTCTATAGGATATTTCAGCTAACAAATGAGGAAAAAATGGTATCATGGGAATATATATTACAACTCCTAATGAAATAATGGATCTGGGTATGATCACCATTGGCTGCTAACATCACACAGACGGCTGTCCATCCTGTGTCTCCTGGTGGAAATGCCCAGTACCACCTATGAAAACATATCGCCAAAAAACGAATGCTGAATCTAATCAGGCTTGTAGATCTAATGACTGATTTGCAGGAAACATCATGAGACTAGGTTGCGCAAAATCCAAACTGAGGGAAATTCTATAGAACAAACAACGTGGTTTCTTCAACAAATAAACTGCAAGGAAGAAAATCAGGGTGGGGAGAAAAACCTACAGATTAAGAATATTAGGGCGGCCGGATGGCTCAGTTGGTTAGAGCGCGAGCTCTGAACAACAGGGTTGCCGGTTCGATTCCCACATGGACCAGAGAGCTGCACCCTCCACAACTAGATTGAAGGGCAATGACTTGGAGCAGATGGGCCCTGGAAAAACACACTGTTCCCCAATATTCCCCAATAAGAAATAAATAAATAAATAAATAAATAAATAAATAAATAAATAAATAATTTTTTTTAAAAAAAGAATATTAAGAGAACAAAGGGTAAAAAGAAGACAAATGATATATTGGAAGATATGAGATTGTTGGAAGATTTGTATACTTCTTGGACATGTTTTATAGTGTAATGTATGGTTACTTTTTTTAAGAAGGGTCCTTATATTCTAAATATACACACTGACATAAATATGCAATTAGCTTTACATAATCTAGGGACATGATTAGGAGTAAATGTGAAGCCTTATTGGCTGTGACTTGGTTATAATTGTGTGATGGGCACATGAGAGTTTCTTATAATCTCTAATTTTGTAGATATTTGGAATTTTTCACACAAAAAATTAAAAGTACCTCAAAAACATGCTATTTTTTGTTGTGGCTTATTAGCTGTAATCTTAGTATTGCTAAAGAAATCAACAGAACTTAATATAATTACTCACTTATTTGTAATCCTGTAATTTTCTAAAATTAATTCTGATATAGCCCCACCCGTAACATTTATGGGGCCTTGAACGAGAGCACAAGTGGTGGCTGACATTTCACATGTCTAAACACGTATAAAAGTCATAAATCATGCTAGCAAAATGCCAAAGAACATATGTTCTACTCCCTTACCTTGATGAATATATGTTCATCATATCCTGGAAGACAAATTTGAGTTTAAAGTTCCCAGATTCCTTGGTGTTTGTGCTGGCTCATGGCGGTACGAGGACGACCATTTTCTAACTCCCAGTCTACCGCCCGGTCCTTTGGTCAGCTCCCTTTCTCTTCCTGCCCCGAGCCCCATCCTCCCATCCTTCTAGGGGCCTCTGTGAACCTGTATAGACACGCCAGCTTTCATGTCCATACCTTGTTCATACCTTCTGCTGCCACTCTTTGGGCCTCGGGTGCACACAGAAGCCTATGCCGGTCCTAGTAGCGGATTCAGGGTCCTTTGGAAGGAAATCGTCATCCACGAGTACTTGGACCATCAGGAGGCAGAGAGGAGGCACAGATTCTGCACAGATACCTCCTCTTGACCCTGAGGAGTCCCCACCTGGTGGAAAAGGGTGGTTTACAGGAGGGTCAGAGTAGAGCCCTCTGAAGCTCGGGGCCCAGAGATTGCCATCTCATGCCTGGGTCTAAGGGGAATAGGGAGGCCTCTGTTAGGTTAAATTCTACAGTTCTTACAAGAAACCCTTAATTTTGCTCACACGGTTTGACTATTTTCATTGCTTTTGACTTTTGTCTTTTACAAATATTAACAACAATTTGAAATACAAACTTACCATTAGTCTTACAAAAATTCCTTTTTGCTCTCAAATTAGTATATTTATCAACTTCAAAGAATTTAGCTTCCCTTCTACTTTGTGGAATTAATACGAGCTCAAAACATATTCAAAAAAAAAAAAAAAAAAGAATTTTCCAAACCATTCTTAAAGGAAGAGATGATTCTTGTTGGAGTAGCATCCAAGGCAAGGACACGGGCCTACTATCTGAACATTACAACACAAATGCTACTGTGAGCAGCAAAAGAGACACTATTCTAATAAGTTGGCAGCAAACTTTCCTAGTACAGGGAAGTATGATCCCATGGAACAGCTGGAAACAAAATTCAGCAAGGATCACTACCCTGGTTGTCCTCTGGCCCGTCATTTAGAAACAAGTTTCGTTCTAAAACTTGCTGAAAGTACAAGGCCAGCAGTAGACTCCATGGAAATATCTTGTCCTGCATCAGCTCTAACAGAAATAAGACAATCAGCTATGGGACAGTGTGCTCCATGGTGACCTTGGGTCCAATTTGGTGGCATCTGGATATTTGTCGTAGTTCCAACAATAATTTTGTATTAACCCAAATGGCTGCTATTCATCTGTCTACACAAAAACTTGGAAGGGATTTCAGTGTTTCCGTATCTTACTGCAGATGCCGTTGCCGCTATTATAGATGGTGATTTCAGCCAGAAGTTAGCATCAGAAGTACAGCTACTAAGTATATTGTGAATCTGTTCCATCAACAGATGTTTATGGGTGTTTTACAGTGTATCAGGCACTGTTGCATTCTGTGTGTGGGGGGTGTGTGCTTATTTAATTCTTGCAGTTAACCAATAAAATGAATAACACCAAACCTATTTAAAGATGAGTAAACTGAGGTTCAGGAAGCAAAGGACATAAAACCAGTAAGGACTTCTATAATATGTGACACACATTTGTCCACTAGATAGTTTTATGCTCTATCTACATACTGTACTGTCCTTGATCTTCCCGTTTGTTTCTATGGAGAATTTTGCTCTTCTGTATCCCAGGCAGAATTCTGTTTCAGTGTCCTCTCATCTACTCCCTAATTCACCTAGAGTCTATCTATTTTTGAGGGGTTCTACCACTCATACTCTGCTGTGTCTCTCTTTTCCTAGAATTAAAATGTCATGTGATTTCCCACTGGTTTGTTACTCTGTGGTCGCTATTTTGTATTTTTTATTTAAGCATCCCATTGACCAAATGTTCAGCACAGTCCATATGAATGAAGCTCTTCAGTGAAATTGGAACTGATTACATTGAAGAAGAAACACACCTACATTGCCCCTCCCTGTACCAAAGTAACCAGGGCCCAGTCTGCTTGGGGCCATGCCACTGTAATGGGAACATTCTTCTTTCCATGGAAATCATGGCAGAGAGGTACGGAGAAGTGGTGGTCACAGTGGTATTTGTAGAGTCATATTTTACCTGTGCAAATTCTACCTGGCTGTCATGGAGACTCTGGTCCACACTGATTAAATGGTAATGAGCTAATCTTCCCTGGGTGATTCATATGAACACTCTCCCCCAAACTGTGTGGATCTTATACTCCTGTGCATCCTCCTGTTCTGGGAATACAGTTGGCATCCCAGTATTTGCTGGCTGATAATTTGAATGCACAGTGGCAGTGATCAGGTGTGGTTTAGCAAGGTGGCCCAGGCCTCAGTGAGATCTGGCTCAGCATGAGTACATGGACAGGTGATTCTACAGTGGGAATCTGCATTTAGAGTGCTCTTTGCCTGCAGTAATAATTCTGAATTCACTTTCACTTACATGGGTCAGAGTAGAGAATGTAGGAGTAGGCCTCTTTCTCTTTCTCTCATTTGCTGTGTGTTATAAACTGAATTGTGTCCACCCAGCCTCCCCACCCCAAACTTATATGTTGAAGCCCTGACCCCCGAGTGTGACTGTATTTAGTCATAGGACCTTTAGGGAGGTAATTAAGGTTAAGTGAGATCATAAGGGCGGGGCCCTAATCCAATAAGACTAGTCCCATTATAAGTAAAGAATAGACACCAGAGCTTGTTTTCTCTCTCCATGAGCACACAGAAGAAAGGTCGCGTGAGCACACAGCAAGAAGGCAGCCACCTCTAAGCCAGAAAGAGAGTCCTCATTAGGAACCAACCCTGATGACCCCTTGATCTTGGGCTTCTACCTCCAGAACTATGATAAAATAAACTTCTGTCGTTTATGCCTCCCAGCCTGCGTTAATGTTATGGCAGCCCCAGAGAACTAATACAGTGTGTGAGAGTAGAAGGGCAGAATTATAACCCTGCTTTCATATTTTTATACACAGCACACTTCCTTGGGTTCACAGATGAGAAACAATTGTGAGTTATGTGTAATTTACAGCATGTTACTTCACCACCTTTTCTGTTCAAGAAAACACAGCAGGAAGCATGAGTGAGGCTAATAGGATTAAAAAAAAATACTCACCTTTTTCTCACCCTAACAGACAGATGTACTGGGTTGTTAAAATGCCAAAATACTTTTCTCCTGGTAGGTAAAACCTCAGGTTCCCTAAGCCTCCTTCCTCTCAGTGCCCTCTGCACTAACACATCTCTCCTCTCACGCTCCAGACCGCCCCACCGTCCAGCACCTGGGACAGCGGCAACCCCTCAGGCCAGTATCCCTGCAGGTCAGTCAACCCCAGGCTCCACCAATCAGTTGTAAATACTTTATCATCCCTGCTTCCTTCACACATAAACCTGAATTATTTTCTTTAAGGAAATCATTTGCAAACTCCAATACTGTATTTGTGACAAATAACTACAGGCACTTTGCAATTGGTTGCGAGTCACAGAGCCATCATAGAAAACTTGCAGAAGCCCACCAAAGGAAATCAAGTCTATGAATGAGATCATTTAAGCGTGTAAGAGACTGGCTCATGAACATCCCCTTCCAGGCTGTAGGGGCTGAGGGATGATAGTAAATGCCAATTACGGTAAGGCTGGCGGACAAGTAATGTGCTGCTTTTTGGTTTTTTTCCTCTTTGATTGCATTTCTTCTTTTGCTCTGAAGCCCTCTTGTATCAAGTCCAAGGAAATGACTAATTCGTGTCAGCTAGGAACAAAATCAAAATAATTTATTTACTTCAATGACCATGTTTCTGTGGCTATTTGGTACAATAATTGGATTTATGTTATTATTGTTTTTTTCTGAGCTTCATTTTATGGGACTTTCCCTACCATATTTGCACAGAAATGTTTGAATACTTCGTTTTACTTTTTATTTTTCCTCAGAAAATTTGATTCCATTGAGAATGCGTATTAGACCCAAATCTTGATAAATACTTTTAATCCCCTTAATTACTTGAATTCAAAAGAATGTTTCATTTGAAAAAGACCTTTGAATATATCTATCTTGAAATTATGATAGCTATTTTTTGTAGCACACAGGTATGCTTAAATGAAACCTAGATTTCTTTTTGTTTTTTTAAGCCCCTACAAAAATTATAAATGAAAATTTAAAATATAGAGTAACTTCATAAGTGTAATACCTTCTAGTATTCTACTTTCTATATTCTTGAACAGTAACTGTTTAATAGTTATGTTTACATCTGCAAGCACATGGGGGATATAATTCCCATAATTCTCCGTAGGAAACATTACTGACTTCATGGTCAAGGGTTGCTCATTCCTGAATTTATTACTGAAGATAATTTACAATGTTTTGGTTTTCAGTTTCACATGTTATTATTTCCAAATTGCTTTGTAGAGTTTTGTTTCTATAAATTTTTCAGCATATGTCATCTCACCTGAGTTTAAAGATCTGACTCTATAGCTCTTAGAAACATTATAGCCAAGAAATTATTATGAATTCTATAAAGCACTTTTAGCCTGAGATGTTCAGGGAATTTACATTGTTTAAATTAATGTTTGTGTAATCTGAGGCCTTGTGATACATGATCAGGGACTTTTTATCCAATTTCAAGAAGGATTTCGTGGAATGGCTTCCTTTACAAATCAGTGCAAGAGTGAATCATTGGACCTTAACAAGATGTGGAAGAAGGCAAAAGAGAAGGAAGATAGACTTGATAAAAATTAGAGACTATGACATTTATTTCCCTCAAATATTAAAGATATTTTTCTATAAGGAAGGGTTAATGGAGGTCATTATAATAAGACTTGAAACCAGTTTTCTTTCATTAATTCAAGATGATTGAAGACCTCTAGTGTGCGATTAACCTTGTTTGATCCTAGTTCACAAAAAATTGCTAAGGAGATGGAAGAGCGTGGTTTTCTGTCTCCAAGGGGCTCCCTGTAAGACTGCCATTACAAAGAGAGGTGCTATCCTGGAGTGTTGGCATGTAAACACAGATACTGTCTCCTGGTATTCCTCTCTCTTATTCAGTGCTGGTCAAGCCCGAACCAGAATGTGCGTTTTCTTGGCAAATATTTCTGAGTATCTATTGTGCGCACACTCCCTGATTAGGACAGACTCAGGAGAATGATGCATATTCCCTAGTTAATTATAAATCAAATCTATGGATCCCAGAAACCAAGAAACAAAGATGGTCTTTAAGTTCAATTAGTGAAATTATTAAATGCTTGTCATCTTCTTTATGCTTGTCATAGTTCTGGAGGCTAGAAGCCCAAGAGTCGATAAAAGAAGGGAAGGGAACTTGAATTACAGCATGAGGGATTTAGGCTAGAAGTAATATAACTGTGTATTCAAAGCAAGGGTGGTTAAATAGTGGAGAGACTATTGGAAAGAGCCTCATTTCTTTGAATGGCAGGAACGGTTAAATCTTATTTTTGCCTACAGCCAGGGAGATGGACTAGGTTATTTCCTTCCTTACAAGAATATGCCTTGTAGATAGGCAGAAATAAGATGATGCAGTGAGTCCCAACAAAACCATTTAGATGAGGCCCTAATTTATTTTTTTAAAGGTCTATTTCCCTTACAAGATTTGAGCTTCCCAGGTGTGAGGGCTCCATTGGATCTATTTGTTTATCCCTGTGTCTGGGGAACATAGCACAGGACCCCCCTCAAAGCCACTGCTCACTAAATTTCTGAGTGGGGCTGATCTTCATGGACAGGTTTCCACGACTGATGGGGGGAAGGAGGGCATAGGACTGGGAAGGGAATTTTCTCTACTCCATGCAGACAGGCCACTATTTTACAAAGCTCCAAATGTGAAAATTCAGAAAATGAACATAAGGATTGACTCATAGTAGAGGGACGCATGTTATTCACATTTTGTGCAGTTTTATCACAAAGCTCCTTTAAATAGTGAACTCCTCTGCTGCTTTTGAACTAGAATTCAAGTGTGTAAAATGTAATTTGTACTGTCTTACAACTTTGCTGTAATACAGCTATAATACAAAGCATGATATGTGGGTGCAGAGCCCAGGATTTGACTGGCAGCTACAGTGGTGACCCACAGAACTAGTGGGAGCTCATCAGCGCCCTCGTAGGCTCTAAAGTTAGGGGATGACAAGGAGGTTGTGAGCTGGCTGAGGTTCATAAAGACCCTGTGGGACTTTGCAGAGTAGGTATAGAGGGTCTACCACAGGTTTACCTGGAGGCAGCACGAGTCTTTAGAGTATCCCTTCTGACCCAATGTTCTGGAGGCTTTGGTGATTTAAAAATGACCTTTCCACACTACACTATTTTGGATTCAGGCAGTAGTGGAGTAGGCTAAAAATCACCCCCATTCATATAAGGCCACGTTAACCAAAAAGATAGACATTTGAAAAGAAAGACATGAGACAATGTCATACACTGGAAAACGAACCAGACTGGTTTTAACTTTGGTTTCAGCCCATGAATAAGATTCTTGAATGACCTTGAGCAATTCCCTTAATTTCCTGGGGCCTCAGTTTCCTCATTTCTAGCATAAATTCTTGGATTCTTTCTCACTGTAGCATTTTATGAGTCAATAAAATTTCCAAAGCAGCTGTTCTCACAATTCTGTCCCCTCTTTCAATAGTCTGGTCTAACTACATATATAAATAAATAAATAAATAAATAAATAAATAAATATATATATATATATATATATATATATATATATATATATGCTGTTTTTTCAGTCACACAAGGTCTGCCTCACCACTTCCCAACAGCATTCAACAAAAAGAAAGTCATTTTTTAGAAATCACTGAACTCAAATATTACTCTTCACATGTTTTCTGAAACAGGATGGCCTTTTTTCGGCATCTGCATGAATGAGGAGAAATCATGTATCTCCTCTCTGGAGAGTGGGTAAAAATAGCATGTGGGCAGATGCCCAATAAACATGCCCACTAAGCAGGCATTGCTAGTCCCAGTGCCTTGTAGAAGATGAGGTGCAGTGCCCCTCTTTCTCCACAGTTCCTAAAAGAAGTTCCACAGGTATGGCCCTCATTCTGCTTTCCTTTTCCAATACACTCAGCTTCCTGTGCTTTTTTTTTCCTTCTCATTAGAGAAGACAGCTGGCAAGGCAGAAAAGGAATAATGTATCAGGAGGGTGGGGAGGTGAGAAGAGCACATATGATCATATTTAGCCTTGAATGAACAGGATTTATGTTTTATTTCCACGGCTGTGAAAGCTTAATGTGAACATGGTGGGAGAAACACACACACACAAGCCAAGAACATAAGCAAGAAGTTTAAATATAGCAAAAACAAAACCTTTTTGAAAAAAACAGGCGTGCTATACATCCTCCCTTCAGACCCTCTGCCCATTTGCCCCTGTGCCTATCTGGGCATGTGTTGAATGTCATTTGGGATTTACTGGACTTAACCATGAATCAGCACATCCTCTTAGAATTTGGTAACACTACTGGTCAGCGTGGTGGAATGCTCAATGGATTGACTCTGTGTCTGGATTGTCTGAATGAAAAGCCTGCTAATGCAAGCCCAATGGCTAAAGCAGGCAGAGCGTAGTTCTGAAAGGCAGGGCAATGTTGGGGCATAGAGAGTTCAAAGGAATAGATGGACAAAATGCTCCCAGATACAGTGATAAAGTCAGATGGATAGATTTTAATGAATTTTTTTATTTTATTCTCTTCTAGATGAGGAGAGTTAGAATTTCCCAAATTAAAATCAAGGGAAAAATAGTAATTATGTCCATATATTTATTGTTCTTATAAACCAGCAAATAAATAAAAAAAGTACTGTCCCTTAGCAAATCTAGGTTGAAATCTGTGTTCAGGGGTTAAAGGTTAAATATAATGAATAAGCTCTATTCTTTATATGTAGGATATATATGTTTATGTACAATTTTAATGAGGAAATCATTATTTTCAGTGTGATTGGTAGGGAGAGTCTAAAGATATCTATAAAAATATGGTAGGACTAAAGGTATAGAGCAGAAAATACAAAATGAGACACTGTGATTTTCTTAGAAAATTAGGTGAGACAGAGTAGTATCATGTGTCCACAAAATGAAGTGAATTCTCCAGAAGAAGACGCCTGCTACTTGGGAGGGAGGGAGGGACAGAGAATCAGGTACATGGCAGAAAGGCTGTGAAATTGTTAACAGCTTTTCTCTTCAGCCTTCACGACAGAGGTTAATAGTCACTGGATGCTAATACAGTAACAGTTAATGAGCAAGTGGGTGAGTTCCCATCTGGAGCAAGCAGGTTAAGGCACATTCAATTATTGAATGTGTTGAAATCATTGAGTTTTGATGAAATTCACTTTAGAGTCCTGAAGGAAACGGCTGAAGAAGCACCAGAATGAGTAAAATGATCTTTGAGTATAGGAAGGATGAAAAAGGATGTTTGTTGTTGCATAAGGAGATAAATATATAAAAGGCCACAGGAAAAGGTAAATTAGAACAATAATATAAATAATCATGGGCTCATTTCCTGAAAGGAATCGGTAAGAAAAAAAGCAGAAAGATCTAAATGGAAAGTGTGGCCAGTCTTACCATCACCTTCTGCAAACGCCTGACGCTAATCTCAGTTCCATGTACAGTTTTGCACACTCAAGATTCTGATACTTATATCTCAGGCTGGCTTCATAAATTTGGTTGCTTAGAAGGAAATGATCAACTTTGAATTTAGAAGCTATGAGCTCCTTTATTGAACAATAAGATGCTGGTCTCACCAGTAATGCCTCCCATTTCCTGATTAGTGATGGGGGACTTCGTGAAGAATGTGCAATTAAATATTTGGCAAAACTTGAATTTTCAGCAGGTAGTTCTCATGGATGTGTAACCACATCTGTTCCGTGCTATGTTCAATGTCCAGTAAGAGGTGAGGCTGAAGCTGGCAGATTTCTCTCTGCCAATGAAGACGAAATCACACGTTTGACTTTTTTCTAAAAGCTGTAGTTCCTTTGTTCTTTCAATAATTTTGTTTCAGACCAAGAAGGCAAGAGCCCTCCCCAATTGGAAGGGTCAGCTCTTAACCAAAAATACTAAAAGGTGTTCCTAAGGTCACAGTCATGGGAAGTTGAAACAAGGGCATAGGGTATGATCAAAAATAGAAGCCATATCAGTCATTTAGTTTATTATCATAAAGAAAGTACCACGACTCCCTAAGTAGATGGAATGATTTTTCTTTATCTGGTCTTGCTTAGTGTCCATTTGCATAAATTCTATTCAAAGCACTAGGTTTCTTGGACATTGTGGAAATGAGAAGGTGTCAGAAATAACAATAACAATACCTCAAATAATAATTTAAATGGTGCCCATCATGGGCCTGGCAGCCAGTGTGTGCTAAAGGTGCTTTCTCTCTTTTAAGTCTCACACTGACTGATGAGCTTGGCACTATTGTAACACTCCTTTGATAAATAAGAATACTGAAACTTAACCGTGTTAAGTGACCTGTCCAACATTTCACCTTGAGCAAGTCTTGAAACCCAGGTAGTCTAAATCCAGAGCCTTCACTCTTAACCACTACCCTACATGGGTTTTAGGAAATAGTATTCAAAAAAGTAGCCATAAAAGAAAATAGTGAAAAATGAAGGTAAAACTTTGGAAGATGAAGATAACTTATAACATTCATTCATGTGGAAAAGTGATGGAAGGAAAACATAATAACCAACAAATATGTAAAAATATGTAATGAGATTGCTAAGGATAAAGCTATCAATCATTCTCAGTGGGGAAAATGAAAAGAAATGAGCTTTTAGCACTATAGAAATAAGGTAAAGTAGTAGACATGACTCATGGGTGATAAAATATTACAGCTGAAAAGAACATCCTCAGATCCAAACCCATCATTTTTCAAATGGGGCGATTGAGGTTCAAAGAAGAAAGATGACATTTTCAAAGTCACTGATAGAGTTCACTGCAATTCTGGGACCTAAATCCAGTTCTCCAAGAGCTCAGTCCCAAATCTGTACCACTTCAGACTTATGATTATTAGTGTAAAGGACTCACGAGACCAGTGTATTTGTATACATCTGTGTATGTGTGTTTACATGCTTGTCTGACCTATTAATTAATAATGACCCAGTTAACAATACCAGAGGCAGAAGCATTTTTTTGGATGTAGTAGAAAATATGAATAAAGTGGTGGTGGGAGATGTATTAAAGCAAAGCAGTTTGAACTTGGACTTTGAAATCAAGATCCTGAAGAAAGAGATGCATGGACTTTCTTAGACAAGTAGCAGTTTACAACATATTTGTGGGAAGTTAATTAACAAAACAAAACAGCTTCCTCCTTCCTTTTTCTGTTCCCTTATGCCTTGACTTATGGTCACTTCCCACAGCTAAGAAGTCTGTTGGGAAAAAAGAAAGAAAGAAAAAATCTGTTTAGCATGATTCATTCTTAATGACCGCATGCTTTCTTCTACAATCATTGCATTCTTTGCTAAGATTTTACAAAACCTTGAAAAGTCACTTTTTTTTTTTCTAAAAATATATTTCCCCCCCAGAAACTCCTTTTTCTCAATTTTCAGAATCAGGATGTGCTCTGAGGTGCTCAGGTCATACGTCATTGAGGATGTCAGTGACTGATTTGAATGCCGCCACATGATGGATTCAGCTTCCACATTGTATCTTTCACCACGTGCTGCATTCCAGCGACCCTTGTGACATCTTTACTTCTTTTACACCTTCCGGCTTCACCCAACATATGCCTCCGTGTGAGACTTGTAGGCTTAGTGGTACAGTCTTCCAATTACATCCAGAAACATCCTTTGATATCAGGGGCCTGCCTTTCCACATGCCTCAGACTTTGCTCTTAGTATTTTTTTCTTGGATTGAAAACAAAAATGTTATTATTTTCATAAATCACCATTCATTTGGAGTATCCATATCACCAAATCCAGTAAGAATGCAAACATCAACAAAATATTAAAAATGCTCATTTTAATCTCACGTATCTGTACTGGGAAAATCATTGTAAAGAAGCGTGGTGAGATGTAACTTTATTTTTCCAAGGCACAGAAGAGAGTGCATTTGAATGGCTTAGATAGAAAATATTATTCCAAATTTGATCAAAAGAGAAACAACATTTGAGAATTTAATTAACATGAAGTTTAAACAAGAGGACTTTTTGCAAGTTTTTGCAAGTTGGCTATAAGCATAAGAATTTCCTATCCTGTTGCTACAATATAATTTTTGCTTTTTAAATTTGAGTGTGCAAGTTTAGTAATATCTGAGGAGCATAAATGTAAATTACCTCAGTGGTTGTGCACTATTGGGCCCGGACTCTGGACTCCCACTGCCTGGGCCCAATCCCAGTTCTGTGTCTCTAGTTATACATCTGTAGACAAGTTTCTTTAATTCTGTCAACTTTAGTTTCGTTATTTGTAAAATGGACCAACTCCTTATAGTTATTGGAAGGACTAAATGACATAATGTATATAAAGTGTCGGGTGCAGAGTAACTAAAGAGCTCAGTAAAATTAAATGGTTAATCTATTGGTTGTTCTGGAACCTCAGCAGAGAATGGCTATTTCATTTGGAAGAAACAACGCATAGCTCTCCCTCCCATTGAGAGAGTTAGGAAAGCTGCAAGTAATGGCTTCTGATTTCAGGATCAGGGATAGTTAAGTATGAGGAAGAGCAACTGCCTAGAGTTATTTTATTTCTGCTGTATTGTTCTTGTTGCTATGATACATGGCATTGATAAGTCAGATTCATGCTTCAGACCACAACAAATAAATTTGTAACCAAAACAACTTTCTTTTAACAGAAAAAAAAATTAAATGGTTAATATATAATTATCAGATGATTAATAATCAATAGCTACTATTAAAATGGGGATCCATACCACCAGTAGATCAAAGGGTTGACCATGGAGCCCTCTTTCTGGTGATTCCCCTTTGGGAGTTACACATGTAAGTAGGGGCAACAGTGTAATCACTTTACTGGAAGTGCTTGTTTCAAATGCATTATTGGAAGAGGATTAGTGACATACGCCCATGGGTCATCAGGAGGAATTTCCCATCCATCCATTAGCACCCGTCTTAGACATTTCCAACCTTACTCAGATGAGGTGCAGAGGAGTTCTTCAGTATAAAAACCCTGAGGATCCATGTTCTAATGCAGGTATGGGCCTGCGGGGTCACCGTTACAGCTAATTTGCCTTCGGAGCACAAAAGTAGCCATAGATAATAGGTAAAAGAAGAGCCATATTCTTTAACAACCTCATTGACAAAAGCAGGCAGCAGTACAGATTTGGCTTGCAGGCCAACCCCTACTCCTGGGAATTATGTAAGAAAAGAGAGGTGGGCTAACAGTGCAAAGAGATGGGTAAGCAGAAAAGGGGAGGTCATCCACTAGAGGAGTGCAAGGTGAAGACCAGCAGAATTCTGTAAGCATGATCAAGTGAAAGTGGTTTTATGAGAATATACTATCTACCTAATCCTTTGCTAGGCATTGTCGGGAACATAAAAATCAAGACATTTGAGACATGGTCTGTATTCTTAGCGATTACAATTGACTTATGGCAAATTTGGCAGAGACCAGTAGCTACTCAGTGGCGGTGACTCTACCGTAACAGTATGTACTCAAATTTCTCTCTATTACATATGTGAGTTGCTAAGAAAATTGAGGCAGGGCTTCTAACCGTAGTGATAAACACTGGAGGAAATAAATTAGTTTTATTCTGAAGAGTTCAAGATGTCTTCTCAGTATTTTTTTTCCTTTATCTCCTTTACATTATTTTGAACTGGGGAACTAAGTCAGAAATAAATACTGAATCCGTGTGCCAAAAACAAATTTCAGAGAGCTCATTGGATAAATTAGAGACAAATTCAAAATTTGCATCTATGGCTATTTTCATACCAGTTCAAAGCTGTTCTTCCCGTATATGCTTACTCTCTTTAATAGAATTCACAATTTTCAGTCATTTACAAAATTACTCTTGGGGCCGAGAATAGCTCTTTCTAAGAACCACAATACCTTGTATAATATTGTACTTGCCTTAGGAACTAATATTCAATACTACTAAAACAATAGGAAAAAATAAATCATTTGTTTAATACCTATTTTCAGGTGCATGATTACTAAGATACTGCCAAGTTTGGATCTGATGAATTGCTACCAAGTTTTCTCTGAGAAGTGTTTGCAAGTATTTATAACCTAAGCATCTTCTATAAACCATTAAATACCAATTTATGCTTTCACTTGTCATAATTTCTTAAAAAGGTGCAAAAAAATTCTGACAATTGAATACATCTACTGTTCTAAAACCTAATGCATTTCTTTTTTCTAGCTTCCCCCCAATATGTAGTCTGAATTGCATAAATTATTTTGAAGGAATTAATACGGAGATTTAATTATAGCCAAGTATTCTTAATTACACGGCTGTATTGTTCAAATAAAACTAGGGTGTTAAACACATCATCTGCTATTAGTTATTTAAGGTGGATAGTTCAGATATGTGTGTTTTTTCAAATTTTATTATTTATTCATTAATGACGTTGCCCTTTTAAGGAATGTTTATCTCTGGATTTAACTCAGTAACCATTAGCAATAAAAGTTTAATTACAAAGTTTTCTTGAAACATAACTCTAAAATTGTGGGGAAATGTCAACACTTTAGAATAAGTGGCTAATCATTTTAATTCTCTTGGTATTCACTGCAGTATCATTAATCATGATAGAGTCATTCGATCCTAATATGGATGTAATATCTAATTCTGCAGAGATTCAGCAGTAATTTAGCAACAATTACTGTCCACTTATTATAAGATGCCAAAAACCCTAATGCAATTATTTTAATGCATTTTGGTCACATTACACAATAGTATTCAAGTTGGTACATGTTGCAAAAATTTTAGATTGATGTGGCTGATTAAAAACACATTACACTGGAAATTTTTTTACTTGAGATGTTTATGTTGGTATTTCACAAGATGCCCCCCATCCCATTTTTGGAATAGTTGTATTTTCCTTCAGTACTTTCCTTGGATTTGTGTTTTCCTGTATATTTGCTTTGGGGAAAACAAATTGTCTTGTTTTCTAAGGGACACAACTTTTGAAGAGGTTATCATAGATTGCCAAAAGGCCAGTGACTTTTCAGGTGACTTGCCAGCATAGAGGTTTTGCTAGGACGAAAGAGTCAGCTGCCTCCCTGGATTATAGGATTCACCCAGATGTAGAAAATGCACGTGTTGCTAATCAAGAATCTCCAACAACTCTAGCTCTGACAAGTCCCCTGATAAATTATGCCAGGCGCCATGTGCATCACAATATGTGTTCCTTAATCTTTCCATCGTAGAGCGCTGCCAATCATCTAGGGCAGTGTGGTTTCATGATCCTGCCCTGCCTCCATGCGGTCAGACATATGTGACCACACTCTGAGTCAGGAATCAATTATTGTTATATCTTTTGTGCCTTTGACCTTCTCTACCTTAAAAGGCAGTTCCCATATGGTTGTAACAGCTCACCAAATGTTCAGGGAACTCCCATTTTTCTTCCTTCTTCTTGAATCTTGTTCACAGTAAAGGATCTGATAATCCAATGAGAGAGGTGGGAAATGTGTCCCAGTGCCCAGTTAACTTTGTATCACTGTGGAAGCAGGGTAGAATTGATACTGGGGAACAAGCACACTCTGCCATATCTAAATATTGTATAGAAAAACTATGCCTCCACCTTAGACAAATGTTTATTAAGACACTTCTTAGTAAACATGTGCTAAATACGATTCAACTATTCGGTCTCCCAATTATCATGTATCGGCCCATGGATAGATAATACTGTTATCTGTGGAGCAAGGTGTCTTCATGCATTATCATCTTGTATCAATGAAATTATATGACCTCCTAGGCTGATGCCGTCTCCCGTTACTTACTACCTGATTCCAGTTTCACTCCCAACACCTAACTGAGGTTTACCCATGAAACATAAACAAGACGTAATATTAATTCAGCTCTTCTACAAATAGGGAGCTGTATTTCTCAATCTTAAAATAGTCACCTACAATAGAGTATTTAAAAGTCAAATCAAAATACCCTTTGGATTATCAGGAAGTCTGCATCAGATTTGTCAACGCTTATTTAGTTTTAGATTGGTTCATATTAGATGGGCTGCACCATGTCCTGAGTAACCATTTTTATTATAATGCAATTCTATAAATAAATAGATGAAGGTATATAGAATCATATTATACACTGATAGTAGGAACCTAAATTGGTAGTCACTCTAGTGGGTAATTTTGCAGCATCTATGAAAATTTAGAATGTGCCTAACGTATCCAGACCAAACAGTTCTGCTTAGCATTTAGCCTAGAGCGACCCCGCCCTCCCCCACCATGTCCACGAAGGGGCACATGAAGGAGGATACATCGCAGCTTCAGTTGTATGACTGAATTTCACGAAATTGCTGATATTTGACCATTTTTGACTCATTGACATGCCAGTTTCATGTGGTTCAGTTTAGTAATTGGAAAACACAAAAATGTTCATCAGTAGGAGAATGGATAACTGTAGTATTAATAATTTATCTATCCATGATACGTCTAGTATGTTATCTATTGTTACATAACAACTACCCCAAAACTCAGAGGCTTAAGCAACAGTGATTTAATATTTATCACCATTCTTTGGGCTGTCTGGGCTTAGCCAAGTGTTTTTCCTGATTTACATAGTATCACCTGAGATTAGCTGGAGTTTGGTTTGGGACTAGCTGGGTCCCTCTCTCTTTTCTTGTCTCCCTCCTCTCCTCCCCCTCCCCGCTCCCCTCCTTTTTCCTTCCCTTTCCCTCCTCTCCTTTCCCTCTCCTCCCCCTATCTATGTGGTCTCTCATCATTCAGTAGTTTACTTTGAATTTTTCATACAAGCTACTTGCATCCCAAAAGGGGAAAAGCAAAAGCCTCAAGGTTTCTCACAACTTGAACTCAGAAGTTCTGTTACAAAGCCAGCCCAGAGTCAAAGAGCAGATAAATAGCAGAGTGGCAGGCTTGTATGATGATGGCATGAATTGTTGGTAGCCATGTTGGAAATTATTTACCACATATACTGTGGAATATGGTGGAGCATACGAATTAATTTGTATAGATTTATAAGATATATTATTGAATAAAAACAAAATGCAGAATGATATGTGGTATTAGTTTTCTATTGCTATATAACCAGTCACCATGAACTTAGTGGCTGAAAACAACCCCCACTTATTAGCTCACACGTCTATAGGTGAGAAATCTGAGTAGACTTATGTAGGTTCACTGCGGGGTCTCATAAGACAGAAATCAAGGTGCCAGCCAGACTGGGTTTTTATCTGGAGGCTCCAGGGTAGAATCTGCTTTGAAGCTCTTTCAAGATGTGGGCAGAACTCAGTTCTTTTTGGTTGTAGAACTGAAGTCCCCTTTTCTTGCTGACTGTCCGTAGGAGCCATTCTCAGCTTCTAGAGGCTACCAGCACTCCTTGGTCCCTTCCGTTTTCAAAGCCAGTAATGGTGCGTCAAACACTTTTCATGCTTTAATTTTCTCTGCCTTCCCTTCTGCTACTACCCGGAGATAATTCTCCTTTGAAAGGGCATGTGTGATTAGATTAGGCCCACTCGAATAATTTCTTTTTTGATTAACTCAAAATCAATTCATTAGCAACTTTCATTATATTTGCAAAATTCCTTTTGCCACAACATAACATAATCAGGATGTGGTAGCTCATAGTCACAGTTCTCAGGAGTGGACAGGAAAGTTTAGGGGAGCATGTTAACATTCTGCTTACCACACATGTAAACATCTAGACTGCACCCAAGACAGTGCCAAATGCATATGAATACACATAGAAAGGTAGCTAAATACCTAAATTAATTACAGTAGTTACCTCTGGGATATAGACCAGAAGTTGAAAGGTAGGTTGTATTTAGCCTTAACATAAATGTTTTAATTCTGTAATAATAATATTTTATTCCTGCATTAATGTAACTAGAAAGTAAAATAATGAGTTAAAATAGAATTTGAGAGGTCAAACACTCCACCTCCATGACTCTCTATAGAACTAGCCATGCCTGCACCAAGGCACAGGGGTGCCCGCCTGTGTTTCTTGGCATGGTCTTCTGCTATTATACATGACTGCCCATCACAGCATTGTCCGGGGCCAATATTCACCAATCGGTGCCTTTATAGCCACATAGTTGTCATAATATTAAAGTACTTCCACATTAGTTGGCAAATAGCCATTGCTCCAAGCAACCAACACACATGTCCTTGCATCCTGAAGGCTTGGAGCAACATGCCCATCCCTGAGATGCTCAGACCTCCTGCAATCTAGCGAGTAAATGGCTAACACCTGATGCGGCAGGACCGGCAGGACGGCTCTCCTGTTTGGGTCAGTGACCTTTCTTTTTCTTTGGACAGTCTCTCCTACCCTTATTGGTTGTTCCCTGTTGTGAACATTATTCTTTGCCTAGTCTAAGTTTTAGAAGTTTGAATTCATACAGCGGCATGTTTCACGTGTACCTGTTCCTTCTCCTTTATCAAATGGTAAATGAGCAGGAACCAAAACTATTTTCTTTGCAAACCTTAACAGTAACTGGTATGTGTCCTGTTCACTCCAATAACTGTATCTGAAACCACTGCACAGATATTTATATGTTCTCCCCTTTACCATTTAGAAGGAAGAAAGCTAACCCTGTGTTTCCATTAGAAACAAAGTTTCTGCATTAGCTAGAAGAGGTCAAAAACATCATTAGATGTCATGATGTTTACTTATGAAAACCTCGCAGAGAGAAGGGTTTGTTTCCTTGTCTCCACAGTAAGTACATAATGTCTTATTGACTTGAAGCTATGCTCAGAAATCATTGCCAGATGTCAAACTTCCTAAATAGTGACTCAGGCAAGTTCAGGCAACTCTAATGGTGTGCAGGTACTGCTATTCCAAAATGGAGTGATTTTTCCATTTCAAGGTAAGCCATGGAGTCAAATTCCTGAGAAATCTGCAAAGGAAATATGGTCCTCCATACACAGAATAAAAGTAATTAGTTTCTCAGGACTGTATAGCCACAACCTAGTTAGGGTTTTCTTTTGTTTTGTATTGTAATTGAATGAAGTGATGATTTACTTTTAACTTCCCCTAAAGCCGGTATTAACAATAGTAATAGCTAATATTTATCAGTAATAGCTGTTATTTACCTCGTGTCCCAGGTAGTGTGCAAAGCATTTAACATGCAGCAAAAACTCGATGAGGAAGGAATTATTATTATTTCCATTTTACAGATGAGGAAATTAAGGCATAGAGCTCTTAAGTGAATAAACTAAAGTCATACAACTAGAAAGAGGCAGGAACTGCAATGAAAATCCACCTGGCGCATGAGCTCCTCTATGCAGCACTGTCTTGCTTAAATCACACTGGTTTGCAGTCTCCTAGAGTTGAGCCCTCAATTCCCATAATTCCGTGTGCTATCTCATCAGCCAATGGTTGGGATCAGTTGAGAGGAATGGTGTTACTGAGGCAAAACTGAGTGAGGTGACTCATTATAAGAAACACGGGCAAAACTGTAAAATGTACCCGTGATTTACTGGCTCTATTAGTTTCTTAACACCATCATTGCAAAGCACCACAAACAGGGTGGCTTAAAACAACAGAAATGTATTCTCTCACAGTTTCAGAGGCTAGTATCTGATATCAAGGTGTCAGCAGGGTTGTGTTCCCTCTCAAGGTGCTAGGGAAGAATTATTCCTTATTTTTTTCATAGCTGGTGGTGGTTGTAATCCTTGGCGTTCCTTGATGTGTGGTTGCTTGGTTCCATTTTCTTCACGTAGCCGTCTTCCCTCGGTGTATGTCTCCATGTATCCAAATTTTCCTCTCTTTACGAGGACACAAATCATTAGATTTCAGTCCCTCTCTAATCCATTGTGACCACATTTTAGTTAGACTACATCTGCAAAGATTCTAAGTCCAAATAAGGTCGTATTTGCAGGTTCCAGGTGGACATGAATTTTGGGGGAACACAATGTAACCCAACAAACTGGCCAAGAATTGATTGTATTCAAAGATTGAATCAGAGGTTGGAGTGATAAGACTATTGAAATAGGTATTTTAAATACCTTGTGGAGAAGAATTCACTGATTAAAGCATTGCTTTATTTGGGGGAAATATTTATTGCTGCTGCTGTAAAGCTCAATGACAAGTGTTTTTATTTTGGTTTTTAACCACCACATCTGTAAATGGTTATATATGAATATTCACTCATAATATATTTATATGCACATTTCTCTATGCTATACAACATGCTAGGCTGTAGAGAAAACAATGGAGGAAATATACCCAGGAGTACCTTTCTCAAGGAGCTTACGTTCCTATGGGGAAAGCAATATTAGCAAAGAATCATAGGAGTGAATGTGTAGCTTTAAAGTGAGACGAGTGCTCTGCAGGATGGAAAACAATTCTATTCCAGCATATGTAAAGAAATCTAAAAACTTCCATAGGGGAGAAAAGCTTGAGCTAAAGATCTATAGCCTGGGTGAGGTGGGAGGGACTGAGTAGAGTAGTCAAGAGAGAAAGACCAGATGTATTTCATTTCATCATTTCCTCCCAACGTCCAGTCCAATTTAGGGAATGTAAAAGTCTTAGGAGAAAGGAAACACATAAATGAAGCATCATATTAAACTTTGTTCTGCCCTGGCCAGTGACTACCTCATCTGTGTGTTAGTTTCCTTTGGGGCTATAACAAATGACCACAGACTTGATGGCTTAAAACAACAGAAATCTATTTTCTCACGTTCCTGTAGGCCAGAAATTCAAAATCAAAGTGTCCACAGGGCTGGACTCCTTTCTGCCCATGGGAGAAAATCTGTTCTTTGCCTCTTCTCGTTTCTGGTGGTTACCAGCAATCTTTGGCTTGTGGTTACATCACTCCAGCCTCTGCTTCCATAGTCACACTGCCTCTTCCTCTTCTCTGTGTCTCCCATCTTCTGTGTGCCTTAAGTCTTCCTTTATCTTTTTTTTTTTTTTTTTTTTTTTAAGGACACTTGTCATTGGATTTAGGGTCCCTCTGAATAATTCAGGATTATCCACTATCTCAGGGTCCTTAAGCTAATCACACCTGCAAAGCCTCATTTTCCAAATAAGATAACATTCACAGTTTCTAAGGATGTGACTTAGATTTTGTTTTGTTTTGTTTTGTTTGTTTGTTTGTTTTTCCCCCAGGGGTCACTTTTCACCCTACAACACCTGGCATGGCTGATAGTAAGGCATATGGAAAGACAGGTTCAAAGCTTTGGGGGAGAACTAGGAGGCAGAGTAGATTCTGGCTCTATGAGATTCTGGCTCTTTTAAAAAGCATTCCACAAAGCAATGGTCTTAATTAGCAAAGTACTGCCCATTAAGTGATATTTAAAAAAAAAAAAAAAAAAAAAGCAAAAACAAAAAAATCTTCTTGGGGCTTTGTTTTTATGCCCATTATCCTAGGTGTGCTATTGGCTTTTATTGAGTAGGGGCTAAGAAAGCTAGATGTCCTTCAACATGCAATAACGAGGGCCAAAGAAAGACTTACTCCTGGTTCTGCTGGACATTGATGCACCTACAAATTAATGTCTGCAACCTAATTCCATTTCACAAACACACACACACAGTATGTTTTGAATAGTGTTAATATACATGGATTTTTTTTTTCCCAGAATGCATCTATTTTGTAAAGCAGGGGTATGTTACTTTATTCAGAGCTTAACAAGTTTTTCACCATTTTGGTAAACTATTTCACCTGCAGGATCATCATTTGAAAATCCCAGTAATAAGAGAACACTTCTGTTTTCAACCATCATTCTACATTGGTAGAATTCGGAAAGGGCAGGCAGAGCCTCTTCAGATAGTCTTGGTAGCGGCTGGACAGCTCAAGCTTCATTTGAAAAGAAGAGGCATGGAAAGTCTAGGGCAGAAAAAGCAGTCTTATTCCATGTTTGAGGGAGAAATGAGACTGGAAAGCAGGAGAATACGGACTAAATGTTAGAATTCATAGGAATGCACATAGGCTTCTGCAAAACTGTGAATGAGGTGTGCCTTATCAGGAGGTTATGCTGAGTTCATGTCCCCATGAGTCAGAGAATGACATCGCTTTTATAAAGTTACAGAAGAAGACAGTGTAGGATTCAACAACAGGTTTTGTTCAGGTCCTAAGCTAACTGTAAACCAGGAACTATAACTATCTTCACTTCAGGCAATGCATTGGGCATTCTAGGAACCAAGGGCATAATGCTTCCATATCAGATCAAGGCAAAAAGAACCTGTGGCTAACCTTTAAATTGGGGAATAAAAATAAAGAAGCAACAGGACTTTCATACAAACAAATTAATAGAACTAGGCATTTGATGGCGAGATAGAAATGAAAAGGAGGCATGTTGAAGTTAGGTTATAGTGAGGAGAAATAGAGCCCTTGAAATATTTATCCCAGTTTATGAGCATGCATTTACGTGTTTGTTAAACTCAGCGTTCTCTCTCCTACTAGAATGGTGGCTCTATGAGGAAAAGGACCGTGTCTGTTTTATTAAAAATATGCACAAGCACCATAGTGCCTGGAACAGACTAGATGCTCCATAAATATTTGTTGACAAATGGAAGGAATGACTTGGCTAGGAGGTCTTGAACATCTCCATTAAATATCTGTGTATTACCACTCCAGGTCTTAATGATCTTGTGCTGCTGTAAGAATTATTAATATGGAAAACAATAAGATTAGTTCCAGTTGCGTGGTATTTTCATTGTAAAATGTTTACGTGGCCATTAACAGCAGAGATTTGCATCAAGCCCCACTGTCAAAATAAATGGCTTGCACACTCCAAGGCATAAATGTGTGGGGGAAATAGCCAAGCAAAATGTTTGTGTAGCAAGGCCTCCATCCTGTTAGAATACAGATTAGATCATTAAGAAGCAAGGCATTTCATCCACTTATCAGCGTTTGCATACAGTGAAGTCTATTAATTGAACGACTGTGAAGAACACTGATACACCATCTCACTTCATCACAGGTGGATTTCTCTGTCTTTATCAATACATTCTGCCTAGACTCCTGAGGATTGATCTAAAAAGAGAAACAGTAATTTTCTTTTTAAACAGATCTTTCAGGTCTTTGCATTGCTTTGTCACTGGATTTGTACATTTTACTAGTAACTTAGTGTTAGTTATAGAATTCCCTGGGGGGGTCACATGTTCGATCTGAACTCATTAACAGAAAAAATAAAAAGCAAATAGGCAAGAAAGTTTAAGCAACCTCTCTTGGTATCAGAAGGAAAACCAAATGGAATTGGGTATCAGATAAGATAGCAGTTTGTTCATGCAGACTTTTAATTAAACTCAGAAATTAATAGATCTCAAGATGAGGTATTTTAACAAATTTTATGGCTGAGAATTCTCCTTGTTTCCGCCTCTTACACTCCCTAGTCTTAAAAAGTCACTTTCTAGATTTTTGAAAACATTCAAGTGATGTCAACATGATGATATTATCATTGGGTAAATATATTCCCATATTGTTGATTATGCATAAAATTACAAAACGTTCATCTCTGGAATCATCTCAGAGCTCCTTTTACCTCCCAGTACTCCCTCGCCCTCCCACAAATCCAGTTTCCTCTTTCGTAATCATTGCCTAGGCTGATACATATATGAAAAGTTGTTTGTCATAGTCTCAGGTCATTATGAAACCCATGTGATCTCTCCATGTGTTATTTTTGACAAAAAATAAGCAAAACAATGTAAATAATGGATCCCAAATTGTTGTAATGCGGTATTTCTCTTGACTTCAAAAGGAAAATGGAATAGCTGTGGGCATCAAATAGAAATATAATAGCAGTTTGTTCGAATTCTCCTTCCATTAGAATGAAAGCATCTCAAGCATTGACGGTTTCTCTTGTCCACACTGTATGCTAAGCAAGTGGCAGCACCTGGCATGTAGTGTGACTCAGGAGATGACAAAGAATGGCGTCACAGAGAGGACTTCAGGACACATAGTTTGGCTCCTGCAAATTGCAGATGAAGACTGAGCCAGAGAGTGAAGCAATCTAAAGTCACCCAGCAGTGACACTTTTCTAATTAGGCATTGAGAGAAAAAGGTTTTGGTAGCAGGTGTTGGTTATTCAATCTCTTGGGTGTGTATGTGCTCCCTGGTTGGTTCTTATCGGTGTAAAATGAAATCAAGCGGATGGGGGGGACACGTATGAGCAAGAGAGTACCACTTCTGGCTTTTTCTATCCTCTCTCATCTACTTTTCTGCAGGGAAGGGGGTAACATCTGCTTCTGATATGGGGTCTGTTTATTCTAGTCTTCCCTCTGCTGTGCAGTAGGGGTCCTGCCCCTGTAGGGGTGACCCTACAATTGTCCAGGGATGTGTCATTGTGTCTAAGTCAACGAAGAAGTAATTCAGTGACGAAGCCCTGCCTACCCACAGGCCTAAGACACATGCCCCTACCAGCTTCATCAGTAACAAAGATCTTACTTGGTTCTGCATGTACCTGACATGTCACTTTCAGTTGATTCCAAAATAGGCAAGAAGGAATTGGTGGTTTTCTTTTATGCCACCCAAAATTCTAGTAGTCTGGAAAAACAACAACAACAACAAATTAACCTCCCCCAAATCAATCCCATCACCAGGAGATAAACACTGTTGGATATCTCATGCATTTTCTTTCATTGATTTTTTTTTGTGTGTGTGTATGTGTTAATGTGTGGTTAGGTATCTGATTCAATATTCAAAAACTGTAATCATACTGATTGCAAAGTTTCTCTTTCTCTTTTTCTCATTTAGAATATAGACCAAAAAACTTAAAGGCAACGTAGATGGTTACTACTTTGCAATGCTCTGTTAAGTGCTGTATCATCTCTAAGTGTTGCTGAAAGAAGTAGATGTCTGATGCTCATTAAGAGCTTCACACGTTTTGGGGACTTCTCAGCAGCGCTATTTGCCAGAAGTCCTCTGAAACAAGTACCACTGCGAGCGCTATCAGATACTCTTATATTATCCTAATCCAGGGGCTAGCAAACCACGGAGCACAGGCCAAGTTCAACCCCCTCCCATCTCCTCTCCCTCACCTTCCTTTGCTTGGTCAATTAGCTAAGAATGGTCTTTACATTTTAAACGGGTATTTAAAAGAAGAAGAAGAATATATAAGAAAAAGCCTACAAAGCCTAAAACATTTAATATTTGGCCTTTACAGGAAAACTTTCAGTCACTGGTAAGATTATATTGAAATTTATGAATACTCAAAATTATTTCTCTACTTAAGGAGATGAGGTATATTCACATGAAAAGATGCTTTGAAATTGCGACAGGAGTTCTGTAAACAAATGCTTCAGTGCACCATCTAAGTGAGTGGGACACTATGTGCTGTGCTGAGGTCATGGATGGTAATTATAGGCCTCTTGACAGAGGTGGCTTTCAGGGGGGGAAACTTTATTAATTTATATCTTTATTTCAGTGGAAGGGCAGGGTTGCGATTGAGTTTTTGGAACCAAGGCTCAGAGACGGACACCACTTAGATGTGTTTAAGGTGGATAAGGCAAGAAAAGAGATTCAGAGCCTAATGAAGACATTTTGCTAAGTGTTTTCTCGTAGATCCCATTTATTCTTAAAATTACCCCTACAAAGTGTGTGTTATCCGTGTTGTACAGATGAGAAGATCAAGAAGATTCTGTGGTTTCGAAAACCTGCTCTAGGTCACACAGTTAGTAAGTAAAATCCGGATTTGAAAACAGATCTGTTTGGCTCTAAATATCTGTATTTTGTCTCTACCAGGTACATATTTTCTATGTATAATATATCATACACACCTCATACATCTTGAGTAGTCAGAAAAAGTGCTTTTGCCTTTCTTCCTCAGTTGCCTGTGAATCCTTAAGAACCAAGATCAAAGATGAGTGTCGTGTCCCCAGCACTTAACACAAATCATGAAATTATGAGATCTCTTTAGATTTTGGTGACTCAACAAATGAGGGAAAGAATGAACAAACGAATGGATGAATAACAATGAATGGATGAATAGATGAATAGTGAGAGTGGCTTTCGTACTCGGGTGCACTGTTCGTATGTTGTACTCCCTGCAAACTCAGTCTATTCCTTGGTTATCAGTACGTACCACACCCCGTTAACTTCCTATCTCATAAGGTGCTGTGACCCATGCCAATTCATTGCTCTTGACTCAGGTTTACAAGCCCTTTGGGATCAGTCCTAGTTCCGATAGGGCCTGGATACAATGGCCCTCACTGAATATGATTTTACATCAGCAGCAGGTATTTACTAACTGTTGTACATTTTCGTGATATAAGCACTTACTGCTGTTTTGTTACTTCCCTCTTCATCCCTGCCGTATCCATGATGACTCTAGTTCCATTGCTGTCTGTGGGCTGGCTGGGTCTGTGTTGGGCAAGCCCCTGAGTGGGCCCAACCTATAAGGCATACAAGTAGCCTATAAAGGGTTGCTAAGCTAATGTTCTATCTCCCAAAATGTCTAAGTTACTTTTAGCTTGATTTGTGTGATGGTTAATTTTATGTGTCAACCTGACCGGGCTAAGGAATGTCCAGATAGTTGCTAAAACATTTCTGTGTGTCTATGAGGGTCTTTCAGCATTTGAATCAGAAGACTTTGTAAAGAAGATCCATCTGCCCTCACCAGTGTATGAGGGTGTCATCCAGTCAATCGAGGGCCCAATGCAACAAAGAAAGTGGAGAAAGGGTGAATTTTCTCTCTCTCTTCCTGAGCTCGGAGTCCCATGTTCTTCTTCCCCGACAGAGGAGCTCCTGCTTCTCAGACCTTCATACTCCAGGACTTACACAAGCAGCCCTTCTGCCCCCGGGCCATGGGTCTCAGACTAAATAATTATACCTCTGGCTTTCCTAGTTCTCCAGCTTGCAGATGGCAAATCGTGAGACTTCTTGGCCTCCATAGCTATGTGAGCCAATTCCTACAATAAATATGCTCTTATATACCGGGGGTGCCAAAGAAATGTGTACACATGACTTGCATTCATCTTTTGTTATCGGTATATATCATTACAACTTTATTATAGTTTTTTTTTCCTTTCTTAAAATGTATATAGATTTTTTTGGTACCCTCTGTATATTCTATCTGTTCTATTTCTCTGGAGAACCCTGATAGATACAGTGTGGATTTTTTTTTTTTATTTTTTGGCCTAATATGCAAGTGACCACAAAAGAAAGTCCTTATAATTCTCTTGTAGGATAATCTGAATAACTATTAAATAGTTATTAAAATGTCATTGACTGGGTTTTCCTTAACACCATTTACGGATAGGATTACTGAGGCACAGAAACGTAAAGGGTGTTCTGAAACAGAGCGCTCAAGACTCTATTTTCACAACTCTCCAGTCACTATGACATCAATCCTAATCTTCATCTGCCTTTCCTGGCTTCTGGGGAGGCACAGTGGCCCCAGAGCGGGATGTCGCATTTGCATGATAATTCAGTGCAGCCAAGCCCATATAAATATTGCATCGTTTTAAATTTTCATAAACT
This sequence comes from Rhinolophus sinicus, assembly GCF_057876585.1. NCBI lineage: Eukaryota > Metazoa > Chordata > Mammalia > Chiroptera > Rhinolophidae > Rhinolophus > Rhinolophus sinicus. Next base: position 128,514,845 of record NC_142517.1, on the reverse strand, counting down.
GTAATCCATAATGGCTCCCGAAGCACCAACTATTTTCTCTCCACTGCATATCATGCATGTTTAACTGTCTATAATTACACAATTAAACAGTAGGCCATCGGGGCTCACAGGATCCATTAGCTCAAAATGTTTCGACTTCCGTAACCTAGCACCAGGGATAGTTCTTGCCTGAAGCGATGCTGGATGTGTTCACGCAGGTGCCTGAAGAAGGAGAGCACCCACTCTCAGTCCAGGGTTTCTCAAGGGAGTGGAACTCACAACTGAACTTGAACATGGCAGAAGGGAGTAAACAAGATGGAAACTTGAGCACCAGCCCAGGAAATGGGGAGGAGTTCCAGGCCAGGAGGAGACGGAGAAAATGAACTGGCATCTCTTTTCCATCCCTATAATTCCTACCATTGAATGTTCTTTCAGTGTAAAAGTACTGTTTTGGGTGGTACTTTGGGGGGAGGATGCAAAGGGGAAAGGGAGTCAAATACAAGGTGACTGAAGGAGACTAGACTGCAAGTAGTAAGCACACAATGGAGTCTACAGATGTTATGTTATAAAGTTGTACCTGAAATTTATATGATGTTATTAAGCAATGTTACCAATAAATTCCTTTTTTTTTTTTTTTTTTTAAAGCACCCAGATGTCCCTCTTTTGGCATAGTCAGTATGCTTTGACTTGTTCACTCTTCCCATGAATAGCCTTCAGTCTTGTCCATGTTGCTTCTGTGATTCAAACCTACAAGAGTGTATATTATTTTAACACATCACATGGGTCAGATGTGTGTCAACACAAAGATAACAGACTGAAATAGTTATTCGGTCCTGAGTGGTGCGTGCTGAGAATAATGCCTACAGCATTTTATATGGGGATCAAAAACTTTGTGGTGGCATTGATACATTTGTTCATTTCCTTCATTTAGAACTGCTGTGAAATCTTCTCTCTGAAAAGTTTCTCCCACACACCACATTTTCCTAAAAGGTCACCCCCTTAACCCTTGCCTTCACATACAAGGCACTGAGAAAGAGAATGTCATGTTCATCTCTGCTCATCCATAGCATGTAACAGTGTGCTTTGCAGTAAAGATTTGTTGAATAATAATGAGCATACTATAAATATATCTTTCTTTTCAAGTTTTAAAAAGCATTCTGAATCTTGAAATTTATAAACAGCAAAAATAGACATGCATTTTTACAATGGCATGTGCGTTAGCTTAGATGAAAGGGACTAAAAAGTAAGCCGATATTCCATTTTTGGCAGATTTGGGAAAATCTGTTAAATAGGGAGCTTTGACATATATTAAGTGATGGAAATCATTTTGCCTGTTGTTTTGTGTTTCTGTATAGTTTATTCAGGTTCTATATTTTTTGTAGTCTTTTTAATGTTTCACTGTAGTTTTTGCATTGGTATTCAGATTTTTGGAGAAATAAACTGTTGGTTCATATTGGAAGTGTGATGAAAGATAATTTGAGCTATAAGAAGGGATTGTACAATAAAAATTTGCTGTATCAAACGATTCTTTGCTGAAATAAAGTATGTATTTGGAGGTACCTTTAAAATGAAAAATGAATGCCTTTGAAATACATAACTACATTTTACTTTTACACCCAACCCCATAACACCTTTTTCAATATGCTGGTCCACCTGCATTCTAGATGGAGTCTTGACTGGTGGCTCCATTCCGTGCAGCCCCACTTCTGGCTTCTGCTGATGTTCCTGAGATTCTAGAACAGTCTTCCTTTTCTTCTTTTAGCCTAAGCTCTGCTTTTCATTCAAGGCCTGTTGTATGAGACAGTTTCTGCCTGTCAGTGAAACTCTACCATCGTTCCAATCCCACCTTTTTTCTCCCTCCTTTGAAACCCTTCAGTACCTAGATTCTGCAGTCCAGAACTGGCTCCCAATGCTGGAATGTCTTTTTGGAATCAAATTCTCACATGTCTATTTGCTTTGTCTCCACAATTATGTTTTAAGTTTCTTGAGAGTAGTCCACGTGCCTCACAGTGTTAAATAAAAGCTTGTTAGCTGATTTTTTTCCTATTGGTGTACCATTAGTTTCATAAAAAAAAAAAAAAAAAAAAATACTTCAAATGCTCATTAGAGATTTAAAGGAGGTAGCAAACGTTTTCTGTAAAGGTTCAGATAGTAAGTATTTCAGGCTTTGCAGACCAAATGGTCTTTTCTGCAACCACTCAAGTTCTAGCATTGCAGCACAAAAGCAGCTGTACTGTAGACAATAGGTAAGCCAGTGGGTGTGGCTGGGTGCCGATAACATATTATTTAGCAAACAGGCAGCAGTTGAGATTTTACCCAGCCCCGATTTAAAGCATAGGAAAACCTGTCTCATAGGGTACCCTGTTGAACCTTAGAGTAACTGACTGAGAGAGGAATGTAAGTCACAAAGGCCATGCAGCTCACTCCCCAGTCCAAGGAAAGAATAGCATGTCAGAGTTCCCCTGACAGGTTCCCCAAACATCCCCAGGAATGTTTTGGTAGATACTCAGAATATGATAAGTAATGATTTTTTTTTGTTTGTTTAAAAATAATGTTTATTCTGGGAACTTTCACACCATGCTGTCAGAAGTAGACATGGATCGAACATTTCTGGAAGCACTTTAATATTATATATCCTAAATCTATTCATAGTCTCCTATCTGTCCATTCTCTTCTGGAAAGTGTGTTGAAGAAAGCATTCATTCATTCATTCATTCAATATATGTTTACCAAGGGCCTACCGTGGGTCTAGGGTTGGGTCTCTATGGAAGCAAACAAAGATTATGTTATAGGCTGTTAATTACAACTCTGTGTGCCACACACACAGAAAAATCAGTCACAAATTTTGTATTCAACAATGAGCAGCGAACTGTGGCACAGTATACCTATATGATAGAATATTTTGCACATTAAAAATGATATTGTAGGAGAATTTTCATTATATGGAGAGATATTCAAATATAAAATTAAGTGAAAAAGTAAGTTAAAATGTATTTATAGAAATCTTTTTTCAAGACTTACAAATGTATAGCTGTGCCTAGCTAAAAGAACATGAGAATGATAGTCACCAAATATTAACAATGACTTTCTCTTGATGGTGAAATTCCCAAAGATTTTTCCTTTTGTGTCTGTATTTCACTTTTTTTTCTAAAATAACCGTGTATCATTTATATGAAAGCAAAAAGAAACTTGAGATATTTTTAGTTATGCAAAATTCCTAACAATAAAGAGCATGGCTCCCATAAAGAGAAGTTGAGGATGAGTTTCTGCTGGGCAAAAACAGAATTTTTTTTAATTAAAGTTTATTGGGGTGACAAGTGTTAGTAAAGTTATTCCAGTAAAATTGTCGCTGAGCAGCCTGTAAGATTATACATGTTCCTCTTTATGCACATTCAAATATTAAAATCTTTCTCCATCAACCAGGATATTGTATGTAATTGAATCTTGTCCATTTCAGTTTGACTTACTAAGGGTTAACCAGAAAATCCTTTGTTTCAACCCTTCTTAATCTCCAAGTCCCCTCTGCTTCTGTGGCACAGCCAGTCTTATGAGTGTAATTGAATCTCCCTTTGATGATTCAGTGTGTTGCAGGACCTCAGGGCTGTAATGCTGACCATCAATTATCATTGTATAGGACAAAAGATATAGATGTGGAAGATACAGAATATTGAGCTGAATGTGAAATGATTCCAGGATAGCCTCTGGAAATTGCTTTGCAGAATAAATCCCTGATGTCAGTGAGTTTTTGTTGTGTGTCTTTTCTCTTATAAAAGCTTGCTTAGTTCAGGGAAAGAAAAAAAGAAGTATCCAGTGATTCGAACTTTCTAGTTACTCAGATCCTGGTTACTCCAGATTGTTATTCCATGCCTTCCATCTCTCTCTCTCTTTTTTATTAATCTCATAAAATATGAAAAGCATGCTGTTTCTATTCTGTCATCTCAGTGTCTTTCCATGAGCGCTGGTTATTTATCTAATGTTGACTGGATCCATCCAGGACTGTCTCTTGGGGCCAAGAGGCCCAAAACTTCCCAAAATGCTCCATCAGCCAAAATCCTTACCTGGTTCAAATCAAGTGGAAGTAAAGAAACAGTAGAAGCTGTGTGGGGGGTAGGAGAAGTTTTAAAAGGGCAGTCAGTGATCTGAGTGGGATTTAAATTTTACATCTATGTTCAAGAGGGACATTCTATAGGTTTATTTTTTTGTCTTTGTCTGGTTTTGGTATTAGAGCAATGAGTTAGAAGTGGAGGAGTGAGTGGTTATGAGGTCTGTCTCACCCCCTTTGTTTTCGTGACAGCAGCCGTACTTTCTGTTTGACTCTCACACTGATTTGAGTCTTTTCAGCTCTTAAAACTGCCACCTTCACCCCACCACCTCCTCCCAATTCACTATCCAGTGGCAGAGATCCCAAGGGAATTGCCCTTCCAGACCTGGCTCTGACAAGAACCATAAAACCACAGGTTCCAGGGTGCTGGGTTAATTTAAAAACCTGAGCTTACATCTAGGCTCCAGCTGTCCAAGTAGTGCTTGGCAGCTGGAATTACAGATGTGCAGAGACACCGTTTCCCCTGGGCCCTCGGGGCACCCAGGTGGATTCACCTCCTGCCCCAAGCATCCTCTTCCATTTATGCCTGTGTAGAACACTAATATCTTCCTTTACTGTATGTGTTGTGACTTGAAAGATTCGAAAGCACTGATTGCATTTGCCAAAAGGAGACCCAAGAATATTTCCTGCTGTAAGATAAAATACCTGCCCAAGTTCAGGGTCAAATACACATGGAGATTAGTGCTCTCTCTAAGTCTAGAACAGCCCTCTCATTTGACAGCTGAAGAACCTGAGCTTAAGATTCCATAGTTGGTGACAGAGCTGGGACCAGCATACTGATCCCTTATCTCACTTTTTGGTTTTCCCTGTTCTGCACAGCAGCTGTAGAAACTTGGGTGAAGACTGTGGGTTTTTGAGACATAAAAGCGTCATACAGTTGGTAAGATGGAAAATGCACTGTCCTGGAAGTCAGGAGACCTGGATTCATGTTCTGTTTGTGACTCTTGAACAAATCGCTATATTCTTGTTTTCATTCTACGGATGAAGAAATTGAGAATTCTTCTAGAATGTGCACACGTTTTTCCAGAATAGCAGAAGTGAAGGAAAATAACTTGTACAAGTTTTAATAGCTGGTTAGTGACAAAGCTCAGCTGCTGACAGAGCTTGCTTCCCTCCAGGGTTGCCTTTTCTCCCGTTTTCTACACCACTGCATTTCAAAGGACACAGTTACATTAAGAGAAAACATTTAGTCCCATCATCAGGGCTTGTTTTTAGGTTGGCAGGAAACAAAATGCTAACAGCAGTGAGTAGTGAAAAGTTTTTTTGTGTTTTTTTTCTCCTAGCTTTTACCAGAGAGAGATTGTTTCTAAAGATCTGAAATGTGTGAAGTTGTGAAATGCCCTTTCCTCACGGCATGCATCCAAACTTCTAGAACAGGGTCAGCAAGCAAAATTCTCGCACGGAGAAGCAAGGATCAGCCTGAAAACACTTTGTTTCTCCTATTCTGGTCCAACAGGAAGGAGAAGAAACATCCATGGTTCATTCGAATTAGATTTAGCTCAAACATATTAATCCTGAAACCCTAAAGATAGGATGATTCTGTAATTTTGAGGAATGGAGTGTCTTGTTAGTATGTATTCAAACAACTGTGTTTGTGGAAACTGTTGTATCATAGTGCCTTTTAGAAGCATTGCAAATATAGCTCTCGTTTTATAAATATGTGACTGGAATCCAGTGTGCTCTATAGTTTTTCTTGTTGACTTCCACTGACTTGCACTGCTTTTCTAAAATAAGATTTCCTAAACAGCTAATACCAGATCTGTGACTAGTTGTCTGAATACCTAGACTGCTATTTATCTACCCAGTAGTTATTCCCCCCTTTCTTCTCTTTATTAACAGAATCTCTGTATCGTTGAGGATGACAGTGAGTGCAGCTTTTAAAAACTACGTTTTCCTAGCCTCCTTTGCAGAAAGAGGTGGTCAGTGGGATGTCGGGTGGAATTTGTTCATGAAACTTCCTAGAAGGCTCTTTAATGGGGTTTATTGAGCCGACACCCTTTTGCTTTCTCTACTTTTCTTGCTTCACCTGCTTCACTTGACGTATGTGGACCTGATGGCTCTACCACCAGAAGCCATACCATGACCTTGAGGGTGGAAGCAGTTATACTGTAAGGATTACAGAGCAGAACAATAGATAGTTTAAGCTGGAAATACTGATGATATCATGTACCTAATATCACCCAAGTAGTTCAGGTAGCATTAGACTGCCCACCTCTAGTCTTCTTTTAGGTGAGTACAAAATAATCTCAGAGTTTGTGCAAACTACTGTTAATTTGACTCAGCTACAAGCACCTGAACACGCTTCCTATTAGAGACAATAATCTTGCAGATAGAGTTGAAATATTAAGCTTTGAATTTACAGTCAACTTTTTTTTCTATTATGTAGGATTAATCCTCATGTGGTTTTAAAATATGTCATTTAGAAAATGCATGCTTTGGATTATATAGTATATAGAATACATAGAAGTAAATTAATGATGCAAAACACTCAGTGGATATTTTAATTATTTTTTAAATGTACATGCATAAAGTCCACTTTTTCATGAACAATTTTATTAATATTGATAAATAGATAACGTGTAAACACTACCACAATTGGGATACCGGAAATTTCTATTACCCCAGAAAAGTTCCCTTATGCTGTCCTTTTATAATCATTTGTTTGTATGGGTCTATTTTTTGGACTCAAGTCTCCTTCATTAATCTATCTGTCTATCCCATTGCCAGTACCACACTGTCCTGTTCAGTGTAGCATTGTACTAACTCTTAAAATCCGGCAGCCTGAATTTTCCAATGTTGTTCATTCAGAAAATAATTAACTATCGTGATATCTTTTTGCTTCTCCACATAAACTTCAGAATCACCTTGATATCTATTTCATTTTTTGGAGATACTGTAAATAATACTGCTCTTTAAATGTCAGTTTTCTATTATCCATTGCTAATATTTAAAAACATGATTGTGTATCTGCAACTTTGCATTATAGTTCTTGAGAATATTTTTTGAGGGTTTGGGTAGATCCTTTGGGATTTTCTACATAGACAGGTTGTTTGAGTAAAGACAGTTAATGTATCTTCCTTTTTCCATCTGGATGCTTTTTAATTATTTTTTTCTTGTCTCATTTCTTTGGCTAAGACCTCCAGTATGATTCTTCCTTATTTCCAATCTTAGGAGGAGAGCACTCAGTTTTTCACCACTAGTTATGATGTTAGCTGTAGGTTTTTTTGCAGAAGTTTTCTTCTAATCTTAATTTACTGAGAATTTGTATTCTGGATGAATTTTTTTTTCCAGATGTCTTTGTTTGCATCTATAGAGATGATCATATATTTTTTGTATCTTTAGTCTCTTAATTTGGTGACTTAATCCGATTGATTTTTCAATGTTGAAACACTCTTGCATTCCTTTGATGAACTTTAGTTGGTTGGTATATATTATCCTTTTTGTATATTGTTAGAATATGTTTGCTGATATTTTGCAGAAAATTTTTACATCTATGTTCAAGAGTGCAAGGTTCAATAGGTGTCCTTTCTGTCTTTGTCTGGTTTTGATACTAGTGATGATGCTGACCTCATAAAATGAGTGAGGTAGTGTTTGTTCTTCTTCTGTTTTGGAACAGATTGTATTAGAATTAGTATTAAATTCTTCCTTAAGTGTATAATTCACCAGTGAAACCATCTCAGCCAAGAGTTTTCTTTGTCAGAAGGTTTTAAACTACAAATTCAATATTTTTAATGGATATGATTTTGGGGGTTGTCTATTTCTCCTTGGGTGAATTTTGGTAGTTTGTGTCATTTAAAGAATTGGTTTATTTCACCAAAATTGTTGAACTTGTTGATACAGAGTTGTTTATAGTATCTCTTTATAATTCTTTTAATGTCTATGAGTTCTACAGGGATATTCCTTTTTTTGCTATTGATATTTGAAAGTTGTATCTTCTTTCATGCCATGATCAGTCAAGACCAAGAAAGTTGATCAATTTTGTTGAACTTTTCAGAAACCATTTTTCAGGTACATTGTTTTTCCCTGCTTTTCTCTTTTTAATTTTATTTATTTATGTTCTTAATTATTTAAGTCCTTCAGCTTGCTTTAGGTTTAGTTTGCTCTTTTTTGTGTTTTTTCCTCCTAGGTTTTTTGTTTTGTTTTGTTTTGATTTTTTATGGTAGAAGCTTAGCTAATTGATTTGGGAACATTCTTCTTTTCTCATATAAGCATGTAATGCTATAAATTTCTTTCTAGGAACTTTTATAACTCCATCCTACAAATTTTGATATGTTTTATTTTTATTTTTATTCAATACAAAATATATTTAATGTCCTTTGTGATTCATTCTTTGACCAATATATTACTTAGACGTGTATTATTTAATTTCCAAACATTTGGAAATTTTCCAGATATCTTTCTGTAATTGATTTCTACTTTTATCACCATCAAAAACCATACTTTTTATAATTGTAATTCTTTTAAAAATGTTAAGGATTGTTTTATGACTAAGGATAGGTATAACTTGGTTGTTCCATGTGTACTTGAAAAAAATGTATATTCTGTTTTTGTTGGTTAAAGTGTTCTATAAATGCCAAATAGCTCCAATTGGTTGGTAGTGTTGTTCAGTTCTTATATACCTTAGTGATTTTATGTTTACTTGTTCTACTAATTAGAACTGTTACAGTTTACAACTGTAATTGTGAATTTGTCTATTTGCCTTGTCTATCCTATCAGTTTTTGCTTCATGTATTTTGGAGTTCTGTTATTAGTACATATACATTTAGAATTATTATGTCTTCTTGGTGAATTGAAATTTTTATCATTATGTAGTATTCCTCTTTCTCTCTGGTAATTTTTTTTTCTTTTTTCTTTTTTTTTAATTTATTTTTTAAATTTATTGTGGTGACAATCGTTAGTAAAATTACATAGATTTCAGTTGTACAATTCTGTATTACATCATCTATAAATCCCATTGTGTGTTCACCACCCAGAGTCAGTTCTCCTTCCATCACCATATATTTGATCCCCCTTAATTTTCCTTGTTCAGAAATCTTCATTGTCTGATACAAAGTTTCACCCAGGTTTCTTTTGATAAGTGTTTACACAGTATATCTTTTCTCATCCTTTTACTTTTAGCTTTCCATATTATTAACGTTAAAGTGGGTTCATGTAGACAGCTTAAAATTGGATATTGTTTTTGATATCTAATCTGATAGTCTCTGTTTTTCATTATTGTGTTTATACCTTTTATTTTAATGTAATTATTGGTATGTTTGGATTTCGGTATTTCATTTTATTTATTAATTTTTTGTTTGTTTCCTGTCTTTTGTTTTCTGTTTTAGTCCCCTCTTTCTTCCCCTTTCTTCCTTATTTTGCATTATTTGGAATGTTTAAATTTATCTGTTATTGTTCAACTATGTTCCTGTATAGACTTTGTAGTGATTGGTCTAAGGATCACGATATGCATGCTTATATTTTTTATGCTCTACTTGGAAATAATATTTTACTTCTTTAACTAGAACATAGAAATCTTCAACCAGGTAGGTCCTTTAAATACCTGCCCTTAAGTGGTTGTTACATGTACTACGTGTATCTTCATTGAAAACCCAGCCATATACTATTCTTTTCCTTTCAAAAGTCATGCATATTTTTTAAAAACTTAAAAATAGAAAAATAATGTATTTTCCCAGATAGTTACCATTTATATTGCTCTTCCTCCATTACTGAAGTTCTGAATTTCATTCTGCCATCATTTCTCTTTTTCCTGAAGAAATTCTTTTGGCATTTCTATTAGAACATGTATGCTGCTCGTAAATTCCCTTAAATTTTCTTCAGATGAGGAGGTCTTTATTTTACTTTCATTTCTGAATGATATTTTCGCTAGATATAGAATTCTGGATTAACAGTTATTTTCTTTCAGCACTACAAAAGCACGATTTCACTATCTTCTGACCTTTATGGTTTCTGACTAGAAAGCTGTAATCATTCAAATGGATGAATCATTGAAATATGTAATGTGTTGTTTTTCTCTGACTGTTTTCAGGTATTTTTCTTTATGTTTGGTTTTTAGTAATTTGATTGTGATGTATCTATATGGGGGTTTATGTTGATTTATTTTTTACAGTTTGGTGTTCAGTGAGTTTAAACCACTTTACTTCCTTTATCAATTTGGGAAGTTTTCAGTGATTATTTCTTTCGATAAATATATTTTTTCTGTTCCATTATTTTTCTCTTTTTCTATGACTTCAATGTCATTTGGGTGTTGTCCCACAGGTCTCTGAGACTATATTGTTTTTATTCCCTGTTGTTTATATTAGATACTTTCTATTGATCTGACTTCAAGTTCACTAATTCCTCTTCCACCATCTCTATTTTTCAATTGAGCCCATACAGTGAAAATTTAAGTTTGATTTATTGTATTTTTTAATTCTAAAATATCTATTTGGTTCTTAATATAATTTCTTTCTTCATTGAAAAATTCTATCTCTTCACTCATTTCAAAAGTGTTTGTCCTTAATGCATGGAACATGATTGTAAGAGCTGCTTTAAATTATTTGCCTGATAATTCTAACACCTACATCATCTCTGGAATGGTTTCTGTTCACTGTTTTTTTTGTGTGTTTTTTTTCCCCTTGCAAGTTAAATTTTTCTTATGTTTTTCTGCTAACTAATTTTGAATTATGTCCTGGGCATTTTGATTATTGTGTTATTATAAGACCTGAGTTCTGTTAAAATCCTGTGATAAATGTTGATTCTTTTTCTTTTAGCGAGCAGTCATCCTGGTTGGCCTTGGAACATTCATCAATCTTTTCTCCTTTGAGCTGTGGTTCTAGTAGTTCTCAGAGCCTTTGTAGTATTATTCAAACTACCCAGCATGGGTGGCAATCTCGCACCCATCTGGGACTTGGGCAGTGCTCTACATTCTAGTTTATTTCTCTAAGCTCTTGCGATGCTGCTTCATGCCAGTTTCAAACATGTGCATCTTGGGGGTGAGCAAAGAACTTATACCCAGTATTAAGGGATTCCATTTTCCAGCTTCTTTCTGTCTGTGATTTCCCCCATACTTTTCAGCTCTGGGAGAGTCCGTTTTTCTGCTTCTGATTACAAAGTTGGATTTTAACCTACCTGCACAGTTGCATTCTTTCCACAAATGGGTCAGCCTTTGTCTCAAGGCTGAGGACAGAGAAAAAATAATGGGGATTCTCTTCACACTCTTCTGACTACAGAGACCTCCTTTCCCAATTCCTCAGGCCAGAGAGAAATATTTTCTCTGAGAGGTTGAGGTGTCTGCATGGTTGTTGCCCTGACAAGAGTGTATCCTCATGACCAAGGCTCCATTCAGTAGACTAAAAAGAGGGAAAAAAAGAAGAATATTTTCATATATACTCTCTGGTCCACAGAGGCCCACCTTCCTTTGTCCTCTGGCTAAAAATTGTTGACTTCTCTTGGATATTTTCCTATTCATTTCTGCTCTACAGTTTAAGGATTCAGGTGGTGCTCAAGTCTCAGCCAGGAAAATAGAAGGAACAAAGAAACAAGAAATGCATTGCCTTATGAGTCATTCTTTGAGTTCTGACTTTCCCCAATCCACCTATTTTTTAACTTCTCGGAGTTCTCAAATAGATGCTACACATATTCTGTTCAGGTTTTTTCATTATAATTTGTGAGAAAGAGTGTGCCTACTGCATATTAGTTCAATGGGAAGACTTAACTGTGTTTTTAAGTAAATATTTTGAGGCTTCTTTTTGTATTCTTTCGGTTTGTTTTTATAATGATTCTTAAAATACCGTAGAGATATGGCTCTTGAACATGACTTGATAGTTTAATTTTTAAAGTGTATTTAATATTTTTATTTGCATTTGAAATATCATTGCTATATTGCCTTGTTATTGGAATGTTTTTTAACCTTAAACTGCTTGTGGGCAGGGACGTTGTTTATCTGGCATCATATTCCATCTCCTAGAACACTTCTGGCACACAGTTGCTCAACAAATACTTGCCAGTGAATTTAAAATGACATTTAATGTACCACAATTATGAACTTAATCAGTTGGAATGACTAGTATGTTAGGGTTATTGAAAAACAAAATTGTATTTTGAAATGCCTATTTTTAATAATTAATGATGTCATTTTTTCAAGAAAAACCATATTACATGATCCCCGAATATATTTCATGGAACTCAAGGCTTCTAGTAAAAGCTTGCCTAGGTTATTGGCTTGTGACCAGGTAGAAGAACCATAGACGTGTATCACTGAGAGGGACATGAGCAAACATCCACTCTCCCCAACTGGACGTGCACCTTGGTCTGGTAGGGGAGCACCTATCAGTGAATGAGCGTACCTAGAAGAAGGTGGTTCTCAAACTTGAACATGTGTCAGAATCACCAGGGGACCCATTTTCAGATTGCTAAGTTTCTGATTCAGTGGTTCTGGGGTGGGGTCCAATAATTTGCATTTCTAACCAATTCCCAGATTATATTGATGTTGCTGGTCCAGAGACCACACTTTGAAAATGACTGTTCTAAAGATGATAATTAATTGGCATATCTCCCTTAGTGAAACCTGGCTGATAATTTACATGAAGCCTTTTGCATGAATTGTCATTCTAGATGCTGATGTATTTTTGTAAATGAGTTTCATTAGATTTGTAATATGTCATATCCACATGGAGGGTAGACTTAGCAAAAAGCATGAACTGTGGATTCAGACAGATTTGGGTCAAATCCTGAATCCTGCTTTTACTAATTAGGCATTCCTTGAATCTTTACTCAGCTCTCAGTCTTTTGTTTCTCATATGTCTCAAGTGTAAAAATGGAAATAACAATGTTCTCATTTTGCTGGGTTGTCATAATGATTCAGTGAAGAAACATATTAGTCCAGTAAGTGTGAAATTCTTGTAAATGCCTGGCTCTGGGCTAGACTCTGGGGTAAAACGCATGTTCTCAAGTTGCCTATAGTTAGGCACACAGTGGGAGTACATAGCAAAATAGGTGTATGGGGCTACCTGTTCTAATCTGGTGAGACCAAGCAATGCTTTCTGGAAATGGTAAGATAGATGTTGAGGGGGAAGGGGAAGGCAGGAGGAAGAAGCATCGGGAAATTAGAACAGTCTAGATAAACAGAAGAGCACAGCCAATACTTGAAATAAGATACACCACAAAACAAGAAAGAACGGGCCCAGCACAGAGTGACGAAAATAGTAACTCACTCACAACGAGCATTTACTATACACTTCAATAGCATTCTTTCATTTAGTACATATAGCGCCCTACGACATAACTTGTGAATGGGACAGGTTGGATCTGAGCCTCAGATTTTATCCTTTGTGCTATTCTGTCTTTATATAGGTGGCTCTCAGAAAATGTTAATTCTCTGCCTTTCTCTTCAAAGCATATGGTATCCTGATATTTTCTGCTGAATTTCAAAACTCAACTAGTATAGTTTTAAGATCATTGGCAAGAGGGTTGGACACTATTTTCTGCCTAAGAGTACTGGACTCAGAAAGAGTAGAAGTCTCTCACGGTCCTGTACTCAGAGCATCTCAGAAAATCTGAGTACTGCCCAGCCTCATAAGTTATCTCTGGCGTCTATTAAGTGAAATTTGACTGACAAGGGTGATATACAGACTGGCAGTTTTTTTCTAAGGACATTCCAGCAATCTTAGTAAATGGGGCGTCTGTTTGCTCTTGTTTTTCCTGTTTCTATTTTATCGTGACAGTACCTTCTTTTTCTGAAATTCAAACATTGTATTTGTCTGTTACTTCCTGCCAATATGACTTTTCAACAGTTAAAACTTATATCTGGAAATGAATAGTTATGTTCCTTTTCTTCTTTAGTTGTCTTTTTTTTTTTTCTTAGCTTAGTTTGCCCTAAAGTAATTAATGGATGTGTGATCGAATCTTCTAGAATTATAATTATCTAGGGTAACCTTTCATGCATGAGTGAACTACTAAATTGTTAAGATTAATAAGTATTTCTGGGATTGGATAGTCACATCATTTCTACAAAAGCAAGATTTTTTTAATAAAATATGTAACATCTTTTATAAAATAAGCTGCCTGTACATATACAGTAAGTCCTCCCTTAATGTCATCTATAGATTCTGTGACTGTAAGCAAAACAAAGTATAATGACACCAGTTTTGGGGCAGCCGGTTAGCTCAGTTGGTTAGAGGGTGGTGCTGATAGCACCAAGGTTGCCGGTTTGATCCTCACATGGACCATCGTGAGCTGCACGCTCCTTAAAAAAAAGAAAAGAAAGAAAGAAAGAAAAATAAAAAGAAACCAGTTTTACCATGTTAATTTACATAAATAAGTGTTAAGTTCCTATGGCACCATCCACATTATGACAAAACGACATTGAATGCAATGGTGTTTGTGAGGAACTCCTGTACAAGAGGATGTACACACACACACACACACACACACACACACACCTCCTGTATGCTATCTGTACGTACAGTTGACCCTTGGACAACTCAGGGGTTAGGGACACTGACCCTCGCACAGTCAAAAATCTGCATACACCTTTTGACTCCCCCAAAATATTACTGTACTAACTTAACTGCCTACTGTTGACTCGAAGCCTTACCAATAACATTAATAGTCAATACATGTTTTGTATATTATGTGGATTATATACCATATTCTTATAATGAAGTAAGGTAGGGAGAAGAAAATGTGATAAAGAAAATCATAAAGAAGAGAAAATATGTTTACAATACTGTATATGTTTATTAGAAAATATCTGCACTTATGTGGACCCATGCAGTTTAAACGTGTGTTGTTCAAGGGTCACTGTATATGAATTTGGAGGTTATTATCTAACTTTTTATTTGGTTTATTATGCTGAGGTCCCCAGTAGCAATGCTTTGGAGAAGGCCTATTCGTAATTCTTTAAGGAAGGCAGGTTTGCTCCGGAGACAGGTGTTGGGCACAGGTGGTGAACATTTCTGTTTCCATGGATTTGGTTAAGAGGTAATGCTCATTAGGAAACTAAGGACTTAGTCCTCAGGTAGCTGGAGAGATGATTCAGGAATAATTTCCTTGTCCTTTTCTCTCAGGCACATACAGATTGAAGTATAGTTGCCTTTCCTGGAGAGTGGGTATAAGATCCTCTCCCTGCAACCACCAGTCGATAAAAATTGATTTGGAATTGGGATGAGCAGGATCTGCTGGCCTGGTGGACAAGGCATATGTCATTAGCCCTGTCATCACATCTTAATTTACTCTCTGTCTTTAGTTTTATTATCCTTACCCAGAGCCTTGAGAGTTCTAATTCTCAGAGCCTTGAGAGTTCTAATTGTATTTTTCATTAAGTAAGGAGACAGTGTTCTCATACCACCTTTTACCAAAGGGAAATGATAAACTCACACTAAAATGACACTTCTTTTCTGACTCATCAGCAAACACCATATGTGAATAATTGATCTCAGAATTTGCCAAGCTGGTTGAACTCTAGTTCTAATTATCACCACATATGCGAGGTGATATGCATTACGAAAGTTCCTCTTTCCAAACATGCTTTCCCACACACCTACCTTTACTTTTGAAATGTTCACCATAAATTATTACTCTGGAATACACAATTAAAGATACTATTGAACAGCTAATACTAGGTTCTGAATGCAGTGTGTGTGTGTGTGTGTGTGTGTGTGTGTGTGTGTATGTTTTAAATGAATCAATGAAATTTATAAATACTTATTAAGGGATTTCTATAATTATAAGGTGCCGTGGTTTTGTTCATCCCGTTACTCTGCGAATCAATTACATTCTGTAAATCACCTGTATTTGTTTTATGCGACCTCATTTATGCAGTCACTTTCAAGCAACTACCTTGTAAGTTATTCGCATTACCCAACCACAGCAACCCCCACCATCTAATAGAGAGGGAGGAAATTGTAGGCTTTACTGTAATACCGTCAATTTCCCCCCACCCCCATATTTTGCTATGCTTAAAAAGCTGATGAATAAAACTTCAGTGTCTGTCTATATTTGGAATGGGCTACCCAGTAAGTAACAACAGCTTAATTGCCTCAATTTTTATGATTTCAATAATTGCCTTATATGGAGGAGGTCCTTGAGGAAATGAGATAAAATATTTTGATTGGAAATGAGAGGGAAAAAATCAAGCATGAGATTTTGCCACCATCACTGCTCTTTTAATAGTGATTTTTGGGCAACTGAGGAACAGACAAGTATACTGGTGATCCAAAAGAGTTTCAAGATACCCCAAAGAAGGAAAAGGTTTAGGAAAATGGCTTACAAAGGTATTAAAATAACAACCATAACAAAATTTTTCTTCCCAGTACTTTACATTCATAAGTTATTTTCAACTTAGGCTTGAAGGGATCTGAAGGCATCTCATTTTCAGCCTCACCATTGAATCATAAATACCTCACTAAGTGATGTTGGTCCCCAAAATCTGTATTTCTTGCTCCTTGGGCTATGATGCTATGACGTAGTATCACAGTTTACATTCATTATCCAACTGAATGAGCTATAATCCAGAATCAAAGACGTCCTGATTTCAAACTAGAATGTAAATGGTTGAAGGTTGCCTTGTTTCACATTTAGATTCATCCCTCACTAGCTTTTTAGGTTAATTCATGGTGCGTCATTTTGCTAGTTACAAATCTGTTTGTGGAACCCCATGGGAGGAGTCTTTCCTGGTTATCTATTTTCTGAAATCTTTATGCATTAAGTCAGTTCCATATGTCTTGGGGTAATAGGTAAATTCCCACTGAGCAAGTAGACCCAGTGTTGTGGTGCAGACTCCCCCATGTGGCCCACTGTTGCAGTCCTTACCAGATAGCAGTGACCTGAGGGGACGTCCATCAGTTCCTCAGAGAATGGTTTTTTTCTCTTTCTAATTTTGTTCTTGGTCCTTCAGACCCAGTTTTTGCTCAAACAGTCCCAACATGGATCAGGGAGCCTCTCTATGAAATGACGTCTGGAAGCAGCCCCTTGCTAAGTTTGCCTGGCGTCCTGAAATTGAGCAGGAGGGTGTCTCTTTGCCATCCACTTCCCTTTCTTCATGCCTCCAACAATATATTCAGGCCATGGCTATCTTATTACTATTTCTGTGACTAGGACAATGCAGATGATGTAAAACAACTGATCATTTTCAAAGACCGTGAGGATGTTTATTTTAACCGGATGATTTCTGTGTATCCCTGAGCAACAGCAGGGATGACCTGTGCAGCACTGTCATGCTGGTACTAAAGCCTTGGACCTTGGATATCTGAGTGCACCCTGCGCACTGGTGTGCCCATAAAGATTCAGGTGGCCCTGGACTCCACCTTGTACCTTAGTTGTATGCTGATCACCCATGGTGCCTGCCATGATGCACTGTCTGACTCTTCCCCTTCAGGACATCCTCCCCTTTCCTCCAGCTGCTGGGCGTGTGGCTAGACAATAGCTCTCTGCTGCATGCCTCACTGGGAATCTCCTTCAGATAAAGAAAGACATCTTGCCCAAGTCCTTATTTTTCTTAGGGTCAACCAACATCCCATGACTGCTTCATGAGGAGCATAAAAGCCTGGCTGCAGTCCTCCAATAGTGGCAATTCTGTGAATCCATTCTAGACCCAGTGTACCTTTTACCCAGTCCTACTGTTGAGCAATCCCCTTCAGTAGATTTCTTGCATGTTAGTTTCTGTGTCTAAGTCTGTTTTGCAGATAATCTGCAACAGAGCCTCAATGAATAAAACCCAAATGTTGTCCTATAGGGCTGCCTGGCCGACTCGGGCCCTCACAACTTGCTGACCTACTCAACCTCTCTCAGGTTTAACCTTGTCCTTATGATCC
Source organism: Rhinolophus sinicus (assembly GCF_057876585.1). Classification (NCBI taxonomy): domain Eukaryota; kingdom Metazoa; phylum Chordata; class Mammalia; order Chiroptera; family Rhinolophidae; genus Rhinolophus; species Rhinolophus sinicus. The sequence continues at coordinate 128,496,974 of NC_142517.1, read as the reverse complement.
TAGCTGCTGGGAGGCATTCGACTTGGAATGGGCATGTCACCTCCCACTTTGAGTATTCCTGGTGTGTGGATCTCAGTCACCATACTGGATCCCTTCCAACACCAGTATCTCCTGGAACCAGGCCAGAGTTGCCAGCTCTTTTGAACACTGCACACTCTACTTCTGGCTCCCCCTGCTAAGGACAGCTCTAAAACCTAATCTTTTCTGTCTATTCCCATTTTTACATCACCCTGGATTTCTTTTGTTCTTCTCTTAGAGGCTAGATTCCAGCAAACATCATGCCCACATTATTCTAGGTTTAGGTGCTTTTTTCCTTGAAGGCAGACCAAGAAATAGTGTTTTCTGTTTTAAACATAAGTTCAGGTGACATTAGAATATCTTAGATGGGATATCTTATAGGCTATTGAAAATATAGAACTGGAGCTTACTGAGAGATCACAAAGTCCCAGAATATAGATGAAGAACTCTAACTTTTGTAACAAAATGATGATGTACACTGAAGAACCCATTAAATAGTAGCTGTGAAAATGGCATTTGATTTCCTCCATCCTGCTCAAATTTAGGTTATGTGTTCCCTCAGGTTCTTAGGGAAATACTTGAATGGGGTAATTGCCGAGTCAAAATGGTTTAAAGTTAAAACTTGCCACTATTACACCTAAATTGAGGTAACTTCTCTGGAAAAATCTATATCCCACTAGAGTTCTCAGTACCAAGGATAGGACTTTTATGATAGAAGTTAGGTCTGATTTTAGTATTTTCTTTTCCTTCCCCATCTTCCTTCTACCCAATCCATTGCAAAAAAATTTGCAGACTGGTTATTCTAATGTTTCTGAGACAAGAAAAATTATAAAATAGGATTTTGCATGTAAGGAGGTGGACAGCATTTTCTTTTAATTGCATGGAAAATGAGTTTGTTCTTATTCAGCATAATGGAACGTGCAATGTTCAGCATTCCATGTTTGCAATATTTTTCATCTATGTGTGTAAGTGGATGTGTGAGAGTGAAAAAGGGAGGGCAGGAAGGAGGAAGGGAAAATGTGTGTAGGCCTGAATGACTTGGAAATAAATGCAATTTCTCTACTTTGGTGGAGTCTTGTTAATGAGTTGCACTGGCAATATCTAGCATATGGTTCTGATTTATCCAGAGAACTTAGTTTACAGTTTGGTGATGGATTTGCATTTAATTGTGGAATTGTAAGAAGGTAAAGGATGAAAAGGAGACAGTTCTTTGGATGATAAGAAAGAGGAACACTTATTGAAAACAAAAAGAAATATGGTGATGAGACTGTTTCAATTGTGAGTTCTTCCATCATGAATCATAATTTTTAAATAGCTTCTACAGTTTAGTAATTAAGCCTTCAATTTATCTTTCACTGTATTGATGTACTAAAGCTCCAGATTTATCTTGCTTTATTCCCACTAAATTTTCTAGGCATCAATTATTCTTCCTTCATTCATTTCAGTTATCTCAGTGAAGCATACTGGGGAAATACATACATATACGAAATATGTATGCAGACACATGTATGTGCACACACACACACACACACACACACTTTTCTTTAACTTTGTTTTTTGAACATGTGACATCAAGGTGAGTAGCGCTAGCGGTTCACATTAAGATGAATGAAAAAGGAATCGAACAATAATATCTACATGAATTGTATATTACATTGGTATAAACAATTTTCTATCAAACATTTATTATCTCATACATTATCTCATACTGTCATCATAACGCAAGTGAAACACCAAACAATACTGGACTACAGCTTCCGGGAGCTTGACCTCTCCGTGACTTGACTGAGGTCAGGAGGCCACCTGGTATACTTAGACAGGTGTCCTGATGCCATGCTGGTAGCCTTTCAACCATACTGCCCTCCCTCTGAATTACATTTTTATATCATCCCATATGGCAAACTAATTTATAAGAGACTACAATTTCTATTAAAGAAAAAAAAAGACAGAAATGACTTTTTACACAGCTGTTTGTACCATTGGAGCTTCTTAAAATTTTGCAAGTATGGCTGTTAGACTGTAGATTTATAAGATGTTTCCTTTTCTCTTACCCTTGTCTTGGAGATGAGAAAACATTCTTCTAATTACTTTTAAGTAATCAGCACTTTAAACAAAACAGCAGGGTAAGTGACTCTGTCCATGGTCCTGATACTTTGGGTCCACTTTGGCTGTTGCTGCTCAGTAAAAATATTGCTTCCAAAGCCTCTTGGGGCACCCTGACCTTAGTCACATGCTAAGGAGGCCATTTTTGCCAGTCTATCCACAAATAGACTGGTCCATTTATTTTCATGAACTTTTAAATTCTGCAGAATTTGAAATAAAAGCAAGTGCTATGGATGTGGTTACTAAACGGTTATGCACAGAGAGACAGATTAGAAGGCAAACTGTCTTTTGTAACCAATATAGAGTTGATATTATAATCATAATTGTTGGCATTTTTCCTCCTAGAATCTGAGTACTCCTTATGCAAAGCATATCCCATCCAGAGCAGTGATGGACAGTAACATTTATTTTTATGTGAGCAGTAATTTAAAACTTCCTTATTTACCAAGCTTTCTTTGCCTTCTTACAACCTTTGTAATAGTTCTCTGTGTTTATCTTTTCTTTGAAATGGTTTTGCTGCAGTAAAAGAAAAACTCTTCAACAGTTTTTCTTAATCTGTTTTTTCGGTTGTATAATCATGGAAAAGTAGCATTATCAGCTTAGGAGCAAATTTGGTTTTCAGTTCGGCATTTTTCTGGCACATATGTGATTTTTATATTGTTAAAAGACCCTTTTAGAAATATTTCTTCTCATAGGCAAAACTGTAATGAAACTAAACTGTGCACTTAAAGTATCAGTGTACTTAAAGCTTTATCTTCCAGTTGTAATCACTTTTGTTTGTGGGGAGAGAGAAGAGCTTTGCAAGCAACTTGTTAAAGCATTGCAAATTTGTTTACACCCAGTTTGGTTCCCTGATGACGTTTTGTTTATAGTTTATGGTTAGCAATGAAAATCCATACTAAGGCGAAGACTGCATGAGGTAGGACAGCATCTGTTGATGTCAGCATCTTCTCCTTCCTGCCTTTCCTCAGCATCTCTGTTAGGAGAGAAATGGAATAGAAATCTTAAGTCACTAAGACTGAGTCTGATTTGGTGGCACCTGCTGATTTCCTAGGAAGGGAAGTTTTCACAGATAGCAGTAACTGGACAGTTCCTGAAGGAGCAAGAGGTTGGTTGGCTATTTCTAATTCCGATACTTTTAGTCTGTCACATAGTAGATCTTAAGGGTATTTTTCCTGATTCTTCAATGTTAGAAGTTTCCCCTCACAAAATGTTTAAGTTAGGTAGTTTAAGTTTTCCTACTTTTAAACAAATTGAAAGTATATCTTGGGCAGGAAAATCAAAAGTTGATAGTAACTCAGTTTGCTCAGTTCACATTGGATGTGAAGACAGCAATGAGTAGAGAAAGCTAAGTTGCTGAGGCTTTCCTGGGGAGAAGGACAAATATGAATTGAAGTGCTGAAAAGAGCCTACAGATGATGGTTGTGCATTCTAGAACAAAGAGGCAGCAATTGTTGGGGGCGGGGGGAGTGATGGTTTTCCCTTTGTGCCAGTCATAGGGCTCTGCTCTGATCTTCATCATATAAAAGCTTTAGAGGAAACTCATATTCAGTTATCAGAAATTGCTTCCCCTTGATTTATGATCTGGTCAGGCTCCTTGGTAAGCTACGTGAACTCTTCCTACCAGAAAAAGCAACTGCAGATGGAGTAAATGCATGTTGGCAGTGTATATATAACTTCAAACAGCTCAGAGATAATAAATTAAGTACCCTGTCAATGCCAGCCGAATAAACACGTTTGTTGTAAATGATCTGACAATAGAATTATTGATTATAAATCCAAAATGTGACATTTGGAATCACATCTCCATTTCATTCCTAAGGAAAGGAAGTGACTCTTAGTCCATTCTATAGGGGCAACTTGGCAACATGGCTGGCAACTCAGATTCTTCCTGCTGTGATTAATTAATCTGGAGTCGCTCTGATGTCTCTCTTGGGGGTACTGCATTAACCTTGCTTTGCTTGTCTGGAATAATATGTACAGCTAGTGCCTTTCACAGGAGCTGGTTTGCCTGCCTGTTCTAATGTTTTCTGCTTTGAAGTAGGAAGGGGAGAGCACCCACGAGAGTGGATCAATTGCAAAGTGTCTAACATGTTCAAATCCTTACTCTGTTATTTAGACATAAATGTACTGATAATATAGTCTCGTTATTTTTTTTTCCTATGCAAATCAATTTATGGGTGCTTTTTACTAAGTGTTCTTTGGTTTTATAAAGATTTCTGTGTAAACCTTGTAAGCCATTGAACTATAAAGATTGATTCACAAAGAAAACTATTTCACAGAGCATGTTAGTTAATCCAACTTTGTAGAATGTTCATCTCACCAGAAATAAAATTAAATGGCAACTATCTTTTAAATACATTTTTAAATCTATAGCCTTGCTATTAAAGTGATTTCAAGCCATCCAACAGATCACACCCCTAAGTACCACTGCAAAGAGGAGCTGAATGATTCATGGGTTTCTTCTACCTGAAGGATTTGCTTTGTTTTTCACAATTACAGAGTTGCTCCTTTGAAGGACACAGCAATGTTTATTTCCTCGAGATGATGCTGAGTCTTCATATTTCAAGTTGAGCTTTTGTACTTTGAGCTGTGGTATTTCAGTCATAGTCATTGTACTGTTCTTTTGAATGTACAGTTTAGCATCTTTACTGCAAATCTACATAATACGCTTAACTGACAAGCTGTATGTTGCCAAAGAACATTGATTCATTTCTCATTTAACAGGAGACATAGGGCCGGGCCTCATAACTTTTTCTTTAGTCTTTTTGTTGTTGTTGTTTTCTTTTTAACTAGAGCTCAGAATCATAATTGGCCTCTTTGTCTTTTTCACAGAGGTGGAAGTTGAACATTCGATTTATTTTTAAAGGTTTTGTCCTAGCCATTATAATGCTTTACAAAAGCATAGAACCTAAGGTTCATTGATAACACTCAGCTTGTTCTAGTTCTAGGGCTATTTACGTTTTATCTTCCGTACTCATAAAAAAAGTTCAGAAAACTGAAGCACAGCAAAATTTGAATGTTGTGTTGCACGGCTGTCATGAGTTAAGGTTGATTACGCATAGGAATGTATCAAAGAAGCAGTGGGCACCATACACTCGGCTGTCAGTTTCCAGTGACACCTGATGTTTGGAAAACAGATCGTTGTATTTTGGGTGGTGATGGGTTTAATCTCTGTGCATTTAAAACTGAATGGCCCGGCCCCAAGTGGCCCAGCAGCCACTAGATTCTAATAGTAAAGACACAGCCCTGTAAGAGAAGAAAGACTTCCAGTAATTATGATCCTGGCTTCTCATAATTCTTATGAGAACTCCTCTCTCTTTCTCTCCTCCTTTATTTTCATTTTCCCCAACAAATTCAAAGAAGAGTTTTGGCAGTGCCAGGAGACAATATGCTTATATGATTCCATCCTCATTACGTACTCAAAATCTGTGTCCAAGTCCTAACTCTGCCCTTCGTGTGCTTCTGTGACTTGGTTCTATGATTCACTTCTCTAAGTCTCAGTGTTCTCAGCTATGACGTAGAGATATCTTCTTGCTTCGGAAAGGTTTAAGAATTAAATGAGATAATACATATGAATACCTCAAGTATAATACCTGGCTTAGGGCCCAAATGCAGTGCTTGAATTTGAATCAAATCTAATATAAAATCCAATTTCTCAGCAGTCTAATAATGAAGCAAAAGTTTTAAAAATAAACAATTTTCTTCCATTTTTTAGCAGTCATGGACATGGGAACTAATTTTGCCTTTTCCCTTTTTGGTGGTTATTTCAGATGCATTTCCTCTATTTAGGTGTAATTTCACAGGCAAGAATTCAGGCAACCCCCATCGTTTTCTCAGGATGAGTTAGTCCTCAGGCTTATGAGCAGTCTCTGAATCCAGCAAGGAGAACAGAAAGAAGCCTGGATGATGAAACCACTGGGGGAAGAGACTGTCACAAAAGAAATTATAAGCTATTCAGAAGTCTGCTCACTATGCTGCTTCCTCATAAATCTTCGGTTCTTCCCCATAGAGAAGAGTGATGTCTCTTTATTCTAGTGTACGTCTCAGCAAAGCTTATATATTCCTTACTACTGTGTGCATGTTTATCTTCATAGGTCAAAAGAAAGGAAAATTGGCCCACGTTTGAAATCTCCATTCTATTTTATTACTTTAGACTCTGGTGGTGTTTAAATAAAAATGGGGGTAGGCTTATAGTTGGCAGCAGAGTAGATTTCAGGGATGGCTAGAAAATGGGAGGGAAGATAGCCTCTTATATTTTGATCTGTGTAGCCCACAAAAATGTATACATGAGCATGCACCTACAAAATATATTGACTCTGAACACTTTTCCTTCAGTGGTATTCATACTTGGTGATAGCTGGAATTTTGAATAAGCAGACTTTTTTCTTTTTTTTTACTCCACAGTAACCTGTTGTGATAAGTATAGTCTCTGGAACTTTTTCAGTATAATACTTTTCCTTTTGAAATCAACTCTTCCAAAAAGCACCTTCCATGAAAGTTTGATTCTTTTTTTCCCAGAGAACATCCACCACCTGCTACTTTTGTGTGTGATATTTGTCGTTATGAAAAAAAAAAAAAAAGAACTTGTCATTATATATGCAATCATATCACAATTTTGATTTTTAAAGTTTGATATTGTTAAATGTAATTCCTAATCTTCAATAACTTAAAGTTCAGATTCAGGGATGATTTTCTTATTTCCACTGAAGTCTTAAAAGGAACGAATGAGCTTTGTTACACATTTACTTGGAGTTAATTTTGGCATCTGACTGTGTCCTGGGAGGGTAGGGTTCTCACATTGCTGTCTCTCTCGGGGGTCCTGGTGATCACCAGATTAAGTCAACTGATTTGGTTGGTAAGTGGACTTTCTTTTTCCCCCCTCATTCTTTTATACTTAAGAAGGTGCACATTTGATCAAATTAAAACAATCATTCCTGATGTTCTTCAACTTTGGAGCCTTAGATTTCTAAGCACAATTGGCAAAAAGTTTTAAACAAAATTGCCCTAAAGATCCCTCTTCAGAAAAGTTATGCTCTTGTCAAATTTTCACACTCTTCTTGTGTTTCTAAGAAAATCCAAGGGAAAGAGTTCCTGCTTGTCATCAATAGTTTACATTTAATATATGATTCTTGACTTAAAGAATAAAAGAAGTCCATGTCGTCTTTACCTACTGTGGTCATATTTAGCACAATTCCTACACCTAGAGTTATTTAGCATTTCATACATAATTGGCCCAAATCTTTGCTAAAAATGAAAAGCAATATAGATAGACACTTTAAGGTTTAGCATTGAAGAGAAGAAATCAAATTTTTTACCCAGCCCTTAATTACAAAAGAAAAAGAAAAAGAAATTCTAGAATTTAGCAATAAGTATTATTGAATAACCATTATTTACCATTCTGGGTGCATTGGTGAGTTATAGGAGAATATGAAATTACATAATGGGACAATTTGAAACTAACATATGATGGGTTATAATGAGGGGTCAAGTTGCTACAGAGAGGATAATGAATGTTGGAGTTAAGGGAGGACATAGTGCCTTTGTGGAAATTTTCATGAGGAGGCCAGAATTGAGCTGGCCACTGATGGATGGAGAGGTTCTGGATAGGCATAGAAAAGCAAAAATATATTACAGATGATGAAATCATAGAGAAAATGGTACAGATAAAATAATCCACATCAGATAGATGGTCATGTTAATTCTGGAGATTCAAGAGTTATCTGATGAAGTGATAAAACAGGAAAATAGGGAGAGAAGGGACAGTTTGTGGGATGAGCATAGGGATTAGTATGTATGTATATATGTACATTATGTATGTATGTATGTATGTATGTATCACGTGATAGTCTCTTAATAACTGTTGCCTGTAATTTTAAGAATAAAATATTTACTGATCCCATAATTAAAGCTCGTGGTGAAATAAAAACCCTCTAAGAGAGGCAGGCATACCTCCAGGGCAGGCTGGTCAGATGGAAAATTCAGAGATGTCACCAAAAAGACCACTTGTACATTCGAATCCCTCACCAAAAGGACAGTTGCTATAGCTGGAAGTTATGTTTTCCTGCAGCTCTGCGTCTGGCTAGTATGAGACTTGGAGAGAGAATAATTGGTAGATATACTAACTAATGCAATATGGGTCAGCCGTCATTATCATTTCATCCTCTGCATGCACATTTCAGAGCTTAAATTGACTTTACAGCCCTTATGTCTGTTTTGTTTTATTTTGACATTAATAGTTTTTGTTTCACTTGATATAAACTCTCATCTTTATTTGATAATGTTTACATAATCTGATATCTGGTAGCATACCATCCTCTGGCCTTTTCAATATGGCTGACCTATTCCATTCCATGCCTTGAGATAAAAATGAACTGCTTCAGGCTACTTACTGTTATTTAAAACTAGACCCAATCTTCTGTTCTTTACTCTGTGTATCATATTTGATATCTATTTTCCACTTTTTTGTTTGGATGACTCATCCAGTTTCCCATATCTAGCTGATTAGACTACAAGTCCCTGTTCAGCCTTGGATCGGTATATGCCCTGATGTTAATATCAGCCCTGGAATCTTAAACAAGAACTACCTTCCTCTAATTTGGTCCTTTGAGATAACATGGCTCCTCATTCCAGTCTTCCTGCATTTTTTTTTTTTTTTTTTTAATCATCATGGTTGACTCCAGTACAAGCAGAGTTTTCAAAATAAACTTTCAGGAGGTAACTATATGGAAATGCCTAACAGGCCTCACACAAAAAGGTATAAATTTAAGATTTTAATTTGGATGTTTTGCAGGCTCTTTTCATCAAGTTTTCAATTTTGTGTGATGAAATGAAGATGCCTACCTGCTTACAGACAAAAGACTTAATAAATGTCAGAGCAGTGACTCATGATTTTGCTGAATGATGAATCATGGTGGCCTAGTGGGCACCTAATTGCTGAGGAAATTCCAAGTTGGATTTGATAAGAGTGGGAGTATGTCATTTACTTTGTTTTATTATTATATTTATTGGGGTGACATTGGTTAATAAAATGATATAGGTTTCAAGTGGAAAATTCACTTGAATTTTCATCTTCTGTTTATTGCATTGTGTGTTCACCACCCAAAGTCAGTTCTCCTTCATCACCATGTATTTGACCCCCTTTACTCTCGTCTACCACCCCCCTCTCCCCTTACCCTCTGGCTAACTACTAAACTGTTGTCTGTGTCTGTGAATTTTGGTTCGTTTGTTTGTCTTGTTCATTTGTTGCTTTTAGTTTTATATCCTGCATCTACTTTGTGAAGAAGAGTTAACTTTCAGTTTTGAATTTTCTCTCTGAACTATTTTATATCATCAGTACAATGAGAAACACCTTTAAATTTTTTCCATCACCCATATATTAGAGTTCAAAATTCAAATTCCTTGGCCTTTTGGTGGCTTCACTCTATCTACCTCCCCTTAGAACATTGGCCAACTTGAGGTTGTGTACACACTCAGTAGCACACACGGTGCTCACACTGTTTTTTCAAATACACATTCTTCTCCTCACAACCGCCATCTTGGCATGTTCCACTGCTAACAGGCCCCCACACAAATGTCTCTCTTTACAATAAGGCTTCTCCCAGTCCCTCAGCCAGCAGTCAAGTTCTGTCCATCTCTCATAGCACATTGTGCCTTTCTTAGCCCTTAGCATATTTTGCTTTGTGTTGTGGTTATTTCTGTGCATGCTATAACCCCTCTGGGGCAGGGGTCGTAACATATCATTGCATTCCAAATAGTTTATTGAACAAGGTATGATCTCAGTCAATGTTTGTAGAAGGAATAATTGCATTCTGAGTAAACGTTTTGGAACAAAGCATTTTAGAATTAGTGTAAAATTAAATTCTGCCTGCATTTTCTTGCAAGCTCAGATAGTTTTTGCCTTAAATTTTGTACCAGCCTCTTACTTGCTTTGACATCTTTCTTTATTCTGATAAACACTACAGGATTATGATATATACGCTAGCTTTATCTATCATATACTGCCTCTATTTATTTATTTACCCTGCATGGGGTGCTTGAATTTGAATTTCTAATGGCAATTAATATGAAATTTGGAGGTTGAATTATATCTATGCTTTTTCATATATCAGCTTGCAAGCTATATGTTTTATCGAATGCTCTCATAGTATTTGGTTTTGCAGTTTAAATGAATTACTTAAGAATTAGGAGAAGGAGGGATTAAAGAAAGGATTTGCAGTATCGTACAGCAAAGAAGTGTTTCCTTAGTATCTAAAACCACTTATATGAAGACACTAGGAACTGGAGCTTGCTTTGAAATCTTACCCTGTAAGCAATTTAGAGTTGAAAAAATAAATTGGGCATCTGCCAGAGAGGAACTCATAAGGGAAACAGGTTAGTCTAATGCTGATTTGCATGGCTAAACACGGATTTAGAGAGTAAAGAAAGTTAACCTTTGATTTTTTTTTTTTTAAAGATCACTTTGCAAATTTATCTAATTAAATTTTTATTTCCACAACCAACCTGTATTTCAGAGAGGAAAATTTGATTGTCAAATCAAGAGTCTGAAAGTAGAGTTGTGGTTAGGAGACTTGGCAAGTGCGTAGCAAGCACCATCCTAGAATATGAGTTAGTATTTGCCAGTTGACCAAAGCATTTGATTTTCTTGAGGATCTTGGATAACTAGACTACAGATGGCAAACTTCCAGCCAGGAATCAAGTTCCTCTTTAAGCAGATGACATCTTGCTTTCGGGACAGTGTCTATTTTTGTCATGAAAACTATAGCCTGGGAAGGAATGGATTGTTAGGCCTAGCCACTCCAGAATAAAACCTCTCCTAGGACTGAAGCAGAGAAGGAGCTGTGAAGAATGATTTACCAGCTAAACAAATGAAGGCAGAGGCAGCAGGTAGTTGGTTTTGTCACTCTGAAAAATTATAGTTCAAGTAAATAGGAACTAAAATTTATCTCTAGAATAACTGGTTCCTCCCCCCACCCCCCACCCATTTTCTCTTTCTTCTGTAATGTTGTTCTTCCCATTTCTTACTCTGCATTCCATGGAGTATACCAAAACCTCAGTAGTATTCTGTAATTTTTATTATATTTCTCCCTGACGTTATGTTTAATCATTGCCGTCTTGCAACTTTTCTCTTCTTCCACTCTTTCGAAGAGGCTTAACATAATTGTATTGACTGTTTTACATTAATTGTTCATCCATTTAAGGAAGAACACAGGTTTTTGTTTTTTTTCCTTGAGGTAAAATGTAAATGCTTTGGGTTTTTTTTAACAGCAAACACTCCATTTTTTTTCACTTCCTTTGTCCTTCTCCAGGCTTCACCTTAATAGCCCTTTCTAGAAAGCTGGAAAACCAACCTTTTGTCCCAATGTCGATTGCCATCCATCTTCTTTGGACTCAGAATGCTCTCGTAGTTGTAGCCTGGCTCCAGGTGGAGGGTTTCTGGACTATGATTAGTATGTGAAATCCTAATTAGGTTACTGCAGAGGGTGAACAAGAGGTTCACTTGGTTTATAATGATCTATTTATTTTGTCATTGATGAAAGGTAAAAGCAAGGTTTTCTAAGCCTCTGACATGTGAACCTGGAAACTTAACGCGCACAACTGATGAATATCAATGATAAATGTTTTGTCAAAAACTTTCTAAAGAGAATGTGCTCATTTGCACAGGAAAAAAGCAGTTTTGTTTATCTTTATAGCCCAAATTTTCCTGGCACCTGGTAGGACTTCTGTAAAGGCTTGTTGAAAAAAACACGTATGTTAACTTGGGTATTTCATGTAATCTCTCTAGACCTCACCTTTCTCATCTACAAAATGAGGATATTGAATCAGGTCAATAAATGACCTTTTAGGTCTTTCATTTATTCTTTCATTCATTCATCTATATTTATCCATATATCATTCTGCAAATACATACTGAAAGTCTACCATTTTTTAGGTCCTATGCTCAAAACATTTTGACCGTAACTTAGGGATGACGCATTTAAAAATTTGAAAACAATTAAATCACCTCAGGGTTAGCAGATGGGTTTATTCTTTTAGATATTCACAGTACATTATAAAATAATGACGACGATTTTGTCATGGGTTTTGATCAACACATCCAGTCTCTCCTAATGCTTTGACCTGCTCAGGGTAAGGCCTCCTTGCATTGACATGCTGTGCCTGCTAACAAACCATCCCCTCCGTGATCCCTAGGATTTGCAGAGCCCAGCACCTATTTACATTTTAACCAGTTCAGCCTTGGGACTACTCCAGCCCACTTTCCTTTCACCTTTCTCACTAACTATCCTTTAACTAAAGGTTTCATCTGTTCAAAGTAATGTCTTAAAATCTTTTTGGTCATCACTCACCTACTCTGGGGTAAATATAAGGAATGTATTTTGATTGTAGTGAAGCCAGTCTACAAAAAGTAAGGTTATTAGAGCTGCTTAATTAAAGAAAAAAAAGTTTAATTAGTTAAAGAATAAATTTAACTCGAGATCAGCTGTAGTCTCAGAGGACCATGCAGAAGGAATAATTAGGCAGTTGGCTTTTATTTCCCTACTCAAAGTCTCACGTCAGTTTTTTCAATACGAAGTGGAAAACAACTGATCTTGAACAACCCAGACTCTTGACAAGAATAACTAAGGGAAAAAAAATCCATTAATCTGATTACTTTACCTGAAAGGATTCAAATTCCCAAGGTTCACTAAATTTTAATGATTCCAATAGCATTTCCATCTAAGAATATCAAAGAATTTTACAAATGTGTGCAGTCACACATATACTTCAAAACAAGCACTTTTATTCCTCTTTTTGGTTTCTTGGTGATAAAATTGAGACAAAGAAAGGTTAACAAATATTTTCAACTATCAAAGGCTGTTTGGTAATAAATGAAGAATGTAGGTGACCTTTTATTCAGTTCATCACTCTAAATAGTTAGTCAACATTTTACAAACCTGGTGTACAACGATTCCCCTAAGAATGTATGTATAATTCTTCAGGGACATATTTTAATATAAAAATGTAGAAAAAATATTCCTGGACTGATGTTGCAGAAAATAAATAGCAGCATAGAAAGTGTGCTCTGAATTACAATTTCATGTATCATATTCTAGGCTGAATTGAGCAAATGGAGAAATTTTTGTTGTCCCTTCTCCAAATAGATTTAGTAAAAAAGTATGTTATTATCTTTGCATGGCTTTCATTTTACAAATAGGAAAGATTACTTTTATATTAACCGGTGCAATGCAGGTTTCAAATGGTGCAAAGGTTGTTCTTTTTTTTTTTTTTCCTACAGAAATAAACTCCCCTACATATAACCATCCTTTTTTTCTTACCAGGATACCATTCTCACTCCTTCCTTTTTCAAAAATGTTCTTTTCTCCCAGTCCTCTCTTTAGCCTTTACCCCTTCCTGTCCACTGAATCTTCTATACACAATCAATTACTATATTTCTATTGAGCCTTAGTTTTGTAAACAAGACTATGAGATGTGCTATGGGAATCCTCAAGAATGACACCTACTCCCTCTCTCCCCTGGCTTACATTCCAACTGCGGAGCTGTAACGAACATTGAGAGACTATAAGAAACCCATCACATGCTAAATGGTGAATTACAAATCAGGGCAATGGGCAGTCAGATGGGAAAGTCAGCACTGCATATGATGGCCACTGCCCCCTCGACTCAGTGGAATGTATGATCTGTCTTGTCTTAGGTCTTAGCACATCAGACTGAGTTGATAGTTACCTATTTATGTATATTGCTTTTGTCTCCACTCCATTGAAACTTCTTGGAGCCAGTTTCCTATCTGTATACCTTTTTTTTATTTTTGTCTTTAGCACTAGCTCAGGGCTTTGGGTGTGAGGGTTATTCAGTTAGTGTTCATAGGTGAGGTTTCCCTGAGTCAAACACTGAAAGATGACCCAGGATTTAGGTTGGCTGACTAAGGCATGCTGGAGCCCTGGAACTATAAGCATAAGGGTTGGTGATGGAGCTGAGTGGGATGGGATCTCTAACAGGGAAGAAAAACAGGTCAGGGGGCACTGTGTCCATTTATTCCAAAGGGAAGCAAAACAATCCAGTCAGTCTTTCCATCACGTACACCCCATAACCACTCTTTGCTTAGGTGCGCTGTATAAAACCTGTCTGTGCTCAAAATTTATCGGTTGTTGTAGGGACAAGCTGAAACGATGCATCTTAAAATCATTTTAGAAAAGGTGAGTAGTAATAACAATTAATATTGTTATTCTGTTTCTGACCAAGACTCTGCTGTAAGTGCCAGCATTTCAATGGTAGATGAAAAGAGGTCTGGTAAAAATGTGACAATATGAGGGTTATATCACCAGGTGGGATTTTAATTTACCTAATAAACATTTCATTCAGGAATCCTCATATAGTCCAGAGAATTTGTGATACAGGACATTTTATTAATCCTGCACATTAGCCATGGTATAATATGTAGTGTTCATTCATTAGTTGTTATAATTCTTATAATTAAGTAAACTGATGATGATGGCTTCTGAAAACTAGTTTTTTTTGGTTATAATACATTCAGACATCAATAGCCAGAATGTTAGTAGCTGTAGACTAGGTAACTGAAGGTTATGCTTTTGTTTCCGCCTTTTTTGTATTAGAAGCTACATGTATTGCATGCTTCCATATGCCAGGCACATTTACTCCTCCCTCAAACCCTGTGAAGTAGCTATTCATTTTTGGATGACTTTAAGGGGACAGATCAGCGAGCCAAAACATGCATCCCAGGTTACATTTGAGCCAGGAATGCCTACGTGTCATCCAGCACTCCATTGTTCAGAGCAGGGCACTTTCATTCTAAGGATATACGTTGTGCAAGGTCTCAGGTTTATCTTCCCTTGACTTACTGTAAGGCTCACATCCTCGTGAGGTGATGTGACTGAGGAAGGTATGCAAATCACATCATGTTTGTTTATTACCAATTTTATTGAGGTAACATTGCTTAATAAATTATATGAATTTCAGATATCCAACTTATAATTTGATATCTATATACTCTATTGTGTGCTCATCAGCAAAAGTTTAGTTTCTTTCCATTACCATGTATTTGACCCTCTTTACCCAATTCACCCTCCCCCCACCCTCCTTCCTCTCTGTTAACCACCATTTTGTTGTCCGTATCTTTGAGTTTATTTTCATTTTGTTTTGTTAGTTCATTTGTTACTTTTTTGTTTTGTATTCCACATAAGTGAACTCGTGCACTTTTTGTCCTTTTCCATCTGACTTACTTCACTTAGCATAATAACATCAAGACCTATCCATGTTGTCACAGTATTTCTTTCTTTCTTTTTTTTAATGGTTGAATACAGATCACATAATCTTATAGTAAAAGAGACTGGAACCTGAATGAGTAGCGACTCTAAGACATCAGTTTTACAAATAAATATTTTTTAAATGCATGCATTTGGTGAGGATCTTTCTCTTTACTCTCCTGGCGGTTTTTGAATGTGGGAGCTCATTTATATATGCAGCTTTCAAATCATTTTTTAAAAGCAGTAACAAGCTTTGCCACTGCTGCTCAATCCAAATGACTGTGATTACTGGTTAATCAGAATGGTTAGCGTGAGTGAATGGATGTTGTAATGTGAATAATTATAAATGCTTACTCCTTGGTCCCCCTTGCAAACAAGCTGGCTCAGCCAGCTTAATGAGGTTTTCCTGGAGTGTTTACAAATTTAAATAATTAAAATTAAATTGAATTGAAGTCCTTTGTAATTATAACTGCAATTACATCATTATCATCCAGGAGATTGAAGGGGGGGTGGGGCAGATGAGTTCTTTCATGTTTAAAGTCAAAATAATTATTTTGAAAAGTGATATCAGATATTTTTTTAAAGTTTTTCATTTCAGTTGGCTATACAAAAAGTACTTTGAGAGTTTGTAATCCAGGACAGTTTTTTTCATTGTCTTTTTCCAACAAATTGGATTCCCTTCTTAGGAAAGCTTGTCAGGATCATCGTCAATCTTGGCAGCCTTAATGAGTATGAAAAGCTTCTAAGAGAGCAGTGGTTTGGGTCTGAGCAGGTACTAGACATCATGGGAGTGCGCTGCAGAGGGCTGCTGAGACTGTGCATAGAAAGGTTTCTGAAAAGTGCCTAACACAGCACTATTTATAATTTGGTCCTTAATAAAGAACTTCAGATAGGAAAAAAGAAAGCATACCCATCAAGTTTACATTGCAGGCATGGAAATTAGCCTGGAAGATGAGGGCAGGGTACAATTTGCAGTCATCATGTCCAGCCAGAAAAAAGGTAATTGAATTTACTAAGGACAAGTGCAGACCATTGCACTTTAAGTGGGGTCTCTGTGGCCAAAGAGGGAAACGAGGGCAAACCATTTTGAATTTTTTCCTTGGCATGAATTATTTTGATAAACCAACCTATCAGGTTAGTTGGATGATGGAGATGGAGCCAGCAACAGGATAGGCAAGGATAAGGGTACTTGGCTACATTTCCAACAAAATAAACAACATATTCTCCCAACTCTTTGTGTTTCCTCTCTCCTGGAGAAAACTCACGCTGATATTTCCATTTCCTGAAATTCTTTCTTTCTTTTTGTGAAATCAAGTAAATAATTTGCACTACTTTGCCAGTTGCCCTCTATCGATTTTTAAATGATTTATAAAGGGCTACGTAGTTTCTCTTCAGTGAAAAGTAAACTTCCAGTGGAGGGTTTCTACTTTTGAAGCATTCATTTGTTGTAAGAATTTAAAACTTTTTAAAATAATTTAAACCTATAGAAAATATGTTTGATGGTTTTATTCATTTAGGTATTTTAAAAAATGAAATAGTATTTTGGTCCAAAATTGTATAAAGAATAATATAATGAACACTTCTCAATACCCAGTTTAAGAAATAGAATATTACAAATAGAGTTATGTTCATCTCTCTATTTTTCCTTGATCTGATTCTCTTTTTTCCAGTCTCAGAGTTAATATACTCTACATTTCAATGTCTATTAATCCTATTTATATTTTCTTACTTTTATTACATATTTATAGGTCCCAAATTTATATACAGTATTATTTTTAATTTATTTTTTTCTGTATAAGTATAATTGTTAAGCATCCATTAAGTATACAAAAATAAAGTTGAACAAATGGAAAGAAATTAGTTTGTTATTAGGAATGATGATGTTTCAAATTCTCCCTAAATAATTTATAAATTTAACACTACCCAATAAAATATCAACAAGCTTACTATGGATAGATAGAAAATAAATACAGATGTGTGTATGTGTTTGTATTATTATTCACACATATACAGAGTGCCAAATAAATGTATACACATTTTAAGGAAGAAAAAACTGTATTAAAATTGTAATATTCAATATATACCAATAACAAAAGATGAACACAAGTCACGTTTGACTTTTGCAATTAAAAGAGGTGCTCAAAGTGGTTACCATCAGTGTAATTTTAATACAGTTTTTTTCCTATCTTAAAAATGTGTATACATTTTTTTGACACCCTCTGTATTTCCTAGCTCTGTCTGCTGAAAAAGCCTGGAAATGATGATACTCAGAAAAAAATGAGCAAAGTTAGATCCCAGATCTTGAGTTCTAAATACCATGGGGAGGAAGAAACTTTCCTTTACCCTCAAGGTTCTTCTGGCTGGTCTAATAATCAAATAGATATGATACAGATTAGCAAGAGAAAATGACCAAATCTGAATACATACATATATATGAGAACCACACATGCATGCAACACTCAGTGACTCCACATACATGAGCATTTCAGAACAGAAAGGGAAATTGAGATATAGACGACGTTCTGAGCTAAAAATAAGGTAAGGCACCTTGGGGCTTCAGAGGGTAATTGCAGGGAGAACACATGTTTGGTAATTATTGATTTGCCCTGCCAATGGGTAGGTAAAAAGTTATTTCTGATGATAACTATTATCATGGGCCAAGCTACTAATTTAAATTCTTATAGATAGTTAAGGGACGAACATAAGTTTCCATGGAGCTTGGAGGGTTAGTTCCCTTTAGCTCTAAATAATCCACCTACCACTGAGGCACAACTTGTGGTGGCACATTCTGAACCTCTAAATAACATTTTCCAATAAATGAAATCAGGAATCCTTGGAAAAATGGTTGATTCCTAATCTGAGGCAGAGTAAATATAAAATGATCCTAAAATATCTTGTGGTGCCAGAAAGTAAGGAAGTGCTTAAAAACTAATAGACCACATTGATAGGAAACAGGAGCCAATTTGAAAGAGTCCCTAGTGACAAAACGTGGATCAATTTGATCAATAAATAAATGACAATATTGGACTATAGCCCACAGAATAAAATAAATTATCCATAGATCCATACTGATACAAATAATTGAAAGAATAAATAAGTTGTCTTTTGGCTAAGATTAAGTGTAGTATCTGTTCTTATATACATATTTTTTCTTTTATAAAGTGTTATAAAAGTGGTAACATACTGTTCTGCAACTTTCGCCTTTTTTGAGTCAACATTCTGTGAACTATATCCATGTTGATAGTGTACTTCTTTTCTCTGCTGTGTAGTATTCTATTACATGGATGAGCCCCAATTATTTATATTATCTTTGTGGCTCTTACAAAAAAAGTACTGCTATGAATTTTCTTGAGCACATGCACAAGAGATTTTTCAGGGGCATATAAATACAAGGTGTGATCAAACAATAGGGTGAATGTTTAAATTTTTAAAAAATTATTACAGTAAAAGACACATTGCCATTAATTCCCCTCAAAATACTCCCCCTTGCTTTGAACACATTCCATCATTCTTGCCACTTTCTGAAGCAGTTCTGGAAGTCCTCGTTCGTGAGTGTCTTTAGTTGCGCTGTCGTGGCTGCCTCGATGTCCTGAATCGATTCAAAATGTTTACCTTTCGTGATCATTTTGACTTTGGGGAAGAGCCAGAAGTCACATGGTGCCAGATCTGGTGAAGAAGGTGGATGAGGACACAGTGTAATATTTTTATTTGACAGAAATTGCCGTACCAGAAGCGATGTGTGACATGGAGCCTTTCTGTTGTGATAACAAAATACGGTGAGTGCGGCTGCCGAGTGCCATCAACAGAAAGGCAGGGATCTTCAATACGGGAAGTGGCACATCAAACCTTAGTAACAGGGTGTGACAAGTTTCAACTTGTTCGGTTCAGTCAGTTGGGTGTGAGCTACAGTTGAGAGATGTGTTTTAAAGTGTTCCGTAAATCATCTTCCATCATGACAATACTCCATGTCACACATCGCTTCTGGCATATGGCAATTTATGTTAAATAAAAATATTATGGCATGTCCCCACCCACCTTGTTCACCAGATCTGACACTGTGAGACTTCTGGCTCTTCCCCAAAGTGAAAATGATTCAGGGCATCAAGGCAGCCACAACAGCACAACTAAAGACACTCACTAAAGAGGACTTCCAGACCTGCTTCAGAAAGTTGGCAAGAATGATGGGATAAATGTGTTCCAAGTGAGGGAGAGTATTTTGAGGAGAATTAATGGCAATGTATCTTTTACTGTAATTTTTCTTTTTTTAATTTAAACATTCACCATATTGTTTGATCACACATCGTAGATAGGAGTGAAATTGCTAGGTTGTTAAGCATGCTCATTCTCTACTAGATCGTGCCAAATTTCTGTCAAGAATGGTTACATCAATTTACACTCCCACTGGGAGTGCTTTAAATTCCCAGAGCTCCACATGCTGCCAAGTTTTGACTTCGCCAGACTTATTTTTTTTGGTCAATCTTATGTTTGTGCAGTAATATTCATTGTGGTTTTAATTTGAATTTACCTGTTCCTAATGGAACTAAGCATCTTTTTGCAATTGATGGTCCACTTATATAAAGTTCCTCTTCCTTTAAGTCACTGCTCATGTGCTTTGTTTAAATTTCCATTGGGTTGTTTGTCTTCTTCTCATTGATGTATGGGATTCTAAAGCTTTTCTGACTACTGTGTTTCCCCCAAAATAAGACCTAGCTTGACCATAGTATAGTATATTAAAGAACTAGTCTTATAGTGAAATAATACCGGATCTCTTTTTTTTTTCAGACCAGGTCTTATATTAATTTTTGCTCCAAAAGACACATTAGAGCTGATGGTCCGGCTAGGTCTTATTTTCGGGGAAACACGGTATATACATTGCAAATATCTTTTACTCTGTGACCTACCTTTTCAAAATTTTATTTGTGCCTTTTGATGTACTGAATATTTTATTTTAATATAGTTGTGTTTATCAAACTTTTTTTCATTATTTGTACTTCTGGGTTCCTATTTAAGGAATGTTTTTTACCCCATATTCATAAAGATATGATCTTATACTCTAAATATTGATCCATATGTATGGTATGAGGTAAGTATCTAATTATGGGTAAACAATTTCTCAGTACCATTTACTGAGTAGCTTGTCTTCTCTGTCAAATAAGTTTTCATATGTATGTAGGTCTGTTTCTGGGCTCTTTCTTCTATAGCTTTGGAATCCTTAATAAGATTTAATAATCCATTTGGACAGGAACTACATCGTTATGTATTATTTCAAGCATACTAATGTGGAAATCATTGAATCATCCTATCTTCCAGCCAATAAAAGAAAACTATCATAGAATTCCAAGCTGTGTGCTCAGCATTGACCTGAGAAGAATTCAAGGAGGTACACAGGAGAATAAAATATGAGATAATATACCCCCAAAGATCGATAAGAGAAGTAAGGGACAAGCTTTTTTTTTTTACTTATCCACTCTGAGCTAGGCATCATGTGACAAGCTCTAGGTAGTTAACAGTATTTCTGAGTATACAGTGCTAATTCTTGTGCAACAATTAGGTAATACTTTCAAAGTTTATTTGTGTTAAATTGTACTTTTTAGTCTGTATATGCTGGAAAAGTTCAAGAAACTGTTTGACGTAATATATAATTTATTCATTCATAAAGAAGCCAGAGTTGATTATGGAATGAGTAAACAGGAGTATAAATATTCAGCACTGATTAAACTTGGGCCTTTGTAAACTCTTCTAGTCTATTTTTCTGCCAAACTTTAAATTAGTTCCATGGCAAACTGCTCCAACTCTTCTTCACAGACTAATATGTGACACAAAATGTTAAACCCAAAACAGAAACATTATCAGGGTTCTGTAGGATTCTCCGTCCAGTCCTAATGGACCTCAAGTGGGACACCCCACTGTAAAGCCAGCCTTTGCACATAGTTACGGTAGAAACCAATTCTAGATTCTCTCACAATTCCTCCTGATGCCTACAACGTGAACCTGTATCCTGCCACTGAAATTCCTGAAGGTCTTTCTTTAATGTAGGAGTTTGTGTCTCTTACTTAACATTTGTGTTTCATAAATGATGTTATATTTAATTATCTAATTAAGTGGCATTGTTTTCAATTCAGTTTTAATTCAATATGCTAAGACACACAGACATGGAAATGAATGTCGTGAAGAAAACCATTTTCATGCTCACAGATTCCTAGAAACAGGAGGCATGACATGCCATGCCAGGCCACATGAGGAAACATCAAACTTAGTTAGAAGGCAAAAGGAGAGTGAAAGGAAAGCATGGGCAGGGGATTTTATTGTGATTTCCTCAGGAAAGATGATGCAGCGAAATCAGATTTAGAATTGACAGTGAGCTGTGCTGTAGGGGCTGTGTCTATTTGTCTGGTACCTGGCCTTGGCTGATTAGGGGAGAAGAACATTGCTTGGAGTGTAAGAACCAGATAGAGGAGATGGTTTGGGAACATGAGATATGCAATGGTTGGTTTGTATGTGAAAGCCATACTTATCCAAGAGCGCAGTAGTTTACTATCTGTAGGCATTAGACATCACTGGGAGGAGTAATCTCTTCTGGGTCAGCAAGGACTTACTCAGATGACAGAGCATCAAGACTATAGGAAATAAGATTCTGGTCAAAATGGTAGAGTAGGTAAATGCTGTGCTTGCCTCCTCTCCTAACTATGTCAAAATTACAACTAAACTACAGAATAACTATAATTGAGAATCACCTGATGTTTAGATGAACTGAAGTCCTACCTCTAAGGGCATACAGAAGAAGCCACCTGGATACTGGCAAGTGGGGCAAAGAGGCAGAATGGGCTGGTCCCACACCCTCATGTGACCATTAAAAATTGGGAGGGATATCTTGACTGTGAGGTCCTCTCCAGTGGAGCAAGGTTTTCCAGTTTCATACCAGGCTTCCCAGCCCAGGATTCCAGTGCTGGAGAGAGAAGTGTCCATAACTTCTGGCGTGAGAACCATTGGAGATTGTGGCTGACTAAGACTAGGGTGACTGCAATCCTAGGCGATCCTCTTAAAGGGCCCGTACATGGACTTGCTCACTGATGAACTCACTCTGAGCTGCAGCATGGAGGCAGTGGTTCGAGAGGCATCAGGGATGAATTGAATTGTCTGGCTCCAGGAAGAGGGCTGGAGGGGCAGATTTCTTCCAGACAGAAGTGCTGGCAGAATCTGTCATTTTTTATTGAGCCCTCCCCACTCCAGGCATGTAGACAAAGGCAACTGCCATATCTAAGTCTCCACCAACCTGGCTAGCACTGTTGATTCCCTGAAACCCTGCCCTACCCTACCTTACCCACACCCAAGCCCCTTCCAGTGGCTTTTCTATACAAACAACCTGTCTTGGCTCGTGCTGTGAACTTTTCTAAAATCTCTCAAATGTTCACAAACTCCAAACAAGCAGCATCTGATTTTGGTGTGTCCCGTTCCTCTTGCTGAGAAGCACCAAGTCTGGCATTAGTGGTAGCTGGCCTTGATTCACAGGTTGGCCTCTTGAAGCACCTCCATGCCCAGCATAGGTGACAGCCCTCTACAGGTTTAAAAAATAGGATAGCAGAAAATATCCAATAAGAACAGCCAAAAGAAAAAAGAATCACAAAAAAATGAGGATATTTCAAGGGGCCTCGGGGAGAACATCAAGCATAACAACATTCATATCACAGGAGTACCAAAAGGAGAAGAAAGAGAGCAAGGAATTGAAAACCTATTTGAAGAAATAATGATGGAAAACTCCCCTAACCTGGCTAAAGAAATAGATACACAAGACCAGGAAGTACAGAGAATCCCAAACAAGATGAACCCAAAGAGGCCCATATCAAAACAAATCATAATTAAAATGCCAATGTTAAAAATAAAGAAAAATCTTAAACGACACAAGAAAAACAGTTACTTACCTACAAGGGACCTCTCATAAGACTGTCAGCTAATTTCTCAATAGAAACTTTGCAGGTCAGAAGGGATTGGCACAAAATACTCAAAGTTATGAAAAACAAGGACCTACATACAACCAAGATTACTCTACCTGTCAAGCTATCATTTAGAATCGAAGGGCAGATAATGAACCTCCAAGACAAAAAATAAGCTAAAGGTGTTCATCACTACCAAACTAGTATTACAAGGAATGTTAGAGGTACTTCTTTAAGATGAAAAATACACACACACACACACACATACACACACATTTGAATATATGAATATATATGAATAATAAAATGGCAATAACTGCATACCTATCAACAATTACTTTAAATGTAAATGTATTAAATGCTCCAATCAAAAGATAAGGTGGCTGAATGAATAAGAAAAAAAAAAAAAAACCTTACATATGCTGCCTACAAAAGACTCACTTCAGATTGAAAAACACACACCAACGGAAAGTAAAAGGATGAAAAAATATATTTCATGAAAGTAGAAATAGAAAAAAAAAAAGCTAGGGGTAGCAATCCTTATACCAGACAAAACAGCCTTTAAAACAGAGGCTATAATAAGAGACAAAGAAGGACCCAGTAATACCCCTTCTGGGTATTTATTTGAAGGAACCCAAAACACCATTTTGAGGGGACATGTGCATCATATGTTCATTGCAGCATTGTTTACAATGGCAAAGATGTGGAGGCAGCCTGGTGTCCATTGATTGATGGATGGATGGATAAAGAGGAGGTGGTACATATATACAATGGAATATTGCTTGGCTATGGAAGGGAATGGGTTTTTGCCATCTGTGGCAGCATGCATGGACCTGGATAATATTTTGTTGAGTGGAGTATGTCAGACAAAGAAAGACACATACAATGTGATTTTACTTATATGTGGAATCTAAAGAACAATATAAGCAAATAAAACAGAAACAGACTCATAGATACAGAGAATATTATGATGGTTACCAGATGGGAGCGAGGTTCAGAGTGCGTGAAAAAGGGGAAGGGATTAAGAAGTAAAACTGGTTGTTACAAAGTAGTCATGGGGATGTAGGGTATAGCATTAGGAATATAATCAATAATATTGTAATAACTACATATGGTGTCAGATGGGTACTAGATTTATTGGGGTGATAGATGAGGTAGGGTTTGGGGCCAGAGTGAAAAAGGTAAAGGGATTAAGTAGTACCAATTGCTTATTACAAAATAGTCATGGAATGTGAAGTAGAACACAGGGAATATAGTCAATAACATGGTAATAATTATTTATAGTTCCAGGTGTTCCTAGACTATTCAGGGGGAACACTTCTTAAGTCACGTAAATGTCTAACCACTATGCTGTACGTCTAAAATTAATATAAAATAATGTTGAATGTCAAATGTAATTGAAAATTTTTTTAAATTGTGGGAGGGAAGTGAAAGGGAATAAGAAGTTCAAATTTCCAGGTACAAAACAAGTAAGCCATGGGGATGTAATGTACAGCATGGGAAATATAGTCAATAATAATGTGATAGTGTGGTACGGTGGCAGATGGTGGCTGGACTTATCATGGTGATCACTTCTTTAGGTATGTAAATGTTGAATAACTATCATGTACATCTGAAGCTAATATAATATTGTATGTTAGCTATATTTAAAAAACATTTTTAAAAAGCATACAGAAAATAAGAAAAAATAGTTAATAAAATGACTATAATCTTATTTTACCTTAATGTAATATTCTTTTTACTTTTTTCAGAAAAATTCATCTTGAATCTATCAGATGCAGTTCTTTCAAAACATATTAGATGATTTTGTAAAATTATTTTTATCTGTACAAAATCTAGAGTTTCTCCAATTAAAAAAAAAAAAAAAAGCAACAATGACATGGAGATGAATTAGGTAGATTAGTCTACCCTAAAATAATTTGCTGATTTTTATTTATATATATGTACAGTTAAATTAAATAATACCTATGAAAAATTGTCCCAACATGGTTGAATCTGTAACATTCTTTAATTAATATTAATCCTTAATTATGGGAAATAAGAAAAAGCACACGTATCTGGACACACACACACATATCTAGAGTAGTTCACAGAGAAGCTACACTATTCCTATTATAAAACAAAATATTAGTATGCTCATATAAAAGCAATCTAAAAAAAAAATGTAGTTTGTGAGATCCAGTGACCTATGAGATATTTTAAAGAACAATTGTATTTACTTCATTTTTCACTAAACAATTCTTTGGCTTTATGTAGAAATTATTTTATTATTGGCTCACCTTTCTTTTGAAAGAAATTTTTTTTTAAATTAAAGTTTATTGGGGTGACAATGGTTAGTAAAGTTACACAGGTCTCAGCTGTACAATTTTGTAATACATCATCCACATATCACATTGTGTGTTCACCACCCAGTCAGAAGAACATCTTAAATCAATTATCATGTAGACTACAAAAGTAATCTGCCATCTACGGGTATTACCTCCTCCTTCCCCGGACACTTACATTCCCTTATATGTCAGTAGTCCCTTAGTGATGCACCAAGCAATTACTATTAATAAATGCTCACTCTATTTACCAGACATGGGGCTACGTGCTATCTGTACCTCACCATTCTATTGTCTTAGGCTGTTGAATACATATAGAAACTTGAAAATCAGTGGGAAAACACCTTGCTATAAATTTAGATTGAATGGTTGTATTTTGTAATTAAAACTTAGTCAAATCCTTGCATAATAAAAATTGATTGCATTTAATTACCAGGTGATCTTTTATCAAATTGTTGACAATGTCATAAAACCACAGACAAATCACTGGAGTATGTTACATTCTTTGTTGTGTTTGTCATTTATAAAATTTAAACTGCAATGAAAATAATGCTAAATGAGAAGTTTTGTTAGAAAAAACTGATAAAAACCTAAGTTTCCTCCTTTGTTTTCTAAAGAATGTACATTAGGCTGTTATTTCCCTCTTACTTATGAGGCTGAGATTCTGTTCTATTTAGAACAGTCAATGTTTGCAGTTTTAATCAATACAGAGCAAAGAACTTATATATGTTCACTGCTGAGTATATTGGTCAAATGTTTGATCAAGTTGATTCTTTCCTGAGGTGTATGTTTTGTCTCATGTAATTTTATAGTTCATTCAGCAGAAGAAGCAAGGCGACCTTTTTTCAAGTGGAACTGTTAGACCTCAATTTGGATAAGATAGACAATTTCAGTTCATATACCTCAGAAAAATGGCCACTTCAATGCTATTTACATATATTTTTATATATCTCTCTTGTATAAATGTATCATATAAAATATCTGTCTATTGAACATGTGTAGGTAGTAGGAAAAACTTTCTGATGTGAATATCCTTAAAGTTCATGTAATTAATGAAAATGACTTGTGAAACTTCTGCTATTAACACAAGCGTCATCAGAATTTTAACTGAAATAGTCTTTGGCAGTCCTTGTTTTCATCAATGGACAATCACTGATTCCAATTATAGTGACTGGCTTTGTGATGTCTTAGTCTGTGCTTTATTACAAAGAGAAGTAATGATTTTTTTCTAGCTTCAGGTCAAGTACATGCAAGATGTCTCGCCTCAGTCCTCAGCACTCCTTACACTGCTTGCATTTTCTTTCCCCAACTTTAGTTCCAGAGTAACCCAGAGAGAAGTAAAGAGTATCTCCTTTTCAAAATATCATAGTTACTATATGTGGAATGTGCATTTGTACTCCACTAAAGAATCTGAAATATCCTTTTGGGAATTTACAAAATCACTATTCTTAGGATGTTACTTTTACATAAGTTAGTATTTGTCATTGCAATCATTCCAAACCTCTTCTCTATTCCAAATTTGAATGTTTTCCAGGAGAAAATTCAATACCTTTTCATTAATTTTGTGTGGCCTGGAGAAATAGAGAAATTTCATGTAACCAGCAATGTTGTCCGTGTAGCGTGAGTCTGCAAAGTAGACCAGCCAACTCTTCAAAGCCTCCTATTTCAAGTGTATCTGAATCAATTTCCTTCTCTAAAGGAGCTCATTGTCATTGCTGTCTGGTTACGCCTCAATGCCCGAGATCAGATGACCCTCCATGTTAACCTTCATTAGTTTTCAAAAGTTGGCGATATCCTGGATACATTTTTATTTTTCCTTGCTTCTTTAGAAGCCCGTTCCTTTCTGGAACCAAATTGGCAGACTTACATAGATTTTTAAAATACACATGTATCCCTATACTATGAAGTATGCAATTATTCTGACACTAAAAAAAGTACACACTTTCCACTCCATTGAATTCATTAAACTTTTATTTTATACCAACCATGTTCTAAGTCATGGGCATACGTGGCTGGTGAGTGCCAGGCCCCTGACTCGAAAAGATGTAGTCCAGTGGGGTAGACGACATTCACAAGTAAGCGCATCCTAGTGAAGGATGTAAGAAATAGTGGAAGAGAATTATCCGTGCACAAGACCCAGGTGTTAGTTCTAGTTGGAGGAGAATCAGAAACAGTTATAGGCTAGGTCTTACCACATAGGGTTTTGTTAGACAAAAATTGAAGGTGGAAGAGTATTATAGCACACTTTCCTTAAATATCAGTTTTATTAATTAAGGTATGCTAGCTGTGCTTCTACATGAGTAAAGAAGTTTAAGTATTTCTTTCCAAATGTTTAGGATGTCAGTTCTGAGTAAAGGGCATAAAAGCAAAGTTTACAGGGAGTTAAATCACATCAAGGACCCTCCAAATTAAGGACAGGTTTAAAATAAATTAAACTATGCTTAGAATCCCAGAGCTAATTAATGAGTAAGACCAATAATTTCAGTTTATGCTTCATTAATATATAACATTATCCTATTGTGAATAGGTTTTTACAAATAATTTTTAACACCCATCTATCCTAGGGCAGTGTTTTTCCAAGTATGGTTCCTAGACCACCTGTAGCAGAATGACTTGACAGGTGCTTGTTGAATCAGAATCTGTAGCTCTGGTGTCTGCTTTTTAACAGTCTCCTACCCAGGTCAAATGTGTATCTGCCAGAGTTCAATATGATGGTCTCAGATTATGTAAGTTGTTCAGAAAAGTATTAGAGTTGTGTCTCTTTCTATATATTCCTTAAAACACAGTTTCACGGACAGATGGATTTCCTTCTGATTATTTCCATTTTGAATTT
The DNA here is from genome assembly GCF_057876585.1 of Rhinolophus sinicus. NCBI lineage: Eukaryota > Metazoa > Chordata > Mammalia > Chiroptera > Rhinolophidae > Rhinolophus > Rhinolophus sinicus. Next base: position 128,468,503 of record NC_142517.1, on the reverse strand, counting down.
TATTGACATGTTCTATTTTTTTCTTCATGCCTATTTATTTTTTAATTTAATTAATTTTGCATTTTTATTAGTTTCAGGTGGGTGTACAAAGCAATGCAATAGTTAGATATTTGCACCCCTCACAACGTGATAACCGTCCCCCATCTACTGTCCCTCTGACATCGTATATAGTTGTTACTGTACCATTGACAATATCTTCACTATGCTGTTTATTAAGTGTAGGGAACATCGTCTAGAAATCATTACATAGCTAAAAAGTTTGCAAACAAAACAAAACAAAGCTATCCATGGAACATTTTTGCATCATGACCACTCTCCCTAAGGAGTGTACATACTGACCTTTCTCCTGGTCTAGCAAACTTTGTGGCTTACAGTGTTGGTGTTCAGAGTTCGCTAGTGGCTGCCTGGTAACAGGAGACATGCCTGTTTCAGCCTCTGTGGTAACTGGCTCTAGGCTTTGCACTCCTGATTCAGACCTGGCCCGAGAGGGGCCACTACTCTATTCCTACATTGTTATGATCTCACATAAAAATTGAGTGTGTTTACATACCAGTGATGGGATGATGTGTTTCTAATCTCATGGTATCTGAATTCCTATGGTAGGTCAGGGCTGAACCTTGTCGTGCAATTACATGTGCAGCCTTGTAGCCAAATTTAGTTGTGAACAATCGTTTAAGGCAATTGGACTATTGCCTCCTGTTCAAGATCAGGGGTTCTGATCATAAAAGAAAAATAAAGTCATGTGGATGTGTTGGTGGATGTTTGCAAATGACTGAAAATATCCCTTTACTTTTAAAAGTTAACTAACTAAAGTAAACCAGAAGACTTTGTCTTGATTTGCTCTACAGAACTTCAGCATTCAAAATATTTCCTGCAAAGGGGGATTACTGAGGTTTATATAAGATCACTGAGTGTATGTCTCAGCCATATTAGTTTTACTTGCACCTGGCAAACGAGCTGATCTGAAACCTGCAAACGAGATGTCTAAAAACAGACAGACTGAGTTTGACCCACTGCTGTGGATTCCTATGGTCCCTGTGAACAGAAATAGGTTGTGTGTAGGACTCCTAAGCTGACAGCTGGCTGCCCATACCTTCTCCTCCAGCTCTAGGGACATGGGTTCCCTAGTTAGTGACACTCCCTGGTCTTGTCTTCTTGAATTCATATATTGAGATCCTGTCAGTCCCCTCAGGTTCCCCAGAACTGAGATCCTGTGATGTGCTGTAGGTTTCTGGAGACCCTTTGCAATCACTGCTACCTGCCCCAATTCCCTGCCTGTAATGGGTTGAATGGTGGCTCCCCAAAAGACACTTCCCATGCCCTATGCCCAGAACCTGTGCATATCACCTTATGTGCAGGAAAAACAGTTTTTTTTTCCCTTCCTAGTTCTTCCCTACTGCGTATTTCTTCCTTGTGTGTCACCTTCACTACTCACACAGAACACTTGACTTTTGACACTTCTGGTCACCGAATGTGTATGTGTGTGTGTGTGTGTGGGGGGGTGTTCCTCACACCATGCAATTATCTGTGAAACCATCAGGGTGTCCTCAAATTCAACTCGATTCTAACGCTATCTATCTGGAGAGAGTGTCAGGTCTCACAGTTTAAGGGCCCAGGCCCAGAAGACTGCTTCCACCCCACTTCATATGCCAATTCTAAGTAGCAGAACCCCAACTTTTGTTTGATTTAGCTACAAATTGAAGGTTCCCATGACCCCCTCCTTAGGTTTGGTTAATTTGCTAGGGCAGCTCACAGAACTCAGGGAAACACTTACTTATGTTTACCAGTTTGTTAAAGGATATGATAAAGGATAGAGATGAACAGCCAGATGAAGAGATGCATAGGGTGAAAGTCGGGGAGGGTCCTGAGTGCAGGAGCTTCAGGCCTGTGAAGCTGGGGTATCACCCTCCTGGTGTAGATGTGTTCACCAGCCTGGAAGCTCTCCAAACCCTGTGCTGAGGGGATTTTTATGGAGCTACCATAGGAATTCAGATACTATGCCTCCCACAGACGTGATCAGTGATTAACTCCACTTCTAGCTCCTCCCTCTCTCTGGAGGATGGGGGCAGGGTCAGCCGAGCTTCTGATCATGGCTTGCTCTCTCTGGTCATCAGTCCCTGTCCAGGACCTCCCAGTTGCCACATTAGAACGAAAGATGATCCCGTGCTCCTCTCACTTAGAAATTTACAAGGGTTTTAGGAGCTCTGTGCCAGGAACCAGGGTCAGAGACCAATATATGTTTTCTGTTATCTCGTACTTTCTATGGCAAAAGATGTGATTAAGTCAAGAATCTTGAGAGAAAGAGCTTATCCTGCATGACCCGAGTGGGCCCTGAATGCAACCGCAGGTATCCTTAGAGATGCACAGAATAGAAGACAGACAGGAAAGGCAACATGAAGACAGAGTATAGACAGATATGCCACAGGCAAGCCATGCCTATGGTCCCTGAAAGCTGGAGGAGGCAAGGGACAGCTTCTTCCCTAGAATTAAGAGAGTGTGGCCCTGCTGACACCATGATTTTAGACTTCTGGCCCCCAGAACTGTGAGCGGTTAAATATCTGTTGTTTTAAGATAGTTCATAGTCAAAAATGATCACAAGAAACTAATACAGCACCCGATTTGTCCTCTATCGCCCTGGCCGAGCTATTGACCAACACCTACTACCATTCTCTGAAAACAGCCGTTCGCTGACCTGGACTTGCCCTGCTGCTGACGGCGGCACAAGCTGTTTCAGTGTCACGGCATTGGATGTGATACTTGGAACCTGCTGTTGTGGTCCTGTACCGTAAAAATGGCCACAAACATGTATAAGCAGTTTTTTGTTTTTTGTTTTTTTTTTCTTTTTTTTGGGGGGGGGGCGAAGGGGAACAGGACTTTATTGGGGAACAGTGTGTACTTCCAGGACTTTTTCCAAGTCAAGTTGTTGTCCTCTCAGTCTTAGTTGTGGAGGGCGCAGCTCAGCTCCAGGTCCAGTTGCCGTTGCTAGTTGCAGGGGGCGCTGCCCACCATCCTTTGCGAGAGTCGAACCACAACCTTGTGGTTGAGAGGACACGCTCCAACCCACTGAGCCATCTGGGAGCTCAGCGGCAGCTCAGCTCAAGGTGCCATATTCAATTTTAGTTGCAGGGGGCACTGCCCACCATCCTTTGCGAGAGTCGAACCGCAACCTTGTGGTTGAGAGGACGCATTCCAACCAACTGAGCCACCAGGCCAGCCCTATAAGCAGTTTTTGGTTTCTTGGGGGTGGGTAAGCATAAAACATGCGGCTGATATCCTTGATACCCCTTCTATCTTGCACTTATAATTTTAGAATAAAAACAGTGTTTTTAATAGCTTAGTTTTTTTTACATTTTACCAGGATTTCCACATTTTAACCTGGCTTCATCCAAATGGCCAGTCAGGCTATCCTGTACTTATCTTGAGTTACCTGCCTGTCTTCTGGGTCTGAGATGAAGCTGACAGCCGGGGGAAGGGGGGGAGAAGGGGGGGGCAGCTAAGACAGCCCACAGATCCCCTTCCCCCTTTTAAAATATGAAGATATGTGTCAAATCTGGATTTCTGTCTTCTCTTGAGAACTGGACGATCTCTTGACACAGGATGAATTCTGCACAGTAGGCCTGATCAGATAGAGATGGAGCTGGACTTTTCCCAACTTGCTTTGCCCGCCTAACCCCTGTAGGCATTGAGTGTGAGACACTGGTTGGGTAATCTGGTATCTAGGTGCTCACCCATCACCCTAAGAACAGCCCCCCACCTCCAATGCTCCATTATTAACCATCCCTTTGTAACTGCCAAGATCATTCTCCTCTCAAAACCAATTCTCTGATCCTGTAATTGAATGAGAAAATTTCTCAGTGATCAAACTTCTTATTTTCTTCCCTGGAATCTAATCAGTACCAAAGAATACATTTCTGCATGTCTGTACTAAGAACTGCATTTCTGAAACACACTGTTTCTGTGCAGGAGGGGGATTTGGCTAACAGCTTCTGCAAGGAGTTGTTTGCATTGAAAGCTGTGTACATAACTAAGAGGATTTTCTTGGTTTGGGTGCCAATCTAACCAGGGCCTAAGGGGTATTTTCTTTTCTAACAAGGTTAGCTATACAACTGAAAAAAATCCTTGTTAACATTTGTTTCCAAAGTCGATCATGGCTTATTTGAAATAGGAAAACAAATGGGAATGTATAGCAAGTGAGCATTTTGAGTACACTGCCCCACTTTTTTCTCTTTCTGTATCCCCTGGCATGACATGGAGGCAATTATTCACCTATACCATTAAACCAGACAAGTACCACTCATCTCAGGGCCCTGCGTAGCTATCTGTTTTTGAAATCCATGTAGTAGATACTCAGTAGATAGTGACTGATTTAGCCTTAGCAGTGTCAGATTATACCACACTGGTTAGCATTCCTCCTTTTAGATATGGACCATTTTTGAAAGGCCTATGCTATAGACTGAAGGTCCATGTCATCCCAAAATTCAATGTGGAAACCTAATCCCCTCTGTGATGGTGTTTGGAGGTGGGGCCTTTGGTAAGTGATTAGGTCGTGAGGGGTGACACTAATGATAACCAGTGCTCTTGTTTAAAAAAAAAGAAGAGAGAGAAAGGAAAAGCCAGAGAGAGTCCCCTGTCCCCTTCTGCCACGTGGCACAAAAGATGGCTATCTATGAACCAAGACATCAGTTTTCACTAGACTATTGGTGCCTAGATCTTGGACTTTCCAGCCTCCAGAACTGTGAGAAATAACTGTTTGTTGTTTGTGCCTAGCCTGTGCCATTTTGTTAAAGCTGCCTCAGCTGAGTAAGCCTGTAAAAGCTGGCCTGGATCCACAATTAGGTTATTATCCAGTGATAACTTTTTCTTCCTGGAATAGAATTTTCTCTTCTGCCCACACAACTAAGGTAATAGTGTTACTCTGGGTCAGCTAGACCTGGGTTTGAATTCTTGCTCTACCACATTCTAGCTGGTCTTGGGCAAGTGACTTTGCCTCTGTATCCTTTATGTGATAGTCTTCGCATAGGGATAGCAATGCTCACTTCAGAACATTGTGGTGAGTGAAAATGTCATAATGCATGTGACATACTTAGCACAATATCTGACATAAAATACCAGTGTTATTACTATAGTTAATGTTACAACTGCTGATATGGCTATAAAGTGTATATCAAATTCACTTATGGGGTGAGCTAAACATACTAGAGCAAAGCAGGGAATATAAAAAGGAATCAAAAGGTTTTCGTGATAGTGCAAACAAATGCCTCAGGCTCCCTCTACTAAATTGCACTCCGTGTACTTTTTGGAGAGTACTGTGCTTCTCACTCATAATTAGCTTATTTCTATTTTAGAGACATTGTTATACAACTTGGTTATAAGTTTCTAAGTTCATAGCAATCCAGTGATTGGGAAATATTGTGTGGATAAAAATAACTGTTAGAGGCAAGTAGAAACAGTCTAAGACAAATAAACTTGAAAAGGGGCAGGAAAATTATATACACTGAGCAACTGGTAGTTATAGTGACTATTCTAAATGGTCCTGGAAAACTTAAATTATGTGGAGATCATACCAGTAAAACTTAAAAATATGTGCTCCATTTTACAAAAACTCTTATGGAAAGATTTTTTTTTTTTTTAAGTTTGCATAACTGAATGGGTAGGTAATATTTATCAGAAAAATTCACTTATTTTGAATATTTTGTTTGTTTTTAATCCTATAGGAATAAAAATGTTGGGAATAATAATTTATTAAATTTTCTGGATGCATGAGAAAATATATTCTGAGATATGTTAAATAATTCCCTCTAGGAATTTTACTCTGAGATCAGTGAAGGCAACATACATGCAGAGATTCAGTGTAATGCTATGCACATAGTATTTTATAAACAAATACAGAGCTGCAAATTTTGAGTAAGCAATTGAACAAAAATTAAATAAAATATTTTAAATGAATTATGACATTATATACATATTGTACTTTAGTATATAACACAGAGATATGGAAAAGACCCTTTGTTTAACCAAAAATGAAAGAAAAAATTCCTCAGAGTCACAGAACTTTCAAACTGGAAGGAATCACAAAATTTTAATGCAGCCTCCCTTCCAAGAAAGGAGTCCCCTGTGCAAGATCCACATAAAGCTGCAGGGACGTGAAGCTATTTGGAGACTGGAGACTGAGCTAGTCATTTCACTTGTTTGTCTCATTTGCTTCATCTAATGAAAGGAAGTGGTGGCGTAGAGATTATCTTGAAAATAATACGAACTAACACATGCGGAAGCACTTACACAGGGTCTGGAATATAAATGCCAGTAAATTGTCATGTTTAGTGGCTGATATTCTATAATCCTTTAAATTAGGAGTTGCGCTGAGTGAAAAAATTAACTCAAGGGTGTTTGTCATGTGGTTCGTGGGTGTTACATGCTGAGTGATGCGTGTGAGCTGATCTGAGTAGAACCATCAAATCTCAGTGGGTATGATCACTTTGCTGTCACAAGTCCTTTTCATGGAGACCAGTTCAATGGACAAGTAGGCATAGGGAATCACCGTTGAAAGGAGAGCTGTGTTGACTTGTTGCTGAATGTCTTGCCCTCCCCAATGCATTTAGTTTCCAGGGGGTGGGTCTCTTATCTGCACATAACAGCATGATTCACTGACACCTATTAAGGTGCACTGGAGTGAACTGCCCTGGTATGTACCCTGGGTGAACTAAGCAGGGGTAGGGCAGGGCAGAAGACACAGGATTGAGTCAGGTATGATGCTTAGAGGGCTGGCTAGATCCCTGATTGGGACATAGCTAAAAATGTTTGTCAAAGGGCAGTGTATCTCAAATGAGCACAGTGGACTAGTGATGAGGACTTTGACTATGGAAAGAAGGATCAAAATAACAGGCAAGAGATATTTGGCCGCAGGACTAAGAAGTCAGTACCAAGGATAATTCCCTGGGAGCCTCTGCAGCACTGACCTTCTCCAAGTCAGTGAAACTCCTGACACAAGCCCTACTTTGATTTAAAATGCCTGGGCCTAAAAATAACATCTGATCAAACAAGTTTAAATGACTTGAAAGAAAACTGCATTTTTTTCCTCCCAAGATGTCATCATAGTCTTTTCAGGGAAGCAGCAAAACATCTTTTAGGTTAGAAGACAATCAGTTTTCTAAAATCTTATCTTCTTTGTCATCGTGACCTTCTTTTGGAATGCCTTCTCTTTTTCTCCAGTCCAGGGAAGTTTTTGGAATGTGCATCCACAGTGACCCCTGATTGTATTCTATTAAAAAAAATGAGAACAGCTGTAATTAGCTGTGACTTTTGAAGGCCGTGGTGAGAAAATGTGCCGTTGTCACTGAGCACAATCACCACCATCCCTGGAGCTCAAGAATGAACTTGGGACTTTTGTGGCTCCAGTGGAAAAATCTCTAATAGACTGTGCTAGAAAATACTCTGTTCCACGAAGGCAGGGCTCTAGTTACTCGGGAAGCTCTGCATTTACTCATCCTGGTCTTACCTTTCTCTAGGCCTGCCCCTTGCTAACATTCAGTGGAGTGTTGCTGCCATAATTAACAAAATATCAGGTTCTCCTTTACAACTCACTTCTACCTACAGCACCCAGCAGTGTCTGTTGACAATATATCACACCTTTCCTGGACACCGAACCACTCAGAGATTAGAAGTAATACCTTGCTCACCACCCCTACACATATTCTTTCTACCAGCGTCTAGTTTTATTAATGACATGATCTTGGTTTTCTGGACCTGAAAGCATGCAAAGCAGAAAAGCAGAAGCCTTTGCTTTGTAAAAAAAAAAAAAAAAAAAAAAAAATCATAATTAGCCTCAAAAGGCAAAAAAGACAAATAATCATAGATCAAATGGATCATATGCTGGATGATTAATAGCTTTATGCTATTAATGGTAGACATAAGCCAACATTTAGTCATTTTTGGAGATACAGGCACTAAGAACCATTTTACCCAATGTAGGAAAAAGTTTTGGATATTTGCCTGTTTTTAAACCTTCTTGTTATGTTATGCTTCAACCACAAAAGACAGTGGGAGGAATAAGTTGGAGAAAATTGGATGATAATAAGGATGGTAAAGTGAAGGGAGAAAACATGTTTTTTGTCCCTTTCTCTAGGGTGATAATTAGACTAATTCACCCGGTATTATTTTTCTCTGTAAAACACCTAAACGCATAGTCGGAAATACCAGCCAAATGTGAGACTTGCTTATCTTTTCAGGCCCATCAATATTTTCTGTGGCATGTAGTCAGATGCATTATCACTCCAGAGAGACATGTGCTGGGTCTCTTTGTAACATGATATGTGCGGCTACACCACTCACTAAGCAGCTGTACCAGGTAATGGGGAATGAGTCCCAAAATTCAAGGAAATATAGCATAAAATATTCTCTCATAAGGTAACAAAACTGTTATTCATGTACAGTTGATACATAAGAGGAGACGATTGAGAAAACAGGTTTTTTTATGAGTGCAAGCAAGAAAGCCACTCAACTTTTCTTCTGTATTTCCAAATAGCATATAATGATAGAATGATTGCATAGTAAATCAAGTTAATTACTTTCTTCCACAGCTGCTGTTTTCAGTATTGGAAAATTATAATTGTTTAAAATAACTGTATAACTTTTTCCCATGTTTAGTGTACTAAATACAAGTAAATGAAGTTTTCAACATCTTTAGAAAATGTTTTATTTATTCTTATTAAACAGTAAGTTAACTCTGAATTTTCTGAATTAAGTAAAATGCTATAGTTTACATTTCCTTATTAAGGTGTATTACTTTATTGCATGCTGAGCACTATTTTTAGATAAGTCTGTGAAGTATGAGTAGAACTTCCTTTTGCATTGTTTTATTTTGATACCTTGTGAAGGTCTAGTGGTTATCATCCTTAACATATATTTTACTAAAACATGTGTGTGTGTGTGTGTGTGTGTGTGTGTGTGTGTGTGTGTGGAGAGAGAGAGAGAGTGTGTGTGTGTGTTTTATATGACATTTCAAATGTGTGCAGTAAGGGAAGACATTTATTAATTGCTTTTGTGAGTTATTTTTAATAGTTCTTTCAACTTTCTATGAAAGAGCTTGTACTATATTTGTAAAATTAATCACAAATATTCATTGAAGAACTATGATGTATTTGTACTATATCTGCAAAATTAATCCAAAGTATGCACTGAAGAGTTATGGAGCACAGCAATTCTATGTAGGTCATAGATCTTTATACTCTATGATTAGGTATCCTTTATGCTCTCATATAGTTTACCATCATGTCAGTGAGAAGCAATTAATACATACATTTGTGACTCAAATACAAAAGATGCACATTGAGTATATCAAAGAGAGCTAGTCCTGGGTATAGATCTGCGTTAGAAAGAAGTTCCTCATTGATTATAAAGAAGATGGTAGGTTTGCAACCAAGCCTTACTTAAAGGAAAAACAAAGAGATGAGGAAATATAAATACATAAAATAGAACATATAGAAAAACATGTGAGAAATAAATACTCACAGATCTAGGAGAAAGTATAAAAAAGTACTGGCAAGAGCCAATATAAGGAAAACTTCACATTTTTCCTTGTTTGAATGGAGAGGATATATTTTACCACTTGACCCTTATGCAAGGTATCTATTGCCCTGTAAAAAATTACCTCAAAACTGTACTCTAAGACGACATGCACATGCATTACCTCAGTGTTTCTGTGAGTCTGGAACCTGGGCATGGCTTAGCTGCACCCTCTGCAGCAGGGTCTCTAATGGGCTGCATTGAAGCTGTCTGCTGGGACTCTAGTCACCTCCAGGCTCCCTTGGGGGAGGACTGGCTTCCAAGCTCACTTGCTGTTGACAGCATTTACTTCCTTGGTGGAGGCCGGCCATTGGCAGCTCTCAGATCCTTGCCATGTGGGTCCTTCCAATGTGGCCGCGTGCTCCATCAAAGCATATAAGCAGAGAGGGCAACACTTCCTAGAGTTTGCTAGGAAGATGCAAGTCACAAACTTTTTGAAGTGATCACAGAATTAATATTCCATCAAATTGGCTGTATTTTGCTGTTTAAAAGAAAGTCACTAAGCTCGGCCTATTCTCAAGGGAAGTACACATTATACTCATATAACATCAGGAGGCAGGGATCCTTGGGGGTCATCTCAGAAATATGCGTACCATTGCCCTTTACCTTGCTCAAAAACTCAAATTTGCACAACAGCAAATATAACTCATGGAATAAGTATCATGTGCATGTACATACATGTCTGTAGACATATACACACTTACTCGTTACAGAGGGTGCCAAAAATAGTATACGTATTTTAAGAAAGGAAAAAAATGTATTAAAATTGTGATACTCGATAGATACCGATAACAAAAGATGAATACAAGTCACGTTTGACTTCTGCAATTACAAGAGGTGCTCAAAGTGGTTACCATCAGCATAATTTTAATACAGTTTTTTCCTTTCCTAAAATGTGTATACGTTTTTCTGGCATCCTCTGTATATATAGTTTACCCTTGAATAATATGGGTTTGAACTGTGTGGGTTCACTTATAAATGGATTGTTTTCCAATAAATACTGTGAATGTATTTTCTTTTCTTTATGATTTTCTTAATAACATTTTATTTTCTCTAGTTTATTGTAAGAATACAGTATATAATACATATAACATACAAGATACGTGTTGGTCAACTGTTTGTGTTATCAGTAAGACTTTCAGTCAACAGTAGGCTATTAGTAGTTAAATTTTGGGGAAGTCAAAAGTTATATGCTGATTTCTGACTATGAGGGGGCTAGCCCCCATAACCTCAGGTTCCCATAACCCTCCTGCTGCCATGTCTTTCCACACCACTGCCCAGTACTCTCCTCTTTTCTTCTGTTTCCTCAGTTGTAGAGTAGGGAAAATAATTTTTCCATACCCTTCTGAATTCTTAGCTGAGACTCCTGTAATAGAAGAGAGATTAACAAGAGAAAAATGAACAGAAGCTTATTTATATGCACACCTGATGTCTACATGGGAGATACCCAGGCAAAATGAGTAATCAAAGACGTGGCTTTAGAATTCAGGGTTAAATATAATCTTGATAAGGAACATGGAGGAGGGATGGAGGCCTCTTGGGGAGGGTAAATGATTTTTAGGAATGATGAATGGACCCTTAGGAGAATAGATGGAAGGTATGATAGTTTGTGACAAAGTTTGCCTGGGTATGGTGTTGACTTCTAGTCTCTTCTCTGACAAAACTCAATGGAACTCCTGGGGAGGGGATTTATGACAACTCAGTTGCTTTTGGAAGACTGTCTTTAGGCAGATAAGGAGAGTTCAGAGAAACCCTCTCCCTGTGCTTGCTGTTTTTCAAATGCCTTCAACTAAAAATAATCAGTGTACCAAAGCAGCATATTTAGGATGGCATGTCCTGAGCTACAGTCATATTTTAGGGTGGCATATCCTGCTACCTTTCATAATCAATTAACTTTTTCCTCAGAAATATCTGGTTAAACTCCTCCCTTCTGATAAACTCCACACTTCAACTTATCAGTTGAAATGATAAAAATTACATAGAAGCTGCAACATACTGAATGCCTTCTGTACTCCAGGCATTCTGCTATGTGGTTTCCTTACACTATCTCCTCTCTAAATAGCAACTCAGTAAGGTGTCTCTAATCTACTGTTGCTGAAAGGGCAGTTAAGTAAATTCCATAATCTCATGCCATAGGGGAGAAAATTAGAAGAAATAGGATTCTGCTTCCGGTTTGTCTTCATTACTATGGCCAGGCACATTTCCTTTATAACTTTGTTTCCCTTCCAAAAGTCCTTGAAATGTAGTAGACAATAATTTAAGTGAAAGAAATGAACCTCTTGTGGTAGAGTTTTAAATATCAATAAGGCTAGAGGGTTGGAAGCCTTTTAGGCGTTCTCCACCCATCTTGTCTTGTAGGCCTGCTTTGTGACTTTGTACAATGCCAACCATGAACTGCTTTCTTTTTAAGATACAATCTCCTTTGACTTACTATGGCTGGAAGATTTGTGCTGCTTCTATTTCTAAGGACTCACAAAAAGCAAACTGGAAAAGAGCCTTAGGATGTCTTTCCAGAGCTTTTGCTAATTGTTCTGGACCCCTGAGCCAATAGATCACTATGTTTATTGAGCGCATGAAAAACAGGAGAACTAGTGCATGGCTCTAAGTGCCTTCAATCCTTTAAACTCATGTCATCCTCACACCTGTAAAATGCGGTAAGTATATTTACCCCTTTTTAAGAGGTGAGGACACTGAGGCACAAAGATATTAAATGTAGTAGAAGTAGGACCTAGGCTTTCTGGATCCAGAGCCATTTGGTACTTCTGCCTCTTTGTTGTGGTCCTTATGCAAATAAGGCATTGTCTCTTGAGGAAGGTAGCTCCTTAACTACCAATATGCAAATATTCAGGTAAGCCTTGGCATTATTTCTTTTTTGAAATATTTTTAAATTTTTATTTACTTTTATTTTTCAATTACAATTGACATTCAATATTATATTAGTTTCAGGTGTACAGCATAGTGGTTAGACATTTATATAAATTACGAAGTGATCCCCCTGATAAGTCTAGTACCCACCTGGCATCATACCTGATTATTACAATATTATTGAGTATATTCCCTATGCTGTACTTTACATCTCCGCGACTGGTTTGTAACTACCAATCTGTACTTCTTAATCCCCTCCCCTTTTTCACCCAGCCTCCTAACTCTTCTCCCCTCTGGCAACTGTCAGTTTGTTCTCTGTATCTATGAGTCTGTTTCTGTTTTGTTTGTTCATTTATTTTGTTTTTAATATAAGTGAGATCATCTGGTATTTGTCTCTCTCTGTCTGACTTATTTTACTTAGCATAATACCCTATAGGTCCATCTACATCGTCTCACATGGCAAAATTTCATTATTTCTTTGGTCAAGTAATATTCCATTGTATTAGGTTGATGCAAAAGTAATTGCGGTTTTTGCAGTTATTTTTAACCTTTTAAACCGGAATTACTTTTGCACCAACCTAATATATATGAGTACCACCTCTTTATTTGTTTGTCTATAGATAGACACTTGGGTTCCATGTCTTGCCTATTGTAAATAATGCTTCAGTGAACACAGGGGTGCATATATCTTTTCAAATTAGTGTTTTGGATTTCTTTGGATACATACTCAGAAGTGGAATTGCTGGGTCATAAGGCTGTTCTGTTCTTAATTTTCTGAGGAACATCCATACTGTTTTCCACAGTGGCTGCACCAATTTACATTCCCACCAACAGTGCATGAGTGTTTCCTTTTCTCCACATACTCACCAACACTTGTGGTTTGTTGATTTATATGACAGCCATTCTGACAGGTGTAAGGTGACATCTCATGGTGGATTTAATGTGCATTTCTCTGATAATTAGTGACATTGAGCATCTTTTCGTATGTCTATTGGCCACCTGTAGGTTCTCTTTGAAGAAATGTCTATTCAGATCCTCTGCCCATTTTTTAATTGGATTGTTTCTTTGGTGTTAAATTGTATGAATTCTTTATAAAATTTGGATATTAACCCCTTATCACATTTATCATTGGTGAATATCTTCTCCCATTTAGTAGGTTGTCTTTTTGTTTTGTTGATAGTTTCCTTTGCTGTGCAGAAACTTATTAGTTTGATGTAGTCCCATTTGTTTATTTTTTTCTTTCGTTTTCCTTACCCTAGGAGGTACATCAGTAAGAGCAATGCCAAAGAGTTTACTGCCTATGTTTTCTTCTAAGAGTTATGGTTTCAGGTCTTCCATTTAAATCTTGAATCCATTTTAAGTTATTCTTATATCTGGCATAAGATAGTGGTTTAGTGTATTTTTGTTTTTTTGCACGTATCTGTCCATTTTTCCCAACACCATTTGTTGAATAGACTGTCTTTACCCCATTGTATATTCTTGCTTCTTTTATCATAGATTAAATGACCACGTAAGTGTGGGTTTATTTCTGGGTTGTCTATTCTGTTTGATTGATCTATGTGTCTGTTTTTATGTCAGTACCATACTGTTTTGATTACTATAGCCTTGCAGTATAGTTTGATATCAGGTAGCATGATACCTCCCACTTCGGTCTTCTTTCTCAAGATTGCTGTGGCTATCTGGGGTCTTTTGTGGTTCCATATAAAACAAACCAGAAACAGGGCATCCTGCCCACATGACCTCCAGTCTCCTCTATGTGACCTTCTAAGAGAATCTGATTGGTCAGCACTCTCTGAGCATGGTCCTTGTGCTCTCCGAGGTGACATGGTGGGATGACGTATTAGATGATCACATTCTGTTTGGGCTGGGATATAGGCGGAAATCGCAATCACAAGCAGGACAATCGCGGAGAACAATAGACGACAAAAGATGAGTGGTAGCAAGTGTTACACACAATGAACATTGGAGATGTTGCCAAGATGAAAAAACCAACAAGTCCTGAGAAGTGATGGAGAGTTTCCTGGGAAGGTACAGTCTCAAGTTAGAGGACTTAGAAAGATCTGAGAAGACTCTTCACCTTACCCTTTCTCACCCTCTATTAAGAGCTTTGATTTGATGTTCTTTTATTTTTTACCATCTTGTATGACCCCGAGAAATGAAGTGGCAGGGAAGAAGTGGTCCTTTTGTAAAAAATAATTTTGATTTTAAAGCTATGTTATGGAACCTCCACTTTAGTCCATGGAAATGTCTTCAGTGTTACTGCTCTAATATGTGGAGAAGAGGGAGGGATGAGGGGAGAAATTTGCTTTACAAAAATGTCCTGGAGCATGAAAATTTGTCAGTGGAATGAGTCTACAGTCTAGTTAAACGAGGAAGATTTAAAGTATTAGAAAAGATTTTTCTTCAGAATCTGCAGGCAAGAATGCCATACCTTTCTCTGTTCATTACTAGTCAGGCACCTTCAGCTATGTTCCCATTCAAAAATAAGGGAGAATTACGGGGGTTAGAATGATGGTAATCATGACACATTTCACATTTTGAAGTTTGAATAATTCACCTGAACTTAATTGCAAAATGAAATACTGTGTTTGTGTATAACCCTGTGGTTCTGCATTAGGAAAGGAAAGGTATATTACAGTTCCAAACCCTGATCCTGCTTTGGTTTTAGGAATTTCCGTAGTGAATCTGAATACTCAGGGTTTTCCCAAGGAATGTGCAATGCCAGACGAATGCATAAATGCCTTGAAGGTAGCTAGGATTTATTTAATGGGAAATGGTTGCCTTCAGAAAACATTGGAAGGGAAAAAATAAAATAATGCGAATAGGTTTTGACATGAGACATTAGCAGATGGTTTTATATAGGCATGGCAGTATGGTCTTAGCACTTTGTTATCTGCAGACATTGTTTATATTGTTTGTCAGGAAATGATCATATAAATAAAAATAGAAGATTGGTGTGGAAAGAATATAAATATTGAACGCATTTCACGCTTGCATATCAATCAGTTAAGAATAAAGTCTTTTTGGGTCCTTTACCGTTATTCAATACAAATTCATGAAATGTAGAAGGCATTATAAATTTGTTATGTCATTCAATTACATATTAAAAGGTGTTTTCATTTGAGTTGTAGTCCATAAATATTTCATTGCCTATTATCTCCTAGTTTTCCTTCAAAGTACATTTTTCTATTTAGGTGAGTAGATGTCTTCTCTGTGAATCACATTGGATGTGGCCATTGGCTCTGTTCTATTGGCCAGACTCAGCTATCCTTTCCTGAACTTTTCAGACACAAACTTTTAAGAACTATAATAAATTTCTTCCTAAATGTTGTTAACAATGTGTCCAGCCTTGGAAAACCTCCTCTTGTTTCATTATGATGCATTTTGGATAGCAATGAGACCACACTTTTTTCTATAGCATTAATACTGTTAAGTTGGTGCAAAAGTAATTGCATTGTTTGCAATTATTTTTAACCTTTTAAACAGCAATAGATTTTGCACCAACCTAATATTTAATTAAAGATTCAAAAACACAAGTTTTTCTGTATCATTTTGTATTTAGACATAGAACATGCCAAATCTCTGGGAAAGGCTACTAAATTATTTCTGAATACAGAAGGCCTGTAAAGATTTGTTTCCATCAGATTTTGCACCATCTGTTTAGCTAAAGACCTTCTATTACCAAAGCAGGTAAAAATAGATCCTTCTTTATTTTAATCAGTTTTTGGTACCCATTTCACTGTTGTCAGAAGGTCTCAAAAGAGTCAGGAGGCTTTGGTTAGAAATAAATGACAAAGATTTATTCAAGGGTTTTAGGATTTACAAATTGAAAACACTACCAGATAACACCCAGAGTGTTTTGAAGGAGAAAGAAAAGTTTTAGAGCTTTTATAGTGAAAAGTACATGTTTGAGAAAAGTCATTCCTGCATCCTTAGCCTGCAGATTGGCTCAGGATGGTAATCTTCCAGATGTCCCGTGGTCTGGATAACAGATGCCAGGTGGTCTGGATAATGAAACATTCTTTCTTAAGCATGACAGGTTGTTATGTATAAGAGATATATACATCTCCAGCACATGAACATTCTTTCTTAAGTTCTTCAAGGTTTATATATGGAACTTAGGTACATCCAGGCACTAACACACAACTGAAAAGTTTAAATTCCTAGGGTAGTTAAAGCAAGAATAAAATTGTTTCCTCATACCTCAACCTACTTGATTTTAATAATTTAGCAGCTTGACCATAGTAACTCCATTTTATTTCTTCACTCTTTTCCTCAGCATATTGCCAACTTTTCAAAATTTATTATAAATCAATAGGCATTTTGTGATGGTGACTCCTTTATCTCTTACACATCAAGCTCTCTTTTGTGTTGGGCCTGGGCCTTGGGGTCATTGACATTGATCCAACTATTAGACAGTAGCTCTGAGTTTATCTGGTATCATTGATTGGCATGGGGCCACAACTTTTACTTTCATGTGAATTTTCCTAAAATCAAGAACCAACCTTACTCTCTTTCTTCTTACTTTCTTTTTCCTTCCTATTTCTTTCCTTCTTTTTTTTAAATTAAAGTTTATTGGGGGTGACAGTGGTTAGTAAAGTTACATAGGTTTCAAGTGTACAATTCTGTAATACATCATCTGTATATCACATTGTATGTTCACCACCCAGAGTCAGTTCTCCTTCCATCACCATATATTTGACCCCATTTACCCTCATCTACCATCCCCCTCCATCCTTACCCTCTGGTGACCACTAAACTATTGTCTGTGTCTATGAGTTTTTGTTTCTTTGTCTTGTTCCTTTGTTACTTTCAGATTTATATCCCACATATCAGTGAAATCGTATTTCACTTCTCTCTCCCACCTCTCCACACACTTCCTTTGTTTATTCCTGTCCCTCAGCCAAACCAAACACTCACAGTGACCCAAATATTCCAGTCTCTTTCATGCCATTGCACATGCTGTTCCCCCTTTCTAGGCATCCCTTTCTTCAAGTTGTTTCATTGGATGGTCCTCACTTATCTTTCTAGGCTTCATCCAATGGTATCAGTTCTTTAAAACCTTCTCTGTAAAGTACTTCCCTTGACCACTGCCAGGTGGCCCACTTCTCTGCTCTCAGCACATTCAGTCTCTGGTATGTAACCTATGCCATCGTTTGTGTTGACACACTTGTTTATGCCCCATTAACCAGTAGTAAGTTCCTTTAGAGTAGAGACAGGGTCTTTTATCTTAGTGTTCTTTGTACCCAGCAGGGTTAAGTTTCAGTAATTATCAGATGGATGAATGAATGGGTGGTTAGATTGTGTTTAGATGGAAATAAAGTGTCTGTTCCTTGGTCTTAAAAATGAAGCACTGTCTTAGATATGCTCACTGTCCTACTGGAGCTTTACCATTGAATTGGGAAATTTAAATAAGTATATGGAGCTACAAAAGGAAGCACAATATGATAACTCCAACCAAAGGGGTGGGAGAGAAAAAGGACTATAGAGTAGTACAATAAACAGTAGTATAAAGCCCAGTGGTCAAGGAAGGCTTTGATGAGGAGGTGGTATTTGAGCTTTGTTTCTTTTCATTCTTTTTCATGGTATTACCAGGACAGACCAAGGCCCCAGAAGAAACAATAGTTATATATTTGTTATGTGTAAAAAGTAGCAACTTCATAATGTCTTTATTTCAAATTCTTCCAGTGCTTATTAACTGTATGACCTTGGACAAATTACTTAGCCACTTCAAACAGTAGTTTCTGCATCTATCAAATGGGGATTAAAACTGAGTTGTTATAAGCAAAAAGAGAGAGAGACCCCAGGTGGAAAGCGACTGGCCTTGGTGTGCTCTGAGACTTTTGCTGGGTAACTCCAGCCTCAGCACTGGCACTAAACCAGAATCTATGTTAACCTGGTGAATACAATTCATCCCATCCTGGTGACTTCCTGAGATCCTGCCTCACCCAACTTGTGTACCATACGAGCCTTTATCAGTGGCTGAAACTTATAGGAGTCAGTAGGCGGCAGCAGGACTCGGGGTGTCCTGGTTTTTTGCAGAGCTACCCCAGGCCTGGTACTGAGGGCAGACATCCATGGTTGATAGTATGGCCTCTCCCGCATACCTCCAGGTTTAGCACAAACAGCAACCAATCATGGATCACTTTGTATCTCCTACCTGGTAGTTCCTGGCTAGTCACAGGCAGTGGGTGACCTGGGCCTGCACTGAAGCCCCTGCCAAGAGGTCCTAGAACCAACATACTAAGAGGTTGGCTTCAGACTGTAGTAGAGCACCACCCAACTAGCCTCACAAGCAGCACACCCAAAGGGCAGTCTCAAAAGGTGACAGAACCCACTGAGGTGAGTCCAACTCAGTGGAGTAAGCCCCCTCCCCCACATTAGCCTGTAAGCTTTAGACATGGCAAAACTAAGCAGCCAATCAGGCTGAGGGATAATCCCATTGACTGACATGCCAAAAGCAATCAAGGCACAACTATAACAAGGGGGCACACAGAACCCACACAAGGGTCACTCCTGGAGTACCTGGCACAGGTGACCAGTGAGATTGTGCCTTTGGGCCCCATGGGACACCTACTACATAAGGACACCTGGCAAGACTGAGAGATGTAGCAGATCTACATAATACCTAGAAACAAACACAGAAAGGCAGCCAAAATTAGGAAACAAAGAAATACATCCCAAATGAAAGAACAGGATACAATGCTCCAGTCAAAAGATATAGTGTGTGGTTGAATAGATAAGAAAACAAAACCCTTATATATGCTGCCTGTAAGAGAGTCACTTCAGACCAAAAGACATACACAGACTGAAAGTAAAGGGAAGGAAAATGTATTTCATGAGAAAGAAAATGAAAACAAAAAAGAAAGAAAGAAAGAAAGCTGGGGTAGCATCACTTATACTATAGAAAACAGACTTTAAAACAAAGGCTATAACAAGAGACAAAGAAGGACCCACTAATCCTACTTCTGGCTATTTATCCAAAGAAATCCAAAACACTACTTCAGGGGGACGTGTGCACACTTATGTTCCTTGTGGCATTGTTTACAATGGCCAAGATGTGGAGGCAGCATGGGTATCTGTTGATGAATGAATGGATAAAGAGGAGGTGGTACGTATATACAATGGAATATTGTTCAGCCATGGAAGGGAATGGGTTTTTGCCATTTACAGTGGCATGGATGGGCCTGGAGGGTACTGTGCTGAGTGCAGTGTGTCAGAGAAAGACAGATACCATGAGTTTTCACTTATATGTGGCATCTAAAGAACAAAATAAACAAAAAACCAAAACAGAAACAAACTCATAGATACAGAGAATATTTTGATGATTTCCAGATGGTAGGGGTACTGAGGGGATGGGTGAAAAATCGAAAGGGATTAAGAAGTACAAATTGGTAGTAACAGAATAATTATGGGTATCTAAAGTAAACCATAGGAAATATAGACAATAATATGGTAATCACTATGCATAGAGCCAGGTGGGTACTAGACTAGTCAGGGGGGTCATTTCTTAAATTATATAAATGTCTAACCACTGTGCTGTTCACCTGAAATTAATATAAATTATATTGAATATTGTGCAATTGAAAAAATTTAAAGAGGATGGAAAGCAAAGGAGAATAAGAGGTTCAATTTCCAGGTATAAAGCAAATAAGGCATGGAGATGTAGTGTACAGCGTGGGGAACATAGTCAATGATATTCAGATAGCACTGTACACTGTCAAATGGTTGCTGGACTTATCATGGTGATCACTTCTTTAGGTATATAAATGTTGGTATATACCTGAAACTAATATAATATTGTATGCTAACTATATTTTGATAAAAATATTTTATTTTTTTTTTAGAAAAAAAGAAAAGCCAAGGAAGTCTTAATGGGGAAAATAAAAAGAATAAATTCCAAGTAGCCATGATTGACTGCTTATATCTGAGGAGGAAAAGAAGGAAATAAAGCCATAGGAAGAAAGAGATATTTCAAATATTTTGCTATGTGGTTCACTCTCAGTCCTGTGGCAGTGAGGATGGGGCCATGTAAGGTTTTTAACTAAATTATTGAAATGGTTAGAATTATTGTTTAAAGACAGTTGACCTGATGGCAGGGGAGGGTGGGTAATTAGTTAGGACAACTGAATAGAAGTCTTTTAGCACAGTTCAATTACAGGTACTAGAGCTTTATCTAGGTAGGGATATTGGTCAAGGAAAGAGTAGGACATCGAAGGGGAAGAATTGGCAGTGCTTGCGAAGTGGTGGGGCTTTGGTAGGAAAGGGAGCCATTGAAAAAAAATGCTCCAGACCTTTCATTCTGAGTGACAATTAATGGTGGTATCAGTATCAGTCAGGAAAATTGAGACCTGTCAATATACGTTCAGCACAGAGGTATTTAATTCAGGGAAGCCAATGGCTGCAAACCAAATGGGAAGCGTTCAAGGAGCGAAAGTCAGGGTGCCTCTACTAGCTGTCAAGTTCAAGCTGAGCTGTGGTCTAGTTAGGGGTTTGTTGCTGCCAAACAAGGAGAAACAGTGGGAACTGCTGCCAGTGTTTCAGCAGCCCTTAGCCCCAAGACTGGTGACAGGCAGGGACTTCATATGCCAGCCAAACTGGGGCAAAACCTGACATTGCTGAAGCTCATACAGTTTCCACCATAGTTGTCAGAGAAGGAAAAACTTACGTTTCTTTTCAACCTTGAAAATATTGTGCGTACACCTCGATAGCAGAACCTGAAAGCTGACAAACCTGAAAGCTGGAGTCTGAGAAGATGCAGTTCCCAGGTTTCCTGCTCCTGAGTCACCAGGAAGGTATCCAATGGTCAGCAGACAGACCCAGGCCCAATAGGGAAGGCAGGAGAAGGCAGAGAGTCTAGGGACGATGTCATGACTGGTGATGGTATGTATACTGAGTGTGAGGTTCTGGCAGGCATCACGTTGAATATGTCCAGTAAGATATTGGAAAGCCAGATGTGGGCTTGGATTCAGAGAGATGGATAAATTGCAAAGAGAAAGTGGAGATAAAGGAAGGTTTCATTAGGAGAAAGTGATGTTAACTTGTGTGGTATCTGGTGTAAAAAAAAAAAAGCTTGTGGGGAAAGAGAGATAATAGCTGCCAAAAGGGCAACAGGAGGGCGAAGGTCTAGAAAAGACAGGAGCAGATGAATGCAATAGTCCGATGGCCTCCATTATAAACAGGGCTCAGAGGGCTCCGTATGCATACATTTTCTGTTTGGCATTGTCAATGAGATGATCATGGGCATATTGAATTCCCCAAGAGAGGGTGGTGTCAAAGCTAGGACAACAGCAGCGTGTCTCACAGAGGGGTAATCAGCCAGTACACCCAAGTATAAAATCTAGAAATAGCACCACCAAAAACACTATAGTCAATGCGGATACAAATCTATTCTTCTGTATTGACATGTTTCCTGCCTCAAATTGCTGCATTTCTTAACTGCTGTGTGATAATGACAAATCCCGATTTCAGGCTGTGCTTGCCGCCCATTCTTATCCATCAGAAGATCATTGGCATTTGATTTACTCAACTTCACTAATCAATTTCTTGGCTGTCGAAAACCAGCAATATCATTTTACAGCCCCTATTATCACCTAACAAGCGATAGATAATTAAGTCCTAGGGGATCCATGTTCCAACCATGTACTACAGAATGGGCCCTTTCCCTCTCCTTCCCAATCTGGGAGAAGTCTCTGCACTTCACAATGAAATGAGTTTTTCTTCATTCTGGGAAAGCAGGGAAGAAAGTCAAATGTGCTGTTTATTACTTGTTTTTTTGACATTTGTGTAGTGTAGGCCTATAGCCTTTACAATATTACAATAAAAGCACATAGATGGAAGGGACGCAAAGCTCTGCCTAGTTTATCCTGTTTATATATTGCGGGGGGTGGACTTCTGACAAATGAATCTGAAAATCCCAAGGCAGTACAGTTTTAAGATAAAAAAAAATAGTCACTGTTGTATATATCTATGTATGGTGTCGTGGTATTTTCTAGCAGTTTAATCAATATAGTACATTATCACTCATTTGCATTTTAAAAATCCTATCACTTGTCAGACTTTGAGTGTTTATCAATGCTTAGTTTCTGTTATTTTTTTCTTTGACAATAAATCTGAAAACTGTGCTTCTTTTTATGGTGCTTTTACATATCAAAGGATTTTATTTTTCAAAGTTAATTTCCCTGTGTAGGTTGTTTGCCCTTTTCCCCCAAGTACCCTTGCTTCTGTCTTTTTGTAGCATTGACAGTTCAAGGATGAATAGGCATTATTTGGCCTAAAGTTACTATGTTTCCAACATCAATTTCATTGGGCAGGCATGTGCAATAAAAGTGCTGTATGAAAGCTTGTACTCCTCGATAAGAAATACTTGAAGACAATTGACTTTTATTTAATGTCAGTCTTGCATTTGGGGATCGTGCAGTTTTTGGTACTAGTTTTATCAGAGGAGTTCTTTCATAACAACACATATTCTGATGTGGTTATTCTTTCTTTTCTCACGGACGTCCAAGGTCAATAAGGACGTGTTTTAAATATCGGAGGAAACCTGAACATCACACAACACTGAGGATAAATACACATGTACAAGGGAACATAATGAAACAAGTGCTGCCAATGTTACCTAGTGGGGGAGCATTATCTAGAGGTCCCAGTCAACATTGTTTGAAATATAGTTCATAAACTTCCATGAAACAACGGACCTAATTTTAAATGTATGTAATTTAGTTGTGAGAGCCTTTAACAAGTTTAGCTAACAATGGTGTTAAATGCTTTGCTTTTGATTAAAATGCTAACACCTGCAGAAAACTAAAATTGAGTGTTTTTACTTTCAATAGACATACGGACTAGGGTGCACACACTTAAAGCCTATTTCTCATTAAGAAAACTCATAACAAGCAATTTAAAATTGGCAAACAAAATCATCAGTTATGTGTGAAACTCCCTTTTCCATCAAGTTAAATCCTACTCATTCCCAAAACTTCAGCACATGGTGACACCTCCAATGAGTGTCTCTTAGCCTCTTAGTTCTCTTCACCTCCGTGGCATTTTCTTCCAGCACTGATTGCACTGCAGGGTGATTGTTGATCTGCCTGCTCCCATACTTGGCTGTTTCTCTTTATTCGAGTTGCTGGTTATAACACAAAGCACAAAGAACAGATGATTAGCAAATAAAACGAACAGATCAACAAACGAGGGGATAAATGAATGAGCAAATAAATGAGGGATACTTAGTCATCTTACAGAAGGTGTTACTTTTAAGTTTTCCACTACTACAATTAAAACTAGATTCATTTAAATATGTTCTGTCTGTTTTTCAACACTGAATATGCCCCAAATGAAGCAAATCAATATTTAACTTCATGACTTCAGGAAGTCCTGTTCACCCAGGGTAAATAGATACCCACTGTGTAATGTGGGTGATATAGGAACACCTAGCAAGCTTACAAAATAGTTGTAGAACTAAGACACCTGTACATGAAATTGTTTGTATAATACTTAACGGTGCCAAGTAGCATGTGAGTAAGTGTTTGGGAGGATGTCATAATAGAACAGAGATTCTCATACGTTAATGTGCAAGAATATGCTTATAAAAATATAGGTTCCTGGCCTCGTCCCAGAAATTCTGATTCTCTAGGTCTCAGGTAGACCTGGGAATCTGAACTTTTAATGAGAACCCTCAGTGATTTCCTGCAAGGTTCCAGGGAGAAAAAAACAACTTTTCAGTGGACTAAGGGGAGACTCCTTTGGGTCGGAATTATGAGGAAAGCAAGATGACACTTGGGATGGAGCCGGAAGGATACATGATATTTGGATAGGCAAGAAGGAAGGAAGGCAATGAATCTCCTTTTCCTTAGGGTAATTGGCAGAAATGTCTCTATCCAAATACCAGATGATTGTGATTGACAAAATATGCTTTCAAGTCATCCAGGCTAAGACATGTTACTTGTATGCTTCCTTTTTTGTTGTTTTTAATCTAACATAGAAGCATATTTTAAATTGACTTATTTTTTCCCCGGTTTTCATTTTTACCTATTCAATCTGGACAAGTTTCTACGCTTCAGAGTTTCTAAGGGTCAGGTCAGGCATACGCGTTATTGCCTTATCTTGAGTGATGATATTTTAAACAATGACTGTTGGGTAACAGGAAGTGAAACACTAGATGTGTCCGTCCACTAACACGACCCAGAAACCACGTCTTTAATTCTCCTTGCCAATGAAACTTGGAAGGTTATGAAACTTTTGTAGACGTGCAGCTGCTTTTCCACATTTATAGAAATTTACTATAAAATCGGCTGCATCAAAAGCATGTCTATCAACTGTCATGCTGAAAGCTTGATAGTGTATTCTTCAAAGCAAAGCAGTCTCTGAAGGTGTTTATTTGAAGGTTCCTTGATGAGAGGCAACACATTCATGGACAATTCAGAGAGCTCAGAGAGACTAATTGCATAGGCTGGCAATGAATTTGGTGTGAGGGAAAGAAAGGGGACAATATCTAGGTGGGAGGTGAAAGAAAAGTCTCAATAGTGACAGCTCAGTTACCCAGCAGAGGTAGAGAAGTGACACTCAATAGAAAAAGGCTGACAAGACCAACACTTGCTTGCCTTTCTTGAGTTCCCATGCTCAGTCCCCCAGAGATAACTGTACAGTCAGCAGGCAATCACTGAGAGGTAGCTCCGTGCATGTCCTCATCCCGACAATGCAGAGACGCAAGCCATTAGGTTAGCTCCAGTATCTGGTTTTCTTCTCCTCGCTAGGTGCACAGAAGACTCAGTTTACCAGCTACCCTAACAGTTAGTGGGACCATATGACTCGTTCTGGCAAAGGGCCTTCAAACCAAAGTGACAGTTCTGGAATGAGGTAGTGAAGATCCCTACAAAATTCTCCAATCTGTCTTTTCCCAGCTGATGGCAAAAGCCTCGTGTGGAGAGGCTACGGCAGCTTGAATACTTGAGTTATTCCATTGACAGGAAGATGATAATATTTATCATCCAACTGGGACAATTTTGGGAATGAAAAGGGTGCTATTAATAATTATGCCAGGACAATAGGCCTACACTGGACTGTCCTTGGAAACCAGGACAGAACTACCCTAGCCATGGGGGAACAACTGACTGCTGAGCTGCCCAGCTATTTTTTTCAGTCGCTGAGATGTTGACGTTGTTTGTTACTCCAGCAAAACCTACCCTGTCATAACTAATACAGTAGGTTATGCGCCATACCAGTTGTTGTCTGAAACGTGAAGAAAGGTGTCTTTAGCTTTCCTAAGAACATTTACTTTCTAAGAAAAAGCAAAGAAGGTGGTACCTCCATAAAGTGTTACCTCAATGGGCTGAGGCTGCCAAGGAGCCTATCCCCACCCTGCTCACATCCCCACCCAAAGCCCCACAATTCCCAGGGCCTTCACTTCTGAAAGAATGGTCTTTAAAGCCATACTAAATAGAACTACGAACTTATCTACCATTTTACATTCTGCCTCATTGCATCCTCATAGCATCTGAAGAGAAGCCACTCTGAAATATTGTGGCACAAACAACGTAAGAAGCATATGAATTAAAGAGCAGGCTCAGTGAAGAATGCCCTGCTGGCATCCATGAAGCTAGAATCTAATGTACCTCATTTTGAGGACCAAACAGCATTACGTTATATCTAGTAATTTTCAAAAGCATACTGCATATTAAAGAAATAAATCTTGGTTATCCACTCCATATTTTATTTTTCTTTGACCAAAGTAAAATTACAAAATTCTCATTTTAAAAAAATGGGGACGTGAGACTCCAAGTTGTGACATTAGTTTTCTAGAACAGAACAGCCTCTAATTAAAATTTAATGTGTATTCTCATGATATATCAAAATATTTTGATTATTCCTATCAACAGTGGCCAATAAGAATAAATACTGAGGGCTAGTAATAAATTGAGCTCTCTGTTGTCTTCAAAGTTTCCCCAACCTTTGATACTGAACTATAAAGATCTGTTCCCCAGATAATGCATTTGTATTAAAAGTAGTTAGTTGTCTTAGCAATTCGAAGTCTTTTGTGAACAGTGTTAGACTCAAAGAACATTTGTGCTTCACACTATACAAGAAAATAAAATTATAAAACAGAACTAAAGCTGGGATTATTTGTGCAAATTCATTATTTTGAAGAATTCTCTTAGGGTAGATTTAGAAGTTTAATTACAAGGGTAGGTTTAGAAGTTAAGTAGATAAATTCATGAGACTAGACTTGGTTGAGTATATGAACTATTAACCATTTTGTATTAATAAAATTAATAATCATGTTAATTAATAACTATGGCACTAATTAAAAACCTGACTCCATTGAGGAAAGTAACCCATTTTTGAGATATCTTGTAGATTCCCGGGATATAGTTAGTGCCAACACTCTTTTCAGAGTGTTAACCAGGACAGTGAAAGCTAGTGATGTAGACTTCTTTCTAGCAGTCACTCCCACACATTGGATTCTCTCTCTCTCTCTCTCTCTCTCTCTCTCTCTCTCTCTCTCTCTCATCCATAAATACAATTTTGTCTTCTGCTACTGTTGAGCAAAAAAAAAAATTGAGATTTGCTTAACATTTAGGGGACTCCCTTCAACTCCAGGTGGAAAATGGGACCTGTCTGAATACATATCTCTGTTTCCCTGCCCTCTCTGAATCTGCCTTTCCATGCGTTGACTCCCCATGCAGTGTCAGCACAAGCCTGCCTCTGAGAAAATGTATGTCCCTTTCTGCTCACATACAGATGGCCCTGGGAGAACATGATGCAGTAATTCAAATTGGACTAGCACCTTTCGATCTGTTCATGAATAGTGTGGCATCCCCATGAGTGAATTAAAGCCCCATGGTTTCTGGGCAACAGTATTATTCCTGCAAAATTTGTGCTGAATTAAAAGTATATATCATCTAGGAAAGAAATAACAAATCCCAGCCCCTCAACATTTATCCAGGGTGACTTTCAGTTTCAGTGTAGTTTTCAATTATCTTCGCTGTAGATCTACTGTTTCTATCTAATGCAGCAAGGATCAGCAGAGATTGGGTTAAGAACAGCAAAGTCGAAGCCGATCTGGGGATTGTCCCTGCTTACATGCTTAGATGTGCTAACTTCTAAGTGAGGAAACTCTCATTTTCTACGGAAGCAAGTCGGTGCCATTGGGCAGAACCCAGTTCGAAACCAGCAATGTTTCCACACGAACAGTTTCTTCTTGGAATTGAAAATTAATCAACTTTTCTTTTCACTCCCCAACTTGGGAAAAGCTTTGCACTACAATTAAAATGGGGAGATCGGATAGGTTGTTGAGGAAAGCAATAGAAGTAGAATGGAAAAAATAAATTAAAAAGCAAATGATATGGAAGGCCGTGCAAAATGTTTTCTTTATTAAGATGATTTTCATATCCTCTCTCCCTCAGCAGTAGAGCAGTGGGCTGTCTTGGCAGAGTCTACCAGGTGTGTGATGGTGGTAAAGGGTGTCCAAGCCAGAGATTGAATCGAGACCATGGCCTCATTAGGGTATTGTTCTAACCACCTAAGCTAATTATCTGCAGATAGAGCACATGGACTGTGGACTGTAGAGGGTGTGATAAAAAACTTCAGTGAATGTCCAAATGAAAAAAAATGTATTACAGTAAAAGACATATTGCCATTAATCCCCCTCAAAGTACTCCCCCTCGCTTCAAACACACTTATCCCATCATTCTTGCCACTTTCTGAAGCAGCTCTGGAAGTCCTCCTTCGTGAGTGTCTTTACTTCGTCCTCCGTCATGTCAACGCTCTGTGTCACACACATCACTTCCGATACAACAATTTATGTCATATAAAAACATTACAGTGTGTCTGCATCCACCTCATTCACCAGATCTGGCACCATGTGACTTCCGGTTCTTCCCCAAAGTCAAAATGATTCAGGATATTGAGGCACCCACAATAGCACAACAAAAGACACGAAAGAGGACTTCCAGAACTGCTTCAGAAAGTGGCAAGGACAATGCGATAAGTGTGTCTGAAGTGAGGGTGAGTATTTTGAGGGATATTAATGCCAATGTGTCTTTTACTATATTACATGTTTTGTATTTAAACATTCACTGTATTATTTGATCACACCTTGTATATTCGATGTAACAAAAAGGTCAAGATTTCTGGAAGATATTTGGTTTGTTTTAGTAATGACTGGGAGCCCTGCATCTTAGCCCCCATGTGTCACAGCTTAAGACTTAGCCTCTCCAGTCTTGCTGGCACCTCTCACTTGTAACTGCTTCTCTCTAACCAGTAAGATCTATGTAAGGAGCCAGGGAATGAATGAGTGAAAAAAAGAACTATTAGATTCATTCACTCGCTCAAAAATAATTTATTGACTACCTACCCAGTAACAGTAGCTAAGCTTAGTTGCTAGAGTTAAAATAAACAACAATATCAGCAGAGTCACTGACCTCGAGAAAATTAGAGATCGTTAATAAGATACATGGTACTATGATGGAAAAGAGCTTAAGTGTTAAGAAAACACAAAGGATAGGCTTCTTCCTTAGGAAAAGAAGAGGTCAAGTCTTGACTAGTGTTTTCTGTGGCATTTGGGTGGAATGAAGAGTGTCATAAGCACAGGGCATATTTTTCTATGAATAGCTAGTTAGTATTAAATGCTTCCACACGTATTTATTTGAGCTCTAGGTTATAATAAAAGCTATACTAAAATAGCAGATGTCAAGATGTATCACTGTGTGTTAACTTGGGTTTAGAAGAAATTTAATCTAATTGGGAGAAAAGATTATTTCAAGTATAGCATTTGCAAGTAATAAGAACCCGTTGATGGAGATATCGACACATGATAGCAATATTGATACACAGCCAAATACTAGCATGGTTTAAATGTGTGCTTGAATGCTGATGTGGCACAGTAGAGAAAGATTTCAAGTTTTGGAATCATATATTGATTCCAGTATAAACTCTACCATTACAAGGAGTATGACCTTGAATGAGTTCCTTATTCTCATGGAACCTCAATTTCTTCATTTTTAATTAATTAATAAATGAATGAAGACACATGTAAACAAATAAAACTAAAATGCATATAGTAGTATTAACTCTGTGGGCTTGTAAGGGTTAAATCAGACAATGCTTGCCATAGAGTGGTTATAACAAAGTAATATGTAAATATAAATATAAATACAAATACATATATATATGTATTTGTATTTATATGTGTGTGTGTGTGTGTGTGTGTGTGTGTGTGTATATATATATATATATATATATATATATTCTATATAATTTTCTATTTTGTCATTGTGAATACTAGAGCTTTTAGTTAGTTTTCCCTAGGAATTGAAAGAGAATGAAGGAATAAATATTCAACTTCTCCAAAAAAAGGAGTAAATAATAAGACAAGGCCTTGTGAATACACTATTCTCTTAAAGATTACTCAGTTTCCTTGATTCTCCCTCCTTTAACATATAAAAGGCCAAACAAGTCTAATGCCCAGATCATAGTGCTTTCCCAGTGTGTAGGAAAAATACTTCAATTCACCATTATAAATGACATAAATGGACTTAGCCAAGAGATCGGAGTTAGAAAGGAGCCAGATATATTGATAAGAAATGAGAAAGCACACCTTTTCTAATGCTGGTGACAGCCAGAAGAAGGACAGATAAAGAGAAACAGAAGGAAGATAACTAACAGCTTAGATGTGGGATTACGTGGAACACACGTGGTGTTTATGTATCTCTGCTTCTCATTTAAGATTCTAGAAAAGGACCAAGCCTCTGTATGCCTGCACATCAAATGGTGCATGGCCATGTCCATTTGCTGGTCCACTGTGCTCGTGCATAAAGGAGGCCCTGGGTGTGTTATCTTTCCAGGCTGCCCTCAGGTCCTGTGTGGTTTAGAAGCTGACTGGAGAGTCAGTTGGCCTCTTTGGGGACTTGTTGTGACACCGCAAGGGCACCCTTACAGGAGTATCTGGAGCCAGACTGCCAGATCAGCATGCTTGCTGGAAGTGGCACCCAAGATTCAGGGCACTGCACCAGTAGAGGCTAAGATGAAGGTCAGAGTGCTATACATACCACCAAGCTCCAACCGAGTAGAATGAACACACTGGGAATAGCCTCAGGACTGTCAGACATAGAGCCTTTGGACCAGCAACAAACCTGGGGACAAGGGACTTCTGATCAGATATAAGACGACACCACACTGAAGTCTCCTTGCTCTGCAAAAACCGTGACCCACCCAACCAGATCTGCACATGCCTAGGAACCATATATAGCAGACAAGCAGTCCACTTCTCTTCTACTGAAACGCTAAACATTTTATCCAAGAGGTAAATGGTCTACATAAAATGAAAGAGAGCTAGTACTTTATTGTAACTATTGCCCTTTTTCCCAGCAGATACAGAAAGTATATTCATCCTCATTATGGCCTTTGATCCTCGAGGATGAGTACTGGGGTCATGTCATGCCATGATTTCATAGGGAGGATGCTCAAGGTGAAGGACAGGTGCTACCGTTACTTAGTCCCCTCTACCTTCTTTCTATTTTAACCCCAGTCCTTTTCTTCCTGTCTTTATAATGAAGCTCACTCAGGTGGTACCCTTACTTAAATCGACACACTTTCTCAAAGTAAGATCGGGAGTCAAATACAGTCAAACACAAGGAAAAACAATGCCCAAGTCACAGCAGCAGCTCTTAACAAACATCGCAGTACAAGTGAATAAAAGAGAATATGACATGCACTTTTATCAGAAGTAGATGTGTTATGGTCTCACAGTCTCTCACATAAACAAGTGTGTGTGAACATTGAGCAATTTCTTTGTTAATTTTATTATGAATGTATGTGATTAATCAACAAATAGCGTGTTAAAATATTTCTTAAAACTATGACTCATTTATCCCTGCCTACCACCCTCCTCCCCCCTTACCCGCTGGTAACCACTAAACCAGGGGTGTCCAAACTGCGGCCCGCAGGCCAACTGCAGCCCATGATCCATTGTTAATTGGCCCGCATCAAATTCCAAAAATATATTTAGTTTACTTAAATAAACCAGGTGAGGCAATACATACTTCACCTCGAGTGAGTGGCCCGGCTGTTTGTGTATTTTACCGCATATGGCCCTTGGTGAAAAACGTTGAAAAAAGTTTGGACGCCCCTGCACTAAGCTACTGTCTGTGTCTATGAGTTTTTTTTCTTCATTTGTTTGTCTTGTTCCTTTGTTGTTTTCAGTTTTATATCCCACATATCAGTGACATCATATGGTTCTCGACTTTTTCTGTCTGACTTGTTTCACTTAGCATAATAATCTCAAGGTCCATCTGTTTTGTCACAGATGCACACGATCTGATATATAGATGATGTATTACAGAATTGTACACTTGAAATCTATGTAACTTTACTAACCACTGTCACCCCAATAAACTTTAATAATAATAATAACAATTTATAAAAAACTATGACTTGGTTCAGTTTTCAGCTGTAAGAGCCCATCAGTTACCAGTTTGAGTTGGTGAAGGTGGCTTCTTGTTTTGTGTTTATTTTGTTCTATTTCTGTCAAAAATGAAGTTATGCTATACTGAATATCTGATCACAGATGGAGTCAAAGAACACTTCAGTCATATGTTCTGATGATTTCCTAGAGGAAAAATAGACAAAATAGTCGTCAGGCAAAATAGAGGGCTAGGTTTATGGAGGAAGGAAAGGACGTGGAAAAGTCCACATTCTTTTACATTCGGTTAGAACAACAGCTCTTAAGGTAGCTGCGGATCATGTTTTCTAACAGCACTTTCGTTACTGAATAAGTCAATGTCTTTAGGGCCTAAATCATATTCTGCAATTGTAAAGATATTTGCTACTATTGGGCACTGATTGATTAGGTGATTCCCTGCCTTGAAAGGATTCAGAAAACCGGTGTCTTTTAACATTCGCTTCGAGAAGGATTTTCCTTTGGTGTCTAGGGAGACCCGCTCCATGAGACATTGGATGGACATCCAATGGCAAGTACCTCAGTGATCTGTACTTTAAAAGGGGCTGCATGACAAAGGTGGACCCATCACAGGGAGAGAATTTCAGTGCAAAGCTTTACTAATTCTGCTCTTGTACGGTTTTTAATTTTTTTCTGTGTCCTTACTTAATGCCTCATTTTATTTAAGTTAGTGCCATTTTCATGCAAAAATTATGTTTTTATGTTTGGGTTTTTTTGTTGTTGTTTCTCCCAGAGGAAATACTATAGTAGAAATTTATTAACTAAATGATATGTACCTTAAAACATGGAATCTATTTTTAATAAAATAAAATAGCTACAGGTATATCTATGTTACCTGAAGTAAACCATTTGCATATGAATTTGGTTTATTTTTTTCTGAATTGTATAGGTCTGAATGTTTTTTTTAAATAATTCACTTAATACACATTAGTCCTTCCTATATTTCACTAAGTATAATTTTGGCCTATGTATTTTTAGTTATAACAGCTACTTGATGAGTATTTAGGAGAAGAAAGGATTTAGACTCAGGTCATACAAAAGGGAAAAAAAAAGAAAAAGAACTAGAAGACATTGATTAAGGTCAGGATTTAAGGATAAATTGCACCAATCAACAACTTAAAAAGAAAAGCCCTCTACCCACACCTGACATGGAGAAAAGAATTGGCTTATTTTTAGTCACATTTGGGAAACAAATTGTAGAATTATTCTGTGTGCATACTGGTAATACAAATCATATACTTCAGCTATCAAAATAATAAAACAAAGTAAAATGTCATTGGGCATTCAAACGATAATGGATGATGCTTCACAATCTTTGATTGTCTGGAAAGTAAATAGAGAAGTTTGCTAAATGAGAATTTAAAAAAAAAAAGATGTCATCAGGGAATAAATAATGGTATATTCTCATCAGGTTCAAAATATTTCCTCTGTGACCGGATTCATAAAGGTTATGAAAAGATGAGACAGCTTAATTTTTTACGAAGGTTGGGATCGGTCCCTGCAACTCTGTTCCAAGCTGTAGCTTGGGAATGTAATTCGTTTTAATTAATCATAAAGTCATGCCAGAAACATGTTCACAGTATCACTGCAAGTCTGAGCTGCTTGAAATCATTTTAACAACTTCCTGTCCACCCCCTCTTTTCATTTCCTTTCTTTCTTTCTTTCTTTCTTTTTTTTTAATACAAAGCCAAGAAACATGGGGGAAAGGTGAATGGATTTTTTTTTTTCTTTCTTTTTGATCCAGCAATTTGTGCATAGAGCTGTTAATTATACAGACCAGATAATTCAGCAAGATATGCATGGAGACAGAATTGTATTTTAATTTACTTTTTTTAAAAAAAACAAGATTTTAATTTGGACTGAGTCCTAACTGTTGGGCCACATTTATGACAAATGTTTGTAAATAAATGAAATAAGTTTTGAAATAAGCGAGAACTCTAGCCTCTGTGCTAAGGTGGAAAGAAAGTAGGTTAATACTTCGAAAACCAGAGGTGAGCTCCTGATCTGTCGTACAGAGCTGAGTGATGTTGGGAACGTCATCACTGTTTATCATTACTTTTCTTGTTTATCACAGATTCAGCACACATCATGGAAAATCCAGTACCATTCAAGAGATTGTTTCTGTTTATACACAATGACATAGAGTATTAGAAATTGGCTCTGATCCGTTTTTACTTCAGAACTCATGCCTTCTTCACACCTGTTTTTTTCACCTAAACTTAGTTTGTCTCTTCCTCTAGATGTTAAGCTCTCCTCAGCTCAGAAACAATTATTGTTGAATTCTTGGGCTCAGCATCCAATAAGTGTTCACCAAGATAATTCCCAATTAGGAGTTAAGACTCTTCTTCATTTAAAATCATTTCTCTACATGGAAATAGGCCTAGTGGAAAGAGGCTACTGTTTTTATAATCAGTAAAAATGGCTTAATCATGACTCCTTATCCAACTAACCTTGATCATGTAAGTAACCTTTTTGTTGCCTCAGCTTTCTCATCTACCGTGTAGATATAATGATATTTTTAAAGTGCATTATAATGATGAATAGATGAAAGAGTTCTTTAACAAGTTAGAAGTACTATTTAATTTTTAGTTACTATCACTGATATGATGTGTGAAAATATGGGAAACAGATTTTGCTTTCTTGGCCAGACGCACAAAGAGGTAGTTTATATAACTGTGTGGTCACACATCATTCTCTGAGCACTCACAGTCAGTGTCCACCATCTTGAAATCCTGAATGGTTCCTGCTGTTATCCCCTGTGAAGGCAGCATTTCCCCAATTATGATGCAGGTTTGGACCGGACCAGCTCTTGTGCAAACCAGTTCCTCATCGTGCTGCCAAGTAGTTATATGTTGTATTAGACAGGTTGGCATTTTGAACTACACTACCTCGGTTACTGTAATGGTCTTGCTACTTCAGGGAATTCATGGGCCTCCTACAGCCCTTAATTTGCTGTTCCAGGTCAGAGAAAGAAGCTGGATCAGCCTGCTTTCTCTCTCAAACTAGCACATACTGAGTCACCAAAATACATGCTTTAGGGAAGGACTGTAAGAGACAACCAACTTAGGCTCTGGACAAGAGAGTACTGTGTTCAGTGAATTCAGCGCAGGTCTCCTGCTCTCAGAGATCTGGTCCATGAATCCTCATGCATGGACCTCAAGGACACAGTCATTACACATTTTGAATACTCATAATGGGTGCCTGGCACAGATAAGTACTTAATACTTTTGAAAAATAAATTCACAAGGGATTCATATAATAATATCTGCTGGATACCTACCTTATGCATAATTGAAGGAGACACATAAGAAATATATGTCATGGTTGTATACCAAATATGGTGATTTACTTCAGAAGACAAGGCAAGCCTCTATGAAATATTTGAGTATTTAAAGTGAGGAGTTTCTAAGTGATTGAATGAATGATTTAAAGTATAGGGCAATAAGAATTCAAAGACATGGGGAACCACTGAAGAAGTCTCTTAGGAAGTGAAGCTTGAGATGGGTTTTGAAAGATGGGTGGGATTTAAGAAGATAAAAGGGTGTTCGCATTCCATGAAGTAGTAATAGCATGAGACAATGTCTGAAAATGGAAATGGGTGTGTTTGTTTCACTCTTTACTAATGTGGCGGTTGGGGTGGGCATCAGAGGTAGGTATTTAAAACAAAAATAGGGTTGTAATATACAATATATACATTATATAACTATAAAAATACTCATAAATGTGTATTAAAATGTATGTGTAAAGATACTTATTGTTCAAAATAGCAGAAATTTTGAAGTAATTTAAATCCTGTCAGTAGGGGAATGGTTAAATAATTTATGGTGCAGTAACACCATGAAATACTAGAAAGTAGTTGAAAAAATAAAGTAGATCTTTGGCACTGACATAGAAAGACCACCATGGAAAGATATAACAATATTAATGGTGAAAATGCATTCATGTGGTGTTTGTCAACTTTGAAAATTGATTTTAAAAAATCAAAGTGGTATTTCAGGAAGATTAATGTGGTGACATTGTGTCAAATTAAAAGGGAGCAACTGAAAGTGAAGAGGGATATTGGGAAATATTTTCATGAGTACAGGTACAGAAATCCAAAGATAGGGACCTAGGTGGTAAAGAGTAAGAGAAAACCCAAAAACGTTCTGAAGAATGATTGTAAAAGACTTTATGACAGATTATTGATACAGGGGATAAAGGCAAGGGAAGAGAAAATAGATTTTCAGCTTTAAGCTTAAGAAATATACATTGAAGAATGATTTTTACTAACTGGAGCAGACTCATGTTAATAGGAAACCTTCTTTAAAGAATTTATTTTTTTGTTTTTCAGGATGGAAGAAACAGTACGAAATCTATTGCAGAGTCAAGGACCTCCAGAGCAGAAAAAAGAAGAAGCTGTTAATATAATGGTCTATCAGGTACACCGTGTTTCTTACCGTCGATTCGGACCAGTCGGCTTGTTTTTCTCATATTTCTCTAGCTCTGACCTTCCTAACCCAGAGATAAATAAACACGTATGCTCCATACCCCAGTGTTCAAAGTCGTATAATTACCTCTGTTTGAGGAATCATGTACAAGTTTATTTAACTCATTCATTTCTTGAACTCCCATGAAACAGACTATAGAGTTGGTTGTAGGGAGATGTAAAAAATAAGTTTCAGTGACAAAGAGAGACTTATAAATATACCTCAGTACTCTATGGCCAGGGCTATAAGAGAGGTATCTACGACATTCTCTGGGAACACAAAGAAGGGGTTGACTCGTCCTGTCTGGGGAGTTAAGGCATACTTCCCCGAGGTGTGACATTTAAGGTGCCTAGATAAGGTGTAGTGGTGTGACTTTGCTTGGCAGGCTAGTGGAGAATGAGAAGCTCAAGGTAGCAGAATAAGGCCTGGTATAAGAAAAAGTTTGACTGTGAGACTGACCTTGCATGAGGAGCTGGATGAGTTCCTGCTGTGCTTGTGGGCCTGGCCTTGTGCACCTCAGGCAAAGTGAGTCTCAAGAGAGTGACTGGTCAATGCAGTAACAAGTTGTCATCGCCCAATAGCGATAGCCCTTATCCCATGACTCTTGAACACTAGCAAAGTGGCCAGGCTAGGAAGCAGGACATCTAATTTGAATGTGACCCAAGTTGACCACACAGATGAGGAGGCTCTGGCAGGTGGGAAGAAATACAGCAGAAAGAACACAGACACTCTATGTAGATAAATTGAGGACTTTTATTGAAAAATCACTTAAAATCACAAATATAGACCCAATATCCATTGCACAACTCTGCACAGAGAGCTAAAGCTAAGGAAGTGAAGGAAAGGGACAGAAATTTGAGATAATCACTGGGCCACCCTTGATGTTTGCTGGCTGAGAAGAGAGTGGGTTTCAGGAGGCAAGCATAGGAACCTGGCTGGTGAAGATAAATTGAGCTTGTCTCAATTTTTGGGTTCAGGGTTCTGTAATCCAACTTGTTAGGAAAAAGATCAGGAAGAAACTGATCATAAAAGTCACAGTATTATACAAAATTAAGACACCTAGGAAGAGTTAGCCTTAGGAAGTCTATGTCCTCA
The DNA here is from genome assembly GCF_057876585.1 of Rhinolophus sinicus. Taxonomy (NCBI): domain Eukaryota; kingdom Metazoa; phylum Chordata; class Mammalia; order Chiroptera; family Rhinolophidae; genus Rhinolophus; species Rhinolophus sinicus. The sequence goes on along the minus strand of NC_142517.1, from coordinate 128,431,063 downwards.
GTAGTTGACTCTTGAAACATACAAGTTGTGACAATTAAGTTCGTGAACTTGTTGCATCAATGTACCTAGCCTTTTTTTGATATCAGAAAGATCATTCATTATGAATTTGTACCAATGGACAAACAATTAACCAAGTTTACTATTTGGAAATGCTGAAAAGGCTGCAAGAAAAAGTTAGACAACCTGAACTTCTCACCAATAATTCATGGCTTTTGCATCACGACAATGTATCAGCTCACACGGCACTGTCTGTGAGGGAGGCTTTCTCCAGTAAACAAATAACTGTATTGGAACACCCTCCCTACTCACCTGATCTGGACCCCAATGACTTCTTTCTTTACCTAAAGATAAAGGAAATATTGAAAGGGAGACATTTTGATGACATTCAGGACATCATGGGTAATACGATGACAGCTCTGATGGCCATTCCAGAAAAAGAGTTCCAAAATTGCTTTGAAGGGTGGACTAGGCACTGGTGTCAGTGCATATCTTCCCAAGAGGAGTCCTTTGAAGGTGACCATAGTGATATTCAGCAATAGGTATGTAGCACTTTTTCTAGGATGAGTTCGTGAACTTAATTGTTAGATCTTGACCTTGTATACAGGACTACTTTAGGACCACGTGACAGCTCTTCTCCATCTCCAGTGAATACAATGAAAAGAGTTGACTTAAGCTGCCTCAGAGGAGATTAAAGTTAGCACCATAAAGACAGTAGAAAAATCACTAAAATCCATTTCTGTAAAAGAGTTTAGATTCTTCTTGAGGGAGTGGTCTTTACATAAGGAATGTATGTTCTGCTTTTCCTGATGTGCAGTCACCTAAAGTTAGCACAGGGATTTAAGTCCTCCTAGCCCTGAGTCTTTCCTAGGTATTACACCTGCTTTGGTAGAAAATTGAGGTGTAAGTAAAAGGAAAGGGGGCTTGAGTTTGCATCAGGTGATTCTGTGTTGCCTAAAAGCATCATATGAATCTGAAACATAAGTCGTTCGCTCCCCCTCACAGGTCCCACCAGGCTTCGGTTAGAACTAAATAATTTAACATTGCTCTTGTGCTTCTTCTAGTCTCCTTGAGGCTCATCCAGGTTCCTCTTCTTCTTTCTTTTTTTATCATTTTTTTCTAATATCTCCACCATTTATAAGCTAAATCTGTGGTGTAGACACTTAACATCATCATCAGATTTCATTTTATGAAACCGGAAGCTACTTAAAAAAAAAAAAAGAGAAAGATACACTTTAAAAAATGTGTTTTAAAACTATTTCCTCTCATAACCCAGCCTATTAGATTTGGGGAATCAGCTCTCTCCTCTAAGGAGAAGGCAGTCATTCACTTGAATTAATACTACACAGAAGGGATTTTTCAGTCATTGCTCTAATGGCCTCAGGCTCATTGTCTGGAAAATAAAGGAGACAAACCTGGGTTACATGACCCATTCTGTCCTTTACAGATTCCACAGATATTTACTGTGCTTGTGGTATGTACTAAGCACAACCCTGCTCTCTGGGGATTCAAGAAACGAGAATGGAAATAAGGAAAAGAGAAGGCCCATGGAAGTCTCTGCCATCTCACAAATTCTGGTATTCTAAATATGAATAATCGGAGCAAAATAGGTTATCCAAGATATACGTGGTGATTAGAGTAGAGCACATAGTTAACACCTTCCTGAAGCCAAATTTTGTGTTTCAGTTAAGAGCTGGGAGATTTATTGCTTCATAATGTGGGGTGTTATTTGCACACCCGACTCAGATTTTCCAACAGCAAGATTTGTCTGACGGGAGCCAGAGGCCCATGTAAAGCTGAGACCCATGGGAAAGCTGGAGTTTGTTTCATTTTCCACTGTGGAAGCATTTGTTCTGAGGCTTTTATCATTGAGCTAATATGATAATAGCAGAATAATCGCTTTCTTTGTTCCAGGCGCATGCTAATTGCTTTGCATGCATTAAAGGGTAGTCGTAGTTTGTTCAAGAGGTGTGTTCCTAAAGACCTCTCATAATTTGTTACTGGTATAATTTATAACGTGCATAATTCAACATGGCTTCTCTCAAAGGATGGTGGGTGTTTCTGTTTAGCAGCTGAAGCAGACTTACTGTGTGGCGGTCAGTAGTTTACAGTTTATCTGCCTTGCCATTGTGTCGTTCTTGACTCTTTTTTTAATTTGATGAAGTAACATGATTTCAAGGTTTCCATAGGAAATGACATAAATAACATTTTTATGTGACCACGATTTCAAATTCACCTAGTTCAGAGTCCCGTTGAATGTGACTCGATTGCAGCTCATTCAGTCCCCACAATTGTGTACAGGAGGTACTGTCATTATTCCCATCTTACAGATGTGGACATAGGCTCAGAGAGGTGAGTTCTTGCCCAAGGATGCACAGCCTGGAAGTAGCCTAGAAGGGATTCGAATCTTAGTCTGTCTGACTGCATGGCTCCAGCTCTTTATGCAGAGGAATTCTGGAGAGATTAAATGAGAGGGCCCAAATTACCCAATGATTATTATCTAAGTTGGGACCTGAACCTAAGCCTTTCCACTTTCTATCTAAAGCTCTCTACCTTCATTCATCCATTCATTTATTTGCTCATTCATTCATTCAAATGACAGTTATTCGTTTACTTTTTTACATAAGTGTATTAGTTTCCTATTGTTGCTATACCAAACTTAATGGCTTAAAACCACACGAATTTATTTTCTTATAGTTATGGAGATCAAAAGTCTAACATCACGGTGCTGTCAGGGCTGCATTCTTTTGTAGGCTTCAGAGCAGAATCATTTCCTTGTTGTTTCCAGATTCTAGCATTCCTTGGCTTGTAGCCCTTTTCTCCATCTTCAAAGTGCATCATTCCAAACTCTGATTCCATTGTCATACCTCCTTTTTCTGAGTTTGACCCTCTCTCTTCCTCTTATCAGGACCTTGTGATTACACTGGGCCCATCCAGATAATCCCGGAAAATCTCCCCATCTCAAGATCCTTAGTTTATTCACATCTGTAGAGTTCCTTCGCCATGTAAAGTAACATATTCCCAGGTTTCAAGGATCGGGATGTCGATATGGGGTGGGGACATTATTCTGTCCATCACACTAAGTAACACCTTCACTGAGCAGGCTGGCAGTACCTGGGAGACCCCAAGCTAAGTGCTGGAAATACAAAGATGCCTGCCTAATAGAGTCTTTTTCCTGGAAATCTCATCTTATAGGATGCTGGGCCATGGGGAGAAAAGGCAAGTAATCAACTATAAGCAATGATGTGATAGGAGGCAAAATAGCAGCTTTCATGGGGTTCTGAGGAATGCAAAGGAAGAGGCCACTAAACCTAACACTGTTCTCCCTGGAGACTGCCTCCTGCCTCAGCCTTAGTTTTAATAATCCATTTTCCTTTTCTTTAAGGCTCTTGAAATGGACTCAAGAGTCATGAGCTTCCTTGGGAGTCCCACAGCCTGCCTTTCTCGGAACATCTTATATCCCCAGTATTTTAATTTTATACGATGTCTGACTATCAGGACACATATGTTTGGTGCTTTACAGTTTACAAAGTTCTTACACAAAATGGACATCATTTGTTTTTTCTGACAGCCTCTAAAATAGATATTATCATCCTCATTTTTAAAGATGCATGTCAGAGAGGCCTGTTTCGATGCTGGCAGATGCTAAGTGGTAGAACTAGAAGTAAGGCACAGACTTTCCTAAAAGACACATGGAATCCAACTGAGCAGTTGTCTGTAGGATAATTTGATTGTGGGGTGGGGAGTGGGCACAAACTCCCTAGCTCACAAAGCCATGTCTCAAATACAAAAATTAAGTGAAAGTAAGACTAGATAAATTAATAAGCTAAATAGTGTTTGTGCCTGTCATTTTTCCTGTGGGAAAGACAAGAACATGAGTAAGAGAATTATTATATGTAGGGAAAGTGACATATCTCACACCAAGAACAATCTTCCTTCATTAGGGGAAAAGAAAAGATCTCAAAAGATTGTCTATAGAGGAGACTGAATAAGTAGAAGCATCTTCAGTTTCCCTTCTGCTTTTTTTCTTTCTCCAATTTATTCTTTCTAGGTGTTTTGGAGTTTCTTACATGCTACATATTACATATTTTTGTCACCCAGGTCACCATTTCGTTTAGTCAAGTAAGTTAGGAAACAAGAGAAAGCAAATCATAATTAGACATGGAAGGGGGCAATTAAGCACAAAAGAAATGCTTAATGTAACTGGTTGGAGAGGGGCATCATTCCTTCAAGCTCCCTGTTTAAATCTAGGCTGCCTAAGATACCGATAATGCTAACGCGAAGGATGGCTTACCCCCCTACAGACATCTTGCATCCAGAGCTGCCCTCTGCGCTCTTTTGTTGTAACTGAAATACTTCCTCTCATTTCTGCTTTTCTCTCTGGAACATGAAGTGAACCTACATTAGCTAATTAACTTAGAAAGAAAAAACTGGATGGACAAGTAGAAACACTCACAAGGGGAGAAAAACCCTGCGTGTGGGTACAGCCCCTGCCTCTAGCAAGACTTGTACCCTCCGTCTCTTAACCTCTCTTGTTTTTCATATTTGTAAAAAGACGAGGTTTGGGACTAGATGAGGGATCACAAACACACATACCTACAGTTGCCAAATAATATACATGGTTAAAGGGGGCCAGGTATTAAAAAAAAAAAAAAAAGTGTCCTCTAGGGGTTTGCATTCTATTTTTCTACTTTTGATAAGAAAATAGGTACTGAGAGAGGCTTTTTATTTTTTTTAATTAAAAGACAAGAATCTTGCTTTAGACAAGCACACAATAGCAACCCGCACCTGGTTTTACCCCAAAGGACAGTAGGTAGTGACGGAGACTGAGGCAACCTGGAGAACCTGTCTGGCTGAAAGGCAGCCCAGCTGCAATGGATTCAGATGAGCCAGAAATGCACACCAGTGTGGACAGATGGCCACATTCAAATGAAGACAAAAGTTCAGATTTTTATAGGCAGTTTCTTCGTCTGTAAATAACACTTATTTGTTTTATGCATGGACTAGCTAACACGTGTGAAACAAAGGGCAACCCTCAGAACAGACAGATGGTTTCTTCTTGCTCATAGAACGTGGGGATTTTGACACTTCTCTGCAGTCCTGCGAGGCCTGGTCTACACGCGGCACAGCACAGAGTACACCTGCCTGTACCACTGTGACCTGCTGCTAGGTGACACTTGCTGAGCACTTGTGTGTACCGGTCATAGTCCAGTCATTCCACGAGTGTGAGCTCATTGACTTTTCATGAGAACCTTGTGAAATAGGTACCACTCTTCTCCTCACTGTACAGAAGAGGAAACTGAGGCACAGAGGGGTGAAACTGCTTGCCCAAAGTTATACATTACCAACATTAGATCACTTGAGCTCCTTTGCAGCCCTTTAGCTGGCTGAATAGTTTGCCCTGAAAACTGAGTGCAGAAGCTTTGTCAACAGCTGCAGTGAGTCACTGTCCCAGGAGTGAGCAGAGAGAGATAGGTGTAGTGCTGAGCAATATTGCAATGGGGTCCAAGTTTTCCTCTCTCCACCTTTGTCCTCTGTCTTATCTTCATTGCAAGCCCTGGCTGTGTGTTTTCTGAGCACAGCTCCATCATTTCCAGTGAAAATATTCTCAGATGTCATTAAGCAGCTTATGTTTGGGGACAGGAGGCCTTTCTAGCTATCCCAAAATCTGTCAATCATCAAATATATATCCAGTTCCTTTTACATACATGGAAAGCATGTGACATAACCTGGGACCTTCCTCACTGAAACCCAAGGACTGACTGGCAGAGATGTTACTTACTTCACAAATGATAATTCTTATCACGGGTAGGAAATTTTTTACTTTAAACGTCACTTCCTTCTTTCCCTGTAACGACTTAAGTGTACTTTAAGCAAATTCAAGATTATAAGTGCACTAGAAAGAAAAGTTAGGGTGGAGAAATTATATTAAACAATCAATTACAAAGAAAGCTCTTTTAAATAGCAATACTCCTAGTATATTTATAGTGTGAATTTCCCAAACTTATAACAATAGTGTTTTTTTGTTTGTTTGTTTGTTTCCATGAACAGGTGTAAAAGCAAGGCAAAACTCAGGTGTTTGTGGTTTTCAGGAGCTGCAAGCTTCCTGACGGTATTTCCTGATGGAGTATCAGAATAACCAGAGGGAATCATAACAGCTTCAGCTGTCTGGGAACCGCCTGAGAGCTTTTGCTTTGGAATGACCTGTTTTGTTTTGTCATTTCCAAGTTTGATGGGTCATCTTGATTCCTCGGATCCATAGATACGTAGGCAGCCAGGGAGGGACTTTGATACCCATCCATTGTATCCCACCATCAATGTTCCCTCCTTTTGCAAAGAAGAAAATGGAGTTGGAGTTCAGAGCCCAGTACTCAGTCCAGTGCAGAAGTGAATCTGCATCTGTTCTGTCGCTACGATTCTTTCAGGTGCATCACTTGTTTCAGTAAGTGCCCTGGTGGTTAACTAGCCAAGAGAACTGAACTCTTTGGAAGTCTTTAGAGAACTTGACTGTGATTTATACAAGTTATTCAGAAGAGTGTTTCATTTTTCTTTTTTCACCTAAATAAAATAAGGTAAACAAATGTAAATACACGGATCAGTAGTCAGTACATTCAATGAATGCATACCAGTTGGGGAAAATGATCTAAAATCCTGTTGAGAAAGTGGCTCCGTCTTTGCACAGGTGTTTGTAAAATTATAATACACAATAGGATATGAAAGGTTTTATTGAGTGCTTTTATTTATGTCTGTGGCTTGTAATCTCAGGAACACTCAAGTGCCTTTGATTGTGCTTTAAGAAATTTGGCCTTTTCTTTGAATTGCTGTGAACTTTGAATAGCTGCTGAGCTGGGTAATGGTAATAAAGGGAGTATTTTTATTGTGTGTTAAGTTTTAAAGGGCTGAAACTATTCCTTGAGGAAGCAGTTTTCTTCCTTCCTCTTTTTGTGCTTCTTTGTTTTGTTTAAAGCAACATCCTCTGTTCATATAAGTTTAGATAAAGGCAGGATTTTTCAAAGCCAAAGTGTATGATGAGATTCAGTACAGCAAAAACATTGTCCTACTCAAAATATTTGTCTTCTCTTTGAAATTATTCTATAAAATGAATTTGACTTTACACCCTACAGAAATAGCTTTCTAGAATTCCAAAAGTTTCCAAAACAGTCTCATTTAGGAGCACCTGCTTGTTACCACACCTGACTAAAGGGAAGAGTCACCTGTGTAATTCCAATTTCATATTAAATACTTTAAAAGGAATAGAGGATGTCATACAGGGTGTCAATGTGGGGTCTCTGGTCCTGCTCCCCACATAAGAACACAGGACGTGGTGAGGCCAAAAAGGAACACCCATGGAGCCATAGATAGGGGAGTCATACCACTATATTCTCGCTGGTGGCTGGGTTGGAGACACAGGAAGCAGGAGCCACACAATCCACAACCTGCCATCCGCTTCTCTGCCAACCAACGAACCCCACTTGCTAACTGCAATCTGCTCTTACTAGCTCAGCCACCATCTTATTATTGCTAGCCCCCGTTTGCTGCTAGCGTAGCCACAGTGGATTACAGTTAGCAAGTGAGGTTGGTTGGCAGAGAAGTGGACAGCAAGTTGTGGATAGTGTGGCTCCTGCTTCCTGTGTCTCCAACCCAGCCACCAGCAAGAATATAGTGGTATGACTCCCCCATCTATGGCTCCGTGGGTGTTCCTTTTTGGCCTCACCATGCCCTGCGTTTTTATGTGGGGAGCGGGACCAGAGTCCGCATGACAAGCACCTTCTCTTCCTACAGGTGAGCTGGTTTTGGTCAGTGAACACGAACCACTTTCCTTAGCGCATCTCCCCAGAGGGCCAGCCTTTCTTCTGGAATACCCAGATAGTGCCTCGGGCCAGGACATTCTGTGGATAGAATCCAAAGGATGTTGCCCTGTAATAAGTATGTGGCTTGAGCAAATACTTGGGGCATGTCAGATCATTAACCGGTCATATCACTTATTTCTTCCTTTTAGGAAACAAATGAATTTGAACAGAGCAAAATCACGATGATATCAATCCTTGAACTTTGATCCTATTTTCTTAACTCACCTGAGGCTACACAACTATAATTTTCTTATTTTTTTAGGACTTAGTTTATCTACGTTTTATAAAATGGAGATAAAATAGTCTGTGGGGAACATGTACAATTTTGGAATTAGGAAATAGTTAAGAAAGTAGAAAGTGCCTGGTGGGAAAAAATACACTTTCATTCCTGAGATCTCTCCTATACAGTAACCTTTCAGCTATATTATCCTTATTGATTTTGTCTGCACATCAAGCTCAGCATTGCAATGAAGAGTAATCACCAGGTGTGAGGTGAGACAAAAATGGCCTGGCTGGGGGGTCTGCTAGCTGCATTTAAGCCATGGAAGGATTCAGGTGTTAATTGGCCTCACAGACATCTCTGAGGAGGCAGAACCAGAGCCCTTACAGACTTAGAACCTTGCACCTAAGACCGATACAGCAGATTCCACTCGGTAAAAGTGGCCATCTGCCCCCGACCCCCCCCCCCCCGAAAAAAAAATCTTCTCCAGTACCCAACTGAATGACTGTGAGCAAGTTCTCAACTTACCTGAGCCCAGACCCAGAATATTTTTGCAGAATTTCCAGCAGTTGACCCTGGGCCTTGATACATTTAAAAATGTCCACAGGTGATTCTAATAGGTCATTAAGACTGTGAGTCACTCAACACCATGATTACGAAGATCTTTTCTAGCTAGCTCAAAGGTATAAGAAGGGGTGCAGAAGACTTCTAAGGAAGTTTGTCTAAAGGGTGCAGGGGCATGTAGATCAGTGAAAATTCAGGGATTATTTTCCCTCCCACTAATACTTTTGCTATTGCCTAGAAGGAAAGGTTATCCAATCTTAGATCATGTAAGGGCTATTCCAGCTGTGCCAGTGTCCAAAGATGGAGGATTTGCCCCCCATGCACTAAGCTTTGTAAACTCCTCAGGCTCTTAAAGGGTGCAGATAGTGAAGGAGTTCACTGAACAAACCTTCTCACTACCCTATGTCTATCTGTTGGCCACTCATTCAAATACTGATGCAAACAGTGCTAAGTAATTTTTTTTTAACTGTGTAAGAGTAAATTTAGATTAATAATGGGGAGAAGCAACTTGAGGAAAGGAAATTTGTAGACCATTAAAAACAATGCCAGGAACTGTCAGCAGCCCCTGACTTTCTAGAGACCACATGTGGAAGAGGTCGTGCTTGGAGAATAAATGAAGAATGTAAGTAAGAAAAAGTTTTGGGCTCAGACAGACTTGGAAGAAGATCCCATTTTTCAACCTCAATGCGTTTGGTCATTTTGGGCAACTTAGTCAAGTATCATTTTTCTCCACGTTGGGTATAATACGGCTAAACAGACAGGCTGCTGTCTTCGGAGTGCTCCCCAAGATGTGATTTCACCTACCAATTGGAGACAGTATATAATAACATGCATAGCACATGTGCAGTATTCAATGAACGGCAGCTATTACATACTATCATTACACATCTAGCCCTGTCTATCTACTCATCTGTTCTTTCTCTCCACACAGTCAAATTCTCCCTCTTACCCTGTCCCACTCTTGCCTGGCTTAGCAGCTACCACCATGGGAGCTGTTAAAAATCTAAAAGTTCAGAACTGGAGAAAATGATAAAACCCTGAGAAATGTGCTAAACCCAGGGTCAGGTTCCCAGACAGGACTGGGTGGTGGACTCTTCTCCCATTACACAATCTTGTTGTCCTCAGACCGTATCTACCAATATTTTCTCATTTTGATATTTCTCTGAAGTTTTATCCAGTAAAGCAAATGAAGACTCAAGAAGATAAATATAGCAGGTCCTTGAAGAACATTTCATTCAAAGTCATTTTGTTCTAACATTGATGAGAAAAAGAAAAATTCATTCCTGCCCTGGACCATTGTCTGGGTGGGTTTCCTCTGGGTTCTCCAGCTTCCGCAGACATCCCAAAGATGTGCACATCAGGTGAATTGGTGTGTCCCCATTGTCCCAGCCTGAGTGGGTGTGGGTGTGGGTGAGTGGCCCCATGATGGAAGGGTGTCCTGTTCCATGTGGAGTCCCGCCTGGCACCCCGAGCTGCTGAGGGAGGCTCCAGCCACCTTTGACTCTTAACTGGAATAAGTGGATTGGAAAAGAATTATCTTCTTTGTTTTTATGAATCTTTCTTAAATGTATACAGAGCTCACATGTATCTTAATGTTTAATATTGGAAGTTTGTGTTTTTATTTAAAAGTTTGGGGATGTTTTTGTGCCTAGCAATATGCCATAGGAAATGAACTCTTGTTTATATCAATGACCCTATGGTAAAATTGGTTTTGTTATAAGTTATTTCACTTAAAGTCACAGTTTCCAAGAACCTATTCACAAAGTTAGGGTTTGATGTACTTCAGTGAAAGTCATTTGCGTTTAGTGTGAATCAGTTAAATCTGAGGGCTTTGCTCTATTAACTCATCTCAGAAAACTGGAATTTAGGATGTAGGATTTGGAGGGAAAGAAAACAAGTAAACAATTTTCCTAAAGTTAATTTGGAACTTATAATTCTCTGTTGATTAAGTAAGTCTGGATGAGACTTTACCTTGGACAAGGGTACCAGGGTAAAATGTGAAAGAAAGTAGCATTGGAATAGAGAAGTGTATGCAACTTACAAATTATAACCACCACGTCTGTGTTTCACCAAGTTCCATATGCATACAAAAGGAAAGAAAAACCACCACTCCCCTTTGTTCTCCTGCCCTCACTCTCTCAGGACCTAGACCTCAGGCAGGTATGATCATAGTAACTGTTGACAGCCTGATATGATATCCCCGTGTCATTTACTGCATGGCCTCTGTGGAGTGCACCACACATCAAACTGACAAGTTCAAAGGCACTTCCAAAGCAAGCACATTGAATTTGGGTCTTATAATGGCTTATATTCTACCCTCGTCTTTTTAAATGAACACCACAAGATCAATCATCATTCATGATGAGTCCATTGTTTTGTAAACAGATCAAATATATATGTTTTTCCAAATGTGTTCTGTTCGGTAGGTTTACCATCCCACCCCCAGTAAATTTTGTTTCTACAGTAAATTATAAATTAGCACAGTAAATTAATTTCCCCCCATTAGGGCCACACCTATAACTTAGTATGAATTAGTAAGCTTCTACTGTAGTAATAATAAGTGAGAATCTAAAAACAATTCCATTGCAAATGTTCTCTTATAATCTTTTTTTATTTCATTTAAATAACAAGTTGTAAATATATCCTTAAGATAAGAATTAGGCTGCCTTTCTCTTGAACCACTATATTTAATTTTTTCCAATCTTTCTATTATTGTATTTTTTCTTCTCTATGTACTTTTATTTCCTTTTTTCTCCTGAACATTGGAGAATCACTGTTGGAGAATTGGTAGTGAAAATTGTCACATTAATAATTAATATGTGTTTTCAATTTATACTTTCACGTCATCTCATTTGATCCTCACATTAACCTTTCAAAATAGTAAGGGCAGAAAGTCCAGCTTCATTTTACAGGTGAAGAAACTGAGTTGCACGGAAGCAGCTGACTTTGTGAGCATCGCCGTGTCAGGTTGCAGTGGACTTGGTCTTTTGATTCCAAGTCCCACAGTTTTGCAGGGGTGGCATTAATTCCATTCTACACCAGTGCTTCTCAAATCTGGCTGTGCCGTGGAATCATTTGGAGAGTTTTAAAAATTAGTGATGTCCTGGTTTTCCACCCCAGGGATTCCAACTAAATTAGTCTGGGGCGTGTCCTGGCCATGAGAATTTTTAAAATCTCCACGGGTCAATTCTAATGGGTAGCTTTGTTTAAGAACCTCTACAAGAATCTTAAAAAAAAACAACAATCAAACAAAAACACTACAACAGCACAAGGCATTAGATCCAGCTGTATTTTTTTCCTTTCTCATTCCACTAAAGCTTCCTGCAGCCAGGGTCTTGTTTTCATCAACCTACCACCAGCATTTCCTTGGTGGTAGCCAACCTGCTACATTTGTTAAGAGACACATTGAGCTTCTGGGGAAGGTGGGAATTGAGTTAGTCCTTGAAAGACAGTAAAAGTCACATAAATGGAAAGGTCCTTTTGTTCTGTGGATACGTGGATAAGAGACCGCAGAAGATTTTGAACCTTCCACTAAAGTACAGCAAAGGATTATGGGTACTATGGTGAGAGAAATCAGGGGATTATGGGTATACTTAATGCTTTTAGAGGTCAACAGTCTGGGTTTAGACCCTGACTGAGCCTCTCACAAGCTGTGCAATGTTTGTAAGTTTACTTCACCTCTCAGGACCTGCGGACCTCACTCCCAGCCATATTCAGTCCATGGGTTGGTAGTGAGCTCATTGCTGAAGAAGCAGTGGGGGGTCAGAAGGCAGGCCAAGGCTGTTGGGAGAATTTGAGGACATGGGACAGGTAGGTCAGTGAGTCGTTCAGGAAGATGACTGGAGCATAGGGAAGCCCAGTTCAGAGACCCCAGGCTGGACGGTGTGAGGACTGGTAGAAATGTGTGAGGAAACAGAAGTGTGAAGGAAAATCCTGCTGGTAGGAAGAAGGCCTTGCTGGAAACGGAAAATCATTTCAGCTGCATAAATAGGAGGGAACCACTGACACAAAGGAAACAAGACAAGATTCTAAATTGATCCCAATTAGTGTTGCCTGTTAACTGAGCTAGAGGACTATTTTCTAGCTAAAGCTTTGTCCTTGACATGATGAAAGTCAGACCCTGTGAAGACAGTACAAACTAGGCAGAGAGGACATGGGCAGCCAGGCCCCACTGCTGATCCTCAACGATGAACTCCTCGAACTTTCCTCAGCCCAGCAATTTCAAAGCCTTTCACTGGAGCTGAGTTTCCAGAGTGGCCTGAACTATAATTGCTTCCGACTCTTTTTACCAGTGTCTCCAATAGTTTCTGGGCACACAAAGCCAGCTGCGCTGAAAGACGGTGAAAACTGGGCTGAATCCCTACTGCAAGCAAGTCACAGCCAGAGTGCTTCAGGGCTAGTGTTTTTAGTGACGGGAAGAGTCTATGAAATGATTATGTGCTGTCCTGGAGACCAGCGATGCTTGGAGGGGGTAAAATAATCTCATTATTTATTAAGGTAGCCGAGAGCATAGGCCATGTTTACCAGCTGCTTATTGTCATGTCACTGTGCACAAGGTGGCCAGGCTCTATTAGTCATGATTTCCTAAGGAAAGATTTGTCATGTGACATGTGTTGGTCAGTTACTATGTGGAGATGAACAGGAGAGTGAGCAAGTCTTAGAAGCTCAGAAAGGGGAAAGTTACCTCATTTTGCACATGAAGAAACAATGTAACCGACAGCCAAGGGCCTTTACCAAGGCTGCACTGCCCATGAGTGCCGACCTAGAATGGAAAACCAGTTTAGTAGTTGTTACTTTTATGTCCCCGTCCTCCTGTGGCAGCAGAAAGTTGCATAGCACTAAGATGACCCTCAGTGGGATCTAGGAGACTATTTGTTGGAGTAAGTTGGAAGATCTTGGGGAGAAACTTTTGTCTCAAGAATCACAATTTGCCCACTTCATTATTCTTCAAATGCACAGAGATTTTGCACGAAGAAAAATGATTACTCAAGTTTTTGATGCACATTTATATCACTTTTGGTATGCATACATCTATATGTATGTATATGTATATATATACAGAGGGTAACAAAAAAAGTATACATATTTTAAGAAAGGAAAAAACTGCATTAAAAATATGCTGACGGTTACCACTTTGAGCACCTCTTGTAATTCCAGAAGTCAAACATGACTTGTATTCATCTTTTATTATCGGTACATATTGAATATTACAATTTTAATGCAGTTTGTTTTCCTTTCTTAAATGTATATACATTTTTTGGCTATATATATATATATATATATGTATATACATACACACACACACACATACATATGTACATTTCTAATTGTTTTAAATCATGCTTATTTCTTGATAATTTATCTGAATTTCCTCCCTCTGTTACCAAGAGGAATCATCTTGCAGGGTTACAGGTGTCTTCACCAAACACTCTTTGCCTCTCTACTCCTACTGTGGCTGTGAGTGGCTTGTCAGAATGTACATCCCACTTAATGACAAAGAATCATCTAGAATGATAGCTTCCTGCCGCTTTCAGGGGATAGGGATAAAAATAATAGTTTTAATGTCAGAAAGCACACCGGGACAATATTGTTGGAAAAATCTCTTCAGTAAAATCCTCAAGCAGTTGAGCCTTGCTCTATGAACTAAACTTTGTCTGACTAGAGAGAGTAGGTATTATGTAAATTGTACTAAAAAAAGTGTAATTCTTACTTTATCTTCAAGTTCCACTTAGGTGCAAATAGGTGAGGCTTCTCTCTGTTCTGACATGAGCCCCAAGAGAATTAACCAGATAATCCATCTCTGACTTTCAAAAGTACAACTAATGCACCTCATTAGCTCTCTTCCTTTACGTAAGCCTAGGAGGCAAGAAGGTGGGAGGCATGGAGCACCTTGATCAGGAGTGGGTCTATGCGTCTCCAGAAAAATCCCAATTTTAGGCTAGACAACTTTATGGCTTAAAAGGTGATGTGTCCCTGTGTGAGATGCATGTGGTGGGGTGTCAGTTAAAGGAGAAGCATGCAAAATCTCATTTTCTAAGAGTGGAGGTCAAGTTAATGGTGCTCTTATCTTTTAGGCAAATATTCTATCAGTCCATTACTTTATGTTTCTGATAGCAAGATACTTGCTTAAAAATAGTTTTCTTTTGTAAGTACTTAAGAATAAGTAATTTAGCATTAAGCTTACTCACAGTGTCATCAGAAGTAAAACAAGATATCATCCCTCATTCGGCATCACCACAATCAACAAACACAGGATTTTGGGGAGTGCCTTCTGTGTTGTGCAGTGTGTGGTGATGGGGATATCACATATAAAACGTTATTCCTGACTGTCGGGCTCTTATGTTATAATTGGGACCTGGTAGGCTACGTATAACATCTGTTTACTGAATTTAGAATGGCAACGTGGTTTTCCCATGTGAACTACTTGTTATTATTATATTTGAACATTTACAAAATTACTTCTTGGCAGAGGAAATTTTCTGCCAGTTCATTTCAGTTTAACAAACTCAGAAGGTACATAAATATTTTTCTGCCAGCAATTGTCAGGTATAGATATAAATATAGGTATGTAGATATATATAGATATATATAGAGATATACATATATATACATATAGATATATAGCATTGAGGTAGTTATAACATAGTCTCTGAATAGTATTGACCATATTTTCTGAAAAAGAAAAAGAAAAAAATCTTGGATACGTTGGTCATCTAACAGTGTGTATTTACAAGAATAGGGAGATATAAATTGTAATTGCTTAAATTTACTTTAAAATTCTGTCCAGGAATCTCATACATATGGCTATTGTAGGTATATAAAAAGACATCAGTGAATACAGCCACCTGCCTACCACTAACGAGCCAATGACTGAATTATTGGTTCATTTGGGATGGTTACTGCTCAGTTCATGACCTTAGCTTCCCTCTGGAGCTCACTGGCTCCCCTGACCAGTGAATTCTTTGATGAAATGGGACAGGGGAGGAGAGGGAAGGGAACATGGGAGAGAGATTGAATTTGAACGTGAATTTTGACATTAAATTATGAGTTATTTTTAATGACCTCCAAGTGTGTGTGACCATTAACCACTGAAATTTCCCATCTACATGACTTTCTTACTGTTTTTGGTTCATTTCTGCTCAGGTTATACTCAGACAACTATCTACAATGAAATAATTTCTGTCGCTAATCTTCTTAAATGTCCAGTCACCTGAAGCATACCTTTATTGAAAATCACGGCTCACTTTTTCACACCAGTCTATTCCACAGTAGAATTTCCCTTTGTATAAAGTGCCTTTAGAATTGAACTTTTTTTTTAAGGAAATAAGTGTTGCTGATAGATGAAACAGGCAATAAAAGCATCATCTGAAAATTTATTAATGTAACTTCACAGAGATGTTCAATATAGAAGACAGTCTGCAATCTGAGAAGTGTTTTGAGTGAAGAATAATGGAGAGTAGATGTGAATTGATATGCGAATGGTCTTGAGTTCATATTAGAGACATAAAGAAAACACTTTGTTCTCGTATTCATCATACACATTTAATCTTGGGGATTTTACCGTGTGCTCAGTTCACTTTGTAAGTCAAATCCAGGGATGAAAAAGAAGAGTTTTATATGTTTTGCCTGACAGTAATCTTAAACTGTGAACAAATTGGGATGTTCTTTTAAAATCCTGTGATTTATCTGATGCTATTTTCCTACCTTTAAAATTTAGTGTGCTAGTGCTGAACAAAAGCTACTGGTGATCCCTGGTATTTGCCGAAGTGCTATCTAAAGTGACAATATATTCTGTGCATTCTCCCCACCACCAGAAAACAAACGAGCAAATAAATCACAGAATCTGATGCCACCGGGGTGGCTGTCAGCCAGACAGCTGGCCTCTACGTTTCCATTTAGCTTATAATATGGTGTGTGTTTATATTTTGAACTAATTGAATCATCATTAGCTATAGAAGTAGTAGTGGTTTGTTTAACCTACCGTGTTTCCCCAAAAATAAGACCTAACCGGAAAATAAGCCCTAACATAATTTTTCACGATGACAACCCCTGAACATAAGCCCGGATGGTCTTTTGGAGCAAAAATTAATACAAGACCCGGTCTTATATTTGGGGAAACACAGTATTCTGCTAATAGTCATCTGAGGCCAGACCCAACATCTCTGATAAAATCACCTACTCACTGGAGGAATGGTCTGGGAGCCTAGGGAGAGATGCTCTCAGCAGCATGGTTCACAGTTAAATAAAGATTACAGATTCCCAGATAAACTTACCATTAAAAAATGATCTATAGGAGCATGGGAAAGTCTGAAAAAGGTAACTGAGTTTGTGAAAGGAGCGTGACATTTGAAATCAGAACTATATTTAAATTTTGACTCTGCCACTTACTGTTAAACAGGTCACTTAATAACCTACCAGAGCATGTTTTATTTTTTATTTTTATCAAAGTATAGTTAACCTACAATATTATATTATTTCCCTATGGTGTACACTGTAGGGATTTGATATTAATATACCTTGAGATGAGATCACCATGATAAGTCTAGTAGTCATATGACAGTGTACAAAATTATTAGGATATTATTGACTGTATTCCCTGTGCTGCACGTTATATCCTCATGACTTATTTGTCCTATAATTAAACAAAGCGTGTTTTCTTAGCTATAAAGGGAATCTGCAATATTTGCCCCACAGCCCCGTTGCTGTGAGTGTGTAAATGGTATGTCTGAGGTTGTTTGGTTTAACTCTGATTTTACAGAGTTGTACAAATATTAGATGCTATTTACTATTTTTTTGTATTCTGGAAAGAAGGTAACATTTCATGCTACCACCACCCCAAGCTCTGCCTTGTGGGATCATTCCTAAATTATTTATTTTTATATTTTTACTCTGAATTAGGTGGTTTTAACACTTGGGTGGACATTCAAAATAAAAACATTCTGTTCTAACTTCTACAACTGACTAGGTTTCCAAAGTTGGATGTCTCTTCAGATTTCTATGATTCCTTTTTGCCATCTTCAAGTTAGAAAACTATATGTATTTGAGGTTTTCTTGTTTGTTTGTTTATTTATGAGTAGTGGTAAGAGATAAGGGCAATCAATTCCCCTTAGAAAAAGAATGAATGAGCTGGAACAGAACATAACTATTAGCATCATCAGCATACTTGCAGTATTTCTACATGTAGGCTTTTTGTCTGCCATCAGAATTAAAAATAATAAATCTAGAGTGATGAGTGAATTTTCTTCATTTTTCTAAAGCCTTGCAACCAAGAGATACTTCGCATTATTCCTCCCATAAGCAAATGCCCTCAGAGAGAACTCAGGTTGGGCATGATTTCCTGTGAGTGTTAGGAGTGCCTGTCCCTAAACTCTTACTCAGTGTGGCTCACCAGTCCTTTCGTTTCTTAGAGGCAGGGAATGGAATGCGCTAAATGCAAAGGTTAGACTACATGACTTCTATCTTAGGACTCAAGAAAAGCATGCAGCAAAAAGAGGACAGGTGTTTTCGAGTAAGAGAGAGAGAAAACACACACACACACACACACACACACACACACACACACACACACACAGAGATAGGGGGGTTGGAGATTGGTTTTGTTAGGCAACTCATCTTCTAGGCAGATCTAACTTTTGTGGCATTCTGTATTAAAATTCCTGAACTTCAGCAGTGTTTTAAATACCTGTCCTTCCAAGTTGAGATTTTACAGATGATCAAAATTATGTAAATTTGAGTTAGTCTCTTTCTGTGCATTTTGTTTACCAATGAAGAACTTGAGGGAGAGAGAGTTCATGTGACATGACTAAAATCACACAGCTGGTTAGTAGCAGAGCTAGAATTGAAATGTAGATTTCTTATTTCTACTTGTTCTAAAACTTGATAAAAATGGGTCTGTGTTCCCACCCTAGATGAGAAGATTTATCACCCTAGATAAGAATTGATCATAGTGAGACAGAACTTGTTGGATCTTAAGAAACAGATGACATTAACTCTCCCTTTATCCTATCAAATGAAATGCCAAGATATGTCCACATGTGACACACACAGTCTTTTCCCCCTGCCCTAATTTGGGGTCCTTCAGTTATCTTCGCAGTCTTGGGCTCAGACGTAATGTCACGTCCCCAGTGATGGGGTGGAAGACAGCAGGGCCACCATGTTGAAGCCAAGCCTTTGCTCACACAACCAGGAAACCACACTCACCCAGTAGGCCTGAGGATGAAGAGGGGTTGGAGAGAAGGGCATGAATGTTTAAACGTCTTTTTTTTCTTACTATAGAAATTGTGAGCCTATTGTGACAACCAATTGCCATTTTCCTACCTCATTTAGGACACTGATGGACAAATTTATGCTTAATTTTTATAAAACCGAGAAGCAAACAAAAATTATTTTTAAATTAGGAAGTCTTTCTAAGCAGGAAAATTATTTTCCTCCTATATTACGCACGTAGAACCTATCTGTTAGAACCGTAGTGCCCTTGCTGTAGAAGCCATTGAAAGTAGTTATAAACTGTTAATGCCATCTGTTTCCATGAAAAAGTACAACCATAAAATGATGGGCATTGAACTCTCAGAACTCAGAAATTTTCTAAGGGTCTTCCATTGTACTAACAGAGTTATTTCTACCGTACAGAGGGCGCCAAAAAAATGCATACACAGTTTAAGAAAGGAAAACTGTATTAAAATTGTAATAATATATACTGATAACAAAAGACGAATACAAGTCACATTTGATTTCTGCAATTACAAAAGGTGTTCAAAGTAGTTACCATCAGTGTCCAGACACTACTGATTACTGCGAACTTCTGCTTGATCAACGTTGACCAGTGTCCCCTTGTATACATTATTTTGACACTCCCAGTATATGTCAACATATGACATCTACTGTGTTTCCCTGAAAATAAGACAGGGTCTTATATTAATTTGTGCTCCAAAAGATGCATTAGGGCTATGTTCAGGTGATGTCACCCTGAAAAATCATGCTGGGGCTTATTTTCCAGTTAGGTCTTATTTTGGGGGAAACACGGTATTACTGAAGTAGGATTTAGCAAGATATGGATGGATGTTATCCCAGCTTGCTTGGCTTACAACTGTAGTCCCAACATACGACTAATAGCCATCACCCTTTACTCTCCAGTGGATATTGATTTGAATAGTTACCTGTTCATTTACTTGTTAATTAAAAAAAAAAATGCAACCTCAGAAACTTACCTAAAGGGAAAGTGATTCATATTCTATGGTGCAGCATCTTTGTCCAGAAGCTCTTAAACTGTGCCATGGAGTCGTTACCTGGGGTGCTCTCTAAAATTACCAATGCGTGGTCTTCTTGTTAGATACTGTGATTCACTAGGGCCAGAGTTGGCCAATGTATCTGAATTTTAAACAAGCACCACATCTCTCCTTACCCCCATCAACTCTCCTGCCAGTGGCTGTTGGCTCATTCTCTGAACAACAGTGACCTAAGGAAATGTTAGTTATTTGTCTTTCTTGGAGGAACTGCATACTAAAGAATCACAAGGTGATTTACGAACTATGAGGTTTCATTTTGTGAGCTTGTCGTTTTAATCATAATTCAATCAACTCCTGCTTAGACTATTGCAGTAGCATCTCCTTTTCCCCACATTTTTGTTTACCTCCCTCCAATTCATCCACCACTGTCCCAGAGAGCTTTTTCAGAACCCTAATCCTGTGATCTCTCTCTCTCTCTCTCTCTCTCTCTCTCTCTCTCTCTCTCTCTCTCTCTCTCTCTCTCTCTCTCACACACACACACACACACACACACACACACACACGGAAACAGATGATGGCTTTCCATTGCCCTTAAGGTAAAGGCAAAATTCCTTGACGTGTGGCCTGGCGCCATCAGCCCATCCAGCCTCATTTCCCTCCCTAGCCTCACAGGCCTCCTTTCCTTCTACCTCATGGTCATTTCCTGGTAAACTTCCATGCTGTTAACCATGGGCATTTGCTTTCCTGAACTCTCTTTTTTATGTCTCTATTATTGATTCTCGAAGCACCTGGAAACTTTTCTTCCCAGCACAAATTGCAGTGCTATTTTACATTTGCTGTGACATTTTGGTTATTCACTGTCTCCTTCTACAAGACTCTGAGCTCCATGAGAACAGGGGCCACGTGTGTTTTTATTCACCGTGGTACCCCTGGCGTCATCCACACTGCCTGACACATAGCAGTTGCTCAGTAAATATTTGTTGGATGGATGGGTTAATTAATTATAAAGTAAGGTAACCTCATGAAACCTTCCTCACGTCCCATTGTGTGCTGGGCTGGGGGGAGCTGGTGGCCAGAAGATGAATAAGACACATTTGGGGAAGGACATTTTGATCATTTCCCTCCATAATGCTTTTGACTGAACAGTAGCTGGCCGTCAGTGAAGAGTTCCGCTGATTGCTCTTTGGACTAACTGAGCTCCCTGGACTGTCATCTGTCTCAGCTGAACAGATGCAACGCAGAGCTGTGTATTGATTGATACTATTTTACATAGGCCTGATGAAGCTGACTATTTGAGAACAAAAAATGAGGGCTCCCCCAAAGGTGAATCATTATCCTGGTTACCACTTAGAGAAGCTTACAGCTCTAAGGATTGTTCTGTGTTCCCACAAGGCGAAATTTGATTTAAACCCTTGGATGCTAACTGAGCTCCTAAATCTGGAGCTTCCTGCAAACCAGCTGGTATTTGTTGAGGTAAACAAGCTTATGATCTCAACCATATATGAAATATGTGGGGAGTGGAAGTTGTTTGTGTAGTGGCCTCACTTTTATAGAATTCACTGCTGATGAAAGCCCATAAAGAACTGAAACATGAAAACAGGTCACCTCTGGTATCAACTTAATCTCTTCATAGTTTGGCATTTTCAGAAGTGGACTTGGCTTATTTTTCCTCTTTCTCTCTCGAAGGTTCATAAAGAGAATATATTTTATTTAAAACTACATGTTTCTGACTTCTGTCTTGTTCTCTCTCTTTTTACCATGTAAATCACAGTGATTAATTAGCAAAGGCACTAAAATTTCTGATTAAACAAAAAAAAAAACACAAGTCTAGGTTTCTTATGTATGGGTAGAATACATATACCTGATTTAAAATATATATATATATATATATATAGTCATGCTTTTATGAATATAAGTTCAACAGCCATCTTTTATGAAATCGACAACCGTGATCTGTCAATGGAGTACAGCTGTGTTTCCGGCTCTCTCGGAACTTTCTCCTACTTTCTCTCATATTTTTCTCTTTTGCTCGTCTACTTAAACTATATGCTTTCCATCTTTCCTCTTCCTCATTATTGCTTTATACACTAACACTCTCATTGGTAATTGATGACGGGGGCAAGAGCAAAGAAAAGGACAGGACACATAACTCTACCTCTGGATTTGTTTCAGGGCATGTTAGAATATAAAACACCCGGAAGTGTGCTTTTAGGTCAATGAGTAGTCTGAGCAGCATACAGAAGTGGCCTTTTTTCCAGAGTGGTGTCACGTCAGAGCAGTCACATACCTCTTCAACACCTGCAGTGGACATCGGCAGTGCCCTGCCCATACCCCAGAACCATCCAGAGTGCCCCCATGATGCCCAGCTATCAGTGTCTGTGTCAGAGGGCACTTTTATGTGAGAAGTAGACAAAGCCTCACTCCCTGTGGCAGGCTGTAAGTGCCGGGAAACTGATACCCTAGGAGCTGCCCTTCACCATTGATTCTCAGAGGTTGGTGCTTAAAGAGCCCAACTCCCTCACTGCTGGGTGGGGTGATTCTGAGGCCTGTGTTTTGCCCCATTTCCCTGAGTTTCCCATGGAATTAGTTTCAGTTACTTAGTGATATGTCCTTTTATGCCTCCCTCCCTTCCCTGCCTCTCTTCTCTACTGGTCTTTCCTGCAATTCTCACATGAACTACATGCACTCAAATCCTTGTTCTGTAAGAACCCAACCTAGACACTAACTAACGATTTAGAAATACTAACCAGGAAAGTAAGCTTCAAAGTGGAATTTCGCAGGGAACCACAGTTGAAAAACCTTG
Source organism: Rhinolophus sinicus (assembly GCF_057876585.1). NCBI lineage: Eukaryota > Metazoa > Chordata > Mammalia > Chiroptera > Rhinolophidae > Rhinolophus > Rhinolophus sinicus. The sequence continues at coordinate 128,408,404 of NC_142517.1, read as the reverse complement.
CGTTTTTATCCATGCTCTTCATCTTCTGCCTTCTCTATTTTGGAGGTCTCCTCTTCACACATTCCCACCTTTGCTGCCATCTCCAGGGCTCCCTCTTCGCTTAAGTTTTTCAAACAGCTCAGTTTTCTATATCTTGAAAAAGATTTCCACTTTGCAATGCCCATCAGCCACAGTTCTTTACATTTCATTCCCTGCCCTGCTGAACTTTCACATAAGCATCTAAGAAAATCGCCTCTATTTTCTCTCATTTCCCTTTTTGCTTAACCACTGACAATTTTGGTGGCATCATCACACTTCAGTTAAACAGCTCTCAGGTCCCCACTAACAACCTTATTACAAAATCTAGAGGTCCCTTTTCTGTTCTCTTGTCATTTCTGCTACCCTTGAGCATATCGACAATATTTCCTTCCTGAAAATTGTCTTGAATAATTGAATTCTTAGAACTTGAGTATTAGATGGGATATTTTGCCCGACCCTTTTACTTTACATCTGGCAGAAACGGAGAGCTCAAAAGGGCCAATGATTTGCCCAGCAAGGTGCAAAAATGTAAAAGCAGGGCTTTGAATCCAGGGCTCCTGACCTACCAATCCACTATGGGAACTGCTTTTACTAAGTCCTTAGCCAAAACGTTCCAATATTTCTACTTTTTGTCCCTACCTGTGTAAAGGCCTCCCAACTGGTCTCCCAGCTCCTTACCACCATAGAGCATGCTCCATTGCAACAGTCATGATGATGTTTATAAAATTTAAATCAGAACCCATCACTCCCCTTCTTAGCCTCCAATTCCTCTTTACTGCACTTAGAATAAAATGCAATCCCCTTCCTATGCCTTGCGAAGCCTCCATGGTCTGCCTCTCTTGCTGATCTTATTTCCTACTACCCAGACTCTTTAGTCATTATAAATCCATTACACGGACTCTCTTCAGCGAGCCTGCAAGGCAAGCTTAGCCCAGCTACTGGGAGTTTGTTTTGCTGTTCCTGCTCTTTGGAATGCTTTTTTCCCAGGCCATTGCATGGCTGCTTCCTCCTCTACAGTTGGTCTCAGCTCAAATGGTTACCTTCTCAGACAGCCTTACACTCAAGTCACCATATCTAACGTCCTAAACACACTAATGTCCGTCGCATTATAATGTTTGACTTTCTTCATAACATTTACCACTAGCTACAATTATATAACTTACTGATTTAATTTGGACGTGGTCATGTTTCGCACCATTCAAGTATATGTTCATGGAACTTTACCATATTTCCTGCATCTACAACAGTGAATCGCCAATAGTTGGGGCTCAATAAATGTTTGTAGGATGAACAGACAAACAAATGAATCATGTCTGAATTTTTCTTTCTTATATCCAAGAATCCTTTCTCTCTTTTACTCTCCAATTCTGTTCCTCAACTACTCTGTAAAAAAAAAAAAAAAAAAAAAAAAGAAGAAGAAAAGAAAAAAAAAAAAAAATCATGCTATAATCTAACTGGTTTCCTCATAAACCAATAAAGACAAATTTACTACTGACTAGGAGGCTTTGTTTCAGTTTTCTCTTTGACCAGAAATCCCACTCTATGCCTTTTTAACAATTCAAGTTGTATCGCTCTGTCAAAGAATAAAGCATATTCCATTTCCATGAAATCATGTCTCACAGCCTGCATTGATCACCCTTTCTTCAAATTATGTGAAATAACCTTTGTTTTTTATGGAATCTAAATACTCATATATAATCTATATTATCTTGAATAACTTCTGGTTGTTTCATATAATGATATGTAGGCACTGCTCCTCCACATTTTAGATGTGAGTGTACACATGCGTGCACTTGCAGTTGATCCTCATTATTTGTAGATTCTGTACTTGTGAATTCACCTACTCCCTAAATTTATTTTCAGTCCCCCCAATCATCCCTTGCAGTGCTTTCATGGTCATTCGTGGACATTCTCAGAGTGGTGAAAACTTTTCCACCTGGAATGCACTTTTTCAGCCGAGATCAAACAAGGCAATACTCTGCCTTCTTGTTTCAGCTCTCACACTGTAAACACATGTGCTTTCCATGCTCTAGTTAGTACCACACTTTTCACATTTTATGCTTTTTGTTCACCTTTAAAATGTCCCCCAAACATAGTTCTGAAGTGCTGTCTAGTGTTTCTAATTGCAAGAAGTTCTGTGATGTGCCTTGTGGAGAAAATAGGTATTAGGTAAGTTTTGTTCAGACATGAATTATAATGTTGTTGGCTGTTAGTTCAATGTTAATCAATCAACAATATATACTGGGGGTGCCAAAAAAAATGTATACAAGTGGACACTTTGGTCAACATTGCTCAAGCAGTATTTCACTGTAATCAGAAGTGTCTGGATGCTGATGGTAACCACTTTGAGCATCTCTTGTAATTGCAGAAGTCACACGTGACTTGTATTCATTTTTGTTATCAGTATATATTGAGTATTACAATTTTAATACAATTTTCCTTTCTTCAAATGTGTACACATATTTTGGCTCCCTCTGTATTACATGAGGTATTTTTAAATAGATACACTCATAAAACAAGATTATGTATTGATTAATGATGAAAATATTGTGACCTGAGGCCTATAGGAACATAACCCTGTATTTCCCCTAGGAGCAAAGATTCAATATTCACTAATTCAGTGTTCATAACAAATTTATAAAACATTACTATGAATGATGATAATTGACTGTATATGTGTGTATGTTATATGTGTTTGCATTTGTGTCATTTAGGCAACAAAGAATCCAAGAGTTATTGAAATTAAATAGTTTGCCTAAGATTATTTGCCAGGGTGGTAAATGGTAGACCTGGAATCTTGGCTGCCATATTTCAAAGTCTTTTGGCTATCCGTTCCCCATACCAGTGGCTTTTCTTTGTTTAATTAGCTATAAAACCTAATTATTACTGTGTGTGTGTGTGTGTGTGTGTGTGTGTGTGTGTGTCTGTATAAATAAAATCTATGGAGTTGGCTGAAAGAACAATGAAAAACCATAGTTCATATAGAGAAATAGATGTAGATAATACTTTTAAAAACAGTTTGCTTTACAATCCCAGTATAGTGTTTAATTAAGTGATCCAAAATCTTAAAAGAGAAGTAGGAGGACCTCTTCATTTCAAAGGTGACTTTGTAACTCTACAGACGTATTCCTTAGCATGGAAATGAAAGTCTGACAAGTGAACAAACCCTAAAAAATGAAAACTATAAAAAAATACTATTATGACTTAGATTTTTGTTTTGGCCTGAGGATCTGCACCTTAAACTTGCCTGACATTTATCTGAGTTGAACTCACTTAATGGAAGTGAACACGCCTGCATACCATGGGTAGTTAGACACTCCCAGGCCTGATTTCATAAAGAGCTATATCACCTTCCTAATCAATTGCACATTTATATAGATGGATGATGGGAGAAATTTTGTCTTGAAATCTATACAAAACGGAGTAATATGGATCAAGATACTATGTGGTCTCCAGATACTTGTATCTCTCTCTCTCTCTCTCTCTCTCTCTCTCTCTCTCTCTCTCTCTCTCTCTCTATATATATATATATATATATATATATATATATATATATATACACACACACACACACACACACACAGATACATATGCACATACACATGAAAACATTTTTTTACATACTTCATAATTCATGTTCAAAAAGTAAGTTAAACTATTTTGCAACTGCCAAAGCACCTTTGTAAACAGTTTGAAAACCTGTTGTTTTTTTTCCTTCTTATGCTATTCTTCTCTAAGTAGATTTTATAAGCGCTTAGAGGTTAAGAATCATATCTTTTGTATTTCTGTATTTGCAAATGATATTAGTTTAGTGCTAATATAAAGAAATCTCCTATCATTGATAATCCAGTTTAGCCCAGAGTTGACAACCAGCTGTATTAAAATGATTTCTGCAATATTGTGGTTAGAATTAAATAGTGTGATGGAGTGATGTCACTTGGTTCTGTAGCACGAGGGTCTTGATACATGTACAAAATGGATGAGATTTTCTTTTTCATACGATATTCTTTCTCTTTTTTTATTCATGTGATAGTCTCTTGTCATTGTTCCCCCTTTGGAAACAAGAGCCAGTCATGAGGCTCAAATTAACACTTCTCAACTTCCAAAAAGCTTCCAGACACAAGGTTGAGTGAGGTGCTTCCAACAGGGAAACAAGAAAAGATAACAACATTTTATGTCTGCTTCAAGGCTACACTACAAATCCTGGAGTGTGAGAAAACGGACTCAGGGGTCCTTAAGAGCTGTATCATTACTGAGCCAAAAGAACTAATTGGTTTCAGCTTAGAATTCTAAATTCTAACTCAGAATTCACTATCATTTCAATATTTCTCTTAAATTAATTAAATGGCTTTATGTCCAGCAACTTTAATGATTCTTATTTGAGGAACTAAGCTGTTTGCAAATTAAGGTATGAAGATGGATTTATTTTTCTCCAGTTTAGAGCACAGCTGAATCCCATGGTGTAGATAAAAACGGATTAACCACATGACTCCATCATCCAAGGCTTTGCTGGTTAGGTCACCTCTCCCACTGGGCAGAGATCGTGTGCATTCAGAGGTCCTGCCATGACTAATTAAAAAATATCTACTGTGTTTACTAATATAAGCACCACTCAGAACATATTAGAAAAATCTCTTCTTCAGCCTTGAAATGAATGCAAAAGCGATAGGGCGATTCCAAACTTTTCAGCCGTAGACTTGCTTATGTTTCAGTGGAGATTATTGAAAGCAATCATTCTTTTTTGCTTTAGGAAAAACTGCCAGAGGATGAGAGAAAACACAAAGAAGCTTTGGACGATCTTCACATGGTAGTAGATGAAGATTCGCGGAGTGAAAGCAGCAGTGCAGACGAGGGGAGAGAAAAGACCAAATTGCTGTTAGAAAGATTGAAAGCTCTAGAGGTAAGAAATGAAACAATTTTTGCACACTTAAAGAAACATAACAGTGTTCTGCTTCTTTTATTGACAGCAATTTTGAGTGAGGATAAATCTTCCTTTCTCGGTTCTCAGTTCCCCCAGACTAATAGGATCGAGTCTCTCCCATTGTGTTGACTTTGTTAATGGTGAGCTTTTGCTCATCATTTGTATCGCTCAGTCTTGACCTTGCGATGATGATGGTATTGCATTAAAAAGAGTACATAGTATAGTAATTCACTTTAAATTCATTTCAGCCCTCAAAGTGGACCAGTTCCCCTTAAAATCGCCAGTTCCTTGAAGGAAGGGGCTGTTCGATATTTCACTTTGTTTTCCCAATACCTAATAGAATGAGTGAATGAATAAACAAAATATCCAATACTATGTAAGGATGATTGTACACAAGCAAACAAAATTTAATTTTAAGCAGTAGGACCATTATTTTTTTTTAAAAAAGAAGAAAGAAAATCTGTGCAGAAGTTCAACATGTAAAACATGAAAGTAGAACTGAAGCTTAGCTAACGGATGCTGGAGGGAGGTTTGTGAAGCAGGACAGTCCACAGAAACACAGTTTGAAACCACTGATCTATTACTTAATGGCATTTGACCTCAATCCAGGTGTTAATTCCTGAATGTTTATAGCAATCCTCAGAGAACATTCCAGTTATTAGTTCTTGATTGAGATTTCACGTGCTGAAAGTTTCCGCGAGGTGTCTTTTTCTGTGAGTTAGCTTATCTCCTTTCGATTAAGTTTTCCATTAGCATATGGAACTGGAGCATACAGTAATTACTTTTAAGTAAAGACTATGGGTAACCCATCTCTTCTTAAACTAGGTACAAGGGGCCTTCAGAACCTCCAAAAATGTAGTTCTCTCATAGGGTCTACAGAATCCCGAACACTTCAATAAAGGGAAGAAACAAGACCTGGAGATGTCTTGTTTCCTCTGCTTTGTTCCTCCTTTCCTGCCTCGACCACCACGTGGTCTATAGTGGGCCTGTCCTTTTTTACTCTAATTTCCTCAGCAGTAGTAAAGCAAAATCGTTAAGATTATGGACTTCTCGGCCAGATTCCCAGGGTTTGGTTTAAATCCCAATTCTACTTTCTAAGTTGAAACGTTGAGTGCATTAGACTCTCCATGCCTCAGTTTCTTCAACTGCAGAAATGGAGATAATAAGAGTAATTTATCTTATATGGAAGTAATGAAGATTAAATGAGTTAATATTTGTATCATGGTCTTGTCTGTCTACCTATTCCAAGGCTTCTGCCTTCCCTTAAATCATGTTTCCCCCTATTTATCAGGATACAATAAGCAACACAAGAACTATGGATGAAAAAATTCAGCTACTACACATAGGTGTGACCAAAGGTAGACAGGTTAAGCAAGTGATGTCACACATGGACAGAAGAGAGGTCAACTCAGGGACCCTCTAGCAGGTCCCCTTGGGCAAGCGACCAGAAATCATCTGTTTCTCCCCAAAGGTTCTCATACTTTTTGTCTCTGTTAAAGGTGGGAAGGCCTTCTCAAAGGAGACTGAGGTTTCTGGGAGTCCTGGGAAATTCATGGCTGTTCTGAGATTGCATTATCTGGATTTTACAATAGGAATGAGTGAATATTACAATCTCTTACTTCCCTAGAACCATATACTGAAATTGTTAGCTGTATTGAAGATTACAGTGAAAACTGCTCTTAGTTCACCTGTTATTAAGACAACTTTGTAAAGGACATTTTATTTCATCGAACCAAGAGGTATTTAAAAAATATCTTTGGCAGTGAATGTTTCTTAAGTCCTCACTGAGTAAAAGAGAAGTAGTATTTCTTTAGTTGGATGCAATAGATGATATCTCTAAGTGCCAGTAAGCTCCAAAATTTTAATTCACCAAAAAATATTTTATTTTCTGAATTAACGTCCTCTAGGCACAGTATCACTGCTTGTTCCCTCAGTTTTTTTTGTGCAGTATTAAGTTTATTCTCTCCCTGCCCGCAAATATCTCACTATTGTCTACTTGAACAGATAATAAGAGATCTTTATGAAATACTTACAGATGTATATACACGCATATATATGTCTCTTCCAATTTTCATATGAATTTCATGTTACTTAATTTCACTTTGTTTTTAAAAATTCACTGTGTGTGCTCTCTGTGTAGGATTCTTTGCGTGAGTTAACCATTATTGTGGGAAAATGAAGGACTCATTCTAACACGCTGCAGTCTGAGCTAGTCACAGGCCCCCATGCAGATTTAGACACTTTAACAAAATGCTTTTGGGAGATTGCAGGGAAATTAAACATAATTCTTCAAAATTACTTTGGCATAGTTTGATGTTGTATAGCAAGATTTTAGAAAAACAAAAAAAATATATTTTTATCAGTGTATTTTTGAGCCCACCATGGATTTGTGTACCCTAATCTCTTGGTCCTGGTGTTGTGGGAAGCACTAAGAAATTATTTGAAGGGTGATGGAAAGCAGCCCTTCTTAATTCCTGGTCTCCAAACAAGTCCCAATAAGGTGTGGAAAAGCAGAGAGGCAGAGTTGACGTCTAGTATTATTTCTTGATTACTATCATGACACTATTTAAAAACAACCTAGATAGTAGCTGAGGAGCCCCTGACTGAGAATTAAGTAAATATTGTCCAAGCACAGTATCCGTCAGCCTGAGGAAAGTCTAGTGTCACCTTCACCCCAGAATTAGTCCCTCTTCTGGTCATTTCTGAGGCTGATTTCTTACTTGCACTCAATTTGAAACCACTCTTTCTTCTGTTTTCAGGAGCTACCTCATGTGAAACAGAGCCTCCTTTACTCAATTTTTCCAAAATCAAACCCTGCAAAGGATGATTGGTCATTGCAGAAGATTCCAAAGTCTAAAGGCTTTGAACTTGGTCTTTTGATAGCGCTGTTTTCTCTCAGTCCTTCAACTGCAGGGCATTTCTCACTAGCCCTTCTTGTCAGTTCTCAGCTTCATACCATAAACAGGGCCAGCTGTTGGTCACTTGCTCCCTTTCCCACAGCCAAGTTCCCCATCATTTATTATGCAGCGCTCTTTCTGTCTCTGCACTCCACTAATGCTCTCGTTCCCAGAGCTCATCATGGCATTTTGCTAAACAGGACATTTACCTTCCAAAAAGAACTCCAGGGCCAGCAGTCAAAATAATAATCACACACACATTTTCTTTCTCCTCTTAGCAGTTGTTTTCTCTACTCAGTGTCCATGGGCCTAAATTATAATTTTTGTTCAGGGTCCTGATGTCAGGTGGAGAAACCATTTGGTATACTTCATATTTGTGCTGTAAGGACCACATGGGATCTGGATATCACTTGCACATTTTCTGTAACTTTTCAGTGTTAGATATGGTGTTTTCTATGTTAAGTTTAGATTTTCAAGGCTGCTATTTCAGAAACTGCTTACTCAAAATACAGCTCATCATTTTCAACATGCCACAGGCCCCTTCTAGCAAAGGACTATTCTTTTCTCTTATCTCATTCCACACCACTAACTCAAGGGATCTTCCTTCCAGACTTGACCTTCATGATCCATTGACTTGACCATGGGTCCTCCTTTTTCTCTATTCCTGGGCTTTGGCCTCAGGCCCTAGGTTTACTCATGGCACGTTTCTTGGAATACATGGTTTGCTTGTCTCCAGACCCTCCTCCCTACATCCCCACCAGCCCTTTCTCACCACTTATTGACCAACTTCATGCCTAACTAGAAATCAAGATGGTATCCCCTTAGCTCTCTCTCAGCTTCACGGGCATCTCTGATTCCCAGGTGGAGAACAGGCCTGAGACCACCTGGGAGTTCTGAGCCTTCAGGTAAATGCTGATGCCTTAGCTATAGCCTCAAGGTCAGAAGAACGAGGCTTTTTATAGTAAAAACTTATTTGTGCAGAAAAACATGGCAATTAAATTTGTTAAAGTGAAGCATAGCTTTTTCCACTCAGTTATACCTTTCCATGAAGGTATGACAATTAAAGTGCTAAGCATAAGCATTTTTGTTAATCAGTAATTCCTGCTTAAAATGGGGTAGTTTAAAATAGTAATTCTCAAACCCTGCTGCATATCACAATTATGCATTGAGTTTATAGTCAATAGATATGTATTGAATATCTTTTATGGGCCAAATGCTCTTCTAGACACCAGCAGTAGATCAAATTTCATGGTCCCCCAACCCCAGTGAACAGGGACCAAAAGTACATACTTACATAAAATAATAAATAAGAACACAAACAAATAAATGGACAAAATTAATGTCTCTGAATAAGAAACATTAGGTGACATAGTAATAGGAGAGTGGGGATGGAAATTGGTGTGGCATTTACTTACAATGGCCTCTGATACTGGGCCTTCTGGATACAAGATAAATAAGAAAAAAGAGTTGAGTGAAAATCTGGAAGAACAAGATGGATTTGCAAATGTGAAAGCCTAGAAATGGTAGACAGTTTGGCAAGTTAGAGAAAGAGAGGTAAGCACTTTGTCCTGCGAGGTAAGGTATAAGATTAACAAGTTGGAAGAAGGTACATTGAGAGAGGATACAGGGGCCAGACCCTGTAAAGCCTTACGAGCCACATCACAGTAAAGACCTTGAATATAATTACAATGTAAAGGGAAGCCATTAGAAATTTTTAACTAGGCAAGTGACATGATCTGACTCGTACGTTAGGGAGACAGTTCTTGCTGTTTTATGGGCTAATAGCAAGACAGAGGTAGAGAGAGGAAGACCAGATAGGAGGTTGTTTCAGATTCCAGATGAAAGGTATTAGTCGACTGGTCTAGGGTGGGTACCTAGGAATAATAGGGAATAATAATATACTAAATATTAATAATAATATCATTGGACTGGTGCAGAATAATAATGATGTCCATGTTGGCAAGCATATATATATATATATATATATATATATATATATATATATATATATATATATATATATTGGGGGTACCAAACAAATGTATATAAGTGGACACTTTGGTCAACATTGGTCAAGCAGTAGTTCACCGTAATCGGAAATGTCTGGACGCTAATGGTAACCACTTTGAGCACCTCTTGTAATTGCACAAGTCAAATATGACTTGCATTCATCTTTTGTTATCAGTATATATTGAGTATGACAATTTTAATACAGTTCTCCTTTCTTAAAATATGTGTACATTTTTTGGTACACTCTGTATACATAGGGCTTACTATGTTCTAAGCACTGTTCCAATTAATAAATATATATATATATATATACTATTTTCATCATCATAACAACCCTTTGGTATGACATAGATATGATTATTATTATACCCATTTTATAGATGAGGAAACTGAGCCCCAGAAAGCTTGGATAACTTGCTCAGGGCACATAGTAAGTATGAAAGTCAGAATTTGAGCTCCATTTGTATGGTTCCACTATGCTATGTTAGTAAGAAATGGTCAAATATGAATGTATTTTAGAAGGAAAAACCTACTGGACTTAATGATGGATTGGATGTGGACTATAAGAGAAAGTGAGAAATCAAGGGTGACTTCTACTTTTTTTGGCCTTAGTAACTGAGTATCAGTTGTACCAAATTTCTGAGGGATGCAAGGCTGGAGGAGAGGTGATGGGGAAAGAAATGTACAGTCATCAGGGTTTTTTGGTCCATGTTAAGTTGATATGCCTATTAAACATTCAAGTGATGATGTTCCATAGACAGTAGGATATCCAAAGCCAAGGTCAGGGCTAGAGATAGGGATTTGAGAGTCATCGGCATATAGATGAGAGTCTGTGTTGTGAGACTTAAAAAAGCTGCATCAGAAGTCAGTGTAAAGTGGACCTTAACAGGGCTGAGGACAGATCCCTGGGTACCCTTCCAATAGAGGTCTGGCAGGGGAAGAAGAGCCAGCCAATGAGACTGGGAAAGAGTTGGTGTGGTAAGAAGGATATCAGAAAGGTTGGGGTGTCGTAAAAGCCTCAAGAAGAAAATGTTTCAAGGGCAACCTTGTCAAATGCTGCTAAGAGAATAAGAGAGATGAAGCACAGAATCCCTCATTGACTCTGGAAGGGATGCGTCAGCTAAAAGCTTGATAACTACAGTTTCTGTTTGGAGTAGGTGGAAATATAAGGGTGTGGAGACAGTATATGCAGACAACTATTTTGAGATGTTTTCCTATGATTGAGCTGACCTGCGGAGAGTCACACCTGAAGAAAGATAAAGCACAAGTGACGTTCTTTTAAAAACTCGGGTGACATTAGAGCAAGCTGGTGTACTGATATGAATGATCTGATGGAAAGGGTGAAATCCGCAATGCAAGAGAGAGAGATATATAAGAGTAGGAGTGAAATCTGCAAGCAAACAAGAGGGATGAAACCCATGCAGAAACAGAACTTCTAGAAATTCCGATGCCTAGAAGACAACCTGGGAAATTCTAAGTCTTTAAGTCTAAGACGGAAACCAAGCATGCGTGTTTTCCTACAGCACTACAGGTGATCAGATGCACAGCCAGGATTGAGAACTATGGATGCAGCTTTTAGAGTGATAGTTGCAGCTCCTCAAACACTTTAGGTGCCCTTCTGTTCAGCGGAATCTAAGATTTATTTGCCCCCAGTCTTGAATAGAACTTTTCCTGAATCTTCGTACCTCGATTCAGACTCCCTTCCCACATGCTCCCAATGCCAGAGAGCTTTTGAGCCTGAGGAAAGCTTGTCATCTCAACTGCTCTGATATGACTTCTTCCCTGCCTTTGATGACTCCCCTGGTGTGTCTGTGGGTATGATATGCCCACGTTTGACTTCGGCTCCTTACTTATGAGAGAAACAGTCTCATTTCTTAGCATTCCTGATTGGTTTTTAAGTTCTTACTTTGTTCTTCCTGTCACTTTTATCCTCTTCTGTTCTAAGGCACTGTAAAAAGAAATTGTTAAGTTATAAAGCATCATGCTGTTGATAGTCTGAATAGAAATTCTTAACTGTTTCCTTCTAATCTTTAGATTCTTTAACAGCTTACTGACAGGTAACTTCAGACATCCCTGTCTTAAAGTGTCTGGTGTATATCTTTCTCGTGATTAATTTGTATCCAACTGTGGGTCACCTAGCAATAATCACTAAAGTAGGATTAGAGACAAAAACTCCTCTTTGGTACAGCAGCTGGAAATGGGGGGAAAAATCCCTTCCTATGTCAGTATGTAACTTTGTACCACCGTTTTTCTAATTGTAAAGGTAGTAAATAGGGGTGGTCGGATGGCTCAGTTGGTTAGAGCGTGAGCTCTGAACAACAGGGTTGCTGGTTCGATTCCCACATGGGCCAGTGAGCTGCACCCTCCACAACTAGATTAAAGACAACGAGCTGCCGCTGAGCTGCTGGAGGGGTGGCCAGATGGCTCAGGTAGTTAAAGGGTGAGCTCTCAACAACAAGGTTGCCGGTTCAATTCCCACATGGGATAGTGGGCTGTGCCTCCTGGAACTAAAGATTGAAAACGGCTACTGGTCTGGGAGCTGAGCTGCACCCTCCACAACTAGATTGAAGGACAACTACTTGGAACTGATGGGCCCTGGAGAAACACTGTCCCCCCATGTTCCCCAATAAAAAATTTAAAAAAAAAGAGTAGTAAATAGTCACCTTGTAGAAACCTAGGAAAATACAAGGAAATTGATAAATTTTAATTACAACAATCAAAAATATCTGCTGTTGATACTTTGGCATGTATATTTCCAGTCTTTTTTATTTTCCTTTGTTGTACTTAATCAAGTTAGAAAATCATAAAATATCACTTTATACAGTTTAGTAGCTTGATCTTTTATGTAACATATGAAAACTATTTCCCCGGGTTAGTCAACATTCCTTAAATTAGGATTTAATGGCTGTGTAGAAATTTATCCAATGGATGCTGAGTACCATTTATTTAATCACTTTCTTTTGGCTACTTAAGTTTTTGACACTTTTTCATTATTATAATGTGATGAGCATCCTGGCTCATAAGCCTTTATATACAAATATTTTAATAGACTGTTTAAAATGTGATCATTCTTTTAAAAGAGTGATGGAGGTAGATTTTGCCACATCCATTTTAAGAGTCAGTGGCTCTCCAAAGTTAAGAATCTCAGAAATGACTCCGACGGGGGCAGCACAGTTAAGGAAAAAGCACCCAAGTCACCATCTAAGGGGACACCGTTACTGCTCCATATAGGAGAACATGAGAGGAGGGATGTGAAACTACTTCACAGATCCAAATCCTTGAGAACACCTTACAGTACAGGCAATCCTGCTGTCCTGTCACGTGCTGTGACCACTCTTTCAATTATGAGTCATGGATGCCCTACTCAGACTGACAAACAAAAGAAAGAGCGGTCATGTAACGAGGAACCAAAGTAGAACAATAGATGAAGGCATGAATTCATGCAACGTTTCAGAGTATGTCCGGGAGCTTTTCCTGTCTTGCATCTCCACTCTCCTGTAAGTCGGTTTCATATAGGCAGGCTTTCTCCCTGCTCTGGCAAAGTTGCCAACAAAAAGCTTCCTACTGATCAGCAGGGAAGAGGTTGTGTATCTCTTTCCTAGTAGTTCCATCCAAAATCCTAGACCGCAGAGAGGGATGTCATGAGCAGAAGCTCACATCTTGGCCACTCATTGCAGAATGGAGCATCACAACTGAAAGTCCCATCAATTCCATGATTGGGCAAAGTTTGGGGGTTTTACTTATTTAAATGTGAGAATTGCCTGACTAGCACTGAGAAAGGTAGGTTGCTACTTAGATACTGTCTTTTCTTTTTCTTCTGTGGTATTTCCTTTTTTTTTTTCTCTCTTCTCCTCCCTCCTTCCATCCCTCCTGCCCCCCCAGCCCCCTTCCCCATTCCTTCCCTTCTCCCATCTGATTGGCCATGTCTAGGCCTGAGCTCCCACTTGATGCTGGAGTTACAAAGATCCATGGAACATTTTCTCTGCCCCTGAGACACACTGTTGGAAGGACGACAAACATATACTAATTTACATAATAAAAGTAGGTGCTGGATTCTTTTTGGAGATGGCAAGGAGATAAGAAGGCGCCATTTGACTCAAATCAGTCTTTGAGGCTTCATGCAAATTTTCTCAGCAAGCAGTAAGAGGAAAGGCGGAGGGAGCTGCCTGGATAAGAGCAGCAAAAGCCTGAAACAACCTCAAAGAGCCATCAGGACATGGGCCTGCGGGAGCCTGGGGTACATACGCCAGAAACTAAACTGAAAGCATTGGCCTATCCTGTAAGTGCAAGCGCACGGAATTACCCGTCTATCCAACACATGTATATTAAGATCTAACAGTGTTTGTGTTTGACACTCACTGAGCATCTAATCAAACCTCTCATCTGTTTAGAGATGTTCTTAACTAACGGCCCCTTGAATGCCCACCGTGTCCTGGAGCTGCAGCTGCTCCTGATGCTTCAGCCCATCTTTACTGCCCAAATATAGCCAAACAAATACGCCAAGCGGTGGTGAAAACACACCTGAGCTACCAGAGAAGAGAGATGGCTTGAAAGCATAGGCCCCCACCGACTTTGAAAGAAACTCCTTTGGAGTGTAGAAAAAAATACTTGCATTCCATAAATTGACGTTGTACCCATCACCAAAAGCCTTTGATCAGCACCCGTAGTCTTTCTGCCTGTCTCTTCACTATTGATGTGAGAGAATTGAACTTGTTTGCAATTTAGGTTTCCCAATAGTGATAGGCCGCTGAGGATTCCTCTTACCTTGGATTTTGTTAGTGTCTACATCGCTGTTTTATAGCAGCCCTTTCGGCCTTCTAAGCCCTGGCAGCTTGATCAATCCAGACATAAACTTTTATCAGTGATGATCAACTGCTGAAGGGATAGGAAAGACCCTCTGGGTGAGGTAGTAGCCAGAAGAGACAGGGGACCGGTGACTTCTCTGCATCGCCGTGCAGAGAAGCTTGTTAGCAACACGTCATGTGTTAGAAAATGCCAATATGTCAAGAATTAATCTGCATAAATATGTCACTTTCCCTGGCTCAGATATGTGTGGGAGCTTGTAAGAAAACCCCAGATCTTAGAGAAGGCCAATGCATCACAGACTAATCTCCATAAATATTCTAAGAGCTATCAAAGAAGAAAAATGAGCCATAGGGCCAACATTAATTGTGCCCAGAGATAATTAGAACAAAGTGTTGTTAATTGTGTGTTGGTTTAATGTAATGTAGCCACGACCTTGCTTTTTTTTTTTCTCAGAGAGTATAAATTTTGATGTCAAAAACTGAAAGCTGGCTGGCTTGATTAATCAAAAGACCTCAGTTTGTTTAGTTACAGCCAATTAGGCATTTTAATCCTTACTCTACAACGTATGATTAAGCCTAGTATGTCAAGAGTATTAATTGGAAAACAAAACCCCAAATCTTGGTTCTTTTTGCATAATGGGTATCTGAGTTGTTCTGGATGTGACGCTTCTAAGTAACTTACCTAAGTGTCATGAATGACAATGACAAGCTATGATTCAAAAAGCAGTATGATTGATGAGCAGTCCCACTTACAAAACCACTGCATTCTATAACCTCTAATAGCTTGCCAGGAGAAAATGTTACACAGCCTTGGAAAAGAAAAAACAAACAGTGGCTCCACGTTGGGGTCCAGAAAAATGCCTTTACATGCTGAGTCATCCTAATAATATGGTAATAGGTAATACGGTAATGCTAAAACTATGGAGTGTTGTAAGAAAATCATTTACTCTGATTTCTGATGGCAGCCTTTTGAGGGTGATCTAATCCATGAGCATTCAAATCACCCCCAACCCTAGGGCCTCAATACTTACTGGGTAGGAAATATATAGTTTTACTTTGTAACCAAAGCAGTGTGACCAAAGCACTATAATGGATCAGGGATTTTAAGATTTGGATGTGGGAGGAGAGATTATAAATACAAGCTGTTTTGGGTATAAGAATCTTACAGTGTGAGTTTGGGTAATTACTGATATTTCTTAAATATCTAAAATATGCCTCTGTTTTTATTTGTGAATTCAACTTTCTAAACGTAAATGCCCCAGGCAAATTGGCTAACATTCCTGTTTCTCTCACTAGTGACAGTACACCAAGGTGGGCTCAACCTCTCTTTCAGATTTCAGTGTTTACCAGTATTCAGCTAATAGAGTGAAATGGCGCTCTTCTAGAAAGCAAGTTCCCACTGTGCCTTTAAAGAAGGTACAGCTGGTAAAATGTTCCTATTGTTTGTTTTGAAAAGACGGTATCTACATAGCAACGGAAAAAGAAGAAATACTTTTAAAATTACAAGGAGCGCTGTCGGAGTGGACATTTTGGATCCTTTTTTTCCAGTCAGAAGCTTTTCCTTCACTTTCGTTTCAGTTATAGTCACATCCACAGGGGCTTTCTTAGAAACATGAAAAGCGTTTTTTCCTGTGACATCATTCTTGTTTTTTTGCTTTCAATGTGCCTAAGGCCAAAGGCAAATTGGTTTTGGTAATCTCATAAAATACCAAGATTATCATGAATTCAGTTAGAGGAGACTGCCTCCCAATCACTGGGTTGACTTGGGGAGAGAGCTCTGTAGCACAAACAGAGAAGCAGCTACAGGCAAAAGGCATGTGATGGGCAGATATTCCTAAATCCACAGGACAAAATGCGTTCCTCAGAAATCCAAATAACCAAAAATCTCACAGCAGTCTAGTTCTATGAGAGAGAGACACATAAGAAAACAAATGGGTTTTCTCCCTGAAAAGTAATGTGTGGATATTCCCTGAGATGAATGTAAATTCTTCAGTACAGGCCCCATTTATGGATGGCCTTGTCCAATTCTCAGTGTCCAAAAACTGATCGCGAGGGCCTCATTGCAAAGATATAAGAGCTTCATGGATTATCAGAAAAAAATGTAAACCATGCTCATTATCAAATAATTATTATAATAGACTTAATAAGCATGTATTGAATATAATAATGACACTTAAGAATTATGTAATGTTTCAACCTCTAGATGCCAGTCAGATGTCATCATTTTGGTAAATTCACTGGTGGCACATTTTTGGGGAAATTATAAAAATACGCTTATCTGATAAACTTATGTGGATCTTAACTTACCAGAGCTCACAGTTCCAAAACAGGAATTTTTCAAAAAGTATTTTTAGTAAGGTACATTCTAGGAGTAAATGTACAGTGAGCAGATTAAAGTTTGGTCTGTTTAAAAACAAATAATTTCTTTATCCCATATTCACCTATTACAAAAATTACAATTTTCAAAGAGCTAGAAAAGAGTTCTTTGTTCTTCCTCCCCTGTCACCCTGGCACCATGACATTCTCCTTCACTTATTCACATAAGCAGACAGACAGACAGACAGACACACACACACACACACACACACACACACACACACAGGCTGCAGTGCTATCTGAGAGAGCACATCATTTCAGTTTGAGTCATACAGATGACTTGACTTGAGGACCATGAGACATTTTCCTTCCAGACTTCTGGACTGTTTTCTTCATCACAGATCCTCCTATTTCTCTTGCTCACCAGCTCCTTTGTTTCTTCTCATCACTGGGGAAATGGGGAAGGAAGACATCTCTTGTCTCTCTTTCTCACCATGTTTCTTTTCTTTGTTTCTCTCAATCATTGTTGCTTCTGAGTTGGGATGCCAAAAATTCCACGTGGCATAGGCCTTTTTAGTCCATTGGCATTTTCCTTTCCTTCCACGTAATGAATCGCTTATAATTAATCAGGCAGTCATCTTAGATTAATCATCCAGTGTTTGAGGCTCTTGGTTTGATTTGTTTGTACCTAGGGATCTCTATCCACTTGCCAAAGTGGAGGTGGGGGTGGAGGAGGGGAAGGAGCAAAATGTTGTACCAGGGTCTGTAGTCATTCCCAAAACCAGGTCTTCCAGGAGGCCAGGTCCTAGTTGGTGAACATTTGCCTCTGGTGCCTTCATCTTCAACTTTGCTGAAGGAGTGGGAGTTTGGGTCGCTTCTTGTCACACAGCCTCTTCTTTGAGGCTGTCCAAAGAGCATGTCGCCATCTGTTATTCCACTTCCTCAACTCAAATTTGGCCCTCAAACCTTGACTTGGAACGGGCAATTTATGTTTTCTGCAACTGCTTGTCAATGAGACTGTCAGCTGCCGCTGGTTCCCTGCCTCCCTGCCAGTGCCCCTTTGCTGTGTTCCGGATGCTGTGCTTGAGGGAATCCTTAAAGCCATTTGTCTACTCTCTCAGCAGGCAGCAGTCCCTTTTACCTTCTCTCTGCAGCTATTTGGGTACCTGCCGCCATCTGTTCTCTGCACATAACAAATGACATGGATCATGTTGCAATGAGCTGCAAAGCTACATGCAGCCAAATGAGTCCCCCAAACCACACATTCATAAAGGGGCTTTTTTCTCACTTGCATTGTTGCATCAGGAAAAGTACAGAGAAAGTATCCACAGAAAATAGTAAATGAAGTGGAATCTGTTTTGGTGGCATAAAAATAACTAATTCTTACAGCCTATCGTTATTTCAGTCAGCCAGCAAATACTTGTCACTGCTCCCTCGCACTGGCATTCATTCAGGAGGTACCTATAGGATGCCAAGAAATTGGAGGAAGATTTCTGGAAGCCCCCATACCTATCAGGTCAGGGTGATTCCAGTTGGTATAGCAACTTTGTGTATCTCCGCCCTGGGGCGAATTTCATAGCAGAAAGTATATACTAATCCTTCCTTCCCATAAGAATAAGAAGTAAATCTCACAAAACAGTGCATTGACAGCCTGGGGTAGGTGACAATTGAAACTAGTGAAGGAATGCACTGTATATCCCTCCCAAATGTGATTTTGTCAATTCCTCATTTTCTTTATCTGGGATTTAAATTCCAAAAGTAACCAAGTGTCCTGTCATCCCTCACTAGAGTGAGGGCAAGGACAGTAAGTTAGAATTTCACCTTGAATGGACAGTGCTCACTGTGTTGAATTGTAGCCTTTGCTTAAATCTCCCAGGCAGCAGACTCTGCATATGAATACAAAGGTTTAAAAGGAGAAGAGGGGCCCTGTGGAAGTGATGGCAAACCGAGATATAATAGTCTCAGAACTAATCTGGTTTCTATTCTTCAGCTACAGGGAATTGTGCACTATCTGCTGAGAAAATCATTTCATTTTCAAATTACACTATTATTAATACTGATAAACCAAGAAATGACAAAACCCAGGATAGACTCACCTATTTTGCATCATTTCTAGTTTTCATTTATTGTACTATCAGTACATAAATTAGCATATCTTATTTTTAAATCAGCACTGCTGTGCAATGCCATTTAATGGCTTTTAAGCTAGTCAACTAATCCACAGTTTGTCTTTCTTTTTTTTTTAAACACCCAAAGTAAGAGCTTTCAAAAAAGAGTCCCAATATTACCAACTTGGAAGTTTATCATTCTTACAGTTCTTCTATTCAGTTTATATGTCACAGCATATTTAATTTTCTTTAATTTAAGTACCACCACATGTATTTGAATTCATATTAGACATATGACAAATAAGAAACCATTTAAACCAACTCTGATCCTCTGGATCGAAGTAACACGTCCCCTGTGAGACTGAATATTTTATTGTACGTGTAGGACGCACCTGTTAATTTACTTTACCCATTGTGATCAAATGCTTTATAACTCTCACTTTTCAAAAATAAATCTTGTAATAATTTGGCCTCAAGCATGAACTTCTGGAGGTGATAAAGCATTCATGAAGTGAGGCTACTAGCTCACTTTTACAGTTTTCATTTACTTGTCAGCTTTTCAACACAGAGAAATTAGAGAAGAGACGTTTTGAAGAGATGGGAAGCACTGATTGTTTAGTCAGCACCAGCAGAAAGATAGATGTTTTTTATAGGGCAGCTGTCCCTGCAGGGTCATTATAAATTCCAAAGACTAGCAAAACATCGTGATTACTCATTGTCACTGAATTAAATCTGGTTCATCCTGGAAAAGGCTCTGGAAACGGTATCAGTTGCCTCTTTTCCTCTGGATGCCTTAGAAGGTCACCTACCTTGCTTCTGCCAGAGGATAACCTGTTTCTTAAAGACTATCTTGCTGAGACTCTCATCCTAGCTCCTTTGGCAGAAGAAGACTTGGACATTCATTGTCAAGCAACCTGAGGGGTGATCTGCATGGCCAGCCTCCCTTCTCTTCCTCTTTGGCTCTGATATCATCAGTAACACCCCCATTTCACTCATTTCCTCTATTTTTAGTCTCCCCTCCCCCCAATAGTCTTATATTAAAATGCAAATCTCTTGGGACAACTAGCCCATGAATATGAATTTCCTGACAAAGGTAACTCAGACTCACCTTTACCTAATAGCCAGAGAAGGAAAGAGAGCATATCCTTTTTGTTCCAGACTTTTGTGCACTTTGAAATGTTCCTCATGCTGAGGCAGCATGATAGAAATGAGCGCAGAGTTTCAACTCTTCAGTCCTGGGTTCCAATCCTGCTCCTATCACTAACTTTGGGAGAGTTCATAGACACTCTGAGCCTCAGTTCCCCATCTATAAAATGGGAGTATGATATTAATACATATGCACATGGATTAGATGAAAAAATAACATTTTGAAAGGCTAGTATAGGGTATGGCACAATAAGAGACACTTATTTCTTCCTTTTTAAACTGAATATCACAATCTCAAGAGTTATTCCCTTTAGGTAAGACTGAGGCAGTTCTTTCTACCCAGCTTATAGGAATAGTGACCTCTTATGAACGTTAAGCCTGGGTGCTTTGTCCTGTTAATGTCTCATCAGGCATCCAGATGATGGGCTATAACCTTCATGGGCTCAGGTATCCTTCTTTCTGCTCTGTAGGTGATTTTATTGCTGACCCTGATAGCCCTGTTCCCATGCCCTCCTTATTCAGTTGTCCTGTCTTCCTTCCAAGTTAAGGAATTGGAGAAACCCCTGATGGAGCTTCCCATCGTCCCTCCTCCTCCTCTACTCTCCCCAGCCCTACAGGAGGGACAAATCACCCCTCAGTGTTCCATGTGGGACTGTCAGAAGGCTAGTCAACTGCCATTTCAGAGCAGCCCTTTCTCAGAGCCCCAATTTCCTTAGTGGTGTGTGTATGTGTCAGGAGCACATTATCCAAGTGTTTCCTTCCCCTGTCCCCTGAGGACCCATGGCCAGGTGTCCCCTGCCAGGTATCTGGGGCAACCTACCAGCTTGCAACCCCTGCTGTGAGACCCAGAACCCAAGGCCTTCTCCACTGTATTCATGGTGATTCTCCTCTGGCTCTGACTCTGCAATCAGAGCTGCCCTCAAACCCCTGAACTCACCTGGGCAAAGTCTTCCCTCAGTCCACAGTCCCTCATTCACCTGGGCTTGGCTGCCTTTGTCAGGTACTTACACAGACGTTCTATCAGCAGATGGAAACCACGTCGTTCTGTTAGGCAGAGGTAGAAAGGCGCTAGGAATCTGTGGTATATACTTGATTACTTTGGCCTAGTGAACTTCACTAATAAATATAACAGGGTAGCGATGACTTCAGCCTGACTTTCACTTGATGTAGTAGAATGCGTAACAGATCATGTCACCTATTGGAAATTAAGGTTGATGGGCTTCCATGATGAATTTTTTTTTAATCACACTTTTGTCCAGATTACTTTAAACTCTATTATTTTCCATCCACCTTGAAAGAACAGTATTATCTTTATGTCCAGAATTTTCAAATCGAAAGTATGTCTGGATCTCAGAAAATGTGGACTCGATTTTTTAATCAGAGACACCAAATGAATACCAGCAATTACACCAAAATGCTAAACTTTTTTTTTTTTTAACTTAAATAAGTGATTTTTAAATTGTCTTCCCTGAATCAACAGCATCAGCATCCTGGGAACTCGTTCAAAATGCAAAATCTCAGGCCCCAGCTTAGACCCTCTGAACCAGAAACTCTGGAGAATATGGCTGGCAACTGGCTTTTTAACAAGACCTCCCAGTGATTCTAACGTCAGCTGAAGCTTGAGAATCACAAATCTAAATTATTATATTGAATCGCCACTAATAAAAATGCTTTCAGGTTTGATGTTTATTGTAAAGTCTAAATTCAGATTGAATAAGGATGGCTAATTAAGCATTTTCCTTTTCTGCTTTATCAATTAATATTTCTGAACACCATAGACACTCAGATTGTCAAGTGTGGGTGAGCATATCTAAAGTAATTTGCTGGCATGCAAAATTACTAAGGGACTGTAACACACCTATTTGGGATAAATCAAGTAGTTATAACTGTCTAATTTGGTGTTCGCCCTTCTATTTAGCATCTTATAAGATGCTCATACATGTTTGCCCCAACAGGAAGATGACAATAGATCACAATGGTGGTGAGTGACCATAGACTATTTTGGTTACCTGATACCGAACTCTAATAGTTTCTTCACTCAATACTCATTTGTTTAACCCAAAAGTATGTTTGTGCACACTTTGCTGGGTAATTACAGAAACATGAGAAACATGAGTCAGGGGTCTTTTGGTTGCAAGTAACAACAACAACACAACGTTCAAACTAGGTTAAGGGGATAACAGAATTCATTAACTCATATAAATAAAATACCGGTGATAGGTATTAAGTCTCAGGCATTGCTGGATCCAGGTTTCAGACAATATCACCAGAAATCATCTCACTGTATTCTCAGCTATGCTTCGCCTTGCATTATTTCATTCTCAGACAGGATATTTCAAATGGTAGTAAAAGGTCACCTGCAACAGCAGGTTTCTGTGGCACTGATCTTACAACCCCGGGGGACAGAATGTCATTCCGCCTACAGTCTCAGGGCTTACTCCCATTGGATGAACTGGAAGCCCACTGAACTATGCTGATTGGCCGGCATGGGCCACTGTATAACCTGGGTTCTGCCTAAAACTATGGACCATGAATGAACACAGTCTGGTCTACTGAAGGAAAACCAGGGTTAGATGCCAGAGGATGGCAGAAGAGTTGCTAGGCAGGTAAAAACAGCAGAAATGCTATACTCAAAGGCAATGACAGAAAGCTCTTTTCCGCCATGTACATTCTCTAGTAGCTGTACTTGTTTTTTGTTTTGTTTTAGTGCCAGAAACAGCCATCTGATTTGGAGAGAGGGAGTGCTAGATTGGGTACTGGCGACTTGGCTTTTGAGATTGTGCCTTGCACCTGGCTTTGTGGGCTTTGCCAGCTTTCACTCATTTCCGTATGTGACAACTTGGTTTCAGTAGTTTGGCTTTTACCCTCATGTAACAGTTGAAGAATCAACTTAGAGTAGGAGAAAATATTAATATTTAAAAACATTAATTTATATATGAATTTGTGATGTTAAAGTTATGTTAATTTCATTAATGTACTGATCAGTATAAAAGGAATGTAATTATGTGTATATTATAACTTATATAATATGATTATAAAATAAATGAAAAAGAAGCATTAAGCATCACTCATAATTTTAACAGCTCTTCCCATGGTATGTTAACATTTTGTTTTGTTTTCTTATAGTCTTTTTTTCCTGTACATTTTTCTTAATTATAAACATGTGGCATGATTACAGATCCAGATCTTTGAAGAAGAATATATAAAATATGACTACTTACGTTCTTTTCATAACTATCGTTTTAATGGCTGACTAATATCCAGTCAGTATGTCATTATATTACTCTGATGTTAAACATTCAGATTGTTGCTAATTTTCCAGTTACTTAGTTTCTATATCACTTTCTGTTCCTAGAAAATGAGAATTAGCCAGCATTTACAGATTATAAATCCATGTCTTTCTATTTGATATATTTTAAGTGTAAACACCTCATGAAAGTCTAGGAGTGCAGCTATGGTTCAATAATATTTCCTGAGTTGAGAGGGTGACCAGAACATGGGTTCTGTCTTAGAGACTCTAGTCTTAATCTCAGTTTGGTGTCTTCCTATAAGTAAGTATCCCTATGAGAGTAAGCCTAGCATATTGGGTGCATAGTAAGTAAAAATGGGCTGCAAAGAACTTGCACAAATAGAATTCTTTCATGTTGATGCTCATTAATGGTGATGAATGCTAGGTCAGGAGTCAAGAATCCAAAGAAAAGCTGAAAAGATTTTCCCTGCCCCTCCTACCCTGTATTATCTTCCCTTCCATTAATGAAAGAAGCACATCTATGAATGAAAGAAAGCTGATTTCAGTCTACAGAGATTGCTGAAGCTGTTGCAATTTTGACTTTCCTTATTCAAGCTTAAATCATGAGTGGCGGTTCTATTACTTGTGCATGAATGAGACTCAATAAAAATTTTCAATAAAGTGCATTATAATAGTTGTAGTTATCTATTTTGTAGAATGCTTAGCCCAGGCTTCTAATTACAGTAGACTGCCCTCTCATTTTTCCTAATTTATAATGTCAAGATGTGTTTAGTTTTAATAAATTTAGCTGTAGGGAGAATACTTAGGAGCAAAAGTTAAATGTTTAAGTGTTTTTTTAAGGGCATTTTTCTACATTGTCACTATTAAACAAATGAGGAAGCTTGTAAAAATTCTTCCCTTATTATATTTTATCACTCGTTGGAGGATGTAATGATTTGATAATTTAAAATGTAAAACAAAAGAGAACATATATGTGTGTGTAATTCCCCTGCCTCCTGCCCTAATTTAATTGAAAACCCCTTAAAAATTAACTTTCAAAAATTTGAATGCTGCAGCTATGCTTGGAGGAAGTGAAACGGAGTAAGGGCAAGGGTCTGATCCCATAACCACCTGTCTCCATCCTGTTCAACTTTGCCCCATGGACATACCTTTATCAGTGAAAGTCATTTCTCTCTCTTCCTGTCTCCCTCCCCTTCCTTCTCACTTCCCTTCCTCCTTCTTTCCCTCCCTTTCCCCATCTATGTTTCCCCCCTCCCTCTACTTTTCTCCAGTAAATGTTGCTTTAATGTATTGCTATTCCCTTAGCTGGAGGAGGGATTCATAAGAAGCAGGTACAAAAGAAGCATTTGGATATTTTCCTCAGCAATCTTTGAAAGGAGGCCATTTGCCTCTGAAAAAAAAAAAAAAAAAGCACACGCTGAAGCACTGAACCTTTAAACAGGCAGGGTTCTCAGAAATTTATGAATCCTAAGCCAAGGGAGGGAAAATCTCAGCATGAGATCACCTGGCTAGTTAGTAACCAATCATGCATAGACAATACAGTTCACCTGACTCTTAATCCTGAGCTTCTTAACCTTTCATGGGTCATGGGTTACTTTGAAAATATAATGAAAGCCCTGGATTCTTTTAGCTGAAAATGTACTCATGTGTATACTTGCAATATTTTTCAAATAATTTTAAAGTGTCCCAGAATACCTGAAGTCCATGCATAAGCTCCGTCCACCTTGGCTAAGAATCCTTGATTACCCCTATGCATTTATTTTTCTTCACTGTTGCCTCTGATTCCTGAAATGTCCCGTCTTGATTGATTCTCTGTGTCTGTGAGGTACATGGGGGGAAGCTATTTGGGGGTGAAGAGTACACCTAAAGTTATATCTCAGCAGTTACCCACGTAAACCGATGATTGGGCTTTCTGGGATTGGAGAAGGAGATACCTTTTGAAATGTTTAGTATATATTGAAGAGAGAAGAGAGTGTGGGGACAGAGTCCCAGAAAGCAGTTTCCAGACTCTCGGCCTCACCTGAAAGGTGCTGGCTCGGGTAGTAGATGGCCGTCAGCTGTGGCTAATTGACCATCAGCTGTAATCAGTTAGCCAATTAGCCAGTGATATAATTGCCGCAGCTGTGTTGGTTGGTCAGTCCGTTGGTTGGTTGGCAGGCAGAGAAGCGGACAGCAGGTTGCAGGTGATGTGGATCCAGCCTCCAGTGAGACTATAGTGGTATGACTCCCCTATCTATAGCTCTGTGGGTGTTCCTTTTTGGCAGAGCCATATCCTGCATTCTTATGTGGGGAGCGGGAACAGAGACCCTGCATGTCGCCCTGCATGACAAGAGCTTGTCATGCAAGGTATCAGGAGGGGTCTCTGCTCCCGCTCCCCACATAAGAACACAGGATATGGTGAGGCCAGAAAGGAACACCCACAGAGCTATAGATAGGGAAGTCATACCACTATATTCTCGCTGGCGGCTGGGTTGGAGACACAGGAAGCAGGAGCCACACTATCCGCAACCTGCTGTCCACTTCTCTCTACCAACCAACCTCACTTGCTAACTGCAATCGGCCCTTGCTAGCTCAGCCACCATCTTCTTGCTAGCCCCCATTTTCTGCTAGTGTAGCCACAGCAGTTATATTAGTGGCCAATGGCTCACTGGTTACAGCTGACTGCCAACTAGCAACCAATCACAGTTGATGGCCATTTATTACCTGAGCCAGCACCTTTCCACATGAGGCTGAGAGCCTGGAAACTGCACTCCTGGCTCTGTCCTCACAGAGCTTCAAAGCTCAGGAAATGAAATGGCTAGTCCAGTCTATATTGAAACATAGCAAGGAGCCCAGAGTCTTACCAACATACAATATTCCAGTGGGTTTGCCCTTTGTATTAGCAAATATAGGAAAGCTTTAGAGTTTGTGCTGCAGTCAACTTGGTTGGCTAATTCTCTCACATCTGACAGTCTCTCCCCCTCTCTTCCTCCTTAGGGAGTATTTAATTTGAGGATTCATAGTAGATGCCAACCCCAAATCTATTGGTAGAAGGCAAATAGTTTATATTCCACTCTCGCTGTTTTATACCAATTGAATAATTCAGACCACCATTGATTTCTTTCAAAGGTCCTTAACAGTCTGGCGTGTAGCTGTCAGGAAGGGAGATTTCTCTCCCCAAACTTCAGTCCTCTTGGCTCTCTGACAACAAACAGCAATCAACATTTGGTGTCCCCAGTGTCATGAAGTTTTTATATCCAACGGTACTAATTTCTAACTTAAGTCATTTTGGAATGTAAGACTTTTCAACTCTCCCTTTTCAGTAAGCCAATAATACTTTAATATTTAGTTCTCTTTTTCTGCCAAAAGAAAATATTTTAACATGAATGAACATAGTCATAAAATGAAGGTGTTCATATTTTTTAATAGAACAGTAAGACTTCTATTGGGAGTATCCCTGGCAGATGCAGTCTTCCATGTATATTCCTCAGATCCCTTTGCTGTTTCCTGCACGCTCTTACAGCCAGTAGCTGTGTCTCTTGGTGGACAAACTGCCCAAGTTTTCCTACTTGCAAGGAGAACCATTTGCATCTCCATGTGGGCAGCCCTTAATCAATGAAGGGCAGGAAGAGGGGTAGCTCCTTTGACATTGAAGGGTTGACCTCAAGTTACCTCCAATGGTGTACCCTTGTTTGGCCTCCTTCTTTGATTATTCCCACTTCCCTGCTCACCTACTGATTTCTCCTATGTAAGAACTTTTCTTAATAAATCACATTCACACAAATTCTCATCTCATTATCTGCTTTGCAGGAACCCAATATAGACAATGTCCTTTTAAAATTATAAAATTGATACATGTGCACTTTAGGAAAAGAAAATAGAAGCTATAAAGAAGTCAAAGAAAAAATATACCAGCTCCTACCACTCAGAGTTAATGACATGTTGGTTTATATATTTTTATTTTTTCTGTGTGTATATATTTTTCTTGACTTTTGAAACTGGGATGACGTCGAAACAGTGCTTCTTTTGTTTATTTTTCCCAAAGTCTGAAGTATGTTTCTTGACATTTTCAGATAATGATTCTCAACTGTAGGGTGCCAGTGGATCTATTAGTGGTGGAGAAAGAGATGGTGTTGAAATGAACATGTAACCCACCACCCTGCTGCAGCCACACACAGTGGGGGACCTTTATTATGGGGATATGTCTAGCATGGAAATATTATCAAGCAAGTTATCCACCTCAGGAAAATGTTAATAACTTACTGCATAGTATTTCACTTGTTCAGTAAATGTACCATAATTTATCTAACTTATTTTGGATTTAGGTTGTTTCCGTAACTGTCTTAAAAAAAAAAAAAAAATTGTGTGTGTGTGTGTGTGTGTGTGTGTGTATACAAACATATTCCAAAAATGATTTAAGGTGGTTTAACTCACTTTTTTTATCTGAATTCTTCTTCCTGATTAAAGGTAAGGCATTAGCCTTTACCAAATGTCTCAAGAGTGAAATTTCACAATCCATTTTTTAGTCTCTCTTTTCCTCTCATGGAGTGTGACACCAACTGGTATGTATTCTGTCATTGACATATGCTTTGAACTCACCCTCTCTTCTCTGTCTTCCCTACCAATGCACAAGTGAGGGCCTTGATTATCTCTTGCTAGGATAACTATAACAGCCATCTGTACTGAGCCTTTTCTCTTCTGGTCCTAGTGCCCTCTGCCATCAGAATTAGCACTCCAAATGGATCGCTACACTGAGCTGTCTTTTAGCTTCCCCTGTCATCTGTCTCTCAGGAGATTTGCTTGATCCTGAACGTACTGTGTGTTTTCATACCTGTTTGTGTTTGCTCCTGCAATTTTCTGATCCTGGGAAAGGATCCCCAAACTTTCATCTCTACTACTCACTTGTCAAAATCATAGTCTTCCTTCAGAAATCAGCTCCGATAGCACAGTTCCTGTTGTAGTTCTAATAATTAGAATGCGCTCGGCTGCAAGTAACAGGAAAGTCAGCTCAAGCTACGATACATTTGAAAGGAGCCCAGAAATAGGTTGGGTTTTTGCCACAATTTGATAAAGGCTCAGGCTCCATACTTCTATATAATTTTAATTCTATATAATTGGCTTTGCCTTTCCCTGTGTCAGCATCATTCTTAGATGGCTTCCTTCAAGGCGGATAAATGGTTGTAGCAGATACAAGCTTCATATCCATTCAATATATCACCCAAAATATTTCCCAGAGGAGTCCCTGAAAACTACAGAACCATCTTTTACAAAAGTTCTCAGGAAGCCTCCCCTTTTTGGACCTAAAATCGATTATATACTTTTTCCTGAACCAGTCCCTGTAGCCAAAGAAAAATCATGTACTGATAGGTTTATCCCTGAGTATACTGACCAATCATTATGACAAGGGGATGATATAACTCTAATTAGATAAGACAAGTCAGAGTAGCTAGCCCTGTATAGTGGCTCAATACTGATCAATCGTATGACTTCCATATATTCACAAACGAGAGATGAAATGAATGTTGTGTAGACAACATTCTAGTGTGGAGTTCTCCATACTAGAATAGATCACAGAGGGCCTTAGAGATAGAATATTATATTATTTATCATGTGTGATTCCTTGTTTGTGGTTCTTAGAAACTGTCCCCCTTGTCTGATACCAAATACATCTTTAATAAATGTCCAGTGAAGGAACATGATTTAATGAATGAGGTAAAATAAGTTGATTTAAAAGATATTCTTTTCCCTTGAACTTTGATTCTGAAAGTTAATATTTAGTTTGAGGTCATAGTTTAACTTTTTAAAGAACAAGATTTCCATATAGTAACTTTTGCCATATTTAATTATCCGTGACTTTACATAGTTTCTGCATGCTGTCACCAGAGGAAACTACAAATTGGCTCTGTACGTGTGTCTATTTTCTGTTATAATGTAGGTGTTCATCCCAAGAGCAAGATGCATGACTTGGCCAACAAGTTATACGTAAAGTTATAATGACTTATCTAATTCCATAGTTAAGATTAGAGCAAATGTCAGTATAGTGTATTTGAAATAGCAGTTTCAAAGTTCTCAAAAGCAAGATACTGTAGAGAAAAGGCCAGGCTCCACAGGGCAAAAAGCCCCCTTTCATGCTAATTTGCCAAATGAATAGACATTCTGCCGATGCTCTCAACAATTCATCCTGCTCTTTGGGGATCTGCTATGTATGTCTCCAGTCACATTAGAGCCATTGTTGTAGCTCTTTTATTTTTACCTCCTCTGAAAATACCTTTTTTCTGAAAATACATTTAAGATTCAAAGGCTCTCTGGCCTCTAGGTACAAGCATCAT
The DNA here is from genome assembly GCF_057876585.1 of Rhinolophus sinicus. Classification (NCBI taxonomy): domain Eukaryota; kingdom Metazoa; phylum Chordata; class Mammalia; order Chiroptera; family Rhinolophidae; genus Rhinolophus; species Rhinolophus sinicus. The sequence goes on along the minus strand of NC_142517.1, from coordinate 128,378,625 downwards.
AATGAGATAGGATTCCGCATGTATATGTAAATCCTAAATACTCTCTTTCTGTCTTTAAATAATGGTGACAAAGAAAAAGGAAAAAAAAATAACTCATACATTTTGATCATATCAGTTATTTCTTTTGGGTTGAGGACTTTTAATTGGAATCATGTCCATATTGAAGGCTTTTTTTGCCATTACGTTTTGTCATGTTTCAAACGAATAGATACTATTACTTTTCTTTTAGATACAGTTAAAGGCAGTTATCATCAATCCCAGAGAAACACAATGTTTGATAATTGTTACACATACGGGAAAAGATTTCCACCTGGATTCCTACCTCAGATTTGGATTTTGAGAGTAAACTAACAGGATTTATTTAATCCCATTCCCCATTCATTGAGCTCTTCCCATATGTCAAGCTCCATGCTAGATACTAAGAACAGATCGATGAATGAGACACAGTTCCTGCCTTCCATCACAGTGTAATGGGAGTGAGGTGTACACTACGTTTATAGTTCAGTACAGGAGCAAGTGTAACAGCAGGAGTGTGGCAAAATGTAGAAGTAAGGGTGATTCAGCTCGTGGTTGAGAGGTAAAATTAGAGGATAATTGTGAAAGATTTGCCTGAAGTGGGGGTATTGAACTGTGCCTTTTAATCTTTAATCCTCTCTTCATCCCTTTCAATAGCCCATCAAGGTTGCCCTTAGAAGGAAGCTAACAGTCAGTGATGGTAATGTCCCAGGGATGGGTTGCATGACTTTCTTTTGACTGTGTGTGCTTTAAGCAGTGGGTTCGAGGACGTGGAGCCAGGAGCATCATAACATATGCATGATAACATACCTCTCCCATCTTAGAAAAGTGAACCCCTTCCTGATACAGGCTCATACACAAGAAAAATACCTCGCACAGCTGTTGTTCATATGATATCCATCTTCTGTTTAGCTATTGTTATATTTCCATGTGCAGTGTCACCTTAACCCTTCTGGTGAGTGCCAATAGTACCATTTTACTTTATATCCATTGACTCAGTACAGGTTTGACCAAATTCTGAAGGTCACTGATTTGAACTCTAGCCTGTAAAAGTGGTCAGCTCCTGCTCTTCTTGGAATGATTATCCAATTTTTTGAATTGCTTTTGCACTCTGTATTATTTCCCTGTCTCTAACTTTAAGCCTGCCTCTTGGTTTTTTAACTTGTGCTAAACGATGGTGAAGACAAAAACAAACAAACAAAGAAACAAAAAACAACAACAACTTACCAAAGATCTACAGATTTAAAAACAGTGACAAAAATTAGGCAGTAAGTCTAAGGAAAATGAAACTGTGGCATATAAAACCGTCCTCCTTTTCAGGTTAACATATGGGAATAATTACATTTATAAAATAAGTTGAATATAATTAAAGTAGATGAATAACAGTGAGGAGCTCACCAAAACTTATCTGTCTAGTGTGTGCACAGAGAACACAGGAAGAAATGAAAAGGACATTGCAATAACCTCAGGACGTTTTTCTTGGAGAGTGAATATGTACTCTTATTTTTCAAATGCCTTCAGATGTTTTCATAATTAATAAAATCAACTTCACTTTAAAACATTACCAAAGGTAGCATATTTTTCTCAATCAACTGAAAGTATAATATTCCTTATGTAGATATTCACGTGTGTGTGTGTGTGTGTGTGTGTGTGTGTGTGTGTGTGTGAAAAAGAGAGCGATTAACAGGGTCCTCATATATGAAAAGGATAAAAATCACTGATATAATGACATAGTGAGCTACAGAGGAATTTTTGACATGTGTGAAAGTGGAAAGAAAATGTAAGGAAGTCAAATACACAATCACAGGTTTTCTTACTTGATTTTATTGGATATAGCTTTTCTTCAAAGACCTTATAGCATCATTCTCAGAACTTCAACACTGGAGAACTGTGAACTTTTATAGCTAGAAGAGAACACTGAGATCATTTTACAAAAAAGGAAGTATTTTCGCATGATCTGTCCAAGACTCACACCTAGTTAGGGGTGAAATCAGGGCCAGAACTGCAGTTTCCTGATGCACTATCATAGGCTAGCTTTCCATTCTGAAATGTTTCTAAAAGGGAAGTAAGCAAAGGATGAAACCCATTAGACATGGCTTAGTTTGAAGTCATGGAGTAATACGTAGGACTACATAGTACATAGATTCTGGAGCTGGAATGATTGAATTTATTTCTTGGCTTTCCCACTTCCTAGCAAGTTATCTAATCTCTGAGCCACAAAGCACAGAGGAAGATGCAATAACAGTATCTGTCTCATAGGGTTGTTGGTAGAATAAAATGAGTCTCAGCATTGGGAACCTGCACATAGTATGGCCTGTAGATATGTTATCTCCCTATCCTCTTCATATGCATTATCTGTCACTTCTAAATTCCTAAGCCATTTCTATCTACAGCTTCTTGGGGCTCTTTGATCTTTCTCCATAGATGTGGAGGATCTAACAACCAGGTGACTCGAGATAACTTTGTCAGGGTCATCATGGTCAAAATAATGACGATACCAGTCAAGGTTCAACCAGAGAAGCAGAACCAGAGGATTTGTCACAGGGACTTGGCTTATGCAATTATGGGGCTGGTTAAGGCTGTTGTCTCTGCATCTGAAGTCTACAGGGCAGGCAGTCAGAAAGGGAAGATCACAGGCGGGACGATGCCCACAACTGTGACCCAAAACCCCGTAACAATGATCTGAAATTGGTATCCTTGTTTCTGACCTTGGTTTCAAGGGTATACTGTAAGGGCCCTTTGTCACAGAGTTAAGCACACAGACCTGGCTCAGGAGGAACCAGAAGAAGGTAGATCAATTCCGGGCCCAGCCGCTGCTTCATCAAGGTGAATCAGCAGATCATCAATAACCTATGTGAATTACAAAATGGCACTGCTTCATTTCCACCCTCCCAATCTCCCAAGAATCTTTCCTGTGTCTTTGAAATATGCAACAAAAAGGATTCTGGGAAATGTGATTCAGCTTAGCCAGACTCATCACAAAGCCATCATCATAACCAATAGTAGGAAGAAGAAATGTAGCAGAAGAGAAGATAGAATGAGGGAAATCAAGAGCAAATGAGATACACATTGAGTTTGATTCACCCCTATGTTGAAGGGAGTGTGTGTTGACGACCATGGGCAAAGTTCCACAGATCTCCACATGTACCTGCTCCCATGCCTACCTAAATAAAGGAGAGATATTTGAGCTTATTCATTAGTAGATACTTTCTCCTCAGTATACTTAAAAGCATTCTCATAAGTATGATAACCCAAAACACTTTCTAAATATTGAAATATGAACCACATGTTGTATTTTATCTTTTACCTTTGTATTAGCTCAAATAACACAAATCAAGCAAAATGAATCACATCTGTGTGGAGAGCCAAGAATTCTCCAATTTTACGGTAAATTTTGAAAATATCCTATATTAAACAGCCATAGGTTACAAACAACAGAAGAGTTTTCTGTGTTTTTACTTCTTTGTTTCATTTTGAATCTCTATAGTTCCTTGATTTTGATTTCATTTTAAGAGCTTTGAAATCCCTCTGTAACAGTTATCTGTTGCAGTGTAACAGATTATGTCCAATCTTTTAATGACTTAAAACAACAACTATTTATTTGCTCATAATCCTGTGGGCCCACAATTTGGCCAGGGTGGTTTTCATAGTGTCCTTGCTAAGGATCACTCATGCAGCCACAGCCCTGTGGCAGCTGTCTAAGATGCCCTCAGTCACACATGTGGTGGTTGGTGTTAGCTGTCAGCTGTCTGGTCTAGAGGACCTCAGCTGAGAGGGATCCTCTCTGCCCCAAGGGTCCTTTCATCCTTCAGTGATCAAGACCAGGCTTCTTTCCACGGCGATGCAAGGCAGTGAGAACAGAAGCTGCAAGGACTGTCTAGTCCAAGACTCGGATCTCCTATGACTTGACTTCTTCTACTTTATTCACCACAGAAGGTCACAAGACCATCCAAGATTCAAGAGTTGGAAATAGACTCCACTTCTTGATGGGAAGGATAGCAAAATCATTGCTAAGGATACACATACAAGATGGGGGGAAAAAATGTGTGACCATTTTTGTCATTGACTATACCTTCCATGCCAGGTAATCACCGGTATATTTTTAAGAGGATAACATTCCACAACTTGATTTGTCATCTTCTCATTTGCCTTTTTGAGAAATTAACAGTTGGGCATCCAGTTGTCTCAGCTGGTTAGAGCGCAGTGCTCATAACACCAACGTTACCGGTTCGATTCCCACATGGGCCAGTGAGTTGTGCCCTCCACAACTAGAGTGAAAAACGACTTGACTTGGAGATGATGGGTCCTGGAAAAACACACTGTTTCCCAGTATGCCCCAATAAAAATTTTTTTAAAAAATTAACAATCACTTTTATTTTACAATGTACATGTGAAAAATATCTTTTTTTTTTTTTTTTTTTTTCAAATAAAATAACCCCAGTAAGATAAGGGTCTAATTGCTAGAGTATATCAACTTCATCTGACATTGAAATTCATACTCAACACTGATCATTTGTGTCTACGAAGTTCCTTGACCCCTCACCACTGTCCCATTTGGCCGTTTAGGAAATCCCATTTAATTTACTTAAGTAGCTATGTCCAAATATCTGTAGAAGCCTTACAGAGAAAAAGGAAATTCCTCTGGTAACCCATTCGTCTTCCTGGACTTTTAAAGAAGATGATACTTTAATGAGGTTTAGATGTAAACATGACTACTTTGTTTCTCCCTGTGCCCAGTTGAGTTTTTCAGCAAGTAATAAATAATTACGAATGAAGCACCTTACAAGATACTTGTATGTGTCATAGCAATTATTATCTTTCGGCTTATCTCAAATCATGAGTGATGAAGTTATTCAAAGTTTAGCAAATTCTCAAACCATGTCTTGGTCAGGGAAACCTCTTGTTGAATAATACCAATTAGTATAGGTGCTAAGAAACACTTGGTCACTCGTAAGCATTTTAACTTAACACTTATATAAATAATGCTTGCCATGTGCCAGGTGTCGTTCTAAGAGCTTCATAAATAATTCGCCTAATCCTCACAATAACACCATGACATAGATAGTATTATTATAACCACTTTACAGAGGGAGACACGGAGAAGTTAAGTAACTTACTCAAGGTCCCTTGGCTAATAAATACTGAAGCTGAAATTGGATCCCCAGGCATTCTGACCTGAGAACCAGGACACCATGCTGCTTCCCACTGCATTCAAAAAACACACGCTCAAAGCACTACAGGTGGCACATGGAGAAGTGTAAGGGAAGGATAAGAAATTAAGCTTCTACTTGGAGAGAGAAATATAGTTTATACATTTGATACTGGAAAACAAAACTCAACATGCAGGACTTTGCATCTGCCTCTTCTCCACGAGAAAGAGCAATCGCAATATAGTAGATGAACTTGTCTTGGTGAGCCCCCCCACCCCGCCCCCTATGGCTTACTTCTTAGTGATAAAACCCAATTCTTTGTTTAAAGCATATTAGTTACCATGTGAAAAGAGCCTAACACCTGGTAATCAGGAAATCTCAATTTTATCACTTTTTATTCCCTACCTGGCTGTGTCACTATCAGCAAAGTCAGTTTCTCAACTGTAATAGGCGACCTTTAAACTAGAATTAACTACCCTCCAAAAGTAGCAACCGGCTACTATGTCTAAGACACAGACAGTATCTGTGGGGATATGAGATGCAAAACATATAATTCTGAATCTCAGGGTACCATCTTACTCCTATCTTTTTAAAATTAAATCTCCTTTTTCCTCCATAGCGAAAGAAAAAAGAAAAAGAAAAAAAAAAGCCTTCCCTGATCTATCTCATATTCTTAAATCTGTAATGACAATATTCAAAAGTGGTTTTTTTTGTCATATTAATTCTTCAATTCTAGCTTCAATGTAATTTAACGTGATTTGGCATGGGTTTTCCTGCCTCTTAAATCACTCTGGTTAACACTCAAGTAATCACTAAGCTTAGCCAAATAAAATCCCTAATGTATATGTAAGACTTTGAGATTAGTTGTCATTTGAACCTTTTATAATTGAATCCATGCCAAAGGATTAACCTGAACTAGGAGTTAAGGGTTTTCTTCCACCAATTATGCCTGTTTGTATTTTATTGGTCTGTGTTGATGAGAGGAAATTTCACGTAATTTTAAAAGAATTAAAAGTGATATTTAGGATTTGAGATGCTGCTCTTAAAAACTGACTCGTTGAATAAACATGATTAACCCACACAACACAAAGGAGAGAAGGCTCAGTAACATTTTGTATTTTCTTAATCTTTGGATTTGGGGCCTTTTAAAGATTTAATATTTTTAGGTTGTCCTCACTTCTGGCAGGTAGGTTGCAACAAAACTTCCATCTACAATACAGTCTTTTTTTACTAAACTATTTCATAGGCCTAGGGTGGAGCGAAAGAAAAATGAGTCAATTTTTGATGTCCACTGCAGTTACGAAAAAAGAAATTGTCTTTTGCCTGGGTGGAATGATGGCTTTTTCTGCTCACAGAATGTCTCTTGCCTAGCATGACATTTTCAGGGCAGAAAAAGCCCCTGCCCACGGGTAACCGCTGAGGTGAGTGGGTCACCTGTCCAACAGGGATTCTCTGGACACTGTCCACTGGCCTCTGCAGACTCAAAGGACAGCGAGCATTTTTCACCTACCGGTAATGGGACCAGCTGCTCAGTTTCCCTCGCATGATTCCTTAATCGCTTCTCATTCAGTCTAACTGGGCTAACATCCAGCTTTTCATCTCTCAGACACCATCCAGCTCTTGTTGGAGAAGGGAGGACTGATACATTTTTATGTTCACAAAAGATGCTTTCTTGATATTGGAAATTTCTCTTTTCATTTTCCATTTGTCACCAACCCTTTCTTTTTTTTTATTACATTTTTTTTTTGTTACCATAACTCCATTAGATTTTTCTGTCATAACTCAATTAGCTTTTTTCTACCAAATAAAATTTATAAAATAATGGCTAGATTTTTCTAACAGTGCCTTTAAAGATTTGACCTTAAAACGAAGCAGAACTGTTTTGTTTTTCGTTTTTTTCCATTGGATTCTTTGTGCCCAATTTGTGGTATATGTTCTTTCTTTCTTTTTTAGTTCTTCCGTATTTCATTCTCTACTAAGAGCCTATTGAGTGATTATCAGTTTTGTCCTAATTAGAAGAAAAGAAAACATTGCTAGCTTGTGATCCTGCAAAATTGGTACCATTAAGAAATGTTGTTCACTTTAGTGAGAAATAGAGTACAAATAAGGCAATGAAAATTCCGTATGTCGTTAAGTCAGTGATTTGGCCTGTTCATGACCTCGGCCAAGCAGGCTGTTTTGCAATCTGGAGCCTCTCAGAATGAGCTGTAACACAATTGATCCCAGTTATATAAGACATGGCACACTATTTCCTTTATTGATTTATCCCCAGCCTCTTCTCTACCTTATCCCATTTAGCTGATCAATTAATCTCTGATATAATTCATGGGCATTGGTTGAAAATAATGCAGCTGATGATATTTCCTCAGCAGCAGTGATGGGGTTCAAGGTGTGCATGAAAGCTAGAAGGCGTTCATTGTCACAGGTAGCCAGGGTGTCTTCTCAGTGAGAATCGGATTTAAGGAGTAGATTACTGTCAGCGCCTTGAGGGGAAACGCTGTGGCTGGCTTTGCTCCCCGTGTTGCACCATCACCTGGTTCAGAACCGGGCAGAGGGAGGAGATGCTCAGAAGTCCTTGTGGACTGAATGAAGAAAATGCAACTGTGTTGATTTTAAGAGCAAAGTCGTTTTAATTGATTGGTAAGCATCTCTTCAGCCCCCACCCCTGAAATTCTGAAATGTTATTTATTCCATTAAAAGACCAGGCTGAAATATACAGACCCCTGGACCAGAAGTCAAAAGAACTGGGGTGAGTGATGACAGAGAAGAAGGAGTGAGAATTCTGGTGTCAGACACACATGTTCAAATCCCAGCATTCCTTCTGCTGACTGTATGGCTTTTGATATTCCTCAAATTCCCTATACTCCTTTTTCTTCCCGTCTGAAAACTTGGGGCATTAATACCCACTTTCTGGAGCTCTTGTGAAGATTAAATGATATAATACACGTGATGTGAAGGACAAAGGCATGAAACAGCATGCTCGTTTGGAAAACTATAAGTTGCCCATCTATCTGGAGCACAGGATGCCTGTGGGAGAAACATGGGAGATGAAACTAAACAGATACAGAGCAGGCAGGTCATCAAGAGCCTTGGGTGCAAAGCGAATGGTTTTGAACTTCATCCTAAAATCTTTGGGATGTCATTATACTATTTTAAGCAAGGGAGAGGAATTCTGAGATCAAATTTGCATTTTATTATAGCAGCTCTGGCACAGCAACACTGGATTAGAAAATGCTAGCTTTTAACCTTTCCATCTTCTCCACATCTCTCCTCATACCTATTCTTTGATTTCACAGAACTGTACATAAAGTGCGTCTTGGTTTCTTGGCCTCTGGGCTTTTGCATATACAAGTCCCACTCCCTAGACCATGCTTTTCCTCCTTAGTGTATCATTAGTAAGAATTTTCTTAGTTGCAAATGGCAGAAAATCCAGCTCAAACTGGCTTGATCCATTAGGGCAATGCATTTGCTCAGAAGTAACTCCCTGCATAGCGGTATTCATGAGCCCAGAAAGTGCCATTAGAATCCGGGCTTTTTCTCCATCCATCTCTTCACATTCTTGCCAACACTTATTGTCTGGGTTTTGTTTTGTTTTGTTTTGATAGTAGCCATTCTAATAGGTACAAGGTGGTATCTCGCTGTGTTTTGGTTTGCATTTCCCTAATGATTAGTGATGTGGAGCATCTTTTCAGATGCTTATTAGTGCTTACAGAAATGTCTGTTCAATCCTTTGCCCATTTTTTTTAAATATCGCTGTTTTTTCTTGTTTTTTCTGCTGGCTGAGTTATAGGAGTTCTTGATTCTGGATATTAAGTCCTTATCAATATGATTAGCAAATATTTTCACATTGATTTTTTTTTTAATTCCTGTCCCTGACCTTTCCGATTTCCCTACCCTGTACTATTCCCATGGTTGAGAGAGGATCTGTAAACAAAAGGAAGCTCTTTTTAGGTGCCTAACTTTTTGTACAATCAACCCATTGATTGTATTCAATACATAGTCAAGGAAGAAGACTGATTAAGAAGGGTGGCAGTGTGTGGCAGCAAAAAAGGGCACAGGCACCTCCTCTGAGGTGCATGTTGTTACTCTTACCTAAGAAAAGCAGAGCCTCGAAGAGGGTTGGTAAGCTGCCCCAGGTAACAGAGTTAATAAGTGGTGAAACTGAACTATTCAAACTGATGTTAGAAGTGGTGTCAATGCGTCACATGAAGCTTCCTTCATGACATAGCATCAGGCATTTAAAACCAAAACAGAACAAAACAGTGAAATGCCCATTACAGTAGGCGAGAGAAGGGAGCCATGGTGGGACCTGGTGGGTCACTCATTTGGGCACCGCGAGGTATGTAGGCAATAGCCAGGGAACAACACACTTACTGCTTAGGTTATTAAATGGTTCCAACAACCTTCATTGCAGCCAGCAGTGCCACCCAGGCCACAGCAGCACTTCTCTTGCCCTTCGGTACCTAAGGTAAAGAGACACAAACCAGGCTTGGCCTCTTCATAACTTTGCTGGTGCTTCCTGCCCAGGAGACAGCTGCATGGGAGATAAATTAGACTCAGCATCCTTCAATGATTTGGAGACAAATTTTTATATTTCATACTCATATAAACCCTAAATTTCCCTAGAGCGGATGCATGCTACTGCAGGAGGTATACAATACATCTGCTAGAGATCATATTTTTTTCTTCCCTCCCTTCTTTCTTTCCTTTCTCTTCTTTATTTTCTTACTTTCCTTCTCTCTTCTTCTCTTGTTCTCTCCCTTTCTTCCCGCTGTTCACACTTGATCTGACTTTTGTAAGGTCGAGGACACCTGTGTTCAGAAGCTATTTCATCATCTTCCTGTTGATTGTTGCACCAAATGCTGAATACTTAATTCTATGATTGGTGTTTACATTAATTTCTCGGCTTGTGTTTAGCTAATTTGTGTGATGTGTGTGCAGCGAGTGATTCCCCATCAGCAGCGGTTCTCTCCAGGTGCCCAGGCTTCCACGGGCTCTTCGTGCCGCTGTACAGAACACATTCAAAATGCAATAGACAGAGACATTCTCTGCCAGCGTTCTGTGCCTCCACATCCTGATTATATGCCCTGGTGTAATCTCGGCATTCTTAGTGACGTGGTAGTTGATGAATTTGGAGCCAAAGTAAGCTTTTCATGTAAATGCAGTTTTCTCTCGCTTCTCTGCTCCCGTCCCCTCCAACCCAGAAGCCTATCCTATGAACAGTCCAACCATGTATGTCTATCAGGTCCTCTCTTATCACTGCAAATCCACTTTGCCTCATGCATGATCATATAGGCTAAGTTGAAATAAAGGAAGCTTGGCAATTTCTATTTCCCCCTTTGACTTTAGGTTGTAGGCCCATGAAATGAAACAATAGATTATTTAATCATTAAAGAAGATAACCCGGCTCATTCATGACTTACCATGGTGCCAACTCTCTGCATGAATGGGGAATACATGTGTTTTGTTTGATATCAGACGTTTGAAAACATGAGTTTTTGCAAGCATCTTTGAGTTTTCTTCCTGATGTTTGGCATCGTGAAAACTTTTTCCTGTAAACCTTTCGTGTTAGGCACGAGATGGTGATGAACTGTGCACTATCCAGGATGCAATTTCTTTTCATGGCTTTTTCTAAAAAGTGTGTCTCCAGAAAGCGTTTTATTTACATTATACTGACCTTTGAATCAACTTGTATTTTATCATCCTTTTCTTTCTTGTTTTGGAAATCTAGATAAATGCAAAGCTTTGGAGAAGGACCAAAAATAATTCAATATTGTTATTTTATAACAGCATTGCCATTATCATTATTGATGTTATATTTTAATTGGAGGGTAAACGATCCAATAAATGTGTTCTACTATTAATATTTAACTACTGGCTATGAAAAAACTAATATTATAAAACGTACACTGAATGTACCATGGCAGGAAAAAAAACCTATGTAGGAAAAGAAAAATCTCTGGCAAGAGAGAAACCAATGAATTCTCCAAGAAACTGAAATAGGTAAGGATAGATCTTTTATGGAAGTGCTTAAATATCTGATACCTTCTGTGAAGGGAAATAAAATGAAATTGTTTGAGTAGTACCTTTCAGAAATAAACTAGCCTTTCCCTGTGGCTGAAACATCAGGAGAAAATGGTACAAGTTCCTTCTAAACTCTTTGCAGTGTTGATGTATAATATATTAAAGAAATTTGATTTATAGTGATGAGTTATTAAGGAGAAATTGAAAGTTTCCCATCCCAGGAGTTTTTACATGCAAAATTTAAGGAACCCATTAAAGTCCATTAGTTTAAAAGGTAAACTTATTAAATCCTTCATGATAAAATAGCAATATCTGATTTTATGGTAAAATGAAAAAGGCATGGACAGCATTTTAAGAATTGGTATAATACACTTCTTGGCTCCCCTTGCAGCCAATGGCAGCCAGTGTTTAATGTGATGATTTAAGGATGATTTAAATTGGTTGTTCTGCAGAGGGGGAGGAAGATCCACAGAGAAACTCATTTATGGAATGATGTGAGATTCAGAGTAAAGTGATGGAGTAATTGGAAAGAAGTCTTATGGTTTGTAGCCCAAAGCCACATGAAAAGGAATCAGAGTTAGGCCTGTGTTTCAGATGGCCTCAATAAAGAGCCCTTGGGGGCTGAATATTTAACACCCACAGCTGCCAAGTGGCCTCAGGTACTCCCGCAAATCTGTTTTCCCTTATCCGAGGCCAATCAAGTCAAAAAATGTTAATTGATATTCTGTTCTGTATTTACCTGGCGTATGTTCTTCAGGTTGGTCAGCAAATAAAAATAATCATAGGCTCAGGAATTTTACAGTAGAAAAGTTGTCTTTACTAAAGCATCATCAAGTGTTTATGACAAGTGAGCAAACCATCCCAATAGAATGACGGACAAGCCAAACGTCTCATTCTAGCAGTAAAAGGCCCCCTTGCCCAAGTCTGTGAACTATCATTTCAATGTCCTTTTCTGTATAACAGTAAGATGCACTTTCAACATAAATTATTTATAATGAGCAACAAAAGTATGTATTTGGTGAGTTATCAAAGGTATATATTAAAATAAAATAAAAAAATACCACTGTCTGCTAAAATAAGAATTCAAGAAAGACCCTGAAAGTATTTTCTGCTGAAAAAAAAGTGAGTAGTGATGAAAAAAGAGCAATTTTATATAAACTTTTAATTTTTTTAGTAACAAGAGTCCATGAAGAGAAAAATTGAAGACTATAGAATTTAAATATCCTTTTATACAATCACTCAGAAATAATCATGCTTATCAGCATTTGTGTTTCTAGTCTTTCTTTTCTATGCATATTCCTATTTTAGTAGGATCATACTCATATGTATACTTTATACTATTTTGTAACATAATTTTTCATCTAGTTATAATTTCACTCTCAAATGGGACCAAGTTGATCATAAAATCTATGGTCACCCTATGAATAGGGACATTCTTAACCCCACGCAAGATCTACCAAGTCCTCTTGGTAGCCCCACTTGTCTCTCAGTAGCAGAAATTCTCATCTTTGGTTGCAGATAAAAAAAGAGGGCAGGCTCTGCAAATATGAATATCTCTGTCATCACTTTGGTAATCAATTTCCCTGAGCTTTGCCTCTGCTCAGTGAGGTCTAGGGATGCTCTTGGAGTGACAGTGACAGTGAGAATGAATGCAGTGGGGCTGTGAATTACATAGAAAATATACGCCTTTAGTCTTTGAGTTACACTCTTGCCTTGCGTTATATAAATGTGTGGTCATTTACTTAACCAATCCCCTATTGTTGGGCATTTTATTTGTTTCCAGATTAACTCTATTATAAATATACCCCCCAAATCGCCCTATCTCATCTGCCTGTGGGTCCAGATTAAGAACCCAAATGTTGCTGGCTCTTTTCCATCTTCTCCCATGCCCCTGCTGATACAGAAGTTCAGCTCACTCTTCCCCATGAGAAACTGCTCCCTAGTTATTTCAGAGGTTTCCTGAAAGTTCATAAATTCCCAGGAGGTTTATGAGAACATGTTCCTCCATTCTCTGATTGACCCTCCAACATACACAGCTCTAGACTGAAAATGGCTCTCTGCTACCACTGCTCCAGCAACACTCACAGGGACCCTGACGCCACCCCTCCCCCCTCATAGGCTCTAGTCTGCATTTCAGTATTTTACAACTCCTCCTCTTTAGAGTTCTGCTGTGCCTGTTGTGCCTTGTTCTAAATATTTTGTTCCGATTGCTTTGCATTATAAAGAAAATGGAGGGAACACCCCTTTCCCACATGGGCCCCCATGTGGCATTCTGGTGACTAGGGCAGTAGTTCTCAAATCCTGTTGGAAGATATCTCCATCCACATCAGCCTCCCGTCCCGTTCTCTGTAGGAATCACGCCAGGTCAGGCTGGGAAGTACACACGGTGCCCTCCTCTCTGTTTCTCCTCTGGTACATCACTGTGCAACATTCCACTCCTCACCTTTCAGACGTCTTTTTCCAAGATTATAAACGGACAGAGAAACACCAGGGCCACCCTGTCCACAAGTCCAGCAGACACGGCAGATGACCCATCCCTGCCTAGGCTCGTCACATGGGCAGCACAACAGCAAGCACCCTTCTACCTAAATCTTTTGTGCACGTCTCTAATTATCATGTAACTTCTGTCCTTAGATAAAATCTTAGAAACATAATTTCTGAAATGGAAGCTATGCAATAGGCATTTGGGCTATAGTTTACTTGGTGCCTGATTGCGATTGGGTAGCATCTTACATTGTCACTGGGAATACTCGAGACAGGAGTTTTCCTGATGACTTTTCTGGGGCGTCATGACCCAGCAATGTTGCTTTGATGGTGAAGCCACAGAACACATATTTCCAGAGATATATGCTCCCTCCTGGGATAGATTTCTCTTTTACCCAAAGGCCTCCCATAGCATTCACTTGTCAGTGACCCATCAGAATCACAAAACTATCACTTTCTTTATTGAAATAAAATTTACGGGCGGTGAAATGCACAGATCTTAAAGCTCTGAATAGCTTCAGTAATCACAGAATTCAGGGGTTCCTCTGGCGGGCTGTGCAGGAAGATCACATCATGTTCTCTATAAAAAGCAAAAAAAATATATAAATAAATAAACAACAACCACATAACAAAACAGGCTTCCTGCCTCACCCCAAGTGTTTAGGTTTCGGAAAGTCTTTAAAGAATTTGGAATGTGTGTGTTTGGTGGGAGAGAGATTGTTTTTAAACTTCTAGTTCATTCTGATTCTATTTTCTTCAATTTATGGAAATTCTGGAATGAAGAAGAGACACAGGCAAATTTACCTCTGCTTAGTAGCGAAATCAATTCTAGCATTCAGTTCCCTTGATCACCAGTGCAGGGCATTTTAGTATTTCCCGTAGAAACCAATGGGGGAAGAAACTTACTGGAATTTTCAATGAGCATTTCTGGCATAAAATGTTGGGACCCTGTATGAAAAGAGTTGCTGAGATGCATAATCACACTATTATGAGTTCATTATCCTTTTTTAAAACAAAACAATAATAACTAGAGAGCTAGACCTACTTTAGGTAAAAACGTGATGGATGGTGCTACGGGGTTATATTTTAAAAGTTATATTATTCCACGACAATATCTGTGAGAGTGGGCCAAAGGGAAAACAGCTATGTCAGAACTTATAAACCTCTACCTAAAAGAGGAGATTGGTTTTAATTCCCCAAATTTCCTCTTTCCCATCGTTCTTTTACAAGTCGTTATTTTTTTTCTAAAATTTTATGTAACAGAAGACTACATAATGAGTTACATGAACATAAAGTTGTTACTGTTTTGAAGTATGTGGAAAGGTTTTGTATTAATTTTTTAAACAAAATAAATAAAGGACATTCAATGCCTTTTTTCCCCTGCATGAGAATTAGGCTTTTTACGTTTTATTTAAAAGTTGTTTTATTTTTTTTCACAAATATGATTTAGCCTCCTGGATTTTAAGAAACATAATGGACAGCTAGTATTCACGCAGATGTGCTATTTGAAAAGAATTTGGCTTACTGCTATTATTCAGTACTGCATTTTTATGTGTAGGAATTGATGTATGCCAAGAAAAAGGCAGTCAAGGCTTTTATGCTTATTTTTCAAGGTGTATTAAACTGGTTTGAGTTTTAACTATATGTTGACTATAAGAATCTTTAAAAGACCCCTTGGGAAATATTACCAACTGGGCCTATTGGGCTAAATAAAGAAGCAGATTTTATTTTCATAAATAAATCTGAATTCCATTATTTTTCAAATTTCCTTGTAGACTGAAGAAGAGGATAGGATTCTAATAGAGGATAGAGAGAATGGAAAATTATGACAAGAATTTTCTGTGTGCAGTCAATACCAGCTCTGTTTTCAAACATGGAAATATTAGAAATTGAAGGCTTATTTATTCAAACATTTGTTCAACAAATGTTTATTATAAGCTCATGATGTATAAGGCACTGTCTGAGACATTTTGGTGGGATGCAAAACCACAGGGCTCAATTGAGAACCTCAATAAGCTTACACCTCCAAAAATATCCATTCACATCCGGAATGCTTAGACCTTGTGGGAAAAGCACTGGTTTATAAATAATAGTGCAAATTAAAATGACAGCTACCATTTATTGGGAGCTTACTGTGTAGCAGACATGTTCTAAGCACTTTTCACCTCTTATTTACTCTTCACAAAACCTTATTGGTAGCTGCTCCTATTGCCTCCAGTTTATGCATGAGGACACTGAGACACCGATAGATGAAATGTCTTGCCCAAGATCACACAGCTAATAGTTTCAGGACCCACGCAACCTGGCTCCTAAACTGACTCTCTTACCATTATGTGGCCTGAATATAGTCAGATCTGTGTTAATACTATTTCATTAGTTAAAGCCTCTTTTTTTTTTTTGTCTGTTTCTTTAATTTGTAAGCTAAGTCTATGTGATGACCACATAATATTTCTATGTAGACTGACTCTGTTATGTAGGCACGTAGCACATGATAGGTCATCAGTGAATCAGAGTTGCCCCCATCAGTGACCCAGTTATCATGTCTAAGGCGTAGCCCAGCTCCAAGTACTAAGCCTAGGGTAGAAACTGTGGTAGTTTACTTAAGGGCAGTATATTCAATTATTAGGTTGCAAAACTGAGTCTTTTATGATATTCTTGAAAGGTAAAATTCAAGTTGGAAAGTGAACTAGAAACTTGTGAAGTTCCATTTAGAAATGAGCTGCATACAGTTGTGCAGCCCATACCGGGAGGGATGAGAGATAAGACCAAGGCCAGACTGTGCAGGTGGAGCATGATTAGTCTCGTCTCATTTGAAAGGAACCGTCTGTAGAAGTAGTGATGTGGGAATGGCGCTATCTGAGCGCCTGCTGAATGTTGCAGGCTACTGAAAGCAGTGCCTCTGATAAATCCTTGACTTGTCCTGGAAGTAGCTTCCCCTCCCTGAAAGCAGAGCACACAGTTCAGAGCAATTCAGCAATTCAGAGAACATCTGAAAGGATCACATTTGTGGTTTGGAAGTGAAGGAAAGCGTTAGGAAGCAAATCAGCATTAAGAGACAATACGGTACTAAGCAGGATGGTAGTTAGATATTTACACCCTTCCTAGTCTTTAAGAAATAAGATACCAAAATGGTCACTGAAAAAGTAAGGATGGTGCCATGGATAGTCTGTAAGAGAGCGCAGTCCACAGAGGACTGAAGGCTTTCAAAATGGAATGTTGACCCTCGGAATTCTGGAAAACTTGTGTCTGATCTGCAGATTTAGCATGGGCCCTTTAATTGAAAATGTTGTCTTACTCTCCTACTTGTGTTTGTCTGAAATGCAGTTACCTGTCAGACTTGGGATCAAATGCACAAAAGGCACTCTAGTCCCCCATTGCTTGAAAGTTATAGAATAGGTATCTGAAAGCACATCTGGGGGTAAAATACCTGTAAACGTTTTTTGCCAAGAATTTTAAAGTACCTGAATTTTTGGCTGTCATGATTGGATAACACTTGTTACATCTTGAGTTCAAATATGGTGCCCTATCATAAAGGGCATTGTGCCACAGAAGGAGCGCTGGGCTGACTGCAGGCAGAGCAGTCCCCATGTGGTCCCGTAGCAGTCTCCAGGCCTGCCCATTTCTGTCACTACCACATAGTCACCTCAGGCTAGCACCTGATTTTGGACCGAAGACTTGGAGTGTTAGGCCTCTGCTGATGAGGTAACTATGTGAACTCTTTCCTAACGTGCTTATTTTACCAGTTACCCCGTATGGCTCCGTTTGGTACAAGTTTCCGCAAATAGTCCTGACTTACCAGTTCATCCAGGTCATGCCACTGACCACCAGCAAACAGCAGTGACTAACTAGCCAGCTTTCAGAAAGCTTGAAGGGCCTGGAGGGCCACTAATCAGCAGCCCCGAGTTCACAGGAGCCACTGAGAAGTTGAACAGGTGTGTGTAATAGGTTCCCAGGGAATATATTTTTGTGATGTAGAGACACTTCTCCATTATCACTTTAAGAGGGGAACCAGGGTTCTTTTCTGCTTATGGAGTCCACTGAGCAAGCTAAAGGCAGTATATCTATGAACATGGAAAGTGCTGAAGACAGCGACAGCATTTGCATTGGTGGCACATGTGTGCACACATTCATAACAAGCCCCTTGCACCACAGTAGGACAAAAAGGAAGGTCACAGTGAGATATTCAAATATAATATAATCACACAGGGAGTTCAATGATAAAAACCATATTTTTAAAGGATATGGACATTGACTAGGAAGGACTGTTAAAAAGTGCAAGAGGCACAAAGGTAAAAAAATAGCGTCATTTAGTATAAAAGTCAGTAGTGCATAAAATTTACCAAAAAGTTACAGTCAACCAAATTTACATTTTAAAAATGAATTGCAATGTAGCACGGTGGTTAATATTATGGTTGCTGGTTTCAGGAACACCTGAGTTTGATTATTGACTCCACATATTACTTGCTGTGCCTGGGGCAAGCTCCTTCACTACTCTACTTATAAGCTTTCTCATCTGTATAATGGGAATCATAATAGTATTTTCATCATAGGTTTATTCTAAATACTATATGAGACACTTTATATAAAACATTTAACAAGGCCTAGCAATTGGGTGAGGGTTTTTTAAAAGCCTGCTACTATTGTTGTTCTTCTAAGAAGAAAAATCTTCTACGATTCCTCAACCCCTTGGACGTTTTGGTAACATCATGAAAATGGCATTTGCAGCAGTAGGAGCAGTAAAGGGGAAAGCTAGTCACTTCCTGTTTCCTGTCTGTAGTCTCTGTAAAGTGTTCCTCCTATTGGGAGGGATGGGGTTATTATCCAAAGGGGTGAATCCATGCCCAAGCTCGGTGAGGCAATAGCATATAAGCAGTTAGCTGCTCTAGATGCGTCATCAGTCCCCAGACTAGATAAATTGCATTCCAAGTACTGGATATTATTCTAAAACCACTGTTGATAATCTCTAAGGAAATGGCATGCAGGAGATGAGCTAAAAGACCAGACGTGGAAAAATATAGTGTTCATTTTTATGAAGTAAAAAAAAATAAAAATCTGAAAACCATAGGACAGGAAGCTTGACATGGTATCTGGGAAATTTCTAGAAAGGAACAAATGATAAAGACATGATCACTAAGATACAGAATGAGCTCACTAAAAATAAGGTATTTTCTTTTTTAATAGATTTAAAAAAAAGCTATTAGTCACAAGACTGCCATAACTTGGTGGCATCAGATGCCTTTCAACAAGACATCTATTTTCTTAATTCATGGTAATAATTAGAGAGGATGAAAAAATGTGTGATGGCTGATCATTCAGTTGGATAGATGCATAATCAGCTGCCCCATCGTACTCAGAGATCGCCAAAAAATGACTAATTAACTTAGAAAAATCCTTCCAGAATTATACCACAGAGGTCCATCTTTAGAACTACATTACCCATCATATTGTATCAATGACATGAAGATCAAAAGCCAGGCTTTTAAAGCAATACAAGCTGGGAAGAGAGAGTAACTGTGATTTTGTCAAAGTCAGAATTCTAAATACCTTATATCTTAATATTCTGGAACAGTGGGCTATAATAAACAGGACAAAATTTAGCGGGAATAAATGTTAGTTCCTGCATTTTGGGCTTAAAGATCAATGTATTAAATCACGAGGCTTAAAAGCACTTAGCATTGAGAGAAAAGCTTGGGAGAGTAGTTGAAGATAAGCTCAGTATGAGGCAGGAGTATGCTGAAAGCTAAGTCGGAGGGTGCTCAATAAAAGGATGATGTTCTTTCCAAAGACTGTGATTAGCCTTGCCACACTCTGTCCCATTTAGACACATCTTAAAGGGGTTGGTTCTTGAAAGTCCCACTTCAAGAGCGAAATTGACGGACATGAGTGCCTATTAAAAAGAAAAAAGAAAAAAAAGAGCAAACACGATGGTGAAGAATTTAAAGAAAAAAAAATATATTGTAGAAAAGAAAAGGATGGAAAGAATACCTACTTAATTTGGGAAAAGGAAAATGAAGACGATATAATTTAGGTCTGTAAGTATTTAAAGAACTTTCGATGGAACCCATATAGCTATGTTTCCTATAGCTCTTAAGGTAAAAAGGAGTTAATGAATAAAGGTTATAGGGATGAAAATCTAATCTAAACACACAATTTATAACAATTAGAGGTGTCTAGGTATAGGATGAGCTGCTGCTTATTGGAGCTACCAAGCTTTTATGTGTAAAATCATTGACCACATAAACTGTTGTGTGTGAAGCTTTATAAACAATGATAACTTTAAATGGGATGCTTATCTAGATGGCTCTAAGATGTGTTTTCCAGGGGGAAGAGGCTTTTTGTGCATCAGTCATACTGTCTCTTACTTAATCCCAATGATACCTTCAGGCATGTGGAATAGGAAGTATGTTTTCCCCCTTTCAGAGAAGAGAATGTGATTATTCTCTAGCAGTAATATATCTTTATATCAAAGTGATAAGAAATAATAAATGTTGGAGAGGATGTGGAGAAAAGGGAACTCTCATACACTGTTGGTGAGAATATAAATTATTTTAGCGGCAAACAGTATGGAGATTCCTCCAAAAATTAAGAATAGACTACCATATGAGCCAGCTATTCCACTTCCGGGTATTTATCCAAAGAATAAGAAAACACTCATTTAAAAAGACATATGCACCCTTATGTTTATTGCAGCATTATTTGTAATAATATGTCAGATACGTCAACAACATAAGTGTCCATATACCGGGGGTGCCAAAAACATGTATATGCATTTTAAGCGATGTTAACACTTTGGTCAACGCTGCTCAAGCAGTAGTTCGTCGTAATCAGAAGTGTCTGGATGCTGATGGTAACCACTTTGAGCACCTCTTGTAATTGCAGAAGTCACATGTGACTTGTATTCATCTTTTGTTATCAGTATATATTAACATAGTTTTTTCCTGTCTTAAAATGTATATACATTTTACGGCACCCTCTGTATACATAATGGAATATTATTCAGCCATAAAAAAAATGAAACCTTGCCATTTGCAACAACATGGATGGATCTTGAGGGTATTATGCTAAGCAAAATAAGTCAGATGGAGAAAGAAACATACTGTATGAAATCACTGATATGTGGAATCTAAAAAAAAAGAACAAACAAAAACAAACTCATTGATAGAGAACAGACTGGTGGTTACCAGAGGGGGAAGGGGTTGGGGAGGACAAAATGGGTGAAGGGGTTCAAGTGTATGGTGACAGATAGTGACTAGACTTTTGGTGCTGTTCACTTTGTAGAGTATGCAGATGTCGAATTCTAATATTGTACACCTGAAATTTATAGAATGTATACCAACTTTACCTCAGTAAAAAACAAAGAGTAAATTAAGCTATGTTTACGTGGTAGTTTATATACCTCCAAGCTAAACTGAAGAGGCTTCTCTAAAATCTTATCAAGAAGTAGACCTGAAGGTTTTACTCCCCTGGTGAGCTAAATCTCTGAAACGCCCAACTTAGAGCCAACTATGTATGTGCTCAAGATTGTTTACCTTATGAGCAAAGAATCAGGGTAAGTTGGAAGAGTATATATTCAATTCCAGAAATGCCTAACTTTGGTTAGGTGATAACTGATTAGAGTCGAGGATGAACAAAAGATATTTCAATTCCTATGTATTTGTATTTCTTTGCATATATTCTAAATATTCTGTCACTATTTTTACATAAAAAATAATATTTATACCTATGGCCTTATTAATAAAAGGGGGTTAACCTAGATTAAACAATATGTACACTATGCAATATACTGAGTTGTTTAAAAACAGTACATCATTTAATCATCTCAAGAATTCTAGGAAGTAGGTACTGTTGTTATCTCACTTTTACAGATGAGGAAACTGTAACTTGCAGAATTTTTAAAACTTGCTGAAATTACCAGTAAATGGCAGCTGAGAGTCAAATGGCCTCACGCTCCCATTCTACAAACCGCAGCACTGTAGTGGTTAAAAAGCACATGGTTAAATATTCAGTGCAACCAACCGAATGGGAGAAGATATTTGCAAACACATCTGATAAGGGGCTAACATCCAAAAGGTCTAAGGAACTTACACAACTCAACAACAAAAAAAGACAAACAATCCAATTAAAAAAGACACACAAACGGCCAATAGATACATGAAAAAATGTTCAACTTCACCAGCTATTAGGGAAATACAAATCAAAATCACAGTGAGATATCACCTCACACCGGTTAGAATGGCTATCACTAACAAGGCAAATAACAAATGTTGGAGAGGCTGTGGAGAAAAAGGAAACCACGTAACAGTTGGCAGGAATGTAAATTGGTACAGCTGCTATAAAAAACAGTATGGAGGTTCCTCAAAAAATTAAGACTAGTATTACCATACGACCCAGCAATCCCTGTCCTGGGTATCTACCCAAAAAATCTGCAAACAGTTATCCATAAAGAGATATGTACTCCAATGTTCATTGCAGCTTTATTTATGGTGGCCAAGACATGGAAACAACAGAAGTGTCCTTCGATAGATGAATGGATAAAGAAGAGGTGGTATATATACACAATGGAATACTACTCTGCCATAAGAAAAGATGAAATACTGTCATTTGTGACAACATGGATGGATCTCAAGATTATTGTGCTAAGTAAAATAAGTCAGACAGAAAAAGATGAGAACTATATGATTTCACTGATATGTGGGATATAAAACTGAAAGCAACAAAGGAACGAGACAAACAAACAAAAACTGACACACAGACAACAGTTTAGTGGTTACCAGAAGGTGAGGAGGGTGGGGGATGGTAAAAGAGGGTAAAGGGAGTCAAATATATGGTGATGGAAGGAGAACTGACTCTAGGTGGGGAACACATAAGGCACTATATAGATGATGTATTATAGAATTGTACACTTGAAACCTACGTAGTCTTGTTGACCATTGTCACCCCAATAAATTTTAATGATTAAAAAAAAAAGTGTTCAGTGCAGCCCAGTGGTTAAAAAGCACATGGTATTGGAATGAAAGGAATTTAGGCCTGAAACTTAGCCACTCATTTACTGATTTTCTGATCTTAAGTAAATTACTTAACCTCATTGAACATCACTTTTCTCCTCTGTAAAGAGTGTGTGTGTGTGTGTGTGTGTGTGTGTGTGTGTGTGTGTGTAGGGGGGATAATAATATCAACGTATAAGATTGCTGTGAAGATTAAGTGATATGATACCTGCAGTGTATTTGGTAAATTAGTAAATAAGGTTATTTAATAAGGCACACAGTAAATTCTCAATGAGGTTAGCTGTTAATGTTATTAATAAGCATGTATTATACAGTGTTGATTCAGTTAATTACGACTGTAGGAAGCTTATCCTTTTGGATTTTTCAGTTCTCCTCTAGGTAATTCCGTTTACCGAAACGTGAAACATAATGGTAGGAAGAAGCTAAGTTCTTTATGTTTCTATTCTTGCATGTTTAAAATATTCTTTTGGAATTTCAGTAACAAACATTTTGATTACGGCACAAAAGTCACAATTCTAGTACATAGTATAAATTCAGTCCATTTTCTCCAAAATAGTAAATTATTCAAGTAACACCTGTCAAAAAAAATTATTTTCTACCCCAAATCCCTTATCCATTGTGTAATTTTGAATACTTGGAGGAGGGTTGCTGTCTGCCTCCCAAACTCCCAAAGTTATTTGCCATCAATTTTCAGGCCTCTCCACTATCAACTCAGTGTTCCTTTGCACTTCCCTCACTTAGCCTGTACTATAATAAAGAATTGGACTTCATTTTGGATGTTTGCTAACATCTGTCAAATTCTATCACTTCCCTTTCCCCTTCTGTCTCATATCTGGGCAAGTTGATAAGAAAATCCAACTGCCCCCTCTTTCGTCGGATTCAGAAAGTTCAAACCACGCAAACTCTGACTTTCCCAAGCCACTTTCAGACCTACTTGGATGTCTTTTCTGATCTCCCCACAAAGCCTCATTATGTGTGAAATAAACCTTTCCATACTTTCTCGGTGTGTATGTGCTATTAACAGTCTCAATATCCAAATGAAATTTTGGGTGAGTGTGATGGGTCCATACAGCTTCTGCAGGGTGAAGGCAAGAAAGCTTCCTCTTTACAGCATAATCCCTCATCTGGGAAATGCCCATCTGCTTCTACAATTGTGTTGGCACTTTTATTAACAGCTGATTTGTCTCTAATCTAGTTAAAGCAGAACTCAGTCTCTCTAGTCAGATGGTCTGTGGACAAATTCTTGTAAAATTTTAAGTATTATATAAGTCTCTTGTTCTGTTAGCTATACCAGGAAAGAGACCCCAAATACTAGGATGGAAAGAGACCCAAAGTGGACAAAACCATACCTTCCACCCTAAGAGAATGATAGATGAAAAGTCTTTTCAGTGTCAAACAAATTCCTGTTTAAAACTCTTAGAAAATTCAAACTAGAAATACAATTCATTAATAAGGTAAAGAATAGCTTAATCTGGTAGCCAATATCACTCTCAATAGGAAAATACGCTGTAGAGATTCACAATCATCAGGATTCATGTCATGAGTAATTAGCCTATTTGGAAGTTCTGCCACATTCCTTAATATGTGATTCAAAAGTAAAACCATGGCTATTGGAAAGGAGGGAAAAAAATATTATTTGTAAGTAACATTATCTACACTACAAACCTGAAAAAAACAACTGGAAAAACCTGAGAATTAGTAAAAGAGTGCACTAGTCAGATATGAATATTATAAAAATCAGCAGTTTTCTGTCAATGAGGAACAATGGTTCAAAACATAATTGGCGAAACTTAAGTGTATAATTATAAGAAAGTTCATAAAATATTAGTTGAAGAAAAGGACAGAATGCTTTTAAAAAAAACCTATAAAACTTATTGAGAGAAATAAAGAATTTAATAAAGAGATATACCATATTCCTGGATGGAAAGCCAAGTATTGAAAAGTTAATACTTTAAAATAATTTAAAGGTTGAATTAAATTTTAAAATAAAGGAAAACCAATTGGACTACAGGAGGGGAATGGGAAGAACTTAAAAAAGTGGTTCTTTATATTGAAAAAAACAACAAGAAATGTCCGAAAGCAAAAGGAGTAACAAGTGATAGCTTGCTCTATCAGATATAATAAAATTGTATGAATTTACATTAATTAAAGCTGTGTCATTATGGTTCTATGTGAGGTAAGTCAATAAAACAGTGTATGTCATCTGGCAATAGACCTTACCGTATTAAGATTTTAATACCTATAAAAGGGACATCACATTACAACAAGGTGACAAAAGCTGATTCTGCAAATGTTCTGCAACAATTGTAGCACTGTTTGGGAAGAAAAGAAGATGTTTACCTAACAGCATAACATAATATAAATCTCATATGGATGAAAGAGGCAAACGCACCAAAAAGGGAAAAGAGAAAACATATCAGAACTGAAACAATTTTTGCTAGTCTCAATTTTTAAAGATCGAATGTCAATTCATAATGGAGACATTGTGACAGAAATCTGGGCAAAGGATAGGAGACAATTCACAGAACAGAAAATACCATGAGCTAATAAACACAGGAAAAACATTTAGTCTCATGTGTAATCAAAGAAATAAAACATGGAATAACAAATAGGATGTTTTCCCTGCAAAACTGGCAAAATATTTACTAATCGGTGTTGGGGAAGGAGCCGTGACAACTCACACATACTCCTGGACATGTGCAAATCGATACGGCCTTTCCAGAAGTCGAAGTGGTATCAGGAATCTCTGAAAACATTCTAGAGCTTTCACCCCATGATTCTACTTCCAGGGCTCCATCCCAAAGAAATAATCCATGATTCCAAATGAGATTTTTGTTTAAGCACAGTCTTTGCAGCATTATTTTTAACAGCAAAAGTGAGAAATGGTTAAATAATGTGTAGTATAGCCCCATAATAAATTCTTGTGCATTCATTAAATGTTGCCAAATGATTTATAATGATGTGGGAAAATATCCACTATATTTTAAGTGACAATGAAAATTATCATCCCATAAAGGAACTATAATAACAATGGATATTTTATGCACCTAGAAAGTGACACCATAATGTTAATGGTGGTTATGTAAGGGTTGTGTAATTTTGAGCAATTTTTGTTTCCTTCGTACTTTTTTGTACTTTTCATTGTTTTCCAATAGATTCTTATTAATTTTCATCTAGAAAAATAAGAACTTCATTTCTCCTGAGGAGCATCCCTTACCTTGTTTCTTACTCCCCAAACTCTCCAAAGAGTACACATTGTTTGCTCATAGAATATAGATACTCTCTCTGAATCAGTTTCCCTCTTCATGAGATGAAAATAATGGATGTTTAACTTATAAGAATATTGTGAGGATAAATTGAGATAAAGACGGAAACATGATTTGGAAGAAAATATTTAATAAAAATATAATGAATTGAACTCTGTCAACATCTATTTCTCAAATCAACACATGAAAGAATTTTCAGTGACTGTCAGCCATGGGCCTGTGCCTCAGATTAAATAATCATGCCTATAAGGTATGAGTTCATAAAAGTTTAACATTATAGAATAGTGCTATCCAATAGAACTTTCTGTAATGTTGGAAATGTTCTCTATCTGTGCTGTCTGATAGGTAGTCATTTAGCCAAATATGACTGTTGAGCATTTGAAATGCGACTGGTGTGACTGAGGAACTGAATTTTTCATCTAAATTAAATACAAATAGCCACAGGTGGCATGTGGCTATAGCTCTACCATGTCGCATTACCATGAATCGGTCATCCTCGTTAGTGCTTTCCATGTATTATCTCATGTGGACCTCACACCAACCTGTGAGCCAGGTTTCATCCATACCAACATTTTATAGATGAGGAATCTGAGTGGTCAAGAGGGTGAGTGAATTGCCCAGCGTGAGTGATAATAAATTATGGAACTGGAATTCACACTTACATGGGCTGGACAGCAGAGCCATGCCTCCCATCCGCACTCCATGTTGCCTCCCATACATAATGCAGGGCCTGGCACTCTACAGTCACATGCAGGTGGAAGTGACAAACTCTTATCCAAGGGAAGTCAGGGAGATTTATGGGGATGAGCAAGATGAAGACTGTCTTGTCCTTCCTCAGCGAATCCCTTCTGCATCTAATTCATGGCGATCCTCTCACATGATGCATTCCCCGTCAGTATCCATCAACCATGAAAGCAATGATGTCATTAAGACATGAGGGAGGGACCTCAAGGCTGTATGTTCGTTAAGCTGCTGACTTTCTCTCGAACCAAGCCCTTCACATGGAGAATATCTTATAGCCAAGATCTCAGACAGCACACAAGTGAGAAGGCAAATTTGCTGTGTACATTTGACATATTTGGGCAGCTTTTAATGTACTCTACAGGATGTGACAAATGAGTGTCTGTGTAAATCAATGAATCTTTCTCTGAAGGGACTAATGGTTTTATGTGAACAGCAAGGCGACGCACATGGAGACCTGTACTCTTGTTTCCTGTCAGTATTTTTAAAGTTCACGGCCATAACTCTGTTCCCATTGACCTTTATCAGTGATACCTAGCAGAGATTTGCGTTGAGTTCTACCTGGACATCTCACCTATCAACCCTTGTTCATTTTTCCCTCAGTGCCTGATAAATGCCTCCTTTCCCATCTTCCCCTCTCTTAAACTGCTCATTTCTTAACTATGTTGTCATTGCTCTTTGAATAATAATTGACTTTATCAGATTTAAGAATACTTCCTTCCAGATAAGAACAGATTTTTTTTTAAACCATGACGCTGTAAAATCAGGTTTATCCTCATTGTGATGCAGAGTAATCATTGCTTTTGTATATGAATAGTAAGGGAAAATAAATATGCGCAGAAATTCTGGAATCCTCAAGTGCTGTGAAATTAATAGCTCAAATGCTAATAGAAAAATGAGAACCTCGGGTTTTGAAAAGCAAAATACTTGTCACCCAGAAGTATTAAAAAGTCTTATGTCTGTTCTCAAACATAAGTTGATGTAAAACATCCTTATGGCTGATAACCCTCTACTAGCATTCGCAGATTGCAACCAGCCCCTTTCAAACTCCTGACATACTTACATGCAATTAATGCACAGAGCAGCTCTGCTCTTTGCTCTTTAAAGTAGTTCTTTATATAGTCCTGTCTTGATACTCCCCAAAAGCTACATTTTTAAGAGACAGTAATTCTAAGACAGCTTGAATAATACAAAGAGACTGATTTTTTATGAGGGAGCTTAAATAATTTCTTCCTATGGCAAATATATTATACTGACACGATCCTACTTTATTTAAAATGCTGATTACTTAATGCATTTCCACCCAGAGGTGAAACATTTAAGTGGGATTGCCTTGTGGTTGTATTTTCCTAATTAGCATCCAAATGTGGGACTCTTCTGTAAATAGAACTCAACCCTGATGTGAACAGTGTTTTCTGGGACTAAAAAGACAGTTCCAAGTCTGTGAGTTCCAAGTCTGCCATTGCACAAGAGCAGTTGTCTGATTAATGGTGATGGTGTGAACTTGATCATGTTTTTGAGATGATGTTCCCTCCAGAGCAATTGACTAGATAATTGTGCTCATGCTGCCATGGGACTGCAGTGGGACTGAAGTCGGCAGGCGTGAGACCTGAGCTTGGAGATGCCTCAACCTGTCAGCACTTGCTTGATAGAAGGGGACGTGCTCTATGAAGGTGTCTCTTCAAGTAAATTGGGCACAACTTACATCACCTTAAAGGATAAAATTAAGATTTCTTTAGTAGCTAACCTATCAGAGCAAGGGATTCAAATGATCGGGGAAATGGGCAGAAGGGCTGAAAACAAAACGTAGAGTGGTAATATTCTTGTCTGTAAAATAGAGACTGAATTTGCTGAAGTTGAGATCTCTTTCAGCTCTGGTATTCTTGTGTCTAATGCCACACGATAAATTACAATGGCTGGATAGATAGACATCATTTTACATCTCTGGGCTGCAGTTGCCTTTATAAAATTATGTGGTTAGACTCGATATTCCAATCCCGTCTAACTCTGTAAGTATATAAAAGTTATACATGAAGTTGAAAGTGCCATGCAAGAACAGATGTGATTTCATTCATACATATGTATGAGTACATGTATTCATATATGTGCATGCCTACCAGAGACATTTGGCAAAGTCTAAACATTGGTGTCCAAACTGGGTGAGGGGGATGCTGCAGGTATACAGTGGCTAGAGGCCAGGGACGCTGCTAAACATTCCTTAATGCTCAGGACCCCCCTCCACAAACAAAGGATTATTTGACCCAAAATGTCAATAGTGCTGAGGTTGAGAAACACTAGTTTGTATATATGTTGGGTATGTGTGTGTGCGTGCATGCACGTGTGTGTGTGTGTGTGTGTGTGTGTGTGTGTGTGTGTGTGTGTGTGTTTTTCAGTTTTCTTTTTGTTTTAGTCAGTTTGCTCCAAGGGTGAAATCGATAGTCATTGCGATTGAAAACAGTATTTTGAGTGGCCCACAAACCTGATCAGTAAAACCTGAAAAACAAAAAAGTGTTACCCAAGTTGCAAAAAAAGTACTCCTGGAGTTCACTGGCATGATAGCAAATGGAAATATTAGAAATGCAACAGGTGTCCACACTTAGGACAGTACTTGTAACCTGCTCATTTCTAGACAATCGGAGACCCTGTTGCAAGCACTTCACATATCACTGCTGATTACCTTTGACATGAAATAGGTCTCTATTTCCAAAATTCTTCCTCCCTTACCATGGCTGCACTTGAGTGGTTTCATTACTACAGTGTTGCCATATGCTGTA